>NC_090332.1:13846975-15057035 GCF_035084215.1 Heptranchias perlo | reverse complement strand
GCTTTGGTATAGCGTCCAAGTGGCCATTCTTCATGCGTGAGCCTAGACAGACTGTTCATCCGCTGTGGGGCATCAGAACTGAACCTAATATAGTCTTCGCCCGACAGCAGGGACTATTGAATAGCAATCAATAGCAATTCCCTTTCTAGCCCAGGGGTGCTGAGGCTAACAACAGTGGCCCAACCACCAGCTGAGATCAGCTTGAGTTAGAGTGTCAAACATGGGGCATTCCTGGTCACTTTCTTAACTAACTGAGCCATCGAGCAGCTGCCCTCCTCATTTTTATCATTATTACATAGAATTACATAGAATGTACAGCACAGAATCAGGCCATTTGGCCCAACTGGTCCATGCCGGTGTTTATACTCCACACCAGCCTCCTCCTACCCTATACGAGCCTCCTCCGACCCCCCACACCAGCGTCCTCCCACCCCACACCAGCCTTCTCTCACCTCCCAATTAATTTAAAACTGGTGGGAAAATTCTCACTGATAAAAAAACCCTGTCAGCTATAAGTATGGGAAAATTTCACACCCCTCGATGTATGTTGATGATTACATTAACGGTATCAGATACATTGCTTCCCCCTTAAGCTGTAATGATATCTTTCTCTCCAACACCCATGAGACCAGAATTTCAATGGTCCATCACCTTAAACAATTCTAATGATGTTGTGTCATTCCCCACAGACATATTACAACAGCTACTTCCGGTCACTGTCAAATAATAGAGAAATACCCATGTCCAAGCAGCGATAAATGCAAAGCATTTGAAATAGAAGAGCCTTTATGTAACCATCAGATACTTGAAGTTTTTCTCCAGTATGTTGAAACCTGGAAAGTTATTTTAAATTGTAACCTTTAAGTCATGATTTATCCCAAATTTTTGTTACTTAAAGCTACTGTTAGATATTAAGATATAGTAGCATGGACACATTTCAACAGATGCATGTCATTTGTTCACATTTTAAGTTGTAATTAGAGCATCTGGTGAGACCCACAAACAGCTGTGATTCTTTCCATTATGCATTTGCTGCTCATTACAGTGAAAACTGATTTCACTTCACATTTGGCAATACTGTTAATAAATTCATGATCAGATATACTGCAAGAATGCAACCATATAGGGTATCTAAGAACTTTGTTTTATCACCTAATTTGGACCGGATTCAAATGAATTTCCCTCGAAATTAAAGGCAATGGCTTAGAAACTGGGTACAGGGAACGATCCCTGGGCTGGAATGGATAGGCCCAAGGAAAACCCGATATTGGGCTTCAAGCCTCATTTACATGAGACCAGTGAGCTGCGGACACCTGCTGGGCACACGATCAGGAGGGAGGGGGCTGAGGGAGGGAGGGGACTGAGCGGGGGCTTGGCAACGGTCTTCGGCACTGCTGTGGAGTTGGCACGAGCACTCCTGCTCCTGCTCCTCTTCTTCCTCCCAGCTCCACTTTCAGATAAGTTTTTTTGTAAACTTACCTTTTTGGGGGCGGCCTCCAGCAGTCCCTTTAAAGACTGCTGGTTAGGCCCCATGTAGACCCGGTTTTCCACCGCACAGCCAGCCCAGCGCTGGCAGCTTTAACGGCAGACCAATTTCGGGAAGAGGACCTGAAACAGGCGTGAGGCCATTTATTTACATATGCTAACACATGTTTCAGTTGCGGATCTCAGACTCCTCTTTTTCTGCCTTCATCGATATGGCGGGCGGCACACCTCCGGTACGGAATGTGCGTGCGCACGCCGTCCACCATATTGGACGCTTAGTCAAGGCATAAAACAGTCATGCCATCAACCAATTTCTAGGCCATTGAGTTCTGATCCTGCTTAATTTACAGCAAGTCCATTGAAATGAATCAAATAGATAAAGAGTGAATAAAAAGCTCCATCTACTCTACTTGTGTTCACTCTTGCTGATCATGAGATTATTTTACCTAACTGTCTTGTTAATCCAATATATGAAATTAAACTTAACCTATTTTTCATTTAGCGGGATTTGCTTATTTTACTACTTAGAGACTTGCATGTAAATTTTCCGACTACACGCTGCCCATGAGCAGCTTCACCCACTATCAGCACATATCCGAAAATCACGGGTAACTCGCCCCCAGATAAGAGAAAGAGAAAAAAGAGACAGAAAGAAAAAGTTTTTAAAAAGTGTAATTTCCATTTTTTTTTAAATCTCCAACAACAATTAAAAGCTGAAGGAATGAGACTCCACACTTGTAATAGTTAATTTTCAGTGCCAAAGAGGTTGTTTGGCAGTAATTAACACTTATCGCGTTGTTAAAAAGAGTGGGACATCGGAACATAGGAACAGGAGTAGGCCATTCAGCCCCTCGTGCCTGCTCCGCCATTTGATAAGATCATGGCTGATCTGTGATCTAACTCCATATTAGGCCTTTGGCCCATATCCCTTAATACCTTTGATTGCCAAAAAGCTATCCATCTCAGATTTAAATTTAGCAATTGAGCTAGTATCAATTGCCGTTTGCGGAAGAGAGTTCCAAACTTCTACTAGTACTTGGATTGAAATGGAAAAGCCCTAACTTTCTACGGCGAGGTTAGTTTGTATCTACCATGCAAGTACAGGAACTTCACGCCGTTCAATGCACTGGAATAGTGAGTCAGACAACAAGATGCCGTTTTCGCAAAGCTAACGGCGGAGTGTCGCATCTTGGACAGCAACTTCCGGATTTTCGTGTTTAACTGCGCATCTGCCCTCGCTTGAAGCTGCTGTGCAATTTGTGCATAAATAACCATGAGCGCCATTAGTCTGAACCCGTTATTTTGACAGCAAATTCTGGGCCAATTTTTCACCGTGCTGGAGTTTTTCTGTTACTGGTGCGACCTCAAACTGGTATGAAACAGCCTTCTGACGTATCTCACAATCTTTGCACAGTGCATCCGTTCGCACTTTTGCATTGATGTATAGGTCAAACCACTTTACATCAGTGCAAAATTGGCAGCTTAAGTGCATCCTTAAGACATTTCCAGCTACCATTTATTCTCTATATACTACAACCTAATTCCCCTGACAAGAAATGGCTCATTATCAAATATAGTAGCAGGATGATATTCTGGTAATCTAACAGTTACAGTGCTTGTTTCAAAGACAGGCATGAGATTGACTTCCGAAGTTCTCGGTCACTAATCTCCACCTGTTAATTTTCTTAGAGAAGTTTACAAACAGGACTACCCTGAGCTAGCAGCTGAAGAAGGTCAAGTGTGGGTGAATGGTTTGGAAGAGGAGGAAGAAGTTGCACCATGAAAAAAAAAAGTGACTGGAAATTAATTTTAAATATGTATGTTAAGGGGATAAATTGCTTTCCTCATGGTTCTAGTACAGAGAGTGGGATGCAGGGGTGGAAGTTTTTAATGGCTGCGAATGCTTGTTCAGCGTGAAATGAATACATAGTGGGTCTGGGGCAAGAGCAAGTCACTGAGGGAGCAAGTGGGAGGCAGAAAAATCTTGAGGCACAGAGCAAGTGAAGAGCAAGGGCTAGGTGGGCTGTGGTGGGGTTGCTTAGTTGACGTCACATTGAGTCGCACAAAGCTCTTGATGAGCTATTTTATCGCACATTTTTATTGTTTTTGTAGGGATTGAGGTAAAGTAGGCAAGGAGTTGCTGTGGCAGGATTCTAGTTTTGCTTTTGGACTCTGATTGACACTTGCAGACTACACGATTGATAGATACTACGGCATGAATATTCCTCCCCAAATGCGCTAAGTTCAAATCAGCAGAGCACACCCAAAGTGCACTTCACCTGACATGACCTGAAACTGCCTGGATTTTAAAGTTCAGGTCTTTAGCATTGGCTCGCATGTGGAAATGCATAAAGGGATACTTGACCATATTAACTCTCTCTAATACACCTAACTCACAAATGTAGAAATGCATGAAGGGATACTTGACCATATTAACTCTTTATGAACTCACATAATAGGTTAGCTACAGCACACAGAGAAGCACAATTGTGTAATTACGTTTAAGCCTTGGTATGTTGATAATTAAGTTAGCTGAGCAGGTGCTTAGTACCATCTAGCCCCCCTAGCAGATAAGAGTATTGCTAACTACAAAAATATGGCCTTGAGACTGACTTCAGCCCTACTGATAACCAGGACAGAAATGTAGGGAGGATGGGAATGCTCATGCCTACGTGCCAAAGTAATAAAGGGCTATGGACGTTCGGGGGGGCAGGCTCACTACTTGATTGACCAACTACCTGAGCCAATAAAGAATGTACGTGTACACCCATATTCTGTGACAGGTGGGCGTTGTTACTGAGCTGTATGAATGTGAGCTGTTTCTTGAACTCAGCGAAGATGTATCCTCAACCATTGTCTTGAGGTGCTCTTCCACTTGTACAAGTAAAATAATAAATTCTCTCTTGTTCTACTTTTGTTTGGGTGTTAATGCATTGTACAGAATAAGTAATATTAAGTTTCGACACACTATCCCCCAGACACAGATCAACCCCTTGGCAGAGGCTTGCACCCAGAATCGGGAAGGAAATCCAGCCACTACTGCAGGTCTGGTCATCAGCTGCAGGGTCTTCTGGTTGCTGTCCCAAAGTAGAAGCCAAAAGGCCTGCAAGTTCTAAAGGTCCATAGGGGATCAGTGTCACTTATCTTTTCAAGCCTCCCTAACCTTGCTAGCTGCCCCTACAGCTCCTCTGGTTTGTGAGGGGCCAGGGGCAAAAGCTAATACCACCTTCTGGAGAGACCCAATGTATGAGGAAAATTGCAGGAAAATTAGGCATTCTGCCCCATTAGGACCATCCCACCTAAACAAATAGTGCTTTTCTTGAAGCAAGAAACCAGAGTAAAGGACCAAGATCACCATGGCTGATAAGAAAATAGGAGGTAAATCAGGAAGTAATGATTATAAGAGTGAAGCAGAATAGCAGAAGCAGGGAGAATCTGGGGGAAAATGGTCTGACAGCCACTTCAGGACATTGAACATCCTGCTGCCACCGCAAGCTAAATATAATGATTTTAGGTGCACATTTCAAGACAACAAACATCACAGGCTTTAAATGGTGTTGACTAAAGCTCAAGCTTTGTTTATGCCATCATCTGAATTTCTCATTGCGTTACTGCCTTGTAATACATTGTTGGCTATTATATTATTGTTGAAGTTTTTAACCTAATCCCCCATGTGTACTTCTCAGGATCAGTGCAAAACTACATAATGATTGCTGTAAATCAAAACTGTCAACAAATACCAAGAGAGCATACTTAAATAGGAATGGATGCATGAAAGTACATTGGGACTGAAAGTAAAGTGGATGACTAAAGAAATTGAAAGTCAATTCTGCTTGTCCTCAGCTGTTTCGCAATGTAGACAGCACAGATGTACATCTATTATTACTGTACATTTAAATGTTTAATCATCTCAATTGACTTCAAACATTTATTGAACGAGCATAACAAAGAAATTGGAGGTTGATACAGTTTCTAGAATCACATATACCTAGCATAAAGGAAGATGGTAGTGGTTGTTGGAGGCCAATCATCTCAGCCCCAGGACACTGCTGCAGGAGTTCCTCAGGACAGTGTTCTAGGCCCAACCATCTTCAGCTGCTTCATCAATCACCTTCCCTCCATCATGAGGTCAGAAATGGGGATGTTCACTGATGACCCATTCGCAACCCCTCAGATAATGAAGCAGTCCGTGCCCGCATGCAGCAAGACCTGGACAACATCCAGGCTTGGGCTCATAAGTGGCAAGTAACATTCGCGCCAGACAAGTGCCAGGCAATGACCATCTCCAACAAGAGAGAGTCTAACTACCTCCCCTTGACATTCAACGGCATTACCATCGCCGAATCCCCCACCATCAACATCCTGGGGGTCACCATTGACCAGAAACTTAACTGGACCAGCCATATAAATACTGTGGCTACAAGAGCAGGTCAGAGGCTGGGTCTTCTGCAGCGAGTAATTCACCCCCTGACTCCCCAAAGCCTTTGCACCATCTCAAGGCACAAGTCAGCGACGCCAACATCCCATGAACGAATAATAAAAAAATACAACAATCAATGTTTAAAAGGGGAGGAGTTTATGGGAATGAGTTTTGCTTCTAGAAATTTTGGGGGAAATTGCTGGAGGACTGAATTTGAAGCAATTTTTGGATCATAATGTTGTTTTCATTCAGACAAACATGAAGAGAGAAAAAGATCATACGTAAGTTCTCAGCAAACTGATGGTAAATTTCAAAACATGTTTGTCTGAATGAAAAGAACATTATGATCCAAACAATTGCTTCAAATTCAGTCCTCCAGCAATTCCCCTAGCTTTTCTTTTTCCAAACGTCCAAAAGTCCATCCAAAATTGGATCAGTTAGAACAGGACCTTTAATCAAAAGACGCATCAGATGGAGCCTAGTTGCTGGTAAACTTGGAATAGATAATATATTAAACAGTCACACAATTAGCACAGGCCAATCACAGTTGAGATTTACTGGTCATGTGGTTCTCACAGACCAATCAGATGTCTGAAAATAGATGTTGGGCAATGGGCAGGAACAATACTAGGGAAAATAATATATTCAATAAGTTTATGTAACTATTTATGAACACAGTATTTTATTATCTGCTTGTTGCTGCTCAGCAAACCGCAATAGTTTCCAAATAGTAAAACAACTTTAGTGTACATGATAAATCTAGCATTTCTAAAGCAAATGGTCTTGACATACCTATTAATACAAAGTGGCAAAGGCATGCTGATCTAACAGCAGCAGCAAAGGCCCAAAAAAGGTCCATTAAGAGCAAAGGGAACTAGGCAGAAAATGCCTTTGTGACCTCAGAACTCCAACCAACCATTACAAACCTCCAACAACATTTATCAAGCTCACAGCCGGGACCTTCCAGATAGTACTATTTAAGGACTGCATAAAGCCACTCCAGAAAATCCCAAGAAGAAGATTCATCTTACCAAGTCTACACCTTCCAGCCTAAAGTAATTAAATTTGGCCATTAATTAAATTTGGTCATTGACCCAGTTTTACTCCAGAATCCTGAATCAAACCAAATAGGTCTCAGTGCTCTGGCCTGAAAATACTTTACTTTTAATTTTACCTCAACATTATTGAAATGATGTGTCCTATGGAGCTATAACCCATTGCGATACTGTGCCATGTAGTGTAGGAAAGTCTTAGGTCTCCAGTTGACACTAAGTTAACTGATTTCAGCTGGGATGGTGTTAGAGGTGCAATAAATGGCCTCAATGCCGCTGGACTAGTAAGGGCAGAAAAATCAACCAAAAAATGACGTCCCAGAGAAAAATGCACTTTTGTGGACATCAGGTGCAAAAAGGGACAGAATCAATTGTGATGCCCTCATAATCAAATAATCTGCCCACATTCAGTATCTCAGATCACACATGAAGAATGGCTAATTACATAAAATATGGAATAGTTGCCATTCCCCATTGAGCTGTAACACAATGAGTCAGCACATAGAGGGAGGATTATAAAAGGAGGAAAATGGGAAAAAAAAACTTTTAACTTTTTCACATAATACACAGATATTATGTGGCAGGTATGGACTATATTTAATTGTCATAGATATGGTACAACACCAGAAAAATAAATCTAAATCTATTATGAAAGTTCTAATTTTGCTTTCTGTCTATGATATAAAGTCTTATCCAATCTTTGTAGAGGATCTGTTTCTGGCAGCAACCATCTTTGCTGAATATTCTACCACCCACAGCATCTTTCTGATTTCTGAGAACATTATTGGTAATGAAAAAAATAGCAGCCAATGTTGAAACACCTGCAACAGTGATTGTTAAATATCTGTCAAGCAGTTAACAAGCCACTTACTTAGTATAAATGTCAGAAAATGCATTCATCCAGCAGTGAAATATGTGGCTGTAGTGGGGATTAGCTTAATGAAAATTGAGCAAATGCCAATTTTCCCACAAGGCACTGCATTCCTAGTAGCATTCCTGACTTTCCTCCTTAAGGATGGTTTGAAGTGCAACACTGATCGAAATGCTAATTTTTGGCACTGGTAGTTTCCACCTACCAGCCTGATCAAACTATTTTGACATACTACATTATTTTTGAATTTTAAGACTTATTGTTTGAAAACTTCTCATTTGGAAAAACAACTCAGCGAGTTGTTATGATCTGGAATGCGCTGCCTGAAAGGGTGGTGGAAGCAGATTCAATAGTAACTCTCAAGAGAGTATTGGATATATACTTAAAAAGGAAACATTTGCAGGGCTATGGGGAAAGAGCAGGGGAACGGGACTAATTGGTAGCTCTTTCAGAGAGCCGGCACAGGCACGATGGGCCGAATGTCCTCCTGTGCTGTATGATTCTATGGTTCAATGACAGATTTACATGGCATCTTATGTCTCTCAAAAATGTCTCAAAATACTTCATAAAAAATGAAATGTTTCAAAGTGCAGTGTCTATTGTTATGTTGACAAATATTGAGGCTATTTTTCACGCAACAAGATCCCAAAGACAGCAATCAGATGAATGGTCAGGTAATCTGTTGTTAGGTTGCTATTATCCTATTTGTTAAATGGGTGTTCATCTGCAGTAAATATATGATGCCATATTGTATAGATCAGACTTCAAAATACTGACTATTTTTAAATTACTAGGAATTTTGTAACTGGAGGGATTTACCTGGAAGGGAATTTGCTTGGACTAGAAATTTGTAGCCTACATAAAAGGGGTAATTTCCTGATTTTGCTCTCCCAGTGGGGAGCTTCACCCACCAGAAGTGCAAATTTGAAATTCAGTCACATACTGTGTATGATTTTACCACCATTAATTTAAATGGTTGGAAAATCATGTACAGCAAAGCATTCAAATTTCTGATATGCACTCCAGGGCAGGGGAGTGGAATGAGAAGCTCCTCCTTAGCCATGTCAAAGCGCAGCCCTCCCTGAATAGCAAAACTGTGAAGAGCACAATAGGCTATCACACCTGATCTGCAGCATACTGCAAATTCCTTCCTGACCTGTCCAGACAGCGAAAGCACATATTTGAAAACCCTGATGGACCTCTGAATCACCAGCTGCTTGGGGGGGAGGGAATCTCTGATTGGGGTCTCAGCTATGGTAGCAGGGTAATGCTTTGTTGCTCAGAAGCCATTTGTGGATCTGATTCTCTTCCCTGAAAAGGTCAAGGGCAGCCAAATGACAGAATGAATGCATCATGGCAACTTCCTGCATATTAGGCATTGACAAGCAGGATACTCTAACTGCTGTCCACATTATCTGGACATGTCGGTACCACTGATTGACCCTGGACCTTGGGGAATGCCAGCTACCCAATAAAATAGGATGGCCCTTTCACTCTGCTGCCTTGCTGTAAATACAATGGTTGTGAATTGGGCTGCTCTCATGTAACGAATGTAAGGAAAGGAATGTAAGGACTTGCATTTGTATCATACCATTCATGACCTCAGGATGTCCCAAAGCGCTTTGCAGCCAATGAAGTAAGTTTGAAGTATAGTCACTGTTGCCATGTTGGGAACACAACAGCCAATTTGCACAGCAAGGTCCCAATGAGATAATGACCAGATAATCTGTTTTAGTGACGTTAGATAAGGGATAAATATTGACCAGGACACCCTTACTCATCTTTGAATAGTAACATGGGATCTTTTACGTCCACCTGAGAGGGCAGGGGGGGCTTCGGTTTAACATTTCATCTGAAAGGTGGCACCTCCAACAATGCAGCACTCCCTCAGTACTGCACTAAAGTGTCAGCCTGGATTACGTGTTCAAGTCTCTGGAGTGGGGCTTAAACCCATAACCTTCTCACTCAGAGACAAGAGTGCTACCACTGACCCAAGACTGACACCTGTATGCCCATCCAGCATCCTGGTGAATGTTGCAGAGACCCCCACTCCCCGCTCCCCACCCCCCGCCCCCCAGCCATGGCTGCCTGAAATGACCCTGTGCTGCACACTTTGAGAACTTCATAGCCATTGAGTGGGCAGTTAAGCGTGGCTTCATGTCTTCCTGCAGCAGGTCACAGAGATGCACCATTGTATCTTTGTTAATCTTCTTGCGCAATCTTCTTATCTGACCTGTGCTGTCTGTTAGTTCTTTGTTGGTTGGGGGGGAAGGGCGGGAGGAGTGTGGCGGGGGGGATACCTGGTGGTTGCATCTTCCTTGATTGGTACTAGACTCTCCTTTCCTCCATCATGTGCAGCTCCTCCACTACCTCCTCTATGATAAGGGCACAAGTGCTATAACTACTCCTGAGATGCCATGACTGTGGGTGAAGGTGGGGGGGGGGGTGGTGAAACCTTCTATTGGGTTGACCCTGTACGAATCAATTAGAATTAAATGCAGGTCTTTGTCAAAATAATGCAAAAAAAAACGTTCGAAAAGCATTTGCAAGCTGCAGAAAGCTATAAAAAGTTCCCAGATCCTTCAACCTCACAAACTCGTCACTTCTGCCTTGATCAAGTTAACCCTGCGGCTACTGTGCCTCATATATCTCAGTCTAACTTACCTGGAGTGCA
Source organism: Heptranchias perlo (assembly GCF_035084215.1). Lineage (NCBI taxonomy): Eukaryota > Metazoa > Chordata > Chondrichthyes > Hexanchiformes > Hexanchidae > Heptranchias > Heptranchias perlo. Next base: position 15,046,533 of record NC_090332.1, on the reverse strand, counting down.
GTAGCGGTGCAAATCCCAGAAACGTGCAGCTGCGACACCACTGGCTCTCACTTTGACTTATGCAAATGAGGCCAGTGGGGAAGTAGTGAGTGCATCACGGGACAGATCAAAAAGCACGAAGAAACTTTAAAGGCTCACAAGCAGCGGAAACCCTTTCACTCTAATTTCCTCACTAAAACAATGTCCTGTGCCATTCCTGCAAGCTAAATACACCAAAAAAGACAAGGAAATTCACCCCCAATATTTATACAATATAAAAGCTAATAATGCTTCATGGAGCTGGATCCATGACTACCTACAAAAATGCTATATTTCGGTCTGAATAAGGCCTACATTGGTGGTCCCTAAGTAGTGGGATAAAACCATATTACTCTCTGTTGTGTATCCTATGGTGTGGCCCCACATTGTAATCAGTGTTTCCTTCTAACTAGTTTTCAAAGGTAACATGTTCTTTTTAATTGGATACAACTCATAATGCAATAAAAATGCAAAAGAATTAAATCACACTTCTTAAGTCCTCCTGATTTCCTTTATCTTAATTACATTTTCATATGTATTCACCAACTCTAATTGGCATACTATATCGAATTGCCATACTTAGCATTAAAATATTGTCATTGCATCTTCATTGTGCATTATCCTGTGCACCACTCGTCTTTGTCTCCCTTCACTGTTATTAGAATATAGAGAATCATGGCAGAAATTCCAATAAGTAATGGTTCAGGGACCCCATTAACTCTTTTTTGAAAGTAGGGATCTTAATACAATGGAATTCACTTCTTGAAACCCAATAGAGCCAATGACAAGCTAAAGAGATGGATAGTGAAGATGCAACTTTAGTCTATAAAGTGATAGTTATTACGTAGGTCTGTGACACACTGTATTGTTAATATCACAATAAGATGTCAACATCAAAAAACATAACACATCATTAAAAACGTGAGCAAGAACACCTAAATAATAAAGAGGGAAAAAAACTTTCCTGATATTTCGAACACAAATCTTTACTTCTTGGTGTGCATGATGTATTTTCACCTGTAACTGTGAATGTTTTGTGTACAGTATACCTATGGTATAAAATGAAGCCAATTTTTGAATTCAAATGTAATAAGATCCCAGAATCACAAATTGAACATGTTGTATTCAGTTTTTAGGCACTACAGTTTGAAGCCTTAATCTATGAGTTTAAAACCTGGATGTACCAGGAATCCATCAAAGCAAATAGAAATAGAATGAGTGATGTGGAATAAATGGTTCAGAAGCAGCTGGACTGAATTAACATGTCACACTGGACAATTACAGCGTGTTTCATTGTGAGAAAAGCTTGTCCAGAAATATTTTAAAAACCAAAGTATTTTATAAAAAATATTTAAGCTCATCAAGATGAGGAATGCTAATGCTGAGGAGTGGAACTCTTCCCATGTTACTGACAGCATCAAGCATTCTACTGTCAGGTAAAGAACAGACATAAGCAGAGTAAAGCTCCCTCTCCTCTGCCCAACCTCAGCCTCAGAACAGCACTCACTACTGCACCAGTGTGACACTGTTCCCATTTCCTACACCATTCTCCTGTGGCATCAGCTCATTAGTGTAGATGACAACCATCAGTAGTTCACACTTAACAGTCAGTGTGTTGGCTACCTGGTCTGCATGTCAGTGTTTGCTGTCAAAAATCAGCAGACCAAGCTCCTCGCCCTTTAGTCCCACTCCTACATGAGTTTGGCTGCTCATAGAGCAGATCGCACAGGAATAGGAATTCCTGTCTACAGTATCCATGACCACAATCACAGCTATCAGCATTAGGTGTGGTATTGAGGGGAGAGGGGTCCAGTCCCGTCTATTTGCAGCTGGGCTCAGGTAGAAGTAGGACTCAATGGAGAAAGGTGAAGGAAATGGATGGCTTTGTAGGGGGGACACATATAGTCAGGATATCCTCACTCAAGCTTATCTGAGAATGCTCTTCAGTCTTTTGTGAAAGTGGTGTCCTAACTACAGTGGAATTTACTTCTTAAAGCACAATAGAACCAATGGCAAGCTAAAGAGATATAAATAGGGAATCTGTAACTTTTATCTGTAATGTCATAGTTATTGTGCATGTGTATGGCACACTGAATTGTTGATATTATCAGCTATTTACACAATTACATTCCCAGACACTTCAGTTTCTACAAAATTGATTTGGAAACAAATTGCCATTATAATTCAGTAGCACTGTTGCCAACACTCATGATTTTTAAAGGCAGCTCTGATGCAGCATCCAAATGGGAGTCTTGAGGTGGCACTGAAACAGAGCCGAAGGAATCTTCCTGACTCCTTCAGCACTGGCACTACGTCAGAGCTTCTTTTGAGAATCAAGATATTGGCAACACTGCAGCATAATGCCACTTTTTATGATGACAACTGCTACATTTACAACAGTAGAAAACCATGCCGCTCTTTCACCTTACATCAGGTCTACCACTGAGAGCAGTGGCAGCTCGTACGATAAAACATCGAAAATACTTGTTTACCACCCCCCCCCCTCCCATGGCATTCCACGCAGGGAGTCAAGATCAAGTACCGTATCCTAGTCAGCCAGGGTTAGAGAACTGGGGGATAAATGGACCCAGTTGAGGAAATGGGGAAGGGGTCAGAGAGAGGAATAGAGAGGAAGGGGGAAAGTGAAAGAGAAGGTAAAGAGGGAGAGGATAGGAGGTGCAGGAGATGGGCAGAGGGTGGTGGGGCGAGGAGAAAAGATTGGGAGGAGGGAGAAGAGGGGAAGAGGAGGGGAGAAGAGACGGAGAAGGGGCAGGGGATAGGGGTGAACTAGTGAGGGGATGGAGACAGGGCAGCAAAGGCAGGGAAACTACTAAATTGGCGAACTTAGTGAGGAGGACTCTGGACTATCATCTCAGTGGAGTGGGGGGGAAATGAGCCCCCTTCCCATCACCAACCCTGGATATTGACCTCAGCTGAGGACTGGTTGCAAGCTCCCCTTCTCTCCATGAGGGGAGGGGCATTGTGGTGAAGCCAGCTTTTGCTTTCAAGTTGTAGAGGGTCTGGTGAGTCCCGATTTTGCTATCAGGAGGGGTTTTGCTGGTAAAGCCCTAATTTTGCTCTCAGTCAGGAGGGGAGGAAGGTACAGTTTTGCTCTCCACTGGGGATCAGGGTTCAAAAGTATCAATTGGGGGAAAACATGTCTCAGAAAATCTTACCAGACAGTGCTTTGGTATGTAACATTACATACCATTACATATTAAACTTAATTATTACAGCACCACCTACAGGTGTAACAGGTACTGCACAGAATTCGGTGCCCACCTACTATTTTTAAAGGCACAGCATATAGATGGAGCAAGAAAAGGTCATTTAACCCATCAAGGTAGTTTCTCAACAGACCACATACAAGTTGTACTGTCATATATTTTATACAATTTTTCTAATCTCCTGACGGAGGTAACTAATCACAGATAAAACTTCAAAAAAAACAAGATTCTGTGAAGTTTCTCCCTGATGTCCACAGTAACCTATCTAACTTACAAGCTACATTATTCAACACCAGCAAGTTACATTCCATGGATGACAAACCCATGGTCCCAACAGCGACGTTCTGCAAACTATTTCTTATCAATTCACTTTCAGATTTCCACCAGATATTATCTAATTAGAAACTAATGGGGCAATATTTGATAAATACGGTATTTGAAATCAATTACCTAATCCTCATATTATGGACATGTTAATGTGCGTCAGCGCTTTTCAAACTTTTCTGTGTGAAAGAACCCCTGCAAATATTAACACACCTCTTGTTTGAACTTCCAAAATACAATATCAGTCGCCCAAAGAAAAACAGCTTCATCAATGTAGGAAATATTTTTTGGAAACATCATGCCGGTAACTTCACAAATACAGAAAATACAGACAAATGACAACATCTGGCACTCCCTGGGATCCCTTCATGGACTACTACAAGCTGATTTTGTTGCAAACTTTCAGTTGAACTAATCAAGTTTGGAGAACCATATGTGGTTCTCTGTGAGATGTAATGTTTCGATTATAAATCAAGATGACATAGATTTGATGAAATAGCTTACAAGACATTTAAATAACTAAAAAGTAGCTGCATTACCTACGAGAACACATTGATATATCTTGGCTCAAATTCATAAAGAATTAGATTTATTCTGATTCACTTACCTTATGCATGATTTGAACTTTGTTATAAATTAGATGCTGAAAATCTGCTTTACAATAATTTTGTTTTGTAATGCATTTACTCAGTCAGGTATTGTTGAAACATAGCTCATGAAATATTTATACTACTGGGAAGGTTTTACCTGTTGATCAGACATGCCAGAACTGCTTATTTTAATATAGCGATTTCTAAATCTGTTGATTTTTGTATTTTCATCTATAAAATTGCAATATGAATGACATTACAATGATTATTTTTTTAAAACTAATTTTACTTGCATATGCTATGTGCCAAAACACAACTCAGGCCACTGTAATAGCTTTTTCTCAAACTGCTTTTCCATTTCTCCCAACAACCACTTGAATACATATTGAAAACCCATTTCAGTTGTATTGTTGAAGCATAAAACTGAATACCGCATTTAGACAATCACATTCAGTAACTTTTACCAGTGCTACAGTTCATACACAATCTGAGCAAAGACTGTCAGTAAGTGATAATATTTACAGAATAAAGTAAAAAGTACATTATAGAAATTAATTGAGAAGCTAATTGCTTTTGGAAGTAGGACAATTTCAAACAATTCAATTGTACTTTAAGTACATCAGGTAAATTCACTTTTATTTTTCATTAACAGGTACTTGACCAGAAAGGTGACTTTTGTTTTATTTCTTTGAGTGAAAGTTTCCATCGCAACCTAGTTATTATTAAATGATACAAGTTAAATATTCCGATTCAAAGTATGGTATGTGGATATGTGAGGAAACAATATGGACGCTCAAAGGACTTGAGCAACTTGATTTGTCATTTTATTGTTTTTTTTTGGTGCATGAAAGTTAACTTTGAAAAAATTAGCAATATGATTAATTGATATTGTGATAGTTGCTGGTTGTTTATTTGCAGCTTTCCCTAACTGTCTAGTGAATGAAACCGGCTGGTTTGCATTTAATCAGTGGGATATTTGAATTGATCTGTATGGTTAACTAACAAATAGTGATTATTTGAACGAATCATGATTTTTTTGTTCCCCTATCAGTTTTTGAGGTGTGATGCTACAGGGGCACATTAGAGGCAAAACTTTTAATTATGACGATAGATGTCACATTGACAAAAAAGAATCCACAGTGTCAATGGTATTTTCAGCAATGTAGCACCACCTTATGGGTGCCTAAAAGTACTGTGTAAAGTTTTCAAAAGAAAGGTCGATATTTACAATCCATCATATCATTTCATATTCCAGTTGGAATGAATAAGAAAAGAACATAAGGCAAACCAGAACGAGATAAGGCCACTCAGTCCATCAAGTCAGCTCTGTCTGAAGTCCATGTATGATTATTCTATGATTAACTTCCCTCCCATACCACCTGTTGATCCTCTACTATATTAAGCATTCATTTTCTTCCACATCCTAACCTAAAAAAAAATCAAAGTCGCTCGCTCACTCGCACACTCGCTCACCTGACGAAGTAGAAAGCCTCCGAAAGCTTGTGATTTTCAAATAAAACAGTTGGACTATAACCTGGTGTTGTAAGATTCCTTACATTTGTCAACCCCAGTCCATCACCGGCATCTCCACATCATAAAAAAAAATCAGGTGGTGTTGCGAAATAACTCTATGAACCTCAATTAACATTCATTAACATCTACTTGTCACAGTGATTTCAGTGATTTGATATAATTATCTTTACGTTTATTCATAAAGGAATATACTGAAGGCGGTTTGGCACACTTGCTTCTGAAAAACAATCCAAAACCAATTCTCTGGAAAATGAAAAATCTTCCCAACTCTTCCCTTGAAGACTTGCTGTTAGACATGTGTGGTCCATTTTAAAAGATTTTGCTGTTGTACTAAAATACAATTTGGGCAGAATTTTTGCCAATTAAAATTCTGTAAATCAGCATTTGTGAAAAAACAGTCCAAACTACATTTTAACAAATCAGCAAATCTCCAATAATGGTTCATACTAGTAAAGGAATTTATAAATATTTATATTCCAATCTATTGCAATTTATAAAATAATAAAAGAGCATTGTTAAGTACTACATTACCTATGATTTCTAACAATCCCAATAGAAATTCTGGCCCAGATTAAATTGAATTTAGCAACAACAGGTTATCTATCTGGTGACCAAAGGAGTACAGATGTGGAGATCCTGGACCATGATTTTGGCAATTTAAACCTCATTACTTGACAAATAAAAGGAGTTCCCAGAAACAGTCTTTACTGCACACACAAATAGAGATCAACTTTTCAATAATCTCAACAACCAAAGCCATAATATAGAGAACGAAAAACGTGGAAACCATTAGTATTATGTTGCCAACTTGGTATAGGGAAAGAAAAATTAGACAACCATCTTATTCTTATAGTGTGTTTGAATTGCAGTCTTGAATGTTTCTAGTTCCTCCATATGGTCATAATTTTCAGAGCAGTCAAGCAATTAGGCATCCACGTCAGCCTCAGCTGTGCCAGGAATGGAACTTGCACAGGGTACTGTTCTTCAGTGTGTATCTTCCAAACAAAATCTACTGAGTCTGTGCTGTCTAGTAAATATCTTCTTTGAAAGGAGAAGGGAATAACCAAGTGCTCTGGCACTGCCCTACTAATCATCCACCTAGCATATCAACACTTGTCTGATGCAGTGGTGAACTATTTTGCTAAGCAGCTGTTGACTTATCAGAGCCAATGTAACTGAGAGAATGTCTTTAGATACTGTGGAGAGTGTGACAATGGTTTCTCTATCAGCATCCACCAATTGATATCTGCCACATAACATTTTGACTGCAACAGCATCTCAAATTTTTAATAAACTCAATTTGGGATTTATGCGTATTCCATGAGCAGGACAAACATACAAACTGTGGAATCGGTATCTTTGGCTACTAAAAGATCTCCAGAGTAGCCACTCAGTTTGGGCACATTAATGACCTGGATGCCCCCAAGTCAGACTTAGAATGCTGACAGTGTTATGAATTCCATTTCTCCCAGCTCACTCCCCACAGCAAATCACTAGGATTGAGCAGCAAGGGTGTCAAAGGCCATATGATTATCAATAGGCAGGTTTTGGTGGCATCAATGTAGCATCATCAATGTAGTATCTGCCAGCCAATGACTACCAAGTAACATGTGACTCAAATTCATAATAAAGTCAACTTGGGATCTTGGTGTTATCCACAAATGGTTCATTAATAAAAATGAAGAGACTTACTCAACTTCTGCTTCCTTACAGCATTTGTCCATGTTTTTGACCAACTTTGTATACACCTTCCTGCCTAATGTTGACTCTTAGTATTATGTCACTGATTCCACATGTTCTGGACTTTGAAACATACAAAATTCTTACAGGGCTCGACAGGGTAGATGCAAGAAGGATGTTTCCCCTGGCTGGGGAGTCTAGAACCAGGGGTTACAGTCTCAGAATAAGGGGTAGGCCATTTAGGACGGAGGAGAAATTTCTTCAGAGGGTGGTGAATCTTTGGGATTCTTTACCCCAGAGGGCTGTGGAGCCTCAGTCATTGAGTACATTCAAAACAGAGATTGATAGATTTCTAGATATTAAAGGCATCAAGGGATATGGGGATGGTGCAGGAAAATGGTGTTGAGGTAGAAGATCAGCCATGATCTTGTTGAATGGAAGGGCAGGCTCGAGGGGCCGGATGGCCTACTCCTGCTCCTATTTCTTATGTTCTTATGGATACAATTTAGGTCTAGACCCTAAAGGAGCTAGCCTCATCTTTCCTTCAGTGAACTTCTCCATCTTTGGCAATGTGTAGAATCTTTAATTAAAGATGAAGTTACTAAATATCTAGATGAAGAAAAAATAATTAGAAGCAGCCAACACGGATTTCAGGAAGGAAGATCACGCTTGACAAATCTGATGAGTTACTTGACGAAGTGACAGATATGGTGGCTGGGGGCATTGCAGTGTACATGGACTTTCAGAGAGTCTTTAACAAGGTACCACACAGGAGACTAGTGAAGAAGATTAAAGGGTATGAAATTAAAGGAAGGGTAGCAAATTGAATTAAAACAGGTTAGCAGAAAGGAAACAGAGGAGTTAAACTCAGTTTCTCAGAGTGGTTGGAAGCAGGTAGAGCTATCCCACAGTATCCTGTTCTGGAACCACTTCTGTTCATTGCATACATCAATGAGTTGGATATAGGGCTAGAGAGAATAGTTTCCAAATTTGCAGATAATACTAAAATGGATGGCATAGTAAATAATTCTGAGGATCAAAGGAAGCAGGAAGAGGATACTGATAAGATGGTGAAATGGGCAAAAAAGTAGCAGATGAAATTAAATGTCAGTAAAGGTGAGGTAGTAAATGTTGGTAAAATAAAAGTAATAATTATACTTTGAATGGGGGAAGGTTGGGTGATGTGAAAGAGAAGAGGGATTTGGGAGTTCAGGTTCTCAACACATTAAAACAAGAACAACAATCTGCCTTTAACGTAGTAAAATGTCCCAAGGTACTACTTAGAAGCGTTATCAAACAAAATTTGACTCTGAGCCACATAAGGAGATATTAGGACAGGTGATCAAAAGCTCGGCCAAAGGGGTAGATTTTAAGGAGTATCTTGAAGGAGGAGAGAGAGGTAGCGAGGCGGAGAGGTTTAGGGAGGGACCCAGCTTAGGGCCTAGCTTAGGACCCAGGCAGCTGAAGGCACGGCCATCAATGGTGGAGCGATTAAAATCGTGGATTCGCAAGAGGCCAGAATTGGAGGAGTGCAGAGATTTTGGAGGGTTGTAGGGCTTGAGAAGGTCACAGGGATAGGGAGGGGTGAGGCCACGGAGGGATTTGAAAAAAAGGATGAGAATTTTAAAAACGAGGCATTGCCAGACCGGGAGCCAATGTCGGTCAGCGAGCACAGGGGTGATGGGAGAATGGGACTTGGTGCGAGTTAGGATACGAACAGCAGAGTTTTGGATGAGCTCAAGTTTATGGAGGGTGGAAGATGGGCAGCCAGCCAGGACAGCATTGGAATAGTCAAGTTTAGAGGTATCAAAGGCATGGATGAGGGTTTCAGCAGCAAATGAGTTGAGGCAGGGGCGGAGACGAGGGATATTACGGAGGTGGAAGTAGGCGGTCTTGGTGATGGAGTGGATACGTGGTCGGAAGCTCATCTCAGAGTCAAATAGGACGCCATGGTTGCGAACGGTCTGGTTCAGCCTCAGACAGTGGCCAGGGAGAGGGATGGAGTCAGTGGCTAGGGAACAGTGTTTGTGGCGGGGACCGAAGACAATGGCTTCAGTCTTCCCAATATTTAGCTGGAGGAAATTTCTGCTCATCCAGTACTGGATGTCGGACAAGCAGTGTGACAAATCAGAGACAGTGGACGAGTCAAGAAAGGTAGAGGGGGTGTTGTCAGCATACATGTGGAACCTGATGTTGTGTTTTCGGATGATGTCACCGAGGGGCAGCGGGTGGATGAGAAATGGGAGGGGGCCAAGGATAGATCCTTGGGGGACTCCAGAGGTAACGGTGCACCTCAAAAGGTTACGGCCATAAAAAAAGCTAATGGAATATTAGGTTCTATGGCAAGAGGTATAGAGTATAAAAGTCAAGATGTAATGGTGAACCACAGCTGGAATGCTGGGCATGCTGTTTTGGGCTCCACATTATAAGAAGGATGTTGAGGCAATAGAGAGGGTACAAGGCAGATTCATTAGAATAGTGTCTAGTGTGCTGAAATACAAATATGAAGAAAGTCTTGAAAAACTGAGGTTGTTTTTATTGGAACAAAAGAAAATAAGGGGTGATTTGATAGAAAAGCTCAAAATTATGAAGGGATGGAACAGGGTAGATAGAAACAGACTGTTTCCAGTGGTTGAGGGGTTTAGAACAAGGGGACATAGGTATAAGATTAAATGTAAGAGATTTAGGACTGAGAGCAGGAGAAACATTTTTTTTAACACAGAGGGTTGTGAGGCTGTGGAATGTAATTGAAATTGAAGTAACTGAAGCAGAGATCATGTCAACATTTAAAAATAGGTTTGATGGGTAGTTGAAGAAAAGGAGGATAATGGGATATGAGAACAAGGTGGACAAATAGGGTTAGGACTACTACTCGTGTGGCGGTTAAACGAGCAGCCTGTTTCCGGATTGTAACTTCTGTGTAAATTCTATGTAATTCTATATGACCCAATATGTTGCCAGTTGACTGATTAAGATAGAACCCAACAGTTTGCAAAATGTAGTTCATATTGTAGCAGGTGCTTCAGAATATACTTCCCAGAAAATAGGATTTAACATCAGTTGCAAAAAGTAACATAACTTTTGTGCGTATGCCTTTTAGCAACCTTTCTCGGTGGCAGCCGTGGCTCAGTTGGTAGCGCTCTTGCCTCTGAGTCAGCAGGTTGTGGGTTAAAGACCCACTCCACAGACTTGAACACATGATCTATGTTGACACTATCAATGCAGTACTAAAGGAGTGCTGCGCTGTCAGAGGTGCCGGCTTTCAGTGAGCCATGTCTCAGGTGGACATAAAAGACCCCACAGCACTATTCGAAGAAGAGTAGGGTAGTTCTCCCCGGTATCCTGGCCAATATCACTTAAACAAATTATCTGGTCATTATCACATTGCTGTTTGTAGGACCTTGCTGTGCACAAATTGACTGCTGCGTTTCCTACATTACAACAGTGACTACACTTCAAAAATTCTTCATTGACTGTAAAGTGCTTTGGGATGTCCTGAGGTCATGAAAGGTGCTTTATAATGAAAGTTCTTTCAAGAACTCAAAATCTTTTACACAAGACATATAAAAGTTCAATCTCCCCTCCCCCAACATAACATTCTCCTCAAGAGAGCAGGAACACGTCTGTAAGCACATCCACAGATCCATCAATGTCACTGCTTGTTTGACTCAAAGCGCAATCTTTAAAGACACTTCTGATATAAAATTGCGCAGCAAATCTACATTCAGGATATTTATGTCCATTATCAGCAGAAAGTGTCCTTTAAGTACATTTTAGGAATGCAATGCCATGTAACCAGATTACAGTTAAGTCACTCTTATCACTGCATTTGCAGGACACAGACAGTTCTTATCACATGAATATTTTATCCAGATGAGAGGTGTTAAAATAAAAGCAATTTGTAGACGTATGCAATAAACGTCATAGAAAGAAAACAGGCCAAATTCAACAATAAGATGCTTCCAAATTATCTTATTAAGCACTAAAAGTAAACACTAATGATTTAAAAACTCCAATTTATAGTCAAAATAAACTGCTATATGGTATAGGCTGTTTTCTTTGAATATTCACAGAAAGGTTCTATGCTACCAGTCTGCTTTCATCTAGTGTTAATTTGAATTGTTGAATACTAAACATTTATGTACATATATTTGGTTGCTGTCTGCTAATAACTGCCATACAATTTATCACACAACTATAACACAAATTGTGTACATTTTGCCACACAGTATTCTGTTTATGATACTTGTGTTAGACAACTTTTTTTTTAAACAGTTCCTTCATTTTTGTTAGACCACACAAGTGGGGTTTAATGCAATTTTTTACACTGTGCCACTTAAATGCCCTACATATTGACCACATATTCTGTAGTACTACCAGTGGTGCCCCAAATGTCTCTCACTCACTCATGATGTGACAGTTACTTACTTCCCAGCAACCATGTTCTTCCTTCTCCTTTCTTTGTTTCTCTTGCATATGCTTCTACCCTTCTTTAGCTCTTTCTCTCACACATTCACTGCTCTGTTTAGCTTTCCCAACATTCTTTCCTCCCAGTGCTCTACATTTTGCTTCAACAATAACAAATTGAGCTCCATTGACACTGACCTCTAATGGATTGCAGCACCAATAATGTCTTGACAATTGTTCCATCTCCAAGCAATATAAGATACCATATTTTTTTTAAATGACAAAAAAGCAATTAAAACAATTTTGTTCAAACAAAGACACAATAATGTGTGCATTATAGTTTGGGCTTTTAACCCAACACTTTTCTCGTGTTTATACCTAGATTACAGATTCCATAAACAGACAGTTACTCATGAACCATAACCTACGTCTTTATTCTCAGCCAAGTGTGGCAAATCACTTGCTGGAGAATATATGGGATGCCCACCATGTTCTCTGATCAACTCAGTAGGTGGAAAAGTACACTAGTGGCACACTGCATACAGGATAAATCTATCAGTCTAAAGTTTTTTTTTACAGATAAAATAATATACAGAAGCAAAAAGACTGGCAAGGTACTAACAGTACAATAATTAAACTTACATTGTACATAAACTGGCTTGACTGTTTAAAACAGTGTCTGGAGTTGTTATAGCTCCTCTCAGCAGGTTCTTAAAAACACATTATTAGATTATATATATGCAAGATTATTTATTTGTAGTTTGTATTGTTCCACTATATGAAGGAAGGCTGATTGAATAGAGGACTAAAGATGTTGAGAAGTGATTATAAGGGCATTGTTTCCTTTGAAGTTCAAACATATTTCTTGAAGATGATTCCAAAAGGCATTTGATAAAGTACCACATAATAGACTTGTTAGCAAAATTAAAGCCCATGGAATTAAAGGGACAGTGGCGGTGTGGATACAAAATTGGCTAAGGGACAGAAAGCAGAGAGTAGTGGTGAACAGTTGTTTCTCAGACTGGAGGGAAGTATACAGTGGTGTTCCCCAGGGGTCAGTATTAGGACCACTGCTCTTTTCGATATATATCAAAGGCCTGGATTTGGGTCTAGAGGATATGATTTCAAATTTTGCAGATGACACGAAACTCAGAAATGTAGTAAACAATGTGGAGGATAGTAACAGACTTCAGGGGGACATAGACAGACTGGTGAAATGGGCAGATGAAATTTAACACAGAGAAATGTGAAGTGATACATTTTGGTAGGAAGAATGAGGAGAGGCAATATTAAGTAAATGGCAGGACAAGTTGAGAAAGCTGTTAAAAAAGCATATGGGATCCTTGGCGTTATTAAAGTACAAAAGCAAGGAAGTTAGGCTAAACCCTTATAAAACACTGGTTAGGCCGCAGCTAGAGTATTGTGTTCAATTCTGGGCACCACACTTTAGGAAAGATGTCAAGGCCTTAGAGAGGATTAGAGACGATGCAGAAGAGATTGACTAGAATGGTACCAAGGATGAGGGACTTCAGTTATGTGGAGAGTCTGGAGAAGCTGGGGTTGTTCTCCTTAGAGCAGAGAAGGTTAAGAGGAGATTTGATAGAAGTGTTCAAAATCATAAACAGTTTTGACAGAATAAATAAGGAGAAACTGTTTCCAGTGGCAGAAGGGTCAGTAACCAGAGGACACAGATTTAAGGTGATCAACAAAAGAGCCAGAGGCAACATGAAGAAACATTTTTTTACGCAATGAGTTGTAATGATCTGGAATGCATTGCCTGAAAGGGTGGTGGAAGCAGATTCAATAGTAACTTTCAAAAGGGAATTGGATAAATACTTGAAGGAAAAAATTTAGGGGGCTATGGGGAAAGAGCAGGGGAATGGGACCGATTGGATAGCTCTTTCAAAGAGCCAGCACAGGCACGATGGGCCGAATGGCCTCCTCCTGTAGTGTACCTGCTATGACACTATGATATCCATCTCATTTATTACTTTAATGCAACAATGATATTTTACCCCATGACAATGACACCCATCCTAAATTACACCTTACAATGGAGCAGCAATTGCTTAACAATCATGGAACGCGGCATACAGCAGTTAATTCAAAATTGCTGAACCACCACCAAGAAATTATTGTCAACCTGTATACATTAATACCTTTTATAGCTGTTACCGCAGCCCTCAAAGTACGTTTATCTTTACTGATTTCTGAACAAAAGCCATTTGTCCTTTTCGGGACCACAGATTTTCCTCTGTGGCTGGGGTTTCTCTTCGAAGTGTGTTGGGGAAGGATACCCGCCCACCACTGTGACCCTGATCCAAGCTCAGGCAATTTCCAGGGTCAGGCTGACAAATATTTATGGCGGGCTCCCAGTATGTTAGTGCTTTCTCTTGGGAAATCACCTCTAGGGGGATATAAAAATAGCTGTGGCTCTTGTCACCACACAGCATGGCCAGAAGTGCCAGCCGAAGAAGAAAAGAAGTGTTGTTCAATTTATTTTAAATCTCCCACATTACCTAGTGCAGTCAATCGCACAGTGATTGATTGGTCTATTTTGCCTAATGCATTCATTTTGAACTCCCCCCCCCGCCTACTTCCCCACCTCCTTAGTAACACTAACATTGCTACGGCGCTAATGACAGAAATAGAATGTTGGAAGCAGAAAGTCCTAAAGTGTCTTTAGACATCGGACAGCTGACACAATGGGTCCCCACCACAATTCCCAGTCCTGACCACTCAAAACCACCTGAAAACAGGCATAAATTCAGAGGAACGTGTGGTTCTGTCTCCTGGTTTCCATTTTGAAACTTAGAGCTGGCTCATCCTAAGACAGAAATTTATCTTTTCAGCACATCATGACATACACAAAACAAACATTAGAGCAGTGATCAATTAGAGAATGATCAGTATAGTTCACTTGTATTTGTGCTGCTCATAAGTTAGGTGACCTAGGGCTACTCAATAGTTTAATTTCTATAATTCACCACACCTCAGTTTCTTGGTTCCTTCTCTAGTTCACAAAACAGGAATGCCTTGAATAGGGTAGGTTAGTTTTTAATTATATATATGCAACAACAACTTGCATTTATATAGCGCTTTTAACGTAGTAAAATGTCCCTAGGCGCTTCACAAGAGTGTTATCAAACAAAATTTGACACCGAGCCACATAAGGAGATTTTAGGACAGGTGGAAAGTTTTAAGGAGCGTCTTAAAGGAGGAGAGAGAGGTGGAGAAGCGAAGAGATTTAGCAGTGGAATTCCAGAGCTTAGAGTCTGGGCAACTGAAGGCACGGCTATCATGCAACATCTTGCCCTACAATTCCAGACATTTTAAAATTCTAAAACTGTGTCTCTGTAGCCATGCATGTGGCTAGTCAGCAATTTCTATAGGACAAAGCTGCCCTAGGAGATGATAATGAGTCTTTCCAAGGTAGATCGAATCGGGCCAGGACCTACTCCGTTAATGGTAGGGCGTTGGGGAGAGTTATAGAACAAAGAGATCTAGGAGTACAGGTTCATAGCTCCTTGAAAGTGGAGTCACAGGTGGATAGGGTGGTGAAGAAGGCATTCAGCATGCTTGGTTTCATTGGTCAGAACATTGAATACAGGAGTTGGGATGTCTTGTTGAAGTTGTACAAGACATTTGTAAGGCCACACTTGGAATACTGTGTACAGTTCTGGTCACCCTATTATAGAAAGGATATTATTAAACTAGAAAGAGTGCAGAAAAGATTTACTAGGATGCTACCAGGACTTGATGGTTCGACTTATAGGGAGAGGTTGGATAGACTGAGACTTTTTTCCCTGGAGAGTAGGAGGTTTAGGGGTGATCTTATAGAAGTCTATAAAATAATGAGGGGCCTAGATAAGGTAGATAGTCAAAATCTTTTCCCAAAGGTAGGGGAGTCTATAACGAGGGGGCATAGATTTAAGGTGAGAGGGGAGAGATACAAAAGGGTCCAGAGGGGCAATTTTTTCACTCAAAGGGTGGTGACTGTCTGGAACGAGCTGCCAGAGGCAGTAGTAGAGGCGGGTACAATTTTGTCTTTTAAAAAGTATTTGGACAGTTACATGGGTGAGATGGGTATAGAGGGATATGGGCCAAGTGCAGGCAATTGGGACTAGCTTAGTGGTATAAACTGGGCGACATGGACATGTTGGGCCGAAGGGCCTGTTTCCATGTTGTAAACTTGTATGATGATATGAAGACAATGGTGCTATATTAAAGTAGAATGTATCTGCAAAGAAACAATTCATGGAGGAGCTCCAAGAAGATAGCTTTGGACTCAGCGCACAATGTCAGGTGAACACTGTGGGAAAAGTTGCTCAACAAAAGGGATGTGCACACACCAGGTTGTGTGCAAAAGCAGATGTCATCATCAGTGTGTCTCCAAGGTCATTGGTGGAAGTGTACAATTAAGAGACTGAGTAGACTTTGGTTTGCAGGCTGATATTCCCTAGTGGCAAAAATTAATAGCCATCCATTGTATCCTTCATAAGTATTGATTAATTTACAAAAATCAGCTATATGTGTTTTCTTAGCTTGGAGTATGTTTTCACGTTAATTTATAGTGCATACAGGTAATATTATTAATTGTAATATTATTGTAACATGGTTATCATAACTGGACTGAAGACAATTACGTTGCAGATTTAGTGTCTTGCTAGACTGAAGATTCCATGTGTCAACTGGAGCACTTGTGGCCAAATTTTCCCAGATTTCAATGTATACATTTTTAAAAATTATTATACTTGATTAATATATAGTATTAACTTATGCAGCAAGCACATTGATAGATTTTGATACCTGACTTTGAGTAGGTCCCACATTTTAAGTTTTTATTTAAGCATACTACAGTGGTCAGGGTTCATTTATTTGAAAGGTTAGTAGAATCTGATGGTAATTGTAAATATATGGCTGCTGGTATATCAGATTCCAGCCTCGCCTGTTTAAAATAGTGCTAATAACAACGTTATTGCAATAAAACAATGGGATATTTATGTTGCATAAAGTTTTTTTTTTGAGTCTGAGCAGCTGACGTTAAATATTACAAACACACAACAGATTATAAGGAAATAAGGTTTTATTTACGATACATTTTTGTTCAAGGTCATTTCACCCAAGTTCAGCATTCCATTGTGAAGAAAACCTGGGGGATAATCCTAACCAAAATCTTCATTAGCTAACACAACACAGGCTGATGTCTTGTTTGTGTAGTCCAATTGCTGTGAAGTGTTGCAGCGATAGCATTTCTTTATATGTACAGTAGATCACGTAAACTTCTAGTTCAGTATAACACTAGTAGGCATTCGGATTATGTACATTTAAACGCTTTTATAGGTTCGCTGTTCGAACCGACGGTCAGAAACTTTGTAAATATCAATTATAAATCACTAAAGGTGAAACAGAGACACTGAAGACCTGTTAAAGATGTATGTGTCACATGTGACATGTCACATTCCTGATCGGAAATACAAACATTTTACAACTCGACGTTTGATCCTCAATCTTACGTTAGATTTTACTCCTAAATAAATCGCACTCACACTGACGCTACATATTAATTAATTATTCGTTTTGCACGACCAAACATCTTTCAGCAAAATGTCTACATATTTAAATTTTAGAGATCCATGTATAAAAATACGATGACCATTCTGTTTTGCCAGTATATGCTCTGTGAACATTAACTGCATCGACTCATGACCAGCAAAAGAGTCCAAGCATTAAATAGATCGGTTGTTACAACTGGTTTGCAAGACAGATGTTTACAGCAAAAACAGGGCAACTGCATTGCTTACGAACTGAGCAATCAGCAGCAGCACGGTGACTGTATGTGTGTCTGCAGCATGAAGCATGCTCATTAGAGCAACACTGAGCACCAAACCGGAGGCACTGAGCACCAAACCGGACCCCTGTCCATCTGACACAGCCCAGATAACCACGCGCATTCCCTGACAGGCAGCAGAACGGCAATGGAATAACAGCATTCCACTAACTCTTCGACTAACCTCGCAGTGTGGGGGTAAAAAAAATACATCAATACTAACTCCTGCCATTGACTTCAACCAAATTTAACATATTCGCTTATTGCTTTCATTGCCACATAATCCGTACTGGGATGCAAAGGTTGCTTTAACAGGCGGTACTTCATTTTCGCCCCTTCTTACCATCCTAATAATATTTTTTTCCAAGAAATACATCGGACAGTAAAAGCTTTCCATTTACTGAGAGAATAATTTAATATAAAAGCACCGCAAACAGAGCTAACAGCATACGGTCGGTGTCAGCGCATCAATAAGTGCAGTGCAAGACTAATACCCATTGATTCAAATGCGGCTAAAATAAATCCACGCGAGTGTGTGTCTCTCTCTATCTTTACCACAGAGAGGAGGGGGGGGGTAATATAATTGTTTTATACGCACGTAAGAGGAGGGGGGGGATAGTAATAATGGGGTACTTACAGTTCGTAAGAACTGAATTTCGTCTTCTCCTTCTCCCGCCTCAGCCATGACTGCGGGAGGGTGAAGTGGGGTCGGGGACAAGGCGAGCGCTGCGGGCTGCTGCGAGTCCCCTGGATTAACGGACTCTTATTACAGGAGAGCTCCAAATCCTCCGCTCTCCTCGCGCCTCTCCTCTCAGGGATTGTGCGTGCACGAGCCTATAGGGCGCGCGCCCCCAACCGCCAACCGCCGCCCGCCCGCTGTCGGTGTCCGCGAGCTGCGGGGGCGCGGCGCCGCAACTGCTCGGGCTCGGGCTCGGGCTGTAGCGCGCACGGCGCGCCCCTCTGATTATTTTCTCTCGCTCTGCCTTTTTAACTTTGTCGCAAGCAACAAAAAAAAACCAACACGATGGGGAGATGCAGCGCCGCTTAGGAGGGCTCAACCGCAGTTAGAAAGACTTGTGAGGAAGAGAATGCAGCACAGGTTAGATTAATCTCCTTAAATTATAAGTAAAATAATATGCCCTCGTTGTTTAATCGTTTGCTTAAATTATAAAAAAATTGTCCTTTTTTTTTCCATCCTGAAGGCTTAAGTAAAATGTGACGGGGAGAAAGAGGTTGGATCAGCTATTACCATTGCTCACGGTTGTGTGTAGGTCTGAATGATGCTACTGTACTTCTGATCATCCTAGCTGGAGAATAACAGGCGATGATGGTGGCAAGTAACTTCAAGAACGCGAGAGGGGCCGGGAGGCAAAGGCAATATATGTATATTTTTAAAGATTGGCAGCATAGGTGAACTTTCTGGAAGTTGAACGTGTGCAAGCTTTGAATGAGGCCAAGTCGCAGACAATAGCAAGTGCAGGACTAAACCATTTAATCATTCTATAGTGTCTGAAGCAATGGTTAATTTCAGGGTTGCGGGACTGACGAAGATTGACTTGCATCTAGAAAGTCATGACATGAGCTAAAATGTTCGTTTACTCCAATTTACTTTTCTTAATCGGACGATTAGATTCAAAACCAAAGAGAGCAAAAGGAGTTCCGTCTCATAGTCTTGAGGTTAAAAAAAACTACCACATATCTTCGAATCATGGAATAATACAGCACAGGAGGAAGCCATTCGGCCCACCGTGCCTGTGCCAGCTCTTTGAAAGAGCTATACGATTAGTCCCATTCCCTTGCTCTTTCCCCACAGCCCTGCAAAATTTTCCCCTTCAAGTATTTATCCAATTCACCAATCCCACCAGTAATACTCCTACTGACCAATCAGAGCTGCACTGATGGTTGCCATCAAAGGGTGAGATGTACACAAAACTGTCTGGTGTTTCCAACCAAATAATAATAGCTGATGATGATGGCAAATTACTTCCTGAAAGGAAGAGTAGGAGGAAAATAAAGGCCATATTTTTTTTAATTGAAAGCGTAGATAAAATGCTGCATAATCATTCAGAAGTGATAATCATTACTTTTCATAGCCTAATTTACAAGAATTTTTTTTCTCTTTAAAAAAATTGTTAAAATGAGGTGTTCAAAGAATAAACATTGATAATACACATTACAACAAGGAGAGCCTCTTGTAATCAGACTGCTTAGCAAAGCACTCTTATGAAATGATACTGAAAACAAGACCATGCCTTACTGACAGTGCATATTGTAAACAAATTAACCTGACTAAGATCATCGAGGAATTTACTTAAGGTATTTCATGCTTCCTAAACAGATGGGAACCTACTCCTCCATTCCAGACCTACAACGTCTCAACATGTTGCTTAGGGAATAAAACGTTTGTTTCTCTGGGCATTAGATCTGTGAAATGTTTAATGTAATCTCTCCAAGTCTCTGCTTATATGTAAACTACCCTCAATGCATATGTTTACAATGGACTTAACTTTCCTGAGGAAAACTTGAAAAATGTTAAATAAAACTTTAACTATAAATTAGAGATGTCTACTTCCTTATTCTCATTCATAAGAATCATAAAATTCCTAAGGATTTGTGTCAGTAAACCAACACTATGTCCAGCCAGATTACCATATTCAGGAGTGTTTATGTTCAAGCATTGCTGAGACAAGCCTTTGTAAGCACTCTCACAAGCCACAGTTTGTGGTGGCACAATGCAGCAAGTGCAGCTTGTTGGAGCATCAGGCTAGTCTTGTGATCCTCCTAGTGGCTGGCTGAAAAGTGGCAGCAGCAACTGGGAACAGTTCATCTGCCAGCTCCCCTTAGTTAGGGAATAGTGCATGAGGCTCGAGGACCTCAAAAGGTATGGGGCGAAGCACAATAAGGCAGAAAAGGCACCATAGTGGTGGATGCACAGGTTCAAGGTTCAAGCCGCTCTGTCGCTGAGATCCTGATCTCGGCCATAGTGCGCACGCTGTGTGGAAGGGGGAGGCAGGGCATCTTGCTCTGGAGGCAGTGAGATTCACAAAGGGCAGGCTGCTATTACAACTGATTAAGAGCAGTGTGGTGTCCTAGAGTAATTTGGCCACCCTCCTCTCAGCTACAAAGGCTCAGGGGAAGCTTAGTAGCAGACAAAATGAAGAAAAAGGTGTGGCATAAAAAGGTGGCAAAAATGCACATATTTAAAATATATTCTTATTGAATTGAAAATATAACAGGACCATTACCAAACAACTAGGCAATTAGATAACATTTACCACAGAATCAAGTTGAGAACATAATGTATATTACTGCCTTTCTCTCTGCGATTGACTCTGTACCTCAGGTTTTACCTTCTTCTACCATCATGCTTGTTACCTCAATCCTTTCCAAGTTTGTCTTCCAATAAACATTTTTACAAGAAGCTCTTCAGTTCTCCATTTTCTCCTTCAGCCATGCTTACCAAAATAGTTTTCAACACTTTGTTCTTCAACATAGATACCCAAAATGCAGGCCAAATCTAAACCACAGATATTTTGTACCACTTTCCCAAAACCTTCAGAGTTTTGTAAAATACTGACCCAATCTGAAAAACTGAGTCAGCCCAGTTAGGCCATTTGTTACAAAAGTAATCTCATTGTTCTTTGTTGATTTAAGCCGTGCTGCACAGTGTGAGTAAGTGCTTTTCCCACAGGAATATAATTCTGTGAGTAATTGAATTATGTTTTCTAAATAAAAAATACAGTAAAAGCTTACCCAAAGTGCTTCACCAGGCTAATCCTGCAATATTCAAGAATTGACATTTCCCAACAATTTTTTCTGGAAGCAATATGAAAGAATCACAGAGAATCCAAAAAAAAAGTCACATATAGATCAAAAGAAAGGAACCTCAGAGACAGCTGTGATGGCTTGGAGATCTGTCTTGTTTCTTTTCATAAAAGACTCGATTTTTAAATATTTATTCATGGAAGCTTATTTCTGTTTCATTTGGTTGCTGCTCTGAATGAGCACAGGTTGGTCGGTTGAAATATACACATTTCCTAGCTCAGAGCAATATAAACAGGGTGTTTTCTGATGTTTTTAATTACTTCTGAGGAAATTATGCATGACCACAGGCTACATATGGGAGGCAGATGCTTTCTCATCTTATTGTTCACAAATTGCTACCGAAGTCAGGTTGTTTGCAACTGTCTAATCTGGCAATGACTTGGTTAAGGGACAAAGGACTAGCAAGTAGGCTAGAAAGATGTAACTGTTTAAAAATTTGATTACCAGACTCTGAGAAAGAAACAGAGCTATTTGTCTGGGGGTCTGAGTCTGTTGCAACAGGCATTTCAGCCAATATGCCTGGATTTGATGCTCGGCAGATCTATGCTTAGAGCCTGCCTGGCAGAGAGATACAACCTGGTGCCTTTTCCCAGTCATTAAATCCCTTCTTCACTGTAGTACCACTTGGGCAGAGGACTCTATGAGGTTGTCTTGGGTAAAAACATTCCATCAAGAATTCAAGTTGGTCCATGCACTGCCGAGAACTGCTAAATTATTCAAAGCTTTACTGTTTTGAAAGAGATACTGGGAAGTTGCATAAGATATTATTATCTAGTGAAATCTATTATGTTTGCTCTTCTCTTTAATTTCATTTCTTAATAAATCTGATACATAGTTTATAGCCTGAAATATATAGTCTGTCAGAGTATTATTTTTCCATCTAGCGAAGAGATCCGGAGAGCATAACGCATCTCATACTATCTTCAGTGAGTTTATCAGTGGCATAAGGGATTTATTGTTCAACCCAAGCATGCTACCTTCCAGATTACTTCATATATAAGGGCCGATTACCTTATCACAGGGCCACAATTGCTGCATTCCCACACAAGTACAATGACCTCCTGACCCCACCAATTTCAGTAAGGTCATTTCATTTAGTGCGTGCCCCCTAAATATGCAAATTGTGCCAGAGAACTGGAGAGTAGCCATTGTAAAACCTTTATTCAAGAAGAGAGAGAAGAATAAACTGGATAACTATTGACAAGTTAATCTAATGTCATTTGTGGGCAAACTTAGAATCCATAATTGAAGATAAAATTAGTGAGGATTTAGAAATGCATAATTTAATCAAGGACAGAGAGCATGGATGTGTTAAAGGCAAGCTATGTTTGATAATATTAAAAGTATTTGAGGAGGTGACTGATTGGATAGATAAAGGGAACACGATAAATGTAGTGTATATGGATTTTCAGATAGCATTCAATAAGGTGTCTCACAAGAGGCTTGTTAGAAAAAAAAATCATGTTTATGGTATTAAGAAATGCAGCAGCATGGATAGAAATGTCCCCAAAAGCATCCTGGAAAGATCTGGAGGCAAAGAAGTTAAGGGCTGTGGTCACTTCCACTGCCACTAACAAAGTATGGCCACCTGGTCAAGAAGGCAGTAGGTCTTGTTGCAGGAGGCTGCAGAGGTCTGAAGAAGCACAGGCCCCTCATGTACTGCTCCTCAGACAAATTACCTTAAACATCCACTCCCTCCACCACCAGCGCACCATGGCTGCAGTCTGTACTATCTACAAGATGCATTGCAGCAAATTGCCAAGGCTCCTTTGACTGCACCTCCCAAACCCCCGACCTCTACCACCTAGAAGCACAAAGTCAACAGGTACATGGGAACGCCACCACCTCCAAGTTCCCCTCCAAGTCACACACTATGCTGACTTGGAAATATATCACCGTTCCTCCACCGTCACTGGGTCAAAATCCTGGAACTCCCCACCTAACAGCATTGTGGGACTACCTTCACCGCATAGACTGCAGCAGTTCAAGAAGAAGGCACACCACCACCTTCTCAAGAGCAACTAGGGATGGGCAAAAAATGCTGGTCTTGCCAGCGACGCCCATATCCCAAGAATGAGTTTTTAAAAATTCAGGAAACTCAATCTGGGCCTGTAAACACTGTGAGCTGGATAAGTCCTTCTTTGAGCAACCTCCGTCATCTCTAAGAAGCCCAACTACTGCTTCTTGTGGCAGGGAAGCCTGCTGCTCACGTTGCTGCTGCTCCTCCTCTTCCTCATGCAACCAGATTAAAGTAGCAAGAATGGCACCCATCATAAGCTGTGTGCTTATTGAGGGTGTGAAGGCAGAATACATGCTGAAAAAAACAATCTCCAAGGCAAACTCTCCTGTAGAATTCCAAATAAATGCCCTAGCAAACAGACCTATGATCTGAGTGCTTGCAGGTGAGTGCCCTTTAAATAATGCTTCAAATGGCCCTTAGAAACCAATTCCGCTAGGTTTTACTCAGCGGGTTCAGCAAGTTAAAATTGCATCGGGGAGGACCTAATGACATCACAAGACTCCGTTTTGCACCCATCTGCTTCCAGCAGACACCTCGGACGCGAAAAAAACTGTGCAGTTAATATGGCGGCGGGCAGGAATGTAGCGAAAATGGGACAGTAAGTCTCCCAATGCAATTTTAACTCTGCTACTGCCCCGTTCCCACCAGGCAAGGGAAGTTAAAATTTCCACATACGTTAACATTCAAGATTAGATTGGATAAGGGGATTAAAGAAAAGATGATGATGGGATATGGGAACAGGGCAGGTAAGTGTGATTAGGACTATTTGCTCACGTGGAGGGTAAGTGCTGACAAGGACTGGTTGGGCCGTATGGCCTGTTCCAGTGTGTAAGTTCAATGTATTTCCATGCGAAGAGTGTATACATTTCTTTACATTGAAGATATGTTCTTCTATCATATTTAAAGTGGTTGGCAAAAGAACCAAAGGTGACATGAGGAAATTTTTTTTGCACGGCAAGTGGTTAGTATCTGAAATGCACTGCCCGAGGGAGTGGTGGAGGCAGATTCAAACATGGCCTTCAAAAGGGAACTGGATAAGTACTTGAACGGAAAAAATTTGCAGGGCTACGGGGAAAGGGTGAGGGAGTGGGACTAGCTGGATTGCTCTTGCATAGAGTCGGTGCGGACTCGATGCGCCAAATGGCCTTCTTCCGTGCTGCAACCTTTCTATGATTCTATGCTGACATCCTGTGCAATAGTGCATCTTTTTGTTCCGTAAGATTAAAATGCAAAAATCTAAATTTTTTTAATATATATATATGTATTGGTGAGAAGTGTTTATGGTCCCATTTTGTGTATAAAAATTACTTTAAACTTTTAACATCTGAGAGTTGTTACTCACAATTTTCCATTGAAGGGAAGAAAGGCATATTACAGCTTTCCAGCACCTTGTGCTATGAAGTGGTATACCTGGGTATCCCTCCAGCATAAGGTCAGAAGTGGGGATGTTTGCTGATGATTGCACAGTATTCAGTTCCATTCGCAACCCCTCAGATAATGAAGCAGTCCATGTCCACATGCAGCAAGACATGGACAACATCCAAGCTTAGGCTGATAAGTGGCAAGTAACATTCACGCCAGACAAGTGCCAGGCAATGACCATCTCCAACAAGAGAGAGTCTAACCACCTCCCCTTGACATTCAACGGCATTACCATCGCCGAATCCCCCACCATCAACATCCTGCGGTCACCATTGACCAGGAACTTAACTGGACCAGCCACATAAATACTGTGGCTACAAGAGCAGGTCAGAGGCAGGGTATTCTGCAGCGAGTGACTCACCTCCTGACTCCCCAAAGCCTTTCCACCATCTACAGGGCACAAGTCAGGAGTGTGATGGAATACTCTCCACTTGCCTGGATGAGTGCAGCTGCAACAACACTCAAGAAGCTCGACACCATCCAGGACAAAGCAGCCCGCTTGATTGGCACCCCATCCATCACCTTAAACATTCACTCCCTCCACCACTGGCGTACAGTGGCTGCAGTGTGTACCATCTACAGGATGCACTGTAGCAACTCGCCAAGGCTTCTTCAACAGCACCTCCCAAACCTGCGACATCTACCACCTAGATGGCAAGGGCAGCAGGCGCATAGGGACACCACCACCTGCATGTTCCCCTCCAAGTCTCACACCATCCTGACTTGTAAATATATCACCGTTCCTTCATCGTCGCTGGGTCAAAATCCTGGAACTCCCTCCCTGCTGTGGGAGTACCTTCACCACATGGACTGCAGCGGTTCAAGAAGGTGGCTCACCACCACCTTCTCAAGGGCAATTAGGGATGGGCAATAAATGCTGGCCTTCCCAGGGACACCCACATCCCATGAATGAATTAAAAAAAAGGAAGACCCCTTCTCTGATTGACATAAATAATGATAGTTTTGTTTAAAGTAGTCAATGAACAGCGGCCAACCTTCATATTGAGAATTGTTCAGTCAAAACCATGTAAATTAAAACCATTAGTGATAGTAATGATTGGAAGTGAGATTCTTCATAAGACTGAGAGGTTGTGGGTTTTAGTTGTAAATTTATAATTGGTGATGAGTTAATTTATTTATGAACTATTTAAAATTCATTTTTTATTTATATCCTTGGCAGTTTGAGCAATATGTTACACAGTAAGAATGATATGACTTTGTTAAAACTTAACAGTTTTGAATTGAGGATTTATTTTCATTATATCATTAGTATTTTTTTCTCTCTTGGAAGAATGGGGCATATGCTAAAAACATATAAAATGAACAGTGCAAGAAATACTGAAGGTGCAAATAACAAGCAGAATAATGGCATAACACTGCACAACAGAGTGTTCGGATGCAGGTTTATGCTTGTGATTTCCCTTATAGTGATTGCAGTGTCAGCTGGTTGGTAGCACACTTACCTCTGAGTCAGAAGGTTATAGGTTCAAGTCCCACTCCAGAAATTTTAGCACATAATCCAGGCTCACACTTCAGTGTTGTACTAAGGGAATATTGCACTGTTGGAGGTGCTGTCTCAGATGAGATATTAAACTGAGGCCCAGTCCACCTCTCAGGTGCACGTAAACAGATCCCATAGCACTATTTGAAGAAGTGTCTCCTGGCCAATGTTTATCCCTCAACTGATATTACTGAAATAGATTATTTGGTCATGTATCTCATCATTGTTTGTGGAACTATGTTGTGTGCAAATCAGCTGCCACGGTTCCTACATTACAACACTGACTACACTTTAAAAGTACTGATTGGCTGAAAAGGGCTTTGGTGCGTACCGAGGTTGTGAAAGGTGCTATATAAAAGCAAGTTCTTTCTTTACCAATATTATTGGGAGATACGCAGAATGGACACTATGTGCTTTCCTACAGAGAAGAAGGAAAGATTGGAGGGCTAAGGTAACTAACAGGAAAAAGCTTTGTCCTCTCTATAAAGTCCATTCTCAGGGACACTTGCCTCACAGCACGTAATTCTGTCAGAGAGTTGTAATGGTCTCCTCCTTTAGGCCTATAACCAGCATCGATCATTCTACAATTTCAGCATCTACTATGTGATTTTCTTTGTCTGATAATGATCACCATTTCCACTTCAAATGGTGAGGTTTTCCAGTTATTTTCTCCAGTCCATACAGTGGCAGACAAAGCTTCGCCAGTTCCTAAGAATGATGCCGTTAGTGCTTCAGAGTCACCTGTCAATTCTCGTCAGAGATTTAACAATCCATGTTAATTACAATTAATTTATTTAGTGGTCAGATTTTGCTCTCTGCATTATTGAACTGAAACTGAAATAAGCATTCTTCACCTTATAGCATATCAGGAATACGTTGCCTCTTGCTCTCCTTTTTTGTATCATTTATTCATCCCCTTTCCCCAAGCTATGATGCTCAGTCAAAAAGATAAACAAAAAGGTAAACAAGTGACCAACACCCAATCCTTTTTCATTAGCGGTCTGTACCTGGCCTCTAGAACAACTCTATTTTTCCTTCTTTCCTGTTTGCAAGCATCTTGTACCTCTAAAAAGCCAGCTGAGATTGAGAACTCACTCTGTGAATGATCTCAGGTGCCATCTTGCACTCTAGTTAATCATGGCACAGTGCATTGATACGCCAACCTATTGCACCACCAGGCCACAAAATAATCTTGCTTGAACCCAACAACATTACTGATGTATTATAACAATTAGCACACATCCTGTTCCCTGAAATTGTCTGGAGACTGCGCGGTACCTTTTCTGAGATCATCAAAGAGCTATAATGATTCGCATTGCTCATATCATGGGAAAACAGAATTCCCCAGAGCATCTGAGAAGGCTTCCCTTTTCACCTAATGAGTAGCAACTTTACCCCAAGGTTACGAAACTGATTTTTCTCCAACTCAGTTACAGATGCTTGGATTAAGTCATCATTTCAGAGAGTACTAAGACAAACCCGTTTTGCTGCCAGGACGACACAGACACATCCCATCTAGTGACCCATTTTGCCCTTTGTCATCAAGGAGATAGCAAAGGACAGAGAATCAGTCATCGCAATTGCTACAAAATTGTGCAGATAATTGTTTTTTGAGTTTGTTGCATAGGCAGCATTTCAACAGCTCCTGTTATCTCAGTGCCATTGTTATACTGAGACCCAGGTTGTATTCTGGGCTCAGTCTTTTTTTCAACTACAAGGATGAATTGAGTGGAGGTACCCACTGTTATACTGATCTGCATGTTCTCAACTTAGCAGCCACACAACAAACATCTTTTTAAAAAAATATATATATTATATATTTATATATCCACATGAGCAAACAATTTTTAAGTGCACAGAAACACTGATAAGAATGGGCAGGAGAGCATTCAACAGGCAGGACAAGAGACTTTAAGTTATAATGGGGTGAGGAATTTGGTCTCAAGGCTGTTACAACTGCTAGGCTATATTGCCATCCTCTTAATTGGCTTGGCATGTTGACAATCCCAGCACCTATTTGCCAAATATATAATATATTGCACTACAGAGATTGAATTTCAAACAGTTTCAGCTGAAATGCAACCTCAAAACACAATCATAGAATTAGAGGATGGTATCTTCTAAAGCAGAAGAAAGAATGTGACATTCTGTTCAGACCTAGCCAGTCTTTCATTGATAACACTGCTGTTGAAAGGTAATGACTTACAAACATAAATCTGTAATACAGGGGAGAGAAGGCATTTCTATTTTCCACAATGAAACTATCTGCTTCTACATGAATATTCTGCATTGTGTTTCTACAATCCTTTTATTACATTGTTCAGTACACCAGTATTAATCTGTCCATCTCCTTGGCATGGGGGTCAGCTGAGCGTGGTTGAAAACAACTTTATTTGCTACATGAGTGGTTTCATCAACCAACAAGATATCAAAGAATCAGACTGTTTAGCCCCGATTTTAACTCGGGGCGCAAATCAGGTGTGAGGCCAGGCGAGCGGGAATCCCCCATGACATTGCCAGCCGATTTCAGCTCATGGGCCTCATTTCAATATAATTGACGGGCTTCCCACCCGATTGCATTGGGAATCGGGCAGCCCGTCCACTTGATGCATACAATTTCCAGTATGCCTCTCGAGGACTATTTAAAGTGAGGTAGCATTCCCTGCTTTGAGCAGCAAGGGTCAATACAGCTCTTCATCTCCTCACTTCTCTCAACAGCACCTGACAACACTCCTTTCACCATCTCCCCTACCACTCTCATCAATTCTCTCCCATCTATCATATCCTCCAGCATACATTCACAAGGGCACACTGCAGCACCTCTTCGTCATTCCAAACACAATCATCTCTTCCTTTGCTCTCTTCACACTATACACCTAAACCATTCCCTTCTTACATCCTACCACTTGCACAACCAGCAACTCCTCCCAGCACTCCTTCCTCACTTCATATCCCACACACTTAGCTTTACATTCATTACCTCCCCATCTTCATTCCACCTAACTCCTTCTCCACCTCTCAGATACATGGGCCCTACGCATCTCCACTTACCTTTTCAACAGCCAATAACTAACTCTCACCCTCCCATTCTGCAGGACAAGGCAGCGCATAATGCCAGGAAGAGGACCAAGGCAAGGATAGGAGTACCTGACATCATAGCCCTCACCCAAGAGGAGCAAGAAGCCCTGCAGACTAATGGACCAGTCAGAGACATGAGTATCGGGGAAGGTGCCTCGGAGGAAGTCAATCCTCCTGAGGATGCACCGTCACAATCTACCCTGGCAAGTGTGGCCACCTCTCGGGATGCTGCAGCAGGGCCTTCACAAAGGAAGTCAGTGTCACCAACCTTTGCAGCTTTGGTCGCAGCTCAAATGGCTGCCATGCAGGCTGTGGGCGCCACTTTGGACGGATTGGTGGGACTGAATAGATATGAGTTTTGAAAGAGTCACTCATCTTCTGCAGTCTGCTCTCCTGCAAATCAGCGGAGGTCATAAATAGCAACTTTACCCAGAGGTAATCTGCTACCATCACAATTGCTATAAAATTGCACCGATTACTGTTGATTGAGCTTGTTGCATAAACAACATTGCAAGTGGCAGCTCCATGATAGAAGCAGTATGTGTTGCCTTCTCTCAGCATTTCTGCTCCTTCACCACCCCTTCAACTAATACCTGTTAATGATGCCAGAAAGTCAGCTGGGCCAGACTGTCTCGGCAGCAACCAAGGTGCAGCCGTCTGCAGCCATGCACTCACAGCCTCGAGCACCGAGAAGTCATCTGCCACAAGCATCTCACAGTGCCCAACATGAGCAACAGCAGCCTTCCACCAGCTTTGCTGAGGCCACTAGTGGAGCACCTCAAAGGAGTAGGTGGGGGGGAAGGTTAAATTCGATAGCCCCCTGAACCGGGCACTCGCATCACGGTCTGTGATTAACCCGCGCCCGATGGTTCCGTTGCAGGCAATGTGCTGCCTCCTCACTTACCTGCATCGAAGCATAGCAATCCAGCCTTGAAACGTGGATTCCACCACATTTGCACTTCTCACCAGCGGGGGAGCCCAATCTCAGATGAATTGCTTGCATCTCTTAAAGGCAGGTTGCATCTCTTAAAGGTAGCCTGTGCCTCTTATTTGCAAAAAATAAGATACGGGTCTGCACAGAGTCTGAACGGAGATCAGACATCACACACGTACAACACAGATGCAGGTCCCGTCCCTTATTTGCAAACTGATGAGTTATGTTAAAACATTGAATAAATGTTGCACATCACTAAATCCCACATCCTCCAATCTGCATGCAAGACCTCACCAATCTGCCGATCTGAGCTTGTACCAGGCCTGCAAGAGTGCGTGCACCAAGGTTTTCTGCTGCTGCACTAGAGGCCTTGGTGCAAGAGGTGGACAAAAGGAGGGGCATCCTATATCTGCGGGGGGTGGGGGGGCGACGAGGAGGGGACAAGAGGCCCTCCAGACATATTTTGAGGAGGCAGTGGGAGGCAGTAGGAGACCCAGTCCATGCCAGGCGCATAGCACCGTGAACATGGATGCAGTGCAGGAAGAAGTTCAATGCATTGACACGAGTGGTCAAGGTGAGTGAGGCCAACTGTCAAGTAGCATCTCATACCAACTGCACGACTAGCCGCATCCAATGCTCCACGCACTAAACCCCCCATCACCCACATACCAACAGTCCCTTTCAATCAGTACT
This sequence comes from Heptranchias perlo, assembly GCF_035084215.1. Taxonomy (NCBI): domain Eukaryota; kingdom Metazoa; phylum Chordata; class Chondrichthyes; order Hexanchiformes; family Hexanchidae; genus Heptranchias; species Heptranchias perlo. The sequence goes on along the minus strand of NC_090332.1, from coordinate 15,015,451 downwards.
CAACTCTTCCAGTCAGAGACTTCCTCTCACCCTCACACATTACCACAGTTGCAAGCTGCACATCTACAATTCACATGCCACACACACAGGCAGCTATTCAACCATGACAGGCACATCACCCAGACATCTTGCAGGACACTCACCGACACACTTCTCGTTTTCTTGCAGGAGACGGTGGCGCATAACGGTGGCAGCAAGTGGCAATGGCATTTAGCCCTCGAGCCTGTTCCGCCATTCAATGAGGTCATTGTTGATCTGTGATCTAACTCCATATACCCACCTTAGCCCCATATCCCTTAATAACCTTGGTTCACAGAAATCTATCAATCTCAGATTTAAAATTCACAATTGAGCTAGCATCAACCGCCGTTGGCAGAGGAGCAGTCCAAACTTCTCCCACCCTTTGCATGTAGAAGCATTTCCTAACTTCACTCCTGCAAGCCCTGGCTCTAAATGTTAGGCTATGTTCCCTCATCGTATTATTCGAGTATAGGAGACCTCCAAAAACAGGTACTATTGCATCAGCAGCCAAAAGCAATAATCCATCAACTAACTGGTAAATCCTGCATTATTCCTTTAAATAGTGCTGGTGGGGCGTCCTCCAGGCACTCAAAAACATGTTTAATAGAAACATAGAAAATAGGAGCACGAGTAGGCCATTCGGCCCTTTGGACCTGTTCTGCCATTCAAAATGATCGACTTACTCAGTGCCCTGTTCCCACTTTTTCCCCTTAACCCTTGATCCCTTTAGCATTAAGAAATATATCTATCTCCTTCTTGAATACATCTAATGACTTGGCCTCCACTGCCTTCTGTGGTAGAGAATTCCACAGGTTTACCACCCTCTGAGTGAAGAAATTTCTCCTCATCTCGGTTCTAAATAGCATACCCAGAATCCTGAGACAGTGATCCCTGGTTCTGGACTCCCCAGCCATCAGGAACATCCTCCCTGCATCTAGTCTGTCTAGTCCTGTTAGAATTGTATATGTTTCGATGAGATCACCTCTCATTCTTCTAAACTCGTGAATATAGGCCTAGTTGACCCAATCTCTTCTCATACGTCAGTCCTGCCATCCCAGGAATCAGTCTGGTAAACCTTCGTTGCACTCCCTCCATGGCAAGGACATCCTTCCTCAGATAAGGAGACCATAACTGCACACAATACTCCAGATGTGGCCTCACCAAGGCCCTGTATAACTGCAGTAAGACATCCCTGCTCCTGTACTCAAATCCTCTTGCGTTGAAGGCCAACATACCATTCGCCTCCCTAACTGCTTGCTGCATCTGAATGCTCGCTTTCAGCGACTGGTGTACAAGGACACCCAGGTTTCATTGCACCTCCCCTTTTCCCAATCTATCACCATTCAGATAATAATCTGCCTTTCTGTTTTTACAACCAAAGTGGATAACCTCACATTTATCCACGTTATACTGCATCTGCCATGTTCTTGCCCACTCACCCACTTGTCTAAATCACATTGGAGCCTCTTTGCATCCTCCTCACAGCTCAGATTCCACCCCAGCTTTGTGTTGTCTGCAAACTTGGAAATGTTATATTTAGTTCTTTCATCCAAATCATTGATATATATTGTGACTAGCTGGGGCCCAAGCATTGATCCCTGCAGTACCCCACTAGTCACTGCCTGCCACCCGGAAAAAGACCCGTTTATTCCTACTCTTTGTTTCCTGTCTGTCAACCAATTCTCAATCCATGCCAGTATATTCTCCCCAATCCCGTGCTTTAATTTTGCACACTAACCTCTTGTGTGGGACCTTATCAAAAGCCTTCTGAAAATCCAAGTACACCACATCCACTGGTTCTCCCCTATCTATTCTACTAGTTACATCCTCAAAAAACTCCAGTAGATTTGTTAAGCGTGATTTCCCTTTCATAAACCCGTGCAGACTTTGTCCAATCCCATTAATGCCTTCCAAGTGTTCTGTTATCACATCTTTTATAATAGACATGCTTAGCTGGTCGTGTGGAGCGTTAAGTGCCAAAATGATGTCTAACCCTTTAAATCAGCATTGCACACTGATCGAATGCATGTTCTCCTTACTTTACATGTTGCCGGCGTTCGTTATCTGAGCGTGCGCTAAACCCTTTACAAAGATGGCGTCCGGCGCATGTCATGAGCGCACGCATCTCAGATGCCATCTTGGACATTCGGGAGGCTGCTTAGTGCCGAAACAATGGGCGCTACATGGCCGAATTTATAGCCTGTAGTGTTAGGAAACCTTATTAGAAAGGCACCATGGGCTGACACTTAGGTGAGAAATGAATTTACTGATTATGTTTGCCATTAAATTAATCACCTTTACCACATGCGGGAGGAGGCAATCGGGTTAAGGGGAGCACAGACCAGCAGCGGTCCATACTGAAAGTGCGCCACACGCCATTTTAGGCCCAGCAGCATCCGTTTTTCGCCCAGGAAATGGGCACTGTGCAATCAACTTTCTAGGCGATGCTGTTCCATTGTCTGACATTCATATCCTGGAACATTGCTTTCCTGGTGGTCATCGCATCTGCAAGATTATTCAGCATCTTACAAATCCTGGTGATTTATCACCCTTATACCATATTCTATTAGTGCTGCACATCTCTGTTTACATACCAAGCCTTTCCTCTAAAGGCAATGTCTCATTTCCATGTTAATCAAGATATATCTGAAGTGTCATTTGAAGGCATTCCTGAGTCAGGCTTCTAAACTACTGTATAATGCACTGCCCAAGTGTCTGCAGGTTCTAGTCTACTGCAACGGCTAATAAATTCCTAAACTATTCTAGCTCTTATAGCAGCTATGTATCTCATCCAAAAACAGACAGTCTGGGATCTGATTTCAATGCAACAAACAGCTCACTATTATAAATTGTAATGCAATCATTATTAAGAATCTATAGGATCTAGAAAAACCTTTTTTTTTAATGAGGAGTTTCATGCAATTGAGGTTTGAATTGTTTTCCTAACCATAATGGAGCTTTCAGTAACACAAAGGAAAATGTTTGTTATAATAAAGGTACAGGGATTATAATAATGAAGTTCAACTTTGTTGCTACTTGCTATGAGTTGTGAAGAAACAATTGATACTGGTACGGGTCCACTACAGAAGAGAGGGTAGATTTTCGACCAGCCGCACACCCGGTGGAAGTGGTGGGAGCCCCAGAACATTTTCATGGTCAGGCCTCGTTTAAATATGGTTGGTGAGCTGCCAACGCTAAGCCAATAGGTAGCTCACCAATCAGAAGGGGTGGAAAATTTGGCAGCTGCTCCGTGGAGCCAAGCTAGTCACAGTAAAGGGGAGGAGGCAATCTCGGGAGGGGGCCTTGGAAGGTTGGACATCGGTGGGGTGGGGGGAGGGAGGGAGGGAGGGAAGGCTCAATTCTTCTCTTGGCCCACAAAAATCATTTAAAAAGGTACCTGTGAGGTTTTTGGAGTGGTCTACTTAAGGACCACGAGTCATGCTGCTCGACGCCAAGTGCCAAAAGGGGGTGGCAAAAGCTTGGTCAAAGAGCATTCGCCATTGGTACTTCAAAATTGTATCGGCCTTCTATTGATGTCTTAGGACCCCGATTTGCAGGGGCTAATAAGGCACTCGCCTGTTTCTGGCAGGCACCTGGGGGCATAGATTTAAAGTAATTGGTAGAAGGATTAGACGGGAGCTGAGGAGAAATTTTTTCAAGGCCATCACCAAAATGACAGCAATGTGAACGGGACGGTAAGTGCTGCATCGCAACTTTCATCATGCGACTGCCCCATTCCCGCCCAGCGGTGAAGACCAAAACTGGCCCCGAGATGCACCAACACCATAGATGGGTAGTCAACCTATGCCTTGCCCCACAACCACCTGGAGTAACTTTTTTCTGTATAGCATGATAACCAGCAGCCCCAACTTCAAATTCTTAATTGATGCTATTGTACATAGAGAATCATAGAATCATAGATAGTTAAGGCACAGAAGGAGGCCATTCGGCCCATCGTGTCCGCACCGGTCGAAAAAGAGCTATCCAGCTTAATCCTACTTGCCAGCACTTGGTCCATAGCCCTGTAGGTTTCGGCACTTCAAGTGCACATCCAAGTACTTTTTCAATGAGTTAAGGGTTTCTGCCTCTACCGTCCTTTTAGGCAGTGAGTTCCAGAGCCTCACCACCCTCTGGGTGAAAAAATTTCTCCTCAGCTCCCGTCTAATCCTTCTACCAATTACTTTAAATCTATGCCCCCTGGTCACTGACCCCTCTGCTAAGGGAAATAGCTCCTCCCTATCCATTCTATCTAGTCCCATCGTAATTTTATATACCTCAATTAAATCTCCCCTCAGCCTCCTTTGTTCCAAAGAAAACAACCCCAACCTATCCAATTTGTTCTCATAGCTAAAATTCTCCAGCCCTGGCAACATCCTCGTAAATTTCCTCTGTACCCTCTCTATAGCAATCACATCTTTCCTGTAATGTAGTGACCAAAACTGTATGCAGTACTCAAGCTGTGGCCTAACCAATGTTTTATACAGTTCTAGTATAACCTCCCTGCTCTTATATTCTATGCCTCAGCTAATAAAGGAAAGTATCCCATATGCCTTTTTAACCACCTTATCTATCGGTCCTACTACCTTCAGGGATCTGTGGACACGCACTGCAAGGTCCCTTTGTTCCTCTACACCTCTCAGTATCCTCCCATTTATTGTGTACTCCTTGCCTTGTTTGCCCTCCCCCTTGCAGCCTTGGTCCAAACATGGACAAAAGAGCTGAATTCCAGAGGTGAGGTGAGAGTAACTGCCCTTGACATCAAGGCAACATCTGACCGAGTGTGGCACAAAGGAGCCCTAGTAAAATTGAAGTCAATGGGAATCAGGGGGAAAACTCTCCAGTGGCTGGAGTCATACCAAGCACAAAGGAAGATGATAGTGGTTGTTGGAGGCCAATCATCTCAGCCCCAGGACATAGCTGCAGGAGTTCCTCAGGGCAGTGTCCTAGGCCCAACCATCTTCAGCTGCTTCATCAATGTCCTTCCCTCCACCATAAGGTCAGAAATGGGGATGTTCGCTGATGATTGCACAGTGTTCAGTTCCATTCGCAATCCCTCAGATAATGAAGCAGTCTGTGCCCACATGCAGCAAGACCTGGACAACATCCAGGCTTGGGCTGCTAAGTGGCAAGTAACATTCGCGCCAGACAAGTGCCAGGCAATGACCATCATCAACAAGAGAGAATCTAACCACCTCCCCTTGACATTCAACGGCATTACCATCATCGAATCCCCCACCATCAACATTCTGGGGGTCAACATTGACCAGAAACTTAACTGGACCAGCCATATAAATACTGTGGCTACAAGAGCAGGTCAGCGGCTGGGTATTCTGCGGCGAGTGACTCACCTCCTCACTCCCCAAAACCTTTCCACCATCTACAAGGCACAAGTCAGGAATGTGATGGAATACTCTCCACTTGCCTGGATGAGTGCAGCTCCAACAATGCTCAAGAAGCTTAATACCATCCAGGATAAAGCAGCCTGCTTGATTGGCACCCCATCCACTGAGAAGGACAAGGGCAGCAGGCACTTGGGAACAACACCACCTGCACGTTCCCCTCCAAGTCACACACCATCCCGACTTGGAAATATATCGCCATTCCTTCATCGTCACTGGGTCAAAATCCTGGAACTCTCTACCTAACAGCACTGTGGGAGAACCACATGTACTGCAGCGGTTCAAGAAGGCGGCTCACCACTACCTTCTCAAGGACAATTAGGGATGGGCAATAAATGCTGGCCTTGCCAGCGACGCCCACATCCCATGAACGAATAAAAAAAATGCATTACCTCACACTTCTCTGGATTGAATTCCATTTGCCACTTTTCTGCCCGCCTGACCAGTCACTGATGTCGTCCTGTAATCTATAGCTTTCATCCTCACTATCAACCACAGGGCCAATTTTTATATCATCTACAAACTTCTTGATCAAGCCCCACCACTTTCAAGTCAAATCACTAATGTATTCCACAAAAAGCAAGGGAGCTAGTACTGAGCCTTGCAGGACCCCACAGGAAACAGCCTTCCAGTCACAAAAACACCCGTCAACCATTACCTTTTGCTTCCTGCCACTGAGCCAATTTTGGATCCAACTAGCCACTTTCCCTTGAATCCCATGGGCTTTTTCTTTTTTGACCAGTCTGCCGTGTGGGACCTTGTCAAACGCCTTGCTAAAATCCATGTACACTACATCAAATGCATTACCCTCATCGACCCTCCTTGTTATCTGCTCAAAAAATTCAATCAAGTTAGTCAGACACGACCTTCCCTTAACAAATCCACGCTGACAGTCCTTGATTAACCCATACCTTTCTAAATGACGATTTATGCTGTCCCTCAGAATCGATTCCAGTAATTTGCCCACCACCGAGGTTAGACTGACTGGCCTATAATTACTCGGTCTATCTCTTTCGCCCTATTTAAATAACGATACAATGTTAGCAGTCCTCCAATCCTCCAGCACCAGGCCTGTAGCCGGGGAGGATTGGAAAATGATGGTCCGAGCCTCCGTTATTTCCTCCCTTGCTTCTCTTAGCAGCCTGGGATACATTTCATCCGGGCCTGGCGATTTATCTACTTTCAAAGATGCTAAACCCCTTAATACTTCCTCTCACTACCTTTATCCCATCCAATATTTCACACTCCTCCTCCTTAACTACAATCTCTGCATCATCCCCATCTTTTATGAAGACAGACGCAAAGTATTCATTAAGAACCATACCCACATCTTTCGCCTCCACACATAGGTTACCTTTTTGGTCTCTAATAGGCCCTACTCTTTCCTTAGTTATCCTTTTGCTCTTTATGTATTTATAAAACATTTTTGGGTTTTCTTTAATTTTACTTGTCAGTATTTTTTCATGCCCTCTCTTTGCTTTCCTTATTTCCTTTTTAATTTCACCCCTGCACTTTCTATACTCCTCTCGGCTTTTCCTGAATATTCCCGTTTGTCATGTCATGACTATTAAACACTTTTTGAATTGCAGAAATGGAATAATTAATTGAACAGTTATTTTTTGGATCATGTTCAAACTCGTAAAAGGTAATTTTAGGGATGGTGTCGGGAAGTTCTTCATACTAAGAGTGATTAATATGTGGAATAAAATTCCAGCTAAGAAAAGTGGAGGCAAAAACCCTGGAATTATCTAAGACACAGTTGGACTCTACAATGGGACGAATGTTAGGATCTTTCTGGGTGGATGAATTACGATGGACAAAATAGCTTTCCTCATCCATAAATATCTTGCAGTCTTTCATTGTGGACACAGAATCCAAAGTTACTGAAGAGAGAACTGCTAAGTGATTTTGGAACTTTTATTATTTTGGGAGAGAGTGTAAAGCTAAGTGAAGTACTGTAACGTATTTAATCTGTTGACTTTTTTTGTTTCTTATTTAATATCAGGAATTAGCAGTATTTATTCTGGAATATTTTGTGTATCAGAATGGTGTTTTCTGACATTTGGACATGGTATCCTGTATAATTTATAGTATGTATAGCAATGGTAAACAGGAGCATTGTTCCCCTAGAGATCCACTATCCTAGATATTTCATGCATAAGGTCCAATTTCTGTTCATAGGAACTGCATTCTTGTCATTGGAAGCTGACCTTTGTGTTGAAAATGAATAAATAGTATTTGGACAAAATCATAATGAGAGGGTGAATCTGTGAGAAAAATCATAAACCTGTTTATAAAGCACGGAGGAAATCTTCCGCATTGCACAAGATCCCCCACCTCAGGCAGGTTGAGGGGTATGGAGGCATTGGAGATTCTATCCATGCCTGTTCTTGTGCATTTCCTAGCTACAGGACTATACTGGTGGAGAGTTGGAAACAACTCAACTGGCAGCCCTATCAGATAAGAAATGGTGGGGTAGTTCCTGACAATGTGCGATAGTGTAAAACGGGTGATACCGAGTCAGCAGCTGTTTTACATCTCTCCCGATTTTTATTTCCATTGACTTCGGGAGAGATTAAAAAGGGGCTGCCAACTCGCTATCACCCGTGTTGAACTATTGCACAAAGCCAAGATCTGCCCTGGTGAGTGATACAGAGCAATGAAAAGAGAACAAAATTATGCATACAGCTAGAAAACATAGGTGTATGTGTAATTTTGTTCTCTTCATTGCTCTGTCTATGGCCAGACTTTTTCATCAATTGCTCCAGTAAACCAGCGTTGACTGGGCAAGGGGGGAAGGAAAATCAGGTGTAAGCTGTTCTAACAGTTCCCCGCCACCCAACCCACTTCTGGGATTTTAAATAAGCACAAATGATGGGAATAAGTCATACAAAGTATTTCCTGTAATTTGTGCTTGGCAACACTGGGCACTAATAATGCCATGCATTCTTGGTGCACTGCGTTGCTATTACATGGGTTAGGGTATTTAAATTTTAAAGCTCCCAAGGGAGTGCAATCAGTCAATTACACTCCCAGAGCCGTGTAATTTTTGATGTCCCAGAGACAACCAAACTGGTAACACAAGACCTGACACAGCAATTTCATACCCTGCTCTTTCTCGGGTTGGGCTCCCTGACAGAAGTGAGAATCTCACTGGGAGCCCATCTAAAATATTTAAGTGATCCTGACCCTTGGAACTCAGCTGGAGTCTAAGGTGGGCCATTGGAGTGGCAGAAGTCCTATCCAGCTGAACTTATGCTGGCCTTCCACCAGGTAGGATAAACTGCCCTTTCGTTCTAACACATGTTTGTTGCACACCAGAAACACACATCAGATGGTAGACTTTATCAAGGTGCAAAACAATTTAAAGAAAGAAAGCCAGCTAGCTATCGACTTGGAGCCCGAAATTTACAAGCAGTTACAATTGCCCCTCCGATTGGCTTCATCAGTTTATAAATAGTTACAATTGCCCAGATCTGACTCTTTTATCAGTGGCCTGTGGTGGCAGTTAAACATCAACGGGTAGGAATTAATGGATAGTCTGCATAAAAATAGTGCACTAGGAATGCAGTATAAATGCATTAAGTTCATATGTTAACTTTGCTGATCGGAATTTCTACCCTTCCAACTGTGCTCCAGATCCCAGACTACCCATGAGCAAACTCAAGAGATCTGCTGGTAACTTTTTATAAAACGTGAGCGTGAAGGGACATAAATATAATATATATATATATATATATATAATTAAATTGACATTGTCATCAGGAATATATTTCTCACATGCCAACAATATATATAATATATATATATTTCATTATGGTATAATTTGAATGTAACAAACATTGTAGCAGCCAATCGCAGGTACATCAATTTCCATAATAGTATACTTTGGGACAGTTTTAAAACTTTTCCTACTGAAAATGGAGACTTTTATTTAAATTTATGTTTATTTTAATATTTAAATAATAAGAGCTTTTCCATGAACATATTTACTGATTATTGCCTGGGGCAAGACACCTGGGTAGCACACCACCATACGTCATCCTTTTCAATATTTAACTTTACAATTAATTATTAAATGGTTTGGAGCTAGATGGAAATTTTCTGTTACCCAATCATGATTTTTAAAAAATGTAATAAAACAATAGGAAGTCTTTTGATAAGATGCTAGTTTGTGTCCATTTTCCCACATGCTGAGCCTCCCATCTGTTTCTGTATTCACGGTAATCGAAATGAGGGATGATAGTACTGGGCAATGGAATATTTTTTGTACTTTAAATGTGGCACTAATATTAAGGCCTAAGAGATAAGTTACGGGATGGTTATATGCAGTGTAAACCTGAGTTTCCTGTAGTAGTTAAACAAAACACCCGTACATTAATCTCAAAAGAACGTCCTTCCCTGCAGCAGTATGATTTCCCATTCCCAAACTACTTACCGCTATAGTCTTTATGAGTAACACTATTAATTCTATTGCATTATAGGACAGTTATATACTGTGGATTCATATCTATGGGTAACTGTGTTGGAATGTAGGCAGTTTAATCGCAGCCATGAGAGTAAACATCCAGGTTCTTTGTCTGGGTTAGAATAGAGCCCAGAACCCCGAGAATAATTTGTGTTTCTTGATGATTCAGCTATGAAAATAATAAAACTTGCATATTTCTGAAACAGAAAATCCAGTCCAGTCAGTTGATGTGCAAGTGTTCCACAGAACAATTTGTCCACTCCTCCCCTGACGTCTAAGACAACTAATCCTTAGCTCTCTGCTATAGGTGTAAGTAGTTTGGGAATGGGAAATCATACTGCTACAGGGAAGGCCGTTCTTCTGAGATTAGTGTACGGGTGTTTTGTTTTACTACAGGAAACTCAGGTTTACACTGCATATAACCATCCCGTAACTTATCTCTTAGGCCTTAATATTAGTGCCACATTTAAAGTACAAAAAATAATCAGCCCAGCAAAACCACCGCACACTTTTGTCACTAGACTGCTAGAAAAAAGATGTGTTCTCACGATTAAAATGCCAGGAATTCAAAACACTTCATCAATATGCCAAGGATCAATTCCCATCCTTCCTGTCCCCTCTTCCCCTCGGACCACCTCACCTGACTGACAGGGAAAATAACAACAACTTGCATTAATATAGCACCTTTAACATAGAAAAATGTCCCAAGGCGCTGCGCAGAAGAGTAATCAGACGAAAATCGACATCAAGGCAAATAAGAAGATATTAGGACTGGTGACTAAAAGCTTGATCAAAGCGATAGGTTTTAAGGACGGTTTTATAGGAGGAGAGTGAGCTGGAGAGACAGAGAGGAAGGGAATTCCAGAGACTAGTGCCGAGATACCTGAAGGCACAGCCGCCGATGGTGGGCTAATGGAACAGACTTTGAGTGCTCGCAGTGTTCTTTATAGTGGACTTTACCCAATGCTCTCATCCTGCACTTTTATATGCTTCTCTCAGTTTATCACAAGTAATCCCACACTGATCACTCTTTCCCATAGTCTCCCACTAGCAGTTCCATGTTGATGATTGATACCTCATTTTCTTCCATCAGTTTTGTGCTCGATCTGGTTTCTCATCCCCAGTATCATCTTTATTCTGCTTTTTCTTTCAAATATTCTGATTACTATTTTATCACAGTTTCGTTCCCTTCATCTTTATTGTCTTCATATATCTTGCACCATTTCTGGATGAGGAGGGGGAAGGAGACCTAAACCTACATCTTTGTCAATGCCATTCGATAAATAGCCCTGAGAATTTCACAACAGCAGCCAAGGGCTACTGGCTTCTGACATTCTCTCCCTTCAAGGTGGCATAGCACTTAGCATCTCTGCACGATGGTAAGGATGAAATCAGGAGCTCAACATGTAGGAAATTAAGAGCACAGTCCCACATCTTACCACTTGGTATCACAGTGCATAGGAACTCCAAATGACACAGCATCATGTTGCCAACTTGTCCCTTTAGTTTTACACAACTGATCCTAGTCTGTTCTACAGTTTCTCGCCTCATGGTGAATTAGCTACCTGGTTGCTCCTGCTTTCTTAAGATGTGTGACATATTGATTGCTTTCATTCTACTGGTTCTTTGCTACGAGTTTCACATTAACCACATTTGTCCTGTGTTTTGTGCTGCCAGTACAACAATAATTGATGTCTTTTCCCCACTTTTTTATTGATGGCCATTCACTGTTGGATTCAAACTAGCCAACTTGAGCAAGAAACTGCAAGACCTGAGTAGTAAAATAAAACAGGACAAATATACAGCAACTGGCAAGAAACCACAAGCTGAGAATGTGATTAATAGTGAGCATTTGACACACAAGGGAATGACTGATAGCAGAAACTTACTGAACTAAGTGGTTGCAAGACAAATAAATTCCTGAAAGAAATAACCATCATTGGACAGGCAGTGAAAAAAACATGGAACAAGGTGCACTTGAGAAAGCCCAAGTAAATCACAGAATAAACAGTTTAAAAACAATTCAAATAATTTGAGCATCATGTACATTATCAAAATAAATACATTCGGGCCAATAATACACTGTGGTGATTCGGAGATTAGAGGGAATGCAGGGCCAAGCAGTTGGCATTCTTCTCTTGTTGGTTCCATAGCTGCCTACTCAACCTGTCAGTAATGTCTCCCCTCCCCATTCCCCTTTTTCCTCTTCCTTCTCCTCAGACACAACAATGGGTGTTCTGTTTTACACCGTCTGAAGTGTTGTCTGATTGCAGTGATTGTTCTGTGTAGGTAGAAGGAATTGTGAACAAATTATTTTGGTCCCTGAATGTCTCTGGTAATTAATACACTTCACCATAAGGCAGTATGTCAAATGACTCATTGCTGTGTTAAGTACTATCAAACATTACTACTACTACTAAATTCCCATCATTTGCAGCGATGATGGGGCCCAACTATCAAACATTACTGAACATTAATTTATCCAAAGTACAGATGACAAGAGAATTTAATCAGTTTGTAGTTCTTAATTTTATTTGTGATCGTTCATTGTGTAATATTTTGTAACAAATTTAATTTTCTATAATTAATTAATATGCAACATACAAATACATTCACCATAAAATGTATTATTCTGAAGACGGGCTGGACATGTTCTTTTGTAACAGGATCCCCACCTTTTTTGTAGCTGGTATGAATTTTTAGGAAGCCTGCTGCTCCTCCTTTCCTCTTATATCTATAATCATTGCCATGGGCTAGCTTTCTTGCAGCTATTTTCAAATCATTGAGATGTTTTGTGAAATCTTCAGCATTCCTTTGTTTTCTGCGTGATAATGATTTTTGAAATGAATAATTGGGCAGAACTTTCAACTTTCGACGGGAGCGTAAAATGGGCGGTGGAGGATCGGCTGCCCATTATACACCTCGCCCAATTTTCCTGACCATCGAGCTCCCCTATCAAAGTGGTTGTACATGTGCCAGAAAGCAGACTGGACCAGGAAGACACAGCAGCATTGGATCTGATTGAGTCAGATACAGGGTCACTACTAGGCTAACCAGAAATTCAGCAGGCTGGCAGTGAGCTAGCAGGCGTATTCCTTCCCAAATGGATTCCTTTTGGAGAAGTAAGAAATTAAGCGTCACACATCTCAAACCAACCACAACAAAATACACCATCGCAAGTCAACAACAACAAGAACAACAACTTCTATTTATATAGCGCCTTTAACATAGAAAAATGTCCCAAGGCACTTCACAGACGTGTAATCAGACAAAAATGGTCACAATGACATTTGCACGCTCCACAATGGATTAAATAAATGCACTGTGCTTAATTTCAGCATTGTGCTGTATATCATCCAGTTGATTTGGATTACATGTTGTGGATTACAGATTTTAAAAATCCAACATGTTTGGCACTCATTGGAAGACATCTTGAATTAGTGCATGGGCACCATTCTTTCTTACTGCATTGATGTTTTGGCAGCTAATTTATGGTATCCACTTTTGCCCTCCCCCCCATGGTTTTACCATCCTGTTCCTGTGCCTCCATTGTAAAGTCTCTTTGCAGGGTGACATTGTGGAGCATGCAGCAGATAACAATTATTTCTCAGACCTTCAAGGTTTGTACTGTAAGGTGCCTTCTGATCATTTGAGGCATCTGAAGCACAGATTGAAGATGACAATGGCATGTTCAAATATAATTCTGGTTGTAGTACGAGCCTCAACGTACCTGTCCTCTGCTTTTGTCCATAATTGGCTCAAATGTATCATGAGCCATTGCCTTGGTCACTCAGGAATGTTCTTTCCATTCTTCTTTTCCTTTCAAATAATGGTAGTACAGAAGACTGCCTTAAAATGGAGGCATCATGAGAGTTCATACAAAGCAGGCATTCATCTGCATTATTCTGCACTAGTGGTTGCATACCAGCTGCGCATTAATAGAATAAAATCCCACATAGTTCATACAAGGCACAGGGTTGTGCACAGGAGCTCTAATACCAACTTAGGGTTCAATTACATTCTTCTCTCTTGAAAAGCAAGAAGATAGAACTGTGTTGCCCTATCATCCTGCAGTTGCTAATCAGTGGTGAATGATGAAGTTGTTGGCTCTGCCAAATAATTCATCTGTTATCTCCTTGTTACATCTGTGAACAGCAAACTGGCTAAAATTGCTGTTCAGTCATTCCAGGCAGTTATGGTTGGGATGGTAGACCCAATGGGGGTAAATTTCAACTTCGGCAGAGGCGTAAAAAGGCGGGAGCGGATTGGCCATCCAATATAATACATTCTGCCCAATTTTTCTTCCCGCAGGATGTACAACGGATGGCCAATCATCTACCACCCATTTTATGCCCCTGCCAAAGTTAAATTTTACCTCCGATGTGTTGCATACTGATCTTCTTTACGCCACCTTACATTACGGATAGCCCTTTTCCTTCTCTGGCTAGTGCGCCTTATCTAGTGATAAAAACAGAGAATGCTGGAAATATTCAGCAAGTCAGATAGCATCTGTGGAGAAAGAAACAGAATTAACGTTTAAAGTCGGTGATTTTTTGTCAGAACTGGAAGAAGTTGAAAATTTAACAGCTTATAGGCAAGTATAGAACCAGGCCAAGATTGTGGGGGGGGGGGTGGGGGGAGAAGAAGGGGAGGGGAGAAAAGAACAAATGGGAAGGTCTGTTATAGGGTGGAGGGCAGGAATGATTAAATGACAAAAGGGACGATGGTGCGAGGCAAGGAGGGTGGTAATGGGACAGGTTAAGAAACAAAAAGATTGGTCTAGAGGAGCTGTAAATGGCAACAGCAGAACCATTACCAGCACCTGCTGTCCAAAACAATGGGAGCAGTGGTTATGATCTGAAGTTATTGAAATCAATGTTGAGTCTGAAAGGTTGCAAAGTGCCTAATTGAAAGATGAGATGCTGTTCCTTGAGCTTCCATTGAGCTTCATTGGAACAGAGTAGGAGGCCGAGGTCAGATAGGTCAGAGTGGGAGTGGGACGGAGAATTAAAATGGCAAACGACCAGAAGGTCAGGATCACGCTTGCAGACAGAGCGGAGGTGTTCAGCAAATCAATCACCCAGTCTGCATTTGGTCACCCCAATGTAGAGGAATCCGCATCGTGAGCCGCGAATACAGTATACTAAATTAAAAGAAGTACAAATAAATCGCTGTTTCACCTGGAAGGAGTGTTTGGAGCCCTGGATGATGGGAAGGTGGGAGGTGGAAGGGGAGGTTTTGCATCTCCTGCGCTCGCCGTGGGGAGGAGAGCGGGTGTTGGGCGTGATGGAAGAGTGGACCAGGGTGTCGCGGAGGGAACACTCCCTTCAGAATGGTGAAAGGGAAGGGGAACATGTGTTTGGTGGTGGCATCGCATTGGAGGTGGCGGAAATGGCGGAGGATGATCCATTGAATGTGGAGGCTGTTGGGGTGGAAGGTGAGGACAAGGGGGACCGTATCGTGGTTCTGGGAGGGAGGGGAAGGGTTGAGGACAGAAGTGTGGGAAATGGGACGGACACTGTCGAGGGCCCTATCAACTATAGTGGAGGGGAATCTTCGGTTGAGGATAAAGAAAGACATCGGAAGCACTGGTGTGGAAGGTGGCATCGTCAGAACTGATGTGACAGCGACGGAGAAATCGGGAGAAAGGAATAGAGTCCTTACAGGTAGTTGGGTGGCAGGAAGTGTCCACCATCTACAAATCACAAGTCAGGAGTGTGATGGAATACTCTCCACTTGCCTGGATGAGTGCAGCTCCAACAACACTCAAGAAGCTCGACATCATCCAGGACAAAGCAGCCCACTTGATTGACACCCCATCCACCGCCCTAAACATTCACTCCCTTCACCACCGGCGCACTGTGGCTGCAGTGTGCACCATCCACAGGATGCACTGCAGCAACTCGCCAAGGCTTCTTCGACAGCACCTCCCAAACCCGCGACCTCTACCACCTAGAAGGACAAGGGCAGCAGGCACTTGGGAACAATGCCACCTGCACATTCCCCTCCAAGTCACATACCATCCCGACTTGGAAATATATCGTCGTTCCTTTATCGTCGCTGGGTCAAAATCCTGGAACTCCCTTCCTAACAGCACCGTGGGAGAACCTTCACCACACGGACTGCAGCGGTTCAAGAAGGCAGTTCTCCACCACCTTCTCAAGGGCAATTAGGGATGGGCAATAAATGCTGGCCTCACCAGTGATGCCCACATCCCATGAACGAATAAAAAAAAATCAAGGAAGCTGTGGGATTCGGTGGGCTTATAATAGGTATTGGTTGGCAGCCTATCCCCAGTAATGAAGATAGAGAAGTCGAGTTCCAGTATCCGCAGTATTTTGTTTTTGATTCCTTATCCAGTGGCTCAGTGCACTGTGCCGGGCCGTGGTGGTGCTTCAATTTAGTGGGGCTTGGTTTTTAGTTTTCATTATTAAAATGCGATCCTTTTTCCAGTCATTTCTTCATTTACTAACAGTTTGAAGTAATACTGCGTGAAATTAAAAGTGTCCTGTTCCGACTTTTAAACGTGTACAAAACAAACTTGAAAGAGATGGATGCAGTAATTGTATCAATTAAATATGCCAAAGTGCATCTGGGAGGGAAAAATCTTCGTCGATGATCGGGAAAATCTGTACAGACCAGTCGTACAGAAACGGAATACGTTAGGCTGAGATCTCAGCCTGCCTGGACTAATCAATGCTGCCTGCAGCCCCAGCCAGTTACTGGGACTGACAGGATCCTTACACCGCGACAGCGCAGATTTCCTAGAAGCTCAGTTAGGAGACTCTTAAAAAATCAGAGTTTTTCCAGATCACTAAAAAAAAAGACATTTGGGAGAGCTGTGTGTAACTCAGGTGCTCTCCTGTACAAAACTAATATATTCCAAAGTTTATTCAATGAGTAACAAACCTCACCACCCTCTGCCCCCCCAAAAAAAACATTACAATGATAAGGAAACAGCACGTGCTGAAATTTTGGACATTTTCAGCAATAAAACACCCTCAAAAGCGCAGTGATGAATCTCTGTGAGGTATTTGGGCAAAGTGGATAAACACTTCTTGATTCTCAGAAGTTAGTTGACAAAACTTTACCCTCTAATTTTGTCTCAATCAAACATTCCCACACAAGAGAAAATAATAAGCCAAAACATGTTTTCAGCGCAATCCAACCGCTAAGTTGTTTTTTCAATTATATTTGCAGAAAAAAAGAAAAAAAAGCCTGAAAGGGTGGTGGAAGCAGATTCAATCGTGGCTTTCAAAAAGGAATCGGATAAATACTTCATTGGGAAAAAATTGCAGGGCTAAGGGAAAGCGCAGAGGAATGGGACCAACTGGATTACTCGTACAAAGAGCAAGAACGGGCTCGATGGGCTGAATGGCCTCCTTCTGTGCTGCAACCATTCTATGATTCGATGAACATGGTAACAAAAGGAAAGAGAAACGGCAACTTTGTCACAATGTCAGCACGGGCTCCGGCAGTGCCACTCCTCCTCCCAGCCACAGGGGTCGCCGTCGTTGAGCGGCAGCAACCAATCCTCCTCCCAGCCGCAGGGGTCGCCGTTGAGCGGCAGCAACCAATCCTCCTCCCAGCCGCAGGGGTCGCCGTTGAGCGGCAGCAACCAATCCTCCTCCCAGCCGCAGGGGTCGCCGTTGAGCGGCAGCAACCAATCCTCCTCCCAGCCGCAGGGGTCGCTGTTGAGCGGCAGGCTGGCGGAAGCAGAGCGCGGGTTCCGGTTCAGGGGTGAGGTGTTGGTTGCCATGTGGGGAGAGTGTGAGAGTAAAACGTAAAAGAGGAGCTGGCTTGTAACAAAAAAGGTGAGTTTAATAAATCCCCGAGGGAGCGGCTCGGGAACATTAACTCACACTTAAAATGTATTTGTCCCCGTGACAGAATGTGTTTAATCTTTCAGGTTTTATTGAGCTGAACAGGTAACTTTGCTGCTGTTTTGAGTGTTTGGATGGACCAGTTATCTGCAGGTAGTCAGATACCATGGTTTTATTATTTAACCAATAACTTTAATAGTTTCTCAGTTGGTCTTTAGCAGGTTTTTTAAAAAAGCACTTGGGTGCTAATAAAAGTGACTTTTTAAAAACACACAGTGGTCTCATCATATTCTGGCTGTCAGCACTGAGGAGATGTTAAGAGTGAAGTTTATATGATCTAAAGGATTGAGATCGACACCCCTCAGACATGGGGAGCCGTGTTTTTGTTTTCTTTAAAGAGAGATGAATCAAAATAGTGAGTCTCCCTCCAAGTGAGTAAGAGTTTAATCGGTCTGAGCACACTACATCTCAGGGTTCCTTCCACCTGTCTGGTTTTGAACTGTGCTGTCTAAGAAAATGTCAAAAATTTAAAACTTTCTGTGGTATTGCATGTCTGTGATTCTGGTACTCACTTTACATCTAGCTGCTAACTAGGCTAACGACATTCTGGGATGGCATGGCCTGCGATCACCAGGGGCAGTTTTAAAATGTGATGCCTGTATTGCTTTTAATGCCACCTTAGTTGCATACTTGAAGTAAATATGGTATTACCGTTCCTGCAGAGTCAAAGTTTGAACTTGGCAAAAGGTCACAGCCCTTTCGTGGCACAAGAGTGCGAGAGTCGAGAGTTTGCGGCTATGTTCTATCGCCGTTTTAAGTGGAGGGGTGATGTTTTAGCCAGAGTAAAAATAAAACTGCTTGAAATCTGAAATAAACAAAAAAAATCGTGAAAATGCACAGGTCAGTCAGCATTTGTAATGACCAACATTTCAGATGTATACTCTTCATCAGGTAGCTATGCACCTGTATGGAAAATGAGGAGAAATAGCTTAAATCTGAAGTCAATAAAGTCATTGTTTCCATCAAAAGGCTGCAGTGTCAAGAAGAAAAATACGATCCAGGTATTGAACTTGGTTGGAACATTGCAGGAGGCCAAAGACAGAAATGGCAAATTGGGAATAGGAGGTGAAGTTGAAGTGCCAATTCACTGGGACATCAGACTATACTTGAAGACAGAATGGAAGTACTTGGCAAAGTAGCCACTAATCCGCGTTTAGTTTCCATGTTGAGGAAACTGCATGGTAAAAGTGAGTGTAGTTTACGTAGTTGCAGTAAGTATATGGAATGAGTGTTTGAAGCTCTGGACAACGGTGTGGAAAAGGAGGTAAATGGACAAGTGTTGCATCTGCTGTGGTTGTACATGAAGGTGCCAGGAAAGAGTAGCTTGACGTCTCGGTGTCTGAAGGAATAGTCCTTCTAGAAAGTGGACAGAGAGGTAGAATGGTGTGCTTGGTGGATGATGCAAATGGCAAGAAGATCAAGTGAAGATGGAGGCCGGTGGATTGAGGACAAGGGGGCGCCTGTTATAAGGGCAAGGGGTAAGAGCAAGCCCCGAGAAATAGGGCAAACATGGTCAAGGGTCCTGTCAACTACTTATGTTGGGAAAAAAAGGACATCTGGTGTCCAAAGTGGAGTTACTGGAGCATAAATGGTAGACTGAGAAAGTGGGAAGAAGGGATAGAGTCTTTACTAGAAGCGAGATGGGAAGATACATACCCCAGGTAATTGCTGGAGTCTGCATAGTGTAACGAATGCCCATGGAAAGCTCATCGCCAGGGATGGAGATGGAGCAGTCCAGATAGGGAAGGGAATGATCAGACCAATAGAAGATCAGGGTTGAAACATACAAGATTCTGAGGAGGCTTGACAGGGTCAATGCTGAGAGGCTGTTTCCTCTGGCTGGAGAGTCAAGACTAGGAGGCATAGTCGCAGGATAAGGGGTTGGCCATTTAGGACTGAGATGAGGAATTTCTTCACTCAGGGTTGCGAATCTTTGGAATTATCTAGCCCAGAGGGCTGTGGATGCTGAGTCGTTGAGTATATTCAAGGCTGAGGTCGATAGATTTTTGGACTCTAGGGGAATCAAGTGATTATAGGGATCAGGCGGGAAAGTGGAGTTGAGGTCGAAGATCAGCCACGATCATATTGAATGGTGGAGCAGGCCATATGACCTACTCCTGCTCCTATTTCTTATGTTGGGTGGAAATTGAAGGCAAAGTTCATTTTCAAGATTAGACCAAAAGCAGGAAGCTTTACCAACATGTTCGTCAGTGGCATGGAGTAGTGGTCAGTGAGGACCTGAGTAGTATTTGGGAAAAAAATCCACATATCTTACAAAAAGTCTGCGACCTATAACAAAACTTTTTACTAGTAGCAAGTGAGTGGAGTTAAAAAAAAGTTTTTGAATGGGAGAACAAGTTCTACCAGGTGGAGGAGGGTGATGGTAGATGGTGACTATTGAAACCACAGTTCAAGGAAGAAGCAGAAGGCCCAGAGAGCATCCAGGTGAGGGATGGAGGTGTAGTGGGAAACAGGTAAAACAAATACCCTGGCTAGTATTTATTTGTGTTTTTTTTGCAGCACAAAGCTGGATGTTTTGAAAGGGGTACTGTAGGTTCTTTCTGGACTGATCAGCTTGGATGGGCCTAACAGACGCCTTCATCCATATCTATCTAGTCACCTTGTTGCAGGCAGGATCAATGTGTATTTGGTGAAGCTGTGTGACCAGATCACGTTCTATGCTGAATTGATGCACACCAAAACAAAAAAAAAACTAAAAATACTTTTTAACAAGAAATTGTCCTTGGAAAACATGTATGTAGAATAAATTCATTGACTATCTATTCAAACAGTGACTGGTGTTTGTTTTCAGATGCTGACAGACCTGCTGTGTATTTCGTGCAATTTGCTTCTATCAAAATATATAGGCATCACAAATGTTTACATATATTTTATTTTTGTATTTCACCAATAATTGTAAATATTTACAAAAATATTGAGGATAATAAACAAAAGGAAGTGTAGGTGAGGCTGTAACAGCATTCTGTGCCTTTAGCTTTCCTTGGGATGGTTTTATCAATTTAGTTCTGGATAACTTGTTTGTGCTGATTCTTCAAACCCATATGAACTTTTTATGAAAAAAGTCAGGAAACGCGTTGAGCAGAGAGACATCTTTTCAAGAAAACTAGTTAAATCTGATGAAAGTACTTCAAAGTAGAGCTATTATTTTACACTATGTGATGCAATGAAAGAAGGGTTATTTGAAGGGCCATTATTCAGTAAAGTTCTTGCCAGCTTTTGAGTTTGTTTTATTAAACGTTAAGTTGCCATCATGAGAACTTGACCTTGAAAATTTTGTGCATTCATCCTTTACCTTTCTCTTTTTTTTTAGAGAAAGCAAAATGACCTCTTTAGCCTATCAGTTGAAACGCTTGGCTCTCCCCCAGAATGATCCAAGTCTTCTGTCTCGCAAAGAAACAGCATCATTATTGTTTGATTGTAAAGAAGCTGCTACTATTGACAGAGACACTTTCTTTGCCATAGGTAAGTAATGAATCCATCCTGCATTTCCATACCACAACAAGTTTTCCTTGGGAGTTGTTACTGCTATAGTGTAAGGACTGCTGTGTCTGCTACAGATTGGTGCCAGCATCTGCCAGGTTACCACAACACCACTGCAAAGCCTTTTTTCTCTGTAGACTTTGTATATCTTAGTTTATCTTATTTTATTCCCATTTTAGTTGTCCCACTCATCAAATTTTGCTTGTTTGGAGTATTCACTTACATACTCAACATCATCAATTTTAAATGAACTAAGATATCCTGCAACAATATTTCCTAGTTAATTATTTTTAATTTATCCCACATTCCTTTTGAAGTTTGCCATTCTTAAAGTTGTAGATTTTGTCCTGGTTCTTACTGATGCAGATTGCCCAATAATCTTAAATATATTGTGATCATTGCTGGAGGTTCCACTACGTCTCAATTATGGGTGCCATCCAGATCACTTGTAAGAACCAGATGTAGATATGAATTATCTCTACTTAGGTCCTTGACATATTAGGTTAAAAAGCAATCCTGCAATTCATTCAAAAATTCTGCTTTTGTTGCACTATTTCCATTAAGGAGTTCCCAGTTTATATTGGGTAGATTGAATTGCCCAATATTACATTATTATATTTACATATCCTTCATATCACATCATATATAATATGTTGTCATCCTTATCCTGCCCAGCGGGACTGTAGAAGATCTGTAATTATAATTCCGTCCTCCACCTACTTGTTAGCTGAAACCAGACTACTTTATTTAATGTTTTTGTCTGCAATATCAGTTCACCTTCCTTAATTTCTAAATTCTTCTGAACATATATAAAATTACTCCTCCTTTGATGGCCTTTCTATCTTTTTGGAACAACCTACGTATTGAATTCATTTCCACCTTCTGGTCCCTTTGTGCTTGTTTAGTTTGTCTCAGTTTCCTTTTTGCCTTGTTATTCTTTCCCCTCTCCTTGTCCACCATCCAAGCTCTTGCTCTTGTTTAAAGTCTTAGTTTCTGTCCCCCACCCCCATATAGAGTTTAAATGAATCTCAGTTCCTATTTCTATACTAACAGCTAATCTTTCTGATCGCTTCAGGTTGGCATACCAATCCATTTACCCTGAAACAATCTCAGTTATCTAAAAGTCCAAGACCTTGGACCAGCACCAACTTGCTAGCCATTCATTGGCTTCAATATTTCTATTTGTGAGCCCTAGCCAGAACTTTCTGAGGCCCTGTGCCACTGACGGGGCCTCACACGAAGTGAGCAGCTTAACAGAAAATCACAGGCAACGCCTGTAATAACCCAGAGAGCCCAGTCTCTCTTCTTTCACTTTCCAGCAATGTTCTCACATTTACATTTGGGATATCTGACTGCTTCTTCCCTCTGTCATTAATTTACACATGGACTACTATTGCTCTGCAATACCCCTTCCCCGTTTGCTCGCTATCCACAGTAGCTCGTCTGCCTTTTTGGGAACACAGCTTTTTCCTTAGTTCCACTAAAACTGCTCTGACATTTTTTCAATTTCCCCTTCCTCTTCCTAAATATGCCTTATACATCATCCAGCCACTGACACCAATTTGATAATTATTTCTTTTGTTGTTCGAATTTTCTTTCTGCCCTTTGTACCTTTACTATTGTTTCGTTAACCAGTTGTTTAAACATCACCTCCAGCTGGTCCCCATGCACAACTATTTCTCCTGTTGAGTCACATACCCTCTATGAACCTTTCACACTCACCAGTCCCCATGGGTCATTACTCCATTCTCCAATTCCACTAAGCTCTCCTTCAGTTCCTTGATAGCAGTATTCACATTAATAGTTGTGACAACCATAAATATATCACATCACACGCCAACTATTGCATAGTTTTCACCTTCCACCTACTTGTTCAACTGAGGCCCTACTTTTTGTATCCGTAAAATGTCCTTTATCTTAAAATTGTCTCTTGGTCCAGGCCGGCTTTGTTTTCGCTTTCTCTCGCACTCTCTCTTGTGCTCTTCCTCTCTCTCACGCTCTCTTTTCCCCTCTCTCTCTCTCGCTCTCGCACTCTGTGACTGTCATGTTTCCTTAAGGATTGCTTTACAATTTTTTTTTACAAATACAAGCCTAATTTCCAGAAATTTAAATAAAAATCTGCATTATATGTAGAGACTGTTACAATATAAAACTGATATTAAAAGGGATTAAATAAAATATGAAATGTTTTCTGCAAATTTTTAATTTTTTTTCTTGGCACAAAAATATTTTTTCTATCTCAGATTGCAAAAATGGGCCCAATTACATTTTTTGCACTCCTTTCCCTTCCCATGTTATCTACACGACTCCTTCCCTGAAACCTTATAAATCACCTCTAATAATCAAACAATTTCCTGATGATAGATTGGTTTTGGAGGAGGTTTGTTGTTTAGAATAACCTTTTGGGATCGCTGCTAATCCATTTATGATGCATGAAAGCTCAAATCCTTCCCTAAAGTTGCATGGCTTTAAATATATTTTTTAAAAAGGGAGTTCCAGTATCGGTACCCTTTTTAAATACTAAACAGCTTAATGATTGCTGTTTTTTTCCCAACTACTTGTGTTAATTCTCCTGCTCCTTTGTTTTTATTTAAATGCTGATTATTGATGACCTCCTTGGGGAAAATTGCCAAGTAGAGTTTCTGAAGCTGGTTGCGTGGAAGAGAGCTAAACTGACAGAAGCTGAAGCATCCTAGGTTAATGACTACATCTCTGGTGACAGTAATTCATCTCCTGATGCTGTTGGGTTCAATAAGTCCCCCAAGTCTGCTTCCTTCAATTAATTAGTTGCCATCCATTGATTAAACCAATTTTATTTAAAAGTACAGAGGAGAGAATGCAACATAAAAGGGTGATGGATTTAACTAAAATTTAGTAATGATTTTATTTTTAAAAAATAGGAAGTTCTGATAGCATAATGCTTTTCTTTCCATTGCTCTTTCATTTTTTCTACAAAAACTTAGGATGTACTGGTCTAGAGGAACTTATTGGAATTGATCCATCTTTTGAAGAATTTCAGTCGACACTCTTCAGCCAAGCTTCCAAAGGTCTGGAGCGTAGCGTACAGACAAAAGAAGTGAATGCCCGGCTCAATGAGAATATATTGGTTTTTCTAACACGTTTATCTCCGTACTTCATGCTAAAGCCAGCCCAAAAGTGCCTTGAATGGCTTATCCACAGGTAACTTGACTATCACGACACACCAATGATTTAGAAAATAGTATATGTTTTTCTTGGACATACGGATTTGAAGCTTTTAAAATATTCTCTGAATGTCCATGTTCTTAATCAAAGTGACATCATCTTGCCTCTGACCAAACCTATATCCTGCTCTCATCGATCAAACCTAGCTAATCGCAAATTTTTAGTTTGCGGTAACAAATGTAAGCAAGGAATCAATAGATTTTTATCAAAGCAGAATAAAACATTTTGGTCAATAATGCAACCCATATGATTATGATGCGCATTGTTTTGAAGTTGTAGAGGTTACTTCGGTTGTCACATAAAATAATTAGAGCAATGTGATCTTAAGGGCTTTAACTTGTATGTACTTGTTTTGCTAGGTTCCACATCCATCTGTATAATCAGGACAGTTTGATTGGCTGCATTCTTCCCTATCATGAGACCAAAGTGTTTGTGAGAGCCATTCAGCTTCTTAAACTCAATGACCCAACTCATCTCTGGCACTGGCTGGAGCCCATACAGGTAGATACTGTTTAAACAATATAATTTAAGCCTGGTTATACAAATCTTTTTTTCTGCCGAGTCCTACTTGTGTTATCCGGTGGATGGGAATACTTGATACTCCTCATGGATTTTTGTAGTCATTTCTTTTTAGGTTTTATTTAGGAAATGGAAAAACTTTTTAAAAAATTTCAAGCATATCAAAGTTTAACTTTGATGACTATGGTGAAAATCGCTGAATGCACACGGGCCAGTCTGTAATTTTCTTGCCTGTCAAAATTGCTTTTTAATTGACTGAATGTTTTCACAGTCCAGTTTGTAAATTCTACAGGAGCTTGGCTGATGGCAGTTGACCATCTTTCGACTCTCTGGGCAAAGTCTCAGAGCCAGATATTTTACCGTCCAGCGCACATGGGTTGATGGAGCCATTTTTTATGCCAGCGATTAATTCCCCGTGTATGTCAATGATCCAATAAATGGTTAGCATTGAAATTGTTACTGAAATGCCCCTCAACCTTGCATCCCCATTAACAACTGTTAGCTGTAATTACTGATCTGAGATCACTGTAAGCATCTAGCCTGAATCTCAGCCACTCTTGATCCAGGTGCTGGAAGATGCGCAAGTGACATTTATGATTCAGTTGATTTAGGTGGAAATAATGCAGGGAGGGAAAAAAATAAATAATTATCCTTAGGGGCACACAGCACCTGGTGGGATATGAACTGTTATTTATAGGTGTGAGATGAAGCAGAAAGTGGTATCTGAATGAGAAAAGAAGGGGCCTACTAGGAGATACAGACTGCTCTGACCTGAAACAGTCATTCTCTACTTGGTTGATGTAGCTGCAGATATTGAAAACTAACATTTCCAATAAGTTGTTGTATTTTTCCATTGTCTGTACAGAAACCCGGTGTCCCATTGGCAAGGAGTACTTTAATCACACACTGCTACAAAGATCTGAACTTCATGGATTTTATCTGTAGTCTGGTAACCAAGGCAGTCAAGGTTTGTACGTTCAAAACTAATTTAGATTTAAAACTTTTAGCTTCATCTGCAATGTAATTTGAATTTTCCTGTAAGAGTTTCTCACATACATATGCTTTAAAAATTTAACTTTGTTTAAAAAGTATTGTAAAACTACCATTGCAATCGTGGTATAAAGTACTAAATGCACTGCATGGTGTGGTACTGAATCATGCAGACCAGGAAGGTCCTCTGTTCAATGCCTGACCTGCGCTGCTGATCTGGCTGATCTGACTGATGAACATGAAGACACTACTGCTGGCCTCAGTCCCAAGGCTGGAGCAGGATAGAAGCAGCCATGGTTGCTGCTTCTGATTGACATCTGTGACTGGTGCTGGAAGATGCATGTACATTTTGAGCAAGCGAGCACAGGATCAGGTTTGCATGTGATGCCCTCCATGGTGGAATAGCCTGGCTATTCACTGTCTAGGCTCACACATGAAGAATGGCCATGTGCCAAAATACAAGAGTGTTGCCGACGCTCGTGGCACCATACCACAACCTTCAGGAGGAAAATGGTGAAAATTTGGACATCAGGAAGAAATAACAATTCTAATATGGAGAAGTACTTCTAACTATTATCAATTTCACTTTTTTTTAGGCATTTGCAGATTATCCTGGCAACACAACACAGTTGAGGGTTCTCTTTTCTTTTTATGCGTCCACCATTGTGCCAGCATTAAATGCTGTAGAAAAGATAACAGACACCATAATAGCCAAGTTGCTTCCATATATCCAGAAGGTAACAAGTGTATATATGAAGTTAAAGTATGTGGGACACATTGGTTTGCAGCTTATAATAAATATCCTGAATTTAGTTTACTAAATAGTTAGGTCTGCACTGTCCTTTGTATGCAGAAGCTCAAATGCAGTGTTAACCATTAAAAAAGACTTGCATTTATAGAGCACCATTCATGACCTCAGGACGTCCTAAAGCGTTTAACAGCTAATGAAGTACTTTTGAAGTGCAATCACTGTAGTAGGAAATGTGGCAACCAATTTGCGCACGGTAAGGTCCCACAACAGCAATGAGATAATGACCAGATCATCTGTATTTTAGTGATGTTGGTTGAGGGATAAATATTGCCCAGGACACTGGGGAGAACTTCCCTGCTCTTCTTCAAATAGTGCCTTGGGATATTTTACGTCCAAGCATAGTTTAGGCTGTGGAGTGGGGGGTTGCTCTTTAATACCCTAGTGTAATTCTTCAATTCTTAATTGGCTCCCAACAGCCAGCAGGATCAAGTGTATGAAACAACTGCCCTTGTTGCAGTGATCTCCGATTGTACGCTCCCTGTTGGTCACTGATGTTAAAAACCTTTGAAAAACCTGGTGCTCCCATTTGAATTACGCTATGCTTGTCATTTGCATTGTCGGGTATTGATATATAATATGCTTTTTTGTAGGGACTGAAGTCTTCGTTGGCAGATTATAGAGCTGCTACCTACATGATAATCTGTCAGCTTGCTGCGAAAGTTGTCATGGAAACCTCTCTGATAAACTCTCTGGCTCAGCAGATCAGCAAAGCCCTCGTGAAGACGCCAACTCTGATACGAGAGGGACTGAGTTGCCTGATTATATTACTGCAGCACCAAAAGAGGGAAAATATTAGTAAAAAGTAGGTGCAATATTCTCTTGTGCTCCATAGCTTTATTGTAAACAGGAAGCGCCTTGGGACGTTCTACTAGTTAAAGGTGCTATATAAATGCAAATTGTTGTTGTACTGAACAGTGGAACCCCATTATCTGCCACAACAAATGCCCCTTCCTTCATCAGATAATGGAGTTCGGCGGATAACTGAGCCCCCAAACTTTGCTCTTGCATCTATGGTACATCAATACCCAAGGCATGGGAATGAAGACAAGTTCAATATAAATAATAAACCTAGTTTTATTCACCAAGAAAACGAAATGAAATACATATTACAAAAACTGCATAGTGAGACAGTGTCTTTAACAAGCCTTTGTCCTGTGATGATTCTGAAAGAAATGGTTCCACTGTATTAATTATTATTAATGCTATTAAGAATCACAAATATTGCAGGGACATGGAGCCTCTGGCATCCAGTGGTTTGTATTTGCTTTAGTTTTTTTTTGGATGGGGAGAACATAGCATATGCTGTACATGACCTGGAGAATTCTAGAAATAATACTTGGACATACAATTAAAAGCATATTTATTTGTCAGTTCTCCATCTAATAATGCAAATAAGGAAATATTCTGTGCCTCTATCTGTCCAGCTAACTATCTTACAGGAATTACTATAGTGATTATGTCCATGTTTTGTTGCGCAGAATAGCGTCCTCAAATTCAGTGCAATCTGAAAACATTTTATTGATGCAATAAATCTAGTTCGGTTTTTATTAGATAAGACTGACTGCAATCGGTGCAAGTAATATAAATATTAATATTTTTGCTTTACATTTGGTAATCAGGATTATACCACGCGTCATTCAGTCTTTGAGATGCCGTATTCATTCTGTGGAACTATTTTAATTCCACAGGTGGGCATTTAGAGCATTTGCTCTAATCACTTGTCTTCTGTTCACGCTTGTGCTACAAAGAATTATGTTAAACAACCGTCCCCAAAGCAACCAGGCTGAGATGCAGAGCCAAACCAACCTGTCACAGCCATTACAAAAGTAGGGGTGCAGTAGCATAGCGGGCTACGTTACTGGACCAGTAATCCAGATGCCTCGGCTAATAAACCAGAGAATGTCGAGTTAAAATCCCACCATGGCAGTTTGAGGCCAGTTTTTTTTTAAAAAATGGCCTAAACCCAACTGGTTCACTAATGCCATTTAGAGAAACGTGCCGTCCATACCTGGTCTGGCCTATATGTGACTCCAGTCCCACACCAACATGGTTGGCTCTTAACTGCCCTATGAAACGGCCAATCAAGCCTCTCAGTTGTATCAAACCGCTAAAAGGCAGTGGTTTAGGAAGAAGGCGCACCACCACTTTCACAAGCACAACTAGGAATGGGCAATAAATGCCACTCTTGCCTGCAACGCTCACATCCTGGGAATGAATTGATGGAGTTGATTTTTGTTGTTGACTTTATGTGCCTTTCATGCCATTGTCATGCCCTTAGTTGGCACAGCAAGTTCTTATTTTCTGACCTATTCTAAACAAATAGTCTTTAAATTTTTCTTAATGTAAGCAGAAAATGTAAGAGGCCCCTCTGATATATTTTGCCATTCATGCATTACTTCACCCTTTGGATGACTGTTCTATCTGTTGGGTCACTAACATGCATCTGTTGTTTACACTGTGGACAGATTGCATGGTAGGTATATTTTTATTAGATAAGACTGTTACCTGCCATAAATGCCCACAGCACTATGCTTTGAGACTGCACCACACTGCTATGTTATATTGGTATGTTTGTTTAATCGCCTTTAGGTTTTGAAAAACATAAGACAGCTTAGAGATGAAAAGAAAAACTGCATCACATCTTTTTTTTACTGTGCTATATCAGTGTTTCCACTGCTGTCTTTATTTTTCTCACTGAATAACATGTCTCACTTGTGTAACATTCTATGAATGAACCAGAGGTAGATGAATATTCATTTGAAAAATAAATTTTAGAGCTATTTTATTTCAAAAGTCTATAGTGGAATAAATTAAAGTTCAAAGACACAAAATTACACCAGGAAGTGCTGGAGTGAATGGGCCTTTCTGTCAAACCCCAATCCCATAGCTATGGAAACAAGCTAATTCATTGTTAAAAGGGAGAATTTAAAAATATATATTTTTAGGGGAAAAAAATGTTTATTAAAAGTTTCACACTTTAACTGTGATCAAGGTAACTTCGAAGCTAATGGAGCAAGAATTATGTTGTCATTTTGATGTGGGGCTGGAATTTGTCTGTGGTTAGAATTCCAGTCTTGGAAACGGTTTTATACTCGATGGTTCGGACCATTATCCTGTGTCTGTAATCTCTTTTCACTATTCTAAATTGCAAGGTACAACGAGGTAATTTAGGGCCATGATTTATGGTAAGAATATATTTATTTGAAACCCATTACTCTGAAGTATTCATTTGCGTAGAAATAGCCCATGTGTTCTGGCAGTGCAAATTGCAAAAATCCATGAGAAACATCTATACTATTCAAACTGTTTAAAATAAAATTAGTCCAGTCACTAACTTCACATACCTTTTTAAATTAAAGGCATTCTGAATACAGATGTGTTTAGACTGTACAGAAAGTTACCCTTTTCAAAAAGCCGTTTGTCATTTTCTCCATTTAAAAGCGTCATTTAAGGTTTCATTACATTCTTTACTCAACTGCAGATTGTATCCTGCAGAAACTAGCATTTGCCCAGTTGATTTTTAAAAATCCTATTTCGCAACATCTTTTCCATATAAAAATTCAGCTTGCGCATCCCCGATTTTAATCACTGCACCATTGGCGGCTGTGCTTTCGGCTGCCTAGGTGCTAAGTTCTGGAATTCCCTCCCTAAACCTTTCTGCTTTTCTACCTTTTAAAACGCTCCTTAAAACCTACCTTCTTTGACCAAGCTTTTGGTCACCTGTCCTAATATCTCCTTATCTGGCTCGGTGTCAAATTTTGTTTGATAAAGCTCCGTTTTATTACGTTAAAGGTGCTATATAAATGCATGTTGTTGTTGAAGAAGAGTCGTACCCATATCTCTCTACAGATAGTCACTCACCTGCTTTGTATTTTCTGTTTTTATTCCACATTTCCAGCAACTGGTTTTTCTTATCTCTAATCACTGAAGCGATGTTTGTCTGTTGTTTGCTTTAATTGATTGGAAGGAGGACACACTAATAAGAATAATTGTAGATACCCTACTTTATTGTCTGATCATTGTTTTCTTTATTTTACAGAACCTTTCATCATCTCTGCAATGTCCCTAACCTTGTCACAATTCTGCAAGAGATTGATGCACAGTATAAGGTTTCTTCTCTGCTCCGCTATTTTATCCCCAATCTGATCCATTCCATTATCACAGGTACTGTTCCGATTTTCTTCCTTTTAATGCTTTCACTCTTGCATGCATGTGCATGCGTGCGCGCAGACACACACACACACACACACACAATGAAATCATACTGGGGTACGAATGGACAACAGATTTCCTTTTCTGCCTGCACCCGTGATATTAATACACCGAGTAAATGTATTTAGTAAATCACATGAATTTTTTTGGCTCTGACCACCCATTTTAACAAGTTTCCCTTGATTTAAAAGAACAAAAGACTTTATATAGCATCTTCTCATGACTCAAGTGTCACAAAGCATTTTACATTCTGAGATTCTTCAAAGTGCAGTGATCATTATTCTCTCTCTCTCTCTCTTTCTCACACACACACACACACACACACACACACACACGTTCCAGCTGCAGCCAATGGTTAGGAGTAAGAACCTGGATAATGAGCTACATCTCTAGCTTGGGGTTGCTGAAGTCAGCTTTATCCACTCCCACTATCCTGGCAAAGATCATTTAATTAGGCAGACATCAAACCTGGGTCTGTATGGCTTTGTACCATACTGGGCAGTGCATGAAGCAAACAAGCAGGACAGCTTTCAGTATTTCAAAATAATTGGGATGGGGGGGACTTTTTGTGCGCATCAATCTGAGGGATGCCATTTTTTGCTTCCAGGTCAGGCATGGCACAGGTAAGATGTGATTAAAGCTTTCTGCTCTGCTGCAACAATGCACCTTAACTGCAAGTTGTGAAGAACATCCTTTGTACTGCTTTCATTGTGATATTTCTGTTGTCCACATTAGCTATCCTGTGATCTTTCTAAGTGAAACTATTTATACTGAATTGTGAAGCTTTTTGCTATGCAGCAGTGGGTACTAAGAACCGGATGCAGAATGTTAAACTCATTTCATTTAAAACTTCTATAATCTGGGCTGGATTTGACTTCTGGTGCAGAAGGTGAATGGACAGTGTACCTAATCCATTTTACGACTTGATTAAAGTTTTACCAACTCCATTTTCCTGTGTAATAGTGACTGATGTAAACCGTTGTGTGACTCATCCGTATTCTTTTATCTCTCCAGCTGAAATAGCTGAAGAGCAGGAAGAAAGTTCTGGTTGCCAAACCCACGTCCAACTGCTGGAGGCCATACTTCAGAATATTGCACTGGAGAGCAACCTGGACCAAACTCTAGCCAAGTAAACATCATTGGCAGTGTGCCTATGTCTTCACTTTTATATCTTTATAATGACATTTTTGTGACAGCCATTTACATCAAGACATTGATCAATTTTATTCTTCCTCAGTGATTAAGTGTTTAAGTCCCAGTGTTTTTCTTCTTTCTAATTGTTTGTTTTCTACTTGTGTTATACGTTCTTGTTCGTCAGTCATATTACCCAAAAGCATTCTCTTCAATTTCATTCTCTCCTCCCCTCCGCCCCCCCGCCCCCCATCCCCCAAATTTTCTGAGGTGCAGCCACTATTACAGTCCCCCACTTGTCCCACTGTATACCCATAAAAATAAAATAGATAACATGATTAATGCATTCAACAATTCAGGGAAAAAAAATCTCAAACTCACCCATCCCATCTTATAATCACCCCAACATCATCTGCTCCTCCCACTAGCTGCTCATGCATGACCTAGCACACTACTGCTGGCTTTAGATAACCTCTTGTCCCCTATACTCCAAGCCTCTCGCTCTCCTTGCCCCGGTATCACTTTCCACTCCAACTTTGTAGCTTGCACTTCACCATTTGATCACTTCCCTCCATCTCACCCGGATGCACATCCTGAACTATGCCACCTGAGGTCAAAATTTTTGCTCTGTGAGTTGCAAATAATTTTAAAAAACATACAGGTTGTTAAATACAGAGACAAAACTAATTTTGCCCAAATAAAGTTTTTTAAAGCCATAAAATAAATCATGAAAGCAGAATAATTATGTTGAATATAAATGTAAACTGAAGATTGCAAGCTAAATATTGGAGAAAAATGTTTTAAAAATGATAAGGAGAACTAATTAGGGGATTCATTGATTATTTCTGTTTATTTTTTTTTAAAGATTGTGTAGTGCCATGGGAGATCAGCTAGTTCAGAATAAAAATAACACTCTTGTACTGAGCTAGTAAGTCTGATAGATTACCTGTGTCAAAATCTTTTAGAGCAGATTTACCTTTTGATAAATTTGCTGAATAATGTGTTATTGCAGCTGTTAATCACACATCATCTTCTATAAGGACCTGTAGTCAGTAATCTTTTGGCAGGATTTATGTTGATAAATATCTGGCTGTAGTTCAGCAGAGATTTACTGCTGCGCTTCATTCATCTTTATTGTTGAATTAGGTCATGCTACATCTGAATTGTTTTCCTGTCTTCCAGTGTGCTTCTTGAAGAGTACGTCTCCCATTGGACCAAGAATGATCTCAACCCTGACAGTCTGTCTGCTTTAAATCAGAAAATTATGCCCTTGGTTAGACTTCTGGAAACAAAGTAAGCTTAGCTTGCAATCCAACTCTGTGTGTGTGTGTGTGTGTGTGCGTGCGTGCATATTGAACTGAGGGGACATAACATGTTGTAATATCATTGCCACAATGAATGTACCCGTGTTTAAAGAATTTCCGCTTTGAATGTGGCATGGTGGCAGAGCGTGTTGGAGCATAGGCCCACCATGAGTTTCTGCTCTTGGGTGTATTCCTTCAGGAAGGCATTGAGTTGAGGCCAGATGCTTTCCCCATTTTGGAGGGGAAGTCAAGTGGAGACAGTGAGAGAAGCCAGGTGGAGGGTCACCACTTAACCATCCTGTAGTAGCATTGGTGTCTGGCAGCAGATTACCTGCTTCCCCAGCTACAGAGATCAAGTAAATGGATGAAAAAGGGAAGGGTTTATATCCTCAAAAACAAATTTTTTTTGAGATTTATGGCTACTGCATTTGTGAGAGATATTTAAATTTGTAGACCTAAAAACAAATATAATCTTTTAGACCTACTGTGTTAAATACTTTGTGAAAGTGCCATTTGTCCAGTGTATATAGTTGCCTTTCTTCTATTACTCCCATTTAAAGACTTGCCTCTCTTTGTCTCTGAAGGTATCCTAATGCTTACGATTTAGCCTTGGAGGGACATCTGAAAGAGGTTACTAGCCAGAATGAGCAAGATGCTTTTCACCAGTTTATTTCTCTGTCTTTGAGCAGTGCCAAACATCAGGTAAAATGGACTTTAATACTCAGGATTTCTAAAGAAAACAAACTTTGCAGTAGATTTTGTTATTGGGCTGTCTGTTGCACAATTTAAAGATAAAACTGGGGGTCATATTTTTTCTAGAAAGTGTCTTTCCTGCACAGATAATTGTCATTGAATTTATATGATGCATCAAATACCATGTTAATATACTGCTGTTCAAAACAGAAACCAGTGCGTTCAAGCAAAATGATGAATGTCTTGGTTCCCACCTCTTTGCATCATGGAAACTATAACACTATCCTTTTTTTAAAAGAAGTTTGAAGCTAATGTATTAATGCATTGTATAACACTGCTGTCATAAAATGGCCTATTCTTTACTTTACCATAAGCAATACTAAGGGCAATCATAGAATGGTTGCAGCACAGAAGGAAGCTATTCAGCCCATCAAGCCCATGCCAGCTCTTTATAAGAGCAGTCCAGTTAGTCCCATTCCCCTGCTCTTTCCCCATAGCCCTGTAATTTTTTTCCCTCAAGTATTTATCCAATTCCTTTTTGAAAGAATTGAATTTGCTTCCACCACCTTTTCAGGCAGCGCATTCCAGCTACTGATTATAAATTACTAAAAAAAAATTGCAGTTGAAAAGCACCGTTGATTTGAATAGTTATTTTGTCTCTTGGACATGGGCCTCAGACCGATGGAACTATTTCTTATCTATCTATTTCTCTCACACTCTATCTCTGCCTGTCACCCACTCAGAATGCACTTTGGGCAACCTCACAGATCCCTAGCACAAATTGGCACTAAATTGATCACCTTACTTAGAAACATCTTGCAAGGCAATTTGGTGTGGGAATTGAAAATTTAAACTAATGCAGTTGGAGTGTGCTGTTAGGTTGGAGTAGATGTACATTGTTGGAACAGGGTAGGGGGATCTTTATTCTTCATGCAGCTCACTTTGTACCCGACCTGGGATTGCTGGATGTTGAAACTGGGTGACACTTAAGCTCCAAATACACTAGCTTACATGTTCTTCCTTCTGCTTGCATCCTCACTGTTTTATCAAGACCCATTATGCAGTCTCCTACTCTCGTTCATTCTTTCCCAGAACGTTGAAATTATGGAACTCATTATCTCCCTTAATATCTCCTTCCTCCTATAATCCCAAGCTTTGCATCACCTAACCACTACTTCTTGAATTATGTTGTGTTCTTTTCCACTCTTTTCAACCTAATTGATGTCCTTTACTCTGGGTCTTCATCCTTAGGTGTGAGCCTTGGCTCAATGGTAGTGCTCTCACAGCTGAGTCAGTAGGTGTGAGTTCACCCCAGAGACTTGAGCACATAATGTAGGCTGACAATGAGTACTGCACTGTCAGAGGTACTGCCTTTCAGATGACAGGCCCTGTCTGCCCTTTCAGGTGGACATAAAAGATCCGAAGCACTATTCAAAGAAGAGCTGGGGAGTTCTCGCAGGATCATGGCATTTCTTGTCTAGATAACGAAAGGATAGGGTACCAAGATGCCTCAGTTGGTTAAGTGCCATACAGAACAGGAAGGTCCCAGGCTTAATCCTGGCCTGTGTTTAGTTTGCTGATCTCAGCTACAGGCACAATGACTGAGTAACTCTAATTGGCATCAGCCTGGTTTAGGGAGGGGGAAAATTGACTAAGGTTCTTCGTCCCGATCGCTATCTAATTACTTCTGCTGGAAGAGCATGTGTGTATGCATTGGGTGAGGACAGAATCGAGTACAGTTGTGATGCTCTCCTATATCCTAATAGCCGACTGACACTCAGAGTATAGACTCTCACATAAATACAGCCATTTGGGCATGGGGCCTGTCCCAGCAAACAGTCAATGCCTTCAGGAGAAGAGGGGAGAAAATTAAAAGGGGAGGTTTTATTTGTTCCTAACTGTAAATTTGATTTTTATTTTAGTTGTTGGCAGACTCTGACACATCACTGTTGCTGAGTCTGAATCACCCACAGCCTACGATCCGAAAGTTTGCTGTCGAGCGCTTGAAAGAAATCATTAAAACCTCACAGGTAATACAAAGTTTAATAATCTATTGATTCAAAACTACATTCGTCTTTTAAAGTTACACCTATTGAGCAAATGGTATTTCACTATCCAACATGTTAAAGTATGTCCAATTTTTTTAAGCTAATAAAATGAAGCATTCATTAGGGAAACCGATTCATGCAAATAATCATCTAGATTTAGACAAGTTGGGTGAGTGGGCAAGAAGATAGCAGATGCAGTATAACGTGGATAAATGTGAGGTTATCCACTTTGGTTGTAAAAACAGAACAGCAGATTATTATCTGAATGGTGATAGATTGGGAAAAGAGGAGGTGCAATGAGACCTGGATGTCCTTGTACACCAGTCGCTGAAAGCGAGCATTCAGGTGCAGCAAGCAGTTGGAAGGCGAATGGTATGTTGGCCTTCATTGCAAGAGGATTTGAGTACAGGAGCAGGGATGTCTTACTGCAGTTATACAGGGCCTTGGTGAGACCACATCTGGAGTATTGTGTGCAGTTTTGGTCTCCTTATCTGAGGAAGAATGTCCTTGCCATGGAGGGAGTGCAACGAAGGTTTACCAGACTGATTCCTGGGATGGCAGGACTGACGTATGAGGAGAGATTGGGTCGACTAGGCCTATATTCACGAGTTTAGAAGAATCAGAGGTGATCTCATCGAAACATATAAAATTCTAACAGGACTAGACAGACTAGACGCAGGGAGGATGTTCCTGATGGCTGGGGAGTCCAGAACCAGGGGTCACAGTCTCAGGATACGGGATATGCCATTTAGAACCGAGATGAGGATAAATTTCTTCACACTGAGGGTGGTGAACCTGTGGAATTCTCCACCACAGAAGGCAGTGGAGGCCAAGTCATTAGATGTATTCAAGAAGGAGATAGATATATTTCTCAATGCTAAAGGGATTAAAGGATATGGGGAAAAAGCAGGAACACGGTACTGAGTTAGATGATCAGCCCTGATCATTTTGAATGGCGGAGCAGGCCTGAAGGGCCGAATGGCCTACTCTTGCTCCTATTTTCTATGTTTCTATGAAAGTTTTTTTTTATATATAGTTGTTCTCTGGATGTGGGTGACACTGGCAAAGTCACATTTATTGCCCACCACCACTTTCTCGGGGCAACTGTGGATGAACAATAAATATGGCTTTGCCAGCACTGTCTATATCTCGAGAACAAATTTTTAAAAAATGCTTAATTCACCTTAAGCCTGGAAGATTTTCTAAAGCATTAAAGCTGTGCAAAGTAACTCTAGTAGTTCAAATGAATGTCACAAGACCGTGAAAAATCTATTAATGTTGAGGATTTACAATATAATTAAATATGCAAGACATTACTCAGAAATTGTCACTATCTGAAGTGCTGCAGCAAGTTGTTCGTGACTGGTGATTATTTATGGGATGTGTCCAGACCCAGTGAAGTGGTCCATGAAATGCCTCGGCTCTCTTCAGTTTCAACAGTGTTGAAGAGCAAATTAAGCCACTAGAGATATTATGAGTGAGGTGAGGCCTTCCTTGAAAATAACTACTACTTGCAGTCATAGATCATTACCAAAGAATTCCCCATGCAAAAGAATATATGTTGAATGTGACCTAACTGTTTAAATTGAATAGTTCAATTTCTTTAAAAAGCTACATGTTAAATCATGCAACTTTAATAATTGAAAATGAATCTCTCAAAATTTTGCAGCACTTTCATGCTGTGCTTTTGTGACTTGCAAACTCAAGAAGTGAAATTCTACTGCAGATTTCTTTTAAAAATTTCGGTTGCAACCTATATAGCATTTGATAATTGTGCATAACTTTTGATGGGCAGCGACATCAATAGTGGTACAAGTCTGTTGAGTTGTTTACGGCAGTGAAACACATAGTACCATGGGCACTAGAATACTAATGGGAGAATTGGAAGTCATTGGCCAATTGGTCACAAAAATAGGCATAAATTGTAGTTTATTTCTAAATTTTTTTTTTGTTTCAAAGAAGGGTTTTGATGATGTTTTCCTGAGGGAAGCTGTTTTGGAGCGGATGAAAGATGACAGTCCAGAGGTAGTTCTGCTTGCTCTGCAAGCTCTCGAGGTGAGTTGAGTACACTTTTTTATAAAAGATAATGTCACTGTCGCCTATTACTTTAAAACACAAAGTGAGTAGAGCATAGGTTCTCTCTTGTAAGTCACACAAGGGGTTTGTAATCTTCTTCCGGAATGTCTGGGGAGTTGTCGTAATGCCATTTTACTAGTGCCTTGCATTAAAACTGCAGTTAATCTGTGGTGAACTGCAGCTTTACATTAGTGGGAACTGTTGCCTCATCTCGTTTTTAGGGAATTGGTATTTTACTGCAGGCAGACGTTATACTTTGGGGGAGCCTGGTCCTGTTTTTGGATTATCTCACATTTAATGTGAACTTAACCTGCAGAAGAGATTTCATTTTATCTCAAACTTGAATGGGAATAAAACTTCAGAACCAAATAAGTCAGTTGTATTTAACTTTTTTTTGTCTGTCTATATAAAGAACTCACATTTACATAGCACTTTTCATAACATCAGCATGCCTCAAAGCACTTCACAACCAACGGATTATCTATATAAATATCTTGTGTCTAGTGTACACCTGTCATGCTTCAGGCGTCACGGTTCAAGAGATGCAAAACAATCTTTTGACCCCAGAGTTTAAAATTTACAAGCAGCTACAGTTGTCCTCTAACTGAAAGTGCCTTTTCAGACCACTTCCCTCAGGGAGAAGTCCTTGGGCAGTGGCCTTAAAGGGACAGCTCAGGTTAGACACAGGTCATAAGAAGCAGTTCACCAGTGGCAGATATAGTTAGATGCTGTCCTTTGTATCTTGTGGTGGAGCTAAGCTTTTGCTTAATAGAGGGATAAGTATTACTGCTAAATTTTTGACTTTATTCTGTTCCTTTTGTAGGCCTTCTCTGGATGTCTTGGTCCAGAAGAGACAGTTTCTTGTCTTTTGTCACT
The DNA here is from genome assembly GCF_035084215.1 of Heptranchias perlo. Classification (NCBI taxonomy): domain Eukaryota; kingdom Metazoa; phylum Chordata; class Chondrichthyes; order Hexanchiformes; family Hexanchidae; genus Heptranchias; species Heptranchias perlo. The sequence goes on along the minus strand of NC_090332.1, from coordinate 14,976,315 downwards.
GTTTCAACGAGTGGACCTTTCTGAGAGTGCGCATTGGTGGGTGTCATTTTAAGGACAGGACTTCACTGTATAAATAACATAAACAGTTAAATTATTAAAAAGTAGAGTTATGACAGATTTCGGTCGGCATCATGTCGTCCCCCTCCCTTATCTCTCCCTCTCCTGAAGGAGCTGATTTATGAATGGGTACATTTCAACAGGTGCTGGCTGCCATCAAATATGTCGTCCATGTGGCGGTTCTCATATGTCAGCTTTAACAGAGGACATCAGAGTCATGCCTGATCCCAACCTCACCACTGCCGTGTACTTTTCAGCGTAAGTCACAGGAGCTGAAACACTAGCCGTATCCCATCCTCACGCACCTCCGGCACCAGTGACTCTGGCCAACAACAATGCCTTTACTGCTGCACTAGCTGACTCAGCCAGTGATCAAACCAAGGCCGTCCTAATCTGTATTGATTAATGTGTTGTAATTGTACAGAGTGAGCATAATAAACTTGTCAGAGAAGCAAACTGACTAGAAAATGTTAACTTTGGTTGGGGGTGGGGAAAGCAGTTTAACCCCTTCAGCGGGGCACCAAATATCGTGGAGTATTTGGTGCAATTGATGAACAGAATTAATAATTTCACAAAGAATTGTATGTTGTCCAATATCACCATTCACTGGAGGAAGAAAACTTTGCATCAACCCCAACTATTGTCTGCTGTAAAAAGATGGGGAGTGAAGACACTGCTTCATTGTAATTCTTTATACTGTTTGATATCCTTAAATATTTGCAGCATGTTAAATTTTCTGTAATGTAATTGCTCCTAGGCGTGTTGTTCTTGAAGAGGCAATTAAGTTTTTAAGCACAGGAGGATTGTATAATGGGAATGAAACGCTGACTGATCAGATATGGATGGAACTATTGCCGTACATCGTTGTGACCAACCCAGCCAAAACATCAGCTGAGCAGAAAATAACAACTTTTATTGCTAATTCGGGTTTCTGCTCCATGACTCCACTGCTCCTTGGCTGGCCAGCAGGTAAAAGGTGTTTCCTTGCGATAACGGTAACGGTGTTTGCCACAAGCAATTAATAACTGCCTTCTGTTTGGTGTACATTTTCAAAATAAGAATTTATCTTCTCTTAAAGTTTGTATGTATTTTATTTAAATGTTTTGATCTGTGATGGGGTAAGATTGGGAGCTGGAGCATTTGGATTTGGTCCCATCACCCTGAACAGAATACCAATGCTCTGAGACACTGCAATTTTTTTTAATGACTTCTGAAATGCTGAGGAAAAGAATTAGTGAAACTGAATAGTGATCATTGTCAGGTGTATTTGTTATTTGGCTCTTAACAGGATCCAGCCTCATTCATGGACTTATCAACTCTCCTGCAATTGGCAGGAGTGTTGTGCAGGAGATAATGATCTCCTGTCTGCACTATGCCAATTAATTCAGGCTCCATTCTGTTCTCTTGTTTGAGCACCATGGATGTAAAAGAGGTGGAACATAGCACCAGTGAAAGATCCCTATCAAAACTATAGGGACTTTAGATTTAATTGGGGCTTTCACCAATGCTGTGGATTCTGTGTTAGTTCCATTCTTTAGCAAGGGGAAATAAAATAATAGTATGATAGAGCCACTTGCAAGTTTAAAAGAATTTAAAGTAGAGGGGGAAAAATGGACTGGAGAGAAAAATAAACAAGACAGTGTAAACTTAAAAAGGATAAGAAAAAAGTACGGTAAAGAGGAAAAAATGGGTGGGGGCAAAGCTGAGACAAAAATATTCATGACCCCTTTATAATGCACTGCACTGAAGCAGTAATGGCTGTTTCACATAAGTACAAAAGGAAGCTGTGCTTTCCCAGCCTGCTCACGTTGAGCTTTGGAAGATAGCGATCGATGCATGTACTCAAACATTGCATGTACTCAAACATTGCATGTACTCAAACACGCGCAATGAGTGATGCTGACTGCCCTCCAAACTACTGGAGTGATTTTTAATCAAAGATTATTGACAAGATACTCCGTTATTTTCATTTTTTAACTTTTTTTTAACAGAACTTTGTTCAAAGTATTTTATTTTTTTTAGAGGAAAGTGACAAATGTCTTAATTCTTTGGTGTTTTGATACATTGTCAACTTAGAGACCTTCTCCACAAGGCCACTCTGGTGATATAGCTGACCGCCAACCCAAACTCCACACTGGAGCTACTCTGGAACATTCCCTGTCAGTGATATCACCTGGTGGGCGTTGCAGGGAGTCGAGCACTATTTGAGGGTCTCCATGTGGCAATAAAACATTTTTTTTTAAAAAGGGAAAAAGATTCTGTTGGCTATTATTTTCCTTGGTGAAAAGGGGAGTTCTTCGATCAAAAGGTACGCCCTAGCCTTTCCTTCCTTTTTATTCACTGAGAATTTTATCAGTCCGAGTAATTCAGTAACCCGGTGCAATTAGTCCACCATTATGGAGCACTGCACAGTTGTAGAATGGATGTTGTATATTCACTTGGGGGTGATACAGTGATGAGGGGCTAAGGGAGAAAAATAGCTAAAGTGTGGGTTGAAAGATATAATTTTCTTAAACGTATATGCTGTTGGATTGCATTTGTTTTACGTGCACTGTTATGAATTTGAGACGACCTTGGGTATCATCTTGGGTACAGTGGTGTCAGTTGTTTCCGTAAACAGCTTGAGTGCCTCCTTTTTATTGAAGTTGACTTCCACTGCCCTGTATCTACTTGTGCAATAACAGGACCGAGGAGTGTAACAGTAAAACTCCCTTATGATCTGGACGAGAGATCCATGTCTAACTCACGTGTACTGCTTCAGTCTTTCCGAAGGTGTGCACCAAGTTAATGCTGGATGAGGTGAAACTTGGTTCAAATTGTTACATAGAATCTACAGCGCAGAAACAGACCATTCGGACCAACTGATCTGTACCAGTGTTTATACTCCATTCATGCCTCCTCACACTATTAATTACCTCTTCCCACCCTGACCCTGTATTCCTCTATTGCCTTCTCCCTCATGTATGCATCAAGCCTCCCCTTAAATGAATCAATGCTATCTGCTTCAACCACTCCATGTGGCAGCAAGTTCCACATTCTCACCACTCTGTGTAAAGAAATTCCTCCTAAATTATTTGATCTGCTAGTGGCTATCTTATATTTATGTCCCCTTGTTCTCGATTCATCCATAAGTGGAAATAGTTTCTCCACATCCCCCCTCTAGTGAACTGCTTCATAATTTTAACGGCCTCTATCATCTCTCCTCTTAGTCTTCTCTTTTCCAAAGGAAAAAGCTTCTCAACATGTGTAGTTGCTTGACTGACTTTCTTCAAAGAATGGTCAACACCAAGGTGGTAGATGTCTTCCTGAATGGCCAATTTTTGCAAACAAATTGGCCTTTGTTTGGGATCTGTGCCAAACAACTGCACATTCAGCATTTAAATACCTCTTATTTGCCTATGCATCTACCATTCAGCACGGGGCTGTCCTGGAAAAACTAATACGTTTTAGACAGATTTTGCTAGAATACACATTAAAAACCACATATTTCCAAGTCTTTTCTGTGGGAAAAATGGCCAAAGAATCCTGAGCCGTGACGTGCACTTTAGTTAGAGGCCTAAGTATAGGTTATTTGCTTGTCCACTCAGCTGGTCCTGGAATAAGGTCCATAGGTGAGGAAGTATAGATATCTCCAGGAATAAATTATTTTAAAGTTTGCCGTATGGTGCATTTGCATTTCTGCAGCTCTCATTGAGCACAATCCATATACTAGTTACACACAGGAGGAATTACTGGACTTCAAAAATTATTTTTAAGGTATTTCCGCTCATTATGTTATTACCAGTGCTGTATTCTCTGCACAAAGCTGGCTTTATCAATCTTGTTTCTTTCACAGCATTCGAAAAAGTAATTGACAGCTGTAGTTCAGCAGAAGTTGTGGGTGAGGCAAATCAGAAATTGATCCAGCTTCTGGTGAATAACTTGTGTTTGATGGAGCCTCCTCTTAGGGCTCAGACAGTAAGTGAAAAATTTAGTCCAATAGTTACCAACGTGATACATTTTAAGAAAATTAAACTTGAGGTGCAGTATTGAAACATTATCAAACTGTGTTTCTAAAAATAAGGTGTTGATTTCTTCCTAGAGAATTGGCATAACTATTTGAGGGAGTGAACAATTTTGGGGATTGGTCAGATGAACTACAGAGTCTTTCCCAGTCTTGTACTCTCCTGTGTTTCCTTCGTGCTCTTGACCATGGCCATTACTCATGTGAGCTTTGACAGGGAGTATTGGCAGGCTATTGATCATAGCCAAGTCAGCAGAGACCGGGGATAAACCTGGAATCTTCCTGGTCTGGATGGCTTATCTACTACTGTGGAACTCTTGTCTTAAACAATTAATATTACACTGGTTGATTCTATAGCTTGCTCATGGATAAACATGAGTTTTTTTTTAAGTCTATCGTCTCTGTAACTGATCCTTTGCTCTTTCTCATTTTATGGCTTTGTCTTTCACTTTTATTCCTCCTTATTTTTCTTTTCTATCTCTCAATGCCTCTTGCATACTTTCTCTGGTTGCCTCTATCTCATTGCCACTCTCACACTTTCTCCGTCTATATCTCTTGTTCTCACTCTTTCTCTGTATTATCTTTCTTGTCATCTCTTTTTCTCTACAGCTACAACGCTGTATGCCTCTGACACACTTCCTCTTTCTACTTGTCTCCCAGTCTCCTTTTCCTTTCATCTCCAGTGGAGACCAACAGCCAGATTCAGGGCTACAACAATAGTCATACCAATGACTCTGTCTCTCTCTGGGAGGACAGATGGGGCATGTGTTATCTTGTTGAGTTAATGTAAATGCCCTGGTCCCAAGGTACGACCACAGCCACCCAGACCCTTCCTGATCACTTGTCTTCTGATCACAGGCATCCAGTGAGCAAGCAGAAGGGCCTGGACAGGGAGGTAGGCCAGGGCTGGAAGGGAGCAAGCGGGGAGGTCGAGAGCGGGCGAGTGGGAAGGCTATACTCAATCAACTGAAAAATGAAATAAATAAATATTAATGAGCAAGCCTCAAAGCATATTCAGTGGCTGAGCCTAGGGAGGGGAAAATAATTATAGAAATTGAAATTAAATAAATATCGTGAATGTTAAATATATTCCGCGACACAACTTGGAGATAATTAAGTATGTTCAATGGAACAAAATAAATAAATATCAACAGCAGAGTCTAAGACAGTCTATGCGGAGAATGGGTGAGCCTGGAATAATTAAATATATATACAGCTACCTCGCTTGGGGGGCAGTGAGGATTAAATATACTGAATAGAATGATTGGTCAAAGAGGTAGAGAAAATGTTTGAGACACTGATCATTGCTTAAAAATACTCACTCAAAATGAGTGCTGTTTTTCTTCCCAAAACACAGACACTGGTTATCATCATTTGGGATCACAGAATTAAACATTTGCACCAGTTTTATTACCAACAATAAAGCTAGCATATTTGTAACAGGTCTAACTTCACTTTTAGAAAATGTTTAAATATAACACGATGCATAAACAACTGCTTAAAGGAAGGATCAAAGTGATTTAGTTATGATACAATTTCATGATATTGAAGTTAAGTTTTACGGTAGTAAGTGGGAACAGGAAAGGGGGCCTTTGCCATGAGCAGCATAAAATACAATTAATGTTGCCGAGAATTTTGACTATATTTATTGCCTTGTTTGCAGATGAGAAATCTTGTACAAGTCATTGGAAAAGAATCCTCAAACCTGAAGCAGAAGCTGATCTCTGATGTACTAAGTTTTACTCTAGTTCAGACCTTGGAGAAACAATCTGAACTAGATTGTTTACACATTGCCTTGCAAGTATACAGTGTTCTGGAAAAAAAACTGAAGAAGCTAATTGCAAAAGATTCAGATGTGGTAAAAATGTTTGACTTTTTTGATGACTGTAGCAGCTTTTCAGAGTTAAAATCACATGACGCCAGTATTTTTAGTTCATTCCTAGAATTTTACAAACTAGGGAGTGTTATTTTTTCATTCTTGCTAGTTTTCTTTCTCCTCTCCTGAAGATTTCCACCGGGAATTTCTTCGGGGGTTCTCATGATCGGCTGCTGTAACTTTGGCAGAAGATCGGTGGAAATCGAATTCATGCAGTTTAGCTGGTATTTCCACCAAACTACTTATCGGGAGAACCCCTGAGGAAATTCCCAGCAATTATTTCCGAATCCATTACAGTTCCACGTACACCCTCTGGTATTCACCCAAATTGCCATTCTTCATGAGTGAGCTTTGACGCTGCTGAGTGGCAGAGAATACTGAACGGGGAAATTGGCCTACTCCTGTTCCTAAATCAACAGATTGTTCCTCATGAGAGGTATCATAACAAGCTGGCTTTTGTCCTTGTCTGACATCTGTACACATGCACTTTCCAGCAGGGGTGAGGAGTGGGAGGTATGGCTAATTTTCCCCCTCCCCAACTGTAGCAGTACTACTGCCGCCTTGGCTAGTATCAGTTAACTCAGCATGACCAGAAATCAAACCTGAGACATCCTGGTTTTTATGACTCAGTTACATGCCTTTCCCTTCTGACCTATTGTGGGAACTTTAAAAATGTGCTTTTCTAATTCTACCTTTTTGTCTTCAAATTGTTTCTTTATTTTCTCTCCAAGGTTGAGTCCAGGGTTAATTTATTGTACCTACTACTACATCTGTTAATTATATTTGATTTTTTTTTATTCGTTCATGGGATGTGGGCGTCGCTGGCAAGGCCAGCATTTATTGCCCATCCCTAATTGCCCTTGAGAAGGTGGTGGTGAGCCGCCTTCTCGAACCGCTGCAGTCCGTGTGGTGAAGGTTCTCCCACAGTGCTGTTAGGAAGGGAGTTCCAGGATTTTGACCCAGCGACAATGAAAGAACGGCGATATATTTCCAAGTCGGGATGGTGTGAGACTTGGAAGAGAAGGTGCAGATGGTGTTGTTCCCATGTGCCTGCTGCTCTTGTCCTTCTAGGTGGTAGAGGTCGTGGGTTTGGGAGGTGCTGTCGAAGAAGCCTTGGCGAGTTGCTGCAGTGCATCCTGTGGATGGTACACACTGCAGTGGCGGTGGTCTATAACTGGAAATCAGTAGAAGAAAGTTACTTGTGTTTGAGCATGAAGTAAAAGTGTAATTAAACTGACTTAAGTGGTGGTAACTTATGTCACTGTCTTTTAGCAGGAAAGTCCACACTTTGGAAGTTGACCTTTATTTCTTTGCATCTTAATTTAAAAAACACCTTTTATGCAAAAAAGTGCCAATCTGGGAGGATGTTTCCTTTTTTTTTAGTTCCCAATTTCCTTGGTATTCAGGATATGGCTGTTGAGTCTGGATAACAAAATAGTTTGGACACCCCTTTGTTGAAGGGAACGTAATTTTAGAACTAAGTAACTATCAGTGGTATGTTTTCAAGAATTTGTTTTTTTAAAAATTAATTAATAAGATCTTTTACGACTTGTCCAGCCCTTTGTGCCATGAATCATCTCCAAGCAAATTAGCAGACACGCCAATCCCGTGCCTCCACTAGAACAGCTTTGAAACCAATAGAGGTGGATGAGACTGGTCCAGGGGAACTTCCTCTGATGTTTGTTTTTTCCTCATCATTGCAGCTGAGCTCAGTAACTCAGCAAATGGAGAATCCTAAGTGTACCCCATTTATGGCACAGTGTTTTCCACTCCGGCATCTTACATAATGTCTTTTTAAGTTTTAATATATCCACATTTACAGGGTTCTTCTATATACTCCTGTATTCATCCCATTCAGCTGTTAAATATTGTAGTCCGCACACCCGTTACACCTTTATGAAGTAAATATATTTATGCTTAGTACACACAAGATAGGTTTCACCATCACAAATTTCAACTAAATTATTCAAAGGTTTTCAGACTAAAAGCCAATTGCCTTCCAGTCTCACTAGCAAATTTGAACTGACCCATTCAGTATGAGTTAATGCTACTTTATTCTCTATCCACTCTGGAACATATACAGTGGCTTGCTCTGAGCCATCCTGAGTGTCAAACAGTTGTGAACATATACCACACTTTACAATTATTTCAGCTGCAATAATATAATAATATAAAAATGTAATGATAAATTAAAAGGAATGAGGGAGGACAGTCTTTTGCACCAGCAAATCCTGTTTGTGTAAATGGAGCACTAGAGTTAGATGGAGACAAGATTGAACAGGATATTGGAACACTTGTGCACCTCTTTCAGTGGAAGATAGACCAAGAACTGAGTACACTTTTTAAAATTAAGCTATCAGTGGGTTTTTTCCCCTCAAGATGAAACCGTGGGATTGCAATGGAAAATGTTAAGATCCGAAGACTTCTTCCTCCTCTTAGCCCCAAAACCCACTCCAAATAAAAAAAAATTTCAGCAATTCATGAAGAACTTGCTTGCTAAATGCTTTAATGTGAATCTAATCACTCTCTCCATTCAACGTTGCAGAAGGTTTCTCAAAAGTGGCACCTTGATTCTGTTGAAGGGAACACGGTACCGGCAGAGCTGCTTACTGACTACGTGGAAAATATACAGATTGGCAATGCTGGAAGTACAGAAACTGGATTTATCCTCACTTTGTTGTTGAAGAACTTTATTGTTGCTTTCAAACCTCCTGAATCGCTGTTGAAAGGTGAGTTATTTAAATCGGGATATTGGATATTGACAATTTGAGCATGTGAGACCCACGTATATTCACACTTTGGGAAAGGCATGATTTGCTGCTATGGTTAATAAAAAAAAAATTTAAAGCAAGAGAATAGAAGGCACCAAATGGAAGTAATGTAACCAAAAATCGAGTACTGAGTATTTGTTTGCTTGACATAAAATGGGACAGTTCTTTGATTAGCCAATTGTTCTTGAGCATGGCTGACGTTCAAAATTTGTTAACTCCATCTGGCAGAATGTACTGCAACTGTAACTTTTTTTAAGGGATGTTTTTGCAAGCATTTTGTTTGTGAATGCAAGAAAAGCAAGTATGCCCTCTACTTCAGGGAATTTCACGTTTTCACTTGTCAATCTGTGCTGACATTATCTTATAAAAACAAAAAGAAAGACTTGTATTTATATAGCGCCTTTCATGACCTCAGGACATCCCAAAATGCTTTACAGCCAATTAAGTTCTTTTTGAAGTGTAGTCACTGTTGTAATGTAGGAAGCACGGCAAGCAATTTGCACACAGCAAGCTCCCACAAACAGCAATGTGATAATGACCAAATAATCTGTTTTTCGTGGTGTGGTTGAGAGACAATGACTTGTTTGCACTTATAGCGAGCAAAATCAATAAAGTAAAAAAGGTGCCGGGCTGCATTAGCAGATGCATAAATTGCAAATCTAAAGAGGTTATATGTTACTGGGTCAGACCTTATCTGCAATTCTGTTCCTCTGAACCCCTAATGCACTTGAGAGAGTTTAAGAAATAAGAAACAAAGATGATTCTGGGTGTCAGGAATTTAAATTAAAGACTTGCATTTATTTAGCACCTTATCACATCTCTTAGAAATGTCCCAAAGTAATAAGGAAAGGTTAAGGGAGTAAGGCTTGTTTTCTTTAGAAAATTGGAGACATCATGGTAATCCAATTGAAGCGCATCTAAGATTGCAATGGGAACTGACAGAATTAATCCAGGCAAATTCTAGTGAAAGGTTCAAGTACCAGGGAATATAAGCTAAAATGAAGTTTGAATTAAGAAAGGAATTCAGGCAAAGGTACTAAGAGTTATGTTATAAGTTACCAGGAAAGCCCATTGAAGAAGATGTTATAAATGGGTTCAAGCGACAATTGCATACATTTTTTTTTGAATAAAGAAATGGCTGAGCGACATGGTGAGAAGGTGGGCATAGGGGGTTGATCTCTAAAAGAGATAGGCTTGTTTTCTATTAGTGGCCTTTTCTTATTCCTAAAGTTCTTACTTTCTTATATGAGAAAGGAGATCCATAACAACTTTTTCAGGCTTTCATTCGCTGTTGTGGAGTTAATAGAGTTTCTAATAGGTTTGCTTCCATTGGTGTGGGATTTTCCCACTGTCACATCTAATACAAAATGTGATGCAGAATATTGTCCTCTTCATTCAATTGTTGATTGTAGTCAAAGTGGTTGATTAATGGTGGGAATGCTCAAGTTGGAATTTAAGCTCTAGTTTAATGGCAGTGCTGGGAGTAAGTAAAATAGAACAAAAGAAATAACATTGCACTCCTTGTTCATCATGAATCCTGAAAATACCCTGCTGGATGTATTAAGCAATAAGGGTTATGCTTTTGGTGGACCTTTTTGATAGGAATAAAAAGGCTTTTTTTTAACTGCAACTATTAGATGCACAAAGGGAAAAGAATATACACAAGTATATAGTTAAAAGTTACAGTTAAAAGTACCGAGATTATAAATCTCTTGTTTCCAGCTTTTAAAGACAACCTTGCATTTGCCAGAGAAGGGCCTCTTTGAGGAGTCGTGTTTTTGTACGATTTTTGTGTTCATGTGGTTGAGGGATGCTAGCACTGAGAAATGCAACACTTCTAATAACCTGATTGTAATGCTAAGCAACAGAAACTAAATCTCTTGTACTGTTACTCTTCTGCAAAAAGAGAAAAAGGAAAGAAAGGCTTGCATTTCTTTAGCAAAATATCTCTCAAGCATTTCAAGCATACAATGAACTACTTTCAAGTGTAATGATTGTGATTCTGGGGCAAACACATTAACCATTTTCCACACAGCATGATCCCAGAAGTAGTATTGAGACCTGCCACTTGTTAGCACAAGCCTTGATGCTATCCAGGTCTTCTTGTAGGTTGGCATGGGCTGCTTCAGAGAAGTCACGAATTGAGCTGAACCCTATAGAATGGTCAGTGAACAACCACTGCTTACTTTATGATAGAAGGAAGGTCATTGATGAAGCAGCTGAAGATGGTGGGCCAAGTGCACTGCCTGATGGGCAGTGATTATTGGTCCCTTGACAACCTGTACCATCTTCCTCCGTGTTATGTATGACTCCAGCCACTGGAGAGTTTTCCCATTGACATTAATTTTGCTTGGGCTCCTTGGTGCCAAACTCGGTCTAGTGTTGCCTTGATGTTGAGGGCAGTTACTCCCATCTCTCCTCGTGGTTATTTTTCTGGTGCTGCCCCACAAATTGCCAGATTTACTGAATTAAATTTCGCAACTCCTGACCAATTCATTACCATAACCACTAGGCTACCATACTCAACTTGTGTTTTCTTATTACAACCTTTCAGATCAGACTTGGTGGAACCCTGAAAATTTGGATGGACAAAGCTGTGATTATCTTCGTCTTCTGATTGATGTGTTCGACCTTTTTATTTGTGGTGCTAGTGAAGGAAGGCTTGCAGGAAGCTTCAGGACACTCATGCAGCTTCTGATTAAGGTGAGCAGATGTCTGATCATCTGGTTTGGGCACAGAGGAGGAGAGCATTACAAGAGAACACAGAAACTGGTCTGTCGATGCAGTTATTAATACAGTGTTTTCTATGGGATTGATCTGATGACATTACTTTTGTAGTTCCAGTTCGATATCTAGATTAGGCATTTTGGGATGCCTCTTATAATGAAAGTTTATATAGCTGCTTGCTTCCGGTTTCCTTTTTCTATAATTTCTCTCATTCTAACTCCACTACCTCCGTCCTTTAATTTTTATTTAACTAATCACAAAAAATAGTAAGAGCCAGTTTAGGTGGGAACTTTGGATTCAGTATTTGTTTGAACTGAATAATTTGATTGTAGTGCTCAGAATGCCCTGCATTTAATGGATTTACATACTCATTGCATTCTCAATGACCCTAATGTAAATAATTATGATAGAAGAACAACTTAAGATATTGAATAAAATGCCATTTGCCTGGTGGTTTTTAAAACTTGCATGATAATTTGTTTGTTTTATTTTTCATGTATAATATGTTATGAATAATAAAATACACAAATTTACTGACCGCCTGAAATCCTGCAAAGAATAAAACCTTTGGTCAAGTGCCAACAAGTTAAAAAATAAATGTTTCTGTGTTATTTTATCTGTTTTATCTATTAGTTTTTGTCTGCATGCAACAACTATTACGTGCATTTTTATAGCCCCCCTCATGTAGAAGAATGATTTAGTGCTTTTTACAAGAGGATGATACAAGCACTGAGCAGGAGATGGAAGGGGTAAAGGAATGGCTTGAAAACAGTTGGAAGGAGGGGCGAGAGGTAGCAAAACATAGACAGAGGGTTCCAAACAACAGGAGTGTAAAGACTGATGGAGCAGGATTGATGATGGAGAAGGAGGAGTAGGAATGTACAGTGTTTCAGTGTCAAAGGAGGCTGGGACAAAATAGCTGGAGGAGATGAGGACAGGATGGTGGGAGAATTTGGAGGGATTTGAAGAGGAAAATTATAATCTTGAAATGCACATCAGCTGTAAACAAATTTATGATCTTGAGACAATGATTGCCAAGTTTCATGGTGCTCCTGTTTATTCAGTACTGGTACAGATGTTCTCTGTAAATATAATCGGATCTGGTTAAAAACGAACTATGTTTTTTCCATCCAAATGCAGGGAGAATAATTGGATTCCAATGCACGTAACCACTTCCTGAATTAGGTCACTGTCTGTGTTTGAGGTTATGTCATAAAAATGATCACCAGTAGGAGAAAAGTAAAGTTAATTTAAAGTAAATTTATATACTGTACTGATCAAATATGATTTTGTAATTCTACCCTTTTTTTCTAATTAATGAATATTGGTATTTCAGACCCACCTGCCTGATCTCAGTCATCTCTTCAAGTTCTTGTCGCTTCTGTGGAGCTATAATTGTAACCTTGGCAACCAGTTAAACCGTACAGTAAGTGCTGTACTTCAGACTCGAGCCCTTTACTTGGGCCGTGCACTACTCGCATCGCAGTCTACAGGGAAGGGAAGTCAGCTTGCATCTCCATCATCGCCAGGTATGGTCTGCCTAATATATGTTTACTCAATTAAATTGGCTTAGTTGATATGGTTAAATATTTTCTTGAATTTTAAAACTTTGATGCCACTTTATTACTAAACTGCGATTTGCTTTCAGTGGTGGTCTCCTTAGTCATCAGTTTGGGCAATCCTGTGAGAGAGGTGCGCCGGGGAGCTATTGCCTGTCTGCAAACATTAACGAAAGTACAAGAGTCTGTCTTTTATCAGGTTATTGATAAGCTTGTCCATTTGGCAGAAGAGATTATTGCAGATCCCACACATTTAAGTCAGGTAAGAAAGAGAAAGAGATGTTCCATTTTTCTGTTAGTAATTTTGTACAATTTTAATTTTTTTTTGCGTTTTCATTTGGATACTGTAGTTTGCAAAATGTCACTATGTTTCATCATTTAGTTTTCATTTGGTGTGATGTACTTACTCAAAGGGGGTGATCCTTGGAGAACATTGAGATGCTCCTAAAAGTTGTAATACCTCCCTCATCTGGCAGACTCAGCTACTTGGTTGCTGAACTCAATACCAGATATGCTTTTGAAACCTCCCTTTATCTTCTTTTGCAATTCTTGCTCCGTGCATCAAGACGACATACCCTAAAGGTCATTTTTTCACATTTTGTGCTTGTAGCAAGGAGCGCAAATTAGAAATTCAGTTGTGTACAATTTTCCGACCTAAATGGTTGTAAAATTAAGCACAGCATATGTACCCTCTGTGTAAAGAAATGTTTCTAAACTTCTCTTAAATTCGTGCACACTTATTAACATCTCGACAACCAGCAAATACAATCCATCACCATTTACCTCATCATGTCTCTTTATAATCTTAAATACTTTGGTCAGGACTCCCCTTAATCTCTAATGAAAAAAGCTCAAACTTCTCAAGTCTTTATTACTGTAACCCCTCATCCTTGGTAACATCCTAATGAATCTATGCTGTACCATCTCCTTTCCTTTTATATTCCTCCTAAAGAGGGTCTCCACAATGACACAAAATACTTCAACTGTGGCCGAAGATCTTGTAGAAGGTCAACATTATCTCCTTGCTGTTGTATTCTATGTTTGTAGATACAAAACCAAGGATGCTGTTTATTCTTTTATGGCTTGATCTATGTTTTTTGCTACCTTCAATGACCTGTATAACTGCACTTCAAGATTCTTTTGTTCCTTTACTCCATTTTAAATCTTACCATCTAAGTTGTATTTGTCTTCCCTATTCTTCCTTTCAAAATGGTTCGTCTTTCTATTCCTTCTGAAGGAATCAGGGAAATCCACCTGAAGTTGAGGAAAGTAGCTAATAGCCTTAAGTAACTGAGTTTCAAGCTATACCTTGCTGAGTAGCTAGACCTGAGACCACTACTTGTTGCTACCAGTGCTGTATTGGAACTGATGGTTTATTGCTCAATTGTTTTATTTATCCAGGCTCTGGGTAGCTTATTTGAAAAGCTTTTAACACAAGGTAAACCAAGATCACAGCACAAAAAGCTGACAGAAGCTCTGGAGAACTTTCTGCAATGCATAGGAGATGCCGGGCGGCCATCATATGTAGCACGTAACTTGCTGAAAGCATTTGAGGAGGTGAATGGAGAGGTGAGGTTTTTAAGCATAGTATGTTATAAGAGAAAGACAGTTAGAGATTGCTGCAATTTAGAACATAGTTTTACCTAGTCAAACTCTAATTTGAATCCGATTGATGATGATTGGTGCTAGAAGTGTAATTAAATAATTAATATAAAAAGAAACCTAATGAATTATGAAAACTATCTTATGAGGCATCTATTTTAAAATCTCCAATGACTTTACTCATTGGCTGTGAAGATCTCTCTTGCATCGAGCACTTGGTCGGTTGAATTATTGTCCAATTAAACCACGTTAAGTGAACTCTGAATACTTTTTATTTACAGCAATTAAGGCATTGTCATTGGTACAGTTATCCATATAACTGAATGATGAATGAAAAAACATTGACTTGATTTTAGGTAAATTGGAATAACCTGAAATGAAAAGAATAATAATTAGACTGCGTGATATATGAAAATAGATTCAGTAGTATATAAATGCTTGTGAAATGGTTCGATTCTTTTTTAAATTCTTATGGCCCAATGCTATTACGGAAGCAGCTTGCCTTAATTGGAAGTGTTGGTACAATTGTTGATGTTGTTTGCCACTTTAAAATGATGCATTTGAGCCCCACCCACGAATCATTGGGTAAATGCATTGAATAGTGAGGTCCTGACCCATACAAACCATGAAAGAGTCGGATTCAATCTTGGTCTATGGCAAATTAGCTAGGACAAAGGTCAGGAACTACAGTTAGGCTTGAATGGGTGGGGGGTAGGGGGTGTAAGTTAGCTAGAATCACCGCTTCTGATCGCTATCCTATGGACTTTCTCCCCTTCTGGAATGTACATGTGTGTGAATGTTGGTTGAACACTGATGTTCTCACAGTTGATTGACCATCATTGACAAAGAATTGCATAGTGCTGTAGGACTGCCCAGTGATTGTGGAATCACTTGCCCCGACATGACTCCCTGATCTTTGGAAGTGGGGTGTGATGGAAAAAGTATAATTAAAAGACAAGCCAAGTGAGTAGCATTTTGGGGGCCAGGATCAGCCTTTTCCAGGTTGGTTGGTTGGTTCAGTTGCATGTTGCCATCACCTGCAGTTTGACTTGCAGTTTTCCAGGCACTGCATGCCTAAGCGATGATTTTGCATCCTGTCTTTCTACTCAACCTAGATGAGGCAGGACCAGCCAGCTTAACTGTGTTTTGGAAACAATTATTTTTATTTTTAAAACACAAAAAAAATCTCACCAGAGGTATGAAGGCACCTTCTCATTTGGCACATTGTTTAACATTGGACACTGGGCTCACTACACTACTGAGTAAAGGTAATAATGTTTTTGTCACATGCTATTTTAATTGTATTCATTTATTTTTCAGATTGTGCTATCCAAGTTGTTACCCCTGATGGAGAGATTGCTAGAGAAAGAATCTGACGCTTTCCTCAAAGATGAAGCCCTTATGCTGCACATGATCCTCGAAAAGTACAACGAACATTCTGCTGCATTACTGGCAAAGGATTCACATAGTCTAGATCTTTTCATCCGTGCATTAAATAATTCCAAGGAAGTGTACAGAGGGTTACCAGCACTGCAGATCACTGCACTTGGACAGGTATTTTGTGCTGCAAATATACTGTCCAGGGAAAACATGCAGGACTCTAGTTTGACATTTGTGCTGTGTTTGTTTGCTGATGGAATACCTGTTGCTAGTATATAAGAAAAAAATTTCCTTCCAACAATTAATGTTACTATTGGCCCATTGTTACTGTTCTACTATCTACATATATGCAAATTTGGAATGAGTAAGAACAGGTAACTTGTGCATACACATTCAGCTTATATGTGCGTGCACACTGAGGAAGAAGTTGTCATGCTTATTTATGTGCATTCATTGAATAGTGTTGCACATGTGTGTTCAGTGAGGGATATTACCATACTTATGTGTATGTCTATCCAGTGAGGGATGGTGCTGTATATTCTGTTTATTTTGCCTTTCTAGTTGATAGAGATTTCCAGCAATGGGCTTGAGGATCTAAAATGACAAAATATATTTTTTGAAAATGAGATAAAAACACATTAGATGGGTGCAGAATGGACCTTGCCAGCAACTGCGCACAGTGGTTATAAAATTAACAAATCCACTAGCATTTTGCAGAACTGCTGGTACAAATTCAATTTCTGAATATAACCAATGTAAAGGTTAAGCCTTTATGTAACCAGTGGCTATTTATCTGGTTTGAATCAAAACTCTTAATTTCAAGAGATATTTTGTAGCTGCCCACATGTAAATTTCAGTTGGAAGAGGAGGGAGAATTTGGACTAGTTCTATTCCTATTATTTGTAAGTGCCTGTGATGTTTTTACAAACTTCGTACCTAGATCTACCTTTTAAATTTTTTTAAACTTTATCTCTCACTATGTATTCCAGATCACAAAACGGTTCTTTGCAGCACTGCCTGATGGGAAGATTCAGCAGAGGTTGCTGGGAGTGCTATTTGACTTGCTTGTGCAGTGCAAAAACCCAGACTGCGCACAAGCGATAAGCAGTGTTTTTAAAGGGGTGAGTAAAGCCAGCTTTGATGTTTGCAAAGTTTTCAGCTTGTGCTTAAACAAAATAAAGCTTTATGTTGCTCATTTTTGTTCAGGTTTGATTAGAAACACTTTGACGGGACAGTGAAAGATTGCCTAATGACGTGAATAGATGCATTACAATATTACAAATCTAAATTTTGACCTTGTAATGTTGATGCTGAACTTTTGATGGATGGCATTGGTACCAGACTTATTTCTCTGCCTATAGTGGTATATTTTTGGCATTAAAATAATTTTATTCTGAGAATATTGCTCCTTCAAAAAAGCAGTAATTCATATATTGCTCTAGGTCTACTTCACATCAGGAAACTGAAATATTTTTGAGAAGGTTGTTAGTCAAATGTGCGTGTGATTTGAAAGCCACAACTTAAATCCTCTGCTCAAAGGATTAAACACTGCACCAATGATTAGAGGAGCAAATCTTAAAAAAAAAACTAGTAAGTTTACATTACCTAGCTCATACCAGAGTGAACTTGGCTCTGGGCTCAAAATGATAATGCATACATTGTCAAATCTCATACTCTGGAGACGTATTAGAATGAAACCTGTGCTCAAGGCTGTGCAATCCCAATTTATGACCCTTGGATCAGTGCAGGTAGGCCCCTTTATCTTTTGGGCTAAAGATGGGTTTCTGTGCTTCTGCTCCTGTGGCGGCACAGAAATATAAATGCTGCGTGGGTGTGAAATCTCTGCCGAAGAAACAATGAGACTGCTAGACAATGAAGATACATGGGAGAATAAGATGGAAAAGACAGCTGCTACATCAAATAGCTGTGGTTTTTTTAGCATACAGTTTGTATCCTGGTTCATTAGACACTGCTAACCCTCTGAGCGTCACTTTTAAAACATTTTCTGGGCATCTTATCTGCCAGCATTATTTTAATGATTGAGGATAGATGGACAGATTATAGAGGTTTTCATGTAGTAATTATTCACTTTGTAACCAAGCAATAATGAAAAGATTGTAATTGTTTGATGTATTCTTGCTCTATCTACTTTAAAATACTGAAATAGGGTACAGTATGTGGTGAACCTTTACATGTGGGTTATCAGTGAGTGGCAGTGGCCCCAGTGTAATGGAGAACTCCAATGTATCTATTTTTGGATTAGCCAAAGTGACTGCAATGATTTTGCACGGGATACATGTGCTATTTGATCCAAATTGGTATCTTCTGATATTGATCTTGATTAGGCGTGGCAGATTGAGACAAGTGTGTACTTCATTTTCTCAGCACCAATTTTTATATGCTGAATGTTGCTTGGTGCATGTTTGTAAATGGGTCTTGGCATTCTTCCTCTTATTTAACCATGAGCACAATGCCATCAGCACAAATGTGTCAGCAGCTGATGTTTTTCTTATTTGGGTACTCTGCTGTTGGCTTGCATGTGTGTTCTAGACACAGATAGAAATGGTCTAGCAATCAGAAGCAACTCTCCATATACAAACAGACATTCTGAGCTGAACTATCATTTAAGAAGGACTTGCATTTATATATGCTCAGGGCGTCCCAATGTGCTTCACATCCAATTAAGTTCTTTGGAAGTGTAGTCACTGTTGGAATGTAGGGAAATATGGCAGCCAATTTGCACATATCAAAATCCCACAAACCGTATAATGAGGTAATGACAAAATAATTTGTTTTGATGGTGTTGGTTGAGGGATAATTGTTGGCCAGGACACCAAGAGAACTGCCCTGCACTACTTTGACCACCTAAGAGGGCAGATGGATCCTTGGTTTAATATTTTCTGAGTTTAGGCAGTTTTAGCTGGTTAAACTCTGACAGTGCCATGTCTGATGAACCATATCTTTTGTACAGGATTTTGATTCTTAGTAATTATATCATGGATCTCCTGAATATGTTTAAGCACCTTTAATTTGCATTTTTTTAAAAATGTATTTTGATCTGGTTGAAATGTATCATTCAGGGGTCTGTAATTTTTAATTGCTTGTGTGGTGCAGATTGTGGTTGATGCAGAACAAATTGCCCAGGAGCTAGGACCTTTGGAAAAATCTAAAAGCTGTGCAACCATCCAACAGACCAGGAGGCAGAAAATGCAAAAACAGAGGTATGTTGTTTCGAGACCGAGGGAGATTGTTATTACCTTGGTGTCACTTAACGGTTAGCATTTTCCACTATATACTCCAGTGAAATTGTTTTTTAGGGAAACTTATTGCTAGTGTTATTATTTGTTTAACTGAAACTGCTGGACTTTAATTTCTACCCTCATTCTACTTGATATTTAATATTTAGAGACTACAAGATACTTTTGCAGAAGTTGCTTAATTGTATGTTAATCTGAAATCCTTTGCTCAAAGGTATAAATACAACAACGATGAGAAAGCTGACCTCCCAAAGTAGCAGCAAATGACTTTGGGAGATCTGCTCCATAGTCATTGCCCCAACTGGTAACAGGGTGAACTGGACTCCATGCTCGAATTAGTGACATCAACATTATCCCTTTCATGGGGTTTGTCTGATTTGGACTTCATTCTATTGGAATTTGAAGGAATTTGCCCCCGAAGAGTTATTCTTTAAATGCGATTGTCATTGTTTTTCAATGTGTTTTGTTTTTAGGAAAACCCAGGATTTGCAGAATTCAGAACCTGTTTCTTTAACAGGCAATATTAACTGGCAGAGAGTTACACTCATCATGGAATTATTGCAGCACAAGAAGAAACTCAAAAGTCCCCAGATTCTGGTTCCTACCCTCTTCAGCCTTCTGTCCAGGTACTGGGACTGAATATATCAACCATTTTACCTTGTTAATGGAGCTGGAAGGTATTGAGATGAAATCCCTACTGCTGAGGTAGCCGTCCTCAGCTGGGGTGGTGCTTGAGGTGCTTCGGTTCTCCTGGATAGATGATGGGGAGAAATTCCTACACCTGATTGTAGCCCAGTGACTGCATGCAAGCAGATCATTGCTGAATAGGTTAATCCAGGAGCACTATTTTCAGGTTCAGCCACAATGATAAAACATGGGAATAGGCACAGGTTATTAAAGGGCAAGTTCAGGACTGATGTCAAGAAATACTCTTCACACCGAGCGATTATAGTTGTAAAGGTCTTGTGGGTAGGATAGTGGAGGCAATAACTCAGGAATCATTCAAGAGGCAGTTAGACACTATGATAAGCGAATAGTAGATTTCTACAGAAGGATGAGCTAGGTAGGTTGAATAACCTCCCTCATCTGCAGTTACCTTTGCGTTCTTTGGGAAATGATAGATGGGGAAAGTTTGAGGAGAGAAAGCTTAATAACCTCTAAGGTCTAAACTATCACTTTCTAAATGTCCTCAGATTTTTCATACTGTATTTAGAAGATATGAAGGGGATAAATTAAATGAGTCACGTACTGCTGAAGTTTTCATATGGAGTGATGGGTACCCTGTGATTACAGAATCTAAAGAATTTTATGACGAGGAGAGAGAATGGTGCTCATTCTCCAGATTCCCTGCATAATTAGTTTTAAGTGGCAGAGGTGCAGGTTCAGGAGCTGGTTCCCTGCCCACTGTCAGCATTGTGGGTGGTGTGTTTGCAGAAGGATTAGAAACACTGGTTTTCTTGTGGCTGCCTGAGCCACTAAATGTTTTCTCTCCTGTACAGGATTTGAGATTTTAATTTTCTAAGCTTTGTTTCATTTCTTGTGTCCTTCAGTCTCCTCTCCTTCCTCCCCTTTCTCCCCTAACTGCCTTATTTAAATCCCTTTATCACCAATGGTGAAGAGAACACGTAGTTCCTGATTACAGCCACTTGGTGTGCCGCTGAGCAGAAAGTAAGCCGTAAAATGCAGCTTTACACGGTGCCACACGGAGGTCAGAACTTGATGCTGCAACAACTTAATGTACAGTGAAACCTATAAATCACAGACACTTTAGGAACTGGCATCAGCTGTCGTTTTTTTGCAGGTGTCATTGTATGTAATGTAAAAATTTTCAGTAGAATGGGAAGTTCTTTATCCAGCATCCATAGCGGCAGAGAAACCGCTCTATCCCTGGGATAGAGCCAAGCAAGCATTCAATCCCAGAAACAGAGCGGTTTCTCTGTCGCTGTGCATGGTAGGTTAGGAGCTTCCCGTGCCACAAAAGCCATTTCTTTCACAAAACTCGCTGCCGCCTCGCATTGACCGCAAGAATTTGGAGGTAGAAAGGAAGCAAGCTGCAAGGGGCAGCGCCAGTGATCCCAACTCAGTGAAAGTACCAGATACAGCAGCTTTGCAATAGGCTGTGTCCCATGTTTTAAGTTGTAAAAGGGCTTAGTGCATTGAAGGCTTGGGTCGTATTCCATGATTCCATCCATTTTTGCATGAAAGTGGAACACCAGTTATTTTGGCTATAATTAAGAGAATTCTGCAGGAGAAATAATGATTATTCATTGTCGCGACTCAGGTGTCTGGATCCTTCATTGTCCGAGCAGGGCAGTCTGGAGTACACAAAACAGCTGGTCCTCAACTGTTTACTGAATCTCTGTCAGAAACTGTCACCGGATGGCACCAGGATCAGCAAAGGTATGAAGGATGGAATGGTTTCTCACATGCACTGCATTTTTGTCTTGGTATTCATTGCAGATTAAATCAATCCTGGTTTTAAGTGAAGACAATGTAGAGTCAAAACTATTCATATGGAATTGCAAAGCTGTTTTTCCCCCCGCCCCCCCCCCCTTTTCATTAACTCTAAAACCATGCAAGTCCCTGCATGTAAATTTAAGATGAAATGGGGGGAGGGAAGGAAAGAATACATGGAATTTTAAATAACGTTAACCTATATAAAAACAGATATTAGTTATTGATTACATTTTGGTCTGCTGGAGGTGTGATGTGTGGTAACCTATCACCACATATAGAGCCTTCAAACCAAATCACTGAAGAATCCACATGAGTAGAGTTTCTGCTTGCCTGATATGGGATGCACACTCTCCGTGATGCGGTACATCCCACTTTTCTAAACCCAGAAAACTTAGGTTGAAGTTGGCAAGAGCCACATGTACGCTGTAAGTTATTGCTGGAGCTTAACCAGCTAAAACCACATGGCTTATCAGCACAGGGCACTTTTAATCTTCCTGCTGTTTGTCCAGCTAAGACCACCCAACCTGTTAGGGGATTGTCTTCCAAGGTTATCTGGAGCCAAGTGGGGAGAATCTCAGCATCTAGAACCAGGTCCACTCTTTCAGGTCCCATCATTGAGCCAAACTCGTTGGTAAATCTTTGACAGCACCCTGGAGTATTGAGGACCTGGCTTGGTCAGGTATTATCTGGTCTGCCACAAAGGATTGACTGTATCCCAGTCTCCCATTGCTAGCTGTGTCATTTTGTAGCCAGCTCTGCTGCAAAGGGACCCCACTTACCTGCTCCCGCGAGAGTAGTCAGGCAACACTTGATTGTAGCTTTGAGCACTCTGTGAATAATAAGCATCAAGAACTTGTCCTGCGTGGGATGGTGAACAGCAATAATTAGTGTAGTGTAAAGGTTAGGAATAAAACTTTAAAGAGGAAGGATAGATATGGGGGAGGTACTGGAAGACTGCAAACGTAGTACCATTGTTTAAAAAGGGTACGAGGGAAAGGCCGAACAATTATAGGCCGGTCAGTCTTGCCTCGGTGGTGGGCAAACTATTAGAATCAATACTGAGAGATAGGATAAACTGTCACTTGGAAAGGCATGGTTTAATCAGGGATAGTCAGCATGGATTTGTTCAGGGAAGGTCATGCCTTACCAATCTGATTGAATTCTTTGAGGAAGTGACAAGGAGGATTGATGAGGGTAGTGCAGTGGATGTTGTCTACATGGATTTTAGTAAGGCATTTGACAAGGTCCACATGGCAGACTGGTCAGAAAGGTAAAAGCCCACGGGATACAGGGAAATGTGGCGAATTGGATCCAAAATTGGCTCAGTAACAGGAAACAAAGAGTAAAAGTCGATGGATGTCTTTGCAAATGGAAATCCATTTCCAGTGGTGTGCCACAGGGCTCAGTGTTGGGTCTCTTGCTGTTTGTGGTATATATTAATGATTTGGACTTGAGTGTAGGGGGCATGATTGGTAAATTTGCAGACGACACAAAAATTGGCCGTGTAGTTGATAGTGAAAAGGATAGCTGTAGACTCCAAGAAGATATCAATGGGTTGGTGGAATGGGCGGAAAAGTGGCAAATGGAGTTCAACCCGGAGAAGTTTGAGGTAATGCACTTAGGGAGGGCAAACAGTGAAAGGGAATACGCAGTAAACAGGAATATATTGAGAGGGGTAGAGGAAGTGAGAGACCTTGCAGTGCATGAGCACAGGACCCTGAAGGTAGCAGTACAGGTAGATAAGGTTGTGAAGAAGACATACGGAATGCTCTCCGTTATTAGCCGAGGGATAGAATACAAAAGCAGGGATGTAATGATGGAACTGTATAAAACGCTGGTAAGGCCACAGCTGGAGTATTGTGCGCAGTCCTGATCACCACATTACAGGAAGGACGTAATTGCTGTGGAGAGAGTGCAGAAAAGATTTAGAAGAATGTTGCCAGGGCTTGAAAATTGCAGCTACGAGGAGAGATTGAATAGGCTGGGGTTGTTTTCCTTGGAGCAGAGGAGGCTGTGGGGAGACTTGATTGAGGTGTACAAAATTATGAGGGGCCCAGATAGAGTGGACAGAAAGTATCTGTTTCCCCTAGCGGAGAGTTCAAGAACTAGAGGACATAGATTTAAGCTGATTGGCGGAAGGATTAGAGGGGACATGAGGAGATACTTTTTTACCCAGAGGATGGTGGGTGTATGGAATACGCTGCCCGAATTGGTGGTAGAGGCAGGGACCCTCAACTCTTTTTAAAAAGTACCTGGACCTGCACCTAAAGTGCTGTAAGCTGCGGGGTTACGGACCGGGTGCTGGAAGGTGGGATTAAAATGGGCACCTGGTTGTTTTTCGAGCCAGCGCGGACACGATGGGCCGAATGGCCCCCTCCTGTGCTGTATCTTTTCTATGGTTCTATGGATAAGGGGGGGGTGCCTTTTGTTTTAAGTACAGTCCATTTTTCATACAAGAATATCGCACTATTGTCAGATATTCCATTTTTTAAAAGAACACCAATTTTATCATTGAACTGGAGACCCTCAAGTAACTACCCAGGTTGACTACTCCAGTGATGTCAATTACAGCCTCTCTCCAACCCTAGAAAACCAAGCTAAATGCCAAGTCTTCTAGCTGTTTGTAGTTGAGGCAGTCTGGGATGCATAGTGCAATTTCTCTATAATTTATGCAATCAGAAGTGGCCTAGCAGAGAGGGAGACCTTTCTCAATGGCCACATGGTCGTGCTGCAATTTGCTGTGTTTGAGGGCTAGAAATTAGGCCAGGCTGCTGATCACTAACAGCAGCCCTTGTTGTGCAGTACATACGTGTGAATGTTAGACGAGAAGATGATCAAGCTTGGTTGTGATGTCCTCTGTGTTAGAACAGTCTTTGGATGTTCACAGTTTAGCTTCCACCTTGAAAAATTGCCACCTTGGCACGGTATTGGAGCAGAATGAGGGAGAAAATTGATGATGAAAAAAAAACGAACGGTCTTTCAGACTTGGGAAATAAACTGAATAGCACATTACTGCTAGTGCATTGTCCTGTCTTTGTTCTATAGACAGTTCTCATCATTTTGTAAATGTGAAATACAACTGATTCTGCATCAGTGCTTTGCACAAAAACCTGAGCAGGATGGCTTCATTTTTAACTTTGGTTTTACAGATGTCCTTGATGAAGAAAAGTTTAACGTTGAGCTAATTGTTCAATGTGTCAGGGGTTCTAATATGCCTCAGACACATCATCATGCACTACTGCTCTTGGGTGCTGCTGCTGGAATGTTCCCTGTAAGTACAGCCTGTTTCTACTGAGCGTCGCGGGGTTATTTTCAAAAGCTTTTGTTGTGGGATCATTTTAAATAATTATCAAGAATGCTAACATCTCCTGTGACGTTGCTCATTTGGAGTCAGAGATTTTATAAGAATGAGGTTTTTCTGTTATACTTATCAACTTTGGAGGCAGTCCTAGCATCTGGAGTACTGGGATGGGGTCTTGGGGTCTAACAACATTGTGAGCTGGGCTCCCAGGTCTGGGGACACAGTGGAGGAGTCGCAGGTTTTGGAGAAAACTGGAGAGGAAGGCTCTGGTGCCTGTACTTTCCCTTTGTATGCACTTCTAAATCCAAACCCATATGGATTTTAAAGTGCAGATGTGCATATGTCCATGATTGGACATATGCACATCTGTAAAGTGTCCTTTTCTCTCTCCTAAACTACTTATGCTCGCCACCTTCCAATTATAACCTTTAACTCCTCTTTAAAATACAAGCACATTAATGCATTAGTTACCACAGTATTTGTGATCCTCCTTGACCATTTTTTGTTTTGCTTCTAAGTGCACATAGCTCCATTATTACTCCAGTATTAACCATGTTTTTGTCTCTGATTTATTTGTGTTTGTATTTATTTTGTAGGACAAGGTTCTCCATAATATCATGCCCATTTTTACTTTCATGGGTGCCAATGTGATGCGACTGGATGACAGCTACAGTTTCCAGGTGATAAACAAGACAGTACAGACCGTAATCCCAGCACTTATTCGAGTAAGTCATGGTAAAGTGTTTCTATTATTTTTAAACTTAGAACGTAAGAAGTCTTACCAGACTTCGAAATATGTTAATAATAAAAAGACCTCTCCCGATTCCTTAATGAGTGAGGACGGGATTAGCCTTGGCAGTCATAACCACAATGGTGAAATAGCCTATTAATGTTCACTGTCCAGGCTCACTTGGTGAGGTACTAGAGTGCTGTTGATACGTGTGGACCCACCCCCCAGATGTAGTCAGCGCCATTGGAGGAGCAGGGAGGAAGAGATATTTATAACAAGGATTTAATTTGATTAGAATAGCTCTTATAACAAGCATCACAGAATTACAAAGTCTTGATGGATACGGTAGTGTAAACCTACTTGGGGCTTGACAAACGCAGAACTCACAGGGATTTGCTTCCGGCAAAAATCTTGAGTGGGACACGCAGTGTTTTGTTTCCCATCTTTGCACCTCCTAAGGTATACTACATAGAGGTCAGCTGCACAATAACTTGTAAAATTATCATCTCTTCTGCATAAATCAAGGCAAATTTTTTTACTTTAAAATGTTTTGATATAATGACAGCTTCATGCTTTTGCAAAATTGTTCATTTTTGAAGTGTGCTTATAACACATGAGGATAGCCTGTTGATGTCCACTGCCTAAGCTTAATGTGAATAATGTTTATGTGGGCGAAGTACTAGAGAGCAATTGGTGCCTGTGGAGCCGTCTCCCAATAAGGAAGTCAGTGCCTTTGGGGAGGATGGGGATTTAAATAAGAAGTTTTCTGGCAACCAGTGGTGCAGATAAACTCTCCGAGCGAGTGAGCATGCCCCTTTATTATGTAGGTACCTACATGTGCAGTGTCACCAAAGGTGCTTTCGAACTACTTTAGAGCATAGTGGCATCTAGTGGCAAAGACGATCATTGCATGAATTGTTGTCATTACAAATATTTGGTTATACTTGCATGAATATTTTTGTTGAGCAGAAATTGAAAAGTCTGAAAATTATTTTGTAGTAATATCCATTGTGTTGCATTTCTTTTTGCTGCTGAATAGTTACAAATATTAACCGAGTTGTTTGAACAGGTTATGTACTTTAAAGTGATTTATCGAGGTTTAGCATAATTCCCTTGCTTTTGTGCTGTATACCTCTACTCATAAAGCCCAGGATCCCGTATGCCTTTTTACGTTTTGGAAAAATTTTCATTACAGTCAAAGGTAGATGATTAGGTAAGAAATTTTATAGCAGAAATTACTTATTCCATTTTCACCGTGACTTCCTGGTGAGGATATTAAAATTTTGTGCAAAGTATTAACTATTTTAACAAGGATCTCATCCAGGGGCCACTATTTTAAAAAATAAGACATAGTTGCAAATGGAGACTTTTAATCACAATTCATTGCATTACACATAAATATATTGATTGCTATTCTGTTCTTTTTGTGAGTTTTGTCCATTTTGCCTCTTATTTATATTCGTCTTTTGTAGGCTGATGATGAAGGATCTTCCGAAACCAAACAGAACGTGGAAAACGTTGTTACGAAGATCATCCACGTGTTTGTGGATGCCATGCCACATGTACCCGAACACCGGCGAGTGCCCATCCTTTCACAGCTTATTAACACTGTGAGTGCAGAGCACTTCCTTTGGGCCCTCCTGTTGCTTCTGTTTGAACAGCACGTGACCAAGACCACATCTATAGCAACCAATGGCGAAAAGGTAAAAGCGCGTGTATTTTAGAGTGGACTGCTAATCTAGGAATCATTCTGCACTTGGATACCAAGACACAAATAGTTTAAACGGGTTCAAGAGCAATGTTTCTGGAGAGAATGATTGGGTGAGAAAAGAGTATGAGGGGGATTGAGATGAATCATAAAGGGTTAAGCTTCAGGCTAAATATCCTTTACCTATGCCTAAAAATTCTTGTATATTAAAATGTGATTTTCTTATTGCTTACTGTACTAGCTAAAGTATTTTGGAGATTACATCTGATATTCACTGACCGATTTATTTCAAATTTAATTACTGGTTCAGTTTTTTTTAATGTCGTGGTAACAGATATTTGGTGGGGAACTCACTTAGTGATGGTGAGTTGCGCTTGGCCTTTATTACACACCACTTAGCAACTGATGGCAAATAGCATCATCAGAGGCTGTGGAGCAGTTCTGTGCAGGGGAATGGTACAAACCCCAGGGAGATGGCAAAAGAAAATGCATAAATAGGGCAAGCGGAGAATAAAATAAGGGGGAAAAAAATGATGGATGGCGACAGTCATGTTTTAATGGTGGCCACTTGAGAGAGTGTGGTTCATTTTGTATTTCAGTTGAGGAAAGATTATTGGGTGGTGACGTTTTGTCAGATTCTTTTGAGAAGTTCAATGGATCGTCCATTATGATCATCACTTTTACATTGTGATTCTGTTCTGCCCTGCATCTCACAGAATGACCAAAACTCAGCACCGCTCAACCAGAGGGCAACCTATTCTGAGTATGGGTAGTTCATCGAATTTTTTCCCTTCAAGTATTTATCCAATCTTTTTGAAAGCCACGATTGAATCTGATGCCACCACCCTTTCAGGCAGCGCGTTCCAGATCATAACAACTCGCTGCATAAAAATTTTTTTTCCTCATGTCGCCTTAAATCTGTGTCCTCTGGTTCTCGAACCTTCCGCCAATGGGAACAGTTTCTCTTTATTTACTTTAACTAAACCCTTCTTGATTTTGAGCACCTCTATCAAATCTCCTCTTAAGCTTCTCTACTCTAAGGAGAACAGTCCCAACTTCTCCAGTCTATCCACATAACTGAAGTCACTCATCCCTGGAACCATTCCAATAAATCTTTTCTGCGCCCTCTCTAAGGCCCTTCACATCCTTCCTAAAGTGCGGTGCCCAGAATTGAACACAATACTCCAGCTGTGGCCGAACCAGTGTTTTATAAAGGTTCAACATAACTTCCTTGCTTTTGTACTCTGTGCCTCTACTTATAAAGCCCAGTAACCCATATGCTTTCTGAACCTGTCCTGCCACCTTCTAAGATTTGTGCACATATACCCTCAGGCCTCTCCATTCCTGCACCCCCTTTAGAATTGTACCATTTAGTTTATATTGCCTCTTCTCATTCTTCCTGCCAAAATGTATATCTGCCATGTGTCCGCCCATTCCATCAGCCTATGTATGTCCTCTTGCAGTCTATTAGTATCCTCCTCACTGTTTACTACACTTCCAAAATTTGAGTCGTCTGCAAATTTGGAAATTGTGCCTGTACCCCCAAGTCCAAGTCATTAATATATATCAAAAAAAGCAGTGGTCCCAGCACCGACCCCGAGGTGTTCTCTGTTTCCTGCCACTTAGCCAATTTCGTATCCATGCAGCCACTGCCTCTTTTATTTCATGGGCTTCAATTTTGCTGACAAGCCTGTTATGTAGCACTTTAGCAAA
This sequence comes from Heptranchias perlo, assembly GCF_035084215.1. Taxonomy (NCBI): domain Eukaryota; kingdom Metazoa; phylum Chordata; class Chondrichthyes; order Hexanchiformes; family Hexanchidae; genus Heptranchias; species Heptranchias perlo. The sequence goes on along the minus strand of NC_090332.1, from coordinate 14,947,174 downwards.
CGCCTTTTGAAAGTCCATATACACATCAACCGCATTGCCCTCATCAACCCTCTGTTACCTCATCCAAAAACTCAATCAAGCTAGTTAAACATGATTTGCCTTTAGTAAATCCGTGCTGGCTTTCCTTTATTAATCCACATTTGCCCAGGTGAATATTAATTTTGTCCTGGATTATCGTTTCTAAAAGCTTCCCCACCACTGAGGTTAAATTGACTGGCCTGCAGTTTCCGAGATTATCCTTACACCCTTTTTTGAACAAGGGTGTAACATTTGCAATTCTCCATTCCTCTGGCACCACCCCCGTATCTAAGGAGGATTGGAAGGTTATGTCCAGTACCTGACTTCCCTCAGCAACCTAGAATGCATCCCATCCGGATTGGGAGACTTATCTACTTTGAATACAGCTAGCCTTTCTAGTACCCCCTCTTTATCAATTTTTAGCAATCTTCCTTTTCACAGTCCCTAATATGCAGGCCTTCTCCTTGGAGTGGTATACCATCTTGCAGTTCAGTTGGAAGCCAACAGAGTTTAGTCACTTTAAGAAATATTTTTTTTCTTGTGCTTAACTCTCTTTTTGTTATATTTACAAAATAGCAAAACAGCTACAAATTACACAATGAATACAGTGGTACTCATACCTTATCCATATAGATTTTAATGGTTATAATGTTGTATGTTACAAAATGGTGCATGAAAACTCAGCCTTTAAGGGAGAGAGAAAGACTTTGCTTGCCCCTCCCCGCCACCCCCACCCCCCCCCCACCACCACCACCACCACCACCAACGTTGGATTCTTTGCCCAACTGAATTTCTGTTTTCTAAAACAATCATTTACAAATCAGTTTTTATTCCCCTCTCTAATGAAGTTCTGTATGGGTTTTTTTGCAACAGGAAGCAGTTTTGGAAAGAGACATAGGGTTCTGGATCGCCGTTTGCTGTGAGTTCAGTGTTCAGGAGCAGCTCCAGAGCTTCATCAATATTTTGTGTTACTTATCCAAGCTCCCAGAAGACAAGGAAGAAGGTAAGTAGAAAGTGACATGTCGTCAACTTAAGATAATGCATTTCATAGCATATCAGCAAAGCCCAATTCAGTCTAACATTAGGTAAATAATGACAATGAGATTTAAACAGGAAAACGGTGTACGTTTGTCCCAGGGCAGAACATTTAGAACGCTGATGTTCTATCCATCTGAGGAAACAATATTTCTTTGACGACCTATCTTCCCAGAACTGCCCACTATAAAATCCCTTTGTAAAATAGTCCTTGTTTTCATTTTCAAGCTGTTTCTCTAATATGTGACTGCTTGGTTTGACTATGCAGTCTCTTGCCTGTTCTGATTGTATGCACTGTTCTGCTCTTCCTGGCTGTGAATAGTCACTTTGTTCGCCGTCAGATTGGTTTTGTGTGGTTTTTTTTGAACATTGTAACTTACAAATTCTACAGATCTCTGAAAATATGGAGAATAAAAACATTTCAGTATTTTAACCAAATTACCCAGTCAATAAAAATCTTCACCTAAAGACTCATTTTGCTTACAAATAATATTTATACTTTGCCTTTTTTTAATACCTAAGAATCTAGGGGGTGAATATCCATGGGGGTTCTTCCGCTTGTCCACTGTATGTTCGGTAGAAGCACTGCAGAAACCCTAGTAAAACAGGGTTTCAGCCACCAATTTCCGCCCTTTCCATGGCTCTATTACTGATGTTGTAGCGGACAGGCAGAAAAACGTCCGTGGAAATTCACCGCGGGTCTGTTTAAGCTGGATTTCATTGATGCGTTGGGTTGCTTCGCTGGTTAAAATACACTACAATGTAGATAATTTTATTTAGGGTGGAGGTATTTTAGCCCTTTTGTGGTTTGTATATTTTTAAACTCTGTTCCCCCCCCCCCCCCACACACCAGTCTCCATCTAAGGTGGAGGTGATTGGTACAGTGACCGTATGGCCCAATTATGTTATTATTTTCATTATCTTACCTCATTAACGTTTCAGGTTTTTAGTTTTCATCTAGTTCAGCCATATTCTGAAACCTGAGTCTGTTTGCTGATTCCTTAACATTGGTACAGCCATTCTTCCCTGTTACATTCTAATCTGATTTTTTTTTTGTTAAATTATCCCAACACTGTTTCCAGATGTTACTAGAATTCCACGGTAACGCATACATTGTTCTTTTTAGTGAATTTTTTCTTGCTAATTGATTTCTTGAACCATTTCATTTAAAAACAGCCGACGGACAGGGAAAAATAAAGACAACCCAGAGCAAAATAAGGAATCCAAGTGAAGTGGAACCACTGTTCAACGTAGATGCTCACACAGCCAAACAGCTACGGCATTTCAAATTTCTTTCTGTCTCATTTATGGCTCAGCTTCTCGCCTCCAACAGCTTTGTTGGAAAGGTAATTTTGTTTTAAAAAGAAATTCTGCTTGTTGTTTAATTTAAATCATTTTTGTGAACAATGGCTTGTATATCTTGAATAGTTGAGTATGCTTTCCTTGATAAGTGGTAGACCACAGTTTGATTTATACTTCTTTAATTGAATGAAACAGAATTAATCTGATTGTCAGAATATACTGTGCAGATCCACTTAACTCCATAGATTCCAGTAAATCGCCAAACTCCCGCCAGCCTGTAGCAAGGTCTGTTTCTATGGAACTCTCCATTCTCCCTTGCCACACCCCACTAGCAAAAAAACTGTCAAAAAACAGTTGTCAATTATTTATTCATTCCTCATTGTGCTTTGCTGCCCGTATCCTGACTCGCACCAAGTCCTGTTCACTCATCACTCCTGTGCACATTGGCTCCCGGTCCAACAACACCTCAAATTTAAAATTCTCATCCTTGTGTTCAAATCCCTCCATGGCCTTGCCCCTCCCAATCTCTGTAACCTCCAGTCCTACAATCCTCTGAGATCTCTGTGTTCCTCCAATTCTGGTATCTTGCGCATCCCTGATTTCTTTTGCCCCTCCATTGGCAGCCGTCCCTTCAGCTGTCTAGGCCGTAAGTTCTGGAATTCCCTCCCTAAATCTCTCTGCCTCTCTACCTCTCTCTCCTCTGTTAAGGCGCTCCTTAAAACCTACCTCTTTGACCAAGTTTTTGGTCACCTATCCTCATATCTCCTTATGTGGCTCGGTGTCAAATTTTGTCTGATAACCCTCCTGTGAAGAGCCTCAGGACATTTTGCTACGTTAAAGGTGCTATATAGTACAAGTTGTTGTTTGTAATTATCTGTCTTGCCCTCTGTTTACTTCATTGGTCCATTTTCTTTATTTTTATTTTATTTTACTGACACACCTTTTCTTCTTTGCAGTTTTTCTTCACCTGTCTGTCTCTTCACTTTATACCTCCCCAAAGAATTTCCTAGCTCTGTCCTCACAATGTATTTGGCTTTAGGTTACCACTCTAATACAGAAGCACGCACATCGCTGTCCCTGTTGCGGCTTTGCAGCAGCTGATCCATTCACAGTTCTACTGCGGTGTTTCAGTTCACAGTTTATTCTGGTTGAAAACACCAAAATAATGCTCTGTTTTTATTACCTGTATACTGGAGTATGTTTTCAAGCCAATTCTTTTAATCAATGCACAATTTATTTTGGAGTCCCATGTGCCTAGTAAGTAACAAGTTTTATTTGTAGTGAGTGAAAGTTGAAATTGCTTCACATTTGTGATGATTAAAAATTTAAAATATGTAACCCATGAGAGTCTAGATTACTGATTTGGGGATTATATAGCTGTTTGAGAAAGTAATTTGAAAAAAAAACATAATTTTGATCAAGCATGTTAACTATCATGAGGAAGGAAGCTTGAGAGGATTGGCTGAAGAAGAAATCTGGATTTTTTTTTTGAAGTAAGCATTGATCCAAACCAAATTAATGTCCTGTTGGGGGTCCGGTGGACCCAGTGTTGATTAATATACTAATCTCCTCCTGCAGACTGTGCTACCAATGTGGCCTGTTACAAAAAGTGGTCCATCAGAGACAGTCATTTATACTAAATCAAAAGCAAAATACTGCAGATGCTGGAAATCTGAAATAAAAACAGAAAATGCTGGAAAAGCTCAGCAAGTGAGGCAGCATCTGTGGAGAAAGAAACAGAGTTAACATTTCAGGTCAAAGACTTCTGCGGAAAGGTCTTCGACCTGAAACGTTAGCTCTGTTTCTTTCTCCACAGATGCTGCCTCACTTGCTGAGCTTTTCCAGCATTTTCTGTTTTTATTTCAGTCATTTATACTGTCAGGTTAAATCAAACCACATTCCTTCAATTAGAACTTTCTTCTTGCAGCAATTTTCATGGGTACTAAAAGGAGGCCCCTTGCATACATGAGAGAGATGGGAATAGAGGGAAATAGGGCAGCTTAAGTAATTAGAGTGGGAGGAAGCTTGTGTGGAATATAAACACCAACATAGACCAGTTGGGCCAAGTAGCCTTTCTCCTGTGGATTCCATGTGACTAGGTCTTTATACTGGCTGGAAGGAGGTTGATTTTATAAAATAACTCCTATTAAATGTTAAGTGTGCTCACTGAGTGTCCTTGCTTTTATATTAGGTTGCAGATTGTGACAAATCTGAAGAAGAAACTCTGCAGAAGCTTGAACAAAGGTAACCAATAGTTACTCCATTGCAGTTTGTGGTGATTGTAACAAATTTCTGTTCTGGCGTAGATATTCTCTTGAGTTCAGCAGTGCTGTCACTCCTATAAACAATCCCTATGTCTTACTTTCAGGATCCTGCCTATATGGCCCAATATCTAATCGTAAAATAGCACAAGCCAGGGCGTAACAAAAGTACCCCCTTGTAATCTGAACTGGATATTGTGTCTTTCGCACGTGCCCTCACGTGTACTTCTCTGATCTTTCAGTAAGTGGCTTGATAGCATTTTAATGAGACCAGGCCTGATACGAATCATTAAGTTGCTTTCTTTTACAGCCACCAAGTGAATATACAGATTAACAGTTATAATCAAAGCTCACCACTTAGCTTCAAGCTCCTCCTCATGAATAAGGAAATTAATAAACCATGCAGTCTTACCCTGGGTAAGCGGCCCGACGACTGTTTGCTTTTGGATAGTCTAACATTGAAACAGACCATGGTTTACATGGGCTTGGACAGCACTGGTCTTCCAATAAACCGCCTAGGTCTTTCTTTCTCTCAGCAGATCATGCTAACTGGCTGACCATGTGCATAGATATTTTATTTGCTCTCGGGATATAGATAACGTTGGCACGGCTGCATTTATTGCCCATCTGTAGTTGCCCCAAGACGGTGGTGGTTGGTCACCTTCTTCAACCACTGCAGTCCTTGTGCTGATGGTGCTCTTAGTGTTCAGGTGATGCAGCTACTCAAGTTTCACTCTTAGTTTATCATCATCCAGAACCTCCCTCTATTAGTTTAGATAAAAAGATGAATATTGAAAATACAGAATGAAAGCAGATAATGCTGGAATCACAATAACAGTGTGAAGGAAAGGGCCTCCTAGTGTGCCAGGAGCACATTGTCACATTGAATTGTATGATATTTGAAGTGGGTATGTAAATAATTGTAGAAATAACTAAGATTTTCAATTTTTTGTCAAATTATTTTTTGTAATCTGTTGGTCATAGGATGCTTTTAAATGTGTTATAATTTTTTGGAGTTCTTCAGTGCATTGGACCTGTTTTGTTTCCCTAGTTTGCTGGAGGAGATTCTGTGCTACATTAACGTGGTTGCTCACAGTGTGGAGGAGAATGCAGAGAAACCAACAGCTAAGTTCTGGAGAGCTCTACTCAACCGGTCGTATGATGTCTTGGATAAAGTAGGTTTGCAGCATAGCTGGTTTTAGTTGTTGGCTTACTTTCCAATTCAGATATGGTGTCCTTGCAAGCTGATAGCAGATGTTTTCTACAACCTAATTGTAGAATATTCTTAAGAGAAAGAAATCATCATTAGGTGTCAGCCTTCGTTCCGTTCGAGTCAAATTTTTTTTTGCTGAAAAAGTGTAAAATCAAATCTGTTCAGTTTACCACAAAATCTTGTCAGGCAGCCTTTTGCACCAGTGTTTCTGACATATTGCAGGGTAGTGTAATGTTCTACAGAGATAAAACTCTTATCTGAACCAGTTTAAAAAAATAAAATTTCTTTGGGCAGTGAAAAGCAATTTCCAGTTTTCTAATTAAACAAGTACATTTTAACATTGCAGAAGGGTCCAGGTTAGTGTTATCAAGGTATGTTTGGATAGTGGTCAGTGACCACTGGACTTGTGGTCAATGAATTGCAGAAAGTATGTGCCACAAGAGGGCTAGGGCTTAATGCCATGCCGCCATCCTTTGACGATGGTTCTGTTAAATAGTTTTAAATTTATTCCAGAATATATACTTTCAAATGCAGCCATTCTACTAGGCAATGGCTTGAAGGGAGATAAACCAATTATAACACTGCAAAGTGGGTCAATGGCACTTTAACCTAAGCACATCATCATCATTATTCTTCATAAATGATAGTGAATCTCCTTTGGTGCTGCTCACGGTAAGTCAGAGGATGTGCCATTTTATAAGGACAGGAACATTATACCACGAAAAACACGATGCAGTATTTTGCTGCCAAAGTGTAATCATATGTCTCTTTAAGGCTATAAGGTGTAATTGCTCTTCTGAAAATTAATGCTCAGGGCAGCTATAGTTAAGAAGCTACAGACTAGTTTCATAAATTTACATTAGAATATGTGTGACATCTAGAGTGTTGATGTAGCATTTATTATTAATAGTATGTTCCCTATTCTATATGTTCTCTTCTGAGTGGTTCTTCAGTGCATTGGACCTGTTTTGTTTCCCTAGTTTGCTGGAGGAGATTCTGTGCTACATTAACGTGGTTGCTCACAGTGTGCAGGAGAATCTAATACGAGAGAGTCTAACCACCTCCCCTTGATATTCAACGGCATTACCATCGCCGAATCCCCCATCACCAACATCTTGGGAGTCACCATTGACCAGAAACTTAACTGGAGCAGCCACATAAATACTGTGGCTACAAGAGCAGGTCAGAGGCTGGGTATTTTGCGGCGAGCGACTCATCTCCTGACTCCCCAAGGCCTTTCCACCATCTACAAGGTACAAATCAAGAGTGTGGTGGAATACTCTCCACTTGCCTGGATGAGTACAGCTCCAACAACACTCAAGAAGCTCGACACCTTCCAGGACAAAGCAGCCCGCTTGATTGGTACCCCATCCACCACCCTAAACATTCACTCCCTCCACCACCGGCGCACAGTGGCTGCAGTGTGTACCATCCACAGGATGCATAGCAACTCGCCAAGGCTTCTTCGATGGCGCGTCCCAAACCCGCGACCTCTACCACCTAGAAGGACAGGGGCAGCAAGCACAAGGGAACAACACCACCTGCACATTCCCCTCCAAGTCACACACCATCCCGACTTGGGAATATATCGCCGTTCCTTCATCGTCACTGGGTCAAAATCCTGGAACTCCCTATCTAACAGCACTATGGGAGAACCTTCACCACACAGACTGCAGCGGTTCAAGGAGGCGTCTCACCATCACCTACTCGAGGCCAATTAGGGATGGGCAATAAATGCTGGTCTTGCCAGCGACGCCCACATCCCATGAATGAATTTTTTAAAATGATTCCGAGAAATTAAATGTAATGTTTTGGTTACTGATGATCTCTTCTACTACCACCTGGCCTCCCCTCTTTTCTATGTGAAGTGCCTTGGGACGTTTATTATGTTAAAGATGCTATATAAGTAGTTGTTGCTATAAACATTTACATATTGGGAAGTAATGTAACTGTGTTACTAATATCCTTGTTCCCTCTCTTTAATTGAGAAAAAAAGTGATGGCAATTTACCTGAATGGGAGGGGTCTCCAATTTTCCTCCTTTTTTTGCCCTTATTCCTTTTATCCTGAAAGCAGTGATTGCAGTTGTGGTACAATTCCATAGTCGATGCTGATCCCCAGATACCTTATCCTTCACATGGGAACTTGCCCAGTGAGGATTATTGGGATTTTTGAGCAAGGGGGTCACCACAGTCAAGGCTGATCCTATTCTCATCAGACACTTTCAGCAGGGGTTGTTGGCAAGCAACCTAGCCACTTTTCCTCCCTAACTGGGGTGGGGGGGGTGGTGGGGGTGCTCAGATTAACTTTTTTAAAAATTTGTTCATGGGACGTGGGCATCGCTGGCGAGGCCGGCATTTATTGCCCATCCCTAATTGCCCTTGAGAAGGTGGTAGTGAGCCGCTTTCTTGAACCACTGCAGTCCGTGTGGTGAAGGTTCTCCCACAGTGCTGTTAGGAAGGGAGTTCCAGGATTTTGACCCAGCGACGATGAAGGAACGGCGATATATTTCCAAGTCGGGATGGTGTGTGACTTGGAGGGGAACGTGCAGGTGGTGTTGTTCCCATGTGCCTGCTGCCCTTGTCCTTCTAGGTGGTAGAGGTCACAGGTTTGGGAGGTGCTGTCGAAGAAGCCTTGGCAAGTTGCTGCAGTGCATCCTGTGGATGGTACACACTGCAGCCACAGTGTGCCAGTGGTGAAGGGAGTGAATGTTTAGGGTGTTGGATGTGGTGTCAATCAAGTGGGTTGCTTTGTCCTGGATGGTGTCGAGCTTCTTGAGTGTTGTTGGAGCTGCACTCATCCAGGCAAGTGGAGAGTATTCCATCACACTCCTGACTTGTGCCTTGGAGATGGTGGAAAGACTTTCGGGAGTCAGGAGGTGAGTCACTCGCTGCAGAATACCCAGCCTCTGACCTGCTCTTGTAGCCACAGTATTTATGTGGCTGGTCCAGTTAAGTTTCTGGTCAATGGTGATCCCCAGGATGTTGATGGTGGAGGATTCGGCGATGGTAACGCCGTTGAATGTCATGGGGAGTTGGTTAGACTCTCTCTTGTTGGAGATGGTCATTGCCTGGCAGATTAACTGGCGCCCCTTCCGATACTGCAGCTCACAACACCTAACTCAGCACAGTGCAAGGACTGAAGGAAGTTGTGTCCTGCCTGATCTGTATTACAATGCCACACCAAGCAGTGTATTCACCATTAGATGACTTGAACTGGCAGACATTAACTACTGAGCCTCAATTGACGAGGTTGCAATTATGAAATAATCTGCCTAAGCACTCCTTTATCTCTCTGATACAGGTGAATGCCTTGCTACCAACGGAAACCTTCATTCCAGTGATAAGAGGGCTCATGAGTAATCACTTACCTTCAGTTAGACGTAAAGCTATGGATCTCCTCAATAATAAGCTCCAGCAGCACAGAACAGTGTGGCAGGAACATCAGGTGAGATCTTCATTCTTTTTTTACAGTCACATGCCAACCCTTATTCACATCTCAATGGGCAGTAGTGATTTAAAGGCACTTGAATATAATGTGAGTTACCTCAGTTTGAGGTTCACAACCCAGAAGTTTTAGGAGTTGCAGTATTCAGTCTTCACTTTGTTGTTCTGGTCGTAGTATACATTTACAGTTTACTTGTGTTCTACTCATGAAGCTACTGCTTAGAAAGAAAAATCTGCTCATATCTTTGAAATGCTGGAACCTTGACCATCCTTAAAGAATTTTTATGATAAAGGCACGAGCCAGGACTGCCAGCATTTTTTTTTTATTCAGAACACAGCTTTCCCACCAGTAAGATCAGCTTATGTATCAACAGCTAGTTAATCAGTTAACCTGCTAGCTCCCTGCTTCCCCCACACACCCACCTGCAGCTTCAGCCACAAGACCCATCGTGGACCCAAGAAAACTGGCTCCAAAAATGCTCCCCAAAGCCAACCATGGACCCTTACATAGAATCATACAGGATAGAAGGCGGCCATTCGGCCCATCATGCATATGCTGGGCTCTTTGAAAGAGCTGTCCAATTAGTCCCACTCCACTGCTCTTTCCCCATAACCCTGCAAATTTTTCCTTTTCAAGTATATATCCAATTCCCTTTACCTACGGAGTTGAACTCCAAAGCAGCTGTGCTCATCTATTGTGATCCCATTGGCAGCTCCTGCAGTGCTGATCTCCGCAGACATGCCTCTTTAAACATACCTATGTTTAAACAGTCTGTAATGATTTTAAAGTTGGCATCTGTACCGAGATAGACACTGTGCCAGCTACTGTAAGGATTACTGGTGGTGAGTGTGTACTGCTTACAGCACTCACATTTGTAGCAGCAGGAGAGCATTTGTGCCCATTCCTCTTTGTTCTGTGGCAGGGATGGCGGGGTGTGTGGGGAAAGCTGTGAGCAGCAGATCAATTGTTATTGCATCAGCTAATCTTGCCAGCTAGAGTAATGGAGCTGAGTGATGCTGGAGAAGACTGAGAGGTGGAGAGGCAGAGAAGTCAGCACTGTGCAGTAACTTGAGAAGTTTTCAATTATTCACCAGTTTATCTTTTCCATCAGGGGGTCCTCTTGATTTATAACAAATATTTGCTGAACTATAAATCTTAAGAAAGGTTTTGATTTGACTCCTGGGACACTCGTGTCAGCAGCTTTAAAAAAGACGAGTCCTCTGCAATTAAAACAGAAAATTATGAAAATACTCAGCAGGTCAGGCAGCATCTGTGGAGAGAGAAACAGTGTTAACGTTTCAGGTCGAAGACCTTTCATCAGAGTGATGTGAGCTATCTTTGGGCTGATCTGACTAGTCCAGTAACATAGGACAAAATGAAATGGATGGATTTCAAGCTTTTGCTTCATGGTTGCAAAGCAGAAGGAGACCATTCATCTCGTCGCACCTGCGCCAACCCTCCGAAAGAGCTATTTACTTAGTCCCATTCTCCAGACTTTTTCCCCATACCCTTTTAAATTTTCCATTTTCAAATATTTAGCTGCTATGAATTCTACTTCCACCACTTTTTCTAGTAGGGCATTTCCATGTTCTAACAACCCTTTGTATAAAAAGAAAATCACCTAACCTCTTCATTCATTCTTATGGTGATGATCTTAAATTTATGTCCATGTTTCTAATTCACTGACCAGTGGAAATAGTTTTTTTTCCTATTTGCTTTATCAAAACTCTTCATAATTTTGAACACCATTATCAAATCATCAACCCGAGAAAGAGAACCTATATTTCTCTTTCAGATGTTGATTGACCTGATGTGCACTCCTCCACAGCTCCAAGCTCACCATTATGAAAACATTCCAATTTGTATTTCTTTGATCCGTAGTGGGATAACATCACACTTCCCCACTTTGAACTCCATCTGCCATAGTGTTGCCCACTCACCTTAGTCTGGCTATGTCCCTTTGTAACTTCCTGCTCCAATCCACACAACTTACTGTGCCTCCTAGTGAGATTTTCCAGCATTTCCTTTTTTTTAATTTCATATTGCTTGTCTTGTTGGTTTTCTTTTGTATCTCCTTGATTGTATATTTATGTGAAATGGTTGCTCAAGTCTGGTTGGCATTTCTCAACAGGTGAAGTTGCTTTTGAGCTTGATTGAGGAGCTTCTGACCATCGTTTGCTGTAAGGAAAAAGAAGTGGAACAGGCTGTTAACCGTCAGACAGCCCTCTTCAGCCTGAAACTCTTGTGCAGGTGCTTTGGTGCGAATCACCAGGATTCGTTTGTGCCTGTGCTGACAACTGCTGTTGACCTAGTCATAGGTGGCAATGAAGAGGAGGAAAAGAATGTGTTGGGAAGTGCATTGCTCTGTATAGCTGAAGTTACCACTGCACTCAAAGCAATGGCAATACCACAGCTTCCAAGGTATAGAACCTGAGAAAGAAACTCACTATGTACGATGCTAACTCATCAAAACTGTGTAATCTGTAACAGCAGGCAAAAGAGTAGTACCTTGAGAAAGTCTTGTTTCTATGTAACATTTATGATATTTATTCAATCTCTTGTGGCACTGCTCAGAGTAAGTCAGAAGATGTGCTGTTTTATAAGGACAGAAGAATTGTACCATGTAAAACAGCATGTAGTGTGTGTCCCTCCAAGGCAACATGTAATTGCTGTGCAATCTTGAATGGTGGGTGATTTACAGGTCCGATTGCAGACGAGAACCTTGGTTTCACAGTACAGTATACTATTGGTATGATATGGAAATACGCCCTTCATAAGAATATTTCAGACTGTCACTTGTTTGTTGCTGTATTCAATAGGATAACCAATGCTTGCCTAAGATTTACAATAAGTAATATTCTACAAATTAGTTTATTTTGATTCTATATATAAAGATGAAAATTTTCAATTTTGCTATTAGATTTCTATTTTCTTTGTCAGTGGAATAGATTATCCTGAACTTTACTGTGTTTAATTATAACACACAGTACTAAACTTGCCAAGAGCCTTTCTGTACAATTTGAACTAAAGATATCTAGTAGTGGTAAAAGGGAAACTGATGTGCAATAAGTCTTTTTAAAGCACCCTCTCAACCTTGTGAATAGACATTTTTGTGTTGAAAATCTACCAATGCTCAAATTTTATAAGAATGGATTTGTTTTGTGCAGGCTGATGCCAGGACTGCTAAAGACCCTGAAAAAACAGAAGAAACTGCTGTCCAGTGAGATTTATTTGCTAAGTGCTGTTACAGCATTACAGAGAGTTACAGAAACGCTGCCACATTTCATCAGCCCTTACCTACTGGACATCCTAGCACAAGTAAGCTTAACAGAGCATTCTGCTGTTGTTGCGTGACAGAAACCACAGAGAAGGTTAAAGGGAGCTTTAATAGAGATGTTCAAAATTATGAGGGGTTCCGATAGAGTAAATAGGGAGAAACTGTTTCCACTGGTAGGAGGATCGGTAACCAGAGGACACAGATTTAAGATAATTAGCAAAAAAGCCAGGGGGAGCAGATGAGGAGAAATTTATTTATGCAGCGAGTTGTTATGATCTGGAATGCACTGCCTGAAAGGGTGGTGGAAGCAGATTCGGTAGTAACTTTCAAAAGGGAATTGGATAACTACTTAAAAACGAAAGAATTGCAGGGCTGTGGAGAAGGAGCAGGGGAGTGGGACTAATTGGTAGCTCTTTCAGGAGAGCTGGCATAGGCACAATGGGCTGAATGACCTTCTGTGCAGTATGATTCTATGTAATTTCATGAGGCTGAAATACTCACGCATTGATACTTTCCTGTAGATCACCCACTTGACCACAGTTGCTTCAAGGGCAAACCATTCCTCACAGCTTGATATGCGTCTAACATCGCTTCGAACTACACTGGCCACAAAGCTAGCTTCTCGAGTTCTGTTACCATCAGTTAGCAAATGCTATGACAAACTTGCTGACACCCATCAGGTTAGTGTTATTCCCATTGGGGGTTTCTTTTTCTCTCTCTCTTATTCAAGTTGGAGGTGACAGAAAATTCCCAAATCCTGCAAATTACGCATCCGTTGCTTTGGATGTTAAAATCTAAGGGTTATAATGTAGTGTTAACTTGAAAGTTTTGTTATTGTAATTACGAGCAGATTTAAATGGTTATTTTAAATAATAGCTGTGAAATATGCAGTAGCACTTTCCACCATAATAAAAAAAATCATAAGCATCCTACTGGATCAGTGAATTGACTGCATGCAGATATATTTTATAGATTCATTTAGTCACATCACTGTGTAGATTAGTACGGTACATGTGCAGCATTTTGGTGTGAACCCCTATTCAGCCCTTTTTGAGTGGGATTCTTAATGTTTTCAGAAACCTATGAACAGCAAATACTCCTTAATCAGGCTTGGATTTTTGTATAATAATACTGTTACTTAAATGTGCATATATTTTAACTGAGTTTTAAGATAATTCTACCATCTTGTACCAAGGTTTCAAGTTTCATTGCTTTCCTGAACCCCTTTTTATTTTACAAAACATATCAAATCATACAGAAATATGGACAAATAAAATTTTTGTTTTGTTCCAAAAACCTTGTGAACTTCCAAACTCTAAATTGCCCCTTTGCTTGAGGACCAGATTGACCTGGCATCCAGTGGGGAAAATGGCACCTGTCTTGAACATCCTGCATATTAAAGAACAAACTCCTGCTACCCTATCTGTTCTCACTTAACAGGTGTGCAGCAGTTTTTGTTCAACCACTTAGTTTTAGTTGTGATTTCATCAGCCTGTTACTGCACAGCAGGTGGTTTCGTTGTGGCAGAGAGTAGAGTGGTACATGGAAAAGCAGGAGTCAGGGACAGAGATGGCTGTTGTTTTCTCCTACTTGACAGCTGAGAGTCCACTATTATAAATGGGGGAATTTCAGGCAACAACAGGAGCATTGGCAGGATTCACCTTGACATCTGATGCACTACCGACCAAGGTATTAGTTATGATAAAATGGAAGTGGTTTCTAACTTGTTTATATCTTCTTTAGAATTATTTAGGCCCACTTGTGGATATCCTGAAGGAACATATTAGTCACATGGAAAAAGAACAACTGAACTCCCATCAATCTGAGCTTACCTTGTTCTTCCTCAAAGCCCTGGATTTCAGAACAGACCACTCAGAGGTATTACACACAGACTGAATAATATTTTATTTTCAAAGTAACATTTAAGGAGAAAATCGCAAGTTAATTTTGCGCATGGGATTTTTTTTTAATTTGAAAAATAATTTTCAAATCTGAACTTAAGCACCAGTGTACCACTTAACCCAGTAGTTAAATCTCTGGTGGATGTATATATGTTTGCTTGGCTCAGTTTGGTAACACTTCTCAGGTTCAGAACGTTGTGAGTTCAAGCCTCAAACCAAGGCTTGAAGTCATAATCTGGGCTGACACTGCGATGCAGTACTGAGGGAGTGCTGGTCCGCTAATTGGTGAGCTGATAACCAGACAGCATAAATTTAAAATCATCACTAAAAGAGCGAAGGAAGGGTTTAGGGGGAATTTAAAAATTTTACACAGAGGATTGATAGGGCATGGAATGCCGTACTAGAAACAGAGATGGAAGCAGCATCCATAATACCTTTCAAAAGGGACGTTGATAAGTATTTTAAAAGGGAAGGGCCAAGTAAATGAGACTAAGTGGATAACTCAGAGAGCCAGTGTAGGCATTATGGGCTGAATGGCCTCCTCCTGTGCCGTAAAATTCTACAAATCAGTGCTGCACGATGGGCGGTAAAAATCCCATGAGATTTAAAGAAGAGCAGGGAGTTACCCTGCTATCTTTGCCTATGTCCCTCCTTCAAAATTAACGTCACCAAAAATCATTAACTAGTCATTCATCTCATCGCTGTTTATGGGATATTGATGACGTAGAATAACTGGTGCATTTGCTTTTTGCACATAAAAATCTATTTGCTGTGCAAAGCACTTTGAGATGTTTTGATATGCAAGGCAATATCAATGCAAGTATTTATTTACTTGTACAAACTATTATGTACCAAATTGTTTCACAAAAAAACCTTCACTTGGCCATCAATTCACACTTGCAACGACAGTCTATATCTGTTCTTGCAGATATTTTTCCATAAATTCTACAAATGGTCAGCCTTCTGCAAAATAGTCATATACAATATGTAACTTTCATTGAGTTTGCATGATCAGGGGGACATGAAAGTCGAACCTGGCCACGTCCCATGGATGGCCTCAAAGGTTAAACCCCATCAGTCATTGTGCTTGAGTGATGAAAGGTATTTGTATATTCATGCTTACAAGGCTAAAGTGTAGTTAAATATTTACAGATTGCTTCTTCAAATTCTATTTGAAATTTTCCTTTTCTTTTTCTGTTCCCCCTCATTCCTTCTGCAGGATGACTTGGACAAAGTGGGTGAAATTGAGGGCCACGTCATTAACTGTTTTGTTGTCATGGTAATGAAACTTTCAGAGGTTACCTTCAGGCCACTGTTCTTTAAGGTATGTTATTGATATTACTGATATTAAATGAACAATTTCCTGATATTTTTCTATAGAATGGCTTATTTTTATTGCTTACCGCTGACCTATTGGTTTATTTTTAATCAGCTGTTTGACTGGTGTAAGTCTGAGGGATTCCCTAAAGATCGTATGATTACATTCTACCGTTTGGCAGACTGCATTGCAGACAAGCTGAAGGGGTTATTCACCCTGTTTGCTGGGCACTTAGTGAAACCTTTCGCTGATGTTCTGAACCAGACAAATATAGTCAAGACTGGTAAGTTGAAATCAATTAACTTTTTTAAAGATGAGCTAGATAGCACCAAAAAAATGACATTATTTACAGGCCTGACAAAGAAACTGTAACAGAACGTGTGAAAGTTTGCAAAGAAAATGAAATCAAAAAAAAATTGTACCTCAAGAAAGGAAGAAATTGCATATATATAGCCCCTTTTATGACCTCAGGACATCCCAAAGCGCTTCACAGCCTATGAAGTACTTTTCAAGTGTACCTACAACATCAGCAGTCATTAATGTCAGCTTCCCTGTGTACGCCAAATGCACTGCATAAATACAGGCAGTTGTTTTAACTAACTGCAGAATTACTCAAGTATTGAATTTAATGAATTCTCTTTTTCTTTTTTCCAAAATAGACGAAGCTTTCTTTAACTCGGACAAGAACACAGAGAAATCTTGCTTACTGCTTCAATTCGTCTCCGACTGCATGCACAAAATCTTCCTTTATGACAGTCAGCGATTTGTCAGTCAGGAAAGAGCTGATACTCTTATGATGCCCTTAGTAGATCAGGTTTGTAACTCTTTTCTGCTTGAATGTTTCATTCTATCTCTCCGATCATCAAACTGATTCTACCCAGTTGCAGGTTATGCCTGTGTTATAATACGCAAAATGTATTCACGTGAGTACAGTGCAGGTGATCAAACAACTTGGTCTGGTGCTATATCTAGATTACTGATGTGGCAGAATATACACAAGCTATGAAGTATCTCTGGAGCAGGCGGTGAAATAAATCACACCATCGCTGCTGTTCAAATTACATGATTTGTTTCTGGGAGCCACTCATCTTTCCTTGCTACCAATAACTTCTGACAAAAAGGTAAATAAAAATAGAAGACCATAAACAACACTAACTAATGTTGAGTTTATATTACAAAGAATAACCCAATCCAAAATTGACTTTCATCATAGAAGTTTAGATGATATGACTAAAGCACTCAACCCCTCTATTACTGCATTGTTGTCACCAGGATCTGATCAAAAGCTGTATTTTCACTGCCTCTGTGGACTTCTCATCCAAAATTGCAGTATTTGGGCAGCATCACACCAGATGTAATAATTATAGAAAACTAAAGTATAGCGTCCCTAGAATTTTGCAGCACTTAAAGGCTAAAAGTATGGGATCACCAGGGAAGGCCAATTCCACAGCACGGCAACAATTATCTGTGGCTAATTCCACAGCCGCAGAAGCAAGAAGTTATATATATGTACAGGTGTTCTATCTCTCATCTTATCGGGTGACCCCTCCTCCCAATTATACTCCTAAAATAATTTGTCTATTCCATATATTAAGTTTTATGCACAGTGCACTTCCTGAAAGTGTAACACTTACTTCCTGTACTGTTTTTCTGTCACTATTTATAGCCCTGTTTCTTCTAGTTACCTCAGATTCATTCTTCCCACGTGATTCAGTCAGAGTGGGTGTTCTGTTCTGCAGCAGCTCTCCTTGCCTGGACAGCTTTGTTTTGCCACCAGTCTACCTGCTTCCCCAACCCCAGTCTGCCGCTGTTCTCTCCCTCCATCTGTGGCCCTGTTCTACTGCTAGTCTGTTCTGCCTTTCCCCTCGCCCTTCCTGCCCAGCTCTGTTCTGCCTTCATTCTCCCTCTTTCGCTAGCCCCATTCTGCCAAGCCACATGTCATCCTTAATTGGCACCTTACATCAGCCCATCTCTCCCACTTGCTGCAACGCTACTGCTCCATATAAATTCCCTCTCCCTTCTCAGAGCTCCTATACCCAACCTGATAAACGGCATTAATGTTGAGTTTGTGGCTCTGAATCGGAAACAGCCTTTAAAAGATCTTTCAAGCAAGCGCCTGCTATGCTTTTACTGTCTTTGCCAACTCACCAGTACTACACCACCTCACAAATTTAACAAGTCACATAAGTGATTTCTTCTGACCTCTTAATTAGCATCAGGGTCTGTCTAAAAGCAATTAACCTCTAAGTAACCTCAGGGTGGCACTGCAGTTAAACTGTATGACCTTAGAAGGACATGCCAGTTAACACAGCTCCACATTACCAGCAGAGAAAATACATTGCACTTTACATAGTAGACTTGCATCTTGTCTTTATCAACGACACAGAGATTATTAGTGTAGAAATAAAGTTGACAAGAGTTGTGAACATAAGTTGAACTGTCTTTTTTTATTGATATATCAAATTAGAAGTATATTCAATGCTGAATTTGGGTTCAGATGACTGCAAACCACTGAGGCTCCACTAGGTTTCTAATATCATGAAAAACATTTGTTTTGCAGTGTGTTACTTACAGTTTTAATGCGTACTCCCAGCCAATGTCTTATCTGTCCTATCAGTACTGCACAGAATTTCTGGTTTACCAATTGCAAATTGTGTTTCAATAAACCTTCAGTAATAATAGTAATGGTTAATCGTGTTATGTGAATGTCATCCTGCATCCATGTACAGTGCATCAAAAATAGAATTAAAATCCCACCTAAAGTATAAACTATCCTCAATAACTAAAACCAGAAGTGGAGTCAGGCACCTTATAAATACATTTGAGCTTTAGGGTTTGTGCTTTACATTATAATCTGAAACCCTCAATAAGATCACAGCTGTGATTTTTTTAGTTGGCCTATAGACATATTTCTATATTATATTAACGGCTGCGCTAAACTCCAAAGCTGTCTATCATAGTTTTAGATGTAAGAAAAGTGAACGTATTCTGAAACCCTGTAATCTTTGCAGCTGGAAAACATGCTGGGAGGCGAGGAAGAGTACAAGGATAGAGTGACCAATCATCTTATCCCGTGTATCGCTCAGTTTTCTGTTGCTATTGGTGATGATTCTCTCTGGAAACCACTGAATTACCAGATCCTGCTTAAGACAAGGCACAGCTTACCAAAGGTAGGTAACCATGACTGTAAGGTGAAATTCACCCCATCCCGAAAACCTTTTTTAAACTGCACATTCTACGGATGTACTTTATTAGTTATTATGTTGTCTGTGTATTAGTCATTAATGTCAAGCTTGGTTGGCTGCACATATTAAACAGTTGACGTTTTGAGGCATTTGTGGTTCTTTGGTGATAATCATAGTTGGCTGCAAATACCAAAGCTTTGATTTGGCTTCCTCAATGGTTTTGTTGGTAAACACATTGTCCACTTACATGCTGAACCATAAAGAGCAGGAAGGTCTCTGGTTTGATTCCCAGTCTGTGTGGAATTAACTTATTTTTAAAATTTGTTCCTGGGAGGAGAACGATGCTTGCAAGGAGTATTAATTATCTATTCCTAGCAATGAGGGCATTAAGAATCAAGCATGCAGTGTGGGACTGGTCACTTGTAGGCTTCCCTGAAGAACATTAGTGAACCAGGTGGGTTTTTATGGTCATTGTTTCTGGTACTCACCCACAAATTACCAAATTTACTCAATTCAATTTCACAATTTGCCATGGTGTGATTTGAACTCTGTCTATGACAGAACAATAGTTGGGCGATGCTTTTTGCATTAACAGCCTTTGTGCTGGACGTAAGGGGAGAAATCAAGTAGAGTACCTTCTCTCCACCACTATCCACTGAACCTTGCTGGAAAGTGTGCATGGCAGGACATTGATGAAAGAATTGTGTTATTCTGCGATGCTCAATGCAGATGAATAGCCAGGCTCTACTTTTTTTTAGTATGTCGGCATAGTTTATTTACTGTTTGTCTGTAGTTCATTATCGCTGCATAAAAGAATTGACAAATCTTGGTTTGTTTGTTTAAACAAACTGTCAAGACTCACATGACGAATAGTCAGTACTGATGGAAATGTGTCAGCACCTTCAGAAGAAGGGAGGAAATTTCAGGAAGAAAGCTTTGACTTGATTCAGGATAGACAGTGAGTTTCTGAAATATCCCTCATTTAAGAAATGATGTGGACCCGTGAGGACGGCCTCAACCGGGATCTTGGGTTCATGTTACGCTACACGTAACCCCACCAGCAAAAAGGGGGAAAAAATTTATATGTTTTTTAAAATTCTCTCTCTCTCTCTCTCTGCCATTTTGAGTTTCTTTCTGCCTGCCTGTGTAATAGACACAATGTATATCGAGTGTACTGGGACGTGCTGTTCTCCGTGACTGGCCTGTTTGAATAACAACGACACCTTTTGATTGGTGTGATGCTGTCCCAACATAGTATAAGACATGCGATTTGAGAACCTTTTCATTCATTCATCTGACGAAGGAGATAATCTCCGAAAGCTTGTGATTTTAAAATAAATTTGTTGGACTATAACCTGGTGTTGTAAGATTCCTTTCATTTAAGAAAGGGATAGGTCAGTAACATCAGATTTTACTAACGCGAATTAGGGTGGGTGTATTTTTCTGACATGGTTATGGAATGGAAAGGGCTAAAATATATTGATTTAATGTGCAGGTGAGGTTTTCTGCTCTGATTATGCTGCTGGAATTAGCTGGTAAACTGAAGGAGAACTACATGGTGTTACTACCAGAAACCATCCCATTCTTGGCAGAGTTACTGGAAGGTAAGATAATTAATTGGACTAAAATCTTACTTTTTGTACCACATTTATTAGGAGTGATAATAATTTTTAATATAGGCATTATTTGAGTTTTTGAAAAGTTTTACACACAATGTATTGAAAAGGACAATCAGATTGTGCAGAATATCGCTGATAAGTCAGAAATGAGTGTTGGCGGCTCCAGCACACTTTGCCACAGTGATAGGACACAGAACCGTATTTGTGCTTCGTCCAAGAGAAAAGATCTGAGGTAAAATTAGTATATTGGACGGTAGTGCAAAACGAGCGACAGTGAATCAACAACCCGTTCTACATTCTCAAAAGTAAAATACTGCTTCTGACGAAAGGTCGTCAACCTGAAATAAATGCTGCCTCACTTGCCGAGCTTTTCCAGCATTTTCTGTTTTTTTTTTTCCGTTCTACATTCTATCTGATTCTCTGTTGAAGTCAATGGAAAAGAAAATCTGGCAGTGTGTAAAATGGGCTGTCAATTCGCTATCGCCTGTTTTGAACTTTACCCAAAATAAATTTCACCCCCTCAGTCTTGCCCACTCATTCCCAAGTGGGGAAAAAAAAAAAAAATCCACTCCATTTTCTGCTTTGTATAATTCTTTATATAGTGATAAACCTTAATGTGTTCCAGATAATATCAGCTGTTGCATAGTATAAATGTTTACGCATTTTTAAAGTAAGGGGATATCGAAGACGCGTGTTTGTGTTGAGGCATTTCTTCAACAACTAAACGAGCACTTCACTGGGTTTTGAGCAGCTATTACATGTCTCATACAGACCTCTCAAAGCCTTGATTAGCAATCCAGGGTGAAGTAACACTCGGTTTCATTGCTGTGCTCCATCTTACTTGCAACTCAAATACTTCCACTTAAGCTCAGTTCAACATTGGGCCTTGAAGTAGTCAACTTCCAAGTTGCAAGCAACTTGAAATACTAGAGCATCAAGTGAACTCTTCACTGATCAACATTTATCCTCTAAAGCTTTGGTAAAGTCTTAAAAGTGGACCTTTTTGAGTTAAATAAGGGTTGTGTACTTTGTGTTGCAGATGAATGTGAGGAAGTGGAGCACCACTGTCAGAAAGTTATCCAGCAGCTTGAAGTCATACTTGGAGAACCACTGCAGAGCTATTTCTGAAAACCAAGTTGTACAAAGTTTTATAAAGGTTTATAAATGTAATTTTTATATATACAGTAGGGGTTCAGATTAAGGTTCTTGTAATCTACACAGCTATTTAAATATACTGACGCTACTGCTGTTGGATTAATGGTGCCAAAGGTACAGAACCATAGCTTGATATGTGAAAACCAGACTGTATTTAACAGTTGTGGTCAAATTACCTAATTTGGATGAGGGAAGGGGGAGTGGAAGAAGGAGGAGGAGGTAGCAGTTGTGTAGCCTCCATATTACTGTTAGTTGTCAGCCAACATTTGGTTTTCTCTAAACCATTGATATCACCCAACAGCTTTTAATAAACAAGATTGTAAACCACTATTGATGCTTTTTGTCCTCTTTACATTCAAGTGAGTATAATAGTCTAGTAGGTATGGTACAGGACTAGCAACGGCTTAAAATCCACCGTGGTA
This sequence comes from Heptranchias perlo, assembly GCF_035084215.1. NCBI lineage: Eukaryota > Metazoa > Chordata > Chondrichthyes > Hexanchiformes > Hexanchidae > Heptranchias > Heptranchias perlo. The sequence goes on along the minus strand of NC_090332.1, from coordinate 14,925,022 downwards.
AGTTGTGAAATTGAATTCAATAAATTTGGTAATTTGTGATCTAGCCCCAGATTGCGATTGTTGTAAAAACCCAATTGGTTTACTAATGTCCTGCAGGCATGTCACCCAGACCTGGTCATGGTTGACTCTGTGCCTTCAGGGCAACAAACTGCTAGTGTCTCCTAGATTTGGTTTGTTACTTAGAAGGAACAGGGATGATCTAATCAAGGTCTTGAAAATTATTACGCAATTCAATAGAGTTGATACAGAGAGATTATTTCCTCTGGGAGAATCCAGAACAACGAGGCATAATCTGAATTAGAGCGAGACCATTTAGTAGTGAAATTGGAAAGCACTTCTTCACACAAAGGGTAGTGGAAATCTGACAATCTCTCCCCAAAAGACTGTAGATACTGCAACAATTGAAATTTTCAAAACACCTCCTTCAAGACGCTGCTCTTTGGCTCAGTGTCAATTTTTGTTTGATTTACGTTCCTGTGAAGCAGCTTGGGACATTTTACTATGTTAAAGGTGCTATATAAAAGCAAGTTGTTGCTGGAAATAAATAGACCAGGGACATTGTGTGTTTTGGATAGCTGGCCTCTGCAATTCAAAGACTAAGATGAGGGACTTTAGTTATGTGGAGAGACTAGAAAAGCTGGGGTCTTTACAGCAGAGAAGGTTATGGGGAGATTTAATAGAAGTTCAAAATCATGAAGGGTTGATAGAGCAAATGAGAAACTCTTTCTAGTGGTAGATGGGTCAGTAACCAGAGGACACAGATTTAAGGTAATTAGCAAAAGAACCAGAGATGAGATATTTTTGTGCAGTGAATTATGTGGAATGCACTGCCTGAAAGGGTGGTGGAAACAGATTCAATAATAACTTTCAAAAGGGATTTGGGGAAAGGGCAGGGGGGTGGGACTAATTTGATAGCTCTACCGAAAGAGCCAGCACAGACATGATGGCTTCCTTCTGTGCTGCATTATTCTAGGAAGACTGTCAGTCAAATGCAACCTAAAACAATCCTGAAGTCTATATTTAAAAATTGTGGGCCAGACTACAAGCCTCTTACCAGGGAGATGACAACTACATCCACCTTGAAACACTATTGAACAAACAAAAAAAAACTAGCCATTAATCTTTATTTTGAAATGACAGCTACCAAAACATTATACAAAAACACCTCATTTTTATCACATGAAAACAAGGAAGCCTCTGAAATGCAGGTAGATGTGAGTGAGAAACCTGAGGATATAGCTGCCAAAGTTGCTTGTGCTGCTGTAAGAACTATTTGGCAGCCACTTTCTCAATCAATTCATCCATTTTCCCCAGTGCCTTGGAGTTAAATCACCACCCTAATCTGCTTCACTCCACACACTTTTTCCCCCAGAGCTGTACAAGTGAATCTGCATATGCTGGAACTCTAGTCCCACCATATTTTCCAGAAAATCTCTACATTTAGTGTCTGCACCCATTGTGCTGCCCCTTCCTTACAATTTGTGTATTGTACTTCATTGTACAAACACCCCTGGCTGGTACTGTATGTGACAGGTCTAGGCAGCTGAAGGCATGACAGCCAATGGAGAGGTGTAGGGTGTGGAGGATGCACAAGGCCAGAGTTGGAGGAATGCAGAATTCTGGGAAGGTTGTAGGAGTTGAGATAGGGAGGGGTGAAGCTATGGAGGGATTTGAACACTAGGATAAAAATTTTAAAATCGAGGCGTAGGTGGACCACGAACAAACGTAGATCAGCGAGCACAGGGTTGATGGGTGAACAGGACTTGGGGCAAATACAGGTCATGACATTACTGTCAAGTCTATTGAGGTAATAATTGCATCCCAAGGCCTGAGCATTCATGAGTGACAAGATTGGTGTCGAGCCTCTGCTGTCACTTAATGTGGACAGCAGAGTTTCCAGTCTACATATCAGAAGTAGGGAATCCTCCACACTACATGAAGAGAACAAGAGTGCAAAAGGGAGAAAACTCAAGTAATTTGTAAACAATACCACTTTTTCATTAAGATTTGCCTCAGTATACTAACCAGGAAGATAATCATTGGAATTTCTTTGACCTCTAGCCCAAGTCATAAAATATCTTTTCTTCAGCACCTTTCTTTCTCTCTTCTCCCTCCCCCCACCACCACCACCCTATAGACTCTGGTACCACAACATGGGTACAGTAGTGTAGAGGTTATGTTATTGGACTAATAATCCACAGAATGAGTTCAAATCCCATGGCAGTTTGAGAATTTGAATTCAGTTTAAAAAGACATAAAAAGCGACCACGAAGCTATCAGATTGTCGTGAAAACCCAAGTGGTTCACGAATGTACTATAGGGGAGGAAACCTGTTGTCTTTACCCACTCTGGCCTATGCAAGAGTTCAGTCCCACACCAATGTGGTTAATTCTTAACTGCTCTCTGCAGTAGCCTAGCAAACCACTCAGTTGTATTAAACTGCTACAACTACAGCAACTAGGGAGAGGCAATAAATGCCAGCCTTGCCAGCAAAATCCACATCCGAAAATGAATTTTAAAAAAAACACATCCTCAAGGTACGGGTTCATAAAAGTTAGGCAAACTTTAAATCCTCAGCTTCAGCCTGGGATTTAAATCTAGTACTTTGCCATTTCAATGGCCTCATAAAATGGAAAACATTCTGAAATACTCAAGTAGAATTATTGTTGTGGTCACTCTCTGACTGAACTTTACTGAATAAAAGCAGATCATGTTCACATCGGAAGCTCCTGCCTGGCTCCATTTAAGCCAAGAAACTACTGCCATTGTGCATTACCTGCATCAGCACTTGATCCAGACTTTTAAGCTTCTGGAAATGGAATCTTAGCTAAACTACACAAGATAAATTTCAACAAAGAATGGTTAAAATAAGAACTTTATTTTTTTTCAAAAAAAAACATTAGATTTTCAGAAAATACCCTATCATTTCTCAGCTTTGTCTATTAATATAAATTGAATATATACAAAGTACAAAAGCCAAGTATCACTACAAGTGTTAACTTACAGTATGAAAGGGCAGATGCAGAAATGGGCTTTTCCAAATTTCAGCTGGTCCCAACAAAATAAGTGGTGCAAACAGGGTTTGTGCAGGCTTCGAGGCAGGTCAATGGCCTAACAGCAAAATTAAAATTCACATGCTACAATGTTTTTATTTTAAAAATGATAAACAACATGGAATCCACAGAGAAGATCCAATACACTTTGCACTTGATTAGATCATCAATCCTGTTTGTAATGAAGTTCCTCCCACTCAGTTATCAAGTGCATGATCATTTAGCCATGAGAAACAAAATACATAGAAAAGTGGAATGTGCAGCAACAGCACCTAGATGCTTGATTTGGTTAGCACATTCTTGCCATCAAAGACAAGTGGGTCTAGCCCATCTCCACTAACGTTACTTCCAATTCAAACAATAGGGCAGGTTCTCTTTCACTGTGCTCATCCAGATTCAAAATGCAAGCTTCAATTTTGTAGTTCATTACACAAGTGTTGGAGACTACAAGTCTACTTGGTAAAGCCCAGGTTCAGATCAGGCTTGCAACCAGAAAGATTAGCGAACTTCAAATCATTCTCAGGTTTACTTCTTGCCTCTTTTTTCCCCCCTTTAACCAAGTCAACATCACAGTGGGATAAACAAGTTTGAGTAAAGAGAGTTCAGCTGTTCTGTTTAAACAACAATTTGTTATTTCAATTCTTGTCAATTTAAACAACAGCTTGTGAAAATCTCAGATCAACAATACAGTACTGTCTGGACCAAATTTTCTTGGCCACAGATTGAGTTTGTTGACAAAAATAACAGAAGTAACCCAAAAAAATGATTTCACTCCTTCAGTGTAAATACAATGAGAAAGATTTAAATACATTGTGTTCTGCTCAAGAACATGTGAGTATTGCTTAATACAGTCCTTTTAAAAACCATTCCTGTAAGCATGCAATGTTAAAGACCAAGATAATCTGCATTCTTCGTATTTCCTAATTTAAGTAAGTTAAAAGCTGTAATGTCCCACAAGTTTGGCAACAATACTGAAAAAATCAATCCAAGCCATTAAAGTCAGGCCCAAGGTGCTAAAATTGATTTTTTTAAAGTCAATGCTGTTTATGTTAGCAATTTGACTATGTACATTACATTTTTGTTTTAATCACTAAACATGACTTGACAAAATAAAGTGCTACAGAAACCTCAGTCGTATTTTCCAAGAGAGACCGTCAAGCTTTTTAGTTCAATACTTAATCTGTTAACAGCCATTATTAATTAAAACAAAAACTTAAATTTGCATTACAGTATTTATGACAGTGAAGCAGCTCAAACTGCTGCGAGATCTATTTTACACTGCTGGCTCCTGCCATTTACAGAGCCAGCTACCAACTGCACAGAATACCAAACTGCATTTCAAGGTACTGTGTCCAGTTCTAGTCACAGAGGCACAAGGGAGACACTTAAGCACTGGAAGCAGTGCAGAGAAGAGCATCAAGGCTGATCCTTAGTGCTAAAGGTCAGAGTTATAAGGAAAGACTGGGGAAACTTGGGCTTTTCAGCTTTGAAAGGGAGGCATCAGAGGTGATCTTAGGAGATACACAAGTTAGTAAAGAGCGTGGAAAATTATAATTCTGGAAAAGTATATTAAATTGCGATAGAGGTTCAAACTAATAAAATGCAGGGCTGATATCAGGAAGTTCTTAGTCCCTCACAAAAAGTGAACACCACATCAAATTGACTCCCAGATAAAGTAGAAGAGGTGTAAACCTTGGAATCATTTAAGACATAACTGTACTACAATGGGGTTACTTAACAGCCTTTCAGAGGGATGAACAGCTTTCCTCATCAGTAATGATCTTGTGTACAGAATGCTAGAGCAATTTGTGAAACAGGTTCTTAATCGTACCTAGAAAACCAAAATATTTCTTTTTTTCAGCCTGCTTACTGGAGTTTCAAAACAGTTTTTGCAAGTAATACTTCTGAGCGTTTCACTTGTGGAGCACTGCAGCTTTAATTAAGCATTCGTGTAAGCACGGGTCAGTCAGATACAACATTCATAAATAAGAATTACAGACTTTGTCAAAATCTGTTCAAACAATACAGAATTATAATCCAGCATTGCAGAGCTTTTTCTGCTGAAAAAAGTTACAACAAAAGTGAAAAGTTTCAGTAACAGTCTAACTTTGTTTTGCAGATCAGATTTTATCCAGGTTTGGGAGATTAACAAAATATCTTAACACATTTTAAACCATTAAAAATGATTGAATTCCAAAGCACAATTTCTGACATTGAAACCCCTTCAGGGATTATATATTTTGGAAGTGTTATGTTGGGGTGGAGGAGGGAAGGGAAGTTCTATGGAAATAATGCAATCTTCAAAATCCTATTTTCTTGAGTAGTACGTGATTTAAGTGAACTCAATAAAGCAATTACAAAAACAATAGCCAGACATAGATCTTCAAACATCATGTAACAATCCCCAAGAAACCATTTTTCTTCTTGATTTGATCACGTACTCTTTCTATAATTAGAAATAGAATTTGAAAGGTTACACACCCAGTACCAGCCGTGCATAGATGTTAATTTTGGCCTGCAGCTTCCCTCCACCTACCAAGTCTGTACATCCAACAACCGGATATCTCCTTCCACCTCTAACATATCAATTTTACTCAAGTTTGTAAACCGGTGTTTATATTCCAGTAAGTGCTCTCCATTAACAGCAATCTTGAAGCAGTCAGCACCGCAATAAATGATAACCTGAAACACAAATAGAAAGTGTTAAAAGAGTACAAAAAACTGTATTAAAAAAATGCAAACCCATTGATTCAGTTCCTGTTTGCCACTATAAGACAAAGTAATTGTAAACAATTTTACAACACCAAGTTATAGTCCAGCAATTTTATTTTAAATTCACAAGCTTTCGGAGATTTCCTCCTTCCTCAGGCAAACATTTGCCTGAGGAAGGAGGAAATCTCCGAAAGCTTGTGAATTTAAAATAAAATTGCTGGACTATAACTTGGTGTTGTAAAATTGTTTACAATTGTCAACCCCAGTCCATCACCGGCATCTCCACATAAGACAAAGTAACTTGAAGATAAACTGAGATTGCCTTATATAAAGTTAAGACACAACCCCTCTCCCTGGACATCATCTAATCTTCTTGATTAGGTTAGGGTCACTACTACTAATTTGGCACTAACATGGTGATTCACAGACAGCAGATGAGCTCTCAAACACACTTTAGCCAAGGGCTAGTTAACAACTTTTTTTCATGTTTTCTCCCTTACAATTATTTAAATTATCAGAGCCCAAAGAAAATTTGGCAACCCAGTAAAATCTTACAGCTAGTGCTACTCCACTGTGGGCCAGGTTGGTTTTAACTTAAGCAAATGTATAAATACTTTCTTTGTCTAACTCAGGACACTGAGCTCAAACAGAAGCATTTGATAAATCTACATTTACTATTCCAAGGCTTCTGTATAAACAGTTGCTCTTTACACTTTGCTGCATTGTGATCAAAGGATAAAAGTCAACCTATCTACACTTAACATTTACAGCCACTTTTTGAAATAAAAAAACATTTAAGGTCACTAATAATAAAAACTATAAAGGTTGAGTAATGCTATTAGTATGAAGACCTTCTCAAAGGTCTCCGATTCACATTTGGACTACACAATGTACCTCAAAATATGCCTCTGGGTTAAATGGAAAATAATCTATTTTCTTCTCCTCTTCACCCCAGCTTTGATAGAGAAATGAGTTTCGAACAAAAGTTTTCTCTTTTAAACGAGGTGTCAGGTGCAATGGAAGGTCAGTGGAATCACTCACACGAAGATTAATGACAAACCTGAAAGAAATTTACGTTATATTTTTTACTCTTCAGGATTTACTTCTATTGTAAGTCCGCTGGGTTAAGAAACAATACAAATTAACCAATGGACTCAAAATTACGATCAGTTTAACTCAGGGAAAAAGAGCTGCAACAAGACTGCCATCTTACAGAAAAACCCCACGATCAAGACCCTATGACAAAGGGTCCATCCGAAACAGCGGATAAAGGAAGAAGAAATTTATCACCTTAATTTAGGGTATTTAAAAAGCTATTTCCCTTAATTCTGAAATGTAGTTTTAAAACTATAGGACATGAAGCAGTTGAAGTTCTGTATGAATGTCATAACTTAAAATTTTAAAATCAAGCCCTCTTAGTGCAAAGTGTAGGGAGACGATATGTAAAATATGTAACAAAGGTAGTATTTGGGCAACCTGCCCCAGACGTCATTCCTGTGCCACAAGTGTGGTACGTGCGACTATCTGCTTTCACGACAGCTGCCCTATGTCCCACCCTGTGGCACCAAGAGTTGGTGCCACAATACAATGCACCACAACTGTATTTTTGTAACTTGATTTGACATTTCACAATCTCTAGTTAAGCTCCTCCCAAAGTCCAACATCAATTCCTGACTCGGTTCTCTCATTATTTATTACAAGCACCATCTAACTGAGTTATGTTGCTGCTTTAATAGAGGGCTGCTCATCGTGTTTCTTGGGTGTTATGGCAGATAGACAGAATGTCGCTTGGACGATTATATGACCACGACTCAAATTTTATGAGCGTAGTTTCACTGCAAAACGCGTAGATTGTAACAGAACTTCAATATTAAATTACCTGTCTGGATTCTTATCAACTTTGCCTTGTACGGTGATTATCCGACCAGGGCTTAATCCATCCTTGATTTTACCCATATAAGGGACAACCTAAAAACAAAAAGATCTTCCAACTATTAAAAACCTGGAACAATTAATATTTAGATTACAACCTACGCTTTCCAGCCCCATTCCACCTGCCCATTCTGGCCAGAAATGTGCTCGACAATATGCACTGCCACGACCTCACCTTCCCTGTTTTTCAAAAGGCTGGCCCTGGCAGCTTGAAGTGTATCCGCGCATGTTCCCCAGTAGCAGTGTCCGCCCACGAGTTGTATTTCCCAACATTTTTCTAATTGAACATGGGCTTCCTACTATGCCCGAGCATCTACTGCTCAAAGTTTGGCAGAGGGAACTCAGTGATTCAATGGAAAAGGTACCTGTGCATGTGCTCCCAGAACACAGCCATGCACAGCACCCCCATCCGCCTCCTTCCCACTCCCCCATCCGCCTCCTTCCCAACCCCCCCCCCCCCCCCCCAATCCGCCTCCCTCCCCTCCCTCCTCACCAGGCAGCCTGGCTCCCATGTGCAAATGACTCCAGCTCAAGAAACACAACCAGTGTTAGAAGGTATTTTCAGGGCAGTCGGAGGTGCCACCTGGCTGAAGATGCTCCATTGCAACACCTAGGCCTACAAGTCAATATGAATTTGGTTCAACCTTGGCAAAAAAATCACAGTATTTGATGATATTACTGCAATATGAAAGCCACTCAAGTCACAGCTGAAAGTGACAGTTCAATCATTATACAAAAAGGTACAGTACCTGATTTATGGCACTGTCCACGCACCAAAAGAACTTTGCCTACAGTTCTACAGCTGTGCAACACTTTAGAATGTTTCTACGATGGAACAACCTGCTTCAGATCTCCCCTGTTCATCACTGGTAATTTCTGACAGACAAGCTGCTCTTTCTCAACCCCTCGTCCCTCCTCCCCTCGGTAGTTTCCCCCAACAGCAGCAGTAACACTGCAAGAAATAAAGGAAAACCGAAGGGAGGACAAGGAAAAATAGGGGAAGTGAAAGGAGAGGGGAAAACAAAGAGCATACAAGGAAAAATCATACGTAAGGGCAGTGGGGAACACTAAACACACCAAAAAAGTGAAAGGAGTGGGAGGAAAGGAGATCTGCTATTGAGAAATACAATCTTTGCAGACTTATGTTATGCTGTCTGGTCTGCTTGAATATTGCAGTATTTAAATGTTTCTTTCCATTGCTTTACCAATTAACAACTGGGGAGGCATCATGGTTTTTCTCAGCAGGTAGGAAAGGAGTGGATTGGAAACATGCTGTTACAAAGTTTCATAACCGCTGAACTAAAGCACCAAGCATCTAGGTCAATCATTTTCACATCGTTCACCTGACGAAGGAGGAAGCCTCCGAAAGCTTGTGAATTTAAAATAAAATTGCTGGACTATAACTTGGTGTTGTAAAATTGTTTACAATCATTTTCCAAAAAGAGGCCCAACAAACAAATGATTATACACTTACCAATGGAGTCTTGATAGATTTTGTTTGCTGCAATACAAACAAGAAGTCAAGTTGTAATAACTTGAAGGCAGAAGAAAGACACTTCAAAAGGACAATTGCTCAGACTTACAGTCCCATTCGCATCAATCTTCTTCATTGGTAGGTTAGAATATGGGTTATCCTGCTCCTAAAGACAAGAGTTGGGACAGAAGATTTTATTGCACTATATGGCTTTTAGGTGTAACAGTTACAGTACATTAAGTGTACTGAGCATCTTCAGTAATGAGATCCTATATCCTGGATCCCAAAGTTTAGAGGTAAATACTAATACAATTGGTGTGACCTCAGGAACAGTACGCAACCACTCTCCCCCCCCCCCCCCCCCCACCATAGGCACTGTCAACATGGAGGTGGACCACATTATCAAATATCAGACAGCTGCTTTTCTCTACATTCTCTGCTCAAAAGGGCAAAGACTAATAGTTATCCCCCTCTAAATATAGCAAGTTTAAATTAGCTGAAAATACTAGATTACAAATCTGTTGGAGCCACAACAACTTGCATTTACATAGTGCATTTAACGTAGTAAAACATCCCAAAGCACGTCACAAGAGTGTCATCAAACAAAATTTGCACCGAGTCACATAAGGAGACATTAGGTCAGGTGACTAAAAGCTTGGTCAAAGAGGCAGGTTTTAAAGAGCGTCTTAAAAGAGGAGAGATAGAGGGGTTTAGGGAGGGAATTCCAGAGCTTAGGGACTAGGCAGCTGAAGGCACGACTGCCAATGGTGGAGCGATGAAAATAGGGGATGTGCAAGAGGCAAGAATTGAAGGAGCACAGAGGTCTTGGAGGGTTGTAGGGCTGGAGGAGATAGGAAGGGGCAAGACCATGGAGGGATTTGAAGACAAGGATGAGAATTTTAAAACCTAGGCGTTGCTGGACCGGGAGCCAATGTAGTCAGCGAGCACAGGGGTGATGGGTGAACGGAACTTGGTGCAAGTCAGGATACGGGCAGCAAAGTTTTGGATGAGGTCAAGTTTATGGAGGGTGCAAAGTAGGACATAGGCCAGGAGAGCATTAGGATAGTCCAGTCTAAATATAACAAAGGCATGGTTGAGGGTTTCAGCAGGAGATGAGCTGAGGCAGGGGCGGAGGCGGGTGATGTTACGGAGGTGGAAGTAGATGGTCTTGATGATGGAGAGGAAATGGGGTCGGAAGCTCATCTCAAGGTCAAATAGGATGCCGCGGCTGCAAACGGTCTGGTTCAGCATCAGACAGTGGCCAGGGTGAGGGATGGAGTCAATGGCTAGGGAACGGAGTTTGTGGCGGGGACTAAAGACAATTCTTCCCAACATTCCCACATTTAAACACACTACACACAGTTCCTATCAGCTCAAATCTGCATAAAAACCCTGATGAATTTAGACATTAGCAGGAATACTGGTGAATGTTCCAATTCCTAATCCAAAAGCACTGAAGCCAACTGTAGCTACTCAAAGCACCACTCTAGTCAAGATCAGCAAACTCAGCATCGAACCTAGAACTTTTCAGGTCTAAATGGCCCAGCTATTCATCGTCTTAACCAATTTAATCATTAGGGGAACAGAAGATTTTTTTACCCCCCCAATTGTTAAAAATATATTGCTTATTTAAAAAAAAGTTCCAAATTGCATTATTATAAAGTTAATTCTAAACCATTTCCATACTCCAACCATGGATTCATACAATGTTATTACTGACCACCAGCACAGGAATATTGACAACACTTTAAAATCCAGCCCTGGGTTTTATGCCCTTTGTCCTCCAAATCCTCTCTAGTGTTCTCAGCACGAGTATGATAGCATTGCAACTAAATCATATGCAAATGCTGCAAGTCACATCAACAAAAGGCAAATCTTCCAATTTAAAAAAAAATTAAGCAAGGTAAATGAAAATTTGTTTCCTGTTGTATAAACAGAACCCCACACAGAACTGGCATTATGTGGTCAGGTCCACATTTAAAATAGGGAAGAGTATCATACATACACCAATAAATTGTCCTCTATCTACATACATTTTTTTAGCATGCACAGTATTTGCTGCAATACATTTATCCCTGGAATTTAGCGTGATCATTCTGTACTAGTACAATATTGATCTGACAAAAGGAAGGTAAATGTTTTGCCAATGGAACTCTAGAATCCTCTCGTTAGGCTGTCTTTAAAGTTTGCCGGCAATCTAAGAACAATTTTATGCAACATGGAGCGAGTTCAAGCCTATGCTTGAATATTGAAGTTCCATTAAGTTTATGAAACACTAGCTTCAATCTTGCAGTTTGACATCTGATCTGCAGCTAAATTAGAGTCCTATAGCTCACTCACGGCTGTTACTTTATATGTACTTAACAACCCTACCTAGTTAGTGGATGTACTGTGTAAGTTAGACATTAAAACATTATAGCAGTAATGTCAAAAGTTCAGACCTTTGTCAATCTACTAAACATGATATTTATTGGGAGACATGTAGCTTTCACCCTTAAATATTAAATGAAGCAATACTTAGCAGTCAGTTGAATTAAAATTCAACAAAATCATACACTAAAATTCTTTAGTGCCAAGATGCATCACAAGAAGGCACAGTAAAAAAAAATTCTACTTACAAGAAATGCAAGTAGCTTAACTTAGTAATACTGGTTAGTAGCCAAATATTACTTTGGACCAGTCAAGGCACTTATGCATTCACACTGATTTATGTTGCTCTATGCTGGTATTGCAACATAAAAGAGTGACATTATCCAAGATTAATGCTGACAGGATTCAAGATCTGTTTCAGGAATTTTCTACTGAAGTCAAAGCAGGAAGTTCAGCATCCGATTGCTACAGGACCGCACCTGAAGTGCGCACCGAACAGGACCGGGCATTGCAGTGATGCTTGGAACCTAGTTAAACAGGTCACCAACGTTCACCAACCAGACTTACAAACGAAGATTGGTCACTTATGAGAGGCACTGGAGGCATGGCAGCATCCATGGACCAATAGCCCAGCCGGAGTCACCACATTGAGAAGTAAGGGGGGCAAAGTAAAAAAAAAAAATCAAGAGGGAAATAGGACCTGGAATAATTTCATGACATTTGTTTCGAGAAGACAATTCTGAACTCCAATTATAGCCTTAAAATCAATGTTATTATACATTGCATAGTTACTTCTTACTTACAGAGCTGCCAAAGAAGCCAATTGTTTGAATTTGGACTACACCAGAGATTCCAAGTGTGTCAACTCTACCCACACTTATTCTATGCTGGTAGTCCAGGAAATGTTTTCCATTAACTGCAACCTAGTGGATAAATATATATTTACAGAGCAGTTAGTGTAGGTTAACTACAGTGGAGGGTTACATTGTCCTAATAAACAAAAGTATCACAGAAACAGGCCATTCAGCCCAATTAGTCAGTGTCAGCGCTAACCCTCTACACGAGTAAATTGTTTTGCTAGAGTAAATAAGGAGAAACTGTTTCCAGTGGCAGAAGGGTCGGTAACCAGAGGACACAGATTTAAGGTGATCGGCAAAAGAGCCAGAGGCGACACGAGGAAACATTTTTTTTTAAAACACAGTGAGTTGATATGATCTGGAATACGCTGCCTGAAAGGCTTGTGGAAGCAGATTCAATAGTGATTTTCAAAAGGGAATTACATAAATACTTGAAGGGAAAAAAACGTACAGGACTACAGTGAAAGAGCAGGGGAATGGGACTAATTGGATAGCTCTGTCAAAGAGCCGGCACAGGCACAATGGGCTGAATAGCCTCCTCCTGTGCTGTACCTACTATGATAATCACATTTACCTACCTTATTCCCATATCCCATCAATCCCTTTTCCTTCAACCACATATCCAATCTAATCTTGAATGTTAGCAAAGTGGATGAGGCAGAAACTAATGCTGCAAGTGAATTCTACATCCTCAACTCTTTTTTTTTTTAAAAAAAGCTTTTCCTCTTTGTTCTAAATCGCTTGAATTTAATCTTGTGTACAAAGTCCCTTAACTACTGGAAACAATCTGCTTCTATCTACCCTGTCATATTACCCCATTATCTGTTTTGTTCTAACAAAAAAGGACCCATTGCCAAGTCTTTCTTCGTATTTGTATTTCCTTATACCAAGCTGCAGCCTAGTGAATCTGTGTTGTACCCTCTCTAAAGCCTCAATACCTGAACATCGTACTCTAACTGAGGTCTCATGGTTATATATAGGCTCATCATTACTTCTTCACTTTTATAGTCTATACCTAGTGATAAAACCTGGAATATAATTTGATATATTTTTAAAAAACATATCATTATCAATCTAAAGTGCTGGCTTTAATGTCCCAAATGTCTCTGCTCTTCCACAGCATGGAGCCTACTTCCAGAGTATAATTACTACGGTTATTCTTTTTTAAACCAAAGATTAAAAGATTACAGTTGATTAAATTTTTGCCTGGATATTCACACCAAACCAAGAACATGCCAAAGATGGAAACTATTTCCTTTGTGACCTTGCATCCAGAAAAAAAGGGAATGGATTCTGTATATCATCTCTACAATTACAGTATGGCATATTGCACTCTGATGATACACTAAACTATCTGAATCCATCATTGATACTTTCACTACCTAATGAGGCAGAGTGCTATTTTCAAGTACATCAGAGGAAAAGAAAAAGATAGGACTGCTGACTTTCCAAAAGGGTATTATTACAGAAGATGGGGACATAGCTGGAAAAATTGAATGAGTTCTTTAGTTCTGTATTTACAAGGGAACAGGACAGTCACAGAAATTGTTAGCAAACTGAATTTTTTTTAATAAAGTGTTTCCTTGTAGAATAGGCCAAAGAATTGTCTTTAGGTGGACTGAAAGACTTAGCATTCTTGTTTCAGTTCCACTACCAAGCATTGCACACAGAAAGTTAGGTTAAAAAACAAGTTGGAGTTGATGCATTGCACCCAGTTTGACAGCTAAAATTGATGAGCTACAGTATATAATTATATAAAACATAGTTTTTGACTGGCAAGTGTGTCGAGCGGTTTGTTCAAGAAATGCTATTGCAATGCTACTTAAGACCAATAATAAAATTTGAGTGCAGACCTGTTTCACATCCCTACTGGCCAAAGTATTTTACATCTTTCGCAAGTTAAAAATAAAGTATAAATCACTCCATTCCCTCCTTCCCAATGCCTATAGGTATACAAACAGTTCAGACAACCATCCCTCCTCACCCACTTGATGCTTTCCACAGCAGTGTAAGCAAGATCTGATATTCAGCAGCGTGACTGAACATGCATTCCCATTTCAGCAATACTGACTGTTGGTTCCTCGTTGCTGCCTTTTGACAGTGAAACTAGTTGATCTCCTGTGGCACTGCTCAGTAGTCATGAGGGGGATGTCCAGTGAATCAGATAGATAGTGAGCATACTCACCAGCAAAACAAAAAACGCTACAGGGCCGATAGGGTTCAAGGTCAAGCACAAAAGCGTATCATGTCCAGTCTGCTGGAGATTGTGTGGGATCGGAGGAGAACATGCTACTTTTACGATGGCATTGCAGGTTATTGAAAAATGCAGAATAAATAAAACATTTGTATTAATTAGCACCGTATTACGTCAGAATATCTTAAAAGCATGTCACACAATTAATTAAGAGTGTATTGACTTATGTAGGAAAAATATTAAATCATGTTAAAGGGCCACACGAAGCCAAAGAATAAAGTAATTATGGAAAGTTTGCATTACCTTGAACCTGTCAACCATAATGAAGAAAATGATTTCAAATGGCTCTCCTTTCTTGAACGGCATCTCATATTTTATTTCTTCACGCCCCCATCTTTCCTTCTCCAGGGTATTACATACCACGGACCCAGATCTCCGGAAACGTGGATTAAAATGGAAGGCTATGTCTGCACGAGGATTTTCACTACTGCCGCACTGTAAATCCACTTGGAATCTGTACAAAAAGTTTCACTACCATCATTCAATAATGACACACATTCGTATTGAGGGAAGTTAATGTCACAATGTGAAAAGATCAAGTGCTAAAACGTCAGCTATTAATTTGTTTGAAAATGCTGCCACCATGGTCAGCCTTCTCTGCACTCTACTAAAATGTATGCATAAATTTGGGAAAAGCAATCAAAATAGAGATATATTAACAGCCTACTATCAGCTGCACACATCTAGACCATGTATGTTCCCTTAACACAACCAAAATTAAACTACTGCATAGGCACTTTGATCTCAAACTCTGCCATTAAACAGCGATACATTTTATAGAATAAAATTTGCTGCTATGAACAGGAAATGGCTGGGATGTTTGTAAATGTCCACAAGCAAACCGTATAAGAATGTTAAGACAATTCTACATCCTATTTCATCTTAAACTAAAGCCCACTTATCTCCAACTTTGTGTACAAAATCCCACCCTCATATAAATGCTGCCCAACCATTATAAATAAAATGTTTAAAAATATGTGTATAATAAAGGCTGATATTCTTAACCTTGTATAATAAACGATTTTTCAATTGCATTGTCACACTGTAGCATCTATATTCGGTAGCATGCACAATTTTCAACACATCACCATTTTAAAAAGGGAAAGTTCAGAAGCATACTGCTTATTATCCACAATCCTTTGTCATTTTCCATTATGCACAAGTAATCCCTACTCTGTGCTGGGTGGGATTTCTTACAATTAGTACAAGATAAAGTTAATGAGTTAAGCTGTCAGATTAAAAAAAAAGCCAGGTCAATCACATCAACTTTCTAAGCACACACCTTCCCCCTCCCCCCCCAAACTTAAACAAATCAAAAATCACTAAGTGCCAGATCTTCAATGGAAATGACTAACTGGTCACGATCGAGGGGTTCACTGCAACAGTACTTTTTCTGCTGTCAGCTGGCTGCATACAAAAGCCCAACCTTCAAAGTTACTTTTCAGTAACCAATTCGCATATTTCACTGATGTGTTCCAGAATGTAAATTTACCACTTCAACCAAACGTGAATGGGTGGCGATTAACCAGGAACTTTTGTCAGTAAAATCATCAACAGAAAGAATATCACCCCCAAAATGCTAAAGAGAGGATGGCTTAACAGAACGTGTGTGTCTGTGTTTCTTTAAAAAAATAACTGACTACTTCTTCTAGAATTGCAAACAGCATTCTCAGCAACTCTTGTTTACAAATGGACTTTACTGTATTATGCAGTTAAGAGCCATAAAATTTCCTTCCCAGTATAGATTTTCAGTCTGACGTTTTACCTGTCACTTTCTTTAGGCACTATTCCCTGTACTGCTATCATCTGCCCACGATGCAAACCACCAAAAATTGCTCCACTGTATGGTATAACCTAAAAGAGAAAACAACAATCAAGCTTAAAACATGAAAGCAATAACACCCTACAGACCAACAGTGTTTGCATTAGTTTAGTGTAACTCACCGTACCACTACAATGAGTTTCAAGTAATTGCTGTGTTATATTTTGAGTGTGAATTGAGTTTGTTTCATGAGCATGGCAGTGCTGAATGTCAATAAGCTGTAATAGAACAAATTACATACACTAAATATGTGCTGTACAATATTCTGGTCAGGCCACGTCTGCAGTAAGGTTCTGGTAGCTGCAACTTAAGGGGGCTGTCCAGGTCCTGGAGAAAGTGCAGAAGAGAGCAACAAAGTTGATCCTTAGTGTCAGAGGTAAGAGCCACAAGTATCAACTTGATAAGCTAGAGCTCTTTAGCCTTGAAAAAAAAGAGACCTTATAGGAGGTATATAAAAGATACTTAACAGGATAGAGAAAGTAAACCCAAAACAATAATTTCAGTTCATGCAGGGTAGCAGAACAAGGGGGCAAAGATTCAGGATTGTGAAGGACAAGTTAGGACAATCATCAGGAAATGTTTCTTGATACAGAGTGTGATCGATAACAGATTGAACTGGCAAGAAGATTGTTTGAAGTAAAGGCACTAGATGCATTTAAAAACTAGTGACAAGTATGACATTCTGAAAGAATTACAGCAAATAGTCAAAAGGTTTCTGGTCTTGTGACATATTAGAGAACATACTAGAGACTCACTCCCATTGTACCTTTCTGTATAGAAGTTATAACAAGCTATTACAAAGCGAATCTAAACATGGTCCTCAACAACTCTCCGCTACCATATTAAGTATTATCTTAGAACAAAGTGCAGTACGCCCCCAAAGTCAGCATACTGTAGTTGAACCTTATTCATTACTTTTATGCACAATTTTTAGTTATTTAGGTTTAAATAAAATATTGGCAAGACTAAGAATAAAGTCCCAATTGTAACACTGCCTACTCAGTGTGAACTGGGTGGGTGAGCAGTTAAAAATCGGGGCAGCGACTTACCCCCTCCTGTCTTCCCCCGGAATGTAATTTTAACCTGCTGTTTTTAAACAGGTGAGCGGGACACTGGCCTAAAGGCAGCAGGGTCCTGCTTTAAACACGCAGATAAGGCTCTGATGATGCTATCGAGGCCTGAATGCAATTTTAACCCCAGGCCGACGTGGGAAGGCAGTCGTCACTTCCCCGCAGGCCAACCTGGCAGCGTGGATCTGAGCCAGCAGTAATTTAAAAAACATTTTTTTTTTCCTTGGGGTCCAGGAGCAGGAGTGCTCCTCCAGGTCCCACAAGGAAACCTTGGGCCTCCCCCGATGCTCTCCCTACCCCTCTCCCAACCGCTTACCTAATTGCGAGGAACAGTTCCTTTCGGGCCCCGGTGGCAGACTCCTGCTGCCCAAAATCCTACTGGCCAGCTCGGGCTTCCCAATGGGTGCAAGTGGGAGACTCACAGCAGATATGCAGATGAGACCCAGGAGTTAAAATCTCCTGGGCCTCATGCTGGGAGGGTTTTAATCAGTCCGTTTGCCTCGGCCCCCGCCACGTGACTTCTGCCAGGAGTTAAAATCTAGGCTTAAGCTGTTGAGGCAAAAAATAAAGTGAAGTAGAAAAGCAATTTGCCCCCAGCCCTTTTGAACAGTAGCGAGACAGGTGAATTGTGTAGAAAAAATTTGATGAAAGAATCTGTGTAGACTGACAAGCATGGATTTCTTATTAAGTCCTTAAAATAGACAGATTCAGATTGAAACTGTTCAAGTCATTTATTTTTCTGTTTAAAAATGCAATGTTCTCCAGCTGCAAACAAAGTTAAATTTGTTACACCAAGTTCTTGTTTAGGATGAATTATAATTAATAAGCCTTCAAGCAGATTCACAATCAAACTATTCAGTGCTGTGGTTTTAGGGAAAAATGCTTCTTAAAAATATTAACATTTCCATTGACGAAAAAAGTAAAGAACTTGCATTTATATAGCGCCTTTCATGACCTCAGGACACCCCAAAGCGCTTTACAGCCAATGAAGTACTTTTGAAGTGTAGTCACTGTTGTAAAATAGGAAACACGGCCACCAGTCTGCACACATCAAGGTCCAACAAACAGCAATGAAATAAATGATCAGATTATCTGTTTTTAGGTGTTGGTTGAGGGATTAATATTGTCCAGGACACTGGGAGAAGTACCCTGCTCTTCTTCGAATAATGCCGTGGGATCATTTATGTCCACCAGAGGGGGCAGACAGCGCCTCGGTTTAACGTCTCATCCGAAAGACGGCACCTCCGACAGTGCAGCACTCCTTCGGTACTGCACTGGTGCCAGCCTAGATTATGTGCTCAAGTCTGCAGTACTGTGATGAAAACATTTTATGGATAGCAAAGTAATATCTTCTAGGGTAGATATTGATTTTAATCTCCTGAACACTCGAGGGTATTTCTAAAGCACATATTACCATACTGCAAACTGCAAAATAATACACAATAGGATATCAAATCAGAACTCCAAAATGTGAGGATTTAATTTTTGGTAATCGCTGAGTAACTGAATGCAAGATGATACATTAAAGATGAACTTTCTCCAATTTCTCTTATCCCTTCTCAAACCAAGCTCATGCTGGTTCACAAAGTAAATAGCACTGAATTGGTGCACATGCAGGCTTTCTCCCGTAGCCATTACAAAGTGGCCTGGATGGGGAGGAGAGATCCAAAGTGGCAGGTATCCACAAAATTGAAAATCTAAGAGGAGATATTGGCCCAGAAACTGTTCATGAAATAACAGCGAGGCTAACAGGGCTCACCGTTATTTCAGGGCAAATGGAAGAGCAAGTTTCGGAGAGCGCACATACACTGTCAAACGTGGAAATCCGGAAATGGCTCTGCCATTTGCCCTGCTTGTTTGAAAGCTTCACGTTAAAGATATCTCGCCAGCTGAATGAATGGACCAGCGTGGACTTGCTGCACTGCCCAGCTGGAAACTAACTAATCGCTCCATAAAAAAGGTACGCTGGGTTTTATTAGGTCTAAACTAACTTTTAATGGCATAGTAAGTAGTAATGACTGCCTCTCTGGCACTGAAAATTAACTTTTAAAAATGTGCAGTCTCATTCCTCCTGATATTAATTGTTGGGGACATTTAATAAAAATTAAAAATTAAAACATTTTTTCAAATTTATTCTTTCTGTCTCTTTTTACTTCGGCCTTTTAATCTTACCCTTTACTTCACTTTCTCTAACTAATTTTAATAGAGAACTTACTAACCTATCGGACACTTCCTGATTAACATAGAAACATAGAAAATAGGAGCAAGAGTAGGCCATTCAGCCCTTTGGGCCTGCTCCGCCATTCAAAATGATCATGGCTGATCGTCTAACTCAGTACCCTGTTCCCGCTTTTTCCCCATATCCCTTGATCCCCCAGCATTAAGAAATATATCTATCTCCTTCTTGAATACATCTAATGACTTAGCCTCCACTGCCTTCTGTGGTAGAGAATTCCACAGGTTCACCACCCTCAGTGAAGAAATTTCTCCTCATCTCGGTTCTAAATGGCATATCACGTATCCTGAGATTGTGATCCCTGGTTCTGGACTCCCCAGCCATCAGGAACATCCTCCCTGCATCTAGTCTGTCTAGTCCTGTTAGAATTTTATATGTTTCGATGAGATCACCTCTCATTCTTCTAAACTCGTGAATATAGGCCTAGTCGACCCAATCTCTCCTCATGCTTCAGTCCTGCCATCCCAGAAATCAGTCTGGTAAACCTTCGTTGCACTCCCTCCGTGGCAAGGACATCCTTCCTCAGATAAGGAGACCAAAACTGCACACAATACTCCACACGTGGCCTCACCAAGGCCCTGTATAACTGCAGTAAGACATCCCTGCTCCTGTACTCAAATCCTCTTGCAATGAAGGCCAACATACCATTCGCCTTCCAAACTGCTTGCTGCACCTGAATGCTCGCTTTCAGCGACTGGTGTACAAGGACACCCAGGTCTCGTTGCACCTCCCCTTTTCCCAATCTATCACCATTCAGATAATAATCTGCCTTTCTGTTTTTACAACCAAAGTGCCAAAGTGGATAACCTCACATTTATCCAGTTTTACTGCATCTGCCATGTTCTTGCCCACTCACCCAACCTGTCTAAATCACATTGGAGCCTCTTTGCATCCTCCTCACAGCTCACATTCCACCCCAGCTTTGTGTCGTCGGCAAACTTGGAAATATTACATTTGGTTCCCTCATCCAAATCATTGATATATATTGTGAATAGCTCGGGCCCAAGCACTAATCCCTGCGGTACCCCACTAGTCACAGCCTGCCACCCGGAAAAAGACCCGTTTATTCCTACTCTGATAGATTCTGACCGCACAGCTGGTCATTGATGCTTCCAGCTGATTGACTGAAACAGAGCGATCCTATCCTTCTCTCACAGCTCTCAGAAGCCTGGGAACGACTGTTTCACTTCTTGCAGGTCTCAATTAAAGCAAGTTGGCGCCCAGAAACCCACGAGAAGTTAGCGGGCGAGTTAGTTACTTACAAGCAGCAGGTGACGTTGGCTCATCGCTCAGCGCAATTTCTGGGCCATTATATTTTCCCCCCTCAGCAAAAGCTCAGAGATGTGTTTTGCACAAACTCCACTCGCCTCTCTTCTTTTCCTGAAATGGTCCAGGTAATGGCATGGAAGCCAAAACTATTTTTTAAAAAAACTAGCCAGAAGTTGAGATGGAGGGAAAAAATCATTGGTTTCTATGGAAGGATAAGCTGGATAGCTAAATGACCTGCCTCATCCATACTTATTTCTAGGGTATGGTGCTGATAGTTGTAGTTTGGACAATTACGTAAGGAAACAACAAAGGCCAAAAAGTTAACGTTACTACCAACACTCAGCACGGAATAAGCTTGAAGGGGAACAATAACTCAGTTCCTCTTATTGGCCTACAGAAGACTAATGCTGACAGCTACTATAGAAAAATGGCTGTACTATAAGAAGGACGTCGGAGATTTAGAGGCTACAAGAGCCTCTTTAAGGGGGTTGGCCGAATAGCTATAGACATGGGTACTGTTAACCTTTGCGCAGAGAGAATCATTCCTCTTCATGGGGAGGTTCATACAACGCAGGTTGCCTCTCCCACACACATCACACGGAGTCCTTACCGGGTTAAATATCGTCGGATTAGACATCTGAGAGACTTGTCCACGGGTGCTAGTCAACACAGAAACAAAAACAACAACTCCCTCCGCACCCACTCTGCAGCACAGACTGGCCTTCCGTGTAGCGTCACTCGTATCGAACGCCCAGGGTGTAACAATGTCTCAATCGCCCAATGGGAGGCCGGAGCGGGAGTGATCGGCAGATGGGAATTGTCTGGTTCGGTGATTGACAAGAGGCTTTCACCACGGCCTGGTGAATTAACATCAACAACTCGCATTTATAGAGTCGGAAAATATCCCACAAGCTAAATAGACGCCAAGCCAAAGAAGATTGTTCTCCTTAGAGCAGAGAAGGTGATTTAATAGAGGTGTTCAAAATCATGAAGGATTTTGATTGAGGAAATAAAGGGAAACTGTTTCCAGTGGTAGAAGGGTCTGTAACCAGAGGACTCAGGTTTAAGGTATTTGGCAAAAGAGCCAGAGGTGCGATCAGGTGATTTTTTTTTTTAACCCGGTGAGTTATTATGCAGGATGGGGAAAGAGCTGGGGAATGGGACTAAGTGGATGGCTCTTTCAAAGAGCCTGCACAGGCACGATGGGCCGAATGGCCACCTTCTGTGCTGTAAGATTCTATGATTCTACAAGCAGATATTAGACAGTGTGACAAAAAGCTTGGTCAGAGGTGAGTTTTAAGGAGGGTATTAAAGGAGGTGGAGAGGCAAAGGGGTTTAGGGAGGGAATTCCAGAACATGGAGCCCAGACAGCTGATGGTGAGGCCCTAATGGTGAGGTGAAGGGAGGGAAGCACAAGAGGCCAAAGTTGGAGGAATGGAGAGTTCTGGGAGGACTAGAGGAGGTTATAGAGATTGGTTGGGGTGAGGCCGCAAAGGGATTTAAGCCTGAGGATGAAAATTTTAAATTGGAAGGTTTGGTAGACTGGGAGCCAATGTAGGTCAGTAAGTACAGGAGTGACTGTAGGTCAGTAAGTACAGGAGCTAATGACTGTCACAGAAAACTAAATACTACAGAAAGCCTAGAGGAGTATAGAAAGTACAGGGATGATGTAAAAAAGAAAATAAGGAAAATAAAGAGACGGCATGAAAAATATTAGCTGGTAAGATTAAAGAAAACCCAAAGATGTTTTATCAGTACATTAAGAACAAGAGGATAGCTAAGGATAGCTAGGACCTATCAGGGATGATCAGGGTAACTTGTGTGTAGAAGCAGAGGATGTGGGTAGGATTTTAAATGAATATTTTGACTCTGTATTCACAAAGGAAAGGGATGATCCGGATGTAGTAGTTAAAGAGGAGAGGTGTGAAATATTGGATACGGTAAACATAACGAGAGAGGAAGTACTAGAGGGACTGGAATCCTTGAAAGTTGATAAATCACCAGGGCCGGATGGATTGTTTCCTAGGCTATTGAAGGAAGCCAGGGAGGAAATAGCGGATGCTCTGAGGATCATTTTCCAATCCTCACTAGTTACAGAGGAGGTACCGGAGGACTGGAAAACTGCAAATGTAGTACCATTGTTTAAAAAGGGTACAAGGGAAAGGCTGAACAATTATAGGCCGGTCAGTCTTACCTCAGTGGTGGGCAAACTATTAGAATCAATACTGAGAGATAGGATAAACTGTCACTTGGAAAGGCATGGTTTAATCAGGGATAGTCAGCATGGATTTGTTCAGGGAAGGTCATGCCGTATAAATCTGATTGAATTCTTTGAGGAAATGACAAGGAGGACTGATTAGGGTAGTGCAGTGGATGTTGTCTACATGGATTTTAGTAAGACATTTGACAAGGTCCCACATGGCAGACTGTCAGAAAGGTAAAAGCCCATGGGATACAGGGAAATGTGGCGAATTGGATCCAAAATTGGCTCAGTAACAGGAAACAAAGGGTAAAAGTCGATGGATGTCTTTGCGAATGGAAATCCGTTTCCAGTGGTGTGCCACAGGACTCAGTGTTGGGTCCCTTGCTGTTTGTGGTACATATTAATGATTTGGGCATGATTGGCAAATTTGCAGACAACACAAAAATTGGCCGTATAGTTGACAGCAAAGAGGATAGCTGTAGACTCCAAAAAGATATCAATGGGTTGGTGGAGTGGGCGGAAAAGTGGCAAATGGAGTTCAACCCGGAGAAGTGTGAGGTAATGCACTTAGGGAGGGCAAACAGTGAAAGGGAATACGCAGTAAATGGGAATATATTGAGAGGGGTAGAGGAAGTGAGAGACCTTGGAGTGCATGTGCACAGGTCCCTGAAGGTGGCAGTACAGGTAGATAAGGTTGTGAAGAAGGCATACGGAATGCTCTCCGTTATTAGCCGGGGTATAGAATACATAAGCAGGGATGTAATGATGGAACTGTATAAAACGCTGGTAAGGCCACAGCTGGACTATTGTGCGCAGTGCTGGTCACCACATTACAGGAAGGACGTAATTGCTCTGGAGAGAGTGCAGGGAAGATTTACAAGAATGTTGCCAGGGCTTGAAAATTGCAGCTACGAGGAGAGATTGGATAGGCTTGGGTTGTTTTCCTTGGAGCAGATGAGGCTGTGGGGAGACTTGATTGAGGTGTACAAAATTATGAGGGGCCCAGATAGAGTAGACAGGAAGTACCTGTTTCCCCTAGCATGGAGAGTTCAAGAACTAGAGGACATAGATTTAAGCTGATTGGCGGAAGGATTAGAGGGGACATGAGGAAAAACTTTTTTACCCAGAAGGTGGTGGGTGTATGGAATTCGCTGCCTGAATTGGTGGTAGAGGCAGGGACCCTCAACTCTTTTAAAAAGTACCTGGACCTGCACCTAAAGTGCTGTTATCTAACTGAGATCAGCTAATTCAGCACAGACTGGGGATCAAACCTGGGACCTTTCTGGTCACAGAGAGTCATCACCCTCTGGAACAAACTGTCTAGACATGTGATGAGTCGCTTGGCAGGAGGTGGCAGCCAGGGTTAGAAGTGAGAGTGCTATCAATTGAGCCAAGCTGACAACACCTGGCTCAATGCACAGCTGTAGGTGAGTGCCGTTATGGTAAAATTATTAAGGCTGATCCTGTGCACTCAGCAGCGGGGTGGTGCTGGCAGGGACCACATTATGTGGAATCACAAGTGCACAGCCACTTCTTCAAATGAAAAGCAAGTAATACCTAACTGTTAAATATTTTTGATAGGATAAGGTTGTGGTTTTGTCTACTTTGTCTCTGGAATGTGTTCACTCTGTATTGACTTTGACACCTTTTGCCAAGTCCAAAGCTAAATCTTGGCAGAATTCCAAACAAAAGCTTCTTGTTTAATGGCATATTTCAAAGAGTTTGCTGGGATGACATAAAGTGAGAGAAAGCCTGCAAATTTCCAATCTGTGGCGCGTAACACTCTAGAACATAGAATCATACAGCACAAAAGGAGGCCATTCAGCCAATCGCGCCTGTGCCGGCTCTTTGAAAGAGCTATCCAATTAGTCCCGCCCCTGCTCGTTCTCCATAACCCAGCAAATGTTTGCTTTTCAAGTATATATCTAAGTCCCTTTTGAAAGTTACTATTGAATCTGCTCCCACCACCCTTTCAGGCAGTGCAATCCAGATCATAACAACTCGCTGCATTATTTTTTTTCCTCATGTCACCTCTGGTTCTTTTGCCAATGACCTTAAATCTGTGTCCTCTGGTTATTGACCCGCAGGCCAGTGGAAACTTAGTGGAGCCCACCAATACATATAGAATATAGAATGTCAAAATCTGGAATGAGCTCATTAATAAAACGGCCCCGTGTGTACTGGTCGACAGCTCCTTTTATCTTCCTGTATAGATTTGACTGCTGAGCTTTAGCATGAACAAAAACAGTTTTTTTATGCTGGTCCTCATTTAGTTCAGATTCTGGAACATCAGTGTTGAGCCAATGGCCCACATTTATATTACTAAATCCGGCTCCCTTATCCTGCTGGTAGAATCGTAGAATCTTGGAATAGTTACAGCACAGAACGATGCCATTTGGCCCATCGAGCCTGTGCCGGCTCTTTGTAAGAGCAATTCAGTTAGTCCCATTTCCCCGCTCTTTCCCTGTAGCCCTGCAAGTTTTTTCCCATCAAGTATTTATCCAATTTCTCCTTATTTACTCTATCAAAACCCTTCATGATTTTGAAAACCTCTATTAAATCTCACCGTAACTTTCTCTGCTCCAAGGAGAACAATCCCAGCTTCTCTAGTCTCTCCACATAACTGAAGTCCCTCATCCCTGGTATCATTCTTGTATATCTTCTCTGCACCCTCTCCAAGGCCTTGACATCCTTCCTAAAGTGTGGTGCCCAGAACTGGACACAATACTCCATGAAGCCTAACCAGTGTTTTGCAAAGGTTTAGCATAACTTCCTTGTTTTTGTACTCTATGCCTCTATTTATAAAGCCCAGAATCCTGTATGCCTTTTTAACAGTCGTATCACCATCAGAAGATTGAGAGGAGATTTATAATATTCCATATGATTTCCCAGGTGACAATGCAATGTCAAGGAGGCACTGCAACCACGAACCCAGCAATTGGGAATAAAATGATCTGTGATTTTAAAAATTTGGATTTCAGGGATGTGGTTTATTTATGCTTTAGAAATTTTCACCATACATACAAACAAAAGGGTGAAAAAATACCATTGGGCCCATCAAACGCACCACACTGTCAACAGTGCAACTTCACACATTGTTCACCCACTTTAGCTATGCTCTGTGCTAGGAGAAGCAAACAGACAGATGAGAAATCTTGCAGGCAATTCAAGAAAAACTCATGGAAGTTGCTCTCTGATTCTCTAAGGCAATTAAGCAAGCTCCAGGAGACTGCAGTTACATCCAACAAACTCCAGGAGACCGCTGTTGCCCATGACTCACCACAATCGCAGTTAACCAGCAACTAACCTCCTGTAACTGAAAAGGCCATCTTCTCTCTTTGTTATTCCTTTTTGTGCTGAATTTTCAATAATGTTCATTAATATATATAAATGAAGCACCTGTACACCAATTCTCAGGGGACTCCACTAGCTCCAAGATTCCACCTTGACATCTCCCCGTGCACTACCACCTTTTGGTCTCCATCTTTCACCCACACATTAATCCAGGCTAAGAGTTTGCCTGTTACATGGGATAGGGCAAAATGCCATCCTGAACTCCAGGTATACAATATCTACTGCCTCACTCTTATCTACCAGATCTGTAACCCCCTTAGACAATTCCAGTAAATTGAGCTAGATTTTCTACCTGTTGACTATAGGTGAGGTGAAAATCTAGCCTAAATGCATTTTTTACCTTTTTGAATTTCCTCCCTATCACCACCACCTTTTCTTGACCTTTATTTCCAAACAACTTTGCCATAGAACTTGGCTTGAAATACAAATATACGAACAAACAAATTTGACGGGCAAGAAAAGACCAGCTGGTCCATCAAGCCTGCCCCACAACTTGATGGCCCGAACATCGTGACTTAACATCTTTTCTCCCCCCTCACCCACCAACCCCCCCCCGCCCCCCCCGCAGCCATGTAATCTCTTGGGAGCGGCAAAAAAAAGAGAAAAAACCTAGGGCCAACAAGGGAAAAAATACTCTGGAAAATTCCTCTCCGACCCCCTTAGGTGATCGAAACCTGTCCAGGAGATCCAGAAGAAATCACTGCAGATCTCCTCAATTGTACATACTTCATATTTACAACCCTTTAATTGTTTATCCACATTCCTGAGGAAATTAATGGATTTGTCAGCTTCCCAAAGCTGTGCATTTGTTACTACCTGAATTCAGGACATGGTTCCTCCTAGCTAATATCAACACAATCACACCCTGGCGTCTGAAACAACTAATAACCAAGAATAATTGCTGCCAATTTTACAACCACAGGTATAGCAACTGGAATCAGTGATAATCTCTCCAAATCAAGTGTTAGTATTTGACACAGCCTCCTACATTGCACTGTTCCTCTACCACTGCTTGAGGTCTAGGCGTCGACTCTTCCATCGAGTGAGGCCTGGTTCCGGCTCACCTCCTCTCTTGCCTCAATATGCTCTTTTGGCAAAAGAGGGAAAGTTGATTGTGTTAAAATTGTATATTAAAATAGTCAAACCAACAGACTTCAATCCAGTGATGGTAGTAAAGCCTGGTTTAAGACTGAAAGATGGCACCTCTGACAGTACAGCGCTCCCTCTGTACTGCACCGAAATGTCAGCCTAGATTATGTTCTCAAGTCTCTGAACCTACAATCTGCTCACTCAGAGGTTAGAGTGCTACCCACCGAGCCAAGGCTTACATTTTTAATGCTGGGAGTTAAGATACATTAGGATATAGTTTGCAAGCAGTGCTGTTTCCATATCAACGTTTAACGCTCATACTAAATATGTCTACATTTTGTTACTGCAGGTATTTGGTTTTAAACCAGCAAGCAGCCTGCAATAAAAATGCACAATTAGACACAAGTGCATTCAGAGTTCTTACAGGATCAGTGCCAATCAGAAAGTATACCCCAATTATGGTTTTGGCAGTACAGTAGGCTGGCAAGCGCTTTGAGACATCCTGGGGTGGTGAAAGGCGTTGAATAAATGCAAGTTCTCCCTTCTAAGCGCAATGGTCTCACGGGATGAGTTACCTCCTTTGGAATGGCACGGACAGGTCTGATGCAACTCCGCTCTGTGCCACCATGAACGCACGCGCGTCGTATCCCACCTCGCAGACACTGCCACCCTCGCGCGTGCCAGCCGCCGCATTCCATTCCACCCCACCCCGCCCCGCGCCAGTCCGGGGCGCGAGCCGAGCCCCACGTGACTGTGGCGGTTATTAGGGGCGGAGCGGCGGGGCGCGTGCTGGGTTTGCTAGCTCACAGCCAGGGGAGCCGGGGCAAGGCGAGGACAGGGTAAGTAGGCAGACTGCAGGCAAATCTCCAAGCAGCAGCAAGAACAACAACGTAGGTCGCACCTGCACGTTCGTAAAGTGCAAAAACTAACCTGCAGAGAGAGAGAGAGAGGGGAAAAAAAAAGACTCCGCTTTGTGTGTGAGTACTGCATTTTTAAAGCAGCATGATGACCCAGGTGAAAAGCAGCATGGTGACCCAGGTGAAAAGCAGCATGATGACCCAGGTGAAAAGCAGCATGATGACCCAAGTAGAAGAAACCGTACAATATAATTACCACAACCATGAAGGCGAGCTGGAGGAGTACATGATGCAGGAGGAGGACTGGGACAGAGATCTTCTGCTGGACCCTGCCTGGGAGAAGCAGCAGAGAAAGGTCAGTGATAAAAGTCCGAAGTGCCTGTAATCCTGTTCCTCAGTTACTTTAGAAAAAGATTAAATAGAATCAAGTCTGACAAGTTATTTACGAACTCCACAACTATGGAAACAAAAGGAATTAAAATAGATTACAGTTCGCATGTTACATCGTGTGTACAATAATGCAAAGCGACTGTTTTAATAAACATCAATAATAGCATGATTACAATAACTTAAAAGGATTGGAAATAGATGCAATTGCTCCTTGACAAATAGGACAAGCTTTTGTCTACATTGGTCAGTGATTATTTCGTGAGTAAACTACTGTATCAGTTTTCTGTTAAATTTCAAAAAGTCAGTGAAAAGCTTCTGACTAAAATCATTCTTTAGATTTGTATTCAGCAATTTCAGCAGAATACAATGAAAAACAATAAAGGTATATAATGAATTATAAACCAGAATGTTTATGTTGATACTCCAGTGTTCTGCATGGCATTGGATGTGCCAAGAGAGTTTGTAACAGTTGATGACGTCTTTAGGATTAGAATGGATATGATGCCTAATAATAACTACAGTCCACTGGGTATTATCATCTCTCCTAGTACACTGTATTTAATCAGAATTATTTGCAGCAGTGGCTCCCTCACATTCAGTTAATATTAATATAAACCTATGTCAAACACAGTTCTTTAAATGTTCTTTCATGCTTTCTACTTTAATTACTTAAAAATAACTGTATTGTCTTCGCCGACCTCCAGTGACTCCGTGTCTCACAATGCATTGAATTCAAAATCCCCATCCTTGTTTACAAGCCACTCCATGGCTTCACCCCAGCCTGTCTCTGCAACCTTTTATAGTCTTACATCCCACCCTGTTTCCTTTGATCCACTGACTCTGTCCCCTTGTACATCCCTCATCAGTGGCAGAACCTTCAGGGAAACAAAACCAAAATTTTAAAGGGGTGGGTTGGGAGGGAGGGAAAGAAATAGACTCACTTCAGATGCTTAATAAACCACTAAATCACGTGGTATATCTGGGAATTTTTTGACAAGCATTGCATGGATCCTAAAAATGATACAAATACAGTGGGGCAGATTTTTCTTTTTCTGCACCTTGGGCTATTTATCACTTGAGTAACAAATACAGGAAGGGAGGAACACATGTCCATAATGGAGCCTGCCTTATTTTATGTCCTTTTTAAATGAACACGTGGAACATTTACGCAGGCTCTGTTAAAGGATTATGCAACCGCCCCCGCCTGCACTATTTTCCTGTGTTCGCTCTCCCAGGCGATCCTGTAGGAACAGAAAAATCTGCCCCATGTATGTTGCGTTTGGGGTGCAGAACCTTTTCAAAAAAAAAATTTGTGCATTAACACTGCTCATGGTGTTAATTATGACAGCCTCTCTGCTTTGGTTTATTGAAGTAAAAATCAAGGATTTAGAGGGCTGACTTGCCTCTCTCCTGGTCAGCTCTCAGCTTTGCACAATGCAAACCCTTTGATCCAAGCATTGATTCTATCGGGTATGTTAAAATATTATTTTGGCTTTAGCTGAAAGAAGTACTCCATTTGTTTCAGCATCAGATGAGAAATTATGTTAGTATCACACCAAGCCAAATCTTCCTCTCCACCCCACCCCACTTCCATGTCTGGATCCTGTTGGAGGATTTGTCTTGGTTGGTTGGTCCCTGGCTCCACCCTGTACTTGTTTCAAGTAACTGTGAAATTCAGGCTCATAAAATTCCAATTAGCCAGGAAAGAAAACTGAGAGTGAAAGTAAGGTGATCTGCCTCAGGGAGGGAGGAAAAAGTGGAGAACAAGTCACTGGGCACTCTCCCTCCACCCAGCTGTAATGCTATTTGTAGAAGCCTCTTAGTTTGGAAATAGTGCACAGGGACCTAAAAAGAGAGGATTTACAAAGTAGCATAAATCACAGATACAGTCACAGCTCTGTGCCAGTTTCAAGTTCCGATCATGCACTGGGCTGCTCAGTGAAGGTGAATGACCTTGCGCCAGTTGTCGTTTGCACACTGATTGTTTGGAGAGGAGCAGGGGAATTAATGACTCATTAGTAATGTGGCATTCGCAAAACACTTCATTCGTTATAAAAATATGAAATGCAAAAATATCCTTTGGTGGAAACTTCACTATGCCACAGTACTCAAGATAATGAGATATGCATATTCCTCGTGGCACATTTTAGTGAAAAATATAAACCCTCTCAGAAATAAATATCATTCTATATGAATTGTTGGACTCCAGCTCATATTCTGAAGAATTTACTTTAAGTAGTATTTGCTACGAGAGGGGAAATGTTCCTGCATGTCTAGGCATATATTACTTGTTTTTACTTCGATATAATACAGGGTAGATTTTACAAATTGACACTCCTGACATGGAGCTTTGCATCCCAGGAGCGCTTATCAGGAATTTTCAGGCGTAGAGATCAGTGGGCCTCACAGGATCTTCTGTCCATTAATTCTAGGCTTAAAAAAACCTAAAATAAATCTGTGATTCACATATAAGATGCCCCATCAGTCACTCTGGTTCCCCAGAGTGTGGGGAATTTTAATTTTAATGCAACCTCTGTTCTACAAGCTGCCACTGCTGTGCTGAGACAGGGCTGAGAGACTAGATGCCTGAGCGAGAGGACTGGGAGCTGGGGAGAAGGGGTTGGGAGAGATAGGCAAGCAGAACTGCACAGTCTAGAATAGAAAGAAGATCAGGATTGGGCAAGAGCAGGTGAGTATGCTCTCCAGAACAATCTGCAGTCCCATCTGTCATAATGACTTGTGTAGAAGATACCTCCCCACTGTCAACTCCCAAACAGTGACCTAAATTTCTGGTCTTGTATGGGAATATATAAATTTGATAGTTCTGTATTGTTTTCAAGTAGTTGCCTGTTGATTATCAATCAGTTATGTCAAAATCATTATTCATTGAGTGTGGAAGTGATGACAGGTTAATTGCATAGAACATTCTATCCACTGATACTTGCTGCTAAGTGAGGTAGGAAATAAAACTCCCCCATGAGTTTTATCTTGTAAACTCACACCTTAACCCTCTTCACCTACTTATGCAGAAACAAAACCATCCCTACTTCAACTCACCACCACTTCTTTGCCTTCCTACTCTCCTGCCACTTTTCCAGGTTTGAATTCTGCCTTGGATAAGTCCACAGCTACTTTCTGTGCCTCTCTCAGCATTCTCCAAAGGGCCCAACGAGGCACCCGTCACTGCCTCCATATGAGCAGCCACCCAAATATGCCCCATCCTCTTCTCTCACCAATCTTCCTGACCAATGTGCCAGCTAGGGGCTAACCTTGCTAATCTCCTTCCTGTCCTGCTCATCCCACCCAGCATTGCTGCCTTGGACTTTGCCAGCAAACCAACAATCACCGCCCGTGTCCACATTTCTCTCCAGAATGTTTGTTCAGTTGCTAACAAGGCCCTTACTATCCATTTCCTTATCGTGGATGATTGTATTGACATCCTGGTCTTAACTGAAACTTGGCTCATGGGTGGTGACACCTTACCCTTTATTGAAGCCTCTCCACTGGCTATACTTTCCACTACTACCATGCTCAAACCACCGTGGTGGCAGTGCGGCTTTTATCATCAAATCACACCTTGGTCTCTTCCCCCTGCTTCTCTGGTACCTTCTCCTCCTTCAAGCACTATGCCAAGTTCCACCCCCTAATCTCTCCTTTAAAATCTTTGTTGTTTACCACTCCCAAGCCCCATCCTGAGTTTCTCACTGAAATATCCTCCCTCCTTTCCCCTCTCAACCTCAGCAATGAGTAACTTCTCATCCTCAGTGATTTCAGTCTTCATCTCAGCACACCTTGCCCTCCTCTGAATTCGCTGATCTCCTGCCCTCCCTAAACCCCCCTCTCCATATAAACTCTCCTACCCATATTCACAACCATCCCCTCGACCGTACCATCTCAACTGGGCTATCTACCATAGTCTCTATTACAAACAAGGCCATGTCCAATCACTTTCTTGTATCCCTCACTACCCACATCCCCCTACACCCTTCCATCCCGCTTCTTACTGCATTTGTCCTGGAATAAAACTCTCCCCCAAGTCACTTACAACTGCACTTTCTACATCCTAACTGTCTGGCCTTTGGCCCTTGATTCACCACAATATTTCTGTACCCATTGATCTGCTCAACAACTCTCTCCCTCGTCCCCAGCAAAACCTTTACTCTTTCCCATCCCAGTTGATCACCCTGGTATGGCCCCCACCTTCAGTCCCTCATGTCCAAGGGGTGCAGACTTGAGCATATATGGCGCATAAACTAGTTTAATCCATCACCAGGTTTGGCTGGACCTCTGCCATAAACTACTCCAGGATCGTTCAGGAGAGCAAAGATAATGGCCAGCTTCTTTTCTCCAATACCAACCATCTCCTTAAATCCCACTCCCCTGCCCACTCTACCCTCACCTCCAACAAGTGCAGGAAGCTCATGGACTTCCTTGTCACTAAGTTTGAGATCATCCATCCAGATGCTGCTGTTATTTCCCCCATTTCCCCTTGCCCACCAGGTTTAACTTCCCCCCAGGGTTCCCCCTTCCCTAACCCTGAACTCGCATCTTTCTCCAGTTTCTCTCCTATCTCCTTCATGCACTCTCTGATCTCATCTTGTCCATTTGACCCACCTCCTCCTCCCCGACACCATTCCCACTAAACTTCCCTTCCTGACCCCCATGCCAGCTGTCATGGTTCCTCTCTTCAGGTACTGTCCCCCTCCCTTTCAAAACTGCCATTATCAACTTTTCAGAAAACCCATCCGCAATCCCTTTGTCCTTACAAACTGCTGCCTCAAATCCGTGCCCATCCTTCCCACAAGTCCATTTTTGAATCTCACCAATCAATTTTCCATCCCTGCCATTGCACCAAAATGGCCCTACGTAAAGTTATAAATAATATGCCCTGTTATTGTAACCGTGGTGTATTTTCTGTCCTCGTCCTTCTCAACTCCTCTGTAGCCTTTTGATACGGTTGACCGTACCATGCTCCTCCAATGTCTCTTCTCCACTGTCCAGCTCAATGGAATTGCTTTTGTTTGGTTCGACTCTTACGTATCCAATCGTAGCCAGAGCATCTCCAGCAATGGGTTCTCTTCACACCCCACACCGTTACCTTAGAAGTCCCCCAAGGATCCGTCCTTGGCTCCCTTCTCTTCCTCATATACAGTCCCCACCACTTAAAGCGCCCATGTTTAAATCGGGCAAACCATTTTCTATTACCATTATTGTCAATTACAAATTTGTCACTTACAGCGTGTTAAGTGCGCCAGCTATTTTGAGCTGAAACAGGTGTTCACTGAGGAGCTCATATCTCGTTAAGGTGCAACTACCTACTGTACTTAATACCTCGAGAGTCGGGTTACAGCTTGCACTGACTGCAGTAACAAATGTGTTCAGTGAGCAGATCACACCTCGTTAAGGTGTCATTACTTTGTATACTTAATCCCCTCTACATGGAAAGGGATTTATTGAAGCACTGAAGTTTCCCTTGAAATATGAAAAGGTTAATTTGCAAATACAGTGGAATCTTGTTACATTCAATAGTTTGGGCAAATCGTGTTGGCATGATGTACGCGGTGGGGACTGTACGTACTGCCCCATCCCAACTTCATCTGCAAACATGAGGTCAGCTTCTACCCGTATGCTGACAACATCCCACTCTACCTGTCCACCATCTCTCTCAACTCCTCCAGTGCCTCTGTGTTGTCAGACTGGTTGTCCTTCAGTTATAAACAATTTTACAACACCAAGTTATAGTCCAGCAATTTTATTTTAAATTCACAAGCTTTCGGAGGCTACCTCCTTCCTCAGGTGAACGATGTGGAAATTGAAGGAGGCTACCTCCTTCCTCACCTGAGGAAGGAGGTAGCCTCCGAAAGCTTGTGAATTTAAAATAAAATTGCTGGACTATAACTTGGTGTTGTAAAATTGTTTACAATTGTCAACCCCAGTCCATCACCGGCATCTCCACGTCCTTCAGTTAAACATTGAAGAGACTGAAGCCATCGTCTTTGTCCTCACCACAACTCCGCCCCCTCTCCCCCCAGGTCCATCTCTCTCCCGGACGTTGTCTCAGGTTGAACCAGACCGTTTGCAATCTTGGCATCCTATTCAACTATGAATTGAGCTTACATCCTCATATACTCTCCATCAGAAAGACCGCCTAGTTCCACCTCCGTAGCATCGCCTGCCTCTACCCCTGCCTCAGCCACTCTGCTGCTGAAACTCTCATCCATGGCTTTGGCATCTGCCAACTCAACTGTTCCAATGCTCTCCTGGCCAACCTCCCATCGTCTATGCCCCTTAAATTTCAGCTCCTCCAAAACTATGCTGCCTGTATCCTATCCTGGCCCAGGACGCGCTCACTTTTCACTCCTGTCCTTGCTTTCCAGCATTGGCTCCCAGTTCCTCCAGTGCCTCCTAATTTAAAATACTCATGTTTAAATCCCCTCCCTATCTCTGTAATTTCCTTCAGTCCTACAAGCCCCCCTCCCCCTGAACTCTCCTTGAGCCATTTAGGCCCCACACTCTGGAATTCCCTCCCCAAATTGCACCACCCCTCCATCTTCCTCTCTTCCTTATAGCCCACCTCTTTACAAAGCTTCTGTATGTCCCTCTTAATAGCTCCTTACTTGACTTAGTGTCCATTTTTGTCGGAATATACGAACATCCGAAATTGATGCGCAGGAAAAGAAACGCTGGTCCATCAAGCCTTCCCCACACCATGATGGCTGGAGCATCGTGACTAAACACTTCTTCCTCCCGCAGCCAAGTATTCTCCAGAGTGAGCCAAAAAAAGAAGAAAAAAAACTCAGGGCCTATACAGGAACAAATACTCCGGAAAATTCCTCTCAGACCTCCTCAGGCGATCGAAACTAGATCTGTGAAGTGCCTTAGCACATTTTTCTACATTAAAGGCACTATATAAATGCAGATTGTTGTTGTTGATGGATAGGATGGCCCTGTCGCTTCTCATGGCACCATCCCACCCTCTTCAGTCTCACTGAAGGAAAAATGTTCAAAATCCAGTTCTGAATAGAGTTCATGTTTGGGCTTTCTTGAGGAAGGGGTGGAGATGTTTGCTATTTATTGTCAGTTTACTTGGACTAAGGAATCTAAAGTAATTAGGGGAGGTGGGATGAGGGGCTCTCATCATCGCTTAAGTGTTTGTCTGGGTGCGGAGGTCAACATTGATGGCTTCTGCGAAGGTGCCTTTAGGCTGGACTGTCCTCCTCTTGATTAAACAGTATAGAAATGTTAAGAGGGTGGGATGTTGCCATGGTGTATTGAAACACCAACATGCAGTGCCAAGTGCTCAACTGATGAAGGTGCAGGTTCAATTTGACGTTATTGAGTTCCTAATCTCAGCCACTCTGTGTAGGGAGGTGTTGGGCAGAGACAATGCACAGAGGGAAAATTCAGGGGATTGTTTCTACCGTGCAGCTCCATATACTTCCTGGTAAATAGCAAGTGTGGTAGTGATGACTTTGGAACAGGCTACTTGCCTGTCCTTCGTCAGAGAGGGGTGGAATTCTGCACGGGAGAATGGAGGGTGTGTACCCTCCTTTTTGAGAAGTAACAACATAGTCTTAGAAAAAGATCCTATGGTGGAGGAAATTCCTACTGTTCCTGGCCCCACAAAAATTAAAAATTAAAAATTCTTCAGCCCGTTTTTTTGAGTGGCCTCCTGTGCTCCCATGAAGGACCACTGATTAGGCTGCTCAATGCTGGTACAAATCCGTCCATTTGTACTTCAAAATTGCAATCAACATCCTAATATACATCGCTGGACCCTGATTTGCATATTAAAAGTGGCTTCTCACCTGAAACAGGCGAGCTGACTTTCTCAGGATCCGACTCAAGATGGCAGCAATGTAAATGCCATTTTTCAGGCTGCTGCCACCCCATTTACATCGAGCAGGCAGGCAAAATTAGCCCCTGTGGTCGTCCACATTAGAAAATATTATTCATGGGATATTCTGTGCTTGGAGAAAGGAGAAGTTCCCCATCGCCACCTTCTTAGGGCAACTAGGGATGGGCAATAAATGTGATCCTGCCAACATTGCCCACATCCTGAGAACAGGTAATTTTTTTTAAAAAGCATTGTATTCCCAAAAAGATGCTGTGGTCTCTGTCTCAACCACTCCCTGTACAGAGGATAATACCAGAGATGAGATACAGGGCTGTAGGGAGTGAGCAGTGCAGTGGGATTAGTTTGGGATTGCTCCAGCAAACAGCCGGCACAGACACAATGGGCTGAATGACCTCGTTGCGTGCTGTAAACATCTCATTTATCGTTTGTGGGACCTCATCTTGTACAAATTGGCTGCCACATTTACCTTCATATCTACAGCGATTACACTTAAAAAGTAGTTAAATATATACAAAGTGCTTTAGGACATCCGAGGATGTCATAAGGCTCTATGTAAATGCAAGTTTGTTCTGCCTTTCTTGCGAGCCACCATAAATAAAAACTGGGTATACTTAGTATATCCTGCATTACATGTTGCTAATAAGTGGGCAAACATAAAATGTGGCCATACATGGTGTATCCTAGTATGCCCTCCATTACACCCCTGTTTATGCCACTATATGAGAAGTGGAAATACCACACTTGCGCAGGAGTGGCTGCCCTTTTGAGGTTGGGACTAAGGTACACTGTTGGGGCAGAGTAGAGGGAACTGTTCAGTTGTCTGTGCTATACCTAAACTGGAAATGATTAGGCACTTTTACATTGCAGCGATAGCTTTGAGGGCACTGTACTTTTATTGGCCTCCTGCCGCTGAGCTCCCTAGTTTACATTTCCATCCAGTGCTGTTCTCCAATAAACAAAGGGCAGAAACAGAACTGGGTAACAGCTCCTAAGCCCCTTTTTTTTAAAAAAAGGTAAATTGGATGGTTTATATTTCCAAATGCAGCTGATGACAAGAGAAGAGCACATTTGCTCATGGCTGCAGTTTATAAACACGAAACGCTGCTGTGGGTATCCGAAATAGGAACGGATTCCATTTCCCAGGAATAACGGGGTGAAAATATCGCAAAATTGTGCACTCCCAGCCCGGGATTTAGAGTATGTGCCTCAAAGCCATGTGAGTAACGCAAGCTAGAAAGACTGACTGTACGTGTCACCACCTATAACTTTGCAATGTGGAAGACTACATTATACAAGCACAAAGAATGTGCTGCTGGTTTCCTCGAAGTCCAACAGTTGGCATTGTTGGCGGGCTGGCTCTCGACCCTACACACAACCTTGACATTTAATAACCAGAGCTGTCTGTTAATTTTAGGAACAATGATCATGCTTTGCTTTAAAAAGGCAAGTGCTGACATTGCTGCTCCTGACACAAATCTAAGATGTATGGATGGGTCGGTCCCCTTTAACAATGTGCAATAGTCTTAAGAAAAGCAGTTCTGTTTTCATGGAAAGTTTGCTACATATTTTTAGTACATTTTAGTGACTGTGGTGGTACCTCGGATCCTGCTGTTGGACTCTGTGCCCCAGAGCAGCTCTTGCTCCTAAACGCACTTCATTGATAGCTACTGGAAAGTGCACTCGCGTGGAAGTCAAGTTTAGGACAGTCTCGGGCCAAGAGCAGGATCAGGTACGACTGCAACGCCCCCTTGTGAGCCAGTGATCGAAAGTTGCTCACACACTTATTTCTTCATGGATTTAAATATAAAGGATTAGGAACAATTAAAGAGGAGTGTCACAATGGGGGGAAAGGGGGCAACAAAAAATCAGCCAGCTTTTGGAGAGCTTATAAGAGGCATCACATCCCATCAGCAGTGTTTGTCAACCTTGTAGGTCAATTAGCATAAATTCTAGCCTTTCAGCACGTCTTAATGGAAGACAACAGTCAAGCTTAAAATAGTAGCCAGACCAAAACAGCAATCGAGTAAGCAGGTCCAGACAGCAGGACTCTTGTTTTAAACGTCAAGACATGTCATATTTAATTGTTCCTCTTAAACTGATGTGCCAAATCCTTTTTGGATTTGAATCATTGTTGGGAGAGTTAACAACTCTCTAATTTAATATAATGTCATTTAAAAAATGTATGAAAACCTTTCACAAGGCACTTTTATCTAAAGGCGTGCATTTAATAATTTCTGAGTACGTTGGTTTAATGGTTGTCCTGCACCATTTATATTGTACAATTATGTTAGTATAAATTAAACTATAGTATTAGCTGCTGAAAGACATATTCATTCCCATGAACAAATTGTTGCATGATTGGGTAGAGGAATATAGGGGGTGAAATTGGTCTTCAGCGGTAGCGCCAATTGGGCGATAGCAAATCGGCAGCCCGTTTTACACTCTGCCTGGTTTTCTTTTCCTTTGATTTTCAGTGGAAATGAAAATCAAGCAGGGTGCAAAAGGGGTTGCCGATTCGCCATCGCCTGTTTTAATTTAATTAAATTTAATTCATTTAATTGTAAATTTCATGTTCTATCTTTTCTCATTTAAGGGACAGGTATTTAAAAACCTCATTTGAAATAATTATAAATCAGATACTTTAGGCAGATCTACTCAGTTTTACCTCCTCTCCAATATCCTTCTCTTTTGTAAACACTGAAGCAAAGTACTTGTTAGGTATTCCCGCCAATTTCTGCTTATCCTCCCTTAACTCACTATCTTCTCCTCTCGGGCCACACCTCATCTTTAACAATTCTCTTTTTACTGTTGCCATCATTGCCAGTGGGAGGCCTGAACCATTTTGAGACGTGGGTCTCACTTACATGTCAACCATGGCTCAGTTGGCAGCACTCTTGCCTGAGTCAGAAGGTTGTGGGTTCGAGATCCACTCCAGAAATTTGAGCACATAATCCAGACTGACACTCCAGTACAGTATGGAGGTGCCATTAAACCGAAGCCCCGTCTTCCCTCTCAGGTGGATGTAAAAGATCCCATGGCACTATTTTGAAGACGAGCAAGGGAGTTGTCCATGGTGTCCTGGCCAATATTTATGCCTCAACCATCATTTAAAAACAGATTATCACATTGCTGTTTTTGGGACTTTGCTGTGTGCAAATTGGCTGCTGTGTTTCCCTATATTACAACAGTGACTACACTTCAAAAGTACTTCATTGGCTGTAAAGCGCTTTGAGACATCCTGAGGTTGTGAAAGACGCTATATAAATTAAAGTCTTTCTTTACATGCCACCAGCGAGCTATGGGCACACTGCTGCAGTGTGGGAGGGCGGGAAACCAGCAAGTATCCACGCTGAACCGGCTGACAGAGCCTGGAGGTGAGGAGAGGGATGGGGAGAGAGGCCATCGGCAGGGTGGGGGTTTCCTTTAAGGACTGCTGGTTAGGCCACTCAACGCCTGTGTACGTGGCGCACGCTCCGCCCATATGTACCTCGAAGGAAGGAAAAAGCTTTGTTAACTTATATGTGAGGACATTTCTCTACCACAGACACTATTTTGGCATGAAACGCTATGCAGAAACAGACTTAAATGTCCCATTGAGCATTGATTTGGTGTGAAACGGCTGTTGTGTGTCCTTGATTTGTGTACAATTTTGGCAGGTGGAATGGTGTAAAAATAAAATGCTGTCAGTGGCAAGAGCTGGGGTGGGTATGGAGTTTAGCTTTTCAATAAAGATTTTTGTCATCTCTTTTACCCATTCACATCTGCATCTCTGATATGTTTGCCTTCTTATTCATCATTATCCCCATTATTTGAAATTACTATGGTTTCAATGTATTTGGGTATTAATGTGCTACTTTCATTTTTTTTGTTTTTTTTTATACAAATCCTTCTCACTATGGTGGTTAGTTGCTGATTTTCTTCTTGGAGTTTAAAAAAAAATTAAGTTGATTATTTTAGATAAAAGATGCAGACCCTGACCATAAAGCCTGTCAAAATTTGGATCTTTGACCAATGACATTTTTAATCATTGTTAATTATGAGGTTTACACTGAAGATTCAGTGATCCACTGAATTATTACCACATCTGTGATCTGAGATGCAGTTTTTTTTTGTAATGCTGATTATATTGCATGATGTTAAGTCACACAGAACCCTAGGGATTTACAGCATAGAAGGAGGCCTTAGACCAATCATGTTTGTGCTGGCTGAGTCCTAGAGGTCTACCAAAATTAATCCTACGGCCCTTCTCGCTCCGCATAGCCCTGTATCATCATCTGCTTAAAAGATGCATGGTCACAGCCTCAACAACAACTTACATTTATACGGCACCTTTAACATAGTAAAACGTCCCAAGGTGCTTCACAGAAGCATTAGCTACTTCCTGTGGCAAAGCATTCCATGCTCTAACAACTCTGTGTAAAATAAATTTCTCCTAATCTCTCACCTCATGCTCTTACTGACAATGTTAAATTGATGACCCCTTGTCACTGACTCCACAACCAGAGGAAATAGTCTTTCCCTTTTTATCCCATCAAAACCCTTCATAATTAAAAATAAAATGCTATTAAATCTCCTCATATAGCCTTCCCTGCTTCAGTGGAAATAGTCCCAGTATCAAAGTCTCTCCTCGTAACTATAGTTTCTCATCATTGGTATTATTTTGGTGAATTTACAGTGTATGTTCTCTGGATTTAATGTCCTTTCCACAATGGGGCATCTAAAACAACACACAGTATTCTAACTGTAGCCTAACCTTTGCCTTGTAAAAAATAATAATTTCCTCCTTGCTTCTTGTAGTTTATGCCTATTTATAAAACCCAAGGTGTTTTATCTAGACAATCATTCACTCCATTAAATTTGTTAAACTTGACTTGCCTTTAACAAATGGTGTTTGCGGCCCTTGATTATCCCCTGCATCTCCAAATAATTTGATCACCAGCATCAGTAATCAACATTTGGTTCTGATGGCATAACCAAATATTGAGCATTACCATAGCAGAAATCATTTTAATTTGTATCATCTGGACATGAATAACCATCAGATGTGAGCATCATTAAGTGAATTATTTCTCAAATCCCACTATTCCTCATCTGTAATTTTCTAAGTAATGAGACACAATGTTCATGCAATTTGTGTAAGAGTGCAGTGTTTTTAAAAAAAAACGTTGTTACCCAGGTGCCTCTCGGAAATGGCACTGTTGGGTGTATACAACTGGCAAACTATTGCCAGGCATATGTTTTCTTTTCTACGTGGTACACGTTCTCAGCAGCATTAAAATAAAACCATGTCAAACCTGAGCTGAGTAAACAAATGAATTGGGTCATAACTATATAATTACTGCAGTTACTATAATAGCACAGCTGTGCTCAAAGAAGTGATATGGAATAAGTCTCCAGGTTGACAGGTTATTGTCTTTTTGTTTTTCACTTTCTCTATTGTTGAAGTGCGTTCCTGTTCTGTATTATTCTGATCGCACTTTAAATTGTAGCTGAACTTCATAAGAAAAGTCCTGGGGTGTGTGTGATATCCATTGTTATGACTATACCTTATAGTAGCAATGAATAAACCATCTCTTACTTTTATTTGCCCCTCAGTTTTCAATGTTAAAAGTGGACTAGATATTATTCTTTAGGGCCCTTGCTTGGGCCTGAAATGGGCTCCGCGTAAGGTACACGCACCCAATGGGACCTCAGGCCTCATTAATACTATTGGGTGCACTGCCTGTGCTTGTCGCGCCTCCACAGGCAGCTCGCCCATTTGAAGGAATTGAATATCGGGCCACTGGCCTCGCTGGCAGCGGCCCGTAGGTAAGTCCCGGGATGAGGGGTGGAGCCGCAACCGGGAGGGGGCCAATAGAGATACTGTGGTGTCGGGGGAGCACTCCTCCTGGCAACATTTGGTTTTTAAAGTTTTTTTTTAAAAACTTAATGTTCGGTTGGGGCCACTGCATAGTCACAGCGGCTGCTGAAGAATCCGGAGCAGAACAGGCCTGCGTTGCCCAATTTTCCAGAGAGGGACTAAAACAGGAGTTAGGCCTCTCATTTACATATGTAAGGGGTCTAACACCTGTTTTAGGCGGATGCCAGAGACACCTGAAAAATGGCCCGACCCAATATCAGGTCGGACATCATTCAGGTGTCCTTTGGCACAGGACGTTGGTCCCTGAAATTAGCCCTCGTTGCACCTGTTTAATGCTTGGGTCAATTTCTACCCCACAGAGTGCAACATTATAGTTCTGTGTGCTTTAGGCTGATGTCACAGTCGGCCTAAATTGCTGCAGATGGAACCTGCAAGCTGCTTCCCAATGCCCAATTGTCGCTCGCTGCTCGCCGGTTCTATGCAGATGAGGCCCAGTGCCAAATTTGGCCCGCTGATGCAAGTAAGTTAAAGGGAGCGATTGCAAAGAAAGGCTCCTCCTGACCCCACAATAATCATTTACAATCTTGTTTTTTAACTTCTTGAAACGACCGACAGTGATCCCTTTAAGGACCACTGTTTAGACTGCTTAATGCCAATTATCAGTGGGAGGGTCGTGCCCATTGGTAATTCAGAGTTGCATCGAGGTTCTATTGACGTCATTGATGCAATCTGCATGGGCTAATGAGACTCTTCTCTGTTTCCGGTGGACGCCTGGTTCGCCCATTTCAAGGTCCCAACCAAAATGGCAGAGACTCAAACATTGGCAGGGACGGGGCAGTAAGCGTCACGCTTCTATTTGAATCGTGCTACCGCCCGTTCCTGCTTAGCAGAGAGGATGAAAATCCACCCCCATGAGCTTAGTAAGCCTCATCAAATTAATCAAATCTCTTTTCATGCATTTTACTTCTCAGATACTAATCGATACTCTGATATACCTCAGTGCCACATAATGTTCATCAGTTAGGGGGTTACAGTATTAATGAAATTTATCCCATTTCTGTGCATCCTCTTCTCCCCCGCCCCCCCAGCTATTTTCTCCCATTTAACATTCTTAGCGTCACTCAAGATAAACCTATGCAACTAAGAGTTTACACCTCCATGCAAACTTCCCAGCTGATGCAACAACAGTATCTTGAAGTGCAGATTGGCAGGTATTGTTGAAATCACACACAAATTCTATTCCATTAATAAATATTCATGCAGCAGATTTGAATCACCTGTGATACAGTATGAAGCGAAGTGGAGAGCTTGTAATGGAGTAAACACACATAAAGCAATGAGAAACATGATGCCACCTGTCAGTTTCCTGAGCTGAGACCACAACTGTTTCCTCTGATGTACTCATTCTCCGAAGGACATGCTCCCTTTTGTTACAATAAAGGTGAAACCCAAGGACTTTACAATCTGCCCAACCCCCACCTCATGTCACTGTGCAGTGCTGCTCATTGCTAGCATTATGCTATATTCTTTCTTGATTTTGTTGAGCAGCCCTTTCACCATCCAACATTTTTTCCCCTGCTTTCCCCCCTTTACTAAACTATGTAGCACCTAGGGCTGCCTTCTTTTGCCAAGTCCAAAAACTCGGCAAGAGGACAGGGCTATGGCTTAAATTCTATGGTTCGTTTTACTGATGAAAATTAATTGAAAACTTTACTGATCTTAACAGCTAATGCACGTCTATCATAAGACACAGAAATA
The DNA here is from genome assembly GCF_035084215.1 of Heptranchias perlo. Taxonomy (NCBI): domain Eukaryota; kingdom Metazoa; phylum Chordata; class Chondrichthyes; order Hexanchiformes; family Hexanchidae; genus Heptranchias; species Heptranchias perlo. The sequence continues at coordinate 14,880,604 of NC_090332.1, read as the reverse complement.
AATGGGACTAGTTTTAAGAGCAGAACTTGCTAACCTTTCAGAAATTTCTCGACAACCCATTGAAACACTGAGGCTGTCCAGCCTGTTGATAACCTTAGCTCCACCCACCAGTTCCCCATCAAGAAGGGTGGGAGGAAGAGAGAGCAGATAAACCAGAGGGTAGGTTTTCAGCCTATGATGTGCTATAACTAGCTGCTAGGAATTCCGCAAGAGTGATCCGGGTTAGTTCGGCCTCAGATGTTCCCAATAGACAAGTACAGTACCTCTGTGCTTCCATCCTCCTCCCACCCCTGTGTGACAACTTGGCTGTGACTGGCCACTCACTCACAGATACAAACCCTCACATACCACTCCCTGTGGAATGTGTTGCTATATCAACGCACTCAGCCAGGTTTGTCTAGCCGCTTTTCTTAAATATCATCACTAGAAGCTGTTTTTCATTGGCCTCCAGTGGCCTCTTTAAGGACCACTGGGAAGACCTGGTACAAAGGGGCAGAGCTTGCATGCAATTTGTACTCCAATTTTGCAATCAAGATCCTACAACCTGCATAGGATCCCGATTTGCACAATCAGCGCAATGCCTGTTTCAAGTGGACACCCTGGGCGACTAAAAGTCACTCGATCCAATATGGCGGGCACAGAACTTAAGGTGTAGATCGCACATGGAGATAGCGACCCGATTTAGGTAAGTTTTTCCTCGTTTTACGCTTGGTTGAGGTTAAATTTCTCCCCCTGATGTTTGCAGGCAGAAAACTTTCGGTTTATTCAGCAAAACAATTTTGTTTGGAACAAATACACAATATGCAAGTAAATGATAAATTCTTGCAATTGTCTTTACAAAGTAAAATATTAAAAGATATTGGGGTGCATCATTAGCTCATCCTCAGTTTCTGCCCCTCCATGGAATTTGATTCAGCTGTGAAACTGACACAGGTGACAGACAATGTTCGATAACTTAATGCTACCCATCGGTTAAAAGAGATAATTAAGTTCTCTCTGCTGCAAACAGGGAAAATGGCTGCATTTATCACATTATAACTGCAGTATACCAGCATTGCCATTTTTGCATTTTATTGGGTTTAACTCCAGTTTTACAATTCATCTTTCAAGGGGTTAATTAACACATTTAATTCGGTTTAACCCTAAAGGCTTACCTTTTGTTCTTTTCCCTCACATTTCATCCTTCAACTTCACACACTATTCCACAGTGAAAGAGCAGGCACGTGATCAGTTTCTAGGCTTTTTGCAAAGGCTGTTTTGTAGAAAGGTAAAAGAGTGGTCCAGAATGACTATCCCTCTGAAGCACATTTCCTTCCTTCCTTTGGAGCAGAATGTTGCCCATGTTCAGCACTTCCCCTTGTCAGCACAACTAAGATCAGGCTCCAGGAGCTCGCAGCATGGAACATTTTAACAGACCTCTGCCAATTGTGCTCTGTAACTGTAAAAACAGGTCAAGGCACTGCTCTGTTGAATTTTTCCTCTCTTCCCTCTCTTCCCTCCCCTGTGGGGAAGTGCCCTGCCTTCCATTCAGATGCCTCCCACAGGCGCACAGCTGGGATCAGATTTTACTACATGGAATCACATACAGGAATTCCAAATCCTAGCACTTAAAAGTGTTGTACCACTGTGCTGTTCTGCCATGTGACTTTTGATGTGCAAGGTCAAGATCAATGTGACAGAAATGGGTACATGACAATGCACTTGGTGATTTTTTTTAAAAAGTGTGAAATCACGGTTTTAAGTGGGAAAAGCTCAAGAATGATACTGGGATTCTACTAGGAATGCAAAGTGATCTTGTGAGGCTTTTCCTGCGCCCTCGTTAAAAGATAGTTGTGCCCTGAGTGCCTTTTTTTTCATGTATGATTTTTTTTTTTTCTCCCCATGCAGTCCACTCCTCAATTCATGCTGAGGTTCAGTTCCATGAGTGAGCCCAATGAGAGTCAGTAAGCTATACAACTGAGCCTGATATTATCCTTACACCTGTACACTTCATAGCAAGAGTCCCTGGAATGAAATTGGAGGTTGGAATACTGGCTGAATTTTTTAAAAAATACTACGGAGGCAACTTTTAGATCCCCTATCCCAACTCTGACTAATCAATTAACTCAACGTAGACTGACAATCAATTCTAAGACTCCCATGATGATTCGAATGGCTGAGTTCCACGTTGGGCAGTATGCTTACCAGCTAAACCAGTGGATTAGCCCATAATCCTATTTTAAGAGAGCATTGTCTTGATGAAAATTGTTGTTAAACCTTTTTTTGTTTCAGCATGGGGAAGAGTCATGCATTATTTCTATCATCGTAAGATTGTGTGAGCAAAGGGACAATACCTTTCAATGTGATTTACTTTTATTACGTCAAGTGATGGTCAGCAACTGAAACAAATGCTATTTTCCTTGAAAATGGTGCAACTTTCAAATATTTTGGGCTGATGTTGAGTGTAATGAAGTCTAGTCCAATATGGACAGCATGAAGCTTCAGTGTGACTTCTAGCATTTGAGAATGATCAACTGGTTGTCACTGTGTGAATTTGTCTCACTCTACCATCCACGGAATAAAATAAATAAAATTTTATAAAACGGTAAGACACCTTTCAGTCCATCAGTGCTGTGTCAGCTCTCAAAGAGCTATCCACTTAGTCCCATTCCCCTGCCCTTTCCATTTTTCTTTTTAAAATATTTTTTCACATCTCTTTTAAAGGCTATTATAGATTCTGCTTCCACCACTGTTTCTGGTAGGGCATTTCATATCCTAACAAACCCCTGCATAAGGAAAAAATTCTCCTAACCTCTCCGCTGTTCATTTGGTCATTATCTTAAATTTATGCCATCCTAGTCACTTGCTCACTGACCAGTGAAAATAGTTTTTCTCCCTTTACTTCGGAAAAATCCCTCATAATTTTGAACACTTCTATCAGATCTCTTTTTAACTTTCTTTGTTCAATTGAAAAGATTCCCAGTTTCTCTAGTTTCTCCTCATAAATAAAGCCTCTCATGCTAGGTATTATCTTGGTGATTCTCTTCTACAAGGTCTCCAATGCTTTGACATTCCTCCTAAAGCAGAGCATCCAGAATTGGGTACAATATTCTTTTTGGTCTGACCAATTATTTATATACCATTACCTCTTTGCTTTTGCACTTTATACCCCCGTTTATAAAACCAAAAATCATATTTTTATTACAGCTTTATCACTTTGTCCTCCAACTTTAAAAAATTTATGTATCTAAACCCCTAAGTATCTCTACTTCTTTTGAGGTTTTAACATTAAGTGTGTATATATATATATCCTTTCCTTATTCATCATTCTAAAATGTATCCCCTCACATCTCTCCATGAAATTTCATCCCATATCTGTTCAATCCACTAACATGTTTATATCTTCCTGAAGTAGTTTACAGCTCTCTTTACAGTTAACCACTCTCCTTTGCTTTATGTCTGCAAATTTTGATATTGTACTCCCTATACCTAAGTCCAGATCATTTTTATATATTTTTATATATATATATATATATATATATATAATAGAGAGATGCATTGCTAGTGTCCTAGGCCCAACCATCTTCAGCTGCTTCATCAATGACCTTCCCTCCATCATAAGGTCAGAAATGGGGATGTTCGCTGATGATTGCACAGTGTTCAGTTCCATTCGCAACCCCTCAGATAATGAAGCAGTCCGAGCCCGCATGCAGCAAGACCTGGACAGCATCCAGGCTTGGGCTGATAAGTGGCAAGTAACATTCGAGCCAGACAAGTGCCAGGCAATGACCATCTCCAACAAGAGAGAGTCTAACCACCTGCCCTTGACGTTCAACGGCATTACCATTGCTGAATCCCCTACCATCAACACCCTGGGGGTCACCATTGACCAGAAACTTAACTGGACCAGCCATATAAATATTGTGGCTACAAGAGCAGGTCAGAGGCTGGGTATTCTGCGATGAGTGACTCACCTCCTGACTCCCCAAAGCCTTTCCACCATCTACAAGACACAAGTCAGAAGTGTGATGGAATACTCTCCACTTGCCTGGATGAGTGCAGCTCCAACAACACTCAAGAAGCTCGACACCATCCAGGACAAAGCAGCCCGCTTGATTGGCACCCCATCCACCACCCTAAACATTCACTCCCTTCACCACCGGCGCACAGTGGCTGCAGTATGTACCATCCACAGGATGCACTGCAGTAACTCGTCAAGGCTTCTTCAACAGCACCTCCCAAACCCGCGACCTCTACCACCTAGAAGGACAAGAGCAGCAGGTACATGGGAACAACACCACCTGCACGTTCCCCACCAAGTCACACACCATCCTGACTTGGAAATATATCGCCGTTCCTTCATATTGAAGAGACCTTGCCAATTCAAGGAAAAAAATTCCAATTTCGTATAGTAGACATTTTAAAAATGCAGTGATTCACGGATAATTTTAGTGTAGCAGCCTGGGCATCGTGTTCTGGTAACGAGTAACCATAGATGGGAATCTGGCAGCCTGTCAGTAACATAGGTATTGTGATATTTTAGTCACTGTAAAATGCGTTACAGCGCAGGACATTTCACTTCAGAACAATTGAAGTTTGTCAGCCAGAATTCTGACAATCAACAAACGCTGACATAAGTAGAGATCAAATTGCCACCAGTTGTTAGACCTTGCATTTGACATTTGTCAAACTTGCTGTGTCCTATAATGCCGCAATCTGTTTCCATAATATATATTTGTGTAAGAGTAGGGATGTTATACCATATAACAGAAGATGCATTGCAATATAATAGAGGTTGCCTTAGGGAAGACAGTGGGATGTGAGTGGGGTGAAATAGTGGGCCAGACCAAAGAAACAGTTGCAGGGGTTGACTGGGGTAGGTAAAAAGAAGCAGCTGAAGGGGGAACAAGAGTGCCTTTTATTCCCGCTATTTTTTTACACTTGTTTTTGGGATAGGAGTGATGCTAGTAAGGTCGCATTTATTGACCTAGTCTAGATGCTGTGAAAAGGTAGTAGTGGGCCTTCTCCTTGAATCAATGCAGTTGCAATGATGGTACTCCCACAATAGTGTTAGGTCCATATCCTGGAATTCCCTACCTAGCAATGATGAAAGATATGTTCAAGTCAGGGTGGCATGTGACTTGGAGGGGAACTTGGAGATAACGGAACTGCATCTTCACTGAGATGGTAGTGAGGGTATGAGGGATGGGGCCAGGGCTTTGCAGGCTGCTTTGCCGATATGGTACCATGCTGTGGTCTCCGTGCTTGATGCATGTATACTTCAAACAAATTCTTTCCTTTCAGTGAGCTGTATTTATTGAAGCCAACTTGGCATTTTTCCTCGGTCCTGAGAACATTTTACACATTTGTCTCCACAAGTTATGGAGGTTGGAGACTACGTTCACTTTGTCTTCCACACCTACTCCACAGTAGCTCTGTTAGGACGGTTCCCCTCTGCCCCAAAAATGGCTACTTTGCCAAATGCCATCTCCTCCAGCAGGACCTCTAGGCTCTCCTTAGTGAAGCAGGCAGTTCTTGCAGTTGCTTCAGTTATCTTCTTTACACAAGAGTCTACCTCTACGAAAAACAGTGCATGTGTAAAAGAATGCATTGAAAATAATGGATTGTGATACCATTGTGATAGTAATTGTCAAAAAATACAAGTAGGTGTGATTTGAATGTTAATCTGTTATAATAGGATGATAATGTATAATGTGGGTTTACACCCATGATATCCCAGCAACTCCCCACATGCAGGGTGGGCAAATTGGAGGATGAATCGCTCTTGGCCACTCTTGTGCACAGCTTGTGTCAGCCGTGGTTCAGTGGGTAGCGCTCTCGCCTCTGAGTCAGAAGGTTGTTTGTTCAACCTGTAGGTGTGGTGGATGTATAAGATCTCATGGCACGATTTTGAAGAAGAGCATGTGAGTTCGCCCCAGTGTCCTAGCCAATATTTATCCCGCAACCAACATCAATAAAACAGAATATCTGATCATTATCACATTGTTGGACCTTGCTGTGCCCAAATTGGCTGCCGCGTTTCCCTATATTACAACAGTGACTACACTTTAGAAGTACTTCATCAGCTGTAAAGCACTTTGGAACATCTGGAGGTCGTAAAAGACGCTATATAAATGCAAGTCTTTCTTCTTTTGCCGGTGGCCAGTTACAGAATAACATTGGTAGAAGTTGAGAGCAGGGTGCCTGTCCATTTTCTTGGACAGGGTTTGGAACTATAAAGAGAGGAAGAGAAAAGGGAGAAAGTATAAAATAAGAACAAAAGAAAAGTACAATTTCCTCAAAGCTGCTCAAATCATGTGTTTCACCATAGAAGAAAAATGCAGCAGCAGCAGCTTGCATTTGAAATGTCCTAGCACTCCTACTCCTCCTGATCCCACATGGAAAGTTTTTAACAAAAAAAGAGAAAATCCATTTACTGGTACCTCTTCCTGCTAGTGTAGGGCAATCCACAATGGCTTCCTTGAGCAGTCCTCCACTGAACATTGCAGTCAGGATCCGATGGTGTCATTAGAGCCCAATCTGCATATTTAAAGAAAGACCCCGCAGCTTCTAGCGGGTGTCCCTCTCGCATGCTCACGAGCATGTTAAAATCAGGAAGGCAGCGGGATCGGTGTGAATAAGCCTCACGGGCGATATTAACTACCCACTTGTCTGGTTTCCAACAGACAAGGTTAAAATTGGCACTTTTGTGTTGGCAAGCCAGTGGAGGTTGGTGAGGAAGGAGGTGATAAGGGATTGAGACTTGACTTGGGACAAGATCCATGCAGGGGATGTTTGGGCAAATTGCAGTTTGTGTAGGGTGGAACTTGAGTGGCCACCGAGGAGTGCTTTGGAGGAGTCAAACCTGGAGGTAACAAAGACATTGATGAAGATTATGATGAGGTGAGGGAAGAGCAGAGGTGAGTGATGTTGCAGAGATGGAAATAGGTGGCCATGATAACGAAAAGTATATGGGATTTGAAGCTCAGTTCAGGGTCGAGCAGGATCCTGAGATTGCACACCGTTGAGTACAATATGTGCGAGCAGCAAGCAAGAGAAATGGAATCGCGGAGGGAGATCTCAGCAGAAACTGAACAGGATGAATTTGGTCTTGCTGATATTAAGTAGGAGAAAGTTTCAGCTGATCCATAACCTGGCGTCTGACAGCACAGAGTAGTTATGAAGTTGTTGAAACCTGCTGAAATGAAACACACTTGGGCTCATAATTGCTTTTAGAAATTGTTTGGTTTTTTTAAATATCCTGTTTGGGATTTACTTTTCAATTACACCTTGTGAGTCTTTGACTTCAACAGTTCTGACTCAGAATAATAAACTTTCCCAATAATGAATGAAACCCAGCACAGCACATCAGGAATCACACAGACATTCTCAGTCAAACAGATCCCTTCTTTATTCTTTACGCCTCAGTATAACCAATATTGCATGTTGACCTGCAAATTCATTGCACTCACTTTAAGTGAGAATCTGCTCTGTAAATTATTTTTTTTTTAAACTTTGTTTGACATCCTGGCGTTCTCGTCTTAGAACTATGCCAAAAGTTTTGACCTTGGATTTGAAATAGATATAGTTCAGAATAGTGCTAAGAACACCACTTGCCAATTACAATACCATTGGACTGAGGTATCACATGAGCTGGTACTTACTGTATTATTGTATTGGAATTCAGTGGCTTTTCCAAGTACCTATGGAATTGGATGATTGAATGTGGAACAAACATACCACCACAGATACCAATAGCTGTAGCAGGTGACCATCATTCACTATTAGGCATGCTCAGCACATTTACCAACCTTTTTAAAGCATTAACCTAGATTTTCTGGTCCTTGTGAAATTGAAACCAAGATAGCTAGAAACCAGTGCAAAGCTGCCCAGAAGTATGGTGTGCTGATTGACCACAGAAAATTGTGTACAGTTCTTTAGCATAATTATTCATGGCTCCATGAGCAGTATTGTCCTTTTTGTGTGGCAGGGGCCTGAAAATTGTGCTTCATATGAAATTTAAAGGGATGCAGAAGTTTAAAGATAAGTGGCAGCATAGAGGTGCATGCATTCTTGTCTTTTTAGCTTTTCCAAAAGCTATTTGAACTTGTTGGAAGCCTTTGCCAAGGTAGAAAGAAAATAGGGGAATGAAGTGAAATGAAAACTTATGTAGAGGTATGGAACAGAGTCTGCAAGCAAGTGATCAGCAGCCCAGCACTCAACCCTTTGTTTGATAGCTGGTGAAGTGGAGGTGGTGCTCTATGATGTGGTTGTGAGAGGCATGAGCCCTTTATGCCGCTCGAACACCATTCCCATTGGTCAACACTGCAGCATGACTGGAAGGAGATGGCGGGAGATATAGAGTCGTACCAGTTCTTGATGGATGTTAGGGAATGGATGCTTTTACTCATAAGATGCACAAGATAATGGGGTTCAAAGGCATTTATTGGCTTTCATAGGAATTAAGCATACAATGATGACCATTATTAATAATAATTACACATGTACTTAAGATTACACTTACGAGAATATGAATTACCGGAGAAGTCACACGTTACGTAAAAACATAAGAAATAGGAACAGGAGTAGGCCCCTCGAGCCTGCTCCGCCATTCAGTCAGATCATGGCTGATCTTCGACCTCAACTCCACTTTCCCGCCTGATCCCCATATCCCTTGATTCCCCTGGAGTCCAAAAATCTATCCATCTCACCCTTGAATATATTCAATGACTCAGCATCCACAGCCCTCTGGGGTAGAGAATTCCAAAGATTCACAACACTCTGCATGAAGAAATTTCTCCTTATCTCTGTCTTGAATGGCCGACCCTTTATCCTGCAACTATGCCCCCTAGTTCTGTGCTCTTTAGCCAGGGGAAACAATCTCTCAGCATCTACCCTGTCAAGCCCCCTAATAATCTTTTATGTTTCAATGAGATCACTTCTCATTCTTCTAAACTCCAGAGAGAATAGGCCCATTCTACTCAACCTCTCCTCATAGGACAACCCTCTTATCCCAGGAATTAATCTACTGAATCTTCTTTGTACCACCTCCAAGGTAAGTATATCCTTCCTTAGATAAGGAGACCAAAACTGTACGCAGTACTCCAGGTGAGGTCTCACTAAAGCCCTGTACAACTGTGGTAAGACTTCCTTACTCTTGTACTCCAACCCCCTTGCAATAAAGGCCAACATGCCATTTGCTTTCCTAATTGCCTGCTGTACCTGCATACTAACCTTTTGTGTTTCTTGTTCGAGGACATCCAAGTTTCTCTGAACACCAACATTTGATAGTTCCTCACCATTTAAAAAAAATTCTGTTTTTCTATTCTTCCTACCAAAGTGAATAGCCTCATATTTCCCCACATTATACTCCATCTGCCATCTTCTTGCCCACTCACTTAATCTGTCTATATCCCTTTGCAGACTCTTTGGGCTGGATATTAGGAGGGAGGTGAGTTGGCAGCGGGGGGATCGACTGGGCACGTGGGTAACGCGCCCTGTGAATTCGGGGTGCTCCGCACGCGATCGCAGCCTAATTGAAGGCACTTACCTCGGCTTCCGAGTTTCACGCTGGAAAGCTGCGCAGCGGGTGGACTGCGTAGCCGCATCATAGGCTGTCAGCTGGAGGAGTCCTATTTAAAGGGGCAGTCCTCCACTGACGCTGCAGAAAGGAGCCAAAATTACAGCATGGAGCAGCCCAGGGGGAAGGCTGTTCACAGATTTAATGATGCCTCACTCCAGGTCCTACTGGATGGGGTGAGGAGGAGGAGGAGGAGGACGACAATAGAGATCTTCTTCCCGATGGACGGGAGGAAGTGGCCTGCCTCTGCCACCACGAAGGCCTGGCTCGAGGTGGCAGAGGAGGTCACCGGCACCACCAACATATCACACACCTGCATACAGTGCAGGAGGCGCTTCAATGACCTAAGTAGGTCAGCCGAAGTGAGTACACTTACTCATTCCCGTACACTCCGTCTGCCACATCACCGTCCCCACCCCAAATCTCCTTCTGCACTGCCAACACTACTCTGTCACATCACCCCTCATACCCACTCAAAGCTCATCCTCATCTTACCTGCACTTACTCATCTCGCCAGTACTCATCCCACCACTACCACTCAACCCAATCCTCATACACTCTCATGGCTCTGTCTCATACTCACCCTCTTGTGCATCTCTTTCACGGTCAGCCTCACCTATCCTTCCACTACCTGTGCTGCAGCCACAGGGCATGCATCACAGGAAGCGTAAGGCAAACGTGTCGTGAGCATGAAGTGGATGCACAAGGGTGTTTGAGGGTTTGTCATGGTTTTTACTTATATTTGATTTCTGATCAACTCACATTACATATTATATTGTCACCACTACTGCCACGCCTTTGCAAATCTTGTCTGGTTTGTGCAATAATGCCCATTCCTGAGGATCACCATGAAGACCCACACCTGTTGCCACCCATTGTGTCACTGCAGAGTGGGTGTAGGTGTATTTGCAGGGCTCTTTTGTGCAGAAGACTAAGAGATGTCGGCAATGTCCCTGGTGGCACCCTGGAAGGATGCGGAGGAGAAATTGTTGAGGGCAGTGGTGACTTTGACAGCGACAGGTAAGAAGATGGTGCTAGGGCCAGCAGGGAGCTGCTCGGCATGAAGGAGGCTGCCGATGTCCACGACTACATGTCGAGTGACTCTGAGCCTCCGTGTGCACTGTTGCTCAGAGAGGTCCAGGATGCTGAACCTCAGTAGACCCTGTGGTGAGGGTAGTGCCTTCTGCGCTGCATCTCTCTCTGCAGTTGCCCTCCCTCCTGCTATGCAGGTGGATGTGTCACTGCACTGTTGTGGAGCTCCATGTGTCAGAGGTGGACGGCATGGCCGGCAAGGCTGGTGATGCTGTTCGTCCAACGAGGAGGTCATGACTGCAGCTATGGCGGCCCCCATCCGGAAGATGTACGTTTGAGGGGGTCCGCAAGATAGGTAAATGTGTCTGCACACAGAGGTTGAGGTTGAAAGTTTGTGAATTTTATTGTTAGGAGGAGGGTGGTGGAGGCCAAACTTTGTCCAAAGTGACTGAGTGGCCTCCTGCAATGAGTGAGGGCCTTTTTTCCCCCCCCACCTGTCAAATGGACCTTTGCAGCTGCCACAGGCTGGTGGCTGCAACACGTCCATTTCAACTGGGAGTGTTTCCCCCAGTACGGGAAACACACTCAGTTGAGGTGAAAATCTCACCCCCTCCTAAAATATCCTACAAATTAGGTCTGCAAATGACCTGAACTGTCTAATTAATCAGTTTAAGTGGGAAAGCCGGCATCTAAGCGTGTCACTGGGGAACCCGGAAGTGGACGGGTTGGAGCCGGGCTTCGGACCCGCCCTGGGAATCCCCGATTTTCGGAGCCCCCCGCCACGAACCCACCGGCTCGGACGTCTGAAAATCGAGCCCTTTGTTTTTCTCCTCACAGCTTACTTTCCCACCTAGCTTTGTATCGTCGGCAAACTTGGATACATTACACTCGGTCCCTTCATCTAAGACATTAATTTGATTGTATATAGCTGAGGCCCAAGCACCGATCCTTGTGGCACCCCACTAGTTACAGCCTGCCAACCTGAGAACATAAGAACATAAGAAACACGAGCAGGAGTCGGCCATCCGGCCTCTTGAGCCTGCTCTGCCATTCAACAAGATCATGGCTGATCTTCTACCTCAATGTCATTTTCCTGCACTATCCCCATATCCCTTGATGCCTTTAATATCTAGAAATCTATCGACCTCTGTTTTGAATGTACTCCATGACTAAGCCTCCACAGCCCACTGGGGTAGAGAATTCCAAAGATTCACCACCCTCTGAGTGAAGAAATTTCTCCTCATCTCAGTCCTAAATGGCCTACCCCTTATGTCCCGTTTATCCCTACTCTTTGTTTTCTGTCCTTTTAACCAATCCTCTATCCATGCTAATACATTACCCCCAACCCCATGAGCCCTTACCTTGTGTAATGGTCTTATGTTCTTATACCTAATGAGGCTGGGACAAAGGAAGCTTGTAGCTGAATGTTTATCAGTTAAAGTCTCTGTCTGGTAAACAAAACTGATTTTTCCATTGAATATTTCACTGGAAACAAAACTGATATTTCCAGCCTTCTCTCAGAAACTCACTTAAAAGCTAAAGTTAATTTAAAGAATTGAACCGTTTCCTTACAATGGATATCAACTGTGGATATCCTTGGAACAAATGGGACAGCTCTGCATCTGGTCTTCTGCTGACCCAGAGCCTGCAAAACTAGTTTTCAGATGTGGTTGATGACATCATGGCCTATGTGGGCTGATCAACCTGGCATACCTTCTTTCATCCAGTACTACTTAAAAGCATTTAATACTGAATCGGATGTTTCCATAGAGTAGTCTTTCACATATCGTATTTGTGCCATCAGGTCATGGCTTCCCTTGGGAATTGGAGCTTCTCCGTGCACTAATCCTCTGACAAAGTGAGGTACGTGTCTATAGGTGTGGGTGTGAAAGTACCAGCAAGTGGATGTGAAGTGTTTCTGGTGTGACCTGACCTCCTGTTTCTTTTATGGATCTAGGCCGCTTTTCTGGCCTAGTAGCCCTGGCGAGCCCACTTGCACCCTTCAGAAAGCTGCTACACCCCTTGGGCATACTGGCCTCCACATTTACATCGGTCGCAGTGAGGCCAGTGCAGTGGAAACTCCCAGCACAGGGAGTCCCTGCTCCTGGCCCTGACCCTTATGGTGCGGGGGACCATGTCTGGGGTGAACAGAGGTTCTGCCCCGGACCAGGCCTCCTGGAAACTACAAATGAAGGTCAGGTCCCATTGTATCTGGGTCCCAGCCAATTTCCCGGGCTCTCTTCTGCACTTCTGCAGAAGTCTTGAGTATTTTTGCAGTCACTTTTTTTTAATCATGGGGACGAAATGGTTTCAGTGTTGTGTCGCTTGCAAGGTTTTTTCTTCCCCATTTCCTGGGCAGAATTCTAAAATGCCAATGGAAAAATGGACCCAAAATTGATCAGTATGGTGTTTCTCTGTCATAAGACATTGTCCATGCGCTTCTTTGTATGGAAGGAAATTTGTATGGTGTGTCAGCCCGTTCACCCTAGTACACCACCTCTTAGCCGCAAGGAACATCATTAGGTGCATGGGAGGAGGTTTCCCCCATCCACCTGCTAGGCACCTGCAGTGCTCTCTGCAGGATCTTTTATAAGGAGAGAAAGAAAAATTAATTTGAAAGTAGGACAGAAAATACTGTGTACATATGCAAATTTTTGATGGTTTGGTGACTTCAAAACAGCAAATATGCTTTTGGCTATGTTTAATTTTTCATGACCGAATGGTAGTCGCTACATATATGTGAATGCATTGGCTTTACCTTAGTGTCTGCACTGTATAGGAGAACCTGTACGGATTGAATTGATCTGCTTTACGTCCCCATGAAGTGCGATAACAGCAGCTGGTTGTATAGTACGGCAAAAGTATGTATTTGCATGTTGCGTATACAGTGTCTATAGCATATCGAACCATCAGTGATTTAATAATTCATGCATTGCTGTATCAATATCTGACAACAAGGTTTTGCTTTGAATAGTTGATATTTTAAAGATTTAGTGAGAAACAGCTTAACTTTCACAAATAGACTTGTAAGCGTATGGTAACTGGTAAGTTTTTTAAGTTTCTTGTATTCCTTTTCCAACTTTCAAAAAAAATATTTTTTGATTTGCCAGTTATTTTGTCTTTTTTACTCTTTTTTATTTAACCTTTCTAAAATGCCAATGGAAAAATGGACCCAAAATTGATCAGTACGGTGTTTCTCTGTCATAAGATATTGTCCATGCGCTTCCATGCATGGAAGGAAATTTGTATGTTGTGTCAGCCCGTTCGCCCTAGCACACCTCTTAGCTGCAAGGAACGTCATTAGGTGCTTGGGAGGAGGTTTCCCCCATCCACCTGCTAAGCACCTTAAGGCCTCTGAATAAGTTAAATTTCATTTACCAAGAAAATGGAAAACCAGTGGTCTTTCTATAACATACAGCAGGGCTAATGTTCCCTGCAATCTGGGTCAATGGTGCATGGTGACTGAATAAGTCAAATTTTATTTTTATTACAGGACTTTTACCAGGGTTTTGGGCGGGTGGGTAACGAGATGAATTGGAAACTCACCCATTGCTCCAGAAATGAGGACCAGGCTATTTTTAAGTCCTGGGCCTCATTTAAATCCAGCCCACCGACTTCCCACCCATTCTGGGCCGGAAGTCAGCGGGAAATGGTAGAAAATCACCCAACCCAGAGGCCACCTGCTGACAGCAGGTAGGTGGCGTGATCGGCTTCTAGGGCCATCTTGCAGGGGTCTCACGTTTGGGAAGTGGGGATTCCATGGCAGGGTAGGCCTAAGCTTGTTGGGCCCAGAGGAACAACCCGCTCCTCCTGGCCCCACAAGGAAAGTTAAAATAAAACTTACCTGTTTAGTCCTCTTCTGGCTCTGGCTCCTCTCACCACTGTCTTCACCAGGCGGGGAAGCCACAGCGGCTTCATGCTCAGGCCATCCAGTTGAAATTGTAGTTGGGTCCTGATGACTCGACATGCACATGTAAAGAAGGACCTCGCCGGCTTTGCACCAGTGTCCTTGCTGCCTGCTCAGTGGAGCAGATTAAAATCCAGATCAGTCGGCTCCCAGCAGCTGCAGGGTATGTAAATAACCTGTACAATTTTAACTGCCCACCTGTTCAGTTTCTGCCAGGTAGGTACAGTTAAAATCGCCCTCTTAATATTTGCCTTTTGTGATTTCCTTTTCTCCTTTTGCCGAATATTTCCCCACCTTGTCACTTTCTTTTAATCTGGGAAGAGAACAAACATGGAATAACTTTTTATACAAGTAACAAGCATAAATGTTAATTTCTGACTTCTTTGTTCACCTGCAGTTTTGCATTTTACTGTTTAAAATCCAAGACCTAAATACTATGGCAAAGAGATCCCAAGTCTCTCAACTCAGATGGCAATGCAGGGAGCCATCGATGATTTGCCATCACCAGCATCATTCTGTCAGCTCCAGTTCCATTCCAGTGACTTTGCTGTTAAATGACTGTAGCTGGTAAATGATTTATGTTGTTAAATTAACATTAGCTTGATAAATTAGAATTTAAGCTATGAAACCTTGGTCTGTACGAATTTTTTTTTAAATGCATGTGATTTAGCAGCCAAATCATTTCTGGCTTCTACTCAGGAATAAATGAAATGATTAGGATGCTTCTGGAACTTTCTTGTTTACTAGTACTACTTTCACTGATGCCTTCACATCGGCAATGGGACTTTTTTCTATGACATTTGCTTGTTTTGTTCTCTCTCTCGGTTTCCCCCCCCCCACACTCCCCGCCTTTATTTCTTTTGTCATTGTTTCACCTCTAAATGTAACTTTTGCACAAAGTTCATTAAGCAGCCAGTGCTGTTTTGGTTGCAAGGCATTGCAATCACTTGACTGCACAATGTTTGTAGATTTGTCAAGCATGCAGGATATCTGATTTTGATGTAATGGTGCAGGCCTTTAAACCTGCTAAACTAATGTTGGGTTTAAAGGAGATTACCTGGATGATTAATTAGCACTCGAAAGGGGAACTCCACTATTCATAATTGTCCTGAAGCTGCTTTATATTGATTTTAGCTTAAAATTATATTCTATCGCACAGTTAACTTCAGATCATCATTGCTATATTTGCTATGACAATTCAAAGATCTTCTTTGATTTGAGCCACAATTCAGATGGTTTGTGCAGAGGCTGTAATAGAATTTGAGTTTTCCTTTCAATTTTATTTTGTCATCAAAGGTGAGGCAAGTCATTGGAAACTTGTCCACTTTTATTACACAGTATCCACTTCAAATGCTTCCATGTTAGGTGTAGCACTTCCTTAGATGCAGAGTATGGTGAACGGTGGCCAGGGTATGATATTGTATTGGTTATGCTATTGGACTAGTAATCCAGACGTTGAGAGTTCAAATCCCACCGTGGCAAAGACCCGTGTAGCTGAGTCTCACCCATTTTCTTGGGGGTTCGCTGGAGACTGGTGGAACCCCCTTGAAATTTCGGGGCCATTACAATTTTTCCCCATTAAGGTTAGAAGTTGATGTTATTAATACATTAGCTTGTGTACTTGCTTGCTTAGATGAGAATCAGGCCTTTAAAATGATGAGAAGCAAGGATAATGTAGATGTAAGCAGGCTATTAAACTTGGAATATCATTACCAGAACTAGAAAACATAAATATAAAATTAGCAAGCCACAAGTGAGAGATCAGAAGAAATCTTCCTGCCTCTTTATTCTGGGGCGTTAGCTGATTTTAAAATGCACGTGATGTGCGCCAGTATTGCCAGCTCCTGTGAAAATGGGTTGTCACGGCAAATTCCAGCCAATTTACCTTTAGGTTGCAGCCGGCTGTGTGAAACCCATGCGTCAGGAGTTGACGTGAAAATCGATAAAGAAAGCATTAGCCAGTAGGATACCAGAAGAGACACAGTAACGGGAAGGGAGAGGCACTTTTTTTAACTTTTGCCCGTGAGCAATACCAAGGGCGATCAGCTATATTTTATATATATCCCCAGACAACAGCATATATTGTGGAAACATTGTACATTATAATTCAATGGGGTTGTTATGCTAATCACTTCTAAAAAGGATTGCTAACAGGTGGTAGATGCCCAGCACTCATCATTAACTTTCATCAGAGATTAAAATGCTGTCAGTTTCAAAATACCAGATGCACTTCAAAGAGTCCCTGTACCATCATCATTGCTTTGCCTATTCAAAAATAACCAAACTAAATAAATTAGTGCATGCTGAACGACTCCTGAAAAGTTGATGTATCCCTATTTGATTGTCACACTTGAACTAATGAATGGTGAATTTCATTAGATTCTCAATTAAACTAGCTGCTGACCTCTGATCATCTCTGGTGACTGAAGAGTGTCTGTAGCTGCTACATTCTGTCTACATTTTTTTTTGTGTCTGCCAGCTGTCTGGCCCCTTTTCAGAGAATTGTCAAATCCATGAGATCCCTGTGGCCACTAAATCTGACCATTGATTGGTCTTGAATATTCTTTTTTTGATTGGTTGTTACCAAGCATTTGCTTGGCAGAAATAAGATTCAGCATTTTCCTACCGTACTCTCAGGACCCAGCCTCCTGCATCTCAGCCTTGGGTTTCACCTCCTCAATTCCAGATGCCATCATGCGGCTGTGGTTCTCGCTCTGTGTCCTCAGCAACTTCCTTCTGTCTCTGGTGCTGGTGCGAGCCCCGGGATTACTCTCTAGGTTACTTACTCACTGGCTGGTCAGCAGCACTATCAGCCGAATTCTCCACGTCCTCCTCTTCAAATTTGTGACCGTTATAATAGAAGGATATGCTGATAGGGTTAGATGAAGCAGGGTGGGAGGAGGCTTGTGTGGAGCATAAAAACACCAGCACAGACCAGTTGGGCCGAATGGCCTGTTTCTGTGCTGTAAATTCTATGTAAATGTGTGCTTAATTGGTTAATCCAATCTACTGATAGATGATTTTCAGTATAACTATATTTTAATGTTTGGATTTACATTTTAATATTCCAGCAGATAACCTCAAGAAGCAATGGTGTAAGTTTAGGAGACATATAAAGTTGAAAAGAATATGAGCTGGCTGTTTTATTAAAAAAATGTTTTGTTGCTCATGGGTAGTCTGACTTCTAGAGCATAATTTCTAATGTTTACTGCGATCCTGTGACAGCTGTAACATGACAGCAGTTCATCCATTACTATAAAACACCAAATTTATTGAGTCAATATATAGCATGACTAATATTTGGATTGATGTGGAGATGCCGGTGATGGACTGGGGTGGACAAATGTAAGGAATCTTACAACACCAGGTTATAGTCCAACAGTTTTATTTGAAAATCATAAGCTTTCGGAGGCTTTCTCCTTGAGGTACATTTGGCTCTTTAACTGTCATCCCGCCGGCTTTAATTGCCAGTGGGACTTCCATTTTTGGGTCACCCGCGCGCACATAGGTGGATCCATGGGAAACGTGGAAGTCGGCGGATTTTAGTTGGCTTCCGAACCCTAATGGGATTGCCACGATTTTCGGAGCCCCCCCCCCCACCCCCCAATGCACCCGCAATTGCCCCCTAAAATTGAGCCCCATATCTTTTTATGGAGCTCAACATCGTTTTTATTGCAGGACTGGAATACTCAATACCAATTAGGCATTGAATTTCCCAATCTCTGATACATCCAGATTTGTAATCAAGGACTAAAATGGTGGTCTAGTGGCATGGATAGCTCTGGACCCACTTGCTACTTGGCGACCATAAGCAGAGAAATATTTTGGCATACAATCTGCAGCTCGTCCTCTTGGTGGAGAATGTGTGTACACGGGGATTTAGGAGGCAAAATCGAAGAGAAAATACACTTCTCTGCCCAAAAATCATTCTGATGATCGATCAATCTATGAGTGGTGCATAAAATGGACTCAACAGTGTTTTTTGCAGTCTTCAGTGAGGAAAGAGAAAATTAGCAAGGAAACAGTAATAAACTTTGTAAATTTCCAACAGTTCTTCGATCCTTAAATCTATTCTGTTAGCATGTGAAATTGTCGAAGTATGACTGATCACATCTTTTGGTATTTATTTTCCAATATAGGGTCTGATTTTCTGTACGTTTGAGAGCTCTAAAACATGTTTTATATTCTTTTCCGTAAAACTTTGACAAAACATGTATAATACACCAAGCATTTATGCTGTATATGGAAAGTTCGTAGCATTGTTGATATTAATTATTTAAGTGCACCAAAATAAAGCACTCCATTGTCCTATCCAATTACTTTTACACATATAAAGAACAAAATGAAAATGCTGTGAGCATTCTGTAGGATAAATTCACTGATCCACTCCCAGCAGGGAGCCAAGCTCAAACAGAGCACAGATTTTGGAATTGGCACTGCAGTGTGGTAACCCTATCCCTAACCTTCAGGTGTGCATGGTCAAACCAATGTCTGACCATTTCTGTATTCTATGATGGTGCTCCAGTGCTCTATATAAAAATTATTACGTTCCAAGTACTATACTTGCTGCTGTTACAGCCTAAACACCCCTTTTATACAATAGTAAGTAAAACATTGCAGACTGTTGTTATTAAGTAAGATCCTAAAAGTTGTGTGAAAAGAAAATGTGGAAAAGTGATGCTGTGTGGGAAGAGAAAAGCCAGGAATTATTGACACAGTCCTTACATTTACCCACCATGTTCCCATTTCCCTTCAACCACTTTCCCTTCATCCACCTGTCCAATCTAATCTTGAATGCTGACATAGTTGCTGCCTCAAAGATTAACCCTGGAAGAGAATTTCACAGGTTCACAACTCTGTGCAAAGAAGTTTCTCCTGCCCTCTCTTCTAAATTTCTTGCATTTAATCTTATATCTATGGTCCTTCATTCTTCACCCCTCAACTGCTGAAAACAGTCTGCTTCTATCTACCCTGTCCCATCCTTTCATTGTCAAATTTTTAGGATCCACTAGATTAAGATAAATAACCTTCAGTCCACAGCTGATCTATGTTACAACATTGTTGTGGCAGCATCTGAGAGAATGGAACACAATGCAACAATCAGAGTAACCAAACAATGGGGGGGAAGTCTTCTTTAGGAACCATTCTTTCATAGTGTGTGAGGCTGTGTAAAGTAGCATGGAAATAACCAGAATGAAATTAAGTTGGAGGCAACATTACTTGGATGATATAATGGAGAGTGCCCAGTACCCATAGAACCATTTCCTAGTAGGAGTAAGAGCCTTTAATTGAGAAGGGAGAAATTAACAGATAAAAGTCTCTCAAATGAGCAAATTGAAAGCTCAGGAGTCCTGAAAATGGGTACTGTTAGTACAGGTGTATCCGATCTGTTTGTGTACCCCACAGAGAGCATAAATTTACAACTGTTTTAGGAAAAAAATGTATAGAAATTACAACCCGGAAACAGGCCATTTGGCCCAACCAATTTTTGTCAGCATTAACCCTCCACACAAGCAAATAATTCTAATCATATTTACCCACCTTGTTCTCATTTGCCTTCAACCCCCTTTCCTTCATCCACCCATCCAATCTAATCTTGAATGATGACACAGTTTCTGCCTCAATAACTAACCCTGGAAGTGAATTTCACATCCTCAACTTTCTGTGTGAATATGTTTCTCCTGCTCTCGGTTTTAAATCTCTTACATTTAACCGTGTATCAATGGCCTTTCATTCTAGACCCCTCAACTGCTGGGAACAGCTTCTATCTACCCTGACTCATTCTGTCATTCTATTAAACACTTCTATTATATTTCCCTATAATCTACGTTGTGCTCATGGGGGGGGAAAAAAAAAGTCCCAATTTTTCAAATCTTCCTTTGTGTTTGTATTTTCTCATACCAGACAGGATCCTGGTGAGTCTGCGTTGCACCCTCTCTGAAGCCTCAATATCCTTCCTATAGTGTGGGCCCAATACTGCATACAGTAGTCTAACTGCAGTTTTATTAAGGCCTTGTATAGACTCATCTCCTCTTGGCTTTTATATTCTACTTTTATATGAAAACCTAGAATTTCATTAGCTTTCTTAACAGCCTTACCAACCTGAGGTGCTGCCTTTCAAATTCCCTCTGTTCTTCCACATCACCAAGTCTACTTCCATTCAGTATAATTACTGCTGTTCTATTTTTATGAAAATACTTCACCTCACATTTGCTGACCTCACCCAATTTTCCTTTCCATTGAGCCATTGATAGCATTTTACACTATTATAAATTGGATAGCCCAGTGTTGAAGGATAGAATACTAGAGCCTGGTCTTCAGTTGCTTCCAAGCCTTTATTCATAGAGCTCTCCCTTACACATCGTGTACCCCCAAGATAAGCTCCCTCCTGTAAATGGATACAAGAGTCCCCAATTGATACCCACCACCTGAATACAATTAACACTAATTGATATAAAGTACATGGATACAATTAACATACACTGTCGCTAAAAGTGAAAATTACACCCAATGTCAGAGCTTTGCTTCCAGAATTTCTAACTTGGGAACAAGTCGCTCCGTTACTTAAAAAGAAAGCCAGTCATAGTGTAATAGATATTTTTGCGTTTCAGACTTTTACTGCCTGGTGCAATTCACATTTGCGGAAAGCTGGTACTCAAATCGAAAATATTGAAGATGACTTCAGAAATGGACTTAAACTTATGCTTCTTTTGGAAGTTATTTCAGGTAAGTTGAGCTAAGCTCTTTCTATCAAAGGGACAAATGATCAGTTAGTCTTGGTAATGTGGCTCGATTTAAAAGTGAGCTCACACCACCTGCGTGATATGGACCAGAGAGGTTGAAGGTTTCATCCTTAGTGTGTGATGAGTTAATTGATCTCAGCCAAGTAGGGAGCAGGGATGCTGTACTTGACCTCAATTTCTCTAGGTTAAGGAGGGGAATAATTAGCCACGATTCCAATTCTTCATTGCTATCCAGTGACTCCTGCTGCGTGTCTGATGAGGATAGAATCTGGCTTGATTCTGATGCCCCAAACAGTTGAATAGCCTGCCGTCTAGGTTCACATATGAACAGTGACCCCTGGGGTGAGGTCTAAAAAGCTGCTGCTGCCTGTGGGATCAGACCACAGTATAACTTAGTGCCTTCAGGAGAGGAGAGGAGAGGAGAGGAGAGGAGAGGAGAGGAGGGGAGGGGAGAAATGGCCCCTCTATGCTGTAAAAAATTTCTTCCCTTAAAGCAGTGCTCAGTTCCTTTTTGTTGTTGTCAGCAATAATTGTCTCACTGTTGCTTTCCCATTTGGAAAAGTTGTACAGTTATTTCTATTTCAGAATTGACTGTTTAGGTTTGTAGCCACAGTTTGTTTCATTGTACTTTTTTTTGCTGGCACCTCTTCTTTGAATTGATTGAGTAAGGTTCTTGTTCATATTTCTCCCTGACATTTTCATAATATAAGTTGTAAATGTTTGTTTGGTATTTTATACAATAGGTGGTCATGTACTGTGTAGCCATTGCGTTCTCTTGGGGCACAATTTTGAAGACTACCTTTTGCTTTTTTAAGAAGTGTATATGACTGCACCTGGAGCACTGGAAACTAATCCTCAAACAAAGGATAGCTTTTTCACCTCACCTCACCTCTATAAGTGAACTCTGGAATTGGGCTTCATACCTCCTATCTGAAATTTCAGCAAGACTATTTTTGTTAACCTCTGCAACTTCATCTGCCTCAGCTCCTATCTTTCTCTTCCCCAACCACCAAAACTTCAATGCACACTTTTATCATCTAGTGGCTGAATATTTCCAGTGCTCTCCTCATGGGCCTCCCCACTTCTATCATTCATAAACTACAAGTTGTGCAGAATGCTGTGGCCTGTGTCCAGGCTCCACTGGCTGCCCATGTCCCTTTTAAAATTCTCAAATTCCTTCACAGCTTCAGCCCTCACTACTCCATGATCCAGCCCTACATTGCTATGTGCATCCTCCGGTCCTCCAATACTTGAGATGTCACACTCTCCTTCAACATTGGTGACCATTCCTTCAGCCACGCTGGCCTCGCTCTCTGAATCTCCCTCTCTCCATGTCCACCTTGTCATCTCCCTCTCTCACTTCAAAAAGCTTCCTAAAGGCACTCCTCTTTGACTGTATTTTTGTTCCCTATTGATCCTCTTCTCTTTGCCCTCTCTACCTGCCTGGCCTTCACTTGGTATCCAATACACTTCACAGCACACTTAAGATGTCTCTCTATATGTAATCAACACCATAGAAATACAAGCAGTTGTTGTAAGTGGCTGTTGTTGACTTTGATAGTTTGTGTGAAAGAGTTGCCTCCAATTCATTTTTTTGTGCTTCCTAGTGGCTAGTAGAAAGTAGCAGGTTTCCTGATTTTTCTTGTCTGCGACTGATGCATAGTCCCAGGAAACCAAAGAATGGGGCAGTAAAATTTTTAGATAGGCTTTTAAAAAAAGAAGTTGATCATGAAACCCATGATTTTAGGTACAAGATCAGTAGCCGACTCATGGATAATTAAAACTATGTCCGCCTCTCTATCTGGTGTAAAGTGTGCTGCTTCTGTAAAATAAGTATGTAGTATTCTCAATATAGTCCAACCATATTTTTGTGATCTTCCTCTCAGTTCCGTTCCTTCTACATAACACTCTTCACGTAACTGCCATCATTCAACAACAACAACTTGCACTTATATAGTGCCTTTAACATAGTGAAACATCCCAAGGCGCTTCACAGGAGCATTATCAGCCACATAGAGATACTAGGACAGGTGACCAAAAGCTTGGTCAAAGAGGTAGGTTTTAAGGAGCATCTTAAAGGAGTAGAGAGGTGGAGAGGTTTGGGGAGGGAATTCTAGAGCTTAGGGCCATGGGGCCAATTCATTCTGTTTGCATGTCCAAATTACGAGTGGTTTTTCAGTGATTTAATCCACTACTATTTTGTATGATCCAGGTTTCTTTAAAGTTGTATTTCTAAGCCTTGGCAGCCAAGAAATGTCTAGAATATATTCTAGAATATAAAGTGGCAAAATGTGAAGTTATCTACTTTGGTAGGAAAAACAGAAATGCAGAGTATTTTTTAAATGGTGAGAGATTGGGAAATGTTGATGTTCAAAGGGACCTTGGGTGTCCTTGTACATGAGTCACTGAAAGCTAACATGCAGGTGCAGCAAGCAATTAGGAAGGCAATTGGTATGTTGGCCTTTATTACAAGAGGATTTGAGTACAGGAGTAAAGATGTCTTACTGCAATTATATAGGGCCTTGGTGAGACCCCACCTGGATTATTCTGTGTAATTTTGGTCTCCTTACCCTAAGAAAGGGTTAGGGTTAGAGGGAATGCAACGAAGGTTCACCAGACTGATTCCTGGGATGGCTGAATTGTCGTATGAGGAGAGATTGAGTAGACCAGGCCTGTATTCTCTAGAGTTAGAAGAACGAGAGGTGATCTCGTTGAAACGTACAAAATTGTTACAGGGCTCGACAGGGTAGATGCATGGAGGATGTTTCCCCTGGCGGGGGAGTCTAGAACCAGGAGTCACAGACTCAGAATAAGGGGTAGGCCATTTAGGACTGAGTTGAGGAGAAATTTCTTCACTCAGAGGATGGTGAATCTTTGGAATTCTCTACTGCAGAGGGCTGTGGAGGCTCAGTCATTGAGTTCATTCAAAACAGAGATAGATAGATTTCTAGATAATAAAGGCATCAAGGGATATGGGGATAATGCAGGAAAATGGCATTAAGGTAGAAGATCAGCCATGATCTTGTTGAATGGCGGAGCATGCTTGAGGGGTCAGATAGCCTACTCCTGCTCCTATTTCTTATGTTCTTGTGTTAGGCAAGTGACTTCTGCCACAAACGACCTTCGTTCATCTTCTGCCCTAAGGTATTATGTTTCACTCTCAAACATTAAAATGGGCTGAAGGAATTGTGAGGGGGAGGGGAGGATATAAACTGGAAAAAGAGAGGAATCATGCACTCACGGGACAAAAAAAATCATTTTACCCATTTCTTTATCTCTGTAGGTGAGCGGCTCCCAAAGCCGGACAAGGGCAAGATGCGCTTCCATAAAATTGCAAATGTAAACAAAGCATTGGATTACATTTCCAGCAAAGGAGTAAAGCTTGTTTCAATTGGTGCTGAAGGTAATTTGATCCAAAAGATTTAAGTGTTGCAAAAGTAACCCAGCGGCCGAGTGATCAAAAAAGGGACCGCTGGAAGCAGTTCCAAAAAAAAAAAGGGGCCCACCCCAGGATCAAATCTCATCCCCTCCCAGACCCAATCTACCGGCCGGTTCAGCGTAGGAGACTGCTAATTTTCTGCCCTCACTGACCGTTTGGTACCCGGAGCTCACCAATGGCATCTAAATAAGGCCAAAAGCCACATTTTGTTCGGGCCTCAAGCTGGCTGGGACTAGCATCAGAGCCATCGCTCCACCAACGTCTCATTCATTTTGGGTGCAAGTCGAATTTCTCATCTTATACCCTTCTGGACACAGAACACTCGGCTCTCTTGTGCAGGCCAGCTATGTGACTTTCTCGTTGCTGGATTGTTTGGACCTGTTGAGTTTGCAGTAGAGGCATTTTTATTTCACATTTGTTCCTTTTTTATTTTTGCTTCTGAGGACTGGGGTGTTACACACTGACAGTCAAGACGTTCCACAGTTGATGTGTTATGACATTCAAATTCAATTATTAACAATTGTGATGAACTTCCAGAGTCTGAGTGAAAATTAACAGTTGTTGATTAGGACATTTTTTTTGGCATGTAGGTTTTTGTTCTAATAGAATTAAATCTCTGTGAAGATTGGATATCACACTAACAATCTGCTCAACTATTTTCATGACTATTACATTTTTATTTCTTCTACTGTAGAAATAGTAGATGGGAATGTGAAGATGACTCTGGGTATGATTTGGACTATCATCCTCCGTTTTGCTATTCAGGACATATCTGTGGAGGGTAAGTGAAATGAGCTTCTATTTTCAATCCAATGCAACCCATACAACAAAAGCCTCAAGTTTACTGGGAGTCCTGTGGTGGTGATTCAAACATCAACAGATATAGATTAATAGTATCCAGACTTTTGAATCACAGTGTTGCTTGTATTTACACTGTGGCTAGAGGCTGGTGTTGAAGAAACAGGTAGAAACCACTGACTTTGGTGCTCATTGACCTCCACAGCAGCCCAGGTTTGCACAACTGGTTTGCAAGCTACTTCAGCAGTGCCATTAATGACAAATTTTAAATCTCACTGGGGAATCACACCCAGTTTGAAAATGACCTCAGCTGGGCTTTCATCTCCAGTGTAAAAAGAAAGTAAACGATAACATAGAGTTGCATTTGAAATCAGGAAAACTGTGACACAGGCATCCATCTTTTTCTGATCAAAAGTCAAACTTATGACAGGAAAGACTTTGCCCAGTGTCATGTAATTCTTGACACAAACACCTTTCTGACCATGTAATACCTGGTTGATTGAACATAGCTAATGAAACCTTTTTTTTTCTGGTGGTGTCACCTTTGTGTTTGTAAACTTGAAATACCGCTTTTCCTTCACAGAAACTTCTGCTAAGGAAGGCCTACTGCTCTGGTGCCAGAGAAAGACTGCTCCCTATAAGAACGTAAATGTGCAGAACTTCCATACAAGGCAAGTCGAGGAGCTATAGACGCCAATCTTAAGAGAAATCCATGTTATAATTAATGTGGTGCGCACGCATGCAGAATTGTGCACTGCCAGCTTGTGATGTTCTGTCCATTACCATAGACTGGGAGAGTGCGGTTTTACAATGTGTGCTCTCCTATGCACCAGGAATGCAGAGGTGGTGAAATCATTATCCCGTGGTTGCTTTTATTTTCAATGTAAATTTTTCTAACACAAACACTGACTACAGGCCTGGCCCAGCATACATTAATTTTGGATTTATTTTACCACAATACTGCTGAAATGATAGCTCAGTGCAATCAGATTAGTTGTATTTTGTTGCTTTGAAAGGCACATTCGTGGAATTTTAAAAATCAAGCACAGTTCACGAGAATTTGCTGAGGCTGTTAAGATGAAACCTAGATTGTTTGTGACATTGCTCGTCCTCGCTCGTAACTTAGCTTTGGCAATGCACTCAAAACATAACAATCTACAGGAGGAGAGTTAGATGGGGCAAGTTGAGCTGTGTTTTTATTCTGAGGTGTTCAAACTGATGCTTCAAAAGGAAAAATTCAAGAACTCAGTGAACAGTAACACACTCAGACTGCCCATACTTGGATCCACCGGATTGCGTTTTTAATACTTTCATTAAAGAATATAGACAGTTCAAAGATTTGTTCAATAAAATTATAATGCCGTCCGTACTGAAGTATTCAGGTTTTAGAAATAGTGATACAGAATGACACTACATTTTGAAAGTTTCAGAGAAATGAGGGCACTTGCCTCACACCTATGTTTGAAGCCGAAGTGCAGTGGAGTCTAGCATGTCGATCGTCTCATGATAGGGATGTTTCATCTATTCTGAGCCTGATACTCAATTCATCTCCAGCTGCAGAAATCAGGAATGACTGCAGCCCTTTCCCTTGAACATCATCTTCTAGTTGAGTTGTGGAGGATCACTGACATTGGACCAGGAGAAGAGGCTGCTTACTTATTTTTAGTAATGGATATTTACAATTAGAGAATGAGAGTGAAAAGGGACTGAAGGGGGAAAGGAGGTTAATATGAATTGTCGGAGGGGATGGAAGGGAGACTATTGTGCAAATAGGTTTATAATTGAGAGTTAATATTCACATCTTTTTAAATTGTTTGGTTGAACATAATTATCCTAATCACTGGAAACCTCATTTAAATAAGTTAAGCCGACTCCCTTGACCTTAGCGTGCATTAACAGATTTGAAAAGAGATCTGGTATTATTGATTTTTATTGGATTGTGCTCCTTTAGTTTTTTTCCACCCATTTTGAAAGTTCTTTTTCCCACTTTGGCATGCCAAGGATTGCCTCTGTGAAACAGGTCAGAACCAATAAAAGGGCAGGACAGTACTGACCCTCCCAAAATGGAGAGCTGACGTGAACTAAAATCATCCACAAAAAGAAAGAAGGAACCATCTTTCTGTTAATACTTATTTACCTTCCCATTTGGAGATTATGTATAATTATATCTCTTTTACTCACAAGAATATAAAGAATGTTTGCATACTTCAAAAAATAATGGCAATTGATTATTTTTATTTATATTTAAAAGTGTACTTCGAGAATGAATCACCTCCACTTAATTTATTTTTGTAAAAATTACTGATAGCATCTTAAACCTGTGTATCGTTAAGATAATCCTCCTAACGTATAGTAATTTCAGTGAGCTAATAAGGATGCAGCAAGCTACCATTGTGAAGGATGAGTCATCAGATTTACAGATTTTTAAAAAAATGTTAAGATGTTGACATGCATGTGTTAGGTGCTCATTTACTTTGGCAAGGAAATTCACTTTAGCAGAAGAATATTTTGAATGAAATATGGTGCTATAATTTATGCTTAAATTCTTGTTTACTCCTCTCATGGTAAAGCTGGAAAGATGGCCTTGCATTCTGCGCGCTCATCCACAGACATCGACCTGACCTTATTGACTACTCCAAGCTACAAAAGGTCATCTGTCTGATTGACAGCATGCTGATGTGCAGTATGTGCTGCTTGCTTTTTTGCATGGTTCTGATGGAGGAGGTGGCCTGCATTAACTAAGGTGGACAGTTCTGATTACTATGTGTAGTAATTACATATAGTACAGCACAACCTGATTTCCAAAGGTTCTTGAGAATATGTGTTGAATATGTTTGTGTTTTTGCTTGATTATAAATTGCATTCATTTGCTTAAATGTATGTTCCCCTCCCCCCACAACATACATCCACTGGTATTAGTGATATCACTGCTTACAGTGTGACAACGAATTTATTGCTCTCATGGAGTAAAACAATTAGTACTGCCACTCCTACAGATTTTTCCAATTTCATATTCCTGCTGACAGTTAGTTCCTGGTCTTTTGTGATTCTGCCCCTTTCTATCTCCCTGCATAATTGGTAATGTTAAGGCTGCAGATTGCAGCCAATATCCTTTGTGATCAGTTGGTAGAGTGTTTACGTCAGCTGGCCACGGATGTCCATGTGTAACGCACAGATGTAACGGGGAAAACGTTTCTGCAGTTACTTCAAGGATCTTTCAGTTTGAACTGAATTATACTTGCATACAAAAACCAAAAATGCTAGAAATGTACAGTATCTGTGAAGAGAAAAAGGTTAAAATTTTAGATATAAGCCTCTATTGGTTCTGATAAAGGTTTATATCCAAAACATTAACCTATCTTTTTTCTTTATAGATGCTAAGAGACCTTTTCTGCATATCCAGCACTTTTTGTTTCTGTTTTGGATTTCCAACATTTGCTGGTGGTTATTTTTGTGATTGTAGATGCCATATAAAATCTGTAACAATTTTATAATTAGCACTTGGAGGCACTTACCTCTGTGTTGAGAATATGTTCTGAAAACTCACCCTTTTGCTTCAGAATTGCCAGGTGCTAGCAAATTATCACAGACATTGGTGCATGTACCTCCCAGCACTGTCTACTCAGAACCCACGCAGGGATATCAAGAAAACTAAATGTTGTCAGAAGAACAGTGTATTCCAAGCTGCTCTCTGCTCATTGAATGTAATCAGTGATTGGGAAACACAATACTTCATTGGTAAGGAGTGGAGTGGCTTGAGGAATGTCTTGGCTCAGTCGGTAGCGCCCTTGCCCTTGAGTCAGATGGTTGTGGGTTCAAGTCCCACGCCAGAGACTTGAGCACATAATCTAGGCTGATACTCCAGTGCAGTACTGAAGGATTGTTGCACTGTTGGAGATGCTCTTTTGGATGAGATATTAAACCTCTCAGATAAAAGGTTCTATGGCACTCTTCAAACAAGAGCGTGCGAGTTCTCCTGGTATCCTGGCCAACATCTATTCCTCAAACAAACATCACTAAAACAGATTATCTGATCATTTATCTAATTGCTGTTTGCGAGACCTTGCTGTGCACAAATTGGCTGCCGTGTTTCCTACATTACAACTGTGACTACACTTCAAAAGTACTTCAATGTCTGTAAAGCGCTTTAGGACATTGTGAAAGGCATTACATAAATACAAGTCTTTCTTCTTTCCTTGTCTCTCTTTTTAAAAAAAAACTTTGCGACTCTGTTACATTGAAGAGAAATCCTGCACGATAACTGACCCCCTTTGATAAATGGGAAAGTATGTGACAATATTTCTGTTATGAAAAGTAATGTAATATGATTTTATATGTCATAATAAATTTGATATAGGTTAACTAAAATGACCAAAATATATCCAAAAACTGCTGGAGGAAAGTTCTAAGTGCAACAACTCAGTGTTTGATGTAGTATGAACTTCCGAAATAGCAACCATGGTACTTGCTGTAACATGAACTGAATCTTCATAAAAGAATCCCACATGATTATACAACCTTTTTAAATGGTAATTTGGTCAGCTTTTCTCACTGAAATCATGTCCTCATTTATTGAACTTGTATATCTGTTGCGGGGAATCTACCCAAACTTTGTGGGGGATGGAAGACTTTTTTATAGTCACTATGGATTAACAACAGTGTTAATATAGTTATACTGAAACGCCCTTGCATTGCAAATAACCCAGTCCCTGCAATTTGGGATGGGATCTACAGCCAACCATGTTGGATGGACGGGGGTTCTGCTCCACCACTCTTCCGCCAATGGAATGGCTCCCCATGGTATTTTGGGCCCATACTGACCAGGGGTAATATTCCTGCTGTCGTTACAATGGTGCTTGTGCACAAAGACTAGTAGAAATCTTCGGCTCTAGTTTGTTCTTGAATAACATATTGGACAATTCCTCTGTGCTACATATTGAAGGTAACTTGAAAGTTCATTGTCAATATTATAATTAACAAAAAAAAATGTGTCCAGCTGACACATTACTTTTCTCCCTTTTTCTGTCCTGTCTTTTTCCCACACTATCTTGCTCATCAGTTGTTTGTCTTTAATCATTTTCATTTTTCATATCAAACATCATGTTACTATCCTTTTTCTTCTCTCACTGCATGCTTACTGATATGTCCTGTTGCCCCATTGTGACTGGGTTGGCGTGTGGCTATGCATGTAGCTGGAAGAATAGACGAGCATTTAATGCCCTTGTTCACAGACACAGACCTGATCTGATTGATTATGACATGCTGCAAGAGGTATTTAACATGCATCTGCCTTTAAGCTTATTGCAAAAAATGCTTTAATGTTGTCGCATGTTGAAAAAGCAGTCTGTTAAGAAAAGTTATTGGGGTAGATTTTGACTTTGTACGATAGTGTAAAACAGGTGTTAGCAAATCGGCAGTCCCTTTTACATCTCCCGCTTTAAATTTGCATTGAAGTCAAAGGAAATAAAAATCGGGAGAGATGTAAGCTGGGCTGCCGATTCGCTATCACCCGTTTTACACTATCGTACAAAATCAAAGTCTGCTATTTTGCATTTGTGAGGCTAGTGATCAACCAGTACAGATTTCCGCTAATATTTGGTATGCTGTACCAACATCGGTGCTGGGGATACAGGAGCAGTACAAGAACCAGACTTGTATCCCCAGCACTGATGTTAGTACAGGAACAGTACAAGAAGCAGACTTGTACCAACATCAGTGCTGGGGACGCTAAATCAATACAAGGTTCAGGGCTGTACAGTATCAATATTGGGATTACTGGACCATTACAAATATCAGAGCTCTACCCAAGCAGCAGTACTTGGTTACCGATCCATTATAAGTGCTCAGAAATGATTGAGAATCCTTAAAATTATCAGACTTTTGATCAAATGCAAACCCAAAAAGTGTATTTCATTGCTTGCACCTAGCGTTTCTGTACTGATGTATTTTACTCTTGGCTGAATAAGACTGATTCTACTGCTGACAGAAGCAGCTAGTAAGAAGACTGTACAGATAATGCTGCATGTGTGCCGAAAGGCCATTCATTCTCCATTATGCTTCATTTCTGCACTATGTTTCAGGTGTGCGTCCTTGCAGTCGAACTAGGCTTTTCTGACTTGCTACTCAGAAGCAATGTTACTAAAGACAGGAAGTACCTATTGTATACTGCAAGAAATCATGGTCCACTGATTTCTGTTGAACCTCTTCTTTAATATTGTACAGAAACGATAATTCAGGTTTACATCTTGGAAATATAACTGTACACAACATCAGATGTTTTTGACATGGACTTCTTGTCCTCAATAACATCTTTGTCTATCAACAAAATGGCATCATGCCTAGTTTAAGAAAGCTGTGGCTGTCCATATAGTTTCTGATGTCAGCAGTTACTTAATTGGATATTAACCAAAATTGGTTGTAGTGATTAGTAAATGCTACACTCAGCTACAATTACAATTTTGGTCTATTTGCCATTCAAGTAGTCAAATTGATTGGAGATGTAGATGATTGAATGTTGATATTTTAATTTGCTGTCAAGGCCCATATTACTGAGTAACAACATTGTCTTCTAAATGTAGGATGATGCTGTTTACAACCTGAACCTTGCCTTGGAGGTTGCAGAAAAAGAACTGGATATTCCTAAGATGCTGGATGCAGAAGGTAATGTGTAGTTCAATACTGAAGTTCTGAAATTCCTATTGTAACCTCTATTGGAATAAAAATATAAATACTATGGGGTAGAAATTGGACCTTGTTGTGTCTGTTTTCCCACTGGGAAATTGGTTAGCAACGAGTGGAGCAGATGCAGGGCCTGCTCCTTAGGATTCTTCAGCAGTCGATTAGGCTGCAGTGGCCATCAACAAAAGGTACTTTTTTAAAATAATGTCCAAAAATATTGTTCCCCTGACTCCACAGTACTTGTGATCGGTCTTGTCCCTCCCCCACAACCCCCCAGTTGCCTTTCCAAGCCCCCTCCCGGAACTTACCTTAGGGCCGCTGCTGGCAAGGTAAGTGACCCGACGTTCTTCTTTTTAAAATGGGTGCAGAGGTGCATCAGGCGCCGGCAGCTCACCCAAATAATATAAATGAGGCCCAATTTTTATCCCATAGAGTTTATGGAAAGGCACAAGTACATTGAGGGAGATAAGCGTCTTTCAGAAATGGAAGAACAGAGTTTGAGTGAAAGTTTCCTGAAGTTAACCCCATGTTTTGTTGTTTTCTTGAAACTGGGAACATGTATTTTTACAGTGTTCATGAAATAATAGAACATAAAAAGACATTAAAAGAAGACATTTGATGCGGAGGAAATAATAAATCTGCGCACTAATAAACAGGCAAGATTAAATATAAACTATTCCTCTGGTGGGAGAGTCCAGAACAAGGGGGCATAACCTTAAAATTAAAGCTAGGCAGTTCAGGGGTAATGTCAGAAAGCACTTCCTCACACAGAGTAGTGGAAATCTGGAACTCTTTCCCAAAAAACTGGGTCAGTTGAAAATTTCAAAACTGAGATTGATAGAATTTTGTTAGGCAAGTGTATTAAGGGATATGGAATCAAGGCTGGTAGATGGAGTTAAGATACAGATCAGCCTTGATCTAATTGCATGATGCAGGCTCGAGGAGCCTACTCCAGTTGCCATGTTCCTATTTGTTTCCTTTCTCTCTCCCTCTTTTTCTGGCGAGAAGTACATGTTGGCAGCTATCCATAGCGACACACGAAAGATTGGAAAAAAAACCACTGGCTCCGAAAACCCATAGAGGGGCGATTTTCGTATTCTTACCACCCCCTTTATGCTGAAAAATGGGCCAATAAAAGGGATTGTTACAGGCCCCTCCAAAATTGGGCCCAAATTTTTTACTTTTCACTTTGCAGCAATAAGTCACTTGTCCTAATACACTGTCCAAAAGCTGATTGTGGTCCCCATGTTATGCACTCATCACATGTCTATCATATGGATGGTGCGTTGGAGAGGTTGCCTGTTGTTTAGCTGCTGTACTTATCTGAGACAGTCTGAAACGAATACCAGCATCCCAGTACAGCTTGTCCTGCCATAAAATGTCCTCCTCCTCAATGGTGAGTATACAACCTACCCAGTGAACAAGAGTTGGCACAGCCATGCCCAAGCCAGGTATATGTGAATCATCTGCTTTTGCTCAGTGCGCGCTTTAAATTAAATGAATGACGGTAACTGATTTATCCAAGTTTTTCTTGTCCAAAATAAGTTGCAATCTACCAGTCTGATTTGGTATTTAGTAAAAAAGTAACAATTTTCTTTTTAAACAGATATTATAAATACAGCAAGACCTGACGAAAGGGCTGTTATGACTTATGTTTCCTGTTACTACCATGAGTTTTCAGGTGCACAGAAGGTGAGGTCAAAACCTATGGGCTACCCCAGACCTTTAACCTTCAACCTACTGATTTCCAGCTTCTACATCTCCCGTTGTGTCCTCTGCTGGATTGGTCATGTTATTTTTTTATGTTTCTTATTTTTTAATCTCATGTTCTTTTCTTTTCAATAATTTTAGTTCCTGGCTTCAGGTATTTCCCTTTTACCACCTGCACTGATCTATGTTTTTTTTTCTTTCAGTTTCTGGTGCTGCTGCAATTGTCAGTGCTAAACAGTGATCTCCATCTCCAAAGAAGTCTCCAATTCCTTCTGATCTAATATACATTAGAGGACTCTTAATAGACACCCTGTTGATGGGCCTATTCAGATAACATTAATATTTTTGCATACACACACCAGTGAATTCCCTGTACATTCTACTACATCAGCTTCATAAGAACATAAAAGATAGGAACAGGAGTAGACCATTTGGCCCTTCGAGCCTGTTCCGCCATTCATTGAGATCATGGCTGATCTGATTCTGGCCTCAATTCCACTTTCCCGCTTGTTCCCCATATCCTTTGACTCCCTTGCCGATCAAAAATTTGCCTAACTCAGCCTTGAATATATTCAATGACTTAGCCTCCACCGCTCTTTGGGGCAAAGAATTCCAAAGGTTCACAACCCTCTGAGAAGAAATTTCTCCTCATCTCCATCTTAAATAGGCGGAGCTAAGGAGACATTTCTGAATGAAAGGAGCACTTTATGCAACCATGGAGTTTTTCTCTTAAGAGGCCTCTAATGAAGTGAAGGCTACAGTTGACTCCGTTGGTTAATTTTAGCAAACTAGTAGGAATGAGTAGTGACAGTTGGGAAGTACCATTTGCTGAAATTAGAAAATGGAGAAAACTGGAACCCTGCAATTCTTCCAAGGTCAAATGGGGATTACTTATTTCCACCTGGTTTATTCCATCCCTGATCTTGTGCTTTCCCTTCTCCTGCTACTTTATTTTTTATCCTCCTCACCAGATATTGTGAACACACCCAAGCCTGACGAGAGGGCTCTTATGACGTATGTTTCGTGTTTCTATCATGCTTTTGCTGGAGCAGAGCAGGTACTCACAATGTTGTGTTCCATGTGATGATTTGGTGCCTGCAAAGTGCTTGTTTTTGTGTGTGCGAGTGTGTGTATTTTATAACTATACAATACTTTGTAAAATAAGGGATAGGTGTAGACAGACACCTTAGTGCAGTCATGCCAAAATGTATAATTTTAATACAATGCTTAAAGGATTTCTGCATTCTAAGATAAGAATTCAGATCAACAGCAAACACCATAGAGGGACTATGATAGCTCAATGAGCAGTTGGACCCCATGGTATAATGAACTGTATAGACCAGGAAGGTCCCAGGTTAGCCCCAATTGTGCTGAGTTAACTGATGTCTGTTAGGATAGTAGTATAACCACTATAATTGGTCTCAACGAACTTGGACTAGGGAGGCAAAAACTGAGGCCTCATGGTGTGTGGCCGAGGATCAAGCTCAGCTATGAAGTCCTCCTTGGTCTGCCTAACAGTACTCGTTGTCTAAGTTCATAAGTGAAGAACTTGGATGAAATACTGGAACACTGGATGCCATGGAACCATATGCCAGCGTGAATTAGCACCTTCTGAGAAGGAGGGAAGAAATGCGGAGAACATTGGACAAAAAGAATTCTTTTTAACTGAGCAGCTTGCATCCTATGCTGATCTCTGTGCCCAATTTTCCAATCTGCACATCTGTTGAGTGAGACTTCTCACTGGGAGCACAATCTCACAATTTTGAGGCTCCAGAGTTGGTATTCTGCCTTTGTGTTTAACACTCCTAAGGCTGCTTTTACTCAATACGTATTGATGTTGTCGAGTTTTTGAAAAGTAAACAATCTCCTATGGCATTGGACATGGAGCGTGAAGAATAAGTGGAGTATTCAGGTCAAGGTTAGAGAGCGGTGGGATAATTGAATCGAGACGGGGAGGGACAGATGGGAGGAGGGAGAGAGAGAGGGAGGAGTGTAATATTGTAATGATAGTCTGAGG
Organism: Heptranchias perlo; assembly: GCF_035084215.1. Classification (NCBI taxonomy): domain Eukaryota; kingdom Metazoa; phylum Chordata; class Chondrichthyes; order Hexanchiformes; family Hexanchidae; genus Heptranchias; species Heptranchias perlo. The sequence goes on along the minus strand of NC_090332.1, from coordinate 14,844,721 downwards.
CTGCAGTCCATGTTAATGTATCAGAAATTAGGGTTCTATACGTGGAGCCAAACACCTACAAGTTTATTAAGGGTTACATAAACATACTCATAGACAACACCCCGGAACACAGAGATGCTTTGCTTTTGAAGATCACACCTTACAGTCGTTGAGCTCAACTTTCTAGGTCTCTTCTGTTTCATCTTCTTCTAATCTCATTACAATTTTGCCATTTTTATATCATTACTTCACATGATCTTGATCCATATTGCACCAGTTCTCACCAGTCTTTATCAAGAAGTTCCAGGCTTACTAAACACCTATCACCCAAGGCTTTCTTTCAGATGTCAGTGGTCCTGAAGACTAGCAGGTGTTTAGGTTTAAGCAAAGCATAGAATGTATCTATTGTGGCTGCACTACAAGTAAGTTAGTCTCTAAGCATATATGAATTTGTGAGCAAGTTCAGAATTAAATGTTTTCAGTGTTTTATTTAACCTTGAGGCCAGGCTGTCTGTGACCTCTGCCATGGTCATCAAAGTTCTTCAGGCTTTTAACTTTATGCCTTAGTATAAAATGGATTTCTAACTTACAAAATGCTCCTAATCCCCTAACAAGAGGGAGAGGGGATGGAGTGAGTTGGGTTGGGGGCAGGGAGAAGAGAGGAGGATGGGGAAAAGGGGATGGGGAAGGGAGGGGTGATGAGAGATAAAGAACTGCTCTAGGAGTTTCCAGTGGCTAAAATGATGCACAATGGGGGATGACTGAAATGAAGACCAAAAATAAGGCTGGCCATATAGGAGGTTTAACTGGCTGGATTTCTGGGGAACCCAGGATTGTGTCAGACTTTCCTCAAAAGTGATGTCAGGATGCAGGGCAGGCAGAAGTGGTGCCTGTTATCCCCTCTCCTTTTCCCCCCCTCGCCCCAATTGTAAGTTGCCGGTGCAGCAAAGAAGGGTGGGAGACCAGTCAGGCAGGTTGTGCCCCAACTTATGGCCCCTTTGCTCCAGGGACACCTGATCTGCCAAAAACAAGTGGAAGTTCTAAGCGTATGTTAGAAAGAGTTTCAGACCTAGAACAACAACCTTTGCCATTAATTAAGTTAGACATCAAAGTATAAATCATACTGGCATGACACGTATATGCACGTGCACATACACACACCATACTAAACATTTTTCTTGCTAATAGCAGAGTGCATTACATTTAGCATTGCCAGGACTTTTCACTTATTGGTTAACAGTTTTGTGTCGGTTTATGCTATTTTCATTCTAACATGGTACTAACATCTTTTTGATTACATCTGACCTATGGAAGCTTTGGAACAAATATATTTTTGTGTGATCAATAAATGCAGGTTTTGCTTCACTTCTGGAATTCTGATGGTGATTTGCTGTTTCCCATAGTGAATACTCATTGATTCAAGTGAGCTGCTCACTGCCAAATTCTGCTCGTGAAGACGATTCAGAACATGCTTCAATTACATTTTGCTGTTATGTTTTGTGCACACATAGATTTTTCTCTCAGGTGTGGTTTATTTTTCAATATAGGCTGAGATGGCAGCCAACAGGATTTGTAAGATACTAGCAGTGAATCAGGAGAATGAAAAATCAATGGAAGACTATGAGAAGCTGGCCAGTGAGGTAAACTGAGAGACGTTCTGATAAATGTAAATGAGTTTTGCCTTTTTTCCCCTTTTCATTTTACCACTTTATTCAGTAGAGTTCAAAAGAAAGTATTGGCAATTGAGGCTGACCCTTTGCAGAGACAAAATATTAAAGTTTATATCAAAACTTTAATTGCACTTGTGGGAAATAGGCAAGATGCAGCTTTGACCCTTACCACAACTTGGATGCTGATCTGAGCTGCAGTTCTGTTGGGAGGCAACAAGGCCAGGAGAGGTGGAGGAGAGAAATACAAAACAATTATCCCGGGCTCCAAGTTCTGCACGTTCCTAGTGGCTGGTCAGAGCTACATTAGCAGAAGTCTGGGACTCGTAGCTCCCTCCCATCCCCCTTCAGCCGCAGGTGTTGTATGACCTCGGAAGACCAGAGAAGTACAGGAAAAGAAAAATTGTCCCTCGTGGGGATGGGACAGTTTGTTAGGTTTAAAACGTTTCTCCTCTCTCCAATTTATTGACTAGCTTTACCTGCTTGCATACACATCTATAGGTATATTTTCCTCCAGTTGCTATTGTGAGCAGAAGAGTCTTTGTGAGTATGAAACAAGGAAACCCCCTTCATACATTAGTGACCAGAGAAAATATACCCATAGATGTTGGGAGTGATGGGGACAAAGGTACGAGGTTAGCCAGAAACACTTGAATGTGCATGATAACGCTAGTTCTTAAACTGAGTTTCTGTCCCTGCCAGCTGCTGCTATGGATTCAGAGGACCATCCCCTGGCTGGAAAATCATACCCCTGAAAAGACAATGCAAGCTATGCAGCAGAAATTGGAGGATTTCCGAGACTACCGTCGTTTGCACAAACCTCCCAAAATCCATGAGAAATGTCAATTAGAAATCAACTTCAACACACTGCAAACCAAACTGAGGATCAGCAACAGGCCTGCGTTCATGCCTTCTGAGGGCAAGATGGTTTCAGTAAGTTGACTAAAATTCCCATGGTAGATTTTCAGTTTCAGTAAGTTGACTAAAATTCCCATGATAGATTTTCAACTTACCGCCCAGGCTTCGTAGATAAGCTGCCCCATTATAGGAACCACCTGATTTTCACTGATCGCTGATACCAACAATAACAACACCAACTTGCATTTATATAGCGCTGTTAATGTAGTAAAATGACCCAAGGCACTTCACAGCAGTGTTATCAAATCAAATTTGACACTGAGCCATATAAGGAGATTTTTTTTTGATGATTGACAGTCCCTTTTATTGTCTTAATAGAAAGGGTCACCAGTGATTTATAAGTTTAAAAACTTAACAGTACCGTGTTACAGGATGGTAGTGAATGCCTTGAACAGGGCACGCGTGGTAAAAAAAACCCATCACAGATAGTTAAAAATTCAATTGCAACATTCATAGTGCCACCACTTTCAGGTTCTCAAATCAGGAGACAGATCTACACATCAATAAATAAAGGCAGCAGATGCTGTAGCTGAACATTACTTGGCTGTGGCAGATTTAAGGTAAGCTATCAAGACTTCATGCTCACTCTTCTTCCGGAGACCTACAAAAATCATTTTTGTTCCTGGGAAATATTTCTTCAGATTCTCCAGGTACTCCCTGAGCGTGTCCTCACCCCAGATAATACCTTGCTGCCAGCCGCACACACTCACAATCAAGCTTAGTCATCATCACAAGTACTGACTTGGTGAAAGTATTGAGCCTGAAACTGTCGGTAACTAACTTCACAGTTAGTGTGACTGCACTGCACAGTGGATGGCAAAGTAATGCTGTTTTCATCACTGATATTAATTCAGCTCCATCACAGTAAATTCTCCCAATTAATATCCCCATGATATTATCAATGATTAGTAGAGAGAGCACAGCAAAAGAATGTTAGTGAGGATTCTTTAACTACAGAATTCGTTTTCTAAAAGGTAGTCTGGTAATCTCCATCTCTTTTTTAAAAAAAAAACTTGGGTGGTACCATGGGGATGTACATTGCACATAGTCTGTTGGAACGAGCAGGCTCTGTGGTTTCAATGGACTTCATATTTCCTTATCTTTTAATCAAATCCGCCCTCTCATGGGATATAAATCAAATTCCACAAATTACAATATCGTACTTAATCTTGAAAATGTTGGAAACACTCTGCAGGTCAGGGAGCATTTGTGGAGAGAGAAACAATTAACGTTTCAGGTCGATTACCTTTTGTCAGAACTGGAAGAAGTACAGATTCAACAGTTTTTAAGCAAGTACAGAGCCTGGGAAGGTGGTGGTGGGTGGGGGGGGGGGGGGTGAGGAAAGAACATCGACCTGAAACGTTAACTCTTTCTTTCTCCACAGATGCTGCCTGACCTGAGTGTTTCCAGCATTTTCTGTTCTTATTTCAGATTTCCAGCATCCACAGTATTTTGCTTTTGATTTCGTTCTTAATCTTGTTTCTTTAAGGAGCATACCTAAAAATGATACAGGAGTCTATGCAATAAGTGGTCTATAGTTAAATCCTAATTAAATAGCTACACTCTTGTACTGTAAATTGCTTGTTAATATATGTAGAATAACAAATGGAAGTGAATTACAGATATTAATGCAGTGCTGAGTTTGGTTGAGGGCTGGTGAAGACTAAATCAATCTATCACCCTCTTCCCCTTTCTCTCCCTTTGTCTCTTTCTTCATTCTCCTGGGTGTCTGCCAGTATTTTCTGCATTAACCCAACATTGCCAAAGCTCACAATTTCATTAATAGTTTTCTGATTTTGCACTATTGACGTTTTATACATATTAAGACAAGTTATGAGAGAGGCAATTTCTCAGTCAGTATGAATCACATGGATTAAAACAGTGCAAAATCATTAATGAAAATGTGAGTGTTAACAACACTGAAGTGAAAAAGATAAGAGTTGAGAAGATAGGGACTAAAATATCTGTCAGTGTTTTAATACTAAAATACTGAGCAGAGGCCAAGTGCTTTCTAATGTGGAGGAAAGGAAGATCCAGGAGAGGAGTGGGAGGAGAGAGTCTTTGAGCTTCTCTCATGTTCTGTTGATCAGTTCAGGGTTGTTTTAACATATTCCTAGGAGTGGATTTGCATTTGTGATCACAGTTGCTAGAGGAAAATTTAAAAAGATTCAGTTCTTCCCTTTTGTATCCAGGATATTGCAGGTGCTTGGCAGCGTCTTGAGCAGGTAGAAAAGGGCTATGAAGAATGGCTTCTGAATGAAATAAGGAGATTGGAGCGTCTGGATCACCTCGCTGAGAAATTCCGTCAGAAAGCTACGATTCAGGAAATGTGGGCACATGGTAAGGAACCACCTGAAAGGTTAGTGTAACAAAATATAGCTTGTGTGTGTGTATTTCCATCGTAGTAAGTTTTATGTCTGTCGGATCCCAGCAGCGTTGTTGCTGATTGGTCCATGCTAAACAAATGGTCACATGGTCACCAGTCATTTCCAGATAATCAATTCCTGAAAAAACAGACGATGAGGCCATACTGCTCTCCATTCCGTGGCATACCTGTGCTCCACTCACTCCACAGTCTCTCTGCTTCCAGGCCTCCGTGCATATCTGCCTGCCCCAGCATTGCAGTAAAGAAAGACTTGCATTTATACAGCTCCTTTCATGATCTCAGGATGTCCCAAAGCACTTTACAGCCAATGAAGTACTTTTGGCAGTGTAGTCACTGTTGTAATGTAGGGAAACATGGCAGCCAATTTGCACACAGCAAGGTCCCACAAACAGCAATGAGGTAAATGACCAGATAATCTAGATGATGTTGATTGAGGCCAGGACACGGGGAGAACTCCACTGCTCTTCTTTGACATAGTGACATGGGATCTTTTACTCCTCATTAGCAGCAGTTCTGTGATTGTCATGGCTTTCTCCACACCCAGCCCACCCCAGCTCGACTAAACCTTCCCACTACTTTCAAACAAGCGTATTGAACCAACTCAACTGCACTCCCACGCTTATCCCCACCAGTGGCTCAGCTGTGATCATTGACACATGAGATACACCAGTTTGTGTATATGTAATCTTATAAGAACTTATGATCTGTTAATAGTGAGTAGCGGATAAAACACCAATAACTTTTTTAATAAAAGAACCCAATAAATCACATATTAAAATAACGCTGCCTTGATTTCACTCTTTTTAAGGAAATATTTGGCCTCCATCAACCATCCCTTCATCCTGATTTTGAATTATAAGTTCAAAATACTTGGAGAAAGTTAACCTGTCTAATATAGGCTCTTTGTTTCCCCAGGGAAAGATTACTTGTTGATGCAAAAAGACTATGAATCTGCCTCGTTGGCTGAAGTACGGGCTTTGCTGAGAAAGCATGAGGCATTTGAGAGTGACTTGGCTGCACACCAAGACCGAGTGGAACAAATTGCTGCCATCGCACAAGAACTGAAGTATGTTCCATTTGCAGGCTGACAGCTGGTGATATTTCAGTGATAATCGGCTTCCAAATAATCACGTACTGTGTAGGAATTCCAAAGGACAGCATAATAAGATTGTTGGCTTTACCCTAAAAAACCTAAACACATTTGAGCTTTTAACTCAGTTACTTAGGGAAAAGGATTCTACTCCAAATTAAACATTTTAAAAAACTGAATTCCTTGTAAGGAAATTATTATGACACCAATGTCACCTCACTTGTAATTTTTTCTGGCTACTCCAAAGTAAAATACCTTTTATATAAAAAAAGTGATTAAAAATTACAGTGAAATTAACAAGCCAAGCTAGTTAAGTTTGGGAAGGCCGAGTTCCACACACATTACTGAAACGTGGAGTCCTGTTCTCTGCTCTTCTGCGGCCAGAATATTCTTTCCATGGTTACCAGGAAATGTAAACTGAGTTGTTCCAATGATAACTGAAGAAAGTGAGTGACTTGAAGTAACTGCATCAGCATAAACCACTCTACATATTATCTCATTAATAGCACCATCAGTGGTTGAAATCCACTTGCTGTTTGATGCTTTGATCTCAAATCTCTAGCATCAGAAGATCAAAGGGACAACAGAAATTCAATCATCAATACTGCTGTAAGTGAGACAGCAGTATAACCTGAATCATTCTCCTGAGAGATTGAGGGGATGTGTAACTATAATTGGCAGATTATAATAAAAACTACATATCTGTTAAACAGAGACAGAAATATTTTTTGCTCCTTAAACATTACAAAGAATTCATCCTGTTTTGATTTCTTTTCAGAGGATAATTTATTGTCTTCAAAAAAGAAATGTGTATGTTTGTTTGAAAGACATTTATATCGTGCTTTGTTCTGTTTGCCAAACACACTCATTACAATAGTGCCCCTTTAGAAATAGCCAACAAGGAAACAGAATAAAATCCAAACCAAAACCATGTTTTGAGGTAATCTGGCTTGAGTTTGTTTTCTTTAGTATAAATTTGAGTTATCTTATTGAGACCATAATAATAGCTCTTAATTGTTGATTTTTGTGATCATTTGGGGCCAGAGGGCAAGCACTCAATGAGCTGTAATTTAAAATGAAAAGAATGCTTTGATTTTAGATGGCCCAGTCACTCTAGTGGCAAACTGACATTGTCTTTTGTCCCCAACAGATGTTTAAACTCCTTCACTTTAAATAGCATGCTGCATCTCTAGGGTCACTGAAAGTGACTTCAGTGTTCTACAAAACCTGCACCTACCTAAAAATAGAATATTGTAGCCCTCTTTGGCAGGGTGTGTTGAAAATCAGTCTCTTGCTTCTGAACCCATCTGGTTCACTAATGTCCTTTAGGGAAGGAAGCCTGCCGCCCTTACCCGGTCTGGCCTATATGTGACTCCAGACCCACAGCAATGTGGTTGATTCTTAATTGCCCTCTGAAATGGCCTAGCAAGCCACTCAGTTGTAAAATCTCGCTACGAAAAGTCAGAATAAGAATAAAACCGGACGGACCACCCGGCATCGGACCACTAGGCACCGGACACGACAACGGCAAAAAAACACCAAGCCCAGTCGACCCTGCAAGGTCCTCCTTACTAACATCTGGGGACTTGTGCCAAAATTGGGAGAGCTGTCCCACAGACTAGTCAAGCAACAGCCTGACATAGCCATACTCACAGAATCATATCTTTCAGCCAACGTCCCAGACTCTTCCATCACCATCCCTGGGTATGTCCTGTCCCACCGGCAGGACAGACCCACCAGAGGTGGCGGTACAGTGATATACAGTCAGGAGGGAGTGGCCCTGGGAGTCCTCAACATTGACTCTGGACCCCATGAAATCTCATGGCATCAGGTCAAACATGGGCAAGGAAACCTCCTGCTGATTACCACCTACCGTCCTCCCTCAGCTGATGAATCAGTCCTCCTCCATGTTGAACACCACTTGGAGGAAGAACTGAGGGTAGCAAGGGCACAAAATGTACTCTGGGTGGGGGACTTCAATGTCCATCACCAAGAGTGGCTCGGTAGCACCACTACTGACCGAGCTGGCCGAGTCCTGAAGGACATAGCTGCTAGACTGGGTCTGCGGCAGGTGGTGAGCGAACCAACACGAGGGAAAAACTTACTTGACCTCGTCCTCACCAATCCACCTGTCGCAAATGCATCTGTCCATGACAGTATTGGTAGGAGTGACCACCGCACAGTCCTCGTGGAGATGAAATCCCGTCTTTGCACTGAGGACACCATCCAACGTGTTATGTGGCACTACCACCGTGCTAAATGGGATAGATTCAGAACAGATCTAGCAGCTCAAAATTGGGCATCCATGAGGCGCTGTGGGCCATCAGCAGCAGCAGAATAGTATTCCAGCACAATCTGTAACCTCATGGCCCGGCATATTCCTCGCTCTACCATTACCAACAAGCCAGGGGATCAACCCTGGTTCAATGAGGAGTGTAGAAGAGCATGCCAGGAGCAGCACCAGGCGTACCAAAAAATGAGGTGCCAACCTGGTGAAGCTACAACTCAGGACTACATGCATGCTAAACAGCGGAAGCAATATGCTATAGACAGAGCTAAGCGATTCCACAACCAACGGATCAGATCAAAGCTCTGCAGTCCTGCCACATCCAGTCGTGAATGGTGGTGGACAATTAAACAACTAACGGGAGGAGGAGGCTCTGCAAACATCCCCATTCTCAATGATGGCGGAGTCCAGCACGTGAGTGCAAAAGACAAGGCTGAAGCGTTTGCAACCATCTTCAGCCAGAAGTGCCAAGTGGATAATCCATCTCAGCCTCCTCCCAATATCCCCACCATCACGGAAGCCAGTCTTCGGCCAATTCGATTCACTACACGTGATATCAAGAAACGGCTGAGTGCACTGGATACAGCAAAGGCTATGGGCCCCGACAACATCCCAGCTGTAGTGCTGAAGACTTGTGCTCCAGAACTAGCTGCGCCTCTAGCCAAGCTGTTCCAGTACAGCTACAACACTGGCATCCACCCGACAATGTGGAAAATTGCCCAGGTATGTCCTGTCCACAAAAAGCAGGACAAATCCAATCCGGCCAATTACCGCCCCATCAGTCTACTCTCAATCATCAGCAAAGTGATGGAAGGTGTCGTCGACAGTGCTATCAAGCGGCACTTACTCACCAATAACCTGCTCACCGATGCTCAGTTTGGGTTCCGCCAGGACCACTCGGCTCCAGACCTCATTACAGCCTTGGTCCAAACATGGACAAAAGAGCTGAATTCCAGAGGTGAGGTGAGAGTGACTGCCCTTGACATCAAGGCAGCATTTGACCGAGTGTGGCACCAAGGAGCCCTAGTAAAATTGAAGTCAATGGGAATCAGGGGGAAAACTCTCCAGTGGCTGGAGTCATACCTAGCACAAAGGAAGATGGTAGTGGTTGTTGGAGGCCAATCATCTCAGCCCCAGGGCATTGCTGCAGGAGTTCCTCAGGGCAGTGTCCTTGGCCCAACCATCTTCAGCTGCTTCATCAATGACCTTCCCTCCATCATAAGGTCAGAAATGGGGATGTTCGCTGATGACTGCACAGTGTTCAGTTCCATTCGCAACCCCTCAGATAATGAAGCAGTCCGAGCCTGCATGCAGCAAGACCTGGACAACATCCAGGCTTGGGCTCATAAGTGGCAAGTAACATTCGCGCCAGATAAGTGCCAGGCAATGACCATCTCCAACAAGAGAGAGTCTAACCACCTCCCCTTGACATTCAACGGCATTACCATCGCCGAATCCCCCACCTTCAACATCCTGGGGGTCACCATTGACCAGAAACTTAACTGGACCAGCCATATAAATACTGTGGCTACGAGAGCAGGTCAGAGGCTGGGTATTCTGCGGCGAGTGACTCACCTCCTGACTCCCCAAAGCCTTTCCACCATCTACAAGGCACAAGTCAGGAGTGTGATGGAATACTCTCCACTTGCCTGGATGAGTGCAGCTCCAACAACACTCAAGAAGCTCGACACCATCCAAGATAAAGCAGCCCGCTTGATTGGCACCCCATCCACCACCCTAAACATTCACTCCCTTCACCACCGGCACACTGTGGCTGCAGTGTGCACCATCCACAGGATGCACTGCAGCAACTCGCCAAGGCTTCTTCGACAGCACCTCCCAAACCCGCGACCTCTACCACCTAGAAGGACAAGGGCAGCAGGCGCATGGGAACAACACCACCTGCACGTTCCCCTCCAAGTCACACACCATCCCGACTTGGAAATATATCGCCGTTCCTTCATTGTCGCTGGGTCAAAATCCTGGAACTCCCTTCCTAACAGCACTGTGGGAGAACCGTCACCACACGGACTGCAGCGGTTCAAGAAGGCGGCTCACCACCACCTTCTCGAGGGCAATTCGGGATGGGCAATAAATGCCGGCCTTGCCAGCGACGCCCACATCCCGTGAACGAATAAAAAAAAACTTGGTATGATCAAAGGACATGCGGACCAGTAGACTTGATATGGATCGCTTATTTTATCTGAGTCCATTCTCTCAGTTTACAATGAAGAGGCAGGGTCAGGCTGTAAGGCCCCTTCCAGATTATGAGCTAAGCAGCATTGCAACAGTTACTAGTATTTAAATCACATCTCTTTTGTTTTATGTTTTGGTCCTTCAAAGGACCAATAGTTTGATCAGTTTGGGTTTTAGATGCTGCTGGGACTTTGGTCTAGACACCGAAGGACCGAAAATCCTCAGCCCCGCTCCGCTAGTGGAATTGCAGTGGAGTGGGCACCTCTGACTTCTGCTCCTGCGCACCGCCCACCCCCTCGCAAGAGTATCCAGGTCACTTAATGGTACACATTGGGCACATGCCAGAGGAGGGGACAGAAAAAGCGGTGTTGACAAGCTGCTCTTTTGGCGGCTGGTACCACCAGCGTACAATTTTATTTAATCAGCCCGATTGGCCCCCACTTTATTTATAAGGAGGCCAATATCACTAATAAGCTAGGATTTTGATTGGGAGTTCAGACCAACTCCCAAACCTGGTTCCTCAAGGGGTCCTACTTCCACCACTGAAAGGATCTGTGCACCGGATTCATCCTGGCACCCAGGTCGCCGGGTATTAGTGAGGCCATGTCCAAGGAATTTGCCCTCTTAGCGTATAATGCAAGGCACCATGTTTGGGGCATATATAAGTTCTGCCTATCCCAGGTAGATTGGCTGCAGGCAGGATTCTGAGTGGCCCATATCCTGTCTCCATTGGGCCTCTTGTGTCTGACTTCGACCCCAGGAGCACCATTGGGGGAGCTGAGGAATTTTGGCCCATTTCTGTAATTTTTCATGCTGAATTTTTGTGAAACAAGTCTACTTTTTAAACTATAGCTATTTGAAAACGGTCTGAAATCATTGCACAAATTTCACACGTTACAGGGAAAAAAATTCTGCTTTCATTACAAGTGATGACTTGCAAATGCCAAATACATCTTTTGTATTTCCAAACCACACCATACTAAGAGAAGCCAAGACTATAATTCATTCTGTGTTATGTATCCTCATCTAAACAGATGTGATAAATTGAAAATGAGTGTCTTTTAAAAGACCTCACTGTGTGTGGAAGAGCACCATCAGGAATCTTGAAGGCACTAACTATAAAATCTGGTGTATTGGTCATGGTGCATATATCGTACCAGGCTTTTATACTGGATACCTGGCTGGCTAGAAAATGTCACTTGCACCAAACACGTATCTTACTCTTGTCAAGTTAGCGGTTATTGGATACAAGTTTATCCATTTTTTTTTTACAGTAGGCACTTGAGCACCTTTCCCCATCTTTGGTTCAGATGTGGAGAGGAGCGAAACAAGAAAGCAGTAGAATGATCCCCTTTTGTCCTCAACAACAAATGCCTGTTAAATAGCACATTGGTCTCAGCAGTACCACAGGTCATGTGCACAATCAAACCATGGGAAGTCCAAATGCTCACTGAAAGGAGGCCTAGGGCGACTGCTGTTTATATAATCTTTTGGCCTTGCATCTCCTATTTGAGTGATATAAGCATGCACACGGCACACTGTAATAGCTGGTAACCATTGGGGATATAAAGATTGATGTTGCTGCAAAGCCTATTGACTGATAAGACCAGAATGCAATGCTTAATGTTTCCTGGGGTGTTGAAGTCTAGAATGCTTCATTTTGTCAGTGTAAAGGATCCTTTGGCATTATGTTTGATGGTGTGTGACTGCTGTGACAAGGTAATGAGCTGAAATGCCAAAGTTAATTGGTATTAGGAAAAAATAAAAAGCTGGTGACATGTACCACTAAAAACAGAGAGTACCAAGTGTGACACTATCTGAAATTGCTGCATCTTTAAGTGACTGTAAAGTAACAAACAGGAGTGAACTCCAAACACAGTTTATTACAATAAAAACTTAGCTGTTACAGTACAAACTTTTGAATAAGGCAGTAGATTGAGAGCTATTGCTTTGTTACAATTTTATGAATCCCTAAACTGAGGAATTACAATTCAGCAATCTTATTGATTTTTTTTTTAAAAAGTGAGTTGGATTATCACAATGCCGTTGGAATAAATGAACGATGCCAGAAAATCTGTGATCAGTGGGACAATCTTGGAACTCATACTCAGAAACGGAGAGAGACTTTAGAGGTGAGATTTATTTGATTGATAACTAACTAAATAAAGGTAAGCTCTGAATAAACTCTCTAAACATATCATACATATTAGGACAGGACCACCATTTGTACTTGACACATATCTTATGCAGATGGTTTTATATCTGCACACTGTTATTGTACAACTTATACATAAGAAGGTCAATTTTCTGATTACATGCAGCTGATATTAATGGTTAAGATATCACCGGGCAGGAGGTATGTGTAATAAATTGAATAGCCAGGTGGTGAAAGATAGAATACTAGAGCCTGGTCTTCAGTTGCTTCCAAGCCTTTATACGGAGATCCACATTACCCTCTATGCACCCCCTAGATAAGCTCTCATATAAATGGATACGAGAGTCCCCAATTAATATGCATCACCTGAACACAATTAACACTAATTGATATACTATTAAGTGTATCCGTGTAATTTATGTGTTGTTATAGAACCTTCTTGCTCAACATGGCACAATTTTACCCAGAATTACTGTAATTTCTAAACACTGCCATTGTTGTTTTGTGCTAAGATGTACAGTGGCAGTTTACAGTCACAGCTTTTTGGATGCTGTGAAGATATTGGGGGGTGAAATTTGACTTGGGCGGGGATGCAAAAACGGGCGGTATCGCATCCGCTGCCGTGATATATCCCTGATGTGGAGATGCCAGTGATGGACTGGGGTGGACAAATGTAAGGAATCTTACAACACCAGGTTATAGTCCAACAAATTTATTTTAAAATCACAAGCTTTCGGAGATTATCCCCTTCGTCAGTTGAATGAGTGAAAAGGTTCTCAAATCGCATATCTTATACTATGCTGGGACAGCATCACACCAATCAAAAGGTGTCGTTGTTATTCAAACAGGCCAGTCACGGAGAACAGCACTTCCCAGTACACTGGATTTACATTGTGTCAATTACACAGGCAGGCAGAAAGAAACCCAAAATGGCAGAGAGAGAGAGAGAATATTAAAAAACATATAATTTTTTCCCCCTTTTTGCTGGTGGGGTTACGTGTAGCGTGACATGAACCCAAGATCCCGGTTGAGGCCGTCCTCATGGGTGCGGAACTTGGCTATCAACTTCTGCTCGACGATTTTGCGTTGTCGTGTGTCTCGAAGGCCGCCTTGGAGAACGCTTACCCGAAGATCGGTGGCTGAATGTCCTTGACTGCTAAAGTGTTCCCCGACTGGGAGGGAACCCTCCTGTCTGGCGATTGTTGCGCGGTGTCCGTTCATCCGTTGTCGCAGTGTCTGCATGGTCTCGCCAATGTACCATGCTCCGGGGCATCCTTTCCTGCAACGTATGAGGTAGACAACATTGGCCGAGTCACAGGAGTATGAACCATGTACCTGGTGGGTGGTATCCTCTCGTGTGATGGTGGTATCCGTGTCGATGATCTGGCATGTCTTGCAGAGGTTGCCGTGGCAGGGTTGTGTGGTGTCGTGGACGCTGTTCTCCTGAAAACTGGGTAACTTGCTGCGAACGATGGTCTGTTTGAGGTTGGGTGGCTGTTTATATGTGATATATCCCATCCAATATTCAATCCCATTGAAGTCACTGGAACTGAATATCCGACGGGATGTATAACTGGCGGCAGGTGTGATCCTGCCCGATTTGCATCTCAGCCCAAGTCGAATTTCACCCCCGTAGTCTTATCATTGCATCACATGGCTCAATATTAGCAGGAAAACACATGACCTGTAAGTGTAATTTGTAATTGTAATCCTTTGTAATTGTGTGTTACTGTACCAATGCCAAGTATTGTCCTGAGAGAGTAGAGAATAACGTATATTCCTTTTCCTCCCTCCTCTCCATTCTCCTCCACTTCTGAATGTGTTGACTCCTTATTGGTCCAAAGGCGGTGGACATTCTCTGGTATCTCACCCAAGTGCTTGTATTATGTGTGATCCCCAATAGTGAGCATCAGCAGGATATTGAACAGTGTTGGCATCCCATGATGGTCACACACATGCACTTCCAGTGGGGAACGGAAATCCTTACTTTTTTTTTCCCACTCCCTAACCCAGGGCCAGTGAGACCAATTGAATTGCACTCCACTGAGGACCTAGCTGAGATCAAGCAACTACGCACAGACTTCAGAAGGATCTGGGATCTTCCTGACCAGCCACTCACTGGATAAACACACTAATCTGTCAGAGTTTTCACACATTCTTTTAATGTTCTTGCTCCACTAAAAGGAGAAGACTTAGTTCTTGGTGCATTTGTGAACACTACCTTGTCCCCTTAACACAATCCGTTTCACCAGGTTTCAACTAGTTTTCTCATAGGACATTGGGTTCTTTTTAACATTGTGCAAACACAGAACAAGTCATGTCTCTGGTTCACATATAGGTAATAAGTGATGTCACCTCACCAACCTTTTGAGAAACAATGTACCAGATCTGTAAAGAATAACAAATATTTCCTCTCCTTTAGCCAAGGACAGATGCATTCCAATATGTCTGCTGTTTTCATTAGTGTATCAGCAAGGAGTGATGTACCACCTCAATAACTTGAGCTGGATTGAGGGAATTTTTATCAATTTTGGAAGTGTTTGCTCTCATGTTGGCTACCTTAGAAAAAGGACACCTAATGATCCATCAGTGCATCTGCTTGTGAATCCACAAATTGCTTCAACATGATTTGTCACACTATTGTACCTTTCTAAAAAGTACACCCATCCACTGATGTGCTATTTTAGACACCACGTTTGCTCTTCATATTTGCCAGACATTGAGTTTAGTTTTAAACTGTCTGATGAGGCAGTGAAGGAGGAATGATGGACAAGTGAATAAACCAGTGCTATGCTCTTGCAATATTGTGTTGCCACAAAAAAAGAATAATCTATGTAGGTTATACAGTTCTTAGACAAAAGTTATTGAAATGAATCAAAATACCCCTAATGGCAGGCAGATTTGAATCCAAGCTCTTTGGAGACTCATAGCAGAAGGAAACTCCATTCATGCTGCTGAATGAATGTTCCGAAAATCCTTATACGTGACAGTTGTTGTACTTTTTAATCTTCCTCAAATAAGCTTATTATTTCTAAAAAGGAATCCTCAGCCCTCTGCCATTTCCAAATTGGACCCTAGACACAGTTCTGACCTGGTCAAACAACATCCCTGCTCCTTGACCTAGTGACTCAAGAAATCCTTACTATATCAAGGCAAAGGAGTAAATATTTATTTTAATTTAAAGTTACTATTTTGAAAAATCCTCTTTTTTTTCCCCCCCCTCTTCTGAAGGCGTTGAATCTTCCTGGGTTACAGTTCCATGAGTAGCAGGAATCCTCTGGTATCTCACCCTCATATCCATTAACAGAAGTGCCCAGATAGTTAGTGATAGTAGGCAGACTAATTGACCGTGGGGGCCATCCTGGCAAGCTGGAACTTGACCATGGCTTCGGTCACTGGACAACAATCAGGAGCAGGAACCCTGGTTGACATTAGTTTCTCTTTTCATAGCCCAGGGATACAGAAGACATTTGTAATGAGAAAAATAATATTTTTGAGGGACTTTTATTGTCCCAGTTGAGGGCAGATTTTAAGCAATTAAATGGAATCTTTGTGCTAGAAATTCTGGGAAGCATGCAGCCTAGAAAGTTGTTGTTAAGGGCTCAATTTTAAACTTAAATTATGGGGGCGGGGGGGGGCTGCGAAAATTGCAGAAATGCAGAGCGGGTTCGGAAGCCGGCTCCAACCCGCCGACTTCAGAGTTTCCCACAGATACACCTGTGTGCGCGCGGGCGTCCCGAATCTGTAAGTCCCGCCGGCAATTAAAGCCAGTGGGATGGTAGTTAAAGAGCCAAATGTACCTCATTGAGGTACTTGAGGAACTTTACTTGTGACATATTAGGTAGTTAGAACGATTTTTAACTTACCTGGGTGGCTTTCCCATGGCTTCTGATTCACGCCTGGTGAAACCAGACGTGAAGGGCCGGATCAGACAAAAAGAAACGAAATAAATTAAATAACAAACCATTGCACAAAATCAACCTACCTTTCCACTCTGCTCCGATGTCTCCCTCTCTGATCTTCCCCTCTTCGTCCCCCCGATTTTCTGTTCCAGTGCCGGGTGATGTGTCTCTTTCTCTTCTTTCTCTTCCTTCTTTCTCTTCCTTCTTTCTTTCTCTTCTTTCTTTCTCTCTCTTCTTTCTTTCTTTTTCCCCCGCACCCCCCACCACCACCTCGGCGTTGCAGCTCCTGTCGGCAGCCAGCCTGTCAATCAGGCAGGCTGCCAGGGGCGAAACCTGGAAAGAACTTTAATCACCATCAATTACATTGCGATCGGGTTGGAAATGGTAAGTTTTTCTTAATTCGGGTTTGCCATGCGCACCTTCACCCCCCTCCCCCTGCTGCCAACCTGCCAACCTTTCAAAATTGAGCCCTAAGTGTCTATGCAGTTGCCCAAGTTCACCACACAGTGGCTCTGTTACAGAAGTGAAGCTACACCTCTAGCATTATTTACATATTTCTCGTGAAATATGGTAGACCTTTGTGAATTGTAGCCTCTTGATCTGCAGAGTGAAGAATGTGCAAAATTACTGCAGAGAGAAGAAAAATCTAAGCTGGTTAAAGATTTAGTTTTTAATATCTTGATCATCTTCTCTAACTTGCAATGGGGTAATTTCTTTTTTGCAATAATGTGACACAAAGCAGTGATTCTATTTTGCCACAGAGCACAGAGGCTATTGCTCATAATTTGATTTACACTCATTTCTGGCTTATTTCACATTGGCGCTCATAATTATGGCAGAGAAGTAGGAAGGAAATGGCCTTGGAATTGTTGTTGAAATTCGAGGAACCATTTTAAACATCTTTGCGAGCCTTAAAAGAAGAGGTCAATAATTCATAAATCCCCAGTTCAACGGGTATGTAAGTTGAACAATTTTTTTTAATATACTGAGAATATGACAAAGAGCAAACTTTATCTTATCTATGAATGGACAATGTTAGAGGTTGATGGACCAGCCAGAATAGGGGGAAGTGGTGTTGGCAGCAACTCCCAAAGCAGATTAAAACAGGTTCTCCACACAACAGTGGGGTATAAAGAACCAATGTAATTAGTACTGAGGGAAGAGGCTAAAAATGTACATGGCTTGAATGTCCTTGTATGAAATGAGCATTATGAACCATAATGCTGTTATATTTAGAGTACATAATCATCCCAGGAAAAACACACAATCACATTTCCCATTTTCTTTCTCCATTGTTTTATCCCCTTGCAAGCCACACTTCTCGTTGGCTAAGAGAGCAAGATCAGCCACTAGGCAGCGTGCAACACCAATTTGACGGATACACTATTTGATTGCCCACATCCCCGCTTCTCCCCTTCCCTGCCCCCTACCAGATTCAAGACCTGAAACTTAGTAATGTAGAGGCTGAGCTACTCCCTTCGCTGTGTGGAGCTCCAGCACAGTGCCACCAACAGTGCCAGTTTGTTCAAAAAAAAATTTGAATATACGCCCATGACTAACAACTCCTAAACTTCACAACCCTTTCATGGCAGTGAGTAAATATTCCTGATCTTTCCAATTGGTTAAACTTTTAGAGAACCGAGAAATTACTGGAAACCATCGATCAGCTCTTCTTGGAGTTTGCTAAGAGGTCTGCCCCCTTTAACAACTGGATAGAAGGAGCAATGGAAGACCTACAAGACATGTTTATTGTTCACACCATTGAAGAGATTCAGGTACAGTATGTTTGCTTAAACAAAATAGTGGATACCAATGGAGCACATTAATGGTATTGGTGTTGATAAGATGTGGTAATTCATTCTAATTGCATGACTTTATGTAGTCATATAGAATTACTGGCTGTGCACTGGAGCCTAGCATGAATGTAATGTCTACAAATACAGCTTCTCATTGCTACTAAACTAAAGCCAACAGTTTTGCATTGTACCCAACGTAATTGGAATTAAAAAAAACCAAAATCCTCAATTTTTGAATCCATTCCATTTTCTTTTTAAAGAAAAATATTTTATATATGTAGTATGAACTTGTTCTTGGGCCTTGCTGTCTGAGGTTGTTTCTGGAGTTTGAAGGGAATCTTTGAAGGAATTATCAGAGTAGATAAAATATCCAGCATCGGTGTTCCAATATAATTACTTTAAAGCAGCAGTTCAGTAATTTGCAGTTCATTGCTCTGACAAACAAAATTACAAAAATCACTAACAGATAATGTGAGCCAACACATTAGTCATGGTTGGGATATTTGTGCATGTGTTTGTGCTTTCTATTAGCTGTGAAATTGCAGTAACATTTACCGATTTATGTGCCTGTTGCCTTCACCAAAAAAACTCTGTTTATTGAAAGCATACCAAAGCAGAAGTAAATACAGATGATTTTATTGTAATTACAACTTTCAAGTTAGTATAAGTGATTTTTTTATCATAATAAAATACTCTACATAAAGTGTAATGCTTCCCCCCCCCCCTCATTTCTCCTGATGTTTAGAGTCTGATAGCAGCCCATGAACAGTTTAAAGCCACCCTGCCGGAAGCAGACAGTGAGAGGCAGGCCATCCTGGGAATCCTTAACGAAGTACAGAAGATTACTCAGACCTATAGCATCTCAACCAAAGTGTCAAATCCTTACAGCATGATATCCTGTGAAGAAATCAGTGCCAAATGGGACAAGGTATCACCAGACAAAATATTCTCACAAATGAATCAATCAGAAATGACTCGGGTCTTAAAAAAAAAACAGAAAGTGCTGTAAATACACAGCATATTCATCAACATCTGAAAAGAGAAGAGAGATGTTAATATTTTGGTTGTAGACTCTTATCAAAACTCATTGCTGAGTTCTTCCCTTCTGATGAAGGGTCTAGACCAACCTTGATTTTTTTTTTCTCTTTCTGTATACGGACAGATCTGCTGTGTAGTTTTAGCACCTTCTGGTTTTATTTCAGATTTGCAAGATTTATTTTTTCTTTACAGCTTGGCTTCATTATGCAGAGAATTGTTGGAGAAAGGAATGCTTTGTTTGAGGCAGAGATCATTGCACCTTTTAGGGGAAAAGTAGACAAGTATTTGAAGCGGTAGAAAATACGGGGCTTTGGGGAGAGAGGAAGCTGGTCGGAATAGTTTTGGATTGCTCTAGCAAAGAGCCAGCACAGATATGTTAGGCTCAATGACCTACTCCTATGTGTAAGCGTCTATGTTGATTGTTCTTATTTGCTCTTAATACATTAGCACAGACTGAGAACAAGTTACCTGCCTCTGTAGCTAGGAAATTAATGAAAATTTGAAGGAGGCAGACACCTTTTGCAATGATGCCCATCACCCCAGATTCATGAAAGTGTAGCAAACTTTTTTTTTAATTTTTAATGTACCTTTTAAAACTCCGTCCATTTTAACATCTAATGGACTGAATGCTCAAAGGAAAATGGTAAATTGCAAGTACTGAACACGTTAGCAGAAAATAGCTTTGCCTTCCTGTTATTCATTGCATTGCAGTATGGTTTACCACTTCTATTTATCATCACCATTCCATCATTTTCAACAACCTCTGTTCAACATTTGATTCATTTAGATTTAATACTGAAATCACACATGCAATGGATAAGGATTCCTGATGTATTTTTTAATGTCATTTTCAATGATAAGATCATATTTGAGAATGCAAACAAATGATGAAGGCAATATTAATGAGTAGATTAATTGGTTCAGTGTATGTTGAATTAAAACCAAATCATTTTAAATGGCAGGTAAAAAAATTGGTTCCTCAGAGAGACGGGACCCTGCAAGAGGAGCTTGTACGGCAGCATTCTAACGAACGCCTGCGTCGCCAGTTTGCCAGCCAGGCTAATGTCATTGGACCTTGGATTCAGCGTAAGATGGAGGTAAGATAGGAATACTAGTCAGCTTTTAAAATTCAACTCTGAATAGTAAATACAATTTTTCTGTTTTAAAGTATGTCTTATGTTCAACAAAGTGCCTTGCATTTATATAGCACCTTAAATGTAGAAAAGCATCCCAAGGCACATCACAGAGCTGTAAGGAAATAAATGTATGCCAAATCAACAAATAGGCTAGTAGAGGGAGTAATCAAAAACTTGGTCAGAGTTCATCCACCCTTGCAAAGATCCACTTGGTCTGTGTGCTCCAGTAAAATTATTTTAAAATCCTCATCCTCAATTTCAAATCCCACCACGACATTATTCTATCTTACCTCATCAGACTTCTGCAGCCTTAAATTCCTGCTTGCACCTCCGCTCCTCTGACATCAGTTGTCTGCTCACCTCTCTGCTCCAACATTGGCAGCCACACTTTTTCAGCAATTACACCTCTATCCATAAAAACTCCCTTCCTGGATTCCTCTTCCTTGCTAACTCCATCTCTTCAAAAGCCTCATAAAAACCCAACTCTTGGACCATGCTTTTAGCTGCACACAATACCTCTTTTTTTCTGATCTTGTTCTTTTTCTCCCTCCTGCTTGGCATTGACCCTTTCCCTCCACTGTGTAAAGCACGTCAAGGCATCTTTCTGTATATGAGGAGCACTGTAGAAGTGTAAGTTGTTGTGGAACAGTCACAAGTTCACAAGATACATACAAATGAGGGAGGTCATTTGGCCCAACTGAGCTCATCCATCCAACAGACCTAGTAATATAATTAAGCTTTTTCTCATTGCTGCCTCACAGTGATTTGACATGTTAAGTGTTGAAACTACTATCACTGTAATGCTGAAGACTTGTGCTCTAGAACGAGCCACGCCTCTAGCCAAACTGTTCCAGTACAGCTACAACATTGGCATCTACCCGACAATGTGGAAAATTGCCCAGGTATGTCCTGTCCACAAAAAGCAGGACAAATCCAATCCGGCCAATGACCGCCCCATCAGCCTACTCTCAATCATCAGCAAAGTGATGGAAGGTGTCGTCGACAGTGCTATCAAGTGGCACTTACTCGCCAATAACCTGCTCACCGATGCTCAGTTTGGGTTCCGCCAGGACCACTCTGCTCCAAACCTCATTACAGCCTTGGTCCAAACATGGACAAAAGAGCTGAATTCGAGAGGTGAGGTGAGAGTGACTGCCTTTGACATCAAGGCAGCATTTGACCATGTGTGGCACCAAGGAGCCCTAGTAAAATTGAAGTCAATGGGAATTAGAGGGAAAACTCTCCAGTGGCTGGAGTCATACCTAGCACAAAGGAAGATGGTAGTGATTGTTGGAGACCAATCATCTCAGCCCCAGGATGTTGCTGCAGGAGTTCCTCAGGGCAGCGTCCTAGGCCCAACCATCTTCAGCTGCTTCATCAATGACCTTCCCTCCATCATAAAGTCAGAAATGGGGATGTTCGCTGATGACTGCACAGTGTTCAGTTCCATTTGCAACCCCTCAGATAATGAAGCAGTCCGTGCCCGCATGCAGCAAGACCTGGACAACATCCAGGCTTGGGCTGATAAGTGGCAAATAACATTCGCACCACACAAGTGCCAGGAAATGACCATCTCCAACAAGAGAGAGTATAACCACCTCCCCTTGACATTTAACGGCATTACCATCACCGAATCCCCCACCATCAACATCCTGGGGGTCAGCATTGACCAGAAACTTAACTGGACCAGCCATATAAATACTGTGGCTACAAGAGCAGGTCAGAGACTGGGTAGTCTTTGGCGAGTGACTCACCTCCTGACTCCCCAAATCCTTTCCACCATCTACAAGGCACAAGTCAGGAGTGTGATGGAATACTCTCCACTTGCCTGGATGAGTGCAGCCCCAACAACACTCAAGAAGCTCGACACCACCCAGGACAAAGCAGCCCGCTTGATTGGCACCCCATCCACCACCCTAAACATTCACTCCCTTCACCACTGGCGCACTGTGGCTGCAGTGTGTACCATCCACAGCAGCAACTCGCCAAGGCTTCTTTGACAGTACCTCCCAGACCCGCGACTTCTACCACCTAGAAGGACAAGGGCAGCAGGCACATGTGAACAACACCACCTGCACGTTCCCCTCCAAGTCACACACCATCCTGACTTGAAAATATATTGCTGTTCCCTCATCATCGCTGGGTCAAAATCCTGGAACTCCCTTCCTAACAGCACTGTGGGAGAACCTTCACCACACAGATTGCAGCAGTTCAAGAAGGCGGCTCACTACCACGTTCTCGAGGGGATTTAGGGATGGGCATTAAATGCTGGCCTGGCCAGCAAAGCTCACATCCCATGAACGAATTTTTAAAAAACGTCCAGATCCAGTATATAGCATTTTTCTTTTTGTGAAGAAAAGCATTACAGTGAGACTACCATGGGAGCCAATTGTGATGGATAGTGCACATATGCCACCCAGTTGAGAATTGATTTCTTAAACACATATAGCTCCCTGCTGCTGTTCGTACCATAATCAGGGCAGGAAATAAAATGAGACATTGAAGAATTTTCAAACTGTTCATTGTGATATGTCACCTGAGTGTATTTGGTGTTCTGCAATGACTTGCACCCATTCCATTATTTATTTAATCATCAAGATCGCTTTGAGCACCTTCCTAATGAATGTGGATTTGGCTTACAAGTTTAAATTCAATGGTAGCTTGTACTCCAGTTAGGATGCAAAGTAAAATAGCTCAAAAATTGAACAAAACATATTCTGATTAAGTCTCATATTGGTCTTTGAAGGCTGAATATTATTGTAACTCTTAGAATTTAAATACAGGAAATAGCTCAAAGTTCTATTGAAATGAGTGGAACCCTGGAAGATCAGATGAACCAACTGAAGCAGTACGAGGAGGTCATCATTAACTACAAATTCAACGTTGACAAACTGGAAGGAGACCATCAACTTATTCAGGAGGCCCTCATCTTCGATAACAAGCACACCAATTATACCATGGAGGTACTGGGTGGATGTTATTGTGAAGGTTGTGCTACAGAGGAGGTTTTTTTGTGTGGTTTCATTGTGAATGAGTGAGCTATAAAGAATGTGTGTTATATCTGAAGTGCTTCAAAGGCCAGTCACTCCAGATTGCCCGTTACATCTTCCAGCAGCCAAGCAATATATTGGAACTAGCAGAGGTTTGGAATCTGATCTTCAGCCTGTCCTCTCTACTGGAGCAGGTGTGTAGTGCAAGGAGAATAGGGGAGAAAAAATTTTCAAAATAAATCCGGGACAATCTCTTGACCCAATGGAATACAAGTTCTTAAAAACATGTTTCTTCCTTAAAATAGTTTGTGGGGAATTTTTTAGTATTTTGTAAGATGCTTAGACCACCCTTGGACTTGTTTTTAATTTTGGACAGCTTAAATATTTGGTGATTAAGTGCAGTCACCTATTAGAGAAACATTAGCACCAATGCTGATTCAACATCAGGTCCGATGTTTGTAAGGAGAATAAAATGCATGTTAGATCCTCCCACCCATCTAATAGAAATGATAAACAAACGTAAGAACAATATGAACTTCATCCTCACTATCACCTGACCCACGGGAGCCAACCTTTTTCATGTTGTAACAAAAGGCTTGTTAAAGTCGATTTCACGTAACATAGCACAAAACATAATCTCAAAATATTTAAGAGCAATGTGCCATGTGTAGTAGCCTTTTAACCTGAAAAAGTACTCCGTGATTTGAGTCTTGTGTTCAGGTGAGGTATATTTACATCTTAAGTTTGTTGCTATGGCAATTTTAAACTTTTTTTTTTACTAATTTCGGTAGCACATCCGTGTTGGCTGGGAGCTGCTTCTTACCACAATTGCCAGGACTATCAATGAGATTGAGACCCAGATTCTAACCAGAGATGCCAAAGGAATCACCCAGCAACAAATTAATGAATTCCGATCTTCATTCAGTCACTTTGACAGGGTACAGTGTTCCTTTTATCTAGCATGACGCTTTTAATATCAGTATGTTAAACATCTGTTGGAAGTAGACACTCACATTTTATGGTGGCTTATTGTGTCACTTTTTCTCTCCTGTGAAGCGTTGTTGTTTCCGCAGCTCTTCCACCAAAGTTACGGTGGACAAGCAGGAGAACTCCAGTGGAAATTCACCCAGCATTGTTTTAATATAACATTACTGACCAGACGGAAGTTTTCAGACAGACTGTGCATCTTGTTAGCTGTCAGAGTGATGAGAAACCCTTTTCAGATTCAAAATTCATTAACAACATCAATAGAAAACAAAATTGTGTACATTTCCCATGATGACTACTATATAAACTAGATTTGGTGAAGATCATTGGAGCATACCAACTCCTAATTTGCATTATTACTTCTAAAATAACAATTATAAAAACAATTATACTATTCAGTTCAGAAATTATCCTGCAGTTCCTTTAAGGGTCACTGACAGAGTGTGATCTAATTCATATGAAGTGTCAACTGTAGACTGTGATAATTCTCCTAGATTGTCCCCTTTCTATTCATATGGTTAGCTGTGCTTACTTTAGTTTCTAGCCCTGAAACTGTTCGATTGAACCCACTGTAGAATATATTGTAAGTGCATGTAACTGAACTAGCTAATACCTCAAGATAGATTACTATAAACCTGAAATTAATTCATGCACCAGTTTGTTCTGATGAGTAACAGTTTCATTAAACCCTGAAAATGACAATGTTGGCTACTGATAACATGGTCCTTCTCTATTGCAACCCACCTTTTATTGTACTAGTGTTCCACTGTTGAAGATGTTCTAAATTGATCTGGCTTACTAATTTTGGATTGGTTTGCTTTTAAACCCCGTTTGTGTGAATGGGTGATCCATATATTGAAAAATTAAAAAATGAGAGGATATGGGGAAACAGCAGGAAAATGGGACTAAATATATAGCTATTTCAGAGAGCCGGCAGAGGCACGATGGGCTGAATGGCCTCTTCCTGTGCTGTTAAATTCTATGGTCCCCAAATTCCTGGATGGCGGGGTGGTGGGAAGAAAGAGTTTGTTTCACTGGTGCTAGTGCAGCAGAATCTTCACCCACCAGAACCTCAGACCAGAGATCCCATCCAAATCGTGGGATGGGGCGGCATTTGCATGGCTGGTGCCTGCAAGGATGCATCAGCTGCGCTCGCCCCAATCCGCCTTTGTAAGATGGAGTGGTCCAAAGCTGCTCCGCCAGAAGTTCCCAAAAGTCCAATGGAGCCGAAGAAAATATTTTTTTAGTCTTCGGCTCCAATAGGAGACTTTGAGCTTCCAGACAAGGTAATTGATCCCCTCCAATATGAATTACCTTATTGTATTGAAGGTTTGGGCCCTTTCAGTAGGCCTCATAGAGACTCGCACCAGCTCTCAGCTGACAAGAGTTACACTGAGACCTTTCTAGAGCAGAATTTATTGTGTGGCTTGTGATCTGTCAATGTCTATCCGACTGGAATTCGAAAGGCCAGGGTAAACGTGGTGGAATCCTGGTGGAACTGGACCACTCCTGTGCAGAAATCTAGCTTCCCACCCTTTTCAGCCCCAGGAATTTTGGGGCCTATGATTATTCACATTTATGATTATTCACATTTAAGTCTAAGACACATGCAACAAAGTACCTATAGCTGTTAGTTTTAGTTGGAAATGTTTACTACCCTGAATTTTCTGTAATAACTTTATTTGTACATAAATTTTATTGCATAAAATACAGCACACTTTAATATAGAAGATATATGGTTATTTAAAAGAAAAGCTGAAACAACATTTAGGACAGGTGGAATGCAAAAGCAACTGCATCTCCAATTTACATATGTCCTATTCATGTTGTAATGGACTTGGTGTAAGTACTGAGTAATTATAAGTACTGAGTACTTTCAATACTTTAGTACTTCGTTCCAATGTTCTAATTAGCATTAACTGAGTGAGTTGTGGTTTTGATCTTAGTTGATATGGTGCATGCTGTAGTTAATAATAAACACACTATCATTATGTTATGCATATTGCATGCCGCAACTAACTTGTGTGCAATACTAGGATGATTCTGGCAAACTGCAACCAAAAGAATTCAAAGCCTGCCTCATCAGCCTTGGACATGTTGGAAATGATAAACAGGTACTAACTGGACTGTGCTTTATTTTTCTTTCTTTATACAAGTAAAACTGTGCTAAATTACTCTATTTTCTTTTTCCTTTTAAATTTGTGATGTGGCCTTGTTATCCATCTTTTTTTGGTCTATGTCAATGTTTTTTTTTCCTCTTTGCTTCATGTTCATCCCATGGTTGTCCCTCCCATTTGTCTGGTATGTCTGTGTGTTAGTCACTCTCTTCCCGCTCACAACAATGATGCTCCTATCGAACTGCTTCTCACCTGCCTTATTTGGAACTGCTGAATCCTTGGGACTTTAAATGATCCTTTTGACTCTGGCCCCTCCTTGGTGTCCTACCTCATCACCCACACACTACGGGATCTGGGGGCTGCCTGCTACTGATCTGCTTTACTGGAAATCCCTCAATCTTTCATCTGTTCCTTTTACTTGCTGATCTGCTCAATAGAAGAAGAATGGAGCGATGGAGCCAGATGATCTCAGAGCTTGTCTCATCTCGATGGGCTTCGATCTGGTATGATAGATGCATGTTTAATATACCTGAGGTTACAAATAATTCTTGGGATTACCATCCATTTTGAATTAACATAATCTGAACTGGTACATTTAATAGTATACAGATGACCTTAGCCCAAGATTGTAGTAAACCAACAGTTGACTATCAGTTTCTGATATTATGCAGAAAATATATCTCCTACAATTAAGAGTTTCCTGCTGTGACCAATAGTGGCATCAGTTACTGTAGGTCACCATTGTCCATTCCGGTAGCCTCACTGTTGACCCCAGTGGGATTTTGTTTAAAAAGCCAGATTCCACTGATAAACAGAACAGGTTTTTATTCCCTTGAACATTTTTGATAAGATTGTGTATCTGAAAACTTGCAAATCCCTCGCAAGTTACACTATTGCCACTCCTTACTGAGAAGATTGGCCAGGAAAGAAAATAAAGGCTTTGTTGTATTTCCTTATGGTATCGGACCCTCCTATGTCTTCCTGTTTATTCTTTCGCATTTCAAATCTGCAACTTTTTCTGTAGGGTGAGGTTGAGTTTACTCGGATCATGAACCTAATTGATCCAAACAATACTGGCATGGTGTCCTTCCAGTCCTTCGTCGCCTTCATGACCCGAGAGACTGCTGACACAGATACAGCAGAGCAGGTCGTGGCTTCCTTCAGGATTCTGGCTGGAGATAAGGTAAGTTCTGGGTTCTTTTAAATAAGAAATGATAGAATGGGGTATTCCCTTTTGCATATTATAAAATGAAGCCCCATTAAAGTTTGCTGATAAATTAGGTGTAATGAATAGCTAGTTTTCGCAGCTGATTGTCTGGTTATTGATCATCTAGTTCAAAGCTCCAGTCCTGAGATGGTGCCGGGTACAGGGAAAGAAGCTTAGACTTACAGTTGGGTCAGCCACTCTGGCCAATTGCCACACAAAAGATCAAACTGGGTAGACTATTTAATTTTAAAAAATAGTTATTTCAAATGTGAACAAAAATTAAAATGAAGACTTTTTAAAAGCATATAGGGGGAGAAATTTGCTCGTGTCGCTCCCAATTTCTGGGTGCTAAATGAGTGTTTGAGGGACACCAGATTGGCATCCGCAGCTCTGTAGTTTTATGCAAATAAGATCCAAGACTCAAACTGGAGCAAGGCTCAGGTGTCTTTGAGTGAGCGTGGGTTCCAAGTGTGCTGCCCATCACGCCAGTTTCTGGCACAAAACCTCCCCAATTTTTCAGTCATAATTCCTTTAAGTCATCTTTGTAAACTGAGAATATTATCTTTGACTAAAATTTTTAAAAGTACTGTCTCCTCTGTTGGTCTGCCTCAGTAAGATTACTTCTTGGTGTAGAGAATGGCAGGCAACCATCTTCCAGGCCTCAATCAATACTGTGCTGCTGTGGGGAGGGAGAAGGTGGAGCGCATGGTTTTTGCTCACTTAGAAAGGGAAATTTGCAGGAAACTTGTCTGTGGGCACCTACACACAGCAATATTGCAGAGGGCATGGGAGCAGGTTGTTTTGACCACATGTGGCACAGTGGAGGCAATGAGAGATTTCCAAGTAAGAAGTTTTAAAAGGTGTTTTTTTTTTTAAGAAGTGACTATGTCAAGCAAAATCTCTTTGTTTATGCAGCCCTACATTCTTGCTGAGGAATTGCGTCGCGAGCTGCCCTCCGAACAGGCTGAATACTGCATTGCCAGCATGCCACCATACAGAGAGTCAGACGGTGTTCCAGGAGCCCTGGACTATGTCTCATTTTCAACTGCGCTCTACGGTGAAAGTGACCTGTAACCAAGGAATCAGAAGCCTGAATATTGTAATGATTATAAGTATAGAACAATGAATAGCCTCGAATGCAATGTTAGAAGTGAATCTCTATAAATAGTGTAGTGCTGTGTGTGACACCAGCAAAATGTGAGGAAAGTAGCATATCCTTGTACGAACTATATTAACAAACAATTTTCAGAAAAATTTAGATTAGGAATTGTTAGCACTGGGTACATATGTGACTGCAAAATCTGATGCAGAACCTATTTTGTTTTAAAACCTGCACATTTACTATTGCTTGGTTTAAAATTGACTTGTATATGAAAGTTCTCTCATTATTGACAGGATCTTTTGTGAGCCGAGTACACTAAATAACTTTTCCACTGATGTTTCAAAATGAGCAGTTTGTAAATCCTGTTGCAATATTTCTAAGGAAAAGCTAAAGTATTCCTCAGTACTGAAGGGGATGTTGTCACAGGAACATAGGAATGCGTAGAATCAGAAGATACCATTGTGGACCACTGGCCAGTCCAGAGTTCAAAAAATACCATATACCGCTCTATCTCTCTGACCCCCTTAATCCTTTTCTCTGGCGAATCTATCTGATACCCGCTTGCATCTGCCAACATCATTTGCCTGAACTACCTCGTGTGTAGTCTGTGCTATACGCTCACCACCCTCTGTGTAAAGTAATTACATCTAAATTGTCTATTCACCTTCTCCCTTCTGAGCTTAAGTCCTTGCCCCTTGTAGTGTTTGTGATTATGTCAATCATATTATTGGGGTTCAATTTATCCATAATTCTTTAAAATCTTGAATACCACAATAATATAAATTGATGTGGTGTCATTGAGGTAGATTTTGACTTAGTGTGATTGTGTAAAACAGGTGCTAGCGAATCGGCAGCCCGTTTTATATCTCTTCCGATTTTTATTTCCATTGAAGTCAGTGGAAATAGAAATTGTGAGAGATGTAAAACGGGCTGCCGACTCGCTATCGCCCGTTTTACACTATTGCACAAATTCAATATCTACCTCATCGATTCTTCCGATTTATTGTAATGTATTCCCAATCTTATATTTTGTATGAATTTTCACATCAGATTTTACAGGATGTGCTTCCAAGCATTTTAAAAGCATGTTCTTTTTTTAAAAAAAAATTTGGACAAAATATCAGCCCAGGCTTTTTGTAGTTCCATACAGTTTGTGAAAACTTTCATAGTTCTAGAAAAGCACCTTGTCTGTCATTGGAATGAAACATTACAGAAAGGAAGAAGTAAGAGTGAAAAAGTTCAACTGACTGCATGCCTGGTATTTTTTCTTATAAAGGTACCTGTCCTTGTAAAATATAACAGTTGACATTTTTAATGCTACTGATGTTTGAAATTTTATTAAAATGAATACTTGTTAAACTGGTTGACTCTGTTATCTTATTTCATAAGACCATTTATTGTTGTGTACTCATTTAATATATACCTGATGCTTTGCTGCAATCCAGACCACAGAACAGCTAAGGTCCAACAGTGCAACTAAAAATGATTTTATTAACACCCAGAGATTTCTTTGTGACAACTTAACCGGTGTGTGTGAATTCTGCCCTGGTTTATGAATAATATAGGCATCTGAATTGAAAGGTCAGGAATTTCCTCAGAGCTGCTCCCGCACCACCACTTTGCAGGAAGCGAGGTCAAAACTCCGTTTACACTAGTAAATGGGGTTTCTGTCTCACTCCCGGTAATATTATGCATCAGAGCAAATCAACTTGGAGGAAATTTCCGGCCAAAGTCGCTCCTTTTCACCCTAGGGTTGCCAACCCTCCAGGATTGTCCTGGAGTCTCCAGGTACTAAAGATTAATCTCCTGGATACTGCTGTGAGCAACCCTGGAGAAAAATCATAGGAGCATTAAAATAAATTGTACGATTTTTTTCATTTTCTTTTAACATTTTCATTTATTAGTTATAAAAATATTGGAGATTGGGAATAAAGATTGTTTAACTGACAGTCAAGAATCATCCAATCGGGTAACGAAGAGTCTGTTGGCTTTTCTGTTGTCGTGGGAAGGCGGTGCACCGCAAGGATGGCCATGTCAGGCGACCGATGTGGGGGAGCGTGAGTGGTTGGAGGCGGGAGTTTGTGTGAAGAAACCTGCAGCAATATGTCCAACCAGCGTGCCAACACTATTTCACCCCCTTTCACAATGGGTACTGAAAGAAACAGAAGAGGAATGAGGCAAAGAGAGAAGCAGGAACATGAAGATATGCTCCAATCTGTCCTAAGCACCACCATGCGGTCCTCACTAGATATTCATTAAAAGTCTTGCATCTATGTGAGCTTCCTGTTTATAACACTTGCTTTGTGGAATGTCACACTTTTCCCATCACACTTTTGCTGTCCCACTTTTCCTGTTACACAGTTGATTGGTACAAAGTAAAACAGCAGCAAATCAAAACTGATGGGGTAGTAGGGACCATGTGAATCAAATGAGAAACAGCTAATGGCTTATTAAAACAACCAATCCTGAATGACCAAATCAGGGGACCCTACCAATAAAATTATTCAAACCATTTTTTGAAAACTTTTTGTCCTTTTTTCTCCATAAATGAAAGTTTTCAGGTTGGCAGGCTGTAGTTTGTGGGGTGCTGCAAGGATCAGTGCTTGGGCCTCAGCTATTTACAATCTATATTAATGACTTAGATGAAGGGATCGAGTGTAATGTATCCAAATTTGCTGACGATACAAAGCCAGGTGGGAAAGTAAGCTGTGAGGAGAACACAGAGTCTGCAAAGGGATATAGACAGGTTAAGTGAGTGGGCAAGAAGGTGGCAGATGGAGTAATGTGGGGAAATGTGAGGTTATTCACTTTGGTAGGAAGAATAGAAAAACAGAATATTTTTTAAATGGTGAGGAACTATTTAATGTTGGTGTTCAGAGGGATTTGGGTGTCCTTGTACACGAAACACAGAAAGTTAACATGCAGGTACAGCAAGCAATAACGAAGGCAAATGGAATGTTGACCTTTATTGTAAGGGAGTTGGAGTACAAGAGTAAGGAAGTCTTGCTGAAATTGTACAGGGCTTTGGTGAGACCAGAACTGGATATACTTGCCTTAGAAGCAGTGCAACAAAAGTTCACTAGATTGATTCCTGGGATGAGAGGGTTGCCTTATGAGGAGCGATTGAGTAGAATGAGCCTATACTTACAATCTATGTAAGATTGTAACTTAATCTTATTATGTTACAAAGTAAGATTTGTATCATCATGAAGACAGAAAAAAATAACATTTCACAATACGTTTACCATAATGATTAAACTTAGCAATAAAATTATATTTTGTGACTTAGATATCCTCATTCGCCTCAGCCTCTCTGAGCATTGGTTGGAGTTGATATTCTTCCAAGAAGTATCCTTCTGCCAGCTAGAACATTAAGAACTACAGATGTGCCTACAATTCCCAGAATGCTGCAATCTGAGCCTGTGCTGTGAGAAATCCCAACATATCAGTGTGATTCTCATGCAACAGATCAAAATATGACTTTCCTTGGGCTTCAGCAGCAATAACACGCTTCTTTCTCTAAATTATTTCAAAATATGCTGGTACATGAACTACAGAATCTTTTTTGAGGTCATGTTTAACAGCAAACATATTTCAAATCTTATTTTTACTTTTTTTTTATTTGAGAGAAAGTCTGGGTCAGTGAGTGGAAAACTTGGAAGACGGTTAGAGCACTTGCCTTTTTTAAATTTATATACTTGCTTTGCTGTCTTCGGGCAGAAATGTTACAAACCTCTTTCCAAATAGTTTCACTTTAGGTCATCCCCCCCGCCCCCCAGCCCACCCCAAATGTTTCCGCCTTAGGTCATCCCCCCCACCCACCCAATATTTGGAACAGTGTAACCCAAGTTCACCACCCCCACTCCCATTGTTCCTCCCATTCCTGCGCCTCCAATCATTTCCAAGAAAACCTGCCAGCCTGAATCTGGTGCCTGCTTCCATCCAACCTGATAGATCTTGCTTATAAATATTAATTAATGACAACCTATTAACATCAAAGATTAGTTCTTTTCATGACAGCAGTTCATTTGGGGAGGGAGAGTGAGCAGAAGCACAAGGGACCAGATTGGCAACCTACAATGACAAGTGTGACCAGGATATGAAGGTGGGTTGTGACAATCAGAGGATGTCATACCATTAAACATCATTAGCAACTGCGAATATTAAAAGAAGTTAGGGAGGAGATAGCAGAGGCACTATTAAATATGGAAATTCACTAGAAAAGGGAATAGTTCCAGAAGACTGGCGGACAGCTAATGTTATTCCTTTATTTAAAAAGGGAGATAGAACAAGTCCAGGGAACTATAGACCAGTTAGCTCAACATCAGTGGTAGGAAAGATAATGGAATCTTTACTTAAAGATGTAATAGAAAGACATATAGACAATGAAAATATAATTAAGAATCGTCAGCACGGATTTCAGAAGGGAAAGTCATGCTTGACAAACCTTAGTGAATTCTTTGAAAAAGTAACAAAAAGAGTAGACCAGGGTAATGTAGTAGATGTAATATATTTAAATTTTCAAAATGCCCTTGATAAGATACTGCATTGTAGACTCATGACTAAGGTCAGAACATGTGGAGTCAAGGGACAGGTAGCAGAATGGATAGCAAGTTGGCTACAAAACAGAAAAGAGAGTAGGGTTTAAGGGGAGCTACTCAGACTTGCAAAAGGTGGGAAGTAGTGTTCCACAGGGATCGGTGCTGGGACCACTGTTGTTCACACTTTACAATAACAATTTGGATTTGAGAATTGGAAGTACAATTTCAAAATTTGCATACAACACCAAATTGAGGGGTATAGTTAATAGAAAGGAAGAATGCGTCAAAATGCAAGAGGATATTAATAAACTTGCAGAATGGACATGTAATTGGAAAATGAATGTTATTATAGATAAGTGTGAGGTGATGCATTTTGGTAGGTCGAATAAGGAGCCCACATAGCAAAGGGATCTAGGGGTACAGATACATAAATCACTAAAAGTAGCGACGGAGGTTAACAAGGCCATAAAAGTAGGCAAATCGAGCACGAGGGCTCATTTCAGAGGGATAAAATTGAAAAGCAAAGAATTTATGTTAAACTCGTATAGAACCATGGTTAGACCACTCTTGGAGTATTGTATACAGTTCTGGCCTCCATGTTATAAAAAGGATATAGAGGCATTGGAGAGGATGCAAAAAAGATTCACAAGGATGATACCAGAACTGAGAGGATATCCTTATCAAGAAAGGCTGAACAGGCTGGGACTCATTTCTCTAGAAAAGAGAAGGCTGAGGGGTGACCTGATAGAGGTCTTTAAACTAATGAAAGGGTTTGATAGGCTAGATGTAGAATGATTCCACTTATGGGGGAGTCCAAAACTAGAGGTCATAAATATAAAACAGTCACTAATAAATCCAATAAGGAATTCAGGAGAAACTTCTTTACCCAAAGAGTGGTAAGAATGTGGAACTTGCCACAAGGAGTAGTTGAGGCAAATAGCATAGATGCATTTAAGGGGAAGCTGGATAAGCACAAGAGGGAGAAAGGAATAGAAGGGTATCCTGATACGTTTCGATGAAGTAGGGTGGGAGAAGGCTCATTTGCAGCACAAATGCTGGCATAGACCAGTTGGGCCGAATGGCCTGTTTTATGTGTTGTAGTTTTGATGTAGCTCTAGTTTAGGATGGGGAAGAATGGCGCAGATTATAAATCCGTTTAAACAGGTGGAGCTGTGTTTATTCTTCAAGGTGCCTCGATACTGCTTTACCTTCTAACCAGTGGGACTGGTTTAATTGCAGAAATGAAAACAAGGAAAAAATGTGTGGCACGTGCGCACTGAAGCTGGGCCCCCGGGGGAGGGAAAGCGGCGCCTGCGCAGTGATGCCTGACTCTGCGCGCAGTTGGAGTTGGCACATGCGTGTTGATGTTGTAAGCGACGAGGGGGTAGCGCCTGCGTATTGGAGCTGCGCGGTTGGCTCGAGGATGCACGGTGAGCTCAGCCTGGGGCTGGGAAGAGGAAGGTGTTCGCGCTGTTATTGATCGCGGGAGCGGACGGACCTCGGCGTCTGTGTCGCGCTGTCTGTCGGACGTGGCTCAAAGTCGCCAGACTCGCGAGCGGAGGACACATGGCGCCGACTTTCGGGACGGGAGCCGGTAAGCGGGGAGCGGGCCAGGGGCCCGGGACTTATCCTGTGCCAGCCAGCCAGCCAGTCAGTCAGTCAGACAGAGCGCCCGTACCTCCCATATATATTGGGGCACAGCGCATTGCGGGCACCAGGGCGTTAAAGGAATAATCGCACTATACAATTTCTCCTGTAAAAATTGTAAACAATTTTACAACACCAAGTTATAGTCCAACGATTTTTATTTGAAATCTACAAGCTTTCGGAGGCTTCCTCCTTCCTCAGGTAAATGTTCAGGAGCTCCTGAACATTTACCTGAGGAAGGAGGAAGCCTCCGAAAGCTTGTAGATTTCAAATAAAAATCGTTGGACTATAACTTGGTGTTGTAAAATTGTTTACAATTGTCAACCCCAGTCCATCACCGGCATCTCCACATCCTGTAAAAATGTTCACTGTGTGCTACTGTCCAAGTGTCAGTCGGTAACACTCTCGCTTCTAAATTAGAAAGTCATGTGTTCAAGCCCCACTCCAGAGACTTGAGCACAAAATCTAGGCTGACATTTCAGTGCAGTACTGAGGGAGCACTGCGATGTCTGAAGTGCGGTCTTTTGAATGATACGTTAAATAGTATCTGTTTGCACTCATTTACAACATGGGTGGATGTACAAGACCCCATGAAGCTACTTGAAAAAGAGCAGGGCAGTTATCCTGGCCAGTATTTATTCCATCAACCAACATCACTTTTTAAAAAAAAGAGATTATCTGGTCATGTATCTTGCTGTCTGTGGGTCCTTGCTATGTGCAAGTTGGCTGCCCTGTTTCCCTCCATATAGCTGTGATTACACCTCATGCTTCATTGGCTGTAAAGAGCTTTGGTACCTACTGAGGTCATTAAAGATGCAAGTCCTTTACTGTAATCACAGCACAAGTGGCTCTGGAAGTACAGGTTAAAAAGTGAAATACACAGTCGTCATTTAGAAGTTCTTGTGTCACTACTTTTGATTCGATGAAAATGCCACATTTTTATTTTAGTTTAAAATCTGTTAATGCATGCCCTTTATGAAGTCTAATGGTCATGAACAAATTATTAAAAGATAATAATGAATGCTGAGGTGTCTGTGTGTCATAGGTTTACAGTGTTTCATCTTGTCAAAACAATTACTGATGGGGTAAAACCCAAATATGTGTTCACTTTGTTGTTAACTACTGTTTAATCCTGTTGTGGAAATTCTTAATGTTGGAGATGTTTGTATTTATGTTTCTGTACATAAACTTTTAAAAGTATAAGATTTTAACATGCACTTAACAAGTGTCAGCTTGCTTCAGTTGTTGTCATTCTCGTTCTGAGTCAAATGCTGTGGGTTGGACATCCACTACGAACTTGAGCTTGTAATCTAGTCCAACACTTCAGAACTTTACTGAGGAAGTGCTGTGGTGTAGGATTAAACATTAGATCAAGTCACTGCTTGTTCAGAACTTTGAACTTGTTCAGATGGACATAAAAGATCCCATGGCAATATTGGACAAAGGACAGGGAGTTGTCCTGGCCAACGTTTTTGTCACAACCAACTCAAAAAACAGATCTTCTGGTCATTCATTCACTGACTGTTTGTTTGTATGACCTTGCTGTGCACCAGTTGGCTGCCACTTTGCCTGGGTCAAAATCCTGCAACTCCCTTCCTAACAGCACTGTGGGAGGACCTTCACCACACGGACTGCAGCGGTTCAAGAAGGCGGCTCATCACCACCTTCTCCAGGGCAATTAGGGATGGGCAATAAATGCCGGGCTCGCCAGCGACGCCCACACCCCATGAACGAATAATAAAAAAAATAACAATGGTGACTACACTTCAAAGAAATCTTTTGGCTGTATAGCATTTTGGAATGTTCAAGGTGCTAAATAAATGCACATTCTTTCTTGTTAAACCTTTTCAGGTTCCAAATGTACTGCTTGTCTGACATCCAATTCTGGATGAGCTGCAATTTCCCCCAGTTAAACATTGGGAAGGCCAAAGCTATTGTCTTCGGCCTTGCCACCGATTCCATCCCTTCCCTGGCCATTGTCTCGGGTTAAACTAGGCTGTGCCCAACTTCTGCGTTCTATTTGACTCTGAGCTGAGCATCCGACCCCCATATCCTCTCCCATAAAGTCTGCCTGCTTCCACCTCCGTAATATTGCCCGTCTCAGCCCCTGTTGAGGTAGTTGTATGAATTAAAAGAATATAATTCACTCTTGTTCTTGAATTGATTTTTTAAAATTTTAAATCTTAATTCTAGAAATAAGGAGCTGTCTTCAAGATGAACTTAAAGCAATTCTACAAAAACGCATCATGGTGCTGGATGGGGGCATGGGTACCATGATTCAACAACACAAACTTGAGGAAGATAATTATCGTGGTGAGGAGTTCAAAGACCATCCTAAACCTTTAAAGGGGAACAATGACCTTCTCAGCATAACGCAATCTGACATTATCTGCAAAATTCACAAGGTATGGTATGGTCTTGAATTAAGGCTGCAGAATCACAAGGGCAGAACCAGTTCTTGGCAAACCCCCCCGGGTGTAGTTAAAAACCATTGTCATAATGTGAATTAATGTACTTAGAGCCATGAACATTAGGGAATGTTAGACATGAGATTTCTTTCCTTTTCTCCACTCTCGCTTTGCTGGTGCCGCCATTCAGTCCTGCTCAGTTTCCCCAAGTTGGGGGTGGGGTGGGGAAATGTGATCCTCAGTATCAGACAGCATGATTACAGCTATAGCGTGACAGCTGATCTGCAGTTTCAGTTCAAAAGTGAACTAAGAGATGGACAAGAGGACTGGCGGTCAGCCTGGGAAATGAAGAACCGAGGCAAAACAAAATAAGGGGGCAGCAGCAAAGAGAATCCTGACAGCAGCAAAGAGTCCCTAACTACGAGGATGTGGGGATGGGCCCATAGTTACCTTTGCTGGTTTTGCAACACTTGGAAGCTGGCACTCTGTTTTCTCTCTCCAACACTCTTTTTGCCTTCCGTGTTGCCCTGCCTCCTCCGTTGCTCTCTGTCCACTCCATGCACCCCCAACTCTTCCTCTGCCTTCTCTCCCTCTACCAATCACTGTTCCACCCCACTCTCTGTCCACTCGTTGCAAAATTGGTGCTTTGATTTAAAAATCAAATAAGATCAAAGAGACCTACTGTGGGAAGGCTGGAAATTGAGCAGGTCAGGTGACGGGTGAGCTTACAGTCGGGGGAGGGACCCTAAAATAGTTGCTTAGGGGCTTGAAGGAGTGCTGGGGTTGCGGGGGGGTGGTTAGAGAGGCAGGTAATGGAGAACAGGCAACACACTGGGTGGGCACTCGAAAATGGGAATGAGAGGCTTGGAAGGGGGAACATTTTAAAATAAATAAAAAGTTAATGTAGAAAGATACATAACAAAAGTTACAGATAAAGAAATACTTACCTGAAGAAAAACAAAATGGCAACAGAGCCAGCAGAAAGAGTTCAGAAATTCGCACCAGAGTCACCTAGTGGCCAGAGCATCCTAGTGGCCAGAGCATATAACTACATTGTGACAATTGACATAGCAAAATTAAATTGGAAATGTTGACTTCCCAAAAGCTGACACAAATGTATGACTAAAAATCATGACACCAGGAAGTAAGGTTAGTGGACATGAAGTGCATGCTTTATACAAGATTTTGGATAATACAGATTTTATTTCCTTTTCCCAGAGAAGTAAGTGTAATTTTTTTTTAAATATTAGGAGTACTTGCTGGCTGGAGCAGATATTGTGGAGACAAACACTTTCAGTGGCACGAGAGTTGCACAGGCGGACTATGGGTTGGAGCATTTGGTAAGAAATCTTTCTGCTACCTGAAATTGAATTGAACTACATGCATGCTAAACAGCGGAACCAACATGCTATAGACTGAGCTAAGCGATTCCACAACCAACGGATCAGATCAAAGTTCTGCAGTCCTGCTGCATCCAGTCGTGAATGGTGGTGGACAGTTAAACATCTAACTGGAGGAGGAGGCTCTGTAAACATCCCCATCCTCAATGATGGCAGAGTCCAGCACGTGAGTGCAAAAGACAAGGCTGAAGCATTTGCAACCATCTTCAGCCAGAAGTGCTGAGTGGATGATCCATCTCGGCCTCCTCCCGATATCCCCACCGTCACAGAAGCCACTCTTGAGCCAATTCGATTCACTCCACGTGATATCAACAAAGGGCTGAGTGCACTGGATACAGCAAAGGCAATGGGCCCTGACAACATCCCAGCTGTTGTGCTGAAGACTTGTGCTCCAGAACTAGCCGCGCCTCTAGCTACAGCTACAACATTGGTATCTACCCGACAATATGGAAAATTGCCCAGGTATGTCCTGTTCACAAAAAGCAGGACAAATCCAATCCGGCCAATTACCGCCCCATCAGTCTACTCTCAATCATCAGCAAAATGATGGAAGGAGCCGTCGACAGTGCTATCAAGCGGCACTTACTCACCGATGCTCAGTTTGGGTTCCGCCAGGACCACTCGGCTCCAGCCTTGATCCAAACGTGGACAAAAGAGCTGAATTCGAGAGGTGAGGTGAGAGTGACTGCCCTTGACATCAAGGCAGCGTTTGACCGAGTGTGGCACCAAGGAGCCCTAATAAAA
This sequence comes from Heptranchias perlo, assembly GCF_035084215.1. Lineage (NCBI taxonomy): Eukaryota > Metazoa > Chordata > Chondrichthyes > Hexanchiformes > Hexanchidae > Heptranchias > Heptranchias perlo. The sequence continues at coordinate 14,805,028 of NC_090332.1, read as the reverse complement.
TTGAAGTCAGTGGGAATCGGGGAAAACTCTCCAGTGGCTGGAGTCATACCTAGCACAAAGGAAGATGGTAGTGGCTGTTGGAGGCCAATCATCTCAGCCCCAGGACATTGCTGCAGTTCCTCAGGGCAGTGTCCTAGGCCCAACCATCTTCAGCTGCTTCATCAATGACCTTCCCTCCATCATAAGGTCAGAAATGGGGATGTTTGCTGATGATTGCACAGTGTTCAGTTCCATTCGCAACCCCTCAGATAATGAAGCAGTCCGTGCCTGCATGCAGCAAGACCTGGACAACATCCAGGCTTGGGCTGATAAGTGGTAAGTAACATTTGCGCCAGACAAGTGCCAGGCAATGACTATCTCCAACAAGAGAGAGTCTAACCACCTCCCCTTGACATTCAACGGCATTACCATCGCCGAATCCCCCACCATCAACATCCTGGGGGTCAGCATTGACCAGAAACTTAACTGGACCAGCCATATAAATACTGTGGCTACAAGAGCAGGTCAGAGGCTGGGTATTCTGCGGCGAGTGACTCACCTCCTGACTTCCCCCAAAGCCTTTCCACCATCTACAAGGCACAAGTCAGGAGTGTGATGGAATATTCTCCACTTGCCTGGATGAGTGCAGCTCCAACAACACTCAAGAAGCTCGACACCATCCAGGACAAAGCAGCCCGCTTGATTGTCACCCCATCCACCACCCTAAACATTCATTCCCTTCACCACCAACGCACCGTGGCTGCAGTGTATACCATCTACAGGATGCACTGTAGCAACTCGCCAATCTTCTTCGACAGCACCTTCCAAACCCGCGACTTGGAAATATATCACAGTTCCTTCATCGTCGCTGGGTCAAAGTCCTGGAACTCCCTTCCTAACAGCACTGTGGGAGAACCTTCACCACATGGACTGCAGCGGTTCAAGAATGCGGCTCACCTCCACCTTCTCAAGGGCAATTAGGGATGGGTAATAAATGCTGGCCTCACCAGCAATGCCCACATCCCATGAATGAATAAAAAAAAATTGAATGCAACTCAGAAAATGCTGCGAGGAGAAAGCATCTTATTCATTTACACCGTTTTGCATTCAAAACTGCCTATTTGTCCGAATGCATAAAATGCATGTGTTGTCCCATAAGGGGAGCTTCAGCACTCCTGGGGAGGTAGGGGAGGAGTGTGCAGAGCAGAGGCAATTCCCAACTTGCTCGAACATGTTTTTTCTGGCAAGGGTACCAAGATATATCGTTATTTGGATATAGAAAAGACCTCTTTGGGTACAGTGGCTGTCTGAAACTAATGGTGTAGAAGTTGCATCTTCATCCATGCTTTAGTCCCTAAGTTAAGGTTGTTACTTATAAACCAGTGCAATCTCTGTAACATAGGGGTGTAACTTGCCTTGTATGTGACTTGTACTTATAGAAAATGGCTTCCTTTATTGCCATAAGCATCTTGGCTAAGGTGAGCTCTAGATTTCAGTTTAACAGTAAGACTATCATAATTCTTAAGTGATTTTCAAAGAAATGTGTATATTTTAAAATAGCTAACTTAAAAGTCATGATTGTGGGTTTTTTTGGTCATATTTTTCTGTAAGTTTTTTTTTCTACACTTTATTCTCAACAGGTGCTCAGCCTCCTCCCATACCTCTGCCATTGCTGCTATGAAACCATTACCGTTGGAGGCAATAGCTCAAAGGCAGGCTAAGGATATGATTCCCTTCATTTTATTTCTGAGTTTTCCAATGTTATTTGGACGAAACTCACAATTTTGGCATCCATGAAAGTTTTACCTCTGTGTTTAGTCATCTCCCTCCATATATTTAAATAAGTTATATAAGAGGCCATGACAGTGCAAATTTATATGGTTTGTTGGAGGGAATGGACTCAGTGGGCCGAATGGACTTTTCCCATTTCACCCATTTGTTCTCTTGTTTGTTTGGGGAGGCATCTGGCATCTGCTGGGCAATCCCACACAGCAGCAATGTGGGTGATGGTGTGTCTGTCGCTGCTGTGGCCCTGTGGGTTGCTGCTTGAACACGTTCCATTGCAAATCTGCTAGTAGTGGCATTTTATTTACCTTTTTTAAATTTCTCCCTTTGACCATCCTCGCCTGAACACTAATGCTGGCGTTCTAAAGACACTTTTCAGCCTTCCAGTACCTCAGCAAAATGACCATAATTCACATGTAAACCTAGACAGTAAATGTCGATTGCATATTTGGTAATGGAGGACATCGCAGTTAGAACCAATCCTGTCTTCAGTAAATATTCAAACATACATACAGCTTTCCAAAAAAAGCCACTGGAGTCACTTTACTGCCACGTCAGCTTAGGTCAGGTAAACTCAGTGAAGATCAGATGAAACCGAGGACATTCCTGATCTGTATGAATGAATACAGGACCAGGTCCCTGGAATTAACATTTTCCATTGTAGGGCTGGCTGCTTCCAATTGCACTACTTTCTAATCAGTGGCTCTGAGTCATCAGGGAGCTGTAATGATATCCTTGATGGGTTCATACTCTGAAAATATTCCAGTTGTTTGACTTTCATCATCTGCAGTTATTTTTTGCTTTATGTTCCAATTGTAAAGGTGTTTTTTTGAAGTGAAAGTAGTATCTCTCAGTTTGGCTCAGTTGATAATGTTCTTGCCTCCAAGTCAAAAGGTTGTGGGTTCAAGCCCCATTACGGACTTGAGCACACAATCTAGGTTGATATCAGTACATTGCTAAGGTGCAGTGTTGTATTCTGGATGGGACATGAAATCAAGCCATCATCTGCCTGCTCAGGTGGATGGAAAAGATTCCACAATACTGTTCAAAGAAGGGCAGGGAGTTCTTCAGGTGTCCTGGATAACATTCCTCTCTCAGCCAACATGTCCAAAAACTGATTAACTAGTCATTCATTTGTTTGTGAGACTTGCAGTGCATTGTTGCTTGCTTACATAACAACTGTGCCTGCACTTCAAAAATAATCAATTGGTTGGAAAGTGCTTTGTGACTTGATAAGGCATTATATAAATGCAAGTTCTTTTATCTGGTCGTAACAATGACATAATAGTATTTGCTGTCCAATATATGTTGATTTTCTCTGATCCAGGCTTACCGACTGAACAAAGTCTCAGCAGAACTGGCCAGAAAGGCGGCCGATGATGTGGGAGCACAAACAGGTTACCAGCATCTTTGTTGTTGTCAACTTCACCTTGATCCTTAAACTCATGAGTGTTAAATACTTGTAGACGGATAATGTAGTAATATATCAAGTTGGAGCTGCAGCACGGAACAGCATGGAAAAGTGAGATATCTGTCCATGGTCTCCCACTCTGCTTGGTTCCTGATCTCAGCTGAACCTTTGCAGAAAGATGCTGGGCAGCAGCCAGGTGCTTCCCCATAGGGGAGGTTGGAGAAATTTGGAGCACGAGTCATAATCGCAGCTCCTTTACCCATCTCAAGAACTGGTCTTGGTGCAACAGTTGCCTAATGTCCTGTCTATTGCAGTTGGTGTATGGCCACAGGGAGATCGGTATAAAGAGAGGGTGCAAAAGATAGGATACTAACAAAACAAAAGTTGCTTCGAGGTGTGAAACAGGCTACATAACTATGTATTTCTAGTTCAGTGAGCAAATAGAGTACTGCCAGCTGTAAATAATTTTTTACACAAACAAAACAATTCTTATGAGGCACGGATAATTTAGATGTAGGTGGGTTTTCTCTTGCTGTGATGGACCCAACCTACTGGTTGAGTTTTTAGGAGAAATGGATTAGAACCAATTATTTGTACCACTGAATGGTCCTGAAGGTGGAAGAGATCACTGTGTTCTCGCACCACACTGAGAGAAAACTAACCTATGTGGGTATTTAAATTAATTTCAAAATCAGAGCCAGGCCATTCAGGAGAGAAGTTAGGAAACACTTCTTCATACTAAGGGTGGTAGAGGTGTGGAACTCCCTCCCTCAAAAAGCGGTAGATGCTAGCTCAATTAATAATTTTAAATCTGAGATTGATAGATTTTTGCTAGCCAAGGGTATTAATGGATGTGCTGCCAAAGCGGGTAAATGGAGTTAGGATGCAGATCAGCTATGATCTCATTGAATGGTGGAACAGGCTCGAGTGGCTGAATGGCCTCCTACTATTCCTATGTAAATTTGACTTTAAAGGAAAAAAAAGTACGTATATACATGGGATGCATCTAGTAGCAAGTATTTAATATTACAGGACTTACCATAGGGTTTCCTTATCATTTAACATGGTTGTAAAGTTTTGCAGTGTTTCACTTTTAACCTTGCATCGTTTGTCACAGGTATCCGAAGATTTGTGGCAGGTGCGATGGGACCGACCAACAAAACATTGTCAATATCGCCATCTGTGGAGAGGCCAGACTACAGAAATATAAGTATGAAAATAATGTCCATACCAGTAAAAGTATTTTGTAAGGTTTAAAAATAATAAATTGATCACTAAATATGGGAACAGACTTTTTAAAAAAAAAAATTATATTATTTAAAAACTGCAAATTCTGTTGTAGAACTGGCTGCTCCCAATTGTACTACCTTCTAAACGATGATTTTTATCATAGTTATATGAATGCCACAGCATAGATCAGGGATAAGAGATAAATTCACATACTATGCTCCTTAATTTACAAGGTATTAAGTTGCTGATGTTCGCTAAATAGAGTGCTTCGCAGGCTGAGTTGTTTATTGTTGTACAAAGGGGTGTTTATTGCTAAGAATGTTTAGGAATTCCCAACTTGGTTGATGTTTTATGCTACATTTTTTAAGCTTGCATGCTAAACGATAATGTGATGAAGTGTTAGGATGGTAATTTGAAGCAGTGATTTCACCTCACACAAGGGGGTGGGAAGAATAATTGCCTCATTTAACCTTCATGCACCTCTCAGTGGCTAATTATAGGGTACAACTAGTAACAATGTGCAGTTTGGTTGCTGTATTATAGGAAGAACATCGTTGACCTGAATAAGATACGTCAAAGGGCTTCCGATCTCGTACTTGGCATCAAACACCCAAGCTACGTGGAGCACCTACAGAATTTTTGTTTAGACTAGAGAAGACTGAGAGGGGACCTTATTGAGGTATTCAAGATCCTTAAAGGTATAGCTACATTGAACCCTGAGAAACTGTTTACCATCACCCTGAGAATGACAATGAGGGGGCATGGGATGAAGCTAGGAAGAGGGAAGGTAAATGGGCAGGTCAGATATAACTAGTTAACAGAAGGTAGTGAATGTTTGGAATGGACTGCCCAGGGAGCTGAATGAAGCTGTTTTAAAGAATTTTTGAGAGAATTCCACAGGTATTTGGCAAGAAACCAATAAAGGAATATAGGTAGTGAACTGTGCATTTTTTTTTTAACTTGGTTAGCCAGATGTACTGAAATGGTCTTTTCCAATCCTGCACATTCTTATGTACTTATGCATTAAGCCAGGAGGTACTGTGACATAAAGGGCAGCTAGAAAAGGAGGCAGAAATAGTACGTAACAAAAAGTTGCCTTGGATCGCCTATTGATTGGCTAATCAGGGACATCAGGAACAGGAGTAGATTATTCAGCCCCTCGGGCCTGCTCCAATATTCAGTTAGATCATAGCTGATCTGCACCTCAACTCCATTTTCCTGTTTTTGCTCCATAGCCCTTGATACACTTGCCTAACAAAAATCTATCTATCTCAGCCTTGAAAGCTCTAATTATCCCAGCATCCACAGCCTTTTGGGGGGGGGGGGGGGGGAGTTCCAAATTTCTACTACCCTTTGTGTGAAAAAGTGCTTCCTGAATACTCTAGCTTTAATTTTACGGTGTTGTCCAACTTGTGTCTCATGAAATTTCACTGTCAATAAATCTGTTTTACAGCATTTGATGAGCTAGTTGAAGCTTATGAAGAACAGGCTAGAGGCTTGCTTGATGGTGGTGTTGACTTCCTCCTAGTGGAGACCATTTTTGATACAGCAAATGCAAAGGTAACAGACATACCAAACCCTGCGCAATGCTGAAATCATAATAAAGAAAATCCTGCAGCTATGTACTAATTTTGGATTTCATTTTAAATCCTGTAGTTTTGAATTCCATGCTGTATTAGGAAATCACAACAAAACAATGTGATTTTTCTTTTAAACTTGATAAACTACCAATATTTAATTCTGACAGTGACTAACTAAATTTGGCGAATTAGTTAAAGACAGAACCTGCATTTATATAGTGCCTATCATGACCTCAGGGGGTCCCAATGCACATCATAGCCAGTGAAGCCAGTTGCATCGAGTCTACAGCACAGAAACTGGTCTATGCTCCCCACAGGCCTCCTCCCACCCCACTTCATCTAACCCTATCAGCATATCCTTCTATTCCTTTTTCCCCTCATGTGCTTATCCAGCTTCCCCTTAAATGCATCTATGCTATTTGCCTCAACTACTCCTTGTGGTAGTGTGTTCCACATTCTTACCACTCTTTGGGTAAAGAAGTTTCTCCTGAATTCCCTATTGGATTTATTAGTGACTATTTTATATTTATGATCTCTAGTTTTGGATTCCCCCACAAGTGGATACATTTTCTCTACATCTACCTTAGCAAATTCTTTCATTATCTTAAAGACCTCTACAGATCACCCCTCAGCATTCTCTTTCGTAGAGAAAAGAGACCCAGACTGTTCAGCCTTTCCTGATAAGTATATCCTCTCAGTTCTGGTATTATCATTGTGAATCTTTTTTGCACCTTCTCCAATGCGTCGATATCCTTTTTATAATGTGGAGACCAGAACTGTGCACAGTACTCCAAGTGTGGTCTAACCAAGGTTCTATACAAATTTAACATAACTTCTCTGCATTTCAATTCTATCCCTCTAGAAATGAACCCCAGTGCTTGGTTTGCTTCTTTTTATGGCCTTATTAATCTGCGTCGCTACTTTTAGTGATTTGTGAATGTGCACCCCTAGATCCCTCTGCTCCTCTACCCCATTTAGACTCTTATTATCCAAGCAGTACATGGCCTCTTTATTCTTCTTACCAAAATGCACCACCTTACATTTATCTATATTGAAATTCATTTGCTAATTACACACCCATTTGCAAGTTTATTAATATCGTCTTGTATTTTGTCACATTCTTCCTTTGTGTTAGCTGCATCCCCCAATTTGGTGTCATCCACAAATTTTGAAATTGTTCTTCTAATTCCCGAGTCCAAATCGTTAATGTAAATTGTGAACACCACTGATCCCTGTGGAATACCACTTCCACAAGTACTTTGAAGTGTAATCACTGTTGTGATAGAGGAAAACGAGGCAGCCAATTTGCGCACAACAAGATCCCGCAAACAGCAATGAGATAAATGACCACATAATCTGTTTTTGATGGTGTTGGTTGAGGGATAAATGTTGGCCAGGACACCAAAAGAACTCCCCTGTTCTTCTTCGAATAGTGTGACGGGATCTTTTATGTCCACCTGAGAGGACAGACGGGACCTCGGTTTAACATCTCGTCCGAAAGACATCACTTCCAATAGTGCAGCACCCCCTCAGTACTGCATTGAAATGTCAGCCTAGATTTTGTGCTCAAGTCTCTGGAGTGCGGCTTGAATCCACGACTTTCTGACTCGGAGGCAAGAATGCTACCACTGAGCCAAAGGTGACACCTTAAACAGGAAAAATTAATCTTTCACAGGTTGGCGCTTAGAATTTTTATTTCAATACCTTTTTAGTAAGCTGAACATTCTTAACACTGTCTATTTCACTATATGATTTTTCATGTATATTATGTGGGTTTTTCCTGGTTTCAGCAGATGTCACTGAATAGCAGTCAGGAACCGGTACCTTGTCTGAATTTATTTCCCTCTTCATTCCTAACCCAGGGGCACCGGGGCAGGTTGTACTACCTCATTTGGAGCTCCGGTACATCTAAGCGCAGACCGAGGATTGTTTCTGGTCTGTATGCTCAGCTATTTACCACATATTTGGTGGAGGAATGTATTATACTGTATTTAATTCCAGAGCGACACAGCTAGGATCTGTAGAAGGTTATCAAGTCCTCAGGAAAAAAAAATGTTACAATCCACTGACTATTAGTACTTAGTTTTGCTAATGGTAAATGTTCTTTTCACAGGCTGCCTTGTTTGCCATTCAGCAGCTGTTTGCTGAGCAGTATGAGCCCAGACCTATTTTTGTAAGTGTAAAATACTGTTGTATTTTTTTCCTTTCACTTTCCATTTTCCCCCCAGTAACCTTGTTTTGTAGCTAAATTGTTTCTTTTTGATTTGCACCAGATTTCCGGAACGATTGTAGATAAGAGTGGACGCACCCTCTCTGGTCAGACAGGAGAAGCGTTTGTCATCAGTGTATCTCATGCAGAGCCACTTGGGTAAGAGCAGATAATTGGTTGTCAGTATAGATGGAATCAAAATAGTATTTTTTTAGCAGCGCAAAGAACTTGTTCAATAGAAGTCAGCAACACATAGCCTTTTGGAAGCATTTTTACTGCACCAAGCAAACCGAGAGCAAAAATAAAAAACGAAAATGCTAGAAACACTCTGCAGGTCATGCAGCGTCGGTGGAGAGAGAAACAGAGCTAACGTTTCAGGTCGATGATCTTTCGTCGAACATAAAAATAAGACAAACTGCAAGAGTGTTCAATGTTGTATTGCAGTTTGTTGTAATGTGTTCTTGACTATATAAGGTGCCTGAACTTTATTCTTGCAGTTTGTGCTGTTCTTCAAATATGTGCTGTTCTTCAAATACTTCAACTATAACATGATCCTAGCCACCTGTTACACTATCTGGAATATATAGCAACAGTATAACCTGTGCTACATGATGGAATCTGACATGCATTTTTAATGAAACACAAGAATGTTATTTGTAGTTCAGCTGGGTAATGTTTTAAGGAGCAAAGGGGAGCTCTTTACTGCATCAACATTTATGATGCATGTATCTAATGCTGCATTAATACATGAGTTGTCTCTTTTTTTGCACCTTTTTAAACTTTTAAGTTCAGTGACATTTGAAAGGTGTACTTGTTTGCATTATGTATCCTTGCAGTAAAGTGTATCTGAAAGTCTGTAGAAGAGTTGATGGGATGTTCTGAAGGTTTGACTGAAAAGTTACGGCTGCGTAACTCGATAAGGGACTCAATCGACAGCCAGCTGTTGGATGGTGCTGTCCTCTAAATGCTTGTGTGACATGTTTTTGTAAATCTCTGCAACAGCAAGAGCTTTCTGCCTTTGTGGACAGATAGAATGGAGACTCTCAGGCATTTTTACATGTATAAGCAATTTTCAGAACACTAGTTGACATCCTGTTGCTAACAATCATTTTAGTTGTTTTTTTTGCTGATTTTCAGCCCCCACCCCTCCCGCTCCAGTAAAAATTCCCTTATTTTCTTTCTCGTTCGTGGATCAACAAGAGCGATTGTCTCCCAGTTTTTTAAAAAAAACTTTTTTCTGTGCCGAAGATCGGGTTCAGAGATGGGCACACAAAACTGAAATTCAGGGTCTTTTTTCAGTTGGTGATACGAATCTTCTTGTCCCGAGCAGCTTCCTGAGTCGTGACCCAAGTGCTGTGCAGTTTTTGACTGTTTTATGGAGATAACCGGAAGAAGTTCATTAACCTGATAATTTTGTGGTTTTCTCTGACTACCATAGACAAAAAACACAAATCAGTGGTAGATAATGTGTCCGAGCACAAGGGGGGTTTTGAAGTTAGCTAAAAAATTAAAGGCCGCAGATGACCATGAGGTGGGAGCGTCTATGCTGCAAATTTTGTGCAGCTAAAGTGGATGCTCACATAGAATGCATAAAGGAACACCTGAACAGTACGAGGCTCACAAGGCTCTGAGATGAGCATGAAACTAGGGACAGGAATGTTTTAGATACAGCAGTCACACACTGTTCAAAAAAATCAGGTTGAGAGAAAGAAAGAACTTGCATTTATATAGCACCTTTCACAACCTTAGGACGTCCAAAACACTTTACAGCCAATGAACATGACATTGTGAATGAATTCCTCGGTGTCCTGTGTTTGCTGGCCCAGCTATTAATTTTTGCTGGTTGCTCCTCCCTTGGTGATTCTGAGAGAACATTTTGGCCAGTAGCAAAAACCTTGCCCAATGCCACCAACCCAACCAGAAAATAGTTGTGTGACAGTGATGAAGTTTGGAATGACCAAATTAAAGGACTAAGGATTAAAGGATTAAAGTTGGTTGGAAATGTTGATAACTTCAATTTTCTGTGAATCACCTGATCTTCTTGGGCAACCAGCAGTGATTTTTTTTATATGTTGATGACTTTGTTGCAGAGAAGCCTGCACTTGTGTTGACAGATTGGATTTCAGCTCTTCCACAAATAATGAAAGTTGTTATGTGTACGAGTATGGCATTAAAACACTATGATCTTGTGCAGCAAAAAATAGCAGCTGTGAATTTAGACTCAACTGCACAGTTTGGCCACGTGTGAAGCTAAAAGACGACCCACATTTGCTTTGCATCTCACATCTTCTTTCTCTGCATTTTGCTGTTTCTCATGAAACAGATACTTCTGAAATGGTTACTGTGAAGCAGTTCATCATTACTGCTGGTGCAATCTTCAAGCTTGTAAACAGAATGAAAAATGAGTATGATATTTGTGAAGGAAAATAAAGACTTGCATTTATGTAGCATTTTTCATGACCTCAGGATGTCCCAAAACACTTTACAGCCAGTGAAGTACTTTTGAAGTGTTGTCACTGTTGTAAGGTAGGAAACGTGGCAGCCAATTTGCGCACAGCAAGGTCCCACAAACAGCAATATGATAATGAGCAGATAATCTTTTTTTAGTGATGTTGGTTGAGGGATAAATATTAGCCAGGACACTGGGGAGAACACACCTGCTCTTCTTCGAAATACTTCCATGGGATCTTTCATGCCCACCTGAGAGGGCAGATGGTTTAATGTCTCATCCAAAAGACGGCACCTCCGGCAGTGCAGCACTCCCTCAGTACCGCACTGGGAGTGTCAGCCTAGATTCTGTGCTCAAGTCTGTGGAGGGGGACTTGAACCCACAACCTTCTGACTCAGAGGTGAGAGTGCTACCCACTGAGCCATGGCTGATGCCATGGAATGTAGCCTGCCAATTGTAGTGGTCCCCACGAGATGGTTCCATTTGTGTTTAGATGCAGTGACAATTCAAAAGACATGGAATGCTTCAATACGCCTTTTAGATAAATCAGAGATTCGCAGCAGAGAAAGTCCCTTCTTTGAAAACACTAAAAGCTACTCGAGAATTCAGAAAAATTCTGCAGACACCACTGGAATTTATAATCAAAACTCTTGACTGTTGCATCAGATGCCAACGCTGCTGGAATCCTATCCTTCCTGTCAAGGCCCAAAGTTCATGAATACTGATGTTCATCACCTCCTGGTGATTAAAGTCTCAGCTGAACTTAAGACAACAGAGAAGAATTGCACAAATTCCATTATTGTTATTATCTGTGCAGTCGACGCTGCTGAGGGAGTTCCAGTCTTTTGTTGGGAGCTGCCTATGTGCAAAATTCAATTACATTTTTTCATGATCTCCCTCTTTGTGGCTCATGGCAAAGACAAAGCAAAACTAGAAAGTCAATTCCACAGCTAACTGGGTATGCCCGTTGCAGGCAATGAGGTCATTGCTCTTTTTCGCAGCTCCTGATGAAACTATGAACAGTTTATCGCATAGTAATATGGTATGTTTTCTTTTAGCATAGGATTAAATTGTGCTCTAGGAGCTGTGGAAATGAGGCCGTTCATAGAAGCCATTGGCAAATGCACAACTGCCTATGTTTTATGCTACCCTAATGCAGGTTAGTACTTCACGTTTTGTCGACAGTATGAGAAATCTGTACGAAAGAAGCAGGATAGCATTTAGTAAACTATAAATGATTTAATGGCAAACATGCACGGTATGTAGCTTCAAATCATTGGTGGGTATTTACATTGTGAATTCCTCACGAATTTCATATAATTTTTGCATTGTTCAGAAAAATCCTGTGGTCATCCATTTGCGAAAGCCATCTGTAAATCCTCAGGTGACTCATTATTCAGTGAGTAATGGCCCATACAACTAGGGAGCTTCCAAATTTGATTCCTGGCTTGTGCCGAGTTAGCTGATCTCAGCTGGGTTAGCAATTGGGGTGCTAAAATTGTCTTCAGCATCCCTGTGATGGAGGGAGGAAAATTGACGAAGGCTCCTGCTCATCGTTGAGGCTTTGACAAAATAACGGCCACTTGGACAAGGCACAGGAAGAAAGAACTTGCATTTATATAGTTCTTTATCACATCCTTAGACATTCCTAAAACATTTTACAACCAGTAGCTTACTTTTTAAGTGCAGTCACTTGCTTTGTAGACGAATGTTACAGCCAATTTGTGCACAACCATGTACCACAAACAGCAAATTAATGCTGTTTTTGATTGTGTTGAGGGAGGAATGTTGACCAGAACAGTGGGGAAAAACCCCAGCTCTTGCTTGAATAGCGCCATGGGACCTGTTACATCCACCTGAGCAGCACGCAGTGACTTGGTTTAATATTTCATTTAGAAGATGGCACCTCTGGCAATGCACTCCCCCAGTGCTGTACTGAAACGTCAGCCTAGATTATATGCTCCTCAAGTCAGTAATGGGGCATGAATCCATAAGATGCCAGAGAGTGACTAGTGCCTGTGGAACCCTACCAGAGCAATGAACTAATCCCCTCAGGAGGGAAGGGATGGGAAGAAAATTGGTTGTGGGGGAAGTTATGTATGGAGCTGTTACATGAGAGCAACATAAGATCCTTTCTAGTTCACAGAACCTGAATCTTTGTTAAATTTTCCTTTTTTCCCATTCTAAGCCTCCTGGCAATAACTAGTACTCCACTATGTCTATGGAGAAATACTGTAAATGGAGGCTTTTAGAAAAATAGAACTTGAAAGAAAGGCACCTATCAATGATGGTATTTCCCATTCAGCTAACTAAATAATAGAAAAATCCAGCTCAAGATTTATTTTGTTAAAAGTCTAACGTATATCCATTGCATTTTTTTTAATCGTTAGGCCTTCCCAACACATTTGGAGACTATGATGAAACCCCTGAAGTCACTGCCAAACACCTGAAGGTACTGTTCGTCACCTGAAGTCTAACCTCCAAATGTAGTCACTTATATTTACTTGCATGTTCCAAGTCCCCCCTCCACAATTTTAGTCCCTTTTCTCAGATGGGGTACGGTGAGATGGACCAGGGCAGCCTAATTGGCTATTCTTCATGTATGAGCCTAAATAGTTAGCAGGATATGTGATTATTGGGCTGTATCGTAGCTGAAAGCAATCTTGTCTTCACCACATCTCCTTTCTAACAGTGGATGCTGATCAAAAGTGGAAATCTTAGCTGATTTAATTTCCCCTCAATTTTCCCACTTCTTTTCTAACCTAACGGTAATGTGACCCTGGTGATCAGCTAACTCAGTACAGACTAAGAATTCAGCTGTTCCTGGTCTGTATGGCTGTAACCTGTCCAGTTATTGTAGCACTGTTAATACCACTTTAATACTTGTAAATATATATTTATTATGATAACAAAACTCTTTACACTGGAAATTCCTGCAATTGATGAAGGTTGTGCATACGGGGCTCTGACAATTCCTTAACTCACTCAGTATCGTTCCTAGTGAGACTTGCAGGCGTTTTTTTTGGGACGGAACCATGTGACTGCTGTCTGAACAGGATAGTCTAAAAGAATTTCCTCTTATGTGCAGGCTCTAATACGTCCAATTCCTTAGGCACTGCACCTGAGGAAGGAGCCAAGGTGGCTATCTAGCCAATAGGTTCCTGCACCTCCTCACCTGTGTACTGTGACTTGTCCAATGCGATCTCCTCAACCTCACTATCTACATCCTTAGGGCTGTTTATAGTTATGTTGGCGTTTATGAAATTGGTGAGAATAATGCAGGTTGCTGTGAGGGTGCTGGCTTACTCAGGGCGACTGGAGTTGCAGGCAGGCAGTCTCTCTAGGTCTACAAAAACATACATGTTATAATGTAGGCTGTAAGAGACACCATCAAACAGTGCTTGCATTGAAATACACCCGTGTGTGATGGCTTTGTGGTCAAGTGTATGCCTGAGAGTGAGTAAGGAGGAGGACAAGACATAACAAAAGCAGGATGGTACTAGCCTGGAGCTTGGGGCGAGGCCTCTGGTTTCACCTTCCCCAATTCCCTCTGTGCTCTTTTAGCCAATAATATCCAATGTGTCCTCCTTAAAGGGAGTTATGGCTTTACATTTGTGGCCCTTTCTTTATTTTGTCCCTATTTCTTTCCATTATATGCTATCTTGTCCTGCATACAGAAAAGTAGTCTTGAGATGATGTGAATGAACAGAGCATATACAGTGATACACAAGTGCCCATTATGCAGCAGCATCCTGTGTATCAGTTAAACAACATGCATCATGCATTTAGGTTGTGTTAGAAGGGCTTGCTGCATGAAGCCCCTTTAAGATTTAAGTGTGAGAGCTGTTTATATTGTAAGTTGCAGCTTTTGTTTACATCGAGTTACATCAAATCCACAACACAGAAACTGGCCATGCAAGTGCAGGCAGCAGAAGCCTCTTGATTTACGTGTATTCGTTCATTGTTCAGTAGTAATTTTAGTGAAGACAGTTGGAGCTTTAATTGTAGGTCTGGTTGTTCATCATGATGGGTCTTGTTTTGCAGGAATTCGCCATGGATGGGCTAGTGAACATTGTTGGAGGTTGCTGTGGAACAACTCCAGCTCACATCCGGTAATTTTTGACTTCCATGATTTGCTGAAAACTTTTTAAAATACTATTTTTATGATCATGAACTGCATAGTTGCGATGCAAATTACTCTGGGTGGGAACTCGTTTCTATTTAATCCACTTTTACGTGGGGCAGAAAATAAAGCAGAATCGTGGACGGATCTCTGAGGCAATGTAGTAATGCAGCATGTAAATAGTCTGACTAACTCTGCTGCAGGTCGATTAAGCAAAAGTCAATATCACTGATTTTCCACACAGTACATTCCTGGTCCTGGACTTGCTGAGCAGAGACAGAACTGGTGCTTTTGCACAGAGCAGAATAGAATGTCACCCAGGTTGCTCTTTATAAGCATCATGACCTGGAAACAAGCCACCTGCCATCCTCTCAGTTGGGACATGATACTGGAATGCACTGCTTGAAATGGTAGTGGAAGCAGATTCAATAGTAACTTTCAAAAGGGAATTGGAATAATAGTTGAATTGGAGAAAATTTCAGGTCAATGGGGAAAGAGCAGAGAAAAGGGACTAATTGGATAGCTCTTTCAAAGAGCTGGCATAGGCACGATGGGCCGAATGGCCGCCTCCTGTGCTGTACCTACTATGATCATAGAATCATAGAAGTTTACAACACGGAAACAGGCCCTTCGGCCCAACATGTCCACGTCGCCCAGTTTATACCACTAAGCTAGTCCCAATTGCCTGCACTTGGCCCATATCCCTCTATACCCATCTTACCCATGTAACTGTCCAAATGCTTTTTAAAAGACAAAATTGTACCCGCCTCTACTACTGCCTCTGGCAGCTCGTTCCAGACACTCACCACCCTTTGAGTGAAAAAATTGCCCCTCTGGACCCTTTTGTATCTCTCCCCTCTCACCTTAAATCTATGCCCCCTCGTTATAGACTCCCCTACCTTTGGGAAAAGATTTTGACTATCTACCTTATCTAGGCCCCTCATTATTTTATAGACTTCTATAAGATCACCCCTAAACCTCCTATTCTCCAGGGAAAAAAGTCTCAGTCTATCCAACCTCTCCCTATAAGTCAAACCATCAAGTCCCGGTAGCATCCTTGTAAATCTTTTCTGCACTCTTTCCAGTTTAATAATATCCTTTCTATAATAGGGTGACCAGAACTGTACACAGTATTCCAAGTGTGGCCTTACTAATGTCTTGTACAACTTCAACAAGACATCCCAACTCCTGTATTCAATGTTCTGACCAATGAAACCAAGCATGCTGAATGCCTTCTTCACCACCCTATCCACCTGTGACTCCACTTTCAAGGAGCTATGAACCTGTACTCCTAGATCTCTTTGTTCTATAACTCTCCCCAACGCCCTACCATTAACGGAGTAGGTCCTGGCTGGATTCGATCTACCAAAATGAATCACCTCACATTTATCTAAATTAAACTCCATCTGCCATTCATCGGCCCACTGGCCCAATTTATCAAGATCCCGTTGCAATCCTAGATAACCTTCTTCACTGTCCACAATGCCACCAATCTTGGTGTCATCTGCAAACTTACTAACCATGCCTCCTAAATTCTCATCCAAATCATTAATATAAATAACAAATAACAGCGGACCCAGCACCGATCCCTGAGGCACACCGCTGGTCACAGGCCTCCAGTTTGAAAAACAACCCTCTACAACCACCCTCTGTCTTCTGCCGTCAATCCAATTTTGTATCCAATTGGCTACCTCACCTTGGATCCCGTGAGATCTAACCTTATGTAACAACCTACCATGCGGTACCTTGTCAAAGGCTTTGCTAAAGTCCATGTAGACCACGTCTACTGCACAGCCCTCATCTATCTTCTTGGTTACCCCTTCAAAAAACTCAATCAAATTTGTGAGACATGATTTTCCTCTCACAAAACCATGCTGACTGTTCCTAATCAGTCCCTGCCTCTCCAAATGCCCGTAGATCCTGTCTCTCAGAATACCCTCTAACATCTTACCCACTACAGATGTCAGGCTCACCGGTCTGTAGTTCCCAGGCTTTTCCCTGCCGCCCTTCTTAAACAACGGCACAACATTTGCTACCCTCCAATCTTCAGGCACCTCACCTGTAGCTGTCGATGATTCAAATATCTCTGCTAGGGGACCCGCAATTTCCTCCCTAACCTCCCATAACGTCCTGGGATACATTTCATCAGGTCCCGGAGATTTATCAACCTTGATGCGCGTTAAGACTTCCAGCACCTCCCTCTCTGATGTTCGCAGGGAAGGTTTAAGTATGTGTGATGCTAGAAAAAAATACAGATTGTTAACTCCCTGTCTTCCACACTGTTTAAGTATCTTGATTTAGTCTTTGCTGCATCCATGTATTAGTTTTAAGTATATAATTATGCATTATTCTGATTATTTAATAAATATTTTGCATTTTGTTGTATTTTTAGGGCAATAGCAGAAGCAGTCCAAAACTGTAGACCTAGAATTCCTCCTCCTTTTGTATTTGGAGACTTCATGTTACTGTCAGGTAAACAGACAAAAAAAGTTAGTCTGCTCATACCTAAATACTGATCTATCTGTGCCCCATTCAATTTGTGCTCTTCCTGGAGAGACAGGTATACACTCGGGTCAACGTTTTGCTTTGGCTGGATGAAGAACTAGACCAATTCAGAAAACCCAAAATTGGTATTAAGTTTCAGTTTTGGAGATGAAGCTTGCCTTCAGATAGCAGTTAATGAATATCAGTTAATGAAATGTCACCAAAATTGTACAAATAGTGTTTCAATTGCTTTGTTCTGTAAAACCTATGACCGATTTTACCCTCTTTTAAAAGGGGTTATTTACAGTCATAAACATCAAATTGAGAAACTTTACAAGGAAAATGATGAGGGACAAGACAAACTGAACATCAAACTGAATTAAGCCAATAAGTGCTTGTAAGTTTGTCTTAATAGTAATGCACAGCATCCAATTTAATGCATAATATTGGCTGAGAAATTGTATCATGCATTGAAAATTGTTGCAGAATTGTTTTCATTAATAGTAACGTAATGTTTTGGCTTGGTGAAGACCATTGGTCCATCTAGGCTGCCCTTCCAAATCTCCTATCAGGCTCCTTATTCTGATTCTAGAACTGAGCCCCGTGTCCCCTTTCCTAAGAGGAACTGATTCAGTCCTTTTGTAAATCTTGTCATGCTTTGGTAATCTGTTCTACGTTTCCATCATCCTCTTCCTAAATTTCCTATTTTCTTTTGGCACCCTTCATTTAACCTGTGTTCCTTCATCCTTGAATCCTGTGCCTGACAGAACAACCATCTTGGATCTAAAAATTCCCTACTAGTAAAAATCTTAAAGACATCTATCGAGTTCCGCCCCTCCACTCCCTACGCCCCCAGCTCATTCTGCTCCTCTCCAGCAAGTAAAGTCCCAGGGTAGACAATCTTCTTGACTCAGCCCTCTAAGTTTAGGTATGGCCCTTGTAATCCTCCTCTGGATACGTCCCAATAATTCTACAACTTTTCTGTAATGTGGAGACCAAAACTTAATGCAGTGGTCCAGATGCAGTCACACCAAAGCCAGGTATAACTTCGTCACCTCCTTAGGCTTATGTCCCAGCTTTAGCTATACATCCCAACATTTTATTTTGTTTCTTCACTGCCGGCAAACAGTGAACTGACAGTTTCAATGACTTATCTGGATTTCTTTCCTACTATGTCACTTCAAACACTTGGACATTTCATATATAACAGACATTCTGCTTAATCTCACGACTTTACACTTTTCCAATAATACAATTAAGAAAAGCACAACACATTTTTTCTTGTAAACAATCAATTCAAAGGAAATTGTGGTTTTATATTTAAACATGTTTTCTAAGTTAAAATATTTTTTTTTAAAAAAGAATTAGAACTACCTCACACCTGAAGAAAGTATTCATGTCATACTTTTTTATACACTTGCTTAATTCTACCTTTCCTGAAGGAGCTGACCCCTTGCTGGGGTACTATTCATGGGTGCTGGGTGCATCTGGCACTTCAACCAAATTGCCAATTTTCACGTGAGCCTTGACTGGGAGTGTTGAGAGATTATTCCACAGTGGTGGAGGAACGAGGGCTTCACAGCCAAGTCCAATCCTGTCCTCTCTTGCCATGCGTGCATTTTCAGCAGGGATTGCTGGATAGCAATTAGGAGCAGTAATCCTGTCTGACTTCTCCTTAACCCAGAGGTGCTGAGGCCAATTGTAGTGCCCCTGCCACCACCCTGCTGAGATTAGCGAGCTCATCACAGGTTGAGGATTGAACCTGAGATCTTCTAAATTATATAGCCTGATTACTCACTAAGCCGTTGGAGGAGTTTTACTCTTAAAATTCCCTTTTGCTGCAGATTTACCACTCCATGCACCACTCTTCATGGTGCTCTGTAACTGTCTACCAGAAGATGCATGGAGTCATCTTGGTAAAGTTGCCTTGTGATTTTAGTCCTTAATGAGAAACCTCTGACAGCTCTTTCTCTCTTTCCCACCCCCGCCCCCCACCAAAGATTATGAGAAGATGTCATGGAAGTAAAATCTACCCATGGCAATCTGTACTTCAGAATAAGAAATCCATGTATTGTTTGTAATCAACCACAAGAATGATTAGTTTGGAATTTTCACATTGTTCATCACTATTATTGCTGATTTCTCCAAGGAAATAGTTGATGCTTTCGAATATAATGCACTTGTACAGTGCCTTTATAATATTGAAATCTCTCACATAGATATGATATAGGCAAATATGGCAGAGATTCTGCATCAGCAACATTCCACATTTCACAAATAACAATGAGACGAATGACCTGTTAATCGTTTTTTTTTGGTGCTATTGGTTCAGGAAAATGGAAGAACTCTCTGCCTTTGAATACTGCATGGGATCTTTAACGTCCACGGAACAGGCAGACAGCACTTCTGATAATGCAACACTCTACCTGTTACGCTGGAATGTCAGCCTAGATTATGTGCTGAAGTCATAGTATGGGGCTTGAATCCACAAACTCCAGACCTAAAGGCGAGAGTGCTATCAACAGTGTCGATCTAACACAAATTGGTCGCACATTTAGCAGTTATGAAGCAAATGCATTAAATTGTGATGTGCATTTGATTCACGTTATACTGCATGCCAAGTAGCCATAGCAGTTATTACTTTTGTGTTTTACTTAGGTCTTGAACCTTTCAGAGTTGGACCTTACACCAACTTTGTCAACATTGGAGAACGTTGTAATGTGGCAGGATCCAGAAAGTTTGCGAAACTTATTATGGCAGGTAATTATGAGGTAAAGTGCAGTTTTATCTCTCATTGCAGTGAATATTGAGATTATTTTTACAATACACATGTTGTACAGTTTCTGTAACTCCATAGTGCCTCAAAAACTGGGAAAAGTCAAATGCTTGGAAATCAAAATCTTTATGCCAAGAGGGAGAAAGTTTGTGTGCAAATCTCACTTTGGGCTAGTATATGGATTAGGGTTATATCTTTATATCCCAGATATTGTAGGAGGGAGAGGTATTGTATCTGCATACATCTGGTGGTCCAGTGGCAGGCAAATGTCCTATAGTGGTAGCAAGGATTTAAAAATACTGTCTGAATTTGTATGATTGCTTTCAATGCTTTTATTATGTATACTGCAGGCACCAATTTCAGATCAGTATCTACAGTTTGTGCTGAGATCAGTCACATATATACACAGATATGCTTGGACGGATGCACATTGCTCTGCTCCCCAAGTGGCTAATTTTTAATGTTATGTCAGTGTTAGAAGGGGCATTTGCTTTTTCCTAATGGTTAAAACGTCGCAAAGTAAGTGCCCAGGAGCTCCAGTATATTGCCTGGGTACTTTTAAAATGTGATGAAGTCATACTGCAGCTTGTGCAAACTCAGTGCAATATGAGACAGCCTCCTGGAGCACATCTTGCACTACTTGGCTTTAGTGCGCACATACTGGATATGATTTCTGAGCTCTGCTACTGCTTTCATGGCAATGTGCTCCTAAAATTACGTTGCATCGCTGCAAAAGTGGCAATGTGACTGAACTCGATGATTACAATTTTTATGACCATATTGCTCTGAATCATCCTCAGTAAGAGGAAAATAATTTTTTTAAAAAACATAATGTAGTAAATGTGTGGTACTTGGGAAGAAAATTTGCCACTTTGCACAGAACTAAATCATCAGCACTTCTTAGTTGATTGAAAGTGGGCTGTGGGTTGATATTTGTTATTTTCTGCATGATGTTGAAGATTAATTAATAGCTGTTTCACTGTCATTTGATGCTAATTGTAGGAAGCCTTGAACATAGCAAAAACCCAAGTAAAAATGGGAGCCCAAATCCTGGACATCAACATGGATGATGGAATGTTAGACGGCAAGAGCGCTATGACCAGATTTTGTAACCTTGTATCAACAGAACCAGATATTGCTAAGGTTAGTACCGTAATTGCCAAAAGGCAGTGTACACTCTAGAGATCCATTATAGCAAAAACATAATGAAAGAAAGACCGGCGGTTGACCAGGATCTCTACTTGCACAGTGTTAATAAAAGCTTGTAAATCGAACTTACTGTTAAATTAAACAACTTGGGTCATCAGCAAGTACTTATTTGTTCTTCCCATGAAGGTCCCAGTGTGTATAGATTCTTCCAATTTCACTGTGATTGAAGCGGGGTTGAAGTGTTGCCAGGGCAAGTGCGTTGTGAATAGTATCAGCTTGAAGGAAGGTGAGGAAGACTTTCTGGAGAAGGCACGAATCATTAAACGCTTTGGAGCTGCTGTTGTAATAATGGCATTTGATGAGAGAGGGCAGGTAAGAAAGTTGGATAAAACAGCAACAGATGGTTTTGGTTCCTTGCTGCATTCTCCAACAATCCTTGCATCTAATTTAATGTTATTAATTTACATTGAGTTGTAATTATCACTCAGTTTTACTTTTATTTTCTACTGTATTACCCTCTTGCAGGAGGGCAAGAAGTTGATGAACTACTTCATGGCATCATCAATTTATCAATCCTACTTTATGGTTCCAAAAGGAGTCTGTTCAGAATCCCATTTCCAATGTTCAGGAGCTCAATACAGGGATTCAAGAGGGATGATTTTAACCCCCAAGAACAGGTGGGTTGGGGGCGGGTGGGAGTTGAAAATAGTTGTTTTTTGCGTCGTGACCGCAACCCGGCTTTATTTCCGGGTTTAACGTCGGCGAGCAAAAGTACAAGCTTCCCACTGGGAATGCAAAGTCTGAAAATTTTGTGGTTGCGACCCAAAAGAACAACTATATTCAACTCCCACCCGCCCCCAACCCACCTGTTCTTGAGGGTTAAAATCACCCCCTAGGAGTCAAAATAGAGCAAAAATTTGTGCGGAAATTATGTTCTGCCCCTGATGTCAGTGAAACGCTTTGTTATTGGGATACAAAGTTATACTAAATAGGCTGATGACATCTAGTGGCAAAACCGCATTACTGCACCAAACTCTGACAAAGACTAGTTGCTCGATTTTAGACACTCATGGGTAAAATTTTCGGAAACCTTGGACTACCAGGGGTTGGGGTGGGGGGGGTAGCTCGGGTGCAGTGAGCTGTTTCTCATAAGATGGAGGGTTTACTGCTCAAGATTTTCCATCATCAGCTGCAGTTGGTGGTGTGGGGGTCTTGCAAAATATAGTGCCACAGTTCGTTTCCTTCAGAATGTTGGTCATCAATTGGATATGTGGCTAGCTGTAACAGGGCATATTGCGTCATGGCCAGAAATCCAAGTGTGACTCTTCTGGGAGTCATCCTTGACTCCAGTTGCAACCCTTTACCACTATTGTCAACTGACATGGAATTACATAGCACAGAAACAGGCCATTTGGCCCAGCAGGTCCATGCTGGTGTTTATGCTCCACACGAGCCTCTTTTTTTATTCGTTCATGGGATGTGGGCGACGCTGGCGAGGCCGGCATTTATTGCCCATCCCTAATTGCCCTTGAGAAGGTGGTGGTGAGCCACCTTCTTGAACTGCTGCAGTCCGTGTGGTGACGGTTCTCCCACAGTGCTGTTAGGAAGGGAGTTCCAGGATTTTGACCCAGCGACGATGAAGGAACGGCGATATATTTCCAAGTCGGGATGGTGTGTGACTTGGAGGGGAACGTGCAGATGGTGTTGTTCCCATGAACAATGAATGTGTCAGACATGAAATGCAAGTTAGCATCTTGACAATGAAGCTGCCACAATTTTTAAATAATAAATGTTGCAATTTCCAAAGTCATAATTCTAAGCTCTGGAATTCCCTCCCAAAACCTCTCTGCCTCTCTACCTCTCTCTCCTCCTTTAAGACGCTCTTTAAAACCTACCCTTTGACCAGGCTTTTGGTTACCTATCCTTATATCTCCTATGTGGCTCGGTGTCAAATTTTGTTTGACAATCGCTTCTGTGAAACTTTGGGAAGTTTTATTGCGTTAAAGGCGCTCTGTAAATGCATGTTGTTGTCACAGTGAGATCACGTTCAAAAATTGCGGTGTGGTAAAGGAATTATTGTAAATTTAATATATCTTGATTAATTGTAGAGTATTTACAGATTAGACAAAGTGAATTCATAGTACTGAAATTTGTGTTGTCTTGTTTAGGCAACTGAGACTCAACCTAAAGTGGAAGTGTGTACCAGAGCCTATAACCTGCTTGTGAACAATGTCAAATTTAACCCTAATGATATAATATTTGATCCAAATATACTGACTATTGGAACTGGAATGGAGGAGCATGGTCTTTATGCTGAGAACTTTATCAAAGCCACTTCAATTATAAAGGTAAGTGCATATGATCCACTTAAAAACAACAGTGAGGAGCTGAAGTCAGGGCATAAGGAAATGGAGCTACTGAATAGTCACTTTACCTCTGTCTTTACAGAGGATGGAGATCAGAGATCAGATTTCTAGGGAAGGCAGCATGTGAATAACAATGAAAATAATTATTAAAAAAGGACAGCTGCTCTTAAAGTGGACAAAAGCACCTGTTCCAGACAACCCACCCTGATGAGTTTTAAAGCAAATTGGAATAGAAATTATTGAAGCTATAGCTGGCATTTTTAAACATTTGCAAGATTCAGGAGAGATCCCCAATGATTAAAAAGTTAAAAACCTAACTTTATTATTATTTTAAAAGGACCACAGATGTAAAAAAGATGTTTTTAGGCATTTTCTGGACCATTCAGGTCATTCTTTTTAGGGTTTTTTCTGCTGACACTTAAAGCTTTCACGAACCCTTGCATCAGTTGTCATCAATTAGTTTTTAACCACAGCAAAATCTGGGCACCAGACACCACATAAACCTTTTTGCCAAAATGACTTGGACTTGCGGGTCTAGATTTATGATTGGATGAAAATTGTGACTGAGGTGAGATCTGTCCTATTTCAGCAGCTGCTCCACTCAATAAAACCTGGCAATCAAGTGGAAGAGGCCATGAAAAAATAAGTGAAAAATTGTTCTTGTGGGGACAGAAGGAAGAGGAGTGCTCTCCTGGGCTCCAGAAGAATAACGTAGGCTTCCTGGCCCACCACGATCGGCCCTCTCCCGACCTACCTCCCTGCTAGCTGGGTCACCTCCATGCTGCCCCCCCACCGCCGGGCCATACGATATTGCGCTGGCCTGGACCCATTTGGGATGTGCAGCTCGCCGGCAGCATGTTAACGAGGCCTCCCGCTGGATGGATTGGGCAGTCGGTCCATGCACTCCACCGGCCGGACAGCCAGCTGCCCAATAGTTAAAATTGCCCTTGAAAACATTTTATGTGAAATTTTAGTCAATTTAAACTCGTTTCTGTTAACTGCTGTCCACAAACAGCTTATTCTGCCCTTTGTGAGACAGTTTGTGTGTGTTTTGAGTGAATTTACACACCATTTTCACTGGAAGTGCTACGTATTAATGGCAGATTTAAACTGGCTTCTGTTAGCTGCTGTTCCTGTTCCAGTTTCTTTGGTCTTGATTAAACTATAAGTAGAAGCAAATGAACTGGACCTGTCCGGTGTATAGGTGCTGGTTTTAAATGATGGCCAGCTTCTGTTCATATTTATCATTTGAAGGCAGACCCCCATTGGGATAAAAACCAATTTCATTAAGTCCCCAGACAATGATTACATGTTTGCCAGAGTGAGAAAGAGATTTGACCATCATCTTTATGATGAGAAAGGCTTCTTTTGGTATCAAGGCCATGAGATTGCTGCTTATCTTTAGTTCACTTGGAAACCTTGGCCAAGGTTTTTCCAATCATAAACACCGACAGTAACTCCTTAAATTGAATGGGCTACCATCGGTGTTACAATCATAAATCTAGACCCGCATGTCCAAGTCACTTTGGCAAAAAGGTTTATGTGTTGTCTGATGCCCAGATTTTGCTGTGGTTAAAAACTAATTGATGACAACTGATGCAAGGGTTCGTGAAAGCTCTAAGTGTCAGCAGAAAAAACCCTAAAAAGAATGACCTGAATGGCCCAGAAAATGCCTAAAAACATTTTTTTACATCTATGGTACTTTATAAAGGTCGTCCTGCCCCAAGGTCGGCCGGAGGTCATCCTCTCACCAGGATTCCTGGCTGTGCTGGACCTTGGCTTCCAGTGTGCCTGCAAGCTGCAAAATGGAGCAGTGCTCTTCCAGCTATCTCTGCCTTGTTTTGGCAACAGCTGGGTTTTTGAAATCTAGCACTGGATTTATTGGCTCCATCTCCAGCCCACTAAACACACTGTGCCAGTTTAGCGCATCTGGTAGCATTAATAGCATGAAAAGCTGGCCAATTAAAATACTGAGATTGAAACAGAGCTTTGTACTGATGTCATTGCCTTGTGCATATGGTCTCCATATTCCCAAATGGCAATCTCTGCATGCCCAAAAAAATGGTAATTGTGAGATAAAATAAGTGGCGGATGACACATAAAGGTTAGTATAATGTAGGTTTTACAACACTGGATTTTTTTTCACAGAAAAATAAAAGTGCTTGAAATGGCCTAATTTAAGTTCTTTGTTGGTTTTGTTGTGGGAAATTTATGAGCGGAGGCCTAACCCTTCCCCAAAGGGAGGGAGAGCAAATCAGTTAGCTGGGGCTGTATATACCCTAGACATTTGTTATACAGTAGTATTGCTGGAGGCCTAAGTGCTGAGCTCTGAAAGGTGCCTGGTGCAGAAGGAATGACGCAGCATGGACAATTGTACAGTAACTGACAAACCCTAAAGACTGATTTTCTATTTCTTCGATAAGTTACAAACAATTTGCTACTTTGTCAAATGTACAAATTAGGCAATGACTGTACTTTGAACTGTTCATTCTGACAGTGCTCTATCTTTTATTGACAACGGTAGCACTTTTATATTGTACTGACAGGAATAATGTTTGGTAGTGTTCCATCAATGTGAATTATGTTTGAACGCTGATTAATATTTGAGGGAATGACCTCTGAACGAAGTCATTAAAGGAAAACTTCACCTTTCACTCTCTTTGTTCAAACAAAGTGAGTCAACACAGATAATACGCAAGAATTAACTATTTCAATATGTGCTTGCAACATTGGCTTTGCTCAGGTGATAACTGTGTCTATTTTCAGTATGTGAACTGTACCAAGTAACCATTTTGATTAGCTTAAGTGTCCCATTTTAGTCTTAGTTTCATTGTTTTCTCTCTCTCTTTTCTTCCTTTATGGAGGAAACTGGTGATCTATACACGCCATACTTTCCAATCTCTGAACAAGTGGATTGCATCTATCCCTGATACTTCCATCCATTCCATCGTATCATCTAACCTTCCTTGCCTTCCTCTTGATCTATACTTTTAACTTTCTCCAGACAGTAACACTCTAATGACATTCCTCATGATTCACAAATAATGTACTCACAGTGTGTCATCCTTTTCATTATAATCAGCCTCATCACTTCTCTTCTGGTGGTTCACAGACTCTATCATTAGTCTTTGTTTTTTTTTACATTGACCTTTTGTCCTTTTTGTAATAGGGAAAACTATCTGGAGTCAGAGTAAGTGGAGGTCTCTCTAATTTGTCCTTTTCATTTCGAGGAATGGAGGCGATCCGTGAAGCCATGCATGGCGTGTTCCTTTACCATGCTATAAAGGTAGAAAATTAATATTTTCAGATGATACCCTTTCAAGTACATTAAGCGAAGCATTATCAATTTCATCAGTGCAGATAGTAATATCAACAGTAACCATCTCTAAAGATAAAGTATGGTTGGAGTTAGAACTTCAGTGACAGTTAATGTACCTGTGATTAATATATAGTATAGGCCAGTACCTGACCCATACAATATCTGAATGGATAGCAGTTCAGTGTACTTGTTGACTTTTATTTCATTATAGCAATTTCTCACTCCACATCTGTTGCAACACCTGTAATAAGTCTCCTCTCCTTAGGCTGGGATGGATATGGGAATTGTGAATGCAGGAAATCTGCCTGTTTATGACGACATAGATAAAGAACTTCTAGAGCTGTGTGAGAATTTGATCTGGAACAAAGACCCCGAAGCCACAGAGAAAATGCTGCGTTATGCACAGGTAAGTACATTGAACAAGAACATTATTAATTTGTTGAGATGATATACACTGGGAGCTGGTGGTTTGTGGCAAATAAACCATTGAATGATGCTGGCTGCAATGAAAGTGGTTTGTCTTCCACGAATCGCCAATCTGTGACGTGCATTTTGGTGTCGTTATTATAATAATAAAGTATACAACAGCAACTTGCATTTATATAGCGCCTTTAACTTAGAAAAACATCCAAAGGCACTTCACAGAAGCTTAATCAGACCAAAATTGACACAGATCCAAAGAAGATGATATATGGGGTGATTACTAGATTGGTTAAAGAGGTGAGTTTTAAGGAGGGACTTAAAGGAGGAGAGAGAGGCGGATAGGTTTAGGGAGGGAATTAGAGTTTAGGGCCTAGGCAGCTGAAGGCACGGCCACCAATGGTGGGGCACAAGGAGTGGGGGATGCGTAAGAGGCAGAGTTCTTGGAGGATTGTAGGGCTGGAGGAGGTTACAGAGGAAGGGAGGGGTGAAGCCATGAAGGAATTTGAACTCGAGGATGAGAATTTGAAAGTTAAAGCAACGTAGGTCAGCATGGACAGGGATGATGGGTGAGTAAAGTTATTTGGAGCAGAGTGAAAAAAATCCCAGCCGCATTTGACACGTGTCTCTCCAGGTCCCATCAAAGCGCCAAGCTGGCTGTTCAGTCAGCAGCATTCTGGAATATTGGCTTAGGCATCAGAGTGTGGAGCTTATTGTAGAGAATTGATTTGGTTCCAATCTTCCATTGGCAGATGTGTCATCTTGGATTAACTCAACCCCAAAGAGACCCTGCTTTTAAAAGAAACAGATTATAATTGAAACTGTTCTAACAGTAATTACTATGCCAATAACAAATGAGTTTGTAAAGATTTGCATATGTTAGGCTGAGTATAAGTAGGTTTGAAACTAATTAGGTTTCTTGGGAAGTTTATTTTCTGAGTGAAACCATTGTATGTTTTTTTAAATTTATATTGAAAATGTGATATAATGTATAAACCAGCAGACTTTAAACCCTGCTTATGGTTTTCTAACATTGTTAAAATATCCAGTAACTCTCTCTACTTGATTATATTAAATAACCTCCTGAAATCAATGGTAAGTCAAAATCACTGTGTAACTAGTTATTAGATTTGGAGAACCAAAATCTCCTTAGAAGGGGCTCAGTAGCTACAATGCTAGTGCTTAATTTCCAACACTGGAACAAATTTGTATCCCATTGCTGATCAATGTTGTGTTTTACCAGTTTGCCTCTTGAGAAATTCAATCTAGGACCTACCCAGCCTTTCTGAATTAATGAGAGTTACGTCCTAATTCCTACCTGGGGTACATTTAATTTTGCCCAACAAAATCTTAAATATATCCAGAAAAATCATCTGTTGATGCTGATTTACCATTGGTCTTGACAACCTGTACTGTGGCTCTTTGTTGTTTTCAGAATCATGCCAAGGGTGGGAAAAAAGTGATACATACTGATGAATGGAGGAATGATACAGTTGAGGAACGCCTAGAGTATGCCCTAATTAAGGTAAATGATCGAATGTGCGTGGAATTGTGCCTTGCTGGCCTTCTCGATTGTCCGTGAAATGCTTTGGGACGTCCTGTTGTCAGGAAAGGTGCTAAATAAATGAAAGTCCTTTCTTTCTTATCTACATCTTATTTGTGTCTTTTCTATTTGTCTTTGCTACATGTGTTCAAATCCTGTCACTGTTCTTCAGGGTATAGAAAAATATGTAGTAGAAGATACAGCAGAAGCAAGAAACAATCAGAAGAAGTACCCTAGGCCTCTGCATATAATCGAAGGACCTCTGATGAATGGAATGAAAGTTGTGGGGGAATTATTTGGAACAGGAAAGATGTTCCTTCCACAGGTAAGACTTGAATAAACTACCTTGCTATGTAAAGAGAAAAAATATATTTATGACACCAAATGACTTGTACTTTTTAAATATTTAATCTTGGGATGCTCCACCTGGCCTCAACGTCTCTGGGTTAGGGAAGGAAACAATCAACCAAGGTTCCCACTCCTGTTCACTATTCAGTGAGTCCTGCTTGAAGTGTGAGTGGGTAGAGGACAAGATCAAGCTTGGTTCTAATGGCCCTCACATGAAGAACGATGATTTGGCTAAGATACCAAAGGATGCCAGTGTCCATGGAACAATACCCCAGCAGAAGTCACTGACTTTAGACAACGAGGAGATGAGAAAATTAGCGAAAATAAAAGCATGATCCTGCATCTCATACAGAGATGAATTTTGAACAGTTGACCGTTATTTTGTTTAGATACCATGTTTGTTTGCAATTGTAAACATTTTCCTAAATAGTTCCTTCCGCTTTTCCGTCTTTTTTTCTTAAAGTAGTCGAGTCAAAATTCGTGAGCAGTAGACTCCATTTTAGCTGGGAGCTGGGAACCCAGCCCGTCTTTAGATATTCGCGTAGGGGATCCAGAAGCCAAATGAGTGCGTCGCAATCTGCGATCGCAGCTCAATTGAAGGTGAGTATTTGTGCTTCCGGTTTCCCACGTGCCAGGCAGCCAGATTGACTGGCTGGCTGCTTGTCAGGAGGGAAAGGAGCCACGAATCAGAGCGGGGAGGGAAGAGAGAGACCGTGGGCCCTATATGAAATCGGAGGGGTGGGGAACGTGGACGACATCGGGTGGGCCTGGGATAAGATCAGGAGGGGTGTCCAGCATCGGAAGATCGGGGGGGTCCAGCAAGGGAGAGGTGGGGTGGGGGGGGGAGTCGAGCATCGGGGTGGAGGGGGGGGGGGGTCGGCTGATCGTGGGGTCATGTCGTGCCAGGTGAGCTTGTTGGGCCTGGAAGAAGCACTCCTACTCCTCCGGGCCCACAAGCGGTGCAGTAAAGGCACTCACCTCATGGATCCGGCCCTTCCCGCCTGCTTTCACCTGAAATCAGAAGCGATGGGAAACCCGAACAGGTAAAGCTAAAGTTGTTTTACTTTTGTAATACACAAAAAATTAAGTACCTCAACTATTTCAATGAGGTACATTGCCCCTTTAAGTAATGGCCTGCTGGCTTTAAGTGAGGGCGGGACTTCCGGGTGTCTGTTGCGCGCGTGCATCCAAATGCGCCTGGGTCAAACCCGGAAGTGGGCACGATGAAGCCAGGATGTGGTCCTGCTCCAAAATTCCACTATTTTTACTCCCACCTGCCCCCAACCCACCCATTCTTGGGAGTTAAAATTGCCTCCCAATTCTCAAAGCCGAACTTAGAGTGGTTGCAAAACAAGCCTGTGGCAATACAGAGCTGATTTTCAACTGGAAACATTTGAACATTGTGAAATATCCAACTGGAGGCATTTTGAACATTCTTTCAATGTTTTGCAAATAGAATCTGTTTTGTGCCATCAGGTTATTAAATCTGCTCGTGTAATGAAGAAAGCTGTTGGTTACCTTATCCCCTTCATGGAGAAGGAGAGAGAGGAAAGGTTGGCACAGTCAGGCCATTTAGAAGAAGCTGTAAGTTATCGTATCTATAACTGAGATTGGGGAGCATTTATAGCTTCAAAAAAAATCTGACTTTAAATATCTTGCATTTAAATTAGAATTGTACTGATTTTCTTTTCTTACACAACATTCCCTTTTTAAAATTTTGTTTAGCTTTAAAATGCTAATGCATTCTGTCACCATTCCCTGGCTGAGACTGGAGGCTGGTAACCTGCTCACAAGCCCCTGGTAATGCTGCTGTGGGGGAGGGGAGAGGAAAGCAGGTCATCTCTTTCTGTTGATTCGCTTTCCTGTACTTGGTACCCATGTAACATTTGTAACTGAACTTTAAAATAATTCATTGTATGTGATGTGCTTTTTGATGTTTGAGAGATGTGAAAAGCTGCTATATAAAAGCAAGTCTATTTTTCTTTTCATCTCTGCTCAGCTGTCTAACTGAGGCAGAAAACTCACCATGTGGGGAGTCACAGATGCAAAACTGTGGCTTACTACTTCTCTTTTGTGTTGTTAGCTTTATAAGCATGTAAAAATGACCTGGCCCAATTTAGTAATGAGGCTGTGCATATATAACAGCCTTTCTTGAGAGGCCTTAGACTCGGTGGACACAGGTTGGATTATTACGTCATTTGACTTTTGTCTTTCTTTAAATTCAGACTGTATATAACATAACAAAGGGTTTTTGTAAACCAAATAAAGCAATCTTAAGGATACTGTCCTCTGATTCGAATACTGTTGATCAAAAGGTTGTGTTACTTTGCAGAACCCATACCAAGGTACCATAGTACTAGCCACTGTCAAGGGAGATGTTCATGACATTGGCAAGAATATTGTTGGCGTGGTACTGGGCTGCAACAACTTCAGGTAAACTTACTACTCCTCTTGTCTCCTCCCACTTGATAGTTCTCTTTTTGGGTCTTTCAAAGTTGTAATTCTTTTTCAAATTAGAGTTTGTTTTATGTATTTTTGAATAATCTGACATTGTTATTTGTTCAAATGCATGCCATCATTTTCTTGTCACACTTATAACGGATGTGTCGACAACTTCCTCTGACTAGAAGTTCTAACCAGAATTGCCACAAACCTGCAACATAGGCTTTACAGTACCTGACCAATTTATTACACCAAAAATTTTGTCTCTATATAGAATGTTTTTTCCTAAAGAAATACACATCAATTGGAGCAGAATTTTATTTGTATTTCCCACCTGTTGGCACTTGAAGGAATATGTGCTTATTCTTTGGCAGGAGGACAGAAGGTGGTTGTCAAACTGCATATACCTTTGTGTGTGCTGTAAACAGGAGTAGCATGCTATTGGATTAATAATTACCCTGTTAGTTATTTTGCACTGGAAGTTGCATAGGCTGCTCAGTATCCAGTCCTGTTTCCTCAACGCTGCGCTATCAGACCCAATAGTTCAGACTAAAGCTACTAGCCAAATTTATTTACAGGATTTATATAGAAGCAAAAAGAGCAAAATATTGATAGTACAAATATTTATAAAACAATGAAGACTGAATCAGTTTCCAAGAGTTCCAAACTACCTTTAAGAGTATATTCCAATAAACAAAACAGTCGAGTAAATGCCTATATTTGTGGAGGATACCGACTTTTGTAAGCCTCCTGATGTGATGCTGGTAGTTTCAAGCAGGGTGGGGGTTCTGCTTCCATCACAATGTGGCCTGATGCAGTCCATTACAGCCTTGTAACTGAGCACCTGTTCTTCTACATACAGTTATGCTATCTTTAACTTTGAACCTGATATTGGGATGAATGCTGGAAATTCAGTGAAGGTGATGTGGATTGTTTCTTAAACTGAAGAGGTGACCTTTAAATTGTGTGTTTAACAGTTCATAGTAGTGTGTCTGGTTAGGATTAACCAGACTAATGAAAGTATACACCCTCATTCTCCAAAGCTGCACTTTGATTCTACAGCCCACTGAATCCCTTATAAATGCATTTTTAAAAATTCTTTTATTTTTCTCATTTCAGAGTCATTGATCTGGGAGTTATGACTCCGTGTGATAAGATACTCCGAGCAGCTATCGAGAATAAAGCAGGTAAATACAGCAATATCCCTGACTCCATTAAGTAAGATTGGCAGCTCCACTCATTTATTTACATATGCATAGAAGTTTGATTTTTAAATTCTCCATGCTGTTTTCTATCCTGTTTTTCTCCACCCTGGGCACACCATTGCAATGGGGAAGAAGGGGGGACACATGAAGCTGATCCTGAACTTTTGCCAAGGACATTGTACAACTAGCTATTGGGAGGTGTGCAAGAGCAAATTAGAATGTTTCTTTTATATATTTTTTTTCTACATCCCTCTTATGTAAGCTCCTCACCACCCCTGTGGCCCTCTGAAGTTTGGAAACTTGTTACCAAGCAGTACTGTGGGGAAAGATTGCAATTCTAGTACATTTGGAAGCAGATTATTTTCTTTCCTTCCTTCTCTCGCCCCATGCCTCTAGGTCACAAGAGCGAGCAGCCAATCTGCTCCCAGGCCTCACCTCTGCCAGTGATCTCTCAGCCAGCTGCTAGGAAATGCATAAAAGTGGCTTGGGAAGTACTTTTCTCTTGTATTTTCTCTCTATTCCTGGTCTCTACCCGAAGCTGTTGTACAGCTGTGTCTGAGATTGGGAGTTCAAAGCCACAGGCTTAGACCCTATCACTCAGTAGCACATCTGCCCAAGCATTAATTTAGTTGCTAAACCAGATTCATGATTGTGTACATCTCTGTATTTTATTTTCAATTTTATGGCAGATATTATTGGCCTATCTGGTCTTATCACACCATCTTTGGATGAAATGATACATGTTGCCAAGGAAATGGAACGAATAGGTATGAAAATGCCTTTACTGATTGGCGGAGCAACAACCTCAAAGTAAGTAACTAGTTAGAACAGAGTTTTATCATTTCCTCTTTCAAGTTTATTACAAACAATCCCCAATCTGAACTGAACAAATTTTGTATAACTACTATAAAATATGTTGGTTTACTCTACTTGTATACGAATTACTATTTTCTCTAAGGAAGGAAGCAATGATCAGCTAGAGGACAGTAGCTTCCTCATCATTGAAGATAATAGAGGTCATCTTAGTAAAGGCTGAAACCAACCAATTTATGCACACACCTTCTGTGCAAGCTGTACTACTCTTAAACCCCTTCACTGATACAGAACTGTATGTAGGTATGAACCAAATCATTGACACAATGGCTTGGATGTCTTTTTGCTCAATTGGCTCCATATGTTTGTCTTAAAAGCATGTCATAGCCATACATTCTTTCGTAATTTTGGTAAAATACTAAAAATGATCAGTAATTACTAAGTAAAACCAGCTTTGGGAAGGAATCACAGAGCAACTATAACCTAGTGACACCCTGTTTGACCAAAACTTAATAAAAAGCGATATAAATAAAACTTAAAAATTGCAAATGCTGGAAATCTGAAACAAGCTTGCCCTGATGAAGGATTGTACCTGAAATGTTACCATCTACTTTCTTTACAGATGCTGACTGTGTATTTCCAGCATTTTCTGTTTCCATTAATAGAAATAGCTGTTGCTTGTGTAGCATTTAGACTACTAGTTTACAATTAATCAGCCTGTCTTAACCTCAGTCCATCAATTGTAAACAATTTTACAACACCAAGTTATAGTCTAACAATTTTATTTGAAATTCACAAGCTTTCGGAGGCTTCCTCCTTCCTCAGGTGAATGTTGTGGAAAATTCACCTGAGGAAGGAGGAAGCCTCCGAAAGCTTGTGAATTTCAAATAAAATTGTTGGACTATAACTTGGTGTTGTAAAATTGTTTACAATTGTCAACCCCAGTCCATCACCGGCATCTCCACATCAGTCCATCAAAGAATTGAGTTCATTTCCATGACCTGGTAGCATTCTTTGTCAAGCACTCCATTATCACTCCATTATACGCTAAAATTGACCCGAGGCCACATCATAGTTTGTGGCCTTTTATTTATTTTTTCCTTCAGCTGTAAATAGTGAGGATTTTCTACCCTCCATTTAATTTATATATGTGTTTTCAAATCCCTCCACTGACTCGCCCCTCCTTATCTCTGTAATCTTCTCTAGCCCTACAACCCTCCGAGATCTCTGCGCTCCTCCCGTTCTTGTCTCTCGCGCATTCCCGATTTTAATTGCTCCACTGTTGGTGGCCATGCCTTCAGTTGCCTAGGCCCTAAGCTCTGGAATTCCCTGCCTAAACCTCTCCGCCTCTTTACTTCTCTCCTCCTTTGATGCGCTCCTTTAAAACCTACCACTTTACATGTCCTAATATCTCCCTGTGTGACTCGGTGTCAAATTTTGTTTGATAACGCACCTGTGAAGCGCCGTGGGACGTTTTACTATGTTAAAGGCGCTATATAAATGCAAGTTGTTTTTGTATTTTAATGAATTTATCTTTAAATAGTGCTGGATTGTGGAGCAATAAACTGGGAATTAGTACAATTATAATTCAAGAAATAAAGCTTTTTTTAACTTCTTGATCTAGCAGAGAAAAAGCATCAATTCATTCTGATTGTCCTTTTCACATGCAATTTTGGGGGGATGAACTACATAGAGTTGACAAATTGGACAACAAATGTACATTCACAATCTTTGAAATCATGGAGAACAATTACAGTAGGACATGCTGTGTAATATAAATGTTCCATTGATCTGGCATGCTGCTGTCTTACGTTTTGGCTGTTACGTGCAGAAGCCCAAGAAGGAGCTCTACTTTCACATGCTTGGTGATTCTTTCTCCTTTCTCCTTCCTCATCATTAAGCCAGTCTCATGGTTTTCTTTAATCCCTTCTTTCAGCACCTATTACTTTCTCCTTGTCCAGAATAGCCCAGACTTAATGCAACTCCTAATTATGCAACTGGGGCTGGATCATGAACCCTTGTTTAATAACTGTATATCCGTTTTTTTTGTTCTTCTCTGTTCTGCCAATTTTCTCCTCCTCCTCATCTCTCCTGGAACATTAAGTCCTTGCTAGGATATGGGAATTTGGTACTGGGTTCCCTTAGTACCTCACCCAAGTGACCATTTATCACATGTGAGCCTAGACGGTAAATGTTAGCAGGCCAGGTTATTCGGCTGTGGTGGCATTGCAGCCAAGTCCAGTTCTGACCTCGCCCAACATTCACACACCGGCACTTCCAGCAAGGGTGCCTGGATTGTGATCAGGAGAGGGAGCTGTAGCCAAATATTCCCCGTCACTAGTTCATGGACGCTAAGTTCAGTTGTGTTGCCTCTATCACCACTGTTGGGTTTTTATAGGATATTGTCACATATTCTTTGCTCTTATGTTGAGATATTATAGGATAGTCATTTATCCTGCACCCCGATCCAAGTTCGAGGACAAGAAAGCACTGAGACGCCTGATTGATACTCTTTATTTATCAAATCAGTGATGTAACACACAACCCCTTACGTGCAGTGCCCTTGAGACTGGTACCGTTTGTAACTCACATGCAAACGACTCATCAGGAAGTTGCAAGCGCATCGTCTTGACTGCTCGTGCTAGCCTCAGCAAGATTAGGTTGAAGTCCCTAAGGAGCTCCAGTATGTTATATCTGTATAGGATTAATCATCCCCTAACTTGATGCTATTAGATCAACATGTCCTACCTACGTCTGGTTAAATACCTGAGTACTCTAGTCTACTATGTCACCGCTTAAAGTGACCTTCATTAGGTAATCCCTTCCAATACATGTGTGCAACGCCACCTCTTTCTTCTTCATTATATTCACTAATGAGAAACTGTGGATATCAGTTATGGCCTTTTCTTATCTCTTACCATTACATCCATGACTAGCTCTATTCATACCGATTACTCCCCTTCAGTCTTCTAACTGTCTGGTTCTACACCCGCTATATTTCTTATCTCTTCCCACATATTGTTAGTGAGGTAATGTCTGCTATATTCCAGGCTTGACCTCGTACTGTTTGCAACTACTGCAGTATTAATCTTTAATATGTGTGTAAGCATACACATGGCAGATGAAATGTAATGCAGAGAAATGTGAAGTGATTCATTTTGGTAGGAAGAATGAGGAGAGGCAATATAAACGAAATGGTACAATCTTAAAGTGGGTGCAGGAACAGAGAGACCTGGGAGTGTACGTATACAAATCTTTGAAGGTGGCAGGACAAGTTAAGATAGCGGTTAAAAAGGCATACGGGATACTTGGCTTTATAAATAAAGGCATAGAGTACAAAACCAAGGAAGTTATGCTAAACCTTTATAAATCACTGGTTAGACCCCAGTTGGAATATTGTGCCAACCCTGGGCATCACACTTTAGGAAGGAAGTCAAGGCCTTAGAGAGGGTAGAGAGGAGATTTACTAGAATGATACCAGGGATGAGGGACTTCAGTTACATGGAGAGACTAGAGAAACTGGGATTGTTCTCCTTAGAGCAGAGAAGGTTAAGGAAAGATTTGGTAGAGGTGTTCAAAATCGTGAAGGGTTTTGAGGAGAAACTGTTTCCAGTGGCGGAAGGGTCGGTAACCAGAGGACACAGATTTAAAGTAATTGGCAAAAGAACCAGTGGCAACATGAATCATAGAATGATACAGCACAGAAGGAGGCCTTTCGGCCCATCGTGCCTGTGCTGGCTCTCTGAAAGAACTATCCAATTAGTCCTATTCCCCTGCTCTTTTCTCATAGTCCTGCAAATTTTCCCCCTTCAATTATTTATCCAATTCCCTTTTGAAAGTTATTATTGAATCTGCTTCCACCACCCTTTCAGGCAGTGCATTCCAGATCATAACCACTCCACGCGTACATTTTTTTTCCTCCTATCTCCTCTGGTACTTTTGCCAATTACCTTAAATCTCTGTCCTCTGGTTACC
This sequence comes from Heptranchias perlo, assembly GCF_035084215.1. Lineage (NCBI taxonomy): Eukaryota > Metazoa > Chordata > Chondrichthyes > Hexanchiformes > Hexanchidae > Heptranchias > Heptranchias perlo. The sequence continues at coordinate 14,767,422 of NC_090332.1, read as the reverse complement.
AACTCTTCTTCCACTGGAAACAGTTTCTCCTTATTTACTCTTTTGAATACCTCTATCAAATTGCCCATTAACCTTCTCTGTTCTAAGGAGAACAACTCCAATTTCTCTAGTCTCTCCACGTAACTGAAGTCTTTCATCCGTGGTACCATTCTGATAAATCTCCTCTGCACCCTCTGAAAGACGTTAACATCCTTCCTAAAGTGTGGTGCCTGGAATTGGCCACAATACTCCAGCTGAGGGCTAACCAGCTAATGAGGGAAAAAAAAATTATGCAGCGAGTAAAAAGCAGAAAGGGTGGTGGAAGCAGATTTAATAGTAACTTTCAAAAGGGAATTGGATAAATACTTGAAGGGGGAAAAAATTGCAGGGCTATGGGGAAAGAGCAGGGGTGTGAGACTAATTGGATAGCTTTTTGAAAGAACCTGCATAGGCACAATGGGCTGAACGGCCTCCTCCTGTGCTGTATCATTCTATTATATGTATATATAAAGGAAGCTTACTATGGCTATTCTACCCGATACACCTATACTTACAACCGCCCAGCTAAGATGTGAAAACTTTGCACAGAGCGGGAGCCTTCCTAGTCTGTATGGCTCAGCTACTCACTGCCTTGACCACTTGAACCACTGGGACCGCCAACTACCATATTCTTATATTGACTCTGACAGGCTGTATCTATTTTCATCTAAATTGCTTTTCATGTTTTCAGAACGCACACAGCTGTCAAAATTGCACCGCGGTATAGTGCACCTGCGATTCATGTTCTAGATGCTTCCAAGAGTGTTGTTGTGGTAAGTGTTCCTGCGAGATTGCCCTCTCACCTACCTTGTAACTGCCTGGAGGATTATTTCTCTTTTTGAAGGATTATTTCTATTTTTTTTGGTGATGTTGATGATTTAGATTTATTTTTATGTACCTTCCCTTTTTGCAGTAATAAGGACTTAGCAGATACTCACAGCATTTTCATCTAATGACCGCATTATCTGTGCAACTGAAGTTCAAAAACGAGAATAAATAATGATGTCAGTAGACATCCATTCTGCTACTGGCAGACAGTCCAATTCTAGGTCATCTCTACTACGTGTAACTGATGCTTTCATCTACCACTATTAAAGTATTAAACATAGTCAGGCTGACTTTAACTGGCCAAAATCAGCATTAATGGGGTGGCGATAGCCTCAAAATAGGGTTATTAGATTCACCATTCAGGTAATGCCATGCTCTGGCCACCACCATTTTGAAAGGAGCCTTCCCTCGAGCTCCACAGCACCTGCCTATTTCAGGCAGTAGGCCTCTTGATTATGCAAATCCTGGTCCTGTGTCATCCTTAGTTGCCCTGAGAAAGTGGTAGTGGGCCTTCACCTTGAAACACTGGAGTCATTGTGGTGATGGTGTTCCTAAACTCACTGTTGCACAACACTGCCCTTTCACCTCCCACTTCTAAACTCAATATTACAAAAACACTGCCCCTGTCACCACCTGCTTCTAAACTCATTATTAAATAATCATTGCTCCTTTCACCTCCTGCTTCTAAACTCACTGTTACAAAAACACTGCCCCTTTCACCTCCTGCTTCTAAACTCACTGTTGCATAAATACTGCCCCTTTCACCTCCTGCTTCTAAACTCACTGTTGCATAAATACTGCCCCTTTCACCTCCCGCTTCTAAACTCACTGTTAAATAAACACTGCCCTTTTCACCTCCTGCTTCTAAACTCAATATTAAACAAACACTGCCCTTTCACTTCCTGATCCTAAACTTGTTACATCGATGTGGATCCTTTTGGTTCCTGCTTGGATAGTAGGTCCTATTGGCCACTGTACCATAATAACTACTTGCAGCTTTAATGTAGTGAAATGTCCTATGTCCAGGACAGGATGTGGGCAACCAAATTCTGGCTGCTTTGAGAACCAACTTTTCCATTGACTTGTAAAATATAATTTTATTGTCTCTGAACTTGTATCACGTGCAATCACTTTTATACTACACTGAACATAATGCTTTTACACTTTATAGCGTGTAGTGTATCATTATTCTCTTATTCTTTAAATTGTAGTGTTCTCAGCTTTTAGATGATGACCTGAAAGATGACTACTTTGAGGAAATAACTGAAGAGTATGAAGAGATTCGACAGGATTATTATGACGTTTTAATGGTCAGTTTCAAAATTAATTTGTATATCAAATACTTAAGGAGACATAATGGTTCCTGTTTCTGAGGGGAGAGGAAGTGTGTTTTTTGTGAATGAGAATAGGTCTAGATTGAATAGTAGAGATATGGGGATGGATAAATACTTTGGCGTTTGGTTTGGGGATAAAAGAAGTATTTATGAGGAACTTTCCCTCAGGAGATTAAATGGGTGAGGGTGAGTCCATGTTAGAGCAATTACTCATGGTCTGAGGAAGAAGTGAGCTTAATGTACCGTATTAGCCTTTTCTCGCTCCATTCTTAGACTCCTATATTTGAAACGAGTTTTGACAATTCTAATCTCTGCAGTTCTTGCCGAAGAGGATATCAGATACGTTTGGTGAGTGTCACAGGTGATTTTCTGTTCACTGATCAGAAATCTTACCATTTGCAGGACAAAAAATATGTATCATTAGAGCAAGCCAGGAATAGAAGATTTCACATAGACTGGCTCTCGCATCCTAAACCAGGTCAGTAGCGGCAGAATTTATCTGCAGAATAACATGCTCCGAGTCACTGGTGGATTTGAGTCACTACTGTAGAAATTATTTTCAAAGATTTCTCTTTTTAATGTATATTTTGAATTTATATTTGTTGTTCATTACATTGCATCATTTCCAACAAGAAGGACAGACACGAGACCTTGTTTCTAGGATTGTACCACTAGGAAACATGTAGATATCTCCCAGGTTATCTTAGCCTTGTATTTTCTGTTTTTCGAATATACTTTCCTTCCTTCCTTTCTTCACTGGAGGAAGTACCTGCAATCAGCACATCTCCCTCTTGAGAATGTAAAATTGCCTATCAAGAAGGAGAGCTGAGGAATGTAGAGATTGTAATAGATCTGTTTGATCCACATAGGGCTTTTGAAGAGAATACAGTGATTTACCGGGGGAAGGATGGTGAGTCCGGAATTGAGGTCATCTGCAGTGAATGAATGGGCCTGATGAGCCAAGTGTCGTGTTCTCATTCCAATTATTAATTTGCCTTTAGAATCATAATTGTAATCTTGGTGGGACTGAGGGGGAGAACAAATATTTTTCCATTAATTTCCATTCCATTAATATATGGAAAAAAGTAATTAAAAAAAACTCCTCAACACAGTTGTCTCTGTTAGGTGCACATTTAAAGTGATCAGAATCATTTAATTCCTTTGCAGTGAAGCCAGCGTTCATTGGTACCCAGTCCTTTAAAGATTATGACCTGCAGAGACTGACGAGCTACATTGATTGGAAACCCTTCTTTGATGTTTGGCAGCTGAAGGGAAAATACCCAAATCGAGGATATCCCAAAATCTTTAAAGACAAGACAGTTGGTTAGTGCCAATAAAACTACTCTTACAAATTAATAATGGCATAGTATTAAAGTTGCATTCTGCTATTTTCTTTACTTTTAGTTGTCAGTACTGTTTTATGGTGGTGTGGTTAAGATGTCCTTCAACAGAATAGAGCAATTTGAAGGCCATGCTACCCTAATCTTTGTAAATAACATGAAAGGTAACTTTCACCTGTGTTTTTTTCCATCCACTGGCCTCATAGAGCAGTCTCCCATTTAGGCCATGCAAGTTGCCATGCACTGACCAGAGAAGGTGCTGTCTGAATCATACCATACCTCAACACCCTACCCTCATAATAGGTATAACCTGTTAATCAACCTGTAGGTGAAGAAGCCAAGAAGGTTTTTCAAGATGCGCAGAATATGCTGAACACATTGATTGAAGAGAAGAGGTTGAAAGCCAGAGGAATTATAGGGTTCTGGCCAGCTCAAAGTGTTGGGGATGACATACACTTGTTTGCAGAGGATATCTTTCCCCACACTGGTGAACCAGTGGCTAAGTTTCATGGTTTACGGCAGCAGGTACGACTTTTTTTTGTCAGTTTAAAAATACTTAGCTCCTCCAGTTTCTCAATTGGTAAATGCACTGCCTAGTGTGGTACTGAGCCATACAGACCAGGTAAGTCTTGGATATGATCCCTCGCCTGTGCTGTATTAACCGATCTCAGCTAGGGTGGAGGTTGGGGTGTTAGGTCACTGGTTAGGGAAGGGTAAAATCAGCAGTGGTTCCCACCTGATCATTTTCTAGCCACCCCTGCTGGAAACAAAACACGTGATGATGTGATTGGACTCAGTTGTGTTGCCCTCCACAGTTGAATAGTCTGTCAGCACTGACTGTCTAGACTCTCAAATTATTAACAGCATTTGGATGAGGTATTGGAGAGCACCCATATCCCAGCAAGAGAACAGACCTTTCATCGGTGAGAAAATTGGCAACAGAAAAGAAATTAACTAGTGTATTACTCGTTCTCTGCTTTTGCAATGTTAGGCCTATAATTTGAGGCAAACATTCTCTTCAAGGTTCTAATATATTACATTTTTAAAACGTAGTAATGGCATAAGTGTCCATTTTGCTCTCCACAACAATTGACTTTTGCATGACCAGTGAAAGTTTATTTCTGTGTGGATTTCTCAGGTCATGTCATTCTGTGGTTTTGGGTGGGGGGGAGCATGTATGTGTGCAGTCAGGGGCAAGTATAATGAGGACAAATTCTTATGCTTGATGTCTTTTCCAATAGAAACGGGAGAGTTGTGGGGGTGAATCTGCATAGAGCATTGGTGTACCAGCATCTCCTTGATTTCATAGCAAGAAAGGAAACCTAGAGTGAAAGCAATGTAGCAAAGATCTGAATGCTTGAAAGTACAAAAAATAAAGGGTAGATGTTATGGTTTTTTTGCATTAATATTACATAGAATGTACAGCACAGAAACAGGCCATTTGGCCCAGCAGGTCCATGCCGGTGTTTATGCTCCATACAAGCCTTCTCCCTCCCAACTTCATCTAACCCCATCACCCTAATAAAGGGGAGGCCATTGAATGAATGCTGTGTTGCCTGCAACACGTTGCTCCCAGTAGTTTTGTAGTTACAGTGGGTGCATGCATTGTTTTCAGTGCATCCTGAATGTTATGTAAATCATTATTTCATCCAGTGCAACAATTGTTGAAGATGTGACCATGCCCTTCGTTGTAGGGAAATATCCCTGTGGGCCATCATAATGGTTTTTGTAACCTAGGTTGCCAATAAATACAATTGTTCCAACTTTCATGTTTTCCAGGCGGAAAAGGACTCCATTAGTACAGGATTGTACTGCTGCATCTCTGACTTCATAGCACCCAAGGACTCCGGTGTGCCGGATTACATCGGCATGTTTGCAGTGGCGTGCTTTGGTGCTGAGTTGCTGAGCAAGCAGTATGAGGAGGACGGTGATGACTACAGCAGCATAATGGTTAAAGCCTTGGCAGACAGACTGGCTGAAGTACGGCTGATATTTGAATAACCATAATACTTAACTAGAAATAATAGTCTCATTTACAAGTGGCTTAATGAAAACTACTAAGATTTGGATATTGAATATTTGCATTTAGGTTGTTGTCACTTGAGCAAAAAGAGTTGGCCAACTTCTCTCCTAAAAATGCATGTGATCTAACTTTCAAGTTTTCCATGTTAGTCTTGATTCTAGCTCATTGTCCAGACTCTAAGAGTAGGAGAAATTACACTGTAAGGATGTGTAGGGGTATTAAGGCAATTGGGACTAGCTTAGTGGTATAAACTGGGCGACATGGACATGTTGGGCCGAAGGGCCTGTTTCCATGTTGTAAACTTCTATGATTCTATTATCTGAATTTGTGCAGCACAAGAAGAGAATTTCAATGCAGAAATAATTTTACTAACTTACTCTATACCATAGAACAACAAAATAGCTAATGTGTGTTTATCTTCCACAAAAGTAATCCTCTATTTGATGGTTAGTGTTGCCTGCAGTTATATTTGAGTAGTGATGTGAAATGTTCGCTGTGGTATAGAATAGGCTGCAGTAGGAGATAGATAGACTGCTTTAAACAAACTGCTTGTCCTCAACTTTACTACACTGGGCAACTATATACCAGTATTTGCTATTATTTGATTGTAAGTAGGGAATCAAGGACAAGTGGTTTGCACAAAATTAACTGAGTGGAATGGCTCACAAGCAGAACAGGCCCAAGGAAGTTATTGTAGCCAGAACATTGCTAGGGGTATATCATAAATCCAGACAGGTCATTTTAAAACTAGATTTGGCTTTGGTGAGACCACATCTGAATACTATGTGTTTCGGTTTCCCTATTTCAAAAAGGACATTCTGTCATTGGAGGGGGTACAGAGAAGGGATACATATTTGATCCCAGAACTTAAGCGAATGATGTATGAGGAAAGATTGACTACCCCGGGTCTTTTTTCTCTTGAAAACAGAAGACTGAGAGAGGGTATGATAGAAGCATTTAAAATTATGTAAGGTTCGGACAAATTGGATCTAGAAAGCTTTTCTGCCATATACAGAATTTAAGCACAAAGGGTCATATTTACAAATTAAAGACAACAAAATAACATAGCAAATGCGGGAGGAAAATTTTTACTAAAAGGGTGGTGAGTATGTGGAACAGATTGCTAGCATGGATGACGGAACAAGAAACCCTAATGGGTTTCAAAAAGGAACAAGACCGGTTCTTGTCGTCAAATGGGATTCAGGGTTATTAGAAATGCATCAAGGGAATACTGTGGATAGGTGGGCACTTGAACCAAAGGACTTCTCCTATCTGAAACTTACTATGCCACTATATAACATGAGTGGTTTATTCTGAACAAATCACCACTCCACAACATGTCAACATGTACTCTGTTTATGCAAGTTGTTTTTGGTTTTGAAGGACATAAATTAAAATTCAACTAAATTTCTATTTAGTTTTTCACTGATTTAGTACTTAGTAAGAAGTTGCAGAGTACATGCTGATATTGTATAGAGTAGCCCAAACTCAACAGAAAAAGTATGGGGAAAAAATAACTACGTGTTTTTAAAACAAAAAGCTCTTTCACAAAAATCATTTGGCAGTCTTTTTTGTTACAATCATATGATGCACTAATGTAATTCATATTGAAATGCTTTGTTAAAACACTTGTGCACAACAAACACCATCGTGACAAAAATCACAAGACAGTGCCTCTTTAGAAAGATTTGTAAGTTACAGCATGATAGTATTAAAATAATCAGCACACCCAGCAAATACAAACCCCAGCATCTGCTACTTTTGACCCCTGGTGACCCCACCTCAGTATTCTTGGATGTAATGTTTCCCTAACTAACCTGTTTGAACACTCCTTTGATTGCTGTGATTATCTCTCTGCCGAGGTGTGAGAAAGGGCAGTTAGAAAGATTATCTGTAATCACCAGGCATTGTTCTCTGACTATATATCCTGTGCCTTTATGCAACTCTTCAGTTCACCTGACGAAGGAGCAAAGCTCCAAAAGCTTGTGATTTCAAATAAAGCTGTTGGACTATAACCTGGTGTTGTGCGACTCCTTACATTTGTCCACCCCAGTCCATCACCGGCATCTCCACATCATGCCTTTTTTCTGGAGGCTGGAAGAATTCCAGCAGTGTCTCAGAAATGCCTTGAAACACTAATACATTCCAAATGTGATGAGCAATGGGCATTAATATTGGTTACAATTATTGCTCCAAAGACAAACTGAAGCATTTTAAAGTGGCTTCTCTTGGAAAGCTATCTGAGACATATGACTGTTAAAAGCAGCAATCACGTGATCTCTGGGCCATGTTGAACCGATATTTCCTATAGAGGAATGTTGAATTGTACATTGTGCAAACACTTCTGTTAGTGGTTAATGCTTCTCACAGTAAATAATTCCCATCACTGGTTGAATGAGGATGTATTCATTATATTTCTTTATTTTTTATGCTTTAAGCATCTTTTTAATCTCTTTCCTTACTTTCGGTTGCTAATTTTGGTGTGAAGGATGTTGATGTTGGGAGATGGACTATTTTTCTACTTTTGTCACTTGTACTAGTACTCTCAGGTTATGTACAGCATAAGTTATGTGCAGAATAAAGTTCATCCTTATGGCATCTCTGAGCAAGACATTGCTGGTTTGGTGTCTAATTGTGGACGTACTGTGTAGTGCTGTGCACTTGTTTCCTCTAGGAATTGGATTTCAGACTTTCCAAACCCATTTCTTGAAGGACTTTTCCAATTATCCAAGAGAGGAGAGTTTCATTCCATCGGTCTGGGTCAAATCCAGATACAAGATGTGAAAGGACAGTGTGCTGAACTATTGCGCTGCCCAATCTGTACCCTGATTGTTTTTCTACTTAGTTACAAGTTAATCCATATAACATTATGATGGTGCAGCATGCTCTATTTTTCCCATATTTCACTGAATCTTAGCCACACTCCTTGCAGGGGGCTGCCAAGCAGAGGTCACGTGCATTCCTGGAAAGGGGGAAGAAAATTGAATGGCGTAACATCAATGGGCTGTAGCCATGGACCTGACCTTTTGGCCACGGGAGGTGCATGACGAGAGGGCTTAGAAATTGGAGAAAACTTGGGGTGGAGGCAAGGCTGCATACCTAGAAAACTGGTTTTGATTTTAATTCACTAGCCATGGGAGGTGGGGAATTCAATAGATGATATGTAAATGATAAATGAGATGTGGCTTTTAGAGCATATTACTCACAGAACAAGGGTCAAATGGCAGAAGTAGGTGCTGCATTCGAATTTGTTGTTTTGCTGAATTGTCAGGCTGCTCAGTGCTGTATATGAGGAAGGCAAAGAGAAATGACCGTACTTTTTAACCAGTTTCAAATGAACAGTTTGTCTTGTTGCTTGGATATATTACCTCCTAGGATGCTGTAAATATGTCATGGAAATTTATACTTTATTTTCATATTTTGAAGGCTTTTGCTGAAGAGATGCATGCAAGAGTCCGTAAGGAATTTTGGGGTTACTCCCCCGATGAGAGCCTGGGTGCTGCTGACATGCATAGAATCAAGTACACGGGAATCCGTCCAGCTCCAGGGTACCCAAGCCAGCCCGATCACACTGAAAAAATAACTATGTGGAAACTGGCCAATGTTGAGGAGAGCACAGGTGAGATTATTAATATTAATGAGACTCTTCATTAATATGTTGTTCAGCAGGAATTGGTCGAGCGTTTAAGAATGGTTGCGACCAAGAGCAACAGTTACATTATGGACCCCTAAATTTTCACAGCTGTGTTTATTTCTCCTTGCTCACTTTGAACTTTTGGCTGAAGTTGCAGAAATGCCCACATTTACCTGAACCAATTTGGTATCCTTTAAGTGGATCAGATAAACAGAACAGCGCATGTTCTTAAATTATTTATGAGCAAATGTGTGCTTTTGTTTTTAAATTCAGTAAATGGTGAAGATTAAACATTTAGTTTTCTTTCCTTGTGGCCATCACGCTGAAAAGGTTTTTCTTTATTTTCTGCACAGGGATTGCAATGACTGAGTCCTTGGCTATGACTCCAGCAGCTGCAGTCTCAGGACTTTACTTTTCCAGTCCACAATCTATGTATTTTGCAGTTGGAAAAATTGCTAAGGAACAGGTTGGTTGTTAATTTGTTGTTCCAGGAAATGCATTTAATGGGCTAAATCTGCCTACTTAATGGGCTAAATCTACTTAATCTAGGGGAAATGGGGGTAACTTTATGGGGCTATTTGTAAAAGTTACTTAAATATAACAAAACCTCTTCCATGCTGAAATTAGGAAAGGTTTCCTCCTAAATCATTTCTACTCGAGCACATGTTCCAGGCTGACACTTCAATGCATTACTGAGGGAGTGCTGCACTGTCAGAGGTGCCGTCTTTCGGATGAGACGTCAAACCGAGACCCCGTCTGCCCCCCTAGGGGTGGACATAAAAGATCCCATGAAGCTATTTGAATGAGAGCTGGGGATTCTCCTGGTGTCCTGGCCAATATTTATCCTTCAACCAACATCATTAAAATAGATTATCTGGCCATTATCGTATTGTTGTTTATGGGACCTTGTGTGCAAATTGACTACCATGTTTCTCTACATTACAACAGTAATTACCTTTCAAAAGTACATAATTGGCTGTAAAGCGTTTTGGGATGTCCTGTGGACATAAAATGCGCTATATAAATGCAAATCCTTTTCTTCCTTTTCTTTAAAGGTATTGCATTACTATTAAAAAGACAACTTGCATTTATATAGCACCTTATCTTATCTCTGAGGTCATCCCAAAGCACTTCGCGTTCAATTAATTACTTTGAAATGCAATCCACTGTTGCAAGTGCAGCAGCCATTTTATGCACAAGAGAGTCTCACAAACAGCAGCGATGAATGGCTAGTTAATCTGTTTGGTGAGATTGCTGGAGGGAAGAATGTTGTCCAGGACATGGAGAGAACGCTCTACTCTTGAGTAGTACCGTCGGATCTTTAACATCCATCTGAACAGGGAGACGGGTTCTTCGTGTAATGTCTCCTCCAAAGTACAACAGTTCCAACAATGCAATACTCTCTATGCTGCATCTGAGGTGTGCAAGTGTTGAAGTGGGGTTTAACTGACTCTGATTTCTGATTCAAACAATTAAAAATGTTTCGCAATAATGTTTCAGTGCTTTCTGCTTTAAAACAACAGGACATCAGGCAGTGTAGGTTTTGGGGTTTGAATTCTCTCCATCAAGTGCGTTCCCAATGTCATCCTAGCTGACGGGAACAGGAACTGAGCAGAGTTGACATAGATTCCCCTAACAGGAGCTGCAAAGGGTGAACTGAATGATGAGTCATCCGGGGAGCTTCTGCAAAGCCAGATAAAGAACATCCTGTACAGGACAAGACGCTGTCATTATTTTGGCCTTGGTGCACTATGAGGGAAGGAGAAGTGAATGACTTGGAAGAAAACCATATACAAATAGGAAGAGCAAGTTCAGTTTATGAAAATAAAAAATTGCAGAAAATCAACATCTTTTAGAACAAAGTAAAACATATGGTAATAGAGCTTAAGCTATCAAAACTCTGTTTTGATGCCCTCCAAAGCTGAACAGCCTACCAACACTCACTACCAAGACTCAGGTCAATAATGATCATTTGAGCAAGTTACTAGGAGGCAACTGCCACTTGTGGAACTATACCCCAACCAAGATAAAATTGGGAAGAATATTAAAAACAAATGAGCATTGTAAACCTGCTCCCATTTACTGTTACTGTCCCTTTGAACACATGTCAATAACAAAGGTGCTTTCCAGTGCTTTGCTACACCTAAGGAAGTTAAGAAAGAATGAACTTGCATTTATATAACGCTTTTCACGACCTCAGGATGTCCCAAAATGCTTTACAGCCAATGAAGTACTTTTGATGTGTAGTCACTGTTGTAATGTAAGAAACGCGGCAACCAACTTGCGCACATCAAGGTCCCACAAACAGCAATTTGATAATGACCAGATAATTTTTTTTAGTGACGTTGGTTGAGGGACAAATATCCATCAGGATATCAGGGAGAACTCCCCTGCGTTTCTTGAAAATAGTGACATGGGATCTTTTACTTCCACCTTTTAAAAAAATTCATTCATGGGATGTGGCTGGCGCTGGCAAGGCCAGCATTTATTGCCCGTCCCTAATTGCCCTTGAGAAGGTGGTGGTGAGTCGCTGCCTTGAACCGCTGCAGTCCGTGTGGTGAAGGTTCTCCCACAGTGCTGATAGGTAGGGAGTTCCAGGATTTTGACCCAGCGATGATGAAGGAACGATGAAGATATATTTCCAAGTAAGGATGATGTGTGACTTGGAGGGGAACGTGCAGGTGGTGGTGTTCCCATGGGCCTGCTGCCCTTGTCCTTCTAGGTGGTAGAGGTTGCGGGTTTGGGAGGTGCTGTCGAAGAAGCCTTGGCAAATTGCTGCAGTGCATCCTGTGGATGGTACACACTGCAGCCACTGTGCGCCGGTGGTGAAGGGAGTGAATGTTCAGGGTGGTGGATGGGGTGCCAATCAAGCGGGCTGCTTTGTCCTGGATGGTGGCGAGCTTCTTGAGTGTTGTTGGAGCTGCACTCATCCAGGCAAGTGGAGAGTATTCCATCACACTCCTGACTTGTGCCTTGTAGATGGTGGAAAGGTTTTGGGGAGTCAGGAGGTGAGTCACTCACCGCAGAATACCCAGTCTCTGATCTGCTCTTGTAGCCACAGTATTTATGTGGCTGGTCCAGTTAAATTTCTGGTCAATGGTGACCCCCAGGATGTTGATGGTGGGGGATTCGGTGATCGTAATGCCATTGAATGTCATGGGGAGGTGGTTAGACACACTCTTGTTGGAGATGGTCATTGCCTAGCACTTGTGTGGTTTGAATGTTACTTGTCACTTATCAGCCCAAGCGTGGATGTTGTCCAGGTCTTGCTGCATGCGGGCATGGACTACTTCATTATTTGAGGGGTTGCGAATGGAACTGAACACTGCAATCATCAGCAAAGATTCCCCACTTCTGACCTTATGATGGAGGGTAGGCCATTGATGAAGCAGCTGAAGATGGTTGGGCCTAGGACACTGCCCTGAGGAACTCCTGCAGCGATGTCCTGGGATGATTGACCTCTAACAACCACTATCATCTTCCTTTGTGCTAGGTATGACTCCAGCCATTGGAGAGTTTTCCCCTTGATTCCCATTGACTTCAATTTTACTAGGGCTCCTTGATGCCACACTCGGTCAAATGCTGCCTTGATGTCAAGAGCAGTCACTCTCACCTCACCTCTGGAATTCAGCTCTCTTTTCCATGTTTGAACCAAGGCTGTAATGAGGTTTGGATTCGAGTGGACCTGGCAGAACCCAAACTGAGCATCGGTGAGCAGGTTATTGGTGAGTAAGTAGCACTGTCCACGACACCTTCTATCACTTTGCTGATGATTGAGAGTAGACTGATGGGTCAGTAATTGGCTGAATTGGATTTGTCCTGCTTTTTGTGGACAGGACCTGAGAGGGCAGATGGGGGCTCAATTTAATGTCTCATCCAAAAGATGGCACCTGACAACGCAGCAGTCCCTCAGTACTACACTGGAGTGTCAGCCTAGATTTTGAGCTCAAGTTTCTGGAGTGGGACTTCAACCCACAACCTTCTGGCTCAGAGGCGAGTGTGCTACCCACTGAGTCAAGGCTGACACCGTTAGTCAGATATATCTTAATAGTTTTATACAATTTTTATTATGTCTAACTTGATGTTTGCAATCCTGTATTCAGTCTGACAAATGCAACAGTTTACGTACTTTAAATTTGTCATGTTGGATACCTAGGGTTTTTTTTGGCTTGGATCCTACATTCAAAAAACACTAGATGTATGCTTAATGCAGACTCACTTTATGCAGCAGATTTTTTTTACTGTAATTATACAAACCTGCCATATCAGAACTTGCAGATCAATATTTAAATCAGATCAGTTATCTTTTTGTGTTGACGTACTGGTGATGGAGTTTTGAAATTCATACGAATGTGATGTTGATTTACAGGTTGAAGATTATGCAGCCAGAAAGCAGATGAGACTAGAAGATGTTGAGAAATGGCTGGGACCCATTTTGGGATATGATACTGACTTATAATTTCTTCAAGACAAATCATATTGAGGCACTGAGGACAACCATCTTAACTCAGTCTTAAACACAGAAAATATTTTAGTCTTCCTGCATTCTCTGACTACTGTCCTGACAAAATTAGTAATGTTTTTATATGTTACAAAAATTATGTATTTTTGCATACTGTTATTCACAGTAAAGACTCCATTTCTGGAAAAAAAAATTCAGGACCCTACTCAAGACAATGATAGTTTTGAGCTCATTGGAATTTTCATCAGCCATCTTAATATATTTTAGTATAAATGGAATTAAACAACATGTTAACAATCTGCTTTTTCTATCTCTTAGGCTCTCTCTCCACTCTCCGGAGGTCATAATGTTCCCTGCAGGGAGGGTTCCCCCATCGCCCAGGCCTCCTACACCCTATAAACAACCAGTTATACTTATGCAAGAGCAGCCCAGAGTATCTTTCCCTTCAATCTGGTACCTGGCTTCTGATCTCCCCTTTGTTGACAGAACTCATGGAGGGAAATAGTGGGTGCTACCAGGTTATAAATATATATTGTATATAGATTACAGATTATTTGAAGGAAATTAGACCAATTGTGATATTAGGGGTTTGATCATAGACACCTATTAAGTATTGATTCACTGAGCATCAAATCCCAAGAACCATGTATAATATGCAAAACTATATTCTAGATATAAAAAGTGTGAATTCTGTTAAAGAATTTTCTCTTTTTTCCCCCAATTTTCTGCCCTAGTCCCCCAAAGCTGATGATTCACATTAATTGACAGATCTTTAGGTAGCTGTAGACCTGCTACATTGTCCAAGTGGCCATGCCTCATGTGAGTTTAGAACAATGAGCATCTGCAGGTTGTTTTACTGTGGGGAGAGGAGGAGGATCACTGTTTAGCTCAATCCAGTTTTTACTCAATATCCTCTTGCTTTTCAATCAGGGCTCAGGGGATTGTGATGAGGTACAGTTTACTCTGGCTGGATTTTTTCCCCCTCTCTCTTTCCTAGCCCTGTGATACTGAGATCAGTTATTGTTCTGCCAGTCCTGCCCTGGCTGAAATCTGCTGGCTCACCCACTGAGCCATAAAGGTCAAGTTGTAATTCCACAGCATAAAAGTGAAAATTCAGAGTAATTGTTTTTGTGTGAAAATTCTATGCAAAATAAAACAGGCATTGTAAATATTGCAGGTTTAATATCAAGTTAAAAAGTAAATGGCAGCTAGAAGCAAGCTAGGTTTACATTAAGCACTAATGGTTAGTAGGAGTTTCTTTAATTTATTATAAATGTGTCACCCATCATTCATATTTCATTGTCATGTGTGGTCCAGGTATAAGCATGCATATGTCTAAATCAAGTATTGATTGGAGGTCTGAAACTTTTCACTAAAAAAAAGTCCCCAAATACTTACTTTTCCCTGATGTTAAGAGGGTGCTTGATTTAATTCAGACCACTGACACCCTGCAGCGAGTATATTAAACTGGTAGTTTAATGGCAGCTTTATCTAGAACAAAGTGTTTGCTAAAGCTGGCCACTCATAATTATATTTAATATATGGATAATGATTACACTAGCTGATATTGCACACCAGTAAATCCCTGCCTCTTTCGTGTCGAACACAGGATATTTTTCATTTATTTTACTACATTTGCAGTGCTCTTTAGAAGTGCAATTAAAGTGTCATCTTGAAATGTTCTGTTGTTTAGAACTATCTTGACTATTAGACATGATATAGATTTGACTGAAATGTCTCAGTATCTCGATAGTCTCAATGAATGTGTTGATCTTTAATTACATTTCTGATTTCACATTACAATAATGTAATTTCTTTATCTTTGAGTGTACATTGTCAGTATGAAAAGTTTAAATGCAGATTTTCATTAATGGATTGAATAATTGTATTTTTATTTTGTGTGTTTTTGGTTAGTCCTGATTTTTTTTAACCCACATCTTTAAATCTGTCAGAAGAAGTGTTTTCTAAATCTGGGTAAAATGGTCCTTCACGAGTCCCTGGAGTCTAAAATTTAAGGGGAGTGGTGTCCTGCTCAAGAGCAATAATAAGAGAACCAGAAGTAGATCATTGTACTATAGTGAAGAGTATCATAAAAAGGTGGAAGGAGAAGCAGACAGAATAAGGGTCTTCAAAATGGCCTGCTGATGCAACAAGTGGCTGTTCTGCTGAGATTAGGATTTAGATGCACACAAGGTAATGTATGTGATGTGATGTACCCAAGGTGGAAAAAGTCCATTAGGTATATATTAGACAAAAAAAATGGGGTAGGTGCATATCATACCTCAGGTTACAGCCATCCCCTCACCTCCTACTTCTTGGGTGAGGCAAGAGACCTGTAGCCAGGTCAGGAACCCGCTGTCAAAAATTCCTCTGATCCCTCAGTCAACCATGAAAGCTCCAGGAGGCTACAAACTCATTAATTATTTTCCAGAGTAATTAGTCTTACCATTCATGTCAAGATCACTTTTTTCCAGAAACACCTTTTTGAAGGACTTTAAAAGAGTCAGTACCACCTCCAGAATCCTGTTCCACAGGGTTGGTCATCCAACCTCAGTCATCCAACCTCAGTCCCTGCTTTTTCAGTTTATATGGGTAGTCCCCTAATTCTACCTGATCCTCAAACCCACTACCACTTGTTAGTTGTCTATTCCTCTAATAAATGTTAAACATTACAGGTACAGTATCTGACAGTTATATGTTTATAGTACTGGACTGGCAACCCAGAGATTGCAAAATCAATTTCACAACTTGCCATGGGTGCAATTTGAATAAAACTGGTAATTTATGAGCAATCACCAGCAAAATAACCATGTAAGTTTCCAGAGTGTTGTAAAAACCCACTTGGTTCTCAAATATCCTTCAAGGAAGAGGAGAAAGCCCAACCATTTTCCCCAGACCTTCAATAGCACCACTATTGCCGAATCCTTGACCATTGAGATCTTGTGGGGCACCACTGACTGGAGTTGAACTGGACAAACCATATCCGAATAGTGCAGCACATATTCAGACATGTAATTTTGGACAATCCTGGGTATCCTATCACCTTAACACTGCATGCAGAATATCAGCAGGGTCAACACTGAATCCTATATTCATGTGGAGAAAAACGAGCACTGCGTAGTGCAATTTCTAGGCCTCCATGTTTCAATAACCCTCTGAAAACAAATTCTACGTCCCCCCCCACCCCCACCTGAGTCTCTGGCCCCTTTTTACAGATTTGAAAACCAGTGGAAACAATCTTTCCCTCTCAAAACTTTTCTTAAGCACTATTAGACGTTGCCTCAACTTTCTCAGAGTCTAATAGCAGCAAAAATGTAAGCAAATATAAACACTGCTCTTCATGTAAGAGCTTCTAGTTGAAACTGTTGAATACAATAGTTTCCCCAAGGCATTCTGCTCTATCAAAACAGCCTCTGTGGCAGCAGCAAAAACAGAAAATGATGGAAATATACAGATCTGTAAATATCTGTGAAAAGTTAACATTTTAGGAGTAACCATGGGCACAATTTTAAAATATGGGCAGTATGGCAGCCGGTGGGGGGGGGGGGGGGGGGGGGGGGGTCCAATGGGTGCGCGGGTAACCCGAATACTGAAACTTTACTGTACCCCACACGATCGTGACTTAATTGGTCTTGTTTCCGGGTTTGCCGTCTGAAAGCTGCACAGCAGGCAGACTGCGTGCCCACATGACCTGTTGTCAGCTGGAGCGTCTGGATTTAAAGAGCCATTGCACTCTTCACAATAGCGCAGAGGTGCAATGTTGGATTCCCTCAGAATGAATGAATCAGCAGCTGGTAGGGAATCTGGCATACACGTGAAGAAATCTTTTCCTGTGGTTGCAAATGAGCTGCATGTTAATGGAGTGATATCCCTTTCTGTTGATGAAGTCCTGGCTCCTGTGGATATGCTCGGATTGCTATATGCGTGCAATCGATTGCACCTGTGGGAAGCCAGCCACAGAGTGGAAGCCCACTGCCCTCTCTGTATGGCTGAGGTTGTCCGTGGGGAAGTTGACTTATGGCGACGCCCTGCGAAACAAACCATTGGTGACCTGTCTTATGCGATTGTGGGTAGACGACTGAGAGACCCCGGCGATGTTCCCTGGTGGTGCCCTGGAATGATCTGGAGGTGAAGAAGTTGAGGGCGGTGGTCACTTTAACTGTGACAGGAAATGCGATGCCACCAGGCCCAGCCTGGAGCAGCTCGGCATGAAGGAGGCTGCAGATGTCTGCAACCACCTGGCAACTTACTTGCAGCCTCTGTAGGCACTGCTCCTCAGAGAGGTCCAGGTAGCTCAGCCTCGGTCAGTAGACCCTCTCACAAGGGTGTTGCCTCCTGGACGTTGGTCGCTCTGTTGTTGCCCTCTCTGCTCTTGTGCAGGTGCCTGTGGCACACCACTGTGTGGGGAGCTGCAAGTGGTGGATGTGCACGTTATGCCTGGCAAACATAACATAAAAAAATAGGAGGAGTAGGCCATCTGGCCCCTCGAGCTTGCTCCGCCATTCAACTAGATCACGGCTGATCTTCTACCTCAACACAATTTTCCTGCACCATTCACAAATCCCTTGATGCCTTTAATATCTAGAAATCTATCGATCTCTGTTTTGAATATACTCAATGTCTGAGCCTCCACAGCCCTCTGGGGTAGAGAATTCCAAAGATTCACCACCCTCTGAGCGAAGATGGTGATGTCCCTCCACGGATGTACTGGTGAATGCAGCTATTGTTGTCAAAAAGGTAGGTAAATATGTGTAAACAGAACAATTCTGAGTGTAAACCAAGAATTTCAAGTCTAAACACAACAATGTCCCAGCCAAAGATTTGTCAGAGAGAACAGAGTACCCTGCTGCAATAACTCACCTTTTATCCCCATCTGTCAAACAGGGATTTAAATGTCCAAATGGCTGCCGGCTGCAATCCGAGTTTCCCATGGCATATTTCACAGCATGGGAAACGCATTGAGGCAATGTTGAAATCACTTGCCATCATTGTTAAATATATTTATGCACATTTCAAGTACTTTAAGTACTTGAATTGCTGATTTAAATATCGTCTACTTCCGGGCTCGGGAACGGCATGCGCACCCAGATGGCTTTGGGTTGTGCATGTTTTTCGGCGGGTTGGAGCCTGGATTCCTTCTAGCTCCAGAAAATCCCAGTTTTCTTTGCCCCCCCCGCCCGCCTCCAAACTTCGCTTTTAAAACGCTTTTTAACGTGTCAGTTAGTTCTTTTGAAGAGTTAACCCAAAATATGAACTTGCCCTTCACAGATGTTGAGTGAAGTTTTTCCAGAATTTTCAGCTTTGGTTTCAGATTTCCAGCATTTGTATTTTATTCCTCAGAAGCAGCAACATTCAGTTTGTGGTCTCGAAATTTTGCCAGCAAACCAGCTGCAATCTACAAGGTGATGGGTCCTTTCTGGTTGAGATGAATAAGTAGACAATTAAATATTCAGAATCACTTTATTGGAAACAAAATCAAGTACAATTGAATAAAAAGGATATTTCATCTGAAACAATACAGGAGAAAAAGGTAAGAAATAAACACACATAGCTTATAACAATGGCTGACAATTTAAGCAATTTAATTCACAATCTTTATGTCATGCCACAAAAACAAATTCACATTTTCAAGCAAAATTGCTACATTTCTTCCGGAGTTCCCACCAGAAGGTCGTAAATCAATCACAAAAGTACAGTATCCCATATTATCTTCTGCCTACCTCTTCCTCTATTCTGAATGGTGAGGCACTCTTCCAAGAGGCCACAGATTATTACACAAGAAAACCTGTCAATAAGTGGAAGCAAGCTCATGTGGCTTCACTCAGTGGTTCAGACAGAGTCCTGAACTCAACTCTATTTAAGTACCTCTGAATTTATTCGAAAAGGATGAATGCCTACCACAAAATGGGGACCAACTCACAGCGTTCTCAGGACGGAAGAGCCAGGATCCCTGTGTAAGCGTGCAACTCATTTCAGTTGCGGAATGTAGCATTGGCAGTTATCAAGCTTGTGTACACTCTAGCAACAAGTTATTGGATAAACCTAAAATATTTATTGCACTTTGTTGATAAGATAGCACATTTCTATGGTGGTCAAAGACTTTGCGTAGTTAAATCTGAAGTCATTTTCTTCTATTTCATTTCAAAATAAAAAAATGGTCATTTTGGGGGTTTCATCGCTCGTTTGAGATATTTATTCTTTGAACACATTATTCTTATTATGTGGAGAACTTTACTAGTTTGTTTTCAATGTACCTATTTTCAATAGACTGTCAGAATGGCTCACTGGAAGACAGTTACTGCAGAGGGCAAGAAAGAATAAATCAACAAGCTGATGTTAAAACCTGACAATAGGTAGTTCACAATAATTTCAGAACTTGGATCAATAAAAGAAAATTATCAACTAAACTTAAAAAAGAACCTGGTTTCTAACCTTCACATTCACAAGAATGGCAGAAGTATGATCTTTCACTGAAGGTAAAATATATATTTTTTAAAACTGGCACAGTTTGTTATGTGGTACTGCAAATATCAGTGATGGGCCTTTTCAGATGTAAAGCTACAACATTTAAAAAAAAACTTGGAAGTTACATGGACCAATGAACAACTGCTAATAAAAAAAAGTTAGTCTAAAAAAAGGTTTAAATATTAAATACCTGAGCATTCTCAGTTTGCTTGCAACAATCTGGTCTTGCCATAGCTTCAATTAAATGTGGTTCTTATGATAGAGGACTTTGGACTTATTCCCAAATAATGAGGCCAAAAAACCCCACCATCGCTCAGAGGTATTTACACAATGAAAGTTCCAAGTTCATTTATTTAATAGAACAAATTGGGCATGTACATTTTTTTGGGGGGGTGGGAGGAGGTGGAAAGAGGACAAGAGACTTTCTGTATGTACTTGAGCACACAAAGCAGTGCCCAACAGATAACAAATAAAGAAATTTTATATAACAACATGCATCTTTAACGTAGTAAAACATCCCAAGACATTTAACTTACTAGATTTAACAAACATCTAGTAAGTTCACTACCAGAGAAAAATAAACCTCATGGTTCCCAGGTGCACTCCTTTTCAATGTCACAGTGCTAAACTTCCAGACCCGCATAACGACATTGGTATTACACTGGCTATGTGCCACTTTTACAAAATCTGCCCAAAAATGTTTTTATTTTCAGGCTGTGCTCATCTTTCAGCTACCAGATAGCAGTTAATCTCTTAATTTCCTTTAGCAATGATCTCTTTGTTGCATTATTACAGACATTCATAGCAAACAGGAACAGGAGTAGGTCATATCAGCACCTCAAGCCTGCACCATCATTCAATTAGATTATGGCTGATCTGTACCTCAACTCTGTTTACCTGCCTTTGCACCATATCCCTTTAAAGCCTTACCAACAAAAATCTATCAATCTCAGTCGTGAAAATTTAAATTGACTCAGCATCCACAACCTTTTTTGGGGGGGGGGGGGGGGCGGAGTTACAGATTTCCACTATCATTTGTGCGAAAAAGTGCTTCCTGAAATCAGTTGTACTAAACTGCTTTGCATTTTTTTGATTTTTACCTTCTTTAAAAAAAAGAGTAAAATTGGGTGCAAAAGAACAATAAAGCACTTTATTTCATCCCTGATTGGGTTGTTTCAGTGTGAGACAGAATGAATACTTCATCTGTATCACTGTGACAAGTAAATTTTTTATTTTAGAGAAAGCATTTTTTTTTAAACTAATTTCTTCCCTCAATTTCCCACCCCAATCCATCAATTCCTTGTTGGAGTAAAGTTCTATGTACACTCGACACCCAAGCAGTCATTATTGATGTACAATCTTCAAAAGTGATGCTTCCAGTGATGGAATAGCCAATTAAAATGGGTTACTGATTTTCTTCATTTTAATTAGATTCATACAGCAACATTCACCACTGTAAATCTTTCTTTCTTCCATCACAGTTTAACACAATAAAGTCCCTCACCCGTGTATGAGAAAAAATGGTTCCATGTATTTGTCCCAGTAACCCTTTTCTGTCCTTCCAGTTCACTAAATATGAATGCATTGTTTTTAAATACAAATATAATCGCCAGTTTATTTTCCCACATTAACTCATCAACTAAAAATGCACCAATCTTCCACGTCTTTCTTTTGCTCTAACATTGTGAACTTACTAATGTCAGCGTCAAACACAGTTTGATTTTTGTATTTTCTCTTATAGATGCAGTCACATTATCATGGTAATTTAATATAACACATTTTCCTTTGCTAATTTTAATGATAAAGTAGACTCTAGTATAAAGCAAGGATTACTGCTTTTTACTGGCATTTACTTTTTGCTAAAATTAGAAAAGGAAAATATACCTCTAGCTCTTTAAATGTACATAATAAAGTAGTCAGCAAAATGTCTTCTGCAGGAATTTATAGGAAATTCACATGGAATACAACTGTGACACACTGTCCCAGCAACTTGATAGAGGAGAGCCAGATGCCTATAAGAGGGCTCCCAGTTTAGATCAGACTTGCCATGTCATTTTAACTCAAACCTTCTCAAAAGGGAGTTTGTGGGGCTCCCAGAGGATTAAGTGGCCAAATGCACCATGTTGGAAGGTACCAAACTAGAGACTAAAAAGGTCCTATCCATAATCTCTGGTCACGTCAAGTTAGCTGATCTCAGCTATGGTTGAAACACCATTATTGGCTTCAGTGTCCTTAAGCGGGGAGGGAAAGGGGAGAATTGTCAGTCTTCCCACTCACAATTCAGTCATCCTGCTGGAATTGGGTTGTTTGGAGATAATGTTTCAGGTATGATGGGATCAGACAGAATTTGGCTGCCTTCTAGCCCTACCCAGCCCATGGTCAAATAGCCTGATGACACTAGCTATCTAGGCTCACACATGGCCATTTTGATGAGGTTCTAAAAAGCGGTCAGTGCACAGAGAATTGGATCCAGCATTAATCAGTGAAAAAGAGAGAAGGAAAACTGAATGGGCCATTTGGTTGATCTCAGCCAAACTACTAGAGCATCTGGAAGGAAGAGTTAGGCAGAACATGCCTGCCTTGCAAATCCTTCACCCTGTTGTAAAGCCACAGTAGGAGCAATTGGCAGATACAGCACTGGGGACCTGAAAAGGGGAAAATAAGGCATAAGATACATATACAGAATCTTTAAACAGCCTGTCAGGAAGAATGTTTAAGGAAAAAAGCAGGACAGATCTGTTTTGCACCTGAGAACAGTCCCACACTTATCAGCTCATAGTTTCAATTAGTCACCTTTAACAGCCATGGGGATTTAAAATATTGACTGAAAATGGAGACGGAATTTGTACTTTCCACCAAGCACTGTATTCACAACGCTGTGCAACGGCTGCTTTGAGATCAGAATATTCACAAGAAAATGAGGGGTTGAGGCCTATAAAGAACACTCACTATTCTTTCAATATTCAGCCATGGGTATTAAATAAAGTTAAAAGATTTTAAAACAAAAAAAAGCTACAAATCAAGATTTTATCTTATAAACCTTTTGAGGACCATGGTGTAATTTATACAAAAATTCTCAAATGAATATTTAATCATACACTTATTCTTAAATAATACCCAAAAACCTGAATATTGATTACAAGAGGCCAAAGTAAAGAATACACAGAAAATTGACTAAAATTTATTTTTGAGGGGGAGAGGGGAGAAAAAAGGGAAAAGGAGAAAGCATAATTTAAATCTTTCATTAACCTCCTTCATCAAGGAAGAATGCAAAGGAATAAAGAGTGTGCCAGTTCTACCTTCCTCGTTCCCTTCAGAGAGATTAGATCTGAAGAACCAAGCTGGCTGCAGAAATATTGTCGCCGCCACCTACAGTCTGATAGACTTCTGTACATACCAGCACTGGAGCAACACAGATCTCATAGTTATACTCCTCCCAGCAAGAAACAGGTCGATTTTCTTTCAGTGGGATTTTCTTACTCCCTTGTACACGACTCACAGAAAAAGAATCATCCATGATCAACTTGGCTTTGCTGGTGTCAATATTCGGCGAGCCACAAACATGGCGATTTGCAGTCAATGAAGCTTTGGCAGTTGCTGACATGGTGTTCCTCCAAGAGGACCCTTTCGCAATGATGATTGCTTGGAAAGCAAGGGTATGAACATGCAGCCGTGTCAGCCTGCGTTGTGTACTCGTTATTTCCTGAGAATTTAAGAGGCGATAAACTTTCCGCATTTGATCAAGTATACTTGCTACTCTTGGGTATGGGTCAGACAGGACAGTGACGTTGGCCCCCTTTAGCATGCTAAGCAGGTTGGGTAATTCCTGTTCGTTCATGCCTAGAGAATCTGCATGAGTGATAATGTAAGTAAAAAGATTTTTCAGAAGAGTGTTGTCCACAAAAGAGGCCATTTCAAAATGGATTCTGGTGGTGCTGTCAACTGATAACATGAGATTCTGAAGCAATCTTAACCGCCCCTCAAGTTGACCTGTCAGCAAAGAAATTTCAATTGTTAGCCACAATATAATGAATTATTCTAGGAACTGTAACTGTTACAGGTGATTAAAAGGTGGCACTGTTTTCACCGTCAGTGCAACAAATGAAGCACAGCAATGCCAGCTTTATCTCAACCAATGTAAGCTGAATTGCAAACATTTCTCCAAAAGAATAATCTCAAGCAGAAAAATAAAATCTTTCAATATAATATCAACATAACCAAAATATTGTGCATTATACAGAGATTGAGTTAATTCCCTGACTACAATTTATTTTGCATTGACAAACTAAATAAGCCACTTCCTATTAATGTTTCAATAAAAATCATGGCCATTTTCTTTTCTTCAGCAGTCAACATTACTATGTTACATCATATGATAAACGTGGCCAAAAATTGAAGCAACTGAACCTTCATGTCTACATCAGCTCTCCTAATGGGAGGATGGAATTATTCAGTTTGGGAGCATCTTTGAAGGTGACTTCAATTGTGCTGAAGTCAACTTCAAAGATGCTCCCGAGCTAGTTAACCTGCCAGGTGAATTACTTGAGTAAGGGAGGGGATCCCTCAATTAATTTCTATTCCTCCCTAGAAGACAACCAAGGCTGGCAAATGTGATCCCTAGAAAAACTCCCAAATCCAATTGTTTTTTTCCAACATGATTGATCATCAAACAGTGTGTAGTATGTCCAACGGTAGCAGATTCCTACCTGCCCTCAGAGTTAGGAATTGTGCTTTTCGCATAGGAAGAAAAGTCAGCTATTCAAGATATCTTACTTTGCCAACATTAAACCACATATGAAAAGATCATACATTTAAAGTCAATAAAGCAGTCAGTCATAACACTTTCTGTAATGCTTGGATAGTATCAAAAACTGTACTTAAAATGCCAATGCAATTGGCTAATTCAGAAGCAAATTAAACTGAGTACACACGCATTACCATCCAGTGCATACGTTCCACCTTAAAACATTTGTATTGCCTGCAAACCTGGGAATGTAACATATACATGTAAAAGTTGCAATTTCACACACAATGTTTAACTGCAGGTTATTGCAACATATAGGAGGTTGCCAAACAAGCCATTTAGTGCATATTACACCTAACAGTTATCAACAAAATGCCAATCAAAAATTACAACTTCTGGAACCTTAATTCATAACTTACCAAAGCTTCACATGATCTAAGTTTATCTTACTCATCTTTTACAAATTATTTATCAAACACATCCATGCTCAAATTTTCCACTTGTCCCCTTCATAAAGTGCTTTGTTAAACACTCTTCCAAAAAAAAAGTGAAATGTGAAAACAAACTAATGTCTTGTCCCTTTTGAAAGCACTTTTATAGAATTTTTACTTTTGTTCGAGCTGCTTTTCCAAAGTACTTTTTCCTGCCCTCCCCCAGTTGACAATGGTGAGCCTATTGAGTCAGTGTCTCATGAACTATATCAGGAGTTAGGCTGCATACGAAAGAAAAAGAAAACTTCAATACCAACAATTTGCACTTTTTAACACTTATTATCGCAACAATACCATCCCAAATGTTTCACAAAAGCAAACATAACAGGACATTGAGCAGCGGTGGCAGAAGGGTCAGTGGTGAAAACTGAAGGCAAGATCAAGGAGGTATTTTTCAACGAGACTTGTGAAAGAGAGGAGACAAAAGACAAGGGTTGAGGGACAGCATTCCACAATGCGGGAACGAAACAGTTGAAGGCTCTGTGGCTGAAGGTGGAGCAGAGACACAAAGGAGGCCATCAGAGACGGCAGAGCCGAGGGTGCATGCAAGAACATAAGACAGAAGGCGGTTACAGAAGTAAGGAGCAAGGCTATGGAGGGACTTGTAGATGAAGATCAGAATTAAAAACAATGCATTGGGAGTTAATTGAGGTTGGCGAGGGCAGGAGTAAAAGGGGAGGAGGATAAGGTGCAATTTATGAATGGAGTTTGGAATGACTAAGATTAGAAGGCTAGCTAAGAGAGAGCTGGATCAATCAAGTCTGGAGGTGACAAAGCATCTCAGTGGCAGTGAGGAGAGGCAAAGGAAGGGGCAAGTGAAGTCACAGAGGTGAAAGTAAATGATCTTTTGGGGGCCAGGATGTGGGGTTTGAAACTTAGTTCACGATCAAACAGTACGACATGGACTCGAGGGAGGAGGCGGCTGAAGCAGCCGAGCAGATTGTTTTGATCTTTGAGACAAAAGAAATCCATGAGCTCCTCACATTTGGTATTGGAGATGAATAGGTGCACAGCAAAGGAGACAGTTCATTATCAAGAGGAGTCATCTGAGGTTGTCCTTACCCTACAGAGTAGTGGACGACATGGCATTGATTTAGATAATCAATCTAAATGAACAGACAGGTCTGTCATATGGCAATTGTGCTCCAACCTGCGGCTCTCGGCATTAATGGTAGAGATGAGAATGGCAGTGCGAGGAACGCGGGAGTGGGCGACACGCGAAAAAGTTGGATTGATGGCAGAAGCAAAAGCAGCTGTTGAGCAGGTCGATTATAGCAGATATGTCAAGGTGGGTAGGAGGACCAGAGGAGAGGAAATTGGGAGTTTGGAATGATTGTAAGTTTAGGAGCAGAGGGTGATTGTAGAGGGCTTTAAAGCAGGAAGGGCGATGTGAATTATAGGGAAACGAGGAAGTCAAAGATTTTTTAAAAACCTAGAAGAGACAAGGCCTCTTGAGATTATAAGATTGAGGGGGGGCTACCACAAACAGAATTTATGTATAAAAGTATTGCTATTTGAACAACCTGACAAAATACTTAAAAACAGAAAAAGTTTCAAAAAACTTGGCTGCATATATGGTATCTTTCCCATATTGCAATATTGGGTGAGGATCAGGGTTGACTATTTCTGTGGTGTGCACTAGTCAAATAACCTCCTGACACTCACCGTCAAAAATCACCGATGAATAAAGGCCACTGGGTGATCAGCACCCATGGAACTGTATTCCGGCAAGATGTCAATGTCTTCAGGGTACAAGGGAAAGGAGAAAATAGTCAAGAAAAAAAAGCCAGAGCAGATTTATTGGAAGAGCAACAAAACTGATTCTCAAGTGTATAGGGGTGAACTACAAAGATTATTGAAGTGTTTGAGCCTTACTGTCTGGAAGGAAATACATGCGTTCTTATGTTATAGACAGATAATGTACACCCAAATTATTACTTCAAAGTAAGTCGGTAAAGTAGGAGAGAACATAAATAGATTCCACTGAAAAATAAATTAAAAACAGGTCAGGAAGCAACTCTTTACTCAAAAAAAGTGAGAAAAATGCTTGGAAATAATCTGCCAAGCGGCAGAGTAGAAGCAAAAACAATGAGGTTGTTCAAAGTATGATTGGATGTCATTATGGGAGAGTTAGGGTACTAGAGAAATAACCTTTTTCTCCCACCGCCCCCCACCCCCAGCCGCATTTTCTTATGCAGCACATCTAGAAATTACTTATTAGAACAAATAGGCTGATTATTTGTTAGTAGTCAAGATGTTTCATAATATGGCCTGCGATATAATGAATTGGATATTGTTAAAGTTGCGAACTTCAATGAAAAGTTACATTCCTAATCAGATTATTATGGCTCATTGAATCATGTTGCTTTGGCTTTAAATTTATGATGCATGCTGGGTTGTTCTTCACATGCAATCAATACTAAAGAGCTCAAGTCAATAATTAGTAGAATTATATTATAGATTAAAAACCTATTGCCCTATTAAGTGAGCAATATTCCATTTGAAAGTCTCTGCATCTCTCTTTTCACACACGAGTCTAATACAAAACTTTACATAGCTTCATGGTACATAACAGAAGAGAATACTACAGAATGGCTTTCTAATGTTGCTTTTATATTACATTATTGCTGCTGGAGGCAGCCCTTCCTCTAGTGACAGCATGCAACATAAACATGGAAACACTGGTGTCTTTGACCACACAGAGGCCAACATTAAAAGATGATTTACTCCCAGATAAATGGCTACTGCCGGTAGTGCCAGACATGACAAGCCATCAGTAAAAAGCAACAGTCTTATCAAGAACTATTTAGAATTTTGTAATTCCAAAGACCTTTTTTTTTTAAAAAGGTCAATATGTAACTTCAGTTCAACACACTGATGCAGCATAACATGTGGATCAATTCATGCACTTACATTGAAAACATCAAAACAACTTGAACTGCAATATTGACAGCTTTCAGCATTACAAAATGGACCTTGTAATTTCAGCATGTTATTTGTAAGTACAGCTTTAGTTTGCATCTTTGAAAGCACACACTATTAGACCCTCACCAATACGCATTGCAACTGCATCTTCAGAAAGCAAACAATGAATCCTTTGACGATTTGATCTGAGGGCAAATATGTGTAAACACAGCAACAATAAATTATAATAAAGCCTTCTGTACAAGAACATATAACTGGATTTAATAATTACTGAACTAATGATCTTATCAAGTACTTAAATTCAAATGCATTCTTTTAAAGGAAAAATTAACATTTACATTAAAAACCGAAATACTTGAAATCAACTTTGAGCTTAGATATGGCATAATTCTTTATCTTTCGGAGATAAACACACAGAGAAAAAAATTAAAAATGTAAAATTCAGTTTTCAAACCAATTATGTGTGCCTTGGTGCTGTGAACGAGAGCAGTGTATGCAGTCAGAGTGGTGGTATATTGGTTTGAAATCTATTATTCCTATACTCCTGAGTTCCTGATCATATTTCCATGATGTGGCTGAGTAGAAAACAGCTGCTTTTTCATTGCAAGAGGGTAAGGAGAACCCCAACAGTAGTCACCAGACTGCTGTCGTGCATCTTCTAGTAATCCTTTTCAACAGCATTGGTTTTTTTGGGAACATCTAGTGGGTTAAGAGACCAAGAAGTTTAAATGCACAGAAAGAAATCTAAAAGAATGATCATGGCCCCATTTGATTTTCCGATTCCAGAATAACGTATTCCTGAACCTGAATGCGGAGCACAAATTAAATAACCACATTGCAGGTCAAAAAGACATAGAAGCAAAAATCCTTTTGTTTCCTCTCCCAGTAATACACCAACTGTGGCCAACAGAGACAGCAAGCATCTAGCTCCCAGGTTTGTGCCACTGTTATTCAGTCAGCCCGTAGGAGATTTGGCCTCAATTTGGTGCCTCCCTACAGTAATACTGCTGAAATCAGGAGCTGAATCTACACCCAGCATACCATAACATCGCCTGTTAGTACACCGTACAAGAAGTGGAGGTGTGATCACATACTATATTGGGATCAGGATTAGAACCTTTATCAGTGTGGTAGCTGCAAGAAGCTCCGTGGAACAAGCTGTGTTGATATTTTAATCAATTATTTGTAGTCAAGATTTGACGTTTCAAGCACTTTCATTGCTTGTGTCCAACAGCACCAATGCAACTCCAGAATTTTGAGACTCAGTAGTCTCTTGTAACTGGAGCTTCTGGAACATTCCTCTATTCCTTCCCTCCCCCCACACCTCTTCTCCTACCTTCTGAGTGGACACAGAATGTGACTTGGTTAGTGTTACTTTTTCAGTCACTGCCAAGAATGATCCCTACATCCGTGCAATTCTTTTTGTGACCTGGTGTGAGGTATGCTTCTTAGCAGAATTAAAATTCAAGTTATCATTCTGTGAAGGTCAATGGGAAACCATTCTTGCATAAAAGAATAGCCCAGGTTTTGCTGTCAAAATAATGGTGAGGCAAATGGCGCTTGCTATTATTTATGCGCAAATCGCACAGCTACTTCAGGCGAGGGGCAACTGTGCAGTTAAACATGGTATCCAAAAGTTTCTGTCTGAGATGCACAGCCATTAGTTTCGCGAAAATGCCATCTCACAGTCTGCCTCACCATTGAAATGGATTGACTGGCATGACGTTGCTGTATTTGCACGGTAGATACAAACTAAACTCGCCACAGAAAGTCTTGTCCATTCCAGTCTAAATACCCTTTAATTGAGGTGATAAGTGTAATTGACTGCCAATCAACCTCTCTGGCACTGAAAATTAACTATTACAAGTGTGGAGTCTCATTCCTTCAGGTTTTAATTGTTACTGGAGATTTTAAAAATGTAAAACATTACATTTTTCAATTTTTTTTTAAACTTTTCTTTTCTGTCTCTTTCTTCTCTCTCTCTTAATCCAAGCTTTCTTTCCCTTTCTGTACCAGATTTGACATTGAATTCTCCCACTCTAATTTATACTTCCTTCTTAGTCCTTACACTGTTTATTTCACAATCCTTCAATCTGATTGGTTATGGAGATATACAGTTGTTCACTCAGGTCCCTGATGCCCAGTTTCCCTCGCTCGCACTTTCAGCAACTTGCCACACAAAAAATTAAAAACCTAAACACGCAAGGGCAAGTCTAACTGCAGACGCCATTAAATGCCCTGCTACAGGAAAATCTGGGCCAACGATAAACAACAAACTGAATAGTCACAATCGAACCTTCACCCTTTTATCAACCACACAACATCAAAGAGAAGTCATGAGTGTGGGTCACTGGAAATGATTCATGAAAGTCTTTTATAATCTTAAAGCCAGGTAGCAGCAATGACTGCTGCCAAAGAAAAATTAAAGAAGATCCATCTGATATTGACCAATACTGAAAAAGCAAAAAATAGGAAGATGCATCACAAAGTTGCCGCATTGAAGACAGGCAATTTGAAACTTTGCCTCTTTAAAAAAAAACTTAGAATGGGGCCTTAATATGCAATGGGAGAGGGAAACTTGACCAAGATAAACCCCAAAGGGAAAATATGACAGACGTGTTCCCGTTTTACGATAATATATCTGCTTGTAATTGAAGTATGAATGCAAGAGGGAGAATATTTTAAAACTAGAAAAAGACTGGGAAACAGTTTCCTCTACTAGAGGAAGTACATATTTGACTTGATCAATAAAAATATAAAATAAAAATGAGAAACACTGCAGTAATGCAAAGTTTAATTGTATAAAAATCATGAACCAAACTATTTTTCCAAAATATGTGTATCTTGATAAGCCATGTAAACAATTAGCTGAGATATTATAGAATCACAAAGCTACAACTTAAGTCTGACTGCCCATAATGGAACTGCATTTTACACTCACCTGGTCTAAAAGGAAAATTATCCATCATTTGAAGCCCACTAACTATCAGAAGAGATGGTTTATACAGCTGGAGTTGAGGCTGAAAGTCCTCCAATGACTCTAAAATGGGATTGGATGTGTCACTATGGACTATGAACCTATGGAATCAAGCAGTTGATTATTTTCAATAGTTAAAACTGTCAAACATGGAACTTTTCACTAATCACATCATCACATAAAAGGGAAAGAGTGGAACTGCTGGATCACATACGAAAATATTATATTTACTTACAGCCTTCCACCTTCATCTGAGTGAGGATAGTCATTTCCTCTGGTTTCTGTGCTGGATTCAAAACAAGCACTACATTGAAACTCTCATGTTTTACCCATTTATACTGCCCCAATGGCAGTCTGGAACATAAATGAAGCACTCTACAAGCTTCCTCAGAGATAGCTTCAGTAGGGAATAGACTGGCAGCCAACATAAAAGGGAATCCAAAAGTCTTCTACGAGCATGTAAACAGTAAATGGGTAGCAAAAGGAGGGATGGGGCCGATTAGGGGCCATGAGGGAGATCTACTCCTGGAGGCAGAGGGGATATCCGAGGTATTAAATGAGTACTTTTCATCTGTCTATACCAAGAAGGAAGATGCTGCCAGAGTCTCAGTAAAGGAAGATATAGTTGAGATACTGGATGGGCTAAAAATTGATGAAGAAAAGGTACTTGAAAGGCTAGCTGCACTTAAAGTAGATAAGTCACCTGGTCCAGATAGGATGCATCCTAGGTTGTTGAGGGAAGGGTGGAAATTGCGGAGGTACTGGCCATAATCTTCCAAACACCCATAGATACGGGGGTGGTGCCAGAGGTTGGAGAATTGCAAATATTACACCCTTGTTCAAAAAAGGGTGTAAGGATAAACCCAGCAACTATAGGCCAGTCAGTTTAACCTCAGTGATGGGGAAACTTTTAGAAACGATAATCCGGACAGAATTAAGAGTCACTTGGACGAGGGTGGATTGATTAGGGAAAGCCAGCACAGATTTGTTAAAGGCAAATCGTGGTTAACTAACCTGATGGAGTTTTTTGATGACGTAACAGAGAGGGTAGATGAGAGCAATGCAGTCGATGTGATGTATGTGGACTTTCAAAAGGCGTTTGATAAAGTGCCGCATGGTCGGCTGATCATCAAGATTTTGGGCCATGGAATAAAGAGGGCAGTAACAACACGGATACAGAATTGGCAAAGTGACAGAAAACAGAGTAGTGGTGAACGGTTGTTTTTCGGACTGGAGGGAGGTGTACAGTGGTGTTCCCCAGCAGGACCACTGCTTTTCTTGATGTATATTAATGACTTGGACTTGGGTGTACAGGCCACAATTTCAAAATTTGCAGATGACACAAAACTTGGAAGGGTAGTAAACAGTGAGAAGGATAGTGATACACTTCAAGAGGATATAGACAGGCTGGTGGCATGGGCGGACACGTGGTAGATGAAATTTAATGCAGAAAAATGCAAAGTGAAACATTTCAGTAGGAAGAATGAGGAAAGGGAACATAAACTAGAGGGCACAACTTTAAAAGGGGTACAGGAACAGAGAAATCTGGGGGTATATGTACACAAATTGTTGAAGGTGGCAGGGCAGGTTGAGAAAGCGGTTAAAAAAGCATACAGATCCTGGGCTTTATAAAATAGAGGCATAGAGTACAAAAATACAAAAGTCACGATGAACCTTTATAAAACACTGGTTCGGCCACAACTGGAGTACTGTATCCAGTTCTGGACACCGCACTTTAGGAGGGATGTGAAGACCTTAGAGAGGATGCAGAAGAGATTTACTAGAATCATTCCAGGGATGAGGGACTTTAGTGGAACTGGATAAGATCTTGAAGTGTATCACTATCCTCCTCACTGTTTACGACCCTTCCAAGTTTTGTGTCATCTGCAAATTTTGAAATTGTGCCCTGTACACCCAAGTCCAAGTCCAAGTCATTAATATATATCAAGAAAAGCAGTGGTCCTGCTGGGGAACACCGCTGTACACCTTCCTCCAGTCCGAAAAACAACCGTTCACCACTACTCTGTTTTCTGTCACTTAGCCAATTCTGTATCCGTGTTGTTACTGCCCCCTTTATTACATGGCCCAAAATCTTGATGGATAGGCTGGAGAAGCTGGGGTTGGCAAAAGAACCAAAGGTGACATGAGGATAAGCTTTTTTTACACAGCGAGTGGTTAAGATCTGGAATGCACTGCCCGAGGGGGTGATGGAGGCAGATTCAATCATGGCCTTCAAAAGGGAATCGGATAAGTACTTGAAAGGAAAAAATTTGCTGGGCTATGGGGATAGGGTGGAGGAGTGGGACTAGCTGGATTACTCTTGCACAGAGCTAGCGCGGACTCGATGAGCCAAATGGCTTCCTTCCGTGCTGTAACCTATGATTCCATCTCTGGATCAAAACAGCAAAGAACCTAGCACTATCCATGGAGTAGAGAGGCTTGAAGATTCAGACCTTCCCTACTCAGTTGTCAACTGAGCTGTGCCCAAGATTCACTGAGCAAGGGTGCACTCAGCAGAGGGAAAACATGTAGGGGAATGGTGTGCCTGGGTACATCTGGCACATCCTTATAGATACAGTGAGCATTGGTGGCAGCTGGGAGCAAGCTATGACAACTACAGGAATATAGGGAGAAACTTAATGAAAACCCAAAGTACTTTTAATATAAATTTGTATGAAAATGTTTTCAGAGGCATTTTGTTTTACTTCCCGAGAGTGGGTTTGTAAAATAAGTTGATATGAGTTATCAAAGTGTTATCTACCTTAAAATTCTATTAAAACTGAATGAAAGTTTGGTCAATCACCCTATATCAAATTAATGATTCTGTGTTACAAACCTGTTTGCTCTTCTAGACACTAGCTGCCCCCATTTGGCACCAGTTGAATATTCTAGAATTAGGTGAATGTCAGTTTCGTCTACTGGCTTGCTTGTAACTAGAAGGGAAGAAAAAAATTATTTGAAGTCTAGTATTTATTATTTGTACTTTTTGTTATAAACCGTTAATTAAAATACCAATACTGCAATTTTTTTTGAAAACATATAATTGTTTGCCAGTCAGGTGAAAGATTTAGCAGTTCACCCACTGTCAGCAGTAGCTTAAACATACTTTGCGCTTATAACCAGAGCAGATAAGAGCATGAGTCAAAGGCACTACAGATTCCTGAACTCCAGTTTCTTGTATCTGTGAGATCAACTTGATTAACAGTAAAACTCTGGATTTCAGAATCATTTATTAGAACTACAGGCTTGCAGCCTCTACAACTACAGCGTTGTGCAATACATTAACCCTCTGCATTAGAGTTCCAATGTAGTGCACTACTGTGTGGTAGTACTTAGT
Organism: Heptranchias perlo; assembly: GCF_035084215.1. Classification (NCBI taxonomy): domain Eukaryota; kingdom Metazoa; phylum Chordata; class Chondrichthyes; order Hexanchiformes; family Hexanchidae; genus Heptranchias; species Heptranchias perlo. Next base: position 14,732,844 of record NC_090332.1, on the reverse strand, counting down.
GGAAATTATGGGATTGACTGATCATGCAAGGCACTGATTGGGTACATGGAAAGGGAGGAAAAGACAATCAGAGTGGTATACTACCAACCACTCTTGTGCACCTCCCAGTGAGCAATGTGAGGGTATCACTGCCACAACCCTGGAAAAAAAGTCACATTTCACACCCATCCTCAACTGAGGAATGGTGTGGACTGCAAGGAGAGCTTTAAAGAAATGTACCCTTTTAAAAATAAACAGACAAGAAATGATGGGACCTTATCCGGCTAAATATTTAGTATGAAAATGATTAAAATATCTCCCCACACAAACAGGTTAGAACCACAAGAAACTAGGCAGTAAAACCAAGCACACAGCCATAATGTACCCCTCCCATTATTACCCAATACTCTACATTTCTCTAAAAAGAAAATGTTGGGTAAATTGATGGCTGTATACAATCTGGGTAGGTACATGAGCAGCACTAATTTAAATTAAAACTATTCTGAAAAAGATCAATATAAATGGTGTGAATCAAGTTTAGATGCACAAAGAAGTTGATATAAAATTGAAGCGCCTTGAAGAAATAATTCAAAAACTTGATGGATTTGAGTGCAAGATGCGCGCTTATCCACACTGGAATATTTTGTGTTCAACCTCTATCTTGACACAAAAGGAAAAACCACAACATGCTCATCCTACTTATATTATTTGAAATAAGTTACAAATATTTTCTCAAAGTTCTCTTATTTTTCTCCTGCTCTATTCCCTGACAAAACATTGACCAGTCAACCTCCAGGGCCTGTACCAACACTGCTACTAGGCGGTATGCAAGAACAGCTCAGATTGGCTCATCTATCAATTTTTGCTCCCTCTCTAATATAGGAAGTGCCTCATTTCAACAGTGCAGCATGTCCTGACAGCACGCATGAGATTGTGAACTGGATGGTAGAAGGCAAACTAGGTGGACCAAGGTCTTTTCTCATCTAGCAATTTCCATGTTCCCAACATTATATTCCCAATTAAAGCACCAGTAACCCCACACCCGACTCAGCAGCATCTGCTACTGTCAAATATGATTTTATTGGTACAAATCAGTCATATTCTCCTTTAAAATCACTGCTTCTCTTCCCGCACCCCCTTGCATTGGTATAGTACACATGTACAGTAAATGCTGTATATGTTACTGTGTATCAAAACATTGGTATCTAATTTTTGCAATCTACACATTTATCTGTTGCATCATAAATCAAAGGAAGACTTTGATCAACAAGATAAAGCCCTCACTCCTAAAACCCTTTTAACCCATTGTTATTTCCAAACTCAACTATCCAACTCCCTCCTTGTTGACCTCCTATTCTCCATAAACTCCACCTTGTGCCTTGCCCCACACTAAGTTGTGTTCACATATCTTCATTGATCTTCACTGGCTCCCCTTCCCCAATCCATTAAATTTAAAATTATCATCCTTGTCCAAGTTCCTCCAAGGCCTAGCCCCACCTCTATCTCTGAAAACTCCTTCAGCCCTATGAGCCCTCAACTGCTGTTCCTCCGACTCCTCTGCTCAACCCCATCCCAACCTTAGTGGCAGAAAATGTTAGCAGCTTGGTCCTATTCTTTGGAATTCCCTCCCTAAGCCTCTCGAATTCTTTCTCCACCTTTAAAAACTATCTTCTCAAACGCAGCTTTCTACTGCCCCTCCTAACTTCTTAATTCCTGGCTACCCACCCATTTCCTTACATGCACCTGTGAAGCACCTTGGGACGTTCTATGGTTCTGATAATTGAAGTTGCTATTAAAATTCATGCTGTTTGATGTAGGATGGCTTTTCCAAGATTATGTAAGTGAATTTAAGCCAAGTATGACTTTATTGGTACAAACCAGTCACATGTTCCTGAAGGACATCAATAAGGTCAGGCGTTAGACGACTTCCCATGAGCACTTCACACCCTTCCTTCGCAAGGCGATTTGCCATGACTGGTGCATTTCCACCTAATGACCATCGTACTCGAGGGAGGCCCTGGGTAGCTTTCATCAACTTACGAAACAGTGTATCATTGGAAATAAAGCGTCTGAAAACAAAAACATGGTTTTGCCATTAACACTCATTTAGTATAGGATCATAGAATTTTAACAGGATGGGAGGCTGCTATTTGGCCCATTGTGCCTGTGCTGCCTCTCAAATGGCTATCCACGCAGTCATGTTCCTCTGCCCTTTTCAATTTTTGCTTTTTCAAATGTTTATCCCGCTTCTGTTTTAAAAGCCATTATACATTCTGCATTCTCTACTGCTGCTGGTAGGACATACCATGTCCTAATGCTTTGCATACATTTTCTCACTACCACCCCCTTTATTTGTTGGATGATCTTAATTTTATGTCCTCTAGTTACCAACTCAATCAACCTGTGGATATAGAGTTTCCTCTATTTAGCTTATAAAACATTCATAAATTTTGAAAACATAAGAAATAGGAGCAGGAGAAGGCTATACAGCACCTCAAGCCCACTCCGCCATTCAATCAGATCATGGCTTATCTTCGACCTCAGCTCCACTTTCCCGCCTGATCCCCACATCCCTTGATTCCCTTAGAGTCTAAAAATCTATCGATCTCAGCCTTGAATATACTCAACGACTGAGCATCCACAGCCCTGTGGAGTAGAGAATTCCAAAGGTTCACAATCCTCAGTGAAGAAATTTCTCATTTCAGTCCTAAATGGCCGACCCCTTATCCTGAGACTATGCCCCCTAGTTCTAGATTCTCCAGATAGGAGAAACAGCCTCTCAGCATCTATCCTGTCAAGCCCTCTAAGAATTTTACACCTTTCAATGAGATTACCTCTCATTCTTCTAAACTCCAGAGAGTATAGGCCCATTCTACTCAATCTCTCCTCACAGGAATCAATCTAGTGAACATTCATAATTTTGAATACCTCCATCAGCTCTTCTGTTAACCTTCTTGTTTTAATGTAAAGAGCCCCAGTTTCTCTAGTCTCTCCTCATAACAAAAGCCTTGCATACCTTGTATCATCTTAGCAAATATCTTCTGAACCCTCTTGATGGTCTTGACATCCCTACTAAAGTAAGGTGCCCAAAAGTGGACATATTACTCTAACTGCAGCCTAACCAATGATTTGTACAACCTTAGCATTCCATCTTTACTTTTCTACTCTATGCCCCTATTCATAAAGCCGAAGAACCCATCCGCATATTTTTTTTTAAAAACAGCTTTATCAACTTTAAAATTTAGGGATTTTTTTTTAAAGTTGCGCACTGGTATAAATAACTACTACAGCAATACACGCAGCTAATAATAATTACATAGGGTTCGTGTTTTTGGTTTTGAATTACTATGAGAATAGTTTGACTGTGGGGAGCAGGAAACCACAGAAGAAGTACTAAAAGAAATCTAAATTTCAGATAAGGCAGCCACTGGTTGGCTAAGATAAAAGACGACAATTCACCAGGCCCAAATAGATTTCATACAAGGGTATCTGAAAGTAGCAGATAGCAAAATCAGTCACATCCTTGCCATTATCTTTAGGGAATCATAAGAATCAAGAGTAGTAAAAGAGGGTTGGGAAAACAGCTAATCTGGCATCAATCTTTTTTTTTAAAAAGGGGCATTGGGATGACTGGGAGAACTAGTAGTTAAGGTATTAGAAGGCATTTTGAAAGAGAGGACAATGAAACATCTAGATAGGGTCAGCAAAAAGTCACCATGGATTTATGCGAGGGAGAATTTGCCTAACAAATCTACTGGAGGCTTTCAAGAAAATGAGAGACCTTGTTGACAATGGAAATTCTGTGATGGGATATTTTTCGATATCAGCAAGGCTTTTGATACAGTGCTGTATCAAAAGGAGGTAGGAGAAAGTTTTTGAGTGAGATTGAAAATTGGCTGAAGCAAAGGCTGGTTATGAATGGAACTGCACCAACATGGAAAGAAATCCCTAGTGGTGAGCCACAGTAATCACTGCTGTTGTGGTTTACAATATATATGTAAATCAATTGGAGCTGGAAACAGAACAAAGCTGTCTAAGTTTGCAGATGACATGGGGCAAATCAAATACAAAAGAGTTTTGGATAGGTTGGCAAGCTGTATTGATGAGCGGCAAATGGCATTTAATGTGGGAAAATTCAAAGTAATGAGACTAGGGAAGGGAAATAAACAATGGGATTCTAAACTAAATGATTCTAGACTACAGGACATAACATAAGGGATCTGGAGGCACTGGGGATAGCTCACTGAAACCAAGGGTGCAGTATGCAGCAAGAGTAAAGAAAGCTAACCAGATGCAGAGCCAAAGGGGCAAAGTACAAATTCCAGGAGGCGATACTGAATCTGTACAAGGCACTAGTACAGCCACACATGGAGTATGGTGACCAATTCTCATTACCATACTACAGAAAGGCAATACTGAAAAGGGCAACCAAGCCGAAACTTAGATAAAGGCACTTGAGCTATGAGGAGACGTTACAGAGCTTGAGGCTGGAGAAGGCTCAAGGAAGACATTATTCAAAATCCTTAAAGGAATAGGTAAACTGAAGACCAATAATATGTGTTTAAGATTGCCACAATTTCTACAACCAGAGGACACAAGCTCAAGCTTAAACAAAAAGAAATAAGGTGCACAGACAGTTTGGATTTAACAGCTAAACAGAGAGTCATGCACATATGGGAAATACTGCTCAGAGACGCGGCTGGTGCGGAACAATTCAAGAGAGAACTAGGCAGATTATTGATTGGTCCCGAAAACTAATTCCACTCAGTCATTTGGACTGCAGAGTCTTTTCAATAACTTTCTATACTTTCTTATGGAACGCAGATAATCCAGGTGTTATGTAGCTTTTTAGGAAGATTAATTCCATGGTGTAGAACTGACCAATACAGACTAGGAAGGTTCCAGGCTCAATCACTGGTCTACAACAAGTTGGTTGATCTCAGCCAAAGCGGCGGCAGGCATGCTATAAATGGACTCAGCAAACCTCAGATAGGGGAAAACTCTGCAGCCAGAGTTCACATTCCTAACTGGGATGTCACGATTCAGTAAACACTACCTTTACTATATTACCAAGCTACTTTTCCACCAAGAATTAAAAAAAATGCATTCAGGTTCTTAAATTTTCCATGGCAATTACTAATTACAAACACAAATAGATAGTTCTCACACCATTAATATTCAAGTCAAGTTTTTAAGGAACACAAGAAGAAATCGAAGGGGGCAGGGAAAAGTGGTGTGTGTTCATCAAAATGAGGGCTAGTAGCACTGGGAATCTTTTTTCTTACTATTTACATCCAGTTGCACTCACCAGCACTCAACTCAGTCGTAGTGAGACCAGATGCAGCATGAAGTCTACTCTTCCCTGAAAGTGTGCCTTAGCCCCAACCTCTGAAGAACACTAATGTGCCAGTGTAAATATTTCCTCACTGCACACACCTTGTGGCTTCAAAGGTTGCATTTACACTATAATATCAGCACGTAGAATTTTTGCTTTAGCTGACCTGAGTACTTGATGCTGATAACAGGTGCACAAAATAGGAGAAGTATTCCATTTCTCAGCCAAAATCATTAAAGCCCAAGTCTGCATGACAACTTTTGATTCACCAACAGATGCAGGAAGCTCAAAATTGTGATGTTGTCATGGACGGTTTCAAAGAAATTACCGCCAAGTGCGAAACTTAATTTATAGCACAATTCTTTGAAAAAAGCCCTAAAAAGATTAACATTATTTAATTCTGCATTTATAGCTTCTATCATCCCACTGAGTCTCATTACTGTTCCACTCAAATGAAATCCTTCATGACTGTAATGTTTTCTGAAATTGTGTTGTTGCTACATTCTCCACTCTCCAGAGGAAATAAAGCATCACCAAAAACATTTTTGCGACAAATGCAAAGGGTATTTCCAAAATGGTTAGTCTCATTCATGCTATTTCCTTACTCGGATGCAGCTCCAGGAGGAAAGAAGTATGCAAAGCTTTCAGCCAACTGTTCTTCTGACGTGATGTAATTATGGTGGACAGGATTCTTGCTTGGTTTGATGCCAGCTTTCTTTAACAGAGCAACTCCATCTACAACAATGTCAAGACAGCCACCAAAACCTGCAGTAAGACCAAAATAAGAAATGCATGATTAATATAGAACTTTTGAAGTGTAGTTACTGTTGTAATTTAGGAAACGCGACAGCCAATTTGATCACAGCAAGGTCCCACCAACATTTTGATAATGACCGGATAATCTGGTTTTTTTCTAAAAAAAGTGTTGGTTGAGAGATAAATATTGGCTAGGACACCGGGGCGAACGCTCCAGCTCTTCTTCGAAATAGTGCCATGGGATCTTTTACATCCACCCAACAGGGCAGACGGAACCTCGGTTTAACATCTCAACTGAAAGACGGCACCTTCGACAGTGCAGCACTCCCTCAGTACTGCACTGGAGTGTCAGCCTAGATTTTGTGCTCAAGTGGGACTTGGACCCACAATATTTTGACTCCGGCGAGTGCGCAAATCACCGAGCCACTTGATAATCCCCTAATTTTGCTTATCCACCAGCAGTGAGAGGTGCAGGACGAAAGGCCCTTACCCAAGCAGGGTTGTGACCATAGCAAGGAAAAAGACTTGGGAAGTCATGACCCAGGCTGGGACTGAAGGCAGAATCTCAGGGAGCCATGAAAAGTATATTGGAGTGAAGATCTTGATGGAGGCATGATCACGAGCAGTTTGAGCTAGGACCAGAGGCTCGCGGGAGCAATAAAATTCAGAGGAACTTACATACAGACCAATAAAGAGAGGCGGAAGCTGCAGCAGGACCAAGCAGATTAGAGGTATTGCCAGTAAAAAGGTAAGCAGCTGGGAGACAGAAAGAATATGTGCTATAGCGCCACCTGCTGAACTATTGTGACAGGCCAATATTTACATACAGATTTCCATTATAGCAGTTTTGATGTTAAATATTAACTTAAAAAACATAGAATCATTCAGCACACAAGGCGGCCATTCAGCCCATCGTGTATGTGCCAGCTCTTTGAAAGAGCTATCCAATTAGTCCCACTCCCGTTGCTCTTTCCCCATAGCCCTGCAAGTTTCTCCTTTTCAAGTATATATCCAATTCCCTTTTAAAAGTTACTACTGAATCTGCTTCCACCACCCTCTCAGGTAGTTAGCATGACTGATAGCTAGCATGACTGAAAATTGTGACAGGAAGTGAGGTTTACAGACGTCATCAACAAGATTTTCATAATTATAGAATCATAGAATCATAGAAGTTACAACATGGAAACAGGCCCTTCGGCCCAACATGTCCATGTCGCCCAGTTTATACCACTAAGCTAGTCCCAATTGCCTGCACTTGGCCCATATCCCTCTATACCCATCTCACCCATGTAACTGTCCAAATGCTTTTTAAAAGACAAAATTGTACCCGCCTCTACTACTGCCTCTGGCAGCTCGTTCCAGACACTCACCACCCTTTGAGTGAAAAAATTGCCCCTCTGGACCCTTTTGTATCTCTCCCCTCTCACCTCTCACCTTAAATCTATGCCCCCTCGTTAGGTAGCCTATAATTAAACTAGAAATTACTTCAGGTTGCCTTGTAATACAGAATCCAGAGTGGAAACCTTCACAGGAACAATAAAGGCTGAACTTTAAATGAGCGATTTATGAAGGACTGTCAACTTTTTTTTGGACACTCCAAAAGGCACTTCTTGTCCGAGAGGAGCCCTTGCGTTGCTCGCCCCTGTTTATGCAGTTACCTTGTACGCCACTGGATAACAGTTCTGGGGCAGGCTTGGGAACCACTGCATCTGGACACCACTACATGCAAAGCATGGGCCAGTGAATTTGATGCCTCACTGAAATAAATCCAGCATCTGTGGAAGCCAATCGGGCGCCCCGATGCAGCTTGCCAGTTCGGGCCCTTCAAATTTCAGCTGGCCCGCAGGTAAGTCCAGGGTGGCAAATGGGAGCGTGGGAACGTTCAGGCTCAGAAGTGGTCCACGGTATTAATGTGGAGGAAAGAGGAGCACTCCTACTCCTCCTGGCTTCATGTTAAGGCAAGTTAAAAAGACTTAACTGCCGGTTTCTTCGGTGGCCTCCAGCGTTTCCTTTAAGGACCACAGGTTAGGGCATTGCAGAGCCAGAAAACTAGTCTGAATTTGTGCAGCGCAAGCTTCGACTAGTCTTAACAAACTTCCTGAAAATGGGGCCTATGCTCATTTCAGGCAGGCACCAGGGTCACATAAAAATAGGCCCTAGCGAATTTAGCAGCGGCCTGAACACATGCAAATCGGGCAGAGGACGTCACTGCTAAATTTGTTATTGCTGCACCCGTTCTACACCTGTAAAACAGGTGCAACGATGTTGAAATTAGGACCCATTAACCTCTAGCAAGTGCCTCCTTGCCCTTAGATATTATTGCTTAACAATTCTACATACCTGCATGTTTTAATATTTTAACACGCAATTATTTAATCTTAAATTAAAATAATCGTTTTCGCACCATCTGTTAGTACAACCTCTAACACGTGTATTATCTTATACATGATACCATTTACAACCTGCCTGTCTAGAATAAAGTTTAAAAGATGTCCAACTCCTTGGCACACGTATTTTTATTGCAGTAGACTTTGGTTATAATGATCAATTTAGGCAGGTCCACATTTCATCACTATAAATGAATGATCACTAGGTCAAATTTCAAACAGAAGCATTTCAAATATCAACCCTGTACATGCCAGTGAGCAAGCAAATGCTCTGTTCACTGGCACATTTAATTTTAAATAAGATCAGATGTGAGTTCTATAATAAATGTTCAATAACCAGCACTTCATATATATATATGACTCTATTAAACAATGTGGGAAAGAACAGAGTGCACATTGCTGAATGTGCAGTAATCAGATGGTGAGGCACTGATATTTTATAACATTGCGCAAATCACTTTATGCTCAGAAAATGCTGTGAAATCCTTTACAGGGCTGAAACAGTAATCTACCATTCATTAGGAGAATCATTTTGGTTTGCCAATGAGGCAATGGAATTTAATTTGTCATCTATTGGGTTGTAATGATTTGACCTGGCGTCATTTAAATGCACAGTACCACTGGGATGGTCAATACAATTGAACCCCACTGGTCATTATAAGCTAGCACAACCACAAAGATGCATTGCATTTAAATGACGCCAGGTCAAATCATTACAACCCAATAGATGACAAATTAAATTCCACTGCCTCATTGGCAAACCAAAATTATTCTCCTTATGAATATCTTACGGTCAATTATAAAGGATTACAAAAAAATAGCCAAGAACTGATTCTGTATGCTTCACCTAGTCATGCTTTCCAACTCACAATTTGCAACCATGCTGTCTCCAATGTTGCCTATCTGTATAAATGTCTTGAATATAACATCTCAAATTTAATGTCACATCGTAAATATTTAGCATTTCCATAGAAAGCAAAAATAAAAGAAGCAACTTAATGATACGGATTAGCTGAAATATAGATCAGCTACGACCCCATAGAAAAGCAACCAATTCAAATGCTGTAATTTGAACAAATTATCATTGCTTAATCAATATTTTTCAAAGTGGCTCTAGATTCCACCTTGATTTCTGACCTTACTGAGTATGTGGCCATGTAAATAACATGAAACACATAAAAAATTAAATGATTTGCATCAAAAATCATGAAACTTACCTCTACACAATCCTGTCTTCCCCAAGAGGTCTACCTGCATCTAGAGAGCCTGGAGCTTTTTTCTCTTTGACAGCAGCTGTGTTTCTTCACGTGGGCTTCATTGTTCATTAATTTCCCTTATACTCAACAAAATCATATGTGAAGAGCCTGGGGCCCTACTCACTCGGCAACACACATTCTTTCGCAGAGTCACTTTTCTCTCATTTTTTTATGCTGAGTTGTCCATTAGGATCCTTTAATTTAATTTATTAATAATCTTTGCTATTTACACCCACATTTAAAATTCGCCACTTTCCACGCATATACACGCCCATTTTTTCTACAAATATGTTGAAAACATACAGACTGCTAAAGGCACAGAGATAAACAGAAAGATAATACTCTGAAGGGAAAGACAGGATAATTTTAAAAACAAGCTCTAAACAGTTTATGGAAATTTATGATTCTTAGAGACTGCCTAAAATTGGCAAACTCATGAGTTAAACTTCTGTTTCTGCCCTCCTGGTTCAGGCCTGGAGCACATAGCAGGAATTTGCACACCCCCAGCCTGTGATTTCACATCCATTAATTTTAAGAAAGAGAAAATTTAAGGTTAAATGTTAAAAGTAAAGACAGGCAGTGATAGGAAATTCAATGGGAGGTGCGTGAAGACACAGCTGGGTCTGGGAGGGAGGCTGACAGGAAAGCAGTGGAGATTGGGGCCCGATATAAATAGGCCACAGGCACATTGGGTCCCATTCTCCTGAATTCATGTTCCCACAAGGCTGCTAGACCCTGCTCCAGCCCCCTCCCCAAATCACAGTAACCCCCTATACTGCCAGACTCTGGTCCCATCAAGTACTCTGAAACTTCATCACTAGACTCCTCTGCCGCCCACCCCCAACTGCTCGATCCTGAAGCCCCTTTGTGGCGCTCACAAAAATATAACATAAGAAATAGGAGCAGGAGTAGGGCCTACAGCCCCTTGAGCCTGTTTCGCCATTCAAGATCATGGCTGATCTTCGACCTCAACACCTTTCCCGCCCGATCCCCATATCCCTTGATTCCCTTAGTGTACAAAAATCTAACTGATCTCAGCCTTGAATATACTCAATGCCTGAGCATCCACAGCCCTCCGGGGTAGAGAATTCCAAAGATTTACAACCCTCTGAGTCTTAAATGGCCGACCCCTTATCCTGAGACTATGCCCCTTAGTTCTAGACTCTCCAGCCAGGGGAAAAAGCCTCTCAGCATCTACCTTGTCAAGCCCTCTCAGAATCTTATATGTTTCAATGAGATCACCTCTCATTCTTCTAAACTCTATAGAGAATAAGCCCATTCTATGCAATCTCTCCTCATAGGACAACCCTCTCATCCGAGGAATCAATCTAGTGAACATTCGCTGCACCGCCTCTAAGGCGAGTATATCCTTCCTTAGGTAAGGAGACCAAAGCCCTCACAAAGCCCTAGTTTGCACTCCCAAGTGCTTCATGATGCCAGGATGGAGAACCTCTATTGGATATATAGGTCCGGGATGCACAGGATCACTGGGGGCAGTTCCTCTCTATTTGCCTTTTGGTGCATGCCCAAAGAATACAAGCATGCGGTGTTTACCTGTTTCTTTGAAGTTCTGCGGAACCGGAAGGCACCGAAAGACGTCTGCTGTACAGTAGACTCAACCTGGAGGATACTGGTTCAACTTTAAAATAATTATTTTAGTTTCGATATACTGGTTTGATTGTAAAATAGTTATTTTACTTTAGATAGGTCACACAGTACTTTATTAAACGCATCCATCCAGGACAGTGCTTGAAGAAAGTTCGGAAGCATTCGGCATACCAGTGCCATACCTATCAAGTTAATTACAATGGGATGCCCTTACCCTAGAACTGTCCTCAATGCTCCTAGGACCTGTCCCAGTGTGCCAAAAACAACCATCACCAGAGCTCCCAGGCACTGGGACTTCACTCAAAAGTGCTGGAACCCAAGACCCAATCCCAGTACTTCCAGACCCTGTTTCCAATGATCAAAGGGCTGTCTCCAATGTTAATAAGCCAGTATCTCCAGTAATACTACTTGGCATAACACTCCTGTTCTTATAAAACATCCAGCTTACTATGAACAACATTAAAATAAATGCATTACCAAAAAAACTGTGACAACAGAAAGCGGGAAGTGCGTACATCTGCAAGATCCTTAGTAATATTATTTTGTTTACATTTAGCAGTCTCCTGTTTGCTTCTCTTTTAAGCACTGCAAGTAATTCAGCCCATGAACAACTTCTTGGTGATTGAATTATTTATCATCCCTTTTCCTCCTCCACTGTATAAAGAGGCTTTACATCTTTCAATTTTCTGTTCTGAAGAAGGGTATGCAGCCAAAACGTTAACTTCTCTCTTTACAGATACTGACGGGTCTGCTGTGTATTTCCAGCAGTCAGTCTTTTTACCCAGGCTGCTTCTGTTTTAATGAGCTCATTTATAAGGGTTCTTCCAAATTCCTCACTGCTAATACAATGGGAGGTTAGGGAGGAAATTGCGCATCCCCTGGCAGAGATATTTGAATCATTGACAGCTACAGGTGAGGTGCCTGAAGATTGGAGGGTAGCAAATGTTGTGCCTTTGTTTAAGAAGGGAGGCAGGGAAAAGCCTGGGAACTACAGACCGGTGAGCCTGACATCTGTAGTGGGTAAGTTGTTAGAGGGTATTCTGAGGGACAGGATCTACAGGCATTTGGAGAGGCAGGGACTGATTAGGAACAGTCAGCATGGTTTTGTGAGAGGAAAATCATGTCTCACGAATTTGATTGAGTTTTTTGAAGGGGTAACCAAGAAGATAGATGAGGGCTGTGCAGTAGACATGGTCTACATGGACTTTAGCAAAGCCTTTGACAAGGTACTGCATGGTAGGTTGTTACATAAGGTTAAATCTCACGGGATCCAAGGTGAGGTAGCAATTGGATACAAAATTGGATTGACGGCAGAAGACAGAGGGTGGTTGGAGAGGGTTGTTTTTCAAACTGGAGGCCTGTGACCAGCGGTGTGCCTCAGGGATTGGTGCTGGGTCTGCTGTTATTTGTTATTTATATTAATGATTTGGATGAGAATTTAGGAGGCATGGTTAGTAAGTTTGCAGATGACACCAAGATTGGTGGCATTGTGGACAGTGAAGAAAGTTATCTAGGATTGCAACGGGATCTTGATAAATTGGGCCAGTGGGCCAATGAATGGCAGATGGAGTTTAATTTAGATAAATGTGAGGTGATGCATTTTGGTAGATCGAATCGGGCCAGGACCTACTCCGTTAATGGTAGGGCGTTGGGGAGAGTTATAGAACAAAGAGATCTAGGAGTACAGGTTCATAGCTCCTTGAAAGTGGAGTCACAGGTGGATAGGGTGGTGAAGAAGGCATTCAACATGCTTGGTTTCATTGGTCAGAACATTGAATACAGGAGTTGGGATGTCTTGTTGAAGTTGTACAAGACATTAGTAAGGCCACACTTGGAATACTGTGTACAGTTCTGGTCACCCTATTATAGAAAGGATATTATTAAACTAGAAAGAGTGCAGAAAAGATTTACTAGGATGCTACCGGGACTTGATGGTTCGACTTATAGGGAGAGGTTGGATAGACTGAGACGTTTTTCCCCTGGAGAGTAGGAGGTTTAGGGGTGATCTTATAGAAGTCTATAAAATAATGAGGGGCATAGATAAGGTAGATAGTCAAAATCTTTTCCCAAAGGTAGGGGAGTCTATAACGAGGGGGCATAGATTTAAGGTGAGAGGGGAGAGATACAAAAGGGTCCAGAGAGGCAATTTTTTCACTCAAAGGGTGGTGAGTGTCTGGAACGAGCTGCCAGAGGCAATAGTAGAGGCGGGTACAATTTTGTCTTTTAAAAAGCATTTGGACATTTACATGGGTAAGATGGGTATAGAGGAATATGGGCCAAGTGCAGGCAATTGGGACTAGCTTAGTGGTATAAACTGGGCGACATGGACATGTTGGGCCGAAGGGCATATTTCCATGTTGTAAACTTCTATGATTCTATGATTCAAATACCAAAATGCATACAACACAACTGAGATCGGGAGGTGAGGGGACATCTCACAGTATAGCTGAGATCGGGACCTTAAGAGAGCCAAGCCTGGGGTAAAAGCAGCTTGTAGATGCCACATTAGAGCAAATGTAAGGAATCTTACAATACCAGGTTATAGGCCAACAATTTTATTTTAAAATCACAAGCTTTCGAAGATTATCTCCTCACTCACTCAGGTGACTCACTCACCTGACAAAGGAGATAATCTCCGAAAGCTTGTGATTTTAAAATAAAATTGTTGGCCTATAACCTGGTGTTGTAAGATTCCTTACATTTGTCCACCCCAGTCCATCACCGGCATCTCCACATTAGAGCAAGAGCTAGATCGAAAAATATAAATCTTGGAAGGGTTAAATACAATTCTCTCATTTAAATCAAAACAGTCTAGACTTACATAAAAACATAAAATGCTGGAAACACTCAGGTCAGGCAACATTTGTGGAAACAGAAACAGAGTTTACATTTCGTCTAGTTCTGACGAAAGGTCAATTCTGTTTCTCTCTCCACAGATGCTGCCCTGACCTGCTGTGTGTTTCCAGCATTTTATGTTTTTATTTCGGATTTCCAGCATCCGCAGTATTTTGCTTCAGTTTAGACTGGCAGTAGATTTGAGTGCTGGAAGCAAATCCCCCATTACACAAAACACCAGCATTAATGAATAGGCAGCGTAACTCTGCGGCTGCTGGTGACCCCACTCCCATTTGGTGGTACAAGTAGTTCTTTCCCGTCCAGCACGTCTCCGATTCCTCACCTACTGCCACTCGGGGTCGCCGGTCCAGATCCACTTTCCTCTCGGCTTTCAGCAGTGAGGACAGGACGGTCTCCAGCCGCGTGTCCAGCTCGTTGCCCACATGTTGCCCGTACCAATAAGCCGCGAAAACGGCGCAGAACGAGAACGCAACGCCACATTTCAGTCCGTGACCCATCACGGACCCGGAGAGGAAGGCGGTCACCACAGCAACAAGCAACCTGCACTCAGCAGGTACATACGGGGGGGGGGGGGGGAGGGGAATGAGTGTCACCACAGCAACGGAACCTGTGCTCGCGAGACAAGGCTTCACCACAGAACCTTCGCTGGGATAACCACAGTAACACTCGCGCGACACCTTTCAAATCCTAACCGCTACGGCCGGATAGATGGGGTCAATAACAGGCGCTGCTTGACCTGCTGAGTCTTTCCAGCATTTTGTTTTCATAACAACGGTCGAACACGATTAACAGGTGAGAAGTGTCGATATAACTGTCGTCATTATTTTTTGTTTTCGATTTTTTTTCAAGGAAAATAAAAATGTGGACGCTTTATCTTACGCCCAACATACATGCGTCGTTTTCTGTCGAATCACTTGGAGGTGGTTGATTCTATGATTGACACTGCTATCGACCAATAAAAGGAAAGGGGAAAGCTTCATTCTCCCAATCAGGTTTCGGCAAGGGGCGGGTTTGCAGTATGTGAGTTTGGTTGTGATGGATTTTATGAAGTTAGTCAGACCGCGAAGGGGGCGTGGCGTACAGTTGAGTGATTGGCAACCACTCAACAATGGAGTGGAGCCAGTGTAGGACGTGTCCTTGTTCAGATCGCTCAGTGGTTTAAAACTGTAATTAGTCTAAGAAAAGGGGGGCGAGGCGCTGCCAGCATTTCCACGTTGTGCAATTTGACGTGTTAGTCCAACGAGTCGAAAGGTAGCTTTATTTTCTTTATGTAAAGATGCAGAATGCAAATGTTGCTGATTAAAGATCCCACCCCAATCGTTAATCTTTCGTTTTCAGACGCAAATTGATCTGTGTATTTCTATTTTGTTCTGAGTTTGAATGCAATAGCTTTACAACCTACACTAAAAGTTCAAGTCAAGAGGAGACCGTCAGTCCATCTAGCCCAGCTATCCACAGTATTCCCTTCCTGCTTTTCTAATAACCCAGAATCTCATTTGTCAACAAGAACCTGTCTAGTTCCTTCTTAAAATCCATTGGGCAAATCTTCCTGGAAAAATAACGCCGAGTTCACGATGCACGCTATTATTAATGTGCAAATCAGCCAGCAAGTTCAGGGGAAGAGGAGATATGCCATGAGTTGCGAATCTCCAGAACATGATGGTCGATTTACGTCGCTCTGCTGTTTGCCTCGTGCAAACGGCATCTCGCCCTTAGCCTCCCCGTTATTTTTAAGAACTTGCTGGATTTGCCATTAATTGCCCATTAACCTCCCCACAGCAAATTAGGGCTCATAATTAACAGTGTAAGTGCCCTTTTCCTTACCTAGTGTAAGTACATTTCCCTGTGAGTGCAAAAGACAAGGCTGAAGCATTTGCAACCATCTTCAGCCAGAAGTGCCGAGTGGATGATTCATCTCGGCCTCCTCCCGATATCGATATCCTTACCATCACAGAAGCCAGTCTTCAGTCAATTCGATTCACCCCACATGATATCAAGAAACGGCTGAGTGCAAAGGCAATGGGCCCCGACAACATCCCGGCTGTAGTGCTGAAGACTTGTGCACCAGAACTAGCCGCGCTTCGAGCCAAACTGTTCCAGTACAGCTACAACACTGGCATCTACTCGACAATGTGGAAAATAGTCCCGGTATGTCCTGTCCACAAAAGCAGGACAAATCCAATCCGGCCAATTACCGCCCCATCAGTCTACTCTCAATCATCAGCAAAGTGATGGAAGGTGTCGTCGACAGTGCTATCAAGCGACACTTACCAATAACCTGCTCATCGATGCTCAGTTTGGGTTCCGCCAGGACCACTCAGCTCCAGACTTCATTACAGCCTCGGTCCAAACATGGACAAAAGAGCTGAATTCCAGAGGTGAGGTGAGAGTGACTGCCCTTGACATCAAGGCAGTATTTGACGGAGTGTGGCACCAAGGAGCCCTAATAAAATTGAAGTCAATGGGAATCGGGGAAAACTCTCCAGTGGCTGGAGTCATACCTAGCACAAAGGAAGATGGTTGTGCTTGTTGGAGACCAATCATCTCAGCCTCAGGACATTGCTGCAGGAGTTTCTCAGGGCAGTGTCCTAGGCACAGCCATCTTCAGCTGCTTCATCAATGACCTTCCTTCCATCATAAGGTCAGAAATGGGGATTGTGCAATCATCAGCAAACATTTTCAGTTCCATTCACAACCCCTCAGATAATAAAGCAGTCCATGCCTGCATGCAGCAAAACCTGGACAACACCCAGGCTTGGGCTGATAAGTGGCATGTAACATTCATGCCAGGCAATGACCATCTCCAACAAGAGGAGGTCTAACCATTTCCCCTTGACATTCAACGGCATTACCATCGCCAAATCCCCCACCACCAACATCCTGGGGGTCACCATTGACCAGAAACTTAACTGGACCAGCCACATAAATACTGTGCCTACAAGAGCAGGTCAGAGGCTGGGTATTCTGTGGCGAGTGACTCACCTCCTCACTCCCCAAAGCCTTTCCACCATCTCAAGGCACAAGTCAGGAGTGTGATGGAATACTCTCCACTTGCCTGGATGAGTACAGTTCCAGCAACACTCAAGAAGCTCAACACCATCCAGGAGGAAGCAGCCCTCTTGATTGGCACCCCATCCACCACCCTAAACATTCATTCCCTTCACCACCAGCGCACCGTGGCTGTAGTGTGTATCACCCACAGGATGCACTGCAGCAACCCTGCCAAGGCTTCTTTGACAGCACCTCCCAAACCCGCGACCTCTACCACCTAGAAGGACAAGGGCAGCAGGCACATGGGAACAATACCACCTGCATGTACCCGTCCAAGTCACACACCATCCCGACTTGGAAATATATCGCCGTTCCTTCATCGTTGCTGGGTCAAAATCCTGGAACTCCCTACCTAACTACTGTGGGAGAACCTTCACCACATGGACTGCAGCGGTTCAAGAAGGCGGCTCACCACCACCTTCACAAGGGCAATTAGGGATGGGCAATAAATGCTGGCCTAGCCAGCGACGCCCTCATCCCATGAACGAATTTTTAAAAAAATTAAATTGCATCTGCTGGGTATTTTTTGCGATTGGAAGGCTGTTTCCAGTGGGGTTCCGCAGGACTCAGTACTGGGTCCCTTACTTTTTGTGGTTATATATCAATGATTTAGACTTAAATGTACGGGGCATGATTAAGAGGTTTGCAGGTTTAACAAAAATTGGCCACATGGTTGATAGTGAGGAGGAAAGCTGTAGACTGCAGGAAGATATCAATGGACTGGTCAGATGGGCAGAAAAGTGGCAAATGGAATTCAATCCAGAGAAGTGTGAGGTCATGCATTTGGGGAGGGAAAACAAGGCTAGATAATACACAATAATGGGAGGATACTGGGAGGTGTGGAAGAACAGAGGGACCTTGGAATGCATGTCCACAGATCCCTGAAGGCAGCAGGACAGGTAGATAAGGTGGTTAAGATGGCATACGGGATACTTCCCTTTGTTAGCCGAGGCATAGAATATAAGAGCAGGGGGGTTTGCTAGAACTGTATAAAACACAGCTTGAGTACTGCGTACAGTTCTGGTCACCACATTACAGGAAAGAAGTGATTGCACTAGAGAGGGTACAGAGGAGATTTACAAGGATGTTGTCAGCACTGGAGAATTTTAACGAAGAGGAAAGATTGGATAGACTGGGGTTGTTTTCTTTGGAACAGAGGTGGCTGAGGGGAGATTTAATTGAGATGTATAAAATTACAAGGGGCCTAGATACAGTGGATAGGAAGGGCCTATTTCCCTTAGCAGAGAGGTCAATAACCAGGGGGCATAGATTTAACGTAATTGCTACGAAATAATTCTTTCTGTGATTGAGTGTTGTCAAGGTGTGCCGGCAACTGCAGGCCCACAGACAGTGCAGTGTTGAAAATGTACCAGAATGGGTTCTGTCCTTCTTCTATTGGTATTCTGCAGGTACCATTGCTGGTGTCTCAGAAGTCTTTCTACTGTTGTTCGGAGCCCATCGATGCTGTGCAGATAGTTTGAGCAGATAAAATGTGGGAGGCAACTGTTGACCTTATTGCTCAATTCTGAATTCTTTGTAACCTCTTACAGTGATCAGGCTGGATGGACAGATGTAGGCTTTGTATTGGTGAAAGTTCGCAGATTGACTCCATGCTTCTTTCCACAGAGGACTAGCAACGGGCCCAGCCTGACTGATAACCTGGCAGTAATGTCATTGATGTGCCATGTCCTCTGGAAAGTTGTTTCCAGGAACTCCTGCTTTTTGCTCGTCTTGATTGGTTTTGGCAGCAACTCAATTCTCACATCATGTCCCTGGTGCGTGTATCTTTTGGAGGGTAGCTGCACTGTGATTTTTTTGGTGTTTAGCAATATATACTATTGGCATTTTAATTTTCTCCGGGTCCTTCAGATGTCTCTGGAGCTTTTCTGTTGCAATTTCTGAGCCCATGGAGGATACCCAAATGGCAATGTCATCAGCAAATTGTAAGCAAGTTCTAATCCTTTGTTCTGTTGGGATTTCACTGGCTTAAATGAGAAATTAAACCTCGTAAAAAGTCTTTCATACATTCAGGAACAATGCCAGTGTACACGCTTTCTTGTTAAAAGCTCAGCATTCGTGCTTGTCACAGCATGTTGTCACTAGTGCTTCTTCCTCTCCTGAGCCTTATTTGGTCAGAGTTGAAGCAGTTCAGTGATGTCAGAGGCAGTGCTTGATGACTCACTCCATCAAGTTTCCCAGGCAGCTCACCAGGCTGATAGGCCTGTAATTGCTAGGGTCACTAGAGCCTTTGCCTGATTTGAAGATCATTGTGACCATAGCTGATGTCCAGGGAGAGAGATAGTGTAGCACTAATGACTGGATGAAGACCTCAGTTTCCATGATCATCATCTTGCAAGGTGCTTCACTGAGCGTACGTTTGATGATACAATCCTCTTCTGGGGCTTTCTCTTGCATGCTTCTTAGCCTTAACTGGAGTTCAGCAGAAGTAATTGTATGGGTCAGGAAAGTTGCATTGTTTTTTGCTATATTATCTTCTCAGTTTCTTGCAGGGGCTGTGCTCAGAGGTTGGAACAGTTTGGGTTGTGTAAGGATATAATTGTGCACTTCCTTTTCGCAGCTATTGTCAAATTCTTTGTGATCTGGACAGTGTTGAAATGATCTTTGAAGAACTCGGCCTTCTTTGAGTCTGTCTCTGGCACTGTGGTCCAGGGTATGCACCATCAGTGTGTTTTTTGCACTGGCTCTGCCCTGTAGCTCAGATCATCGGTTATGTCCAGTAGCTTTTTACCTGCAGTGTTACTGAACTGGCTGCCACAAGCAGGATGTTTTGTGTTCAAGACCTCCAGGATCAACTTGTTATTTTCAAATCGTGAATAGGTAGCAAAGTCCCTGGTGAGCAGTAGATGTACACAACACTTAGTGGCGTTCCTCATTCAAGGTAAATTTTGGCTGCTACACACTGTCGTCCACAGATAATACCAGAACGGTCAATTTCACTGTGCACCAGACTGTGGTGTATGAGGAGTGCTGCTTCACCCCCTATCCTGTTTGACCTGACAATGCCTTAGGTCAGTACGTTAAATCACTGTTTGCTGGAGAGATATTTCCTGAGGCGATGAGAATATTGTTTTTCCTCATTAACTCCTCCTTGTTGTTCCAGAGACCACTACCGTTCACGTATAACATGTTTATGCCCTTCATAGAGGACACTGGGAGGACTGTGTTTTGCTTTAGTTACAATGTTGCAGCCATTAATGCTCTCTTCTGGCACTCACTAGCAGCTTAGGGCTTTACTTGATATGTGCCAGCATACTTTTGATGTTGCCACCGTACTCCTTGAGAGCTTGAACAAGGAAACTGGTCGGGTCATAGTCTGGATTGACAGAATCCAACTTTGAGGATCAAAATTGACATCCTGCTCCTACATCACCCTTGTTGCTGCTCACACTGCTGATATCTGCATTCACGAGATGCTAATATCAGTCTTTTGATGCTGCAACCTTTGCATAAGTCTGCTTTTCAGGTCACTTGATGGTTAGCTTTGCTTTCCGGATGTTTGTAGTTTCCTTGAAGCAAGGGCAGTTTTGTGCACATCCTGGAAGGGATCACTGTTGGCGCAGATGGTTTGCCGAGTTCACTGGTATGCTGTGTAAATCTTGCCAGACTGGACATATCTTGTGCTGTTCATGCACTCTGCTGTTCTGTTCTCTGCTTTGTAGTGAAATAAATAAAAACAGAAGGCACTTTCAATCAGTTTCTGGACCCGTTCAGGTTTGTTGATGGTCCTTCTGATTAGTCTTGTAGGTAGTCTTGCTTTGCAGCTGACAAGTCTGTTCAGCCATTGAACACTAGTTTTCAGCCTCCAGGGCAGCCTTTACCTCATCCATTGGCATTTTAATGCTGATGACCTGAATGACTACTTATTGCACAGTTCTTGGCTGTTCATCCTAATGCTGGTAACATTTAAGGCCAGTGTCAGGATGTCCACTCGGGGTAAGTGGCACATCCTCTGGGCCTCCTTGGTTATAGTGATCTTGGTGGTGTAGTTTGATGAGTGAAACCTCTCAATAATGACTAGGATTACCATCTTTGTTTGTATGTCACCCCTGCTGGAGATTGGGATTAAAGGTTGCTGATTTCTTACCACTGTCTCTTTTTTTATTGAGGTGTTGCTTGGGGTATCGTCTAATTTGCGTTTAGCCTTTCTGTGACTTGCTTCCATTTCAGCTGCTTCATTTAGTTCCGAGATGAAGAAACATTTCTTCACTCAGAGGGTTGTGAGTCTTTGGAATTCTCTACCCCAGGGGGCTGTGGATGCTCAGTCATTGAGCATATTCAAGACTGCGATCGATGGATATTTGGACACTAAGGGAATCAAGGGATGTGGATCTTACATTCAGTGGGGATAGGGCTGGAAAGTGGAATTGAGGAGCCTCTCAGCATCTACCCTGTCAAGCCCTCTAAGAATTTTATATGTTTCACCTCTCATTCTTCTAAACTCCAGAGAATATAGGCCCATTCTACTCAATCTCTCCTCATAGGACAACCTTCTCATCCCAGGAATCAATCTAGTGAACCTTTGATGCACCCCCTCTAAGGCAAGTATATCCTTCCTTAGGTAAGGAGACCAAAACTGTACACAGTTCTCCAGGTGTGGTCTCACCAAAGCCCTATATAATTGCAGCAAAACCTCCTTACTCTTATACTCCAACCCCCTTGCAATAAAGCTAACGTACCAATTGCATTATAATTGTCATTTGTATCCTGTAGTTATATTACTGGGTTGAAATCACTCCACAGTATCTATGATTTTTTTCAAATAATATATACTGTTCCAAATTTACAAAATTAATTTGTTCAGTTTCTGCACTAGTAGTGCACTCTCTGGCATGGATTTTCCTCTGGCTTACTGCCCATTTTTGGGTGGTCCTTAGCCAATAAAGCTGCCTGAAAAC
This sequence comes from Heptranchias perlo, assembly GCF_035084215.1. NCBI lineage: Eukaryota > Metazoa > Chordata > Chondrichthyes > Hexanchiformes > Hexanchidae > Heptranchias > Heptranchias perlo. The sequence goes on along the minus strand of NC_090332.1, from coordinate 14,710,700 downwards.
TGCCAGAACAATTTTCCTCCGTCTCTGATTGGGGGGGGGGGGGGTAAGAATGTAACAAACATTCAAATGACAGCAGAAAAGTGGGGTTTGCTGGTTCACCCATTTCACATCGCAATGGCCTGCCTCTAGGAAAAGCAACACCTCAGTAAAAGAGACACTGGGGGTTGATTGTGTCAGGCCACAGGCAGAAGACTTGTGTTAGGCCACCATAACACAGAGCTCTGCTGCAGAATGTAAATTGTACTATTCTTTTTTATTTAAATCATCCCATTGTTGAGAAATTCAGCAGGGGCATTGATTACATTTTTGGGGGGGATGGGAGGGTGGATTTTGGACTCTGGAAACAATGGGATTTCCATTGGTTACTCTGCTATGAGGAGGAAGAAGAGGAGGATATGGAGAACTACCATAGTCAGACCAGGCAGATCAGGACCAATGGCAGTTTTCTCAGCTTTATGTCTTCACTCAGGGAAATATTTATTTATGAAATGCCAGTTTTATGAATAGGTAGATTTGTGCTGAGAATAAAGTGTAACAATTTATAACAAGCATTCAACCATTCATTTTAAGAATAAACTTAACAGATTTTTATAAGGTTCCCTGTCATTTAAGGGGATCAGCTGCATGGCCTTTCTCAACAGTGCCTCCGTAGTTCAGTCTTCCTTATGCCTTGGTAATCATAACTGAATGTAATATTCAAGGCGGGAAAGATCCTTTGTTCTTTCTATTGGTTAGAATCTGTTATGAAACAGGACAGATCTCTGCTCTATCACACTACACGTTGTAGACTTCACACCACCAGCAAAAGATATTACACTCTGCAACTTAAGGAGACCATTTATTAATTAAGAATATTTTATGTGCTATTTATAAAGTAAACTTTCCCAATTTATAACTGTCTTTGTAATACTGTCCCCTTTATAAATGGTGTCTATTAAAAACATAGTTGAGATAGAGTGAATAATGAGCAATAATAAAATATTGGGTTATTGAAGACTACACAAACCATTCTTTTTGGTTTTGTAATTTATATACCATCTGAATCCCTCACTGTTACAACCTTGTAAACCACTCCAACCCTGCTGTTTCTTTATATTTAATTACTCCTGGCAACCCTGTTGGAAAGTGTCCTCTCAATGGGTGGAAGCCACAGTTATGTAATGGACATCAAAGGGAAGGGGAAATTAATTAAGGCATATTTATGTCTTGAATGTCTTTAGCAAACCATCCCAGTGTAGCTGGCACTCCAGCAATTTTACTGAAGCAAAAGCTTCACTGTGTCTTTGGAAAAGTATACTTCCCCTATTTGATGAAATGTAATGAAATTGTGGGATTAGCGGCACAATTTTTTTCCAAATACAATGTCTGAAAATTCCATACTTGTGTCCTCTAATTATGTGCTCACAATCCAAGTCAAATAACTTGCTGAAATCCACATTACCCATACCCCTCAGTGGGGAGAATTTTAAACCCTCAGGATGGGCGGAGAGGGGTGGGGGGGTTTAAAAATTCAAAAAGCTGAAACCCAACCCCAACCCATCTCCAACGCGCCCATTTTAATGGAGGCATGTTGGGGACTAACTTGGTCTCCAGAGGCAGGCCCGTCATTTAAATATTTTAAGGAGGCTGCTGGCCTCAAATTTAACCACAGTTTTACTTTTAATGCTTATAGGCCAGGTTTCCCAAGGCCCTGGAAACCCAGCAGCTGAAGGGAGGCGAGAAAAGGTTGGATCTGGCAGGTAAGTGTCTTTCCAGCACTGTTTGTGGGCTAGGACGAACAGGAATGCTTCCCCCGGCCCCTCAAGCTAACCTGCTTCCTCCCTGCGATCCACTTCTCCATCCGCGCAATTGGACCACTCCCTCCTCCCCCTCCCGCGATAGGACCCTCCCCGCTATCTGATTCCTCCCCAGCCCTCATGATGTTCTCCCCCCACCCTGACCCACGATCTCTCCCTTCCACACTCCATCCCTCCTCTCAGCTCCCGGCTGCGGCCCCTCCACCCAATGGGCGGGAGAGAGTCGGTGGGAGCGTTAAAATGAAAAATTGTGTAACACTACCCCAACCCTTCACATAGGTGCCTGCTGCCATTTTTCCCACAGTGCAGTTGGGAGCCTGATTTAAATTTGACGCTGGCCAGCAGAGTTTCCCGGGGCTCGGGAAACCTGGCAGCTAAATGGAGCCGCATCAAGCAGTCAAGTGCTTTTTATAGCACACTTTGTGAGCCAGGAAGAGGAGGAGTACTCCCCCTGGCCATTCAAGAAAATCTTTTATCGCGATCAGCCGACTCCCTCCTACAAACCCGCAACCCCCCACTTCTACCCCGTGATCTCTCCTGGTCCCCTCTCCCTCGGATTGCCGGTCCGACCCTCCCCACCTATCCCAGATCTTTCCTGGTTGCGGGTCCCCAGCTGCGGCCTTCTGTCGCTGGCTTTCCCGCCCAGCAGGTGGCCAGCCTGTCAATCTGGTCGGCTACCGGGTGGGAAACAGTGTAAAAATAAATGATAATGAGGTCCTGCCGTTAAATTCGGAGGATCAACGCGTTCCCGGAATTTCCGGGTTCTCCCCCACCACCACCGGTCCCGCAGCCACGCTCCAACGCTCTCTCCTGCCTCTCTGTAAATATCGGGGCTGAAGTGTTTTATAAAGTAATGGGATGAGAGGCTACTGCAGCAAAACTTCACTTTTTAGTGAATCTCTGGAATGCATTTGTTGTCATAGTGACCACTTCTTGTACTGCCACGTCTCTCCAATGTTTTTCCAAAGCTGTCATTACCATGTAACAAAGCTGCTGTAATGTATATTGGCCATAATTAAGACCAGACATAAAGTGCAAATCCCAGCCGTGAGCAAATTATAATTGAAATGTTTAAAACCTATTTGCTTTCAGCAAAATAGTGGGAAAAAATACGTTTGGGACTTTTTTTTTAAAAAGTAACATCAGAATGAAGTGGTTGTTTTTTATTCTACAAACTAACAATGGAGTGAAAACTAAGTCTCTACTTAGTGTTATTTTCCTCATTTTAGAGATAATTTATTCCCCTCTCTTTTAGCTCCAGTGAATTACAAAACTAAAAGAATGGGCATGCTTCTACTAATGCCACTTTTTATCCAATTGCTAGGAGATGCATGAGAGTACTGTGGGTATACTTGCACTCTGATTTTCCCTTGTTTCTTGTGCATGAGTGCTTCATATCTGCTCACAAATTGAGATTGGGTCAACTCAGAGTTAGCACATGTACTACATGTTAAAATCTGTTAGCAATAACGTTTGATGGGTTCACTTTTTGAAATTGTGTGTAAAAAGTTATTGCATTCGAATACATAGACCTAATTTATTTTTTTCTCAAAGGGACTGTTAAGCAACAATTAATAGGATTTGTCCAAAATTATTCCGACTTGGCCACCATCAGAAGAGGTGCATACACGTTTGTTGAAGAGCTGTCATTGGACCAGTGGGAGGAATGGGAAGGTGCATAAGATCTCAAAGATAAGTGATGGAGATCATCTGGCCCATCCCGTTCATCCTGTTATGTAAACCTACTATGTCACCCATCTGAGCCTCTAACTGTTTCTTGAATAATCTTTAGAGATTTTGCCCCACTAGCATCCATGGAAGATCATTCCAGGTACTGATAACTCTGTGGATGAAGAATTGTTTCCTAACATCAGATCTGAACTTGCCTTTTACCAGTTAGTAGCTATACCTCTTTGTGCTGGAACTTAAAACAATGCTCCAGATTTACCTTTTCTATTCCTCTTTGTGTCTTGCATACTGCTATAAAGGTCCCCACTTGTTGACCAGGGGATCAACCTTGTGGCCTTTCTTTGCACTGCCTTCACAGGTTAGTCTCTCTTGTGCCTTGGTGACCAGAACTGAATGTAGTATTCAAGGTGATCCTGTCCAGAGTTTCAGCATGACAGCCCAGACTTTTATGTTAGCGATTTGTCAGTACAGCTCAGAATTTGCCAATTACTGCTCTGCAATGCCTGGACATGACTTCCAAGATATTCCCACCCCCTCCTTGCCTAGGCACAGGAAAGACCTAGCACACTAAAGGTCCAGGCCACCATTATCCCGAATTTGGTGACCTGATAGCACACTCGGGCAGGCCCACATGCTGGTAGAAGGAATACAGGAGAGTCAGGCAGCACATGAGGCTTACGACACCCACCCACCAGCGCGCGCACTACCAAATATATGGACCAAGGAGTTCCTACCTCCACCTGACACAGGAGAAGTGCTTACGGGGGCTATGTTTCACAACAGAAGCCATTAAGTTATGCCACATGCTGTAGAAATAGCAGCCTATTTCTACTGTTGGCAACATACTGCTAGTGACTGTAAAGGTCACCACCACCCTGAATTTCTGTTACAGGGTCAATTTCGTCTACTTCTGAGGACATCTGTAACATTAGCCAATCACCTGTACTGAGACATCAAGAAAGTCGCAGATATATAGATTCCTAGAGCTAGCCAGTACATCAGCTTTCCACTGGACACCCACCACCAGCATGATGGGGCCATGGAGCTTTATGGAGTGGCATGATTCCCTACAGTACAAGGAGCCATAGATTGTACCTGCATGGCCATATGTGCTTCCTTCATCAACCTCATTCACTTCTACAACAGGAAAGAATTCCACTGAACAGCTTCTTTTGACCAACAGCCCTATATCATGCATGTTAATGCTCACTTTCCTGACAGTTATCACAATACATTCATGAATACATTTCATTGAGGAATAAAAATTCCACAGGAAAAGTGATCCATCCGTGGCAAACTAAAGAAGTTAAGGATAGTATTAGATTAAAAGAGGCTTATAATATCGCCAAGAAGAGTGATAAGCCTGAGGATTGGGAGAGTTTTAGAAACCTGCAAAGGATGACCAAAAAATTGCTAAGTGGGAGAAAGTAGAATATGAGAATAAACTAACAAGAAATATAAAAACAGATAGTAAGATCTTCTACAAGTATGTAAAAAGGAAGAGAGTAGTGAAAGTAAATGTGGGTCCCTTAGAGGCTGAGACAGAAGAAATTATAATGGGGAAGTTAAATAAATATTTTGCATCTGTCTTCACAGTAGAGGTCACAAAAAATACCAGAAATAGTGAGGAACTTAAAGTAATTATTAGTAAAGAAAAATACTGGAGAAATTAATGGGACTAAAAGCCGACATATCCCCTGGACTTGATGGCCTACATCCTAGGGTTCTAAAAGAGATGGCTGCAGAGATAGTGGATGCATTGATTGTGATCCCTGGATTCTAGAATGTTCCCAGTAGATTGGAAGGTAGCAAATCTAACACCGCTATTCAAGAAAGGAGGGAGAAAGAAAACAGGGAACTACAGGCCAGTTAGCCTGACATCAGTAGTCGGGAAAATGCTGGAATCCATTATTAAGGATGTAGTAATGGGGCACTTAGAAAATCATAATGATTAGGCAGAGTCAGCATGTTTTCATGAAAGGGAATTAGTGTTTGACAAATCTAAGAGTTTTTTGAGGATGTAACTAGCAGGGTTGATAAAGAGGAATCAGTAGATGTAGTATATTTGAATTTTCAAAAGGCATTCGATAAGGTGCCGCATGAAAGGTTGTTACATAAGAAAAGGGCTCATGGGATTGAGGGTAATATATTAGCATATATAGAGGATTTGTTAATGGACAGAAAACAGATGGTAGGAATAAACAGGTCATTTTCAGGTTGGCAGGCTGTAACTAGTGGGGTGCTGCAAAGATCAGTGCTTGGGCCTCAGCTATTTACAATCTATATTAATGACTTAGATGAAGGGACCGAGTGTAGTGTATCCAAGTTTGCTGACGATACAAAGCTAGGTGAGAAAGTAAGCTGTGAGGACAGAGTCTGCAAAGGGATATAGACGGTTAAGTGAGTGAGCAAGAAGGTGGCAGATGGAGTATAATGTGGGGAAATGTGAGGTTATTCACTTTGATAAGAAGAATAGAAAAACAGAATATTTTTTAACTGGTGAGAAACTATTAAATGTTGGTGTTCAGAGAGATTTAAGTGTCCTTGTACACAAAGCACAGAAAGTTAACATGCAGGTACTGTAAGCAATTAGGAAGGCAAATGGTATGTTGGCCTTTATTGCAAGGGGGTTGGAGTACAAGAGCAAGGAAGTCTTGCTGCAATTGTACAGGGCTTTGGTGAGACCACACCTGGAGTACTGTGTATAGTTTTGGTCTTCTTACCTAAGGAAGGATATACTTGCCTTGGAGGCGGTACAACAAAAGTTCACTAGATTGATTCCTGGATGAGAGGGTTGTCCTATGAGAAGAGAATGAGTAGAATGGGCCTATTCTCTCTAGAGTTTAGAAGAATGAGAGGTGATCTCATTGAAACACATAAGATTCTGAAAGGGCTTGACAGGGTAAAAGCTGAGAGGCTGTTTCCCCTGGCTGGAGAGTTTAAAACTAGGGGACATAGTCTCAGGATTTGGGGTCAGCCATTTAGGACTGAGATGAGGAGAAATTTCTTCACCGAGGGTTGGGAATATTTGGAATTCCCTACCCCAGAGGGCTGTGGATGCTCAGTCGTTGAGTATATTCAAGACTGATATTGACAGATTTTTGGACTCTAAGGGAATCAAGGGATGTGGGGATAGGGCGGAAAAATGGAGTTGAGGTCGCAGATCAGTCCTGATTTTATTGAATGGCGGAGCAGACTCAAGGGGCCGTATGGCCTACTTCTGCTCCTATTCCTTATGTTCTTATGAAGATTTCTTGATGCAGAGAGTAATTTAGTCTCAAGATAAGGGGTCAGCCATTTAGGACTGAGATGAGGAGAAATTTCTTCACTCAGAGGGTTGTGAATCTGCGGATGCTCAGTCGTTGAGTATATTTAAGGCTGAGACCCATAGATTTTTGGACTCCAAGGGATATGGGGATCGGGCAAGAAAGTGGAGTCGAGGTCGAAGATCAGCCATGATCTTATTGAATGGCGGAGCGGACTCGAGGGGTGGTATGGCCTACTCCTGCTCCTGTTTCTTATTTTAAGGTAGTCCACTGTTCCACCACTCTTTAGGCCAGAAAAAGCAAGTATCGAAGATAACCCTAGAAGATCGAGGCTACTCTGCTTAGCCGTGGCTAATGACACCTGTCTTGTTACTAATTACTTCCACCATGCTTCCCAATGATGCTGCTAACCTAGCCTTCTGCTTCTCCAACTGGTAGGAGTCCATGAAGTGGCTGGCTGATGTGCTCTTCCAGGAGCCACTGGGGACCAAGGTGGCTCCCATCTTGGGAGACCCAGCTGAGCCCCAAGAGGGGCATGCTTCAGGCTGTGTCTCGTGCTGCTGTGAGGGCAGTCTGACCCCCATCTGTTTTCTGCCACATGCATAGGCATGAGGGGGCTTACAGAAAGACACTCACATAGTATTGTCCTGAGAGACAGCAGCATCATAGGAGAACATACTGGCCAGGGCATTAGTACCAGGCACTAGACCTGGTTGGCCACTGATCGGCAGGAAACATGACCAAATAGTACCAAGCAGATCAGTGAAGGCTTGAAATATACTTCTCTCAATTCCAGCATAATCACTAAGAGACAGCTCTCTCCATTTGGGCATCTATGGCTGCAGTTGGCAGAATGCAAGACTGGATTTAGAGTCTCTGCTGCAGAAGCCCCTGGAGCTGCCAGACACTGCAGTGCCACACATATATCCGACATGCTACACTGCAGATGTAGGTGGTGCACATCCCCAACTAAGTCATCATCTAGTGGCCGTTCTGGCTGACCATCTCCAGTGTGATGTTCTTCAGCAAATGAAGGCCCCTGAGATCTGGGTCCCACAGCTTCTCTGACCCTCTGGCCAACAACATTTGCTACATTTTCCAACCCCAGACCCCCTACCAACTTATGTTCAGTGTATCCTCCCCTCTGGTGCACATCCCTAGGCTAAGCATAGGAGGGGAGAAAATGAATGCCACACAGGTGATCAAGGCTGAAGCAGAGGACCTTGGATATTGCTTATCTTTCTCCACTGCTTGCTCTTGAATGAGCACAACCATAAGACAAGAAAAAAGTCAGAATGGGTTGCTAAGGACCCAAATTGGAATGTGATTTGTAGTAGCATTGTTTATTGTCGCTTTATGAATGATCTAGCCAAACAAAAGGAACACTAGTAGAATTGTGCAGGATACAATAAAAACAAAAATTAAGTCAGACCGCTGAGTTAGTTTTACAAATTAAGGACAGAATTTTAACTTACCCCCAGCAATGACAAAAGTGAATAGTATAGTGGAGTTTTAATCCACACATAGTATAGAATTAATGTTAACACCACAAATACAAAGTTGATTTAATAAGATAAAGTTGTATATAAAATTTCTAATATACACTGTACTCTTACTGCTTCCATGTAAGTTTATCTCAGTTCACTTACTCTCTGTTCAGTTCTCATATTTCCCATTCATACAATAACTCATTGTACTGTCAGTTGGAAAATTGAAGTAAAATACCACTTGTCATTAAAAAGTGCAACAATTTTTTAAAAGTGCATTATTTGAAATGATTCAATTCCCTGTTTGCACACATTCCAAATGTGACTTTAAACATCAGCTTCATAGATATCCCAGAAACTGACAGGGAGGGAGGATGTGGAGCTGTACTTGTTGGGACATGAAGATGGGTCTAGTTCTGACACAAAGATTTGACAGAAAGTGGCAGAATAAGCTGAATTAGAAATGTGATAGCACCCACTGTGCAACTCTGCAGCAAAAAACTCATCAGATTAGTGAAGACAAGTGGGTCCCTTACGGTCAGAAATGGGAGAATTTGTAATGGGGAACAAGGAAATGGCAGAGCAATTAAACAAATACTTTGGTTCTGTCTTCACAAAAGAGGACACAAATAACTTCCCAGAAATGCTAGGGAACCTAGGGACTAGTGAGAAGGAGAAATTAAAGGAAATTAGTATTAGTAAAAAAAGTGCTGGAGAAATTAATGGGACTGAAAGCCGATAAACCCCCAGGGCCTGATAATCTGTATCCCAGAGTACTGGAAGAAGTAGCCAAGGAAATAGTGGATGCATTAGTTGTCATCTTCCAAAATTCTATAGATTATGGAACATTTCCTGCAGATCGGAGGGTGGCAAATATAACCCTACTATTTAAAAAAAGGGGGGGGGAAGAGAGAAAACAGGGAACTACAGACCGGTTAGCCTAACATCAGTAGTAGGGAAAATGCTAGAGTCTATTAGAAAAGATGTGATAACAGGACACTTAGAAAATATCAGCGGGATTAGACAAAGTCAACATGGATTTATGAAAGAGAAATCATGTTTGACAAACTTACTGGAGTTTTTTGAGGATGTAACTGGTAGAATAGGTAAGGGAGAACCAGTGGATATGGTTTATTTGAATTTTCAGAAGGCCTTTGATAAAGTCCCACATAAAAGATTAGTGTGCAAAATTAAAGCACATGGGATTGGTGGTAATATACTGGCATGGATTGAAAATTGGTTAACAGATAGAAAACAGAGTAGGAATAAATGGGTCTTTTTTGGGGTGGCAGTCAGTGACTAGTGGGATACCACAGGGATCAGTGCTTAGGCCCCAGCTATTCACAATATATATCAATAATTTGGATGAGGGAACCAAATGTAATATTTCCAAGTTTGCTGACTACACAAAACTAGGTGGGATTGTGAGTTGTGAGGAGGATGCAAAGAGGCTTCAAGGCGATTTAGACAAGTTGAGTAAGTGGGCAAATACATGGCAGATGCAGTATAACGTGGATAAATGTGAAGTTATCCACTTCACTTCAGAAGGAAAAACAGAAAGGCAGAGTATTATTTAAATGGTCATAGATTGGGAAATGTTGATGTACAAAGGGACCTGGGTGTCCTTGTACACCAGTCACTGAAAGCAAACACGCAGGTGCAGCAAGCAGTTAGGAAGGCAAATGGTATGTTGGCCTTCATTGCAAGAGGATTTGAGTATAGGAGCAAGGATGTCTTACTGCAGTTATATAGGGCCTTGGTGAGACCATGCCTGGAGTATTGTGTGCAGTTTTGGTCTCCTTACCTAAGAAAGGATATACTTGCCATGGAGGGAGTGCAGCGAAGGTTCACCAGACTGATTTCTGGGATGGCAGGTCTGTTGTATGAAGAGAGATTGGGTCGACTTGGCCTGTATTCACTCCGATTTAGAAGAATGAGAGGGGATCTCATTGAAACATATAAAATTCTGACCGGGCTAGATAGACTGGATGCAGGGAGGATGTTTCCTCTGTCTGGGGGTCCAGAACGAGGGGTCACAGTCTTAGGATACGGGTTAGGACATTTAGAACTGAGATGAGGAGAAATTTCTTCACTGAGGGTGGTGAACCTGTGGAATTCTCTACCACTGAAGGCTGTGGAGGCCAAGTCACTGAATATATTTAAGGAGCTAAATAGATTTCTAGACACAAAGGCATCAAGAGGTATGGGGAGAGAGCAGGAATATGGTGTTGAGATAGAGGATCAGCCATGATCATATTGAATGGCGGAGCAGGCTCGAAGGGCCAAATGGCCGACTTCTGCTTTCTCCAATGCGTTCCTTACTTTTTGTGGAAATGTGTTAAAGGAAAGGGGCATCAATACTAGATAAAGAAACATTTTTCCCATCTAGGACACCCAGTGGCAGTATTGAGGACTCCCAAGTTAGGAACAGCGTGGACAGGTGCAGAGTTCAACCATACAAGGGTTCCAGTTAATATCTATGAAGTGACCAAAGGCTAGTTGAAAAAAAAATCAAGAAACACAATATTTTGCTACAATCATGCTTTTATTAAATTTTAGAGAAAGCAGACATCTCACAAATAGATAAAAATACAGAACCCTTTCTGAAACTTACAAATATGGTATAACCTGTGAATGAACACTTCAAAAAAGTAAAGCACAAGAAGATACATTCCAGCGCTAGGTAAGGGTACCGGACCGTCTCCCCATTCCATTGAAAAGTGACAATATCTAACATCATACCATATGAATTCTTTCCAAAACTGTATGAAGAGTGCATCGACGGGATGTTGTTAATGCTCTTTTTATTTCATGCACATTAGAAAAAAATACACTTTACTGTTCCTTCTGTTATTTACACAAAAATACTTTGGTCCAAAATTACTAAGATTGTTCATTCTGAAGGCCATGGCCAATTTTTTTTGGGATGTAATTCAATGGAAATTCTACAGTTTTAAAGATATATTAAGAAAGGGCACTCTGTGGAATTTAAAGGAAAAATATATTCCAATGAATTTGTCTACAATTCTAAATGTTAAAAGACTTTTACTTGTGCATTTATCAGAATCTCAATCACGCTTGGTTAATCTGTTCTGTATTTTAGGAATGCTGCTTATGAGCAGCCTGGGAACATAACATAATGTATTAATTTCCATTCTGCTCACACCATGCATGAGGAACGCTGCTCGCAATCCATGGTTCCTATTTGTAATCTGCTATGATAGAAAGACAGCGAGCACAATAGGGAAGAAGGTTTACAAAGGAAAACGACAGATATAGGCAACAATGGTAGTAATGAGGGAATAAGGACAAAAAAATCCTAAAATATAAAGTTACAGATAGGATAGCAGGGAATGTGAAAAGGAATTATTAAATATATTTACAGTAAACAGATGAAAAAGGAAATGGTGGGGCCATTGAAAGATCCCAGAGGGTGATGTTAAGTGACCAAGAATAGTAAATATATTTAATTAATTCTGCTTTTCTATGTTAATAGAACAAACTGCAGGCAGTCTCCACAACATGGAAGCTGAACTTCAAAGATGGAGGGGGGGGGGGGGGGGGGGGAAAGAGAAGAAATAATGAAAGAAATAGACATTTCAGAAAAGGTGTGGTCGACAGATAAGGTTGGGAGAGCATTTCTGCTCTTTCTGGCCCACAAGGAGTTCTGAAAAGAGTAATTTTGAAAACGTGCGTCAGGCTCCAGACTGTGTGTGACAATCCCACTCTTTTTGTCAATATCACGTTGCGGTGCTGATGATGTCATCGAGCCGTAACTTTTACATTTAAAGCAGGGCCTCGCCTGCCTGTAGTGGGAGCCTCAGCCGACTTAAAAGTCGGCAAAGATGAAATGACCTCAGGCTAGTAAGTTGACTCGGCCTGATTTTAACATCTTCCATGCACCATTCTCGCTGGTCGAGGAGGGTTAAAATTGAGGCCATAGTGTCAGATAACTGAGTTTCGTAACTTGCAAGCCATTTTTTTGGTATACCTATACTGTTAGTACCAGCTTTAAATAAAAGAGCGTGAACAGAAAGCACGTAGTTATACTGCCTATTGATGATTCTCAATTCAGGGAAAGCAGAGCTTTGCACATGTGGACTTAAATTTCCAATTTTAGAAAAGAGCTGATGGAATACTCAGCCCATCTCTATCATTAGAAACTCAAAAGGTGTATTTTTTAATTATTCCTCCTCGGGGTTGAAGGACAGAGTTCGTCCCAAACTTTAATTCCAAGGTTTTTTTAAAAACTGACCACACTATTTGCAGTTATACTTCAACTGATACATTGCACAAGCAGTGTGGGATCACGTCTTCCAGGTATATAATTCCCAACACCAAATACTGAACTGACGGTTCTCTCATGTCAAAAACCACTTTGCACCCACACTAAGTGTGTAGTACAACTGTACTATTTAATAGCCAAATGTAAAAATTACAATTAAGATATATTTTAGATGCAGTTAAATTACACGTCACCAAAAAGGTTTCAAATGTCTACTTAAAAAATAATCAACAAGAAAACTAATACCAGTATGCATTGTTTATCAAGAATGCACACTATGAAGCTTTTTTATTGGTTAGCAACAATCAATATTGATTCAGTCAACACATTAAATGCAAATGGGCATTAACTGGGTGAGTAAATTGGGTTACTTGTTAATAACGGACAGTATGTTTCCCAATTGCATTCAGGCAGCGAGCACTGCGACTTTGTATTTTCTGAAATCGATTTGGTTTGAACCATTCATTTTGTGTGCACTAAGACTATATTATAATCTGAGATACTCCAAAACAAACAGCTGCAGTATTTTACTAAGGTTATCAATTGTTGTTGGATCCAGATTGTGCTCATTATCCTCCATGCTGTGCCACACTTGAGGGAAAGGTGTAGGTATAATATGCAGAATGGGAACACCTATGGAACACAAAACAGTGAAGAATTATAAAGTATGTACAGCACAGAAACAGGCCATTCAGCCCAACAGGTCCATTACTTGACATGTATTTGGCTCATTCCTTTCAATGTCACATTCTACAGTATTCTGATCACGAAATGTCTGAATTTCAGCAAGTTAATAAAAGGCATTTACTCTATATGAGGCAGACCTCCTCCGAAGTGTATCAAGATGCATTGGTCCGGATTTTACTGTGAGTGGTGGACGAATGATATTCGTTAGACTTGCACTTGCCCATAGACTTTCTTTGAGCTTTTGCACGTCAAATTCCTGTAAATTAGAGATCCAAAAAGCGTGGCGCCCTCTACGTGGCATCTGTGAGCTATGTGAACAGGGCAAGCAGCTTCTATCTCCTTAACCAATCAGATTGAAACACAGAGACTGAACCAGGAAGTGTAAGTTAGAATAGTGCATTCAATGTCAAATCAGGCACAGTATGCAAAATAAAGAGAGGGAAAAGAAATATTGGATTAGAGCCAGAGTTAAAGGGAAGAAATATTGGATTAGAGCCAGAGTTAAAGGAGACAGAAAGAAAAAGTAAGAAAAAAACATTTTTACTTACATTTTTAAAAAAATGCCCAACAAACATTAATACCTGAAGGAATGAAACTCCTCACTTGTAAAAGTTAATTTTTATTGCCAGAGAGGTTGTTTGGCCATAATTAAGATTTATCTTGCTGTTAAAATGGTACTTACACTGGAATAGACTCTTTTTGGCGAGCTTAGTCTGTATCTATCAGTTAAGTATAGGAACTTCACGCCATTCAATACATTTGATCGGGAAGCCAGACAGCAAGATGCCGTTTTCACACAGTTTTTGGAGGAGCATCGCATCTGGGACAGCAACTTCCGGATTTCCACCTTTAACTGCGCATATGTGGTCACCGGAAGCTAATGTCCGATTTGCACATGAATAACGGTGAGCGCTGTTAGCCTCACCGTTATTTTTACAACAAAATCCGGCCTAATATTGGTGAAATAAAACGAAAGCCAATACGAACATCAGTTCTACTTCCTCATCTCACTTGCCATTTTGCCAATTATTTTCTGGCCTTTTCATGCACACTAATCCTTAACCATTTCACTACTGTTGGGCTCTGCAAAATATACCTTGCAACATTCATTCTTCTTTTGTATTCTATATTTAATTGCTTGCTCGCTCCCCCCATATTTAGTTAAAACCAACATCGCCAACTTTTATCATACTGATGATTCCCTTAACAAGGGAACATGAGTAGATTTTTAGCAGGATTGCTGATAGTAACCAGTTGTGTTCGAAAACAGAGCTAATCCCAACCAATTAGCAAAGATTTCCTCCATGCACTAGCCATAGTGAAATCAGTTATATATCTGTAAAGAATAGGTTTATGATTTTGCTACACCTAGGAAATCTTTCCTCAAAAAGGTTGGGCAAACAAGCAGATTCCCAGACCAATGCCAATATCACTCAAGATGGCCAACTAGGAAGGTTCACTAGAATGTCACCAGTTGGTCCAACTTTTAGTTTTCTTGCTCCACATTCCCCTCCCAACAATTCTGATGAAGTTGTGAAATTGCCCTCATGCCACTGGGCATGGTTTCATCTGCATCACGGTTGGTAGGTAGGATTATGCAGATAGCCGATCACCTAGGCTCACCTTCCCTTCCCATAAAATCATAAGTGATGAGTCAGAGGACTTTGTTGATATCCATGCTCCCTTTTCCATAAAAAATTCAATCTGTTTCTATTAAATGTGGAAAAATGCAGATCATTTTCTTTTATGGCCTTACAGTCCATATCCACATTTTTACTTTTGCTGACATATTTTATTTGTAAAAGCATCACCATCTTCATGACAAATGTTTGGCCAGTCACTGGGTACAGCGAATGGGAAGAAAATATCTATCTCCAGATGAAAGGAAGCTGATAACCAAACAATGATTATAGTATTGCAATATTTGTAAAAATATTGACCATAGTTTTTTTGTTCTATGTACTGGAGCTAGGCTCGAGTGATGCTACACACCATGGTGTGCAATTCTTCACTATTCTCAAATGTTGGTAGCAAGAAACTACTGCCAAGACTCACATAGAGGGGGTGGGGGAAAAACTAACGCTGACATGCCATACAGACATTTTCCCCTTTCATCCCCCCCCCCCCCCCCCAAAAGGTCAACAACTGGTAAAGAGGAAGCTAATGTTAATCCTTAGCACAGGTGAAAAAGTCACCCCCTTGCCAATGAACATGATTCTGTTGCAGTAAAGGGACTGGCTTGTGGAGAAAGTGGAGTGCATCGTGGGCATGTACTTAACATAATATACAGTATAATGTTGAACGTGAACAAATGTGTAACAAGGCTAATGACGATCGAATGATATCATTGTGATGATCATGTCTTCTTCTTAAAACCTCAGCTTTAGTAGGACCCAAGTTTGAAAAGAACACATCGGAAAGCAGATAAAACAACTGCTCTGGCTAAACACAGTGCGTCCACCAATGTGGCAGCCCCTTTGCAAAGTATTTTAAATAGGCTGCAAACTCGTCACTGAGGTGATAGAAGTCAATATTTTTAAAATGTTGGAGTGGAACTCCACACCAATGACCAAGCAGCAACAGTCAGAGAAAATTCACTAGCTTGGTAGACAGCAGAGTATTTACATTCTTGATATTGGCCATGAGGATAAAATTCAGGTGTTGATTAGTAATGGATTTTCCATTGTTTGTACTGGTTGCTGTTGAAAATCCCATCCTGATGAACAAATGAACCATCCTGAAGCCCATGCCACACATTTAAACATCAGTATTTTCTACACCTACTCCAGGGACTTCCCATGGGCAGCAGTTAAACATACACCTATACTTTCTAAATCCCTGAGGGCAACACATCGGCTGTTACTGCCCCAAGAGATCTAACCAGGAGATGTTACCATTTCATTCACTGATCTTCCTGCCAGTCCTGGCTGCAGCTCATACCAGATGTTACTGCTTCATTGCAGCTCTGGCTTCTTGTGCTGCAAGTGGGAACTTGTGTTCTCATGACAAATTAGGAATTCTGCCTGTGGAAGAGAGTCCAATTGCAGAATGAAGTAGCAATGTCAGATGTGAGCTGCAGCTGGGGCTGTAATGACAGGAAGATTTTGATCAGCAATGTAGAGTGTTTTTATGAAATGAGGACGGTAGGGATTGGACAGGGAAAATGACTCAACTCTGAACGGTAGGGGAAGAGGAAGGGTCAATGAATGGGAAGAGGAAAAGGAGAAGGAGACGAGAGAGAGAGAGTATATCTGAAGAAGAAGGGTGCCTTTTAGTGAAGTGCTAGTCTGGTTGGTCTGCTGAATACAGATAAACAAAACGTTACTTTTTTTTGAAAACAATAGGATTAAATTCCATTAGTTGAATAAGAAACAGTAAAATTAACTAGAATGCATAATTTTAATGTGAAAATTCAAGTTATCTGGGAACATGTCTTCATCTGCCTAAGAATACACCACTAACAGCTGCAACAAGGGTGGAGCTACCAATGGGATGAAGTGTGTACAATTCTAGATTTGCTTTCTACAGCACAGTATATTACAGAGAAATTCTAAACAATTTTACAACACCAAGTTATAGTCCAGCAATTTTATTTTAAATTCACAAGCTTTCGGAGACTTCCTCCTTCCTCAGGTAAAGTCTCCGAAAGCTTGTGAATTTAAAATAAAATTGCTGGACTATAACTTGGTGTTGTAAAATTGTTTACAATTGTCAACCCCAGTCCATCACCGGCATCTCCACATCAAGAGAAATTCTACTGTTTGCTATTTGTAGCAAATTGGTTAACAGTCTCTGATGAAACTGTTTATTTCACCATTTTATCATTATTTTAAATGGGCTAACAATTTAATTAAAATAACAAGAATCTCATCCCAATGCAGTAACCAATTTGTTACAAATAGCACACAAAGAAATTTCTATCTCTGGTGGCTTCTGCATTGATCTTACAATTTCCTGTTGTAGGTTTTTTTTTAAAAAAGGGATCAAAAGGAAAGAAAAGGATTAAAACACTACTGTAGAAACAGGCAGTGTTCAATGAATCTAGATAAGTAATATATAGTTAATAGGCAATTCTATTTATATGACAGGTGAAGAAATATAAAACAATTGGGAAGTATTATAGAATCTTACAGCACAGAAAGAGGCCATTTGGTCCATCATGCCTGTGCCGACTCTTTGAAAGAGCTATCCAATTAGTCACACTATAAATAGAGGTACAGAGTACAAAAGCAAGGAAGTTATGCTAAGTATAAACAGATCTACGATTTTGTTATACACAACAGGGAAAAATGTCTTCTCTCATTATGACATGCTACAACATACCTCTTTGTAAAAATGGTGTATGGTCATCGTCAATATGCGCTGCTTGCATTTTGGTCCAGAAATATTTCACCTCATTGGGATGGTCGCTCAGCACACCCAGTCGATGCAGACGGCGCTCTGTTGGACAACATTAAGCAAGTTGGTTTGGTAGCATTTTATAGATGGCTCAGTATGCTTTTCTTACAAATGTCAGTAGATTGCCACTTTATCCTAGTGCAATCACAGCATTGAGATATGTGTACTGTTAGGTCCTCTAGGAGCAGACGTGATCGAGAAGAATGATACTAATACCATAATTATGCAGGAATTCAGGTCAGAGCACGGGAGTAGCCGCTTGCTGGTTTGTGGAGTTGCTAGGTTCATACTCAGGGTACATACATACCCTCCTATAAACTAGTTTCATCTTTAATGTGGTTTCCCCATTATTTAGCTTTTGTTTTTATTCATTCATGGGATGTGGACGTCACTGGCAAGGCCAGCATTTATTGCCTATCCCTAAGAAGGTGAGCTGCCTCTTTGAACCGCTGCAGTCTGTGTGGTGAAGTTACTCCCACAGTGCTGTTATGTAGGGAGTTCCAGGATTTTGACCTAGCGACAATGAAGGAACGACGATATATTTCCAAGTCAGGATAGTTTGTGACTTGGAGGGGAACGTGCAGGTGGTGATGTTCCCATGCGCCTGCTGCCCTTGTCCTTCTGGGTGGTAGATGTTGCAGGTTTGGGAGGTGATGTCAAAGAAGCCTTGGCGAGTTGCTGCAGTGCATCTTGTAGATGGTACACACTGCAGCCATGGTGCGCCGGTGGTGGAGGGAGTGAATGTTTAGGGTGGTGGATGGGGTGCCAATCAAGCGGGCTGCTTTGTCCCGGATAGTGTCGAGCTTCTCTCATCTAGGCAAGTGGAGAGTATTCCATCACACTCCTGACTTGTGCCCTGTAGATGGAGGAAAGGCTTTGGGGAGTCAGGAAGTGAGTCACTTGCCGTAGAATACCCAGCCTCTGACCTGCTCTTGTAGCCACAATATTTGTGTGGCTAGTTCAGTTAAGTTTCTGGTCAATGGTGACGCCCAGGATGTTGATGGTGGGGGGATTCGGCGATGGTAATGCCGTTGAATGTCAAGAGGAGGTGGTTAGACTCTCTGTTGTTGGAGATGGTCATTGCCTGGCACTTGTGTGGTGCAAATGTTACTTGCCACTTATTAGCCCAAGCCTGGATGTTGTCCAGGTCCTGCTGCATGCGGGCATGGACTGTTTCATTATCTGAGGGGTTGCGAATGGAACTGAACACTGTGCTATCATCAGCAAATATCCCACTTCTGACCTGAGCCACTACTTTTGTTTTCACTATTCCTTAATGAGACCTCAGGCATTGCCGTGTTTGAAATTTCAATGGCCATCCATTTGAGAGCTAGAAAATTACTTTAAAAAAATCCTGAAGAAAGGAAGAAACTGGTTTAAGCCATTCTTTTGATGTTGTACATATATTTGCAACAACCCAACTTTCAGTTTACTCAGTGTTGCCCATTCCTGCAACAACCTACTTTTCCTTGGTTTATACACAAAGTAGCAAGATGATCTGTAATCTTCCCTCCCTCCCTGACTCCAATTTTTGCTTTTGACTCTCATGTGGTATGTGTGGTATGACAACCACATTTAATAATTTAATGCAAAGACTTTGAAACTTGTGGAATTGCTTATCCAAGAAGCTGCCACTAACATTTTGAAGTTCTTCAATCAACAGCCATCTCCTTATGTGCCATTTGTGATCCAACTCAAGCTGCAGTTGCATTTTTTTTTACAGCCTAGATGAAGAAATCCCCAATGGTCATAAATCAGTTTTGGACATTCCATAAGGAGCCACTGAGTAGAATCACAGATTAATACATAAATATGGGAATGAGAATTAATTCAATACAGAACAGTAACTACTACTGTCCAGTTTGCTTAGTTTTCCACTGTAAGTCATCAGCTGACATTGTAACTCATCTGTCCTTGAACACATTTCCCCATTTCTTCAGCATTCCTTAAGAACAATTCTTATTGATTGAAGTTTTCATGATATTAAGGGGAACAGAAAGAGAGAAACTATTTCCACTGGTTAGAAAGTGTAGGACTAGGGGACATAGCCAAAAATTAGAGCCAGGAGTGAAGTTAGGAAACACTTTTACACGCAAAGGGTGGTAGAAGTTTGGAACTCTCTTCTGCAAACGGCAGTTGATGCTAGTTCAATTGTTAATTTTAAATCTGAAATTGATAGATTTTTGTTAACCAAAGGTATTAAGGGATATGGGGCTAAGGCGGATATATGGGGCTCGAATTTAGCAGGCCTGCGGGTTCCCAGCGGGTGGTCCTCCGGGAGCGTTGAAAACGCAGACGGCGAAATTAGTGGGTTGCCCACGCGATCGTAGCAGGCAACACACTAATCGGAATCAATTACCTGCTCCTCCGGGGTCCACGGCGCTGGCCTGCGCGTCGGTCGGGCTGCGCATGCGCAGTACGATCTGTCAGCTGGAGGCTCTCTAGTTAAAGGGGCAGTCCTCCACTGACAGATGCTGCAACCAATGGGACAAATTGCAGCATGGAGCAGCCCAGGGGGAAGGCTGCTCCCAGTTTAATGATGCCTCACCCCAGCTATCATCAGATGGGGTGAGGAGGAGGGGGAGGACACAGATCTTCCCCCCGGCGGGTGGGAGGAAGCGGCCTGCCTCTGCCACCAAGAAGGCCTGGCTCGAGGTGGCAGAGGGGGTCACCTGCGCCACCAACATATGGCCCACCTGCATACAGTGCAGGAGGCGCTGCAATGACCGCAGTAGGTCCGCCACAGTGAGAACACAAAGTCTTTCCCCTACACTCCGTCTGCCACAACACTGCCCCCACCCCAAATCTCCTTCGGCACCGCCAACACTATTCTGTCACATCACCCTTCATACCCACTCACACCCCGTCCTCATCTTACCTCCACCTACTCACCTCGCCAGTACTCACCCTGCCACTAACACGCAACCCACTCCTCATACAATCTCATTGCTCCATCCCATACTCACCCTCTCGTGCATCTCCCTCACGGCCAGCCTCACTCAACCTGCCACCACCTGTGCTGCAGCCACAGGGCATGCATCACATATGTGCAGTAGGCAGCGTAAGGCAAACGTCTCGTCAGCATGAAGGGGGTGCACAAGGGTGTCTGAGGGTTTGTCATGGGTGTTACCCATATTGAATTTCAGAGCAACAAACAGCACACATTATATTGACACCACCACTGCCATGTCTCCGCGAATCCTGTCCGTTGTGTCCAATAATGCCCGCTCCTGGGTATCACTATGAGGACCCACCACTGATGCCACCCATCGTGTTACTGCAGAGTAGGTGCAGGTGTATTTGCAGGGCTCGTCCGCGCAGACGACTGAGAGACATCGGCGGTGTAGCCGGCTGCACCCTGGAAGGATGCGGAGGAGAAGGTGTGGAGGGCAGTGGTGACTTTGCCAGCGACAGGTAAGCAGTTGGTGCTGGGGCCAGCCAGGAGCAGCTCGGCATGAAAGAGGCTGCAGATCTCCACGACTACATGTCGAGCGAATCTGCGCCTCCCTGTGCACTGCTGCTCGGAGAGGTCCGGGGAGCTGCGCCTCGGTCTGTGGACCCTGTGGCGAGGGTAGTGCCCTCTGCGACGCGTCTCTCTCTGCGGTAGCCCTCCCTCCTGCTGTGCAGGTGGGCGTGCAACAACACCGTGTTGGGGGGATCCACGTCTCCGCGGCGGACGGCGTGGACTGCGAGGCTGCTGGTGCTGGTCATGCTCTTCGTCCTCCGAGGGTGTCCACACACCACCCAACTGGCAGGTGTTGGTCTGAGGGGTTGTGCAGGGTAGGTGTGTGGTTCCTCGGACTGGGGCTGCGGTCTCATGTCGGTCTGTCCTCTGGCTTGGCGGGGGGTGGTGGAGGGCAGGGGTTGCCCTATGTGACGCGGTGGCCTCCTGCGTGGGTGAGGGCTCTCCCCCGTGGAGCGCACCTTGGCACCTGCCACAGGCTGCTGGCTGCAACACGCCTGGTTGGAGGGAGTCTGTTTCCCCCAGTGTGGGAAACTCACTGCCTTGAACCTAAAATCCCACACTTCCTCTTTTGACAGCTGCTTCAGCTCATTAACTGACCACAACGATCAAGTTAAGTACTCTCAAGTGGAACCCCGCTGGCTTTAATTGCCTGCGGGAGTCCCACCAGCGGGGCTTGCGCGCGCAGCCCCGCACGTCAGCGCGGTACCCGGAAGTGGCCGGGATTTCGTCGCGATCCGGTCACGTGACCGGAGATCGGGATTTTCGGGGCCACCCCGCTGGTAACCCGCCGGAAACCCGACCCTAAAATCGAGCCCATGGAGTTAGGTCACAGATCAGCCATGATCTCATTGAATGGCGGAACAGGCTCAAAGGGCTAAACGGCCTACTCCTGTTCCTTTGTTCCTAAGTGTGGCATGAAATCAAGTCTGATCCTTCTACAGATTGTGTAGGATCTACACAATTATTTACTGTTCCACCTATTTAAACTTCTGAGAGAAAACTCTGCATAAATACACCCCAATCCCTAAAAGCAATTATAAGAATTTTCAAGTATCTATACCTTCCATATTTCCTATATTTAACCTTGCCCACTGCTCTTTGTAAGATGACAGCACTACACCCAGCCCTAACAACTCAATTTATACATATCTCATAACCTTCAGTCTTGCTCCTAATCAGATATTTATCAGCTGTTTTTTTTCCTTGACTGAGCTAACAACGTAGCATTATGGGAGGGGGGAGGTGGGATAATACCCCACTTCAGTGTCTTGTTCTCCCATCTCATTGAGAAGAATTGTTTTAAGTCAGTCTAAAGTGCAGTTCCTTATTGCTCTTCATAAAGTTACGTTTATTATAGTCTCCCAGCTGAAGGAGATAAAATGGAAGGAGTAACCTGAGGGGCGGCAATTAGTGGGTACATACAATTCAGAAGGAAAGAGCAAAGGAAACAAAATGTAAGAAGACAAAAAAACAAATTTCCGACATATAATAGCCACCAAATGTATAATAATCAACATAACTAATATTTCTGCTAGTTTTAGTTACCTATTAGCTGTAGTCTTTTATGCCATTGAGCTGTATTTGGAAAATAACTTGGAAATCTTGGATTTGGAGCACCAATTAAATCCAATAACACAAATAGGTCCTATGAGGAATGTAAGCAGTTTGTCAAATTAGTACATTAGCAAATCAACAGGTTATTCAATTCCCTCAACTCCCAGTGACTACCAAATAGATCTTGTAGAATTAAGAAAGGGGTCCCATCTGATATAATTTCCATCATTAAAATGTTTATGGGTTGGTAATTGTTTTAACCTTATATTAATACCATTATCCCTTCCCTAAGATAGTACATTTGAAACTTGTTTCTTTATTTGTAAAGCTACCAAAATGTATTAATATTGATTTATCAATGATAGGCAGTTTTAAATTAAATTAATGTGGGTTTCATAAAATCAACATGGTTATCTTTGTTTCAGAGTTTTTAAGATGGATTAGTAACTGAGATTGTGTTGTGGAGACAACGGTTATTGTCTAATTTTGCAATGGGTTTACCTGGTACTGGCTAGACTGACAGTAATGGATTATTGGTTTAAAAACCACCAGGTCGGGACATGATGACAATGTAGGTAGTTTAGGGTAATCAGGGCTCCTTCACCTACAGAATCCAGATTCCTCTGGTTTAATCCAACTAAGATCCAACTTATTTTTTCTTTGGAACATAGGAGGCTGAGGGGAAATTTAATTGAATTATGACGGGACTAGATAAATTGGATAGGGAGGACCTACTTCCCTTAGCTGAGGGGTCAGTGACCAGGGGGCATAGACTTAAAGTAATTGGTAGAAGGATTAGAGGGGAGCTGAGGAGAAATTTTTCACCCAGAGGGTGGTGGGGTTTGGAACTCATTGCCTGAAAGGGTGGTAGAGGCAGAAACCCTCAACTCATTTAAAAAATACTTGGATGAGCACTTGAAGTGTATAACCTACAGGGCTACGGACCAAGTGCAGGAAAGTTGGGTTAAGCTGGATAGCTCTTTTTCGGCTGGCACAGACACAATGGGCCAAAAAGCCTCTTTCTGTGCTGTAACTTTCTATGATTCTATACTTCTTTAAGACTTTAATATGCAACCACTTTATTCTGGAAACTTGTTCTAAAGGACCTTCACTCAGAGTCAACGATAACAGCATCAGTCCCAATTTTCTTAAGGCAATCAAGGAAGGGCAGTTGAATGACCATCAGTTCCTGATGTTGTTCATTATTAAAAGGCAAATAAAAAGTAGCTTATATCACATTGCCTATTTATTTGATTTTCTTTAAAGTACCTCCATCTTCCACAAGGTTAGAGTCATGTCTTCAACAGAATAAGACTCCTATGTGTGTTTGCATATCAGTCAGGGGAATTAATTTTTACAAATATCTTTGTCATCTAGCACACACTTTACCATTGGCCAGATGCCCTTCCTCTTTTATCGGCTGACAGTATTCTACATTTATAATGTTAAATATCACAACCGTGCATAGTGGAGCTTTTTTTCCCAAACTCTATCTTCCACATCTCTTCACTTCAAAACTCTCCTCAACAATGTCCTTTTGGGCCGTGTCTTTTGTCACCTTCTCCCCATTCCTGCTTGTTATATGATCTGCCGTTTGTGAATTGCCTTGGGAGCATTATCCAGGTTAAGGATACATTATACGTGTGATTAAAATGTTTGGATATTACCTGTGAAAACTCTGATTAACTAATGTATGTGCTGCTGGGGTTGGAAAATAATTGCAGTGTTAACTTATTTTGCCATGTGGCAAATCTATATTACCTGCCAATTAGAAAATCCCACCCAATAGCTTTCAGCTTTACAATACATATACTACCATAAAGAGGGAAGTTTACTATAGGGAGTAACTAAACAGATCAGTGTATCCCATCTCTAAATATATAACTTGTTTTTCTCCAACAGTTTATCTAATAATGCTATTTAAAGGAATTCCCAGAGGACCATTGCTTACATCTATTTTAGTAGAACGCATTTGCAGGAGTAAGATAAGGCAAAGTCAAGTTTGCTGCCTACCATTGGTGACAATGGGATTCCTATGTTTACAGTCCATATGCAAAACAGAATGCAGAAAACAAAACAACTGTTCCAATCTCACACTATTAATACGGACATTCCAACTTCACACTGCCATTAAACAGTTACTCCAGCTTCATACTACTTTTAATGCAGGCATTCCAATCTCGCACCACCATTAAATCAGACAACTCCAACCTCACACTGCCAATAACAAAGGCACTGAACCTCACCTTGCCATTAACTGGACACTCCAATCTTACCTAGCTATTAACTAGAAACATAAGAAATAGGAGCAGGAGTAGGCCATACAAACCCTCGAGCCTGCTTCACCATTCAATAAGATTGTGGCTGATCTTCGACCTCAACTCCACTTCCCGCCCGATCCCCGATCCCTTATCCCTTGATTCCCTTAGAGTCCAAAAATTTATCTATCTCAGCCTTGAACATACTCAACGACTCAGCATCCACAGCTCTCTGGGGTAGACAATTCCAAAGATTCACAACCCTCTGAGTGAACAAATTCCTCCCCATCTCAGTCTTAAATGGTCGACCCCTTATCCTGAGACTATGCCCTCTATTTCTAGACTCTCCAGCCAGGGGAAACAACTTCTCAGCATCAACCCTGTCAAGCCCCTTCAGAATCTTGTATGTTTCAATGAGTTCACCTCTCATTCTTCTAAACTCCAGAGGGTATAGGCCCATTCTACTCAATCTCTCCTCATATGACAACCCTCCCACTGGACAGTACAAACTCACCTAACCATTAACCGGACAATTCAGTCTCACACTGCAATTAACCAAACAACTCCGTCTCACACTGCCATTAACCAGGCATGTTTACCTCACATTAGGCCAATTTTGATGGTATTAGACAGGAACTTTCAGAAATTGATTGGGAGAGTCTGTTGGCAGGCAAAGGGACGTCTGGTAAGTGGGAGGCTTTCAAAGGTGTGTTAACCAGGGTTCAGGGTAAGCACATTCCTTATAAAGTGAAGGGCAAGGCTGGTAGAAGTAGGGAACCTTGGATGACTCGGGAGATTGAGGCCCTAGTCAGAAAGAAGAAGGAGGCATATGACATGCATAGGCAGCTGGGATCAAGTGGATCCCTTGAAGAGTATAGAGATTGCCGGAGTAGAGTTAAGAGAGAAATCAGGAGGGCAAAAAGGGGACATGAGATTGCTTTGGCAGATAAGGCAAAGGAGAATCCAAAGAGCTTCTACAAATACATAAAGGGCAAAAGAGTAACTAGGGAGAGAGTAGGGCCTCTTAAGGATCAACAAGGTCATCTATGTGCGGAACCACAAGAGATGGGTGAGATCCTGAATGAATATTTCACATCGGTATTTACGGTTGAGAAAGGCATGGATGTGAGGGAACTTGGGGAAATAAATAGTGATGTCTTGAGGAGTGTACATATTACAGAGAGGGAGGTGCTGGAAGTCTTAACGCGCATCAAGGTAGATAAATCTCCGGGACCTGATGAAATGTATCACAGGACGTTATGGGAGGTTAGGGAGGAAATTGCGGGTCCCCTAGCAGAGATATTTGAATCATCCACCGCTACAGGTGAGGTGCCTGAAGATTGGAGGGTAGCAAATGTTGTGCCTTTGTTTAAGAAGGGAGGCAGGGAAAAGCCTGGGAACTACAGACCGGTGAGCCTGACATCTGTAGTGGGTAAGTTGTTAGAGGGTATTCTGAGGGACAGGATCTACAGGCATTTGGAGAGGCAGGGACTAATTAGGAACAGTCAGCATGGTTTTGTGAGAGGAAAATCATGTCTCACGAATTTGATTGAGTTTTTTGAAGGGGTAACCAAGAAGATAGATGAGGGCTGTGCAGTAGACATGGTCTACATGGACTTCAGCAAAGCCTTTGACAAGGTACCGCATGGTAGGTTGTTACATAAGGTTAAATCTCATGGGATCCAAGGTGAGGTAGCCAATTGGATACAAAATTGGCTTGATGACAGAAGACAGAGGGTGGTTGGAGAGGGTTGTTTTTCAAACTGGATGCCTGTGTCCAGCGGTGTGCCTCAGGGATCGGTGCTGGGTCCGCTGTTATTTGTTATTTATATTAATGATTTGGATGAGAATTTAGGAGGCATGGTTAGTAAGTTTGCAGATGACACCAAGATTGGTGGCATTGTGGACAGTGAAGAAGGTTATCTAGGATTGCAACGGGATCTTGATAAATTGGGCCAGTGGGCCGATGAATGGCAGATGGAGTTTAATTTAGATAAATGTGAGGTGATGCATTTTGGTAGATCGAATCGGGCCAGGACCTACTCCGTTAATGGTAGGGCGTTGGGGAGAGTTATAGAACAAAGAGATCTAGGAGTACAGGTTCATAGCTCCTTGAAAGTGGAGTCACAGGTGGATAGGGTGGTGAAGAAGGCATTCGGCATGCTTGGTTTCATTGGTCAGAACATTGAATGCAGGAGTTGGGATGTCTTGTTGAAGTTGTACAGGGCATTGGTGAGGCCACACTTGGAGTACTGTGTACAGTTCTGGTCACCCTATTATAGAAAGGATATTATTAAACTAGAAAGAGTGCAAAAAAGATTTACTAGGATGCTACCGGGACATGATGGTTTGACTTATAGGGAGAGGTTAGACAGACTGGGACTTTTTTCCCTGGAGAGTAGGAGGTTAAGGGGTGATCTTATAGAAGTCTATAAAATAATGAGGGGCATAGATAAGGTAGATAGTCAAAATCTTTTCCCAAAGGTAGGGGAGTCTATAACGAGGGGGCATAGATTTAAGGTGAGAGGGGAGAGATACAAAAGGGTCCAGAGGGGCAATTTTTTCACTCAAAGGGTGGTGAGTGTCTGGAACGAGCTGCCAGAGGCAGTAGTAGAGGCGGGTACAATTTTGTCTTTTAAAAAGCATTTGGACAGTTACATGGGTAAGATGGGTATAGAGGAATATGGGCCAAGTGCAGGAAATTGGGACTAGCTTAGTGGTATAAACTGGGCGACATGGACATGTTGGGCCGAAGGGCCTGTTTCCATGTTGTAACTTCTATGATTCTATGATTCTATGATTAGCATTAACTGGACACTCTGACCTCATACTGCCATTAACCAAGCATTCCAACTTCACAATGCCATTAACGCAAGTAGTCCAACTTCACATTGCTATTAACAAGCAGACAAAATAGATTTATTGGATCTTTAGGAACTCTGCTTTAATCTGTGATTGAGAAAAGCTGCATTGTGATTCCTCAATGTTTTATTGAAGCATATCTTGTCTACTGTCAAGATGACAATCACATCTTGCCTTTCTTCCTGTCTCAAAGATGGTTATTACTTACAATTCCATGCAGCTGGTTGGTATCAGTTGCACCAGGTGGATGTGCCATCTTCTCCATCGTCTGTGCCAAATGTCGAGAGCCGTAAAGTGAATCAGTCTCAGACCAATATTCAAATGCTTCTTCTCCATCAAAAAAAATGAGCTGCAGGGTAAGATCTGGCCTGTCATTAATATCCTAAACAAAGGAGAAATAATTTTAACTGTAAACTTATAGAAATTTACCCACATTAAAAATGGAATATCTGGATAACTGACTGAATAAAATGATATTTCTGTTGAGACAATTTCAAAAATTGAAACTCAATGAAATGTTGGAACAAAGAAAATACACGTAGACCACACTTTGGCAAAATAACACCGATCTGGGCTAGTCCCTAAATCATAACACTTTGGAATGTACTGTTTCAGGTGCTATTATAAAATATGCCTTTCTTCTTGAATCACTATTTTGATGATGTTTCAATTTAAACTCTCGACAGTATGCCCAATATGTAAATCTGCTGTTGAGTCAGTTTCCTGGCAGAAGCCTCCATTTTTTCCAATTCTTTGTGACATAGTATGATGATAAGCCATTTGTACTGCACAATTTTAAATCTTCTTGCTGCACTGGGTTAGAGGTAACCCTTGAAGTGTTCCTGGCCGTTTATGATTTTTGAACCCAAGACTTTGGCATTATTAGCCAATAACCTGCTCACCAATGTTCAGTTTGGGTTCCACCAGGACCACTCGGCTCCAGACCTCATTACAGCCTTGGTCCAAACATGGACAAAAGAGCTGAATTCCAGAGGTGAGGTGAGAGTAAATGCCCTTGACATCAAGGCAGCATTTGACTGAGTGTGGCACCAAGGAGCCCTAGTAAAATTGAAGTCAATGGGAATCAGGGGGAAAACTCTCCAGTGGTTGGAGTCATACCTAGCACAAAGGAAGATGGTAGTGGTTGTTGGAGGCCAATCATCTCAGCCCCAGGACATTGCTGCAGGAGTTTCTCAGGGCAGTGTCCTAGGCCCAACCATCTTCAGCTGCTTCATCAATGACCTTCCCTCCATCATAAGGTCAGAAATGGGGGTGTTCGCTGATGATTGCACAGTGTTCAGTTCCATTCGCAACCCCTCAGACAATGAAGCAGTCTGTGCCCGCATGCAGCAAGACCTGGACAACATCCAGGCTTGGGCTCATAAGTAGCAAGTAACATTCGTGCCAGACAAGTGCCAGGCAATAATCATCTCCAACAAGAGAGAGTCTAACCACCCCCCCTTGACATTCAACGGCTTAACCATTGCCGAATCCCCCACCATCAACATCCTGGGGGTCCCCATTGACCAGAAACTTAAACTGGACTAGCCACATAAATACTGTGGCGACATGAGCAGATCAGAGGCTGGGTATTCTGCAGTGAGTGACTCACCTCCTGTCTCCCTAAAGCCTTTCCACCATCTACAAGGCACAAGTCAGGAGTGTGATGGAATACTCTCCACTTGCCTGGATGAGTGCAGCTCCAACAACACTCAAGAAGCTCGACACCATCCAGGACAAAGCAGCCCATTTGATTGGCACCCTATCCACTCCCTTCACCAGCACATCCTGTAGATAGAACACACTGCAGCCACAGTACACCAGTAGTGGAGAGAGTGATGTTTTTTAAGCTAGTGAGTGAGCAGACAATCAAGCAAGGGTGTGGATATTTATGATGGTGGATGGGCTGCCAATCAAGCGGACTGCTTTGTCCTAAATGGTGTCGACCTTCTGAAGTGTTGTTGCAGCTGAATACATCCAGGCAAGTGGATAGTATTCCATCACTTTCCTCACTTGTGCCTTGTCGGTGGTGGAGAGGCTTTGGGGAGTCTGGAGGTGAGCCAGCTGCTGCAGAACACCCAGCTTCTGACCTACTCTCGAGCCACGGCATTTAAGTGGCTGCTTTAGTTGAGTTTCTGGTCAGTGGTGACCCCTGGGTTGTTGATGGTGGGGGACTCGGCTATCAAGAGGAGGTGATTTGGCTCTCTCTTATTGGAGCTAGTCATTGTCTGATACTTGTGTGGCGTGAATGTTATTTGCCACTTATGATCCGAAGCCTGGATATTGTGTATGTCTTGCTGCATGCATATTGTAACATAACAGCCAATTTTGTGGGCATCAATGTTCCATAATTGCAGTGGGATAAATAACAGTGTTCAGATCCATTCGCAACCCCTCAGATAATGAAGCAGTCCATACCTGCATGCAGCAAGGCCTGGACAACATGCAGGCTTGGGCTGATAAGTGGCAAGTAACATTTGCGCCAGATAAGTGCCAGGCAATGACCATCTCCAACAAGAGAGAATCTAACCACCTCCCCTTGACATTGCCAAATCCCCTACCGTGAACATCCTGGGAGTCACCAGAAACTTAACTGGACCAGCCACATAAATACTGTGGCTACAAGAGCAGGTCAGAGGCTGGGTATTCTACAGAGAGTGACTCACCTCCTGACTACCCAAAGCCTTTCCACCATCTACAAGGCACAAGTCAGGAGTCTGATGGAATACTCTCCACTTGCCTGGATGAGTACAGCTCCAACAACACTCAAGAAGCTCGACGCCATCCAGGACAAAGCAGCCCTCTTGATTGGCACCCCATCCACCACCTTAAACATTCACTCCCTTCACCGCCGGTGCACCGTGGCTGCGGTGTGTACCATCTACTGCAAGATGCACTGCAGCAACTTGCCAAGGCTTCTTCGACAGCACCTCCCAAACCCACGACCTCTACCACCTAGAAGGACAAGGGCAGCAGGCACATGGGAACAACACCACCTGCACGTTCCCCTCCAAGTCACACACCATCCCAACTTGGAAATATATCACCGTTCCTTCATCATCGCTGGTCAAAATCCTGGAACTCCCTACCTACCTATCAACACTGTGGGAGAACCTTCACCACACAGACTGCAGCGGTTCAAGAAGGCGGCTCACCTCCACCTTCTCAAGGGCAATTAGGGATGGGCAATAAATGCTGGCCTTGCCAGCGACGCCCACATCCCGTGAACGAATAAAAAAAAAACAGATTAGCTGTCTCAGTGGTGTTGGTTGAAGGATTATTGTTGATCATGACAGCAAGAGAATTCTGCTTCAAATAGCATCATGTGATCTTTATGTCATCCTGAGCAAGCAGACAGGGCCATGGTTTAACATCTCATCTGAAAGACAGCACCTTCAGCAGTGCAGCACTGGACTATCAGCCTAAATTATTTGCTCAAGCCCTGGAATGGTGCTGGAACCCACAATCTCTGACTCAGAGTCAAAGTGCTACCACTGAGCCATGCTGATTCTACAACGTCCTTATCCCTGCACATTTGTCCAAAAATATCCCCATAAAGTAAATCAGTACATCATGTTATGGTCTTAACCCAATTATTTAGGTTGTGTTAATGCTTTATTGTCAAAGATATCAGTGGGTAGTTTCTGCAAAGGATTAATATCTAGTTAAAATTACTGCATATACTTTTATTACAGATGGTAGATTACTACAGATATCATCAATATTTTTTATTGACTCTCGGCGCTGGTATACTTTTGTGTGTCTTTTTAGCATCTTGTGTTGACAGGCCATGGTGCTAACAGGCTGAATTAATGTACAAACCACCTAGGCATCTGAGGGGTACCACAGGAAAGGCGACCCAATTTGAAATCCCCTCCTCCTAAATATCTGTATTAGTTTTATCAGTGGCAGCAGTGAGTTCTTCTACAGCTTCTGTCAAACTTTACCAGTACCAGAGTGAAGTCTGAAACGTCACCATATTAATCATCCTTCTTGTGATCACCTTCTAGCAGAGAATGTGAAAATGCAGAAAAAAGGTTCATTTTTTAATGTAGATGGCATGAAAAAGGTGAATATTGTTGAAATGTTAAACTACAACATACATTAATGTTTAGCTTAACATTTTAACAATCTCTTTTGGATGGCTTGGTACAAGCGAGTGATATCAAATAACATAGAATTTTAAGTGATAATTTACCAGGTTAATTATTTACAATGTCAGTGCTGTGATGTATCATTTATTAAGGAGTACCTTCATCTCAAGTAGCAGATTGTCCAGTGCACGAGCCAGTTCCAACATCATGGCACATGGTACAGCAGAATCTGTGGCACCCACGTATACTCTGCTATACCACCACTTGTTGTAGTATTTTGAGTCATGGTGACAAGCCAGCACCAGTCTTCGCTTGGCTGAGGGATTCAGGGTACTGATTATATTTGAAAATGTGACCGTTCCATAGGGTATTGCCTCGTGGAATGTGTCCTCTTCAGTTACCCAGCCAGCCTGGAGTTCACTTAACCGATTCACAATGTGCTGTGGAGAAAAACAAATTTAACAAGGATTAACTCTCATAGAAGCTGAAGAAGTAGCTAGGTAAAAGGCATCTTAATCTGGAATTTCTATTGACTTTTTTTCTTAATAGAGGCACAGTAATATAGGAACAGGAGTAGGCCATTCAGCCCCTCGAGCCTGTTTAGCCATTCAATGGGATCATGGCTGATCTGTATCCCTAACTCCATTTACCCGCCTTGGCTCCAAATCCCTTAATACTCTTGGCTAGGAAAGATCCATCGAACTCGGATTTAAAATTATGGGAGAGAGTTCCACACTTCTGCCACCCTTTGCGCGAAGAAGTATTTCCTAACTTCACTCCTGAATGGCCTGGCTCTGATTTTAAGGTTATGTTCCCTTGTCCTAGACTCGCCCACCAGCAGAAAAAGTTTCTCTCCATCTCGCCTATCAATTCCTTTCAAAATTCTAAACACCTCAATCAAATCCCCCTTAATCTTCTATCTTCCAGGGAATTCAAGCCTACTTTATGTAATCTCACCTCATTATTTAACCCTTGGAGCCCTGGTCACACACTGGTTAAGGTTTCATTCCATCATACATGAATTCTTGTGTTCATCTCTATAGAGGTGCCAACCTAAGGGCAGGAACTGATAAGATGAAAACAAAATTGAAGGGGGATTTGTCCCTGGGCCACTTTCATGCCTCTGTTAGCAGACTTCTGCAACTCCGAGTGGCATTTGCAGAGGCCCGGGCCTCTGCAAATGCCACTCGGAGTTGCCTTCACTTCAATTAATAGGCAGGGAGACAGTAGAGGGATTTGTGCCTTTGAAAGGGTGAGTGGTATACCTTGAAACCTCACCTGTCCAAAGGGAATTGTTACTTTTAGTAATTGTAGTAGCATTCTCTTAACCCTTCCACCAGATCAACTGGACTGACAGGCAGGATACTGAGAGTATTGCATTTGTCATTCTACTGCATGCTGACTAGGGAACAGGGTCAGACTGGACAAGAACCCGCAGCTGTAGACTGCTTAACATGCCCAGAGTCAAAATGTCACTCTTGGAAGAAATTAATTTTTCTTTGAATCATGGTATCTGTGATTTTACCCAACTATTCTAGTTAGGGCATAAATTTCCTTTAAACTTCTGAAAACATTTACTGTCAGACAGAAATCCTGAGAGTTTTACATATTCAAATTCACCCCTTCCTATTGTGTGAATAAAAAGTGCTGAAATAATTTCACTGTGCTGATTCTTTCATTTGGCATTTACCAACTGATGGACTGTAAGTTCACAAGTGTCACTGATGTATCTTTACCTGTGATCTTACCTCTGTCCCTGCTTATTGTAGCACCAGTGCATGGAGTTCTGCTTCGGAATGGGAAGGCCTTCCAGTTCTGAGATGAATATAGGAACAGGAGTAGGCTATTCAGCCCCTCAAGCCTGCTCCGCCATTCAGTTAGATCATGGCTGATCTGTATCTCAACTCGATTTGCCCGCCTAAGCTCCATATCCCTTGATATCCTAACCTATCAAAAGTCAGTCGATCTCAGACTTGAAATCGCCAATTGTCCTAGAATCCACAGCCTTTTTGGGGAGAGAATTCCAGATTTCTACTACCCTCTGTGTGAAAACATATTTCCGATTTCCCTCCTAAATGGCCTAGCTCTAACATTAAGATTATGTCCCCCTTGTTCTTCATTCCTCCACCAGAGGAAATAGTTTCCTGTATCTACCCTATCGAATCCTTTTAACAATTTAACACCTCGATGAGATCACCCCTTCAATCTTCTATACTTATGGGAATGAATATAAGCCAAGCCTATGCAAGCTAAAGTTGCTTCATTCTGACACGAAGCTTCCAGGGTAAATGAAACTTTAATGTACTTCATTGTTTTACAGGCGCTCTCTACTCACCTGGCGCACAGCAACGTTTCCAATAGAGCCTGGATATCTTTCCCTAAGCATTGGTCTCAGATCATTATACCACATCAGAGAAATGTTGGTCAGTGATGTAATGTTCCGGATGTCGGTCGCAGCCAGGTACTTGGGCTTATGGAGCAGCTGGTAATTTAAAGACATTGAGTTAGTTAGAAAATTAAAAATATGTGAAGCAAACTGTTATTACAAAAACATGAGGTTTCTAGTCTTTTGTTTATAAAGGCATTTATTTTTATGTTCGTTTATGATCTCCCCAGGCTGTGCACCATTCCTCAATGAAAGTCAACTGGAAAGAAAGCATTGAGTAATTCTCCCATGGTTGATAGAGGGTGCGGAAATAAGCCAGCCATGTGCCAATATCACTCTATGTCTGGCTTCTAGGAGGTATATAAGCAGCTACGGGTGATTGGGGTAACGCCTGGCATCAATCAACTCAATGCCCCTCCACAAAGCATGGTCGCAATGAATAACTCACTGCATAAAGAATCCCGGACACAAAGCTTCTTCCTACAACAGTACTCTGTGGAACATGATATTAGAGCTGAAGGCACTGCATTACAATGCCACTCTCACTAGTTTACAGCCTTTAACAGCAATCTCAGCACCATTACCAAAAACTGAAATCTATAAAGGGGAACATTACTTACAATTTATGAAAATTACTTTGGTTAGGCGATATCTTTATAGTTTTATATCTGTTCTTCCTGACAAAGTATTTGGCAAACATTTATTTTGAAATACATACAATGCGATGATCGATGTTCCAAAATAAACATTTGCTAAAAACATAGAAACTTGTCATAGAGTCTCATTCCTGTGACAATATTATTATGAAACTAATGTGTGGGTCACTGGCTGTTCTTGACTTTAAAATGTTGTAAAACTGACAGCAAAATCCCTTTTGAAAAGTGAAAACCAGCAATTGGATTAACTATATTAGTTATATAAAGTCACCTAAACCCTGGGACAATTCATACTATGTGTAAATCTAAGCAGTATTTTTTTTACTTTTAATGTAATGCACAAGATCATTTAATCTTCCCTATTCTAGGGCCGA
This sequence comes from Heptranchias perlo, assembly GCF_035084215.1. Classification (NCBI taxonomy): domain Eukaryota; kingdom Metazoa; phylum Chordata; class Chondrichthyes; order Hexanchiformes; family Hexanchidae; genus Heptranchias; species Heptranchias perlo. The sequence continues at coordinate 14,675,442 of NC_090332.1, read as the reverse complement.
TTTTAACCCTACCCACCCAGTGGGAATAGGACGGGTGGTTAAAATGGCGGCCAGGCACTTTCTGCTGTCTTCCCATTACCACTGCCATTTTAACTACTAGGATTTTGGCAGCTTCAGGGCTGCTCGCTGCAGGCAGATGGGGGTATTATTAATATCTAAAAGTTAGGGTTCGATGACGTCGTTCAGACCCCAACGTCATTTTTACTCGGGGTCGCGCACAGTGCTGGACCTTATCAGCGAAACCTGGCAACAGGCAGGATCGGGGCCAGAAGAGGCCCAGGTAAGTTTGAATTGTTTGAAGATTTCCTTGTGGGCCAGGAGAAGCAGGAGTGATCCTCCGGGCCAAACGAGGAAGCCTTGGTCCTATCCTGCCCGGGCTTCGCTCCCCCTCTCCTTTCCACTTCCCATATGCTGGGGACTGCTTCCTTGGGTCCCTGGCGGTGGCTGCCTCCTGTCACCTGAAGTGCCTCACCCATCTGCTGGCCAGGTAGCGATTCCCAGCTACAGGCGGGAGTCTGCTGCAACATGGCAATGAGGCCCAGGAGTTAAAATGGCCAGAGCTTCATGCCTGCCCCAGCCCCCTCCAGCTGCATTCACACTAGTTAAAATTGGGGTTTTTGTATTAGTGACAACCTTACATAGGATTAATGTAAGGAGTCGTACAACACCAGGTTATAGTCCAACAGCTTTATTTGAAATCACAAGCTTTCGGAGCTTTGCTCTGTTGGCCAGGGGCTGCAGAAAAGTATTGAATTTATTTTGAATTGCTAACAAAGACACTAACTTTTGAACTGAAGTGACCTGGAGTTCAGTCACTGGTCTGAGCTGGCCGGAACCGGTTTGAATTAGTTCCGCTTCTAAGGGACAAAGGAGCTGTGATGGGACACCAGTCCTTATTTAGAAAAGGAGTAATGAGGTGATGCTACCTAACCCCTTGGAACAGAGCCAATCAGGGGATGACACTGACCACTCGAGGAACTTTAAGCCAACCGGAGAAGACAGCATCATTCGAAAAGACAGACTTGGAGTTAAAACTGAAGAATTGCAGGCTTGGTGCCAGTGTTTGTGTGCGAAACTCCAGAGACTAACCATTGCGGAAGTAGAGACCCTACGTCAGGGATGTAGAGACGACGTCAAGAGAGAGAGAACGAAACGCCTGGCCAGCGTCAGCTCTCCTTTCCGGGTAATACAATATCCTTTCTATTCTGTGACCACTCAGGGAGTGTTAATCAGAGAAACTTAGTGGGTGTGCGTTTAAATCCTAGTTTGAGTATAAAACTGTATAACCTGCTGTAAACTGCATGCCTATATCTAACCAGACGTATAAGCGGTATGTACATGATCTAATAACGTTAATAAAGCGAATTGAGGATTAAGAGAGAATTGACTCTTCTGCTCTGTGTACTAAGCCAGTAATCGTAACCGGTGACCTCCGGTCAACAGCTCCTTCGTCACCTGATGAAGGAGCAAAGCTCCAAAAGCTTGTGATTTCAAATAAAACTGTTGGACTATAACCTGGGTTGTACGACTCCTTACATTTGTCCACCCCAGTCCATCACCGGCATCTCCACATCATACATAGGATTACATAGAGTATACAGCACAGAAACAGGCCATTTGGTCCAACAGATCCATGCCGGTGTTTATACTCCACACGAGTCTCCTCCCACCATTCTTCATCTAACCTCCTCAACATATCCTTACATTCCTTTCTCCCTCATGTGTTTATCCAGCTTCCCCTTAAATACATCTATGCTATTCACGTCAAGATTCAGGAATTGGACTAGGGAATCGTAAGTACAATTTCAAAATTTGCGGACGACACCAAATTGGGGTTATAATTAATACTGAGGAGGACTGCGACAAAATACAGGAAGACATTAATAAACTTGCAGAATGGCTGTGTAATTGGCAAATGAATTTCAATATAGATAAATGTGAGGTGGTACATATTGGTAGGAAGGATAAGGAGCCACATACTCCTTGGAAAATAAGGAATATGTGGCTCCTTGTCACATACTCCTTATTGTGGTAATGAATTCCACATTCTAACCACTCTCTGGGCAAAGAAGTTTCTCCTGAATTCCCTATTGGATTTATTAGTGACGATCTTATATTTATGGCCCCTAGTTCTGGTCTCCCCTGCAAGTGGAAACATCTTCTTTACATCTACCCTATCAAACCCTTTCATAGTCTTAAAGACCTCTATCAGGTCACCCTTCAATCTTCTCTTTTCTAGAGTCTTCTTCAGTGCCTCTATAACCTTTTTATAATATGGAGACCAGAAGTGTTCACAGTACTCCAAGTTTGGTCTAACCAAGCTATTTCACAAGTTTAACATAACTTCCCTGCTTTTCAATTCTATCCCTCTAGAAATGAACCCTTTATGGCCTTATTAACCTGCGTCGTTACTTTTGGTGATTTGTGTATCTGTACCCCCAGATCCCTCTGCTCCTCTACCCCATTTAGACTCTTATTTTCCAAGGAGTGTGTGGCTCCTTGTCCTTCCTACCAAAATGTACCACCTCACATTTATCTATATTGAAATTCATTTGCCAATTACACAGCCATTCTGCAAGTTTATTAATGTCTTCCTGTATTTTGTTGCAGTCCTCCTCAGTATTAATTATAACCCCAATTTGGTGTCGTCTGCAAATTTTGAAATTGTACTTACGATTCCCAAGTCCAATTCCTGAATCTTGCCAGATAGTTGACAGATAAAGAAGGCAGCACAAATGAGTTATATTCTAAACCTCACTTCCCATCTCTTCCCAAAATATGGTGAGTGATTATTTTAGTGATGCTATGTCTTAAAATCCTTCTTAATGACAGGCCCCAGGGAGACAGAAGCTCAGCGAAAAATCCCTCCGCTTTTCTTCATTTTAAAATGTAAACTACAACCTCTGTCTACACACTTGTACCACAATGAAACCTCAGTTCCTAAAACCTACCTTTTCTTCTCTCCATGGTGCTTTGTATTGACCTTGCTCGTGGGTTTGGCAGAAGATTGTTGTCAAATGAAATAAAACCACAAATAGAAGATAAATCAAGCTCTTGCTGCTAGCCATCTCTAGCTGTTGTAACAGGCACACACTTTTTTCTTGCTCTCTCTCCCTCTTTCCCGTCACAGGCTAATGTGCAATCTTGTGAGTCTAATCAGAGCACACAGAGTATTTAAAAGCCTTCCTTTTTTGTTTACGTCATTCCAGATTGCCTTTGATTGGCAAATAATGAGTAAGTAAGAAACCATCTTCAGCAAGATCTGCTGTGATTATTGGCTTATCTGTCTTGTATGTTTTCTTAAATGTAACAAATCCAAATGGACCATGAAAAGATCTTAGACATTTCAAGATGATTCTGCCTCTACTGGGGAAGCTATCAACTCCAGTAAAACCTGCAAGATTTTCCTAAAATTAAATAGCAGTACAAAAAAGTTGGATAACAGGCATTAACATTTGTAGTTTCTGTGTCACAAAGATCACTGAATTGTTGCTGTCTCAGGAAGCGAAGTAAGTAAAATAAATACAGCCAGTTTTAGGAACATACAGCAAAAAAACGAAAAGGGGAAAGCCAGGGTGCAATAGCAACGCAATGAACGCATTTATTGTTGTTGAGTAATAAGTGATCACTGCTGCTTTTTATAAAATAACTTTATCTCCCCAATTTTCTAATCTCCCCTCCTCAAGTTGCTAACTCCCTCAGTGGGTACCATCCTTCAGTATCATGCCCAAGTGGCTATTATTCCTTGACTATAAGTGCCAGCAGGCTGTGGAAGAAATTACAGCTGAGCCTGACTCTGTGCTCACCTGATGCCTGTATGTAGTAGAGGCCACTACTCTGTCATTTAATGCTGACATTCCCTTCCCAGCACAGACAAGGGATCAAACTTGTTGACTTCCTGATCTGTACAGCTAAGAGATGTGGATACTACCTCTTAGCCATCAAGACGTCCAACACCCAGACCCTAAAATTGCTTGGGTCGTCATCCCAGTAATGATGCTGGAATCACACCGGATGTTGCCCTCCAGCACAGATTCTACTGTTGAGGTCAGTGGGAGGGCACCTCACATGCATTGGGCAAGCGGGTGCAAGTACCATTATGGACGCCTCTGATGCCCGTCAGCCCCCTGCCCAAAAAAATACCAATGATCGACTAGGGAGGAGGCATGGTTTTCCCAGGCACCCTCGCTGTGATCCTACCAATGTGCTATCAGCCCCCTGAGCAAGGAAACTGATCTAATTCTTCAGGGGTCCAGACCACTTGCCAGGCCCCTACTAGTGAGGCCTATGTATGCCTTTGTGGAAGCTGGTACGCCTCACTCATTGTAGCAGTCACCACACAAATGCCGGCTCCTGACTATGGACCAACAGCAGGAACTCCCAGCTTAAGGAATGTCACCCCCTGCCTTGTCATTTGCCTTGAAAGGGGTGAATAGAAGTTCCGCCCTTTACAAGACACTGAGGAAAATCTCAGGACAGCAGGTTTCAGCAGCTGTCCTGCCAGACTTACAGAATTTTGACAATTTAAGGGCCCCACTCTCTGCTGACTGGAAATTTTATTATCAGATAGAATCACACTAAAAGTTGTTCCATTTTAACAAGCTTGCTGTGCAGAATAATGCTCTGTAGAATACTAGGCTGACATTTTAGTATGCTATCAGGCTCCAGATCCGTCCCGGGAATCCCCGATTTTCGCAGCCCCCCCCCCCCGCCACGATCGCACCCGCTTGAGGGTGCGACAATCGAGCCCAGGGTGTCTAATTATTCCAACAAAGAGCAAATTTACGAAGCATCAGATTTAACACCGTTTTTGATAATCTTGTTTTTCATCCATGTTGTCCCATCTAAAAGTATTTCACATACTCTGACAACACAGCAGAATTCTACTTTCAAATTAAACTCCTCCAGGGATGCTGTCACTTTGCAGCACAGATATGACACTTTGTTGTTGATTGTCGAAATAACGTGAATTAAAAGGACAGCATCTTTGTGAAGGAGTGATTGGCAAATTACTTTGTACTTGTTTTCCAGCACACAATGTCATGATATGAAATGCGTCATTGACTTATTTACATGCATTGTCGTCATGACCAAAGCAATACATGGGCTGTTCTGGCTCTTCTTCCTCCCCAAAGAAAAATAAATTACCAAACCGTTTCTTTTCTAAAGATACTATCCCTTTAAGGAATTCTGCTCTGCTCCACTCACCTCTGATCTTTATAATACCCAGCGGTAGCTATTTACAGAAAATTACTTTTTCAGATGTTATGTGATAGAAACCATATGTGCATTGTGAAAACTGCATAAACCATTTTGTACTCAAAAGACTATTCTCATGAAATGTTTAACCAGCCAGTTTTGAAGTGCTTAAAAGGTCCCCAGTTCTACCCTTTTTGTGAGGGTAGATTTTATGAATTTGTACTCCTGGCTTGGCTTGCTGGGAGGGCATATTGGGAGTTCCGACAGGTAGCTGAGTGGGCCTCATAGATTGCCATCTATAATTTATGACTTTGACTGGGGTGGACTCAGTGCCGTAAACAGTGCAAACAATTTTACAACACCAAGTTATAGTCCAACAATTTTATTTGAAAATCACAAGCTTTCGGAGGCTTCCTCCTTCCTCAGGTGAATGTCAAGAAATCCTCGAACCTTTCGCATTTATAAATCACAGAACAATACCTGGTGATTACAGTTAGTCTTTCCAACTGCCCGTTGACAAGGCAATCAAAGTGTTCAGACAGAGAGGTGTTACCTACAGGGCCACCGAATATACAAAGAAACAAAAAAAACAGAGAGAGAGGGAGGCAGAAACATAGAAACATCCGGAAGGAAGAGAAAGACAGCAAATGACCCGTTATATTAAAAACAGATAACTTTTGTTCGCTGGTGGGGTTACGTGTAGCGTGACCTGAACCCAAGTTCCCGGTTGAGGCCGTCCTCATGGTTGTTTTTTTTTGGTTGTTTGTATATTCGGTGGCCCTGTAGGTAACACCTCTCTGTCTGAACACTTTGATTGCCTTGGCAACGGGCAGTTGGAAAGACTATCTGTAATCACCAGGTATTGTTCTGTGATTTATAAATGCGAAAGGTTCGAGGATTTCTTGACATTCACCTGAGGAAGGAGGAAGCCTCCGAAAGCTTGTGATTTTCAAATAAATTTGTTGGACTATAACTTGGTGTTGTAAAATTGTTTACAATTGTCAACCCCAGTCCATCACCGGCATCTCCACATCATGGTAAACAGTGCAGGCTAGGGGAAGTTCGGGAGTAGGGGGGAAAGGAGGGGGAGGGGCCAGCAAAACCAAATACATGGATGCTCTCAATCTTAGAGATAAAGGCCTAGAAATTTGGTTTTTGAATGATCCCTGCTCTGGAACGGGTAGGCCCAAGGCGCACCCGATATTGGGTATCAGGCCTCATTTACATGAGGCTGGTAAACTGCAGACACCTGCACGGTATTCCCAGCCAGCTAGCTGGTGAAGAAGATTTTAATTTCGGGCCGCTCCACTGTTAATTAGTAGTTTTCCTACCTGTCTCAAGGATGGACGTGAATTTTTATTTCTTGGCATTTGGGTAATGGGATATTTGAGCCAATCAATATTTTAATGAGCAAGCAACAACAACTTACAATTCTGTAACAGTCTTCACCAGCAGGCAATGACCATCAGCTAGGTCCTTAGACAGGGGCAGGTGGGGGAGGGGGGAAGTGATGGGGACAGGGGTGGGGAGGGATGCCTTTACATATAGGGTGGGTGGCGCACATCCGGTGCATAATGAGCAGACGTACCCCGCCCACCAGATTGGATGCATAGGCACCAATTTTGTGCTTGTGATTGGGTGGTTTTACAGAACTTCATCTGGAAGCAAAACTTCTCTAATGCTCTCCTAACTGGTCTCCCTGCCTCAAAACCCTATAAGCCTTAACTCAAATACTGTGGCCCACTTCCTCACAAGCTAACATCAACTTATCATCGCTACCTTTCTACTGTTTCCCCGTGACGTGTGTTAATTTCAGAATTCTTATTGTGAGGAGGACACAAAGAGTCTGCATAGGGATGTAGACAGATTAAGTGAGTGGGCAAGAGATGGCAGATGGAGTATAGTGTGGGAAATGTGAGGTTAATCACTTTGGTAGGATGAATAGAAAAACAGAATATTTTTTAAATGGTGAGAAACTATTAAATGTTGGTATTCAGAGAGACTTGGGTGTCCTTGTACAAAAAGCACAAAAAGTTATGCAGATACAGCGGGCAGTTAGAAATGCAAATGGCATGTTGGCCTTTATTGCAAGGGGGTTGGAGTACAAGAGTAAGGAAGTCTTACTACAGTTGTACAGGGCTTTAGTGAGACCTCACCTAGAGTACTTACTCTTTGGTCTCCTTATCTAGGGAAGGATATACTTGCCTCGGAGGCGGTGCAACAAAGGTTCACTAGATTAATTCCTAGGAGGAGAGGGTTGTCCTATGAAGAGAGGTTGAATAAAATGGGCCTATACTCTCTGGAGTTTAGAAGAACAAGAGGTGACTTCATTGAAACGTATAAGATTATGAGGGGTAGATGCTGAGAGATTGTTTCCCCTGGTTAGAAAGTCTAGAACTAGGGAGCATTGTTGCAGGATAAGGGGTTGGCCATTCAAGACTGAGATGTAGAGGAATTTCTTCACGCAGAGGGTTGTGAAACTTTGGAATTCTCTATCCCAGAGGGCTGTGGATGCTGAGTCATCGAATATATTCAAGGCTGAGATGGATAGATTTTTGGACTCTAAGGGTGGGGGGGGGGTGGGGGGGTTAGTGGAAGAGGACACACACGGGCAGAATTGGAGGAACGGAGAGTTCAGGAAGCTTACGGAGATAGGGAGAGGGGAGGGCATGAAGGGATTTAAACGTAAGGATAAGAATTTTAAATTTGAGGCATTATAGGATCAGGAATCAGTGTAGGTCAGCGAGGACAAGGGTGATAGGTGAGTGGGACCTGGTGCAGGATAGGATATGGGAAGCAAAGTTTGATGAGCTGAAGTTTATGGAGGGTGGAGGATGGGAGGCTAGCCAGGAAAGCACTGCATTAGAGTCTGGAGTTGACAATGAGGTTTTCAGCAGCAGGTGGACTTAGGTAGGGATGGAGGCAGGCGATGTTATGAAGGTGGTAGTAGACGGTCTTTGTGATGAAGAGGATATGGGGTTGGAAGCTCAATTTGGGGTCAAACAGGATGCCAAGTTGTGAACAGTCTGGTTCAACCTAAGACAATAGTGAGGAAGGGGAAGGACTTCCAATGTTTAACTGGAGGGAACTGCAGCTCATTCAAGACTGGATGTCAGGCAAGCGGTCAGACAACAAAGCAGCACCAGAGGGGTCGAGTGAGATTCTGGAGATGTAGAGCTGGATGTCCTCAGTGTACATATGGAATCTGACCCCATGTCTTGCAATGATGTCATCAAGGGGTAGCATGTGGATGAGGAAGAGGAGGGGGCCAAGTTGTTGAACAAGTTGATCCTATTCTAGTTCATAGGAAAACCCGTAAACGTTGTCAATGATGTCACAATGATATGCATTGTTACTATTTGATACTTTTTGGGTCACTCTGTACTGCTAAAGAATGCTAAGAATCAACAGATAACCCCAGTCACAACAGATAGCATTCAGTACCTGCCAAAATTGGGAGAATGGTTGTCATGTGTTACGCACTGTTCATATTACAAAGATAAATGCAGAAATAGAAGAATAACTGCATAGTTTCAGTTACAATGTGTTTTTAGTTAGGTAATCGTAAATGTATGTTTTAATGTGATGTGCTGCTATGTATAAGAAAGAGAAAAGAAAGAACTTGAATTTAAGTAGAGCCCTCTTATGTCCTCAAGATATCGCAAAAGACTTCACAGCCAATGGCTTACTCCTGAAGTGTAGTCACTGTTATGTAGACAAATGCAGCAGCCAAATTGTGCACAGCAAGGCTCCACGAACAGAAAATCAGATGAAACTGTTTTTGATGGTGTTGGTTGAGGGAGAAATATTGACCAGTTCACTGGGAAATCTCCCTGCCCTCCTTCCAATAGTGCCATGGGATCTTTCACATCCACCTGACAGGGCTTCAGTTTAATGTCTCATTCACCTCCAACAGTCCAATAGTCTCTGTTATAAGCTGAAATATTAGCTGCTTGAGTTCAGAGTGAGGCCTGAACCCATAATCTTCTTACTCAGAAGCAAGATTGCTACCAATTTAGGCCAAGCTGACACTGAGCAATACTGCAATTGTATTAGCTATCTGTGTGCTTGAGATGCTACTAATATTTGCTGTTGTTGGCGGATTGTGCAGTAGGCAACTTTCTTACATGATGGTGCAAATCTAGGTGGTTGATCTCGCAACACTACCCAAATCAGTTTGTATCATGCTCTGTAAGAGGACAAGCGACTGGTATACTTCATTGTATAGCTAGATCCATGAAATTGTAATCACAAAGTGCCTAATCAAGTCCTCTTGAGATGATAAGATTGAGGGGACTAGCATAAGTAGAATGTATGTCGAGGGTGAGGTTGTGGGAGGGCAGGAGTTCAAAGAAATCAGAGGAGAAGTTTCAAGGGGAATTTAGATAAAAGTTGGAATCACGGAGAATGATTTGCCGCTTGGTGCAGAGGTTGAGTGAGGAGGGAGAAGATGTTGGCTAGGAAGGTGCCCGGGGAGTAGACAAAAAGATGCTTTGTTTGTTATTACTCAGTTTTTTAAATTGGCAAATTTTCAGCAAAACTGCAAAACTGATTACCAGTGGCATTTAAAGAATACCGTTCATTTAAACTTTACATATATTATTGTATTGATGTTTCAAGCAGCTGAAATTATCCATAAAAGATTTGCTATTTGAACAACATGAAAAAATACTTTAAAACATTAAGAGAGTTTCAAAATACCAGGCTGTATCTAGCCTCTATCCAGCTGGTGCATTATTGGGTGAGGATTGGGGTTGGATATGGCTGTGGTGTCCACTATTCAAATAACTACCTGACACTCACATACGATAAAGGCCACTTGGATGATCAACACCCATGAAACTGTACTCCAGCAAGAAGTCAATGTCTTGAGGGTATGAGGGAGAAGAAAATAGTCAAGAAAAGAAAAGCCAGTGCAGATTTATGTAAGGTTCTATCTGCCAAACCTGTTTTTTGCTCTAGTTAGATCATGTTTTGAGAACTGTGTTTAGTTTTGGGCACAACAGGAAAAGAACTCTTGCACACAACACTGATCCCAAGTGTAAAGCGAATGAACAACAAAGAAAGATTATTGAGGTCTTTAAGTCTTACGGTCTGGAAAGAAATACATGAGATTTTATATTATAGACAGATAACATACACCAAAAAGCCAGTAAAGTAGAAAAGAACATAAATAGATTCTGCTGATAAGAAAATTAAAAACAGGTCAGGAAGTAACTCTACTCAAAAAAGAAAGTGACAAATGCTTGGAAATAATCTGCGAAGCAGCAGAGTAGAAGCAAAAACAATGGGATTGTTCAAAATATAGTTGGGTGTCATGATGGGAGAATTAGGGTACTAGAGAAATAAGCTTTGATGAACGGCAATTCTTTTTCTCCCCCCTGCATTTTCTTACACAACATATCTAGAGATTACTTAATAGAACAAATAAGCTGATTAATTGTTAGTAGTCAAGATGTTTCATAATATGGCTTGCGATATAATGAATTGGATATTATTAAAGTTACAAACTTAAATGAAAAGTTGCATTCCTAATCAGACTATTATGGCTCATTGAATCAAGTTGCTTTTAAATCATTACTTACATCATACATTCCACCCCCAATTCCTTGCACCAATCTGAAACTTCAATGAAAACTAATTAGACCACCATGGATATTAACAATTATTCCACACAACAGGAATTGACAAAATATATTCACTCTCCTATAAACAATTTACAAAAATATAAACATATACAACTACAACCCTTTATACTACAATTATAGACTTTAGATCATTTATGATGCATGCAGGGTTGCTCTTCACATGCAATCAATACTAAAGAACTCAAATCAATAATTAGTCGAATTATATTACAGATAAAAACCTATTGCTTTGAACCTATTAATTTGAAAGTCTTTATGCACCTCCCTTTTCACATACAAGTCTAATACAAAACTCAACATAGCTTCATGATACGTAACAGAAGAGAGTACTACAGAATGGCTTTCTAATGTTGCTTTTATATTACATCATTGCTGCTGGAGGCAGCCCTTCCTCTAGTGACAGCATGCAACATAAACATGTAAGGAGTCGCACAACACCAGGTTATAGTCCAACAGCTTTATTTGAAATCACAAGCTTTCGGAGCTTTGCTCCTTCGTCAGGTGAGTGAAGGGTTGCATAAAGGCACAGCATATATAGTCAGAGAACAATGTCTGGTGATTACAGATAATCTTTCCAACTGCCCTTTATCACACCTCGGCAGAGAGATAATCACAGCAATCAAAGGAGTGAATGATGTTCAGACAGGTTAGTCACGGAAACATTACATCCAAGAATACTGAATACACAAGGGGTCAAATCACAAAGACAGAGAGAGAGAGAGAGACCAGAAAGACAGAGAGAGAGAGAATGACAAGTTGTATTAAAAACAGATAACTTTTTTTCGCTGGTGGGGTTACATGTAGCGTGACATGAACCCAAGATCCCAGTTGAGGCCGTCCTCAAGGGTGCGGAACTTGGCTATCAATTTCTGCTCGACGATTTTGCGTTGTCGTGTGTCTCGAAGGCCGCCTTGGAGAATGCTTACCCGAAGATCGGAAGCTGAATGTCCTTGACTGCTGAAGTGTTCCCCGACTGGGAGGGAACCCTCCTGTCTGGCAATTGTTGTGCGGTGTCCGTTCATCCGTTGTCGCAGTGTCTGCATGGTCTCGCTGATGTACCATGCTCCGGGGCATCCTTTCCTGCAACATATGAGGTAGACAACATTGGCCGAGTCACAGGAGTATGAACCATGTACCTGGTGGGTGGTGTCCTCTCGTGTGATGGTGGTATCTGTGTCGATGATCTGGCATGTCTCCTGAAAGCTGGGTAATTTGCTGCGAACGATGGTCTGTTTGAGGTTAGGTGGCTGTTTGAAGGCGAGTAGTGGAGACGTGGGGATGGCCTTAGCGAGGTGTTCGTCGTCATCGATGACATGTTGAAGGCTGCGAAGAACATGGTGTAGTTTCTCCGCTCCGGGGAAGTACTGGACGACGAAGGGTACTCTGTTGGTTGTGTCCCGTGTTTGTCTTCTGAGTAGGCCTATGCGATTTTTTGCTGTGGCCCGTTGGAACTGTCGATCGACGAGTCGAGCGTCATAACCCGTTCTTACGAGGGCGTCTTTCAGCGTCTGTAGGTGTCCATCGCGTTCCTCCTCGTCTGAGCCAATCCTGTGTATTCGCAGGGCCTGTCCATAGGGGATGGCCTCTTTGACGTGGTTAGGGTGGAAGCTGGAGAAGTGGAGCATCATGAGGTTGTCCGTGGGCTTGCGGTAGAGTGAGGTGCTGAGGTGCCCTTCTTTGATGGAGATTTGTGTGTCCAAGAATGAAACCGATTCTGAGGAGTAGTCCATGGTGAGTTTGATGGTGGGATGGAACTTGTTGATGTTATCGTTTAGTCTCTTCAGTGATTCTTCGCCGAGGGTCCATAGGAAGAAAATGTCGTCGATGTATCTGGTGTATAGCGTTGGTTGGAGGTCCTGTGCAGTGAAGAAGTCCTGCTCGAACTTGTGCATGAAAATGTTGGCGTATTGGGGTGCGAATTTGGTCCCCATGGCTGTTCCGTGTGTTTGGGTAAAGAACTGGTTGTCGAAGGTGAAGACATTGTGATCCACAATGAAGCGGATGAGTTGTAGGATGGCGTCTGGAGATTGGCTGTTGTTGGTGTTGAGTACTGAGGCTGTCGCAGCGATGCCGTCATCGTGGGGGATACTGGTGTAGAGTGCCGAGACGTCCATCGTGGTGAGAAGTGTTCCTGGTTCAACTGGTCCGTGGGTACTGAGTTTTTGTAGGAAGTCTGTAGTGTTGCGACAGAAGCTGGGGGTTCCCTGTACGATGGGTTTCAGGATGCCCTCGACGTATCCAGAGAGGTTCTCACACAGGGTTCCGTTGCTTGATACGATAGGATGTCCGGGTGTGTTGGCTTTGTGTATCTTTGGGAGGCAGTAGAAGTCTCCCACGCGGGGAGTACGTGGGATGAGAGCGCGTAGGATACTTTGAAGGTCTGGATCGAAGGTCTTAATCAGTTTGTTGAGCTGGTGGGTGTGTTCTTTGGTCGGATCTGCGGGTAACCGTCTGTAGTGTTCCTGGTTGTCCAGTTGTCGGTATGCTTCTTTGCAATAGTCCGTTCTGTTCTGTATGACGATGGCTCCTCCTTTGTCCGCTGGTTTGATGATGATGTTGCGGTTGGTCTTGAGAGCGTCGATGGCGTTGCGTTATGCTCGGGTGACACAACGGGCACCTCAGCACCTCACTCTACCGCAAGCCCACGGACAACCTCACGATGCTTCACTTCTCCAGCTTCCACCCTAACCACGTCAAAGAGGCCATCCCCTATGGACAGTCCCTGCGAATAGACAGTATCTGCTCAGATGAGGAGGAACGCGATGGACATCTACAGACGCTGAAAGACGCCCTCGTAAGAACGGGATATGATGCTCGACTCGTCAATCGACAGTTCCAACGGGCCACAGCGAAAAATCGCATCGTCCTCCTCAGAAGACAAACACGGGACACAACCAACAGAGTACCCTTCGTCGTCCAGTACTTCCACGGAGCGGAGAAACTACGCCATGTTCTTCGCAGCCTTCAACATGTCATCGATGACGACGAACACCTCGCTAAGGCCATCCCCACGCCTCCACTGCTCGCCTTCAAACAGCCACCTAACCTCAAACAGACCATCGTTCGCAGCAAATTACCCAGCTTTCAGGAGAACAGCGTCCACGACACCACACAACCCTGCCACAGCAACCTCTGCAAGACATGCCAGATCATCGACACACATACCACCATCACACGAGAGGACACCACCCACCAGGTACATGGTTCATACTCCTGTGACTCGGCCAACGTTGTCTACCTCATACGTTTCAGGAAAGGTACATCGGCGAGACCATGCAGACACTGCGACAACAGATGAACGGACACCGCACAACAATCGCCAGACAGGAGGGTTCCCTCCCAGTCAGGGAACACTTTAGCAGTCAAGGACATTCAGCTTCCGATCTTCGGGTAAGCGTTCTCCAAGGCGGCCTTCGAGACACACGACAACGCAAAATCGTCGAGCAGAAATTGATAGCCAAGTTCCGCACCCATGAGGACGGCCTCAACCGGGATCTTGGGTTCATGTCACGCTACATGTAACCCCAGCAGCGAAAAAAAGTTATCTGTTTTTAATATAACTGGTCATTCTCTCTCTCTCTCTCTCTCTCTGTCTTTCTGCTCTCTCTCTCTCTCTGTCTTTGTGATTTGACCCCTTGTGTATTCAGTATTCTTGGATGTAATGTTTCCCTGACTAACCTGTCTGAACACCATTCACTCCTTTGATTGCTGTGATTATCTCTCTGCCGAGGTGTGATAAAGGGCAGTTAGAAAGATTATCTGTAATCACCAGACATTGTTCTCTGACTATATATGCTGTGCCTTTATGCAACCCTTCACTCACCTGACGAAGGAGCAAAGCTCCGAAAGCTTGTGATTTCAAATAAAGCTGTTGGTCTATAACCTGGTGCTGTGCGACTCCTTACATTTGTCCACCCCAGCCCATCACCGGCATCTCCACATCATGGCTAACATAAACATGGAAACACTGGTATCTTTGATCACACAGAGGCCCACATTAAGAGATGATTTCGCTCCCAGATAAATGACCACTGCTGATAGTGCCGGACATGACAAGCCATCATCAAGAACTATTTAGAATTTTATAATTCCAAAAACTGTTTTAAAGGTCAATATGCAACTTCAGTCCAACACACTGATGCAGCATAACATGTGGAACTATTCATGCACTTACATTAAAAACATCAAAACAACTTGAACTGCAATATTGACAGCTTTCAGCAGTAAAATTCAACCCTGTAATTTCAGCATGTTATTTGTAAGTACAGCTTTAATTTGCATTTTTGAAAGCGCACACTATTAGACCCTCACCAATACGCATTAGAACTGCTTCTTCATAAAGGAAACAATGAATCTTTTGATGATTTGATCTGAGGGTAAATATATGTGTAAACGCAGCAACAATAAATTATAATAAAGCCTTTGCGGGACAAAGCTTCACCAGAATTTTCACTGGGGTCACCACAGTAACATTCGCATGACACCGTTTAAATCCTAATCTAAATGGCCGGACAGACTTGATAACAGTCGAACATGATTAACATATAAGAAAAGTAGTTCAATTTTCGGGAAGTTTAATTATTTTTCAACCAACACCGGTAAAGTAGATTATCTGGTCATTATCACATTGCTATTTGTGAGAGCTTGCTGTGCACAAATTGGCTGCCGCGTTTCCCTATATTACTAGAGTCACTACACTTCAAAAGTACTTCATTGGCTGTAAGGTGCTTTGGGACGTCCTGAGGTGGTGAAAGGTGCTATATAAACGCAAGTCTTTCTTTCTTAAATGCGATATATAAATGCAAGGTGTTGTTGTTGGCGTAAAGCTTCATTCTTCCAATGAGGTTCGGCAAGGTTCAGATTTGCAGCATGTTAGTTTGGTTGTGATGGATTTTATGAAGTTAGTCAGACCGCAAAGGAGGTGGAACATTTAGTTCACTTGAAAAATAAATGTTAATCTATCGCATTCAAATGCTAATTGACCTGCTGTGCTTTCCCAACATTTTCTATTTTGCTCTGAGTTCTAATGCAATAGCTTTACAACCTACATAGTAACAGTTTAAGGCAGTTTATGCACTCTGCTGTTCTGTGACTGAATTCCTGGTACTTGAAGTACAGCTGGTATATGTCCTTTCTCCACTTTTTAGTGGAAGAAGTAAAAACAGAAGCCATTTTCAATCAGTTTCTGGACCTGCTCAGGTTTGTCAAGGGTCCCTCTGGTGAGTCTTGTGGGTAGGCTTGTTTTGAAGTGACAATTCTGTTCAGCTATTGAACACTAGTTTTCAGCCTCCAGGGTAGCCTTTACCTCATCTATTTGTGTTTTAAAGCTGA
This sequence comes from Heptranchias perlo, assembly GCF_035084215.1. Lineage (NCBI taxonomy): Eukaryota > Metazoa > Chordata > Chondrichthyes > Hexanchiformes > Hexanchidae > Heptranchias > Heptranchias perlo. The sequence goes on along the minus strand of NC_090332.1, from coordinate 14,659,264 downwards.
TCACCAGAATGACTACTTATTACATTATTCTTGGCTGTTCATCCTAATGCTGGTAGCATTTTGGATGGTCACCAAATGCAGCTTCTGGCCAGGGTTTTCAAAGTGTATTTATGCCCTTGATGGTGCACACTGTATCAGGAAGTCGCCTTGGGGTACGTGGCACATCCTCTGGGCCTCCTTAGTTATCGTAGGTGTAAATTGATGAGTCAAGCCTCTCAATAATGACCAGGATAACCATCTTTGTTAGTATGTCACCCGTGCTAGAGATTGGAGTTGGAGGTTGCTGGTTTCCTACCATCGCCTCTCTCCATTTTACCAAGGCAGTGCTTGGGATATTGTCTAATTTGTGGTTAGCATTTCTATGACTCTCTTCCATTTCAGCTGCTTCAGCACCCTCCAGATTCCTTATTGTTTTATATCCCTCCTTTGCTGGCCACTTCGCTGCAGTTTTTGCCTTTGCCAATGGCATTGCAGTGTTTCTCCACTATCAGCCAATCAAACCAGTGAAAGTATTCAGATCAGAATGCTCACAGATCAATTCAGGGACCAATCCATTTCAATGAATTATCCATACCATTTACTGTCTTATTTATGTCTCTGAGATCACCTCTGAGATGACTCTTTTCGAGGTACATTGAACATTAGTACAGGAATTTCTGTCATACTTACTGAAGTCCTCCTCAGTTCTCTGGTTGGATTATAGTCTAACTTCCCAGTTTACTTTTGCTGTTAAATCTCTTCTACTATATTGTTTGGACTTCCCTCTTCCCCCTATCCCCTTCTCCCCCCCTAACATTTGAACCATAGAACAATAGAAGTTTACAGAAAAAGTAGTCCCAAAATGTCTGTGCTTGAGCAATCCAAAACTAATCCCACTGCCCTGTTGTCTTTTCATAGCCCTGTATCCTCCTCTGCTTCAAGTGTTTATCCACTTTTTCCTTAAAAGATGCAATGGTTTTTGCATGCTGCATAAAGACATTTTGCCTAACCTATCTCCTAATTCTCTTCGTATCATTACATCTTAAATTGATGATTCCTCATCACTGACTCCCCAACCAGAGGAAATTGTCTTTCCTTATTCACTCTATCAAAACCTTTCAAAATTTTAAAAACCATTGCAGTGTACAACATTAAAATGGCTTCCCATATTTCAAGTGTGTTTCTTTACTTACATATTCTGTGTATCTATAAACAGAATTGACCAGTCTTTCTAGAATTGGAGCATGTTGTTTTGTTTACCAAGAGATAGCAATTTTGAACCTCAAAGTTTGAAAATGGAATTAGAAAGTCCTGTGTAGATAGGATAATTGCTTTTGTGTGACAACTTGTCTCATCCAATATCTAAAATAAAAACAGTGGCAGTAATGGTGATGCACCCATTTATTAATGTCGTATAACCTGTTTAATACTGTGTGCAACCTTATGCCAAATCAGTATTTGGCCAACCAGAACACCACTGCACTATTTAAGACACGGTATGTAGATACAGCGATTTGAGTGAGCCCTGATTAAAGGATGAATGCTTATTTTGTTTTTTCTTGTTACAGTTTCTTGATCATGATACTTGCTATATTTTCCCTTGCTTTTTGAAGTGACTGCAAACTGTTCTAGTGGCATACGTATTAGTAGTCATGTGTAATCACTAAAACTAATAATAAGCTAAATAATTAAGGATAATTAAGTAATTTACATAGAGAATAATCAATACATGGGAGTGATTACAAGGTAATAATCTAATTGTTAAGTACATTCATCAATCTCTGACAGCATTAGTAGTAGTACTAGTAATAGTGATAGAATCTAGTAATGGGAAATGAACCAGAGCAGATAAGTAAGCGTAGGGGAACATCCAGGCAATAGCAATCATAATATAATAAGGTTTAAAATAATGATTGAGAAAGACATAAGTCAGACAAAGACCAAAGTAATAGATTGGAAAAAAAGCTAATTTTGAGGGATGAGACTGGAACTAGAGAAAGTAAACTGGAAAAAATGTTGACAGACAGAAGTATAGAACAGCAGTGGGAAATATTTAAAACGGTGATCAATAAAGTTCAGGAGAAATATATTCCGCTAAAAAACAAGAACAGACTAACCAATAATGAATCACCATGGATGAATAAAGAAATAAGGGTAAAATTGAAACAAAAAAAGGCATACACTAAGAACATGGACAATAAAGGAGAGGATGACAAAAGGGAATATAAAGAGAAGCCAAAAAAAATTAGGAAAGCAAAATTAGGAACTACAAAATTAAATTATCCAGGAATATAAAAAGAAATAGTAAAGTATTCTACAGACACAAATAACAAAAGAAAAATCAGGATACTCACAGGTAATGACGATGAAATGGCAGAAATATTGAATAGTTACTATGCCTTAGCATTTACCAGGGAGACTAACTATGTGGGCATGACATTAGAAGAAGAGACCAAAAAAAGATAAAAAGACATTTAAATAGAAAGGGGGGGGAGATAATTGATGAACTAATCAAACTTAGACAAGATAAACCCCTGGTCCAGATGGATTGCATCCATGCATATTAAAAGGAGTTAAGAGATAGCAGAGGCACTGTTACATATGCATAAAAATTCATTAGAAAAGGGAATAGTGCTGGAGGACAGCTAATGTTATTCCTGTATTTAAAAAGGGAGATAGAACAAGTCCAGGGAACTTTAGGCCGGTTAGCTTAACGTCAGTGGTAGGAAAGATAATGGAATCTGTACTCAAAGATGTATTGGAAAAACATCTAGAAATCAAATATATAATAGAGTAGTCACCACAGATTTCAAAACGGAAAGTCATGCTTGACCAACCTTATTAATTCTTTGAAGAAGTAACAGAAAGAGTAGACAAGGATAATGTAGTAGATGTAATATATTTGGATTTTCAAAAGGCCTTCGATAAGGTACCACAGAGTAGACTCATGACTAAGGTCAGAGCATATGGAGTCAAGGAACAGGTGGCAGAATGGATAGCAAGTTGGCTACAGAACAGAAAACAGAGAGTATGGGTTAAGGGTAGCTATTCAGACTAGCAAAAGGTGGGAAGTGTTACTCCACAAGGATCAGTGCTGGGACCATTGTTCACAATTTACTTTAATGATTTGGACTCATGAATCGGAAATACAATTTCGACAACGCCAAATTGGGAGGTATAGTTAATACAAAGGAAGAATGCGACAAAATACAAGAGGACATCAATAAACTTGCAGAATGGGCGTGTAAATGTCAAATGAATTTCAATATAGACAAGTATGAAGTGGTGCATTTTGGTAGAAAGAATAAGGAGGCCACATTCTGCTTGGATAATAAGCATATAAATGGGGTAGAGGAGTAAAGGGATCAAGGGGTACAGATACACAAATTACTAAAAGTTTTGAGGCAGGTTAATAAGGCCATAAAAAAAGCAAACCAAGCACTGGGGTTCATTTCTAGAGGGATAGAATTGAAAAGCAGAGAGGTTATTTTAAACTTGTATAGAAACTATACAATGGTTAACTTGTGTGGTCTAACCTATGGTTAGACCACACTTGGAGTACTGTGCATAGTTCTGGCCTCCATGTTATCAAAAGGACATAGAGACATTGGAGAAGGTGCAAAAAAGATTCACAAGAATGATACCAGAACTGAGAAGATATACTGATCAGGAAAGACTAAGCTGGCTGGGGTTTTTTCTCTACAAAAGAGAAGGCTGAGGGGTGACCTGATAATGGTCTGTAAGATAATAAAAGGGTTTGATAGGGTAGACGTAGAGAAAATGTTTCCACTTGGGGGGCTGTCCAAAACTAGAGATCATAAATATAAGACTAATAACTCCAGTAGGGAATTCAGGAGAAACTTCTTTACCCACAGAGTGGTAAGAATGTGGAACACGCTGCCACATGGAGTATTTGAGGCAAATAGCATAGATGCATTTAAGGGGAAGCTAGATAAGCACAAGAGAGAAAGCAATAGAAGGATATGCTGATAGAGTTAGATGGAGAGGGGTGGGAGAAGGTTTGTGTGGAGCATAAACGGCATGGACAAGTTGGGCCGAATAGCCTGTTTCTGTGATGTAGACTCTGTGTAGCTTAGCTTGAATGGTTATAACTCATTTGTAACTTAAAACTATATTACAGGCTTGAAATTGCTCCACAGTATCTATGATTTTTTTAAAAATAATATATATTACATGATTTTATTCTGTTTTGGACATGTTTCTGCATTGGTAGTGCACACTCTGGCTTAGATTTTCCTCTGGGTTACTGCCCATTTTTGGGTGGTCTTCACAGGCAACGAAGGAAAATCGGGCAAAAAAGGCTTACTGCCAAATCAGCACCTTTGGAAACTACTTAAACTATTTTCCTTCATCCCTGGTAGAGACTATAACAAACACACGAATGACGGCAGGAAAGTGAGGTTTGCTGGTCCACCCATTTCATTTCACTATGGCCCGCCTCCAGGAAAAGCAACACCTCAGTTTAAAAAAAAGGCACTTAGGGTTGATTGTGTCAGGCCACAGGCAGAAGACTTGTGTTATGCCACCATAACACAGTGCTCTCCTGCAGAAGGCAGACTACTGATCTTTTTCATTTAAATCAGCCCATAGCTGAGAGATTCCACAGGGGCAGAGAATATTAGTTTTTAAGGGTGGGGTGTTTGGACTCTAAAAACAATGGGATTTCCATTAGAACTTACCTTGTTCCTCTGCTAAGAGGAGGAGGATATGGAGGAGCACCATAGACAGACCAGGCAGAACAGGACCAATGGCAGCTTTCTCAGCTTTATGTCTTCACTCGGAAATCTTTATTTATGAAATGCCAGTTTTACGAATAGGAAGATTTGTGCCGAAAACAAAGTACAACAATTTATACCAAATATTCAACCATTCATTTTAAGAATAAACTAACAGAATTCTATAAGGTTCCCTGTCATTCAAGGGGATCAGCTGCGTGGCTTTTTTCAGCAGTGCCTCCGTAGTTTGGTCTTCCTTATGCCTTGGTAATCATAACTGAATGTAATATTCAAGGCGAGAAAGATCCTTTGTTCTTTTTATTGGTTAGAGCCTGTTATGAAACAGGACAGATCTCTGCTCTATCAAAGTTGGCATGGTAGACATCACATCAGTAGCAAAAGATATTACACTCTGCAACTTCAGGAGACCATTTATTAGTTGAGAACATTTATTAGTTGAGAACATTTTATGTGCTATTTCTATAGTAAACCCTCCTTATTTATTACTGTCTTTATAATGGGGACAATATTGTAAAGGGTGCCTATTAAAAAATAGTTGAGTTAGAGTGAGCTGTAACAAAATATTGGGTTGATGAAGACTGCACAAAACACTCTCTTTGGTTTTATAATTTAAATACCATCTGAATCCCTCATTGTTATACCTTCAAACCACTCCAACCCAACTGTTTCTTTATATTTAATTACTCCTTGCAACCCTTTTGGAAAAGTCTCCTCTCAATAGGGATGGCTGCAAGCCACAGTTATGCAATGGACATCCAGGGGAAAGGGAAATTAATTATGGCATATTTATGTCTTTAGCAAACCATCTTAGTGTAGATGGGTCTGGTTCTGACACAAAGATTTGACAGAAGCCTAATTAGAAATGTGATAACGCCCATTAAATGCATTGTGCAACTCTGCAGCAAAAATAGCTCAACACCAACTGCATGGTAAAATATCACAAGCTCATTTGCTTTCTCAATGTGTAATTTACTTTTTGTGGAAATGTGTTAAAAGGTAAGGGGCGTCAATACTAGATAAAGAAACATTTTTCCACCTAAGACACCCAGTGTCAGCATTGAGGACTCCCAAGTTAGGAACAGTGTGGAAAGATGTAGAGTTCAACCATACAATGGTTCCAGTCAACATCTGTGAAGTGACCAAAGGCTAGTTGAAAAATAAACAACTTTTTGCTACAGTCATGCTTTTATTAAATTTTAGAGAAAGCAGGCACCTCACAAATAGATAAAAATACAGAACCCTTTCTGAAACTTACAAATATGATATAACCTGCGAATGAACACATCAAAAAAGTAAAGCACAAGAAGATACATTCCAGTGCATGGTAAGGGCACGGAAACAGAAGAAAAGATTTGCTAGAATTACTAGATACAGACTGTTTTGGGTCGAAATTGCATTGTGCACCATAAGTAATGTTTCGTCTCCTAACATTTCAGCAAAGGCCTTATCCTGTTTATTTTAATTCCCTCATTAAAAATAGCAGAGAAAATTTTACACAAACTAATGTTTTATTATTGAGGGCACTCTGTGCAATTTCAACCCATTATTTTTTGAAGTCTCTCTGCTGTTTGCTAATTTTAGCCAAAATTAGTGACAAATGCAAAGCAGATTTTTCCATTTTACACCCACATCCACTTTTTATTAAAATCAGTGAACAGCAGAAATTATTCCCCAACTCATTATTCGTTAATCTTGTATTTATTACTTCCCATTATGTACTCTCTCAAAGTTGGGTTTCACAATTAGCCATTCTTTTTTCCTGAATATTCTTTCCATTTAATAATGGAGTATAAAAAGAAATGCTATGTTTAAACTCAAAAAGGAAATGTGCACAGACAACAAAAGTTAATGGCATCACACTTTGTTCACATCCATACAAGCAATTAGACAATTTTTATGGCACTGCTGAATGTGAATTTATATAAAAGCTAGATATTTTGGAATGGTTCTCCTTTTTTGTCATGTTTACATTTATCAAAGTTTTGTCCACGTGGCAAAAGTGGAATTCTGTGATTAAAATGTCTGTACGAGGGATGACACAATTATTTTCCCATGTTAAAAAGTGTTGCCGTAAATTAAAACAAAAAGGATTCAAACGTCTACTAAAAAAAGACAAACAAACTAATACCAGTATGCACTGTTTACCAAGAATGCACACCATGAAGCTTTTATTGGTTAATAACAATCAATATTGATTCAGTCAACACATTAAATACAAACGGGCATTAACTGGGTGAGTAAATTTGGTTACTTGTAAATATTGGACAGTAAGGCAATTACATTAAGGCAGCGAGCGCTGCTACTTTGAATTTTCTGAAATCGATTTGGTTTGAACCATTCATTTTGTGTGCACTAGGGCTATATTATAATCTGAGATACTCCAAAACAAACAGCTGCAGTATTTTACTAAGGTTATCAATTGTTGTTGGATCCAGATTGTGCTCATTATCCTCCATGCTGTGCCACACTTGAGGGAAAGGTGTAGGTATAATATGCAGAATGGGAACACCTATTGGAACATAAAACAGTGAAGAATTAATTGACATGTATTTGGTTCATACCTTTCAATGTCACATTCTACAGTATTCTGATCATGAGATGTATGAATTTCAACAAGTTAATAAAATGCATTTACTCTATTTGAGGCAGATCTCTTCTGAAGTGTATCAAGATGCATTATTGATGAAATGCATCAAAGGCCAATATGAACAACTGTTCTATTTTCTCATCTCACTTGCCATTTTGCTAGTTATTTTATGGCCTTCTCAAGCACACCATTCCCTAACCATTTCACTACTGTTGGGTTCTGCAAAATGTACTTTGCATCATTCAGTCCTCCTTTGTATTCTACATTTAATACCTGTCCCTTCCATATTTAGTTAAAACTAACCTCACCAAGTTTTATCTTAATGATGTTTCCCTTATAGAATCATATAGTATAAAAGGAGACTATTTGTCCCATTGTGCCTGTGCCAACTCTTTCAAAAAGCTATCCAATTAGTACCACACCCCCGCTCTTTTCCCACAGCCCTGCAAATTTTCCCTTTACGAGTAAAAATCCAATTCTCTTTTGAAAGTTACTATTGAATCCGTTTCCACCACCCTTTCTGTGCATTCCAGATCATAACAACTTGCTGTGTAAAAAAAATTCTCCTCATTTCCCCTCTGGTTCTTCTGCCAATTACCTTAAATCTGTGTCCTCTGGTTACCAACCCTCCTGCCAGTAGAAACAGTTTATCCTTATTTACTCTATCAAAACCCTTCATAATTTTAAACACCTCTATTAAATTTCCCCTTAACCTTCTCTGCTCTAAGGAGAACAATCCCAACTTCTCTAATCTCTCCACATAACTGAAGTCCCTTATCCCTGGTACATGATGTGGAGATGCCGGTGATGGACTGGGGTTAACAATTGTAAACAATTTTACATCACCAAGTTATAGTCCAACGATTTTATTTTTAATCCCACAAGCTTTCGGGGGCTTTCCCACACCGCCTGAGGAAGGGGAAAGCCCCTGAAAGCTTGTGGAATTAAAAATAAAATCGTTGGACTATAACTTGGTGTTGTAAAATTGTTTACAATCCCTGGTACAGTTCTAATACATCTCCTTTGCACCCTCTTCAAGGCCTTGACATCCTTCCCGAAGTGCGGTGCCCAGAATTGGACACAATATTCCAGCTTGAAGCCTAACCAGCGATTTATAAAGGTTTAGCATAACTTCCTTGCTTTTGTACTCTGTGCTTCCATTTATAAAGCCCAGGATCCTGTATGCTTTTTTTAAACAACCGTATCAATTTGTCCTACCACCTTCAAAGATTTGCATATGTGAACCCCCAAAACACGCTGTTCCTGTACCCCTTTTAAAATTATACCAATTGGTTTATATTGCCTCTCCTCATTCTTCCTTCCAAAATGCATTACTTCACACTTCTCTGCATTAAATTTCATCTGCCATAAGTCTGTCCATTTCACCAGTCTGTCTATGTCCTCCTGAAGTGTGCTACTATCCTTCTCACTATTTACTAATTTCCGAGTTTTGTATCAAATGCAAACTTTGAAATTATGTTGTTTATATCCGTCTGGGTCATTAATATATATCAAAAATAGCAGTGGTCCTAATACTGACTCCTGGGGGCCACCACTGTATACGTCCCTCCAGTCTGAAAAACAACCGTTCACCACTATTCTCTGCTTTCTGTCTCTTAGCCAATATTGTGTCTAAGCTGCCACTGCCGCTTTAATCCCATGGGCTTCAATTTTGCTAACAAGTCTATTATGTGGCACTTTATCAAAAGCCTTTTGTAAGTCCATATACACAACATCAACCATATTACCATCATCAGTCCTCTCTGTTACTTCATGAAAGAACTCAATCAAATTTTTAAGACTCGATTTGCCTTTAACAAATCTGTGCTGGCTATCACTTATTAATCCATGTTTTTCCAAGTGTCAATTAATTTTGTCCCGGATTATGGTCTCTAAAAGTTTCCCCACCACCGACATTATACTGACTGGCCTGTAGTTACCGGGTTTATCCCTCTCCCTTTTTTTGAACAGGGATGTAACATTTGCAACCATCCAGTCCTCTGGCACCAATCCCTTTTCCAAGGAGGATTGAAAGAATGTGGCCAGATCCTCTGTTGTTTCCACCCATACTTCCCTGAACAACCGAGGATGTATCTCATCTGGACAGGTGACTTTTCTACTTTGAGTACTGTCAACCTTTTAAGCACCTCCTCTTTATCTATTTTTATCCTATCCAATTTCTCTACCCCCTCCTTCTTTCCTGTGATATTGGCAGCATCCTCTTCTTTTGTGAAGACAGATGCATAATACTCATTTAGTACTTCAGCTATGCCCTCTGCCTCCACAAGATGATTTCCTTTTAGTCCTTAATTGGCCCCAACCCTCCTTTGACTATACTTTTACTCTTTATATGTTCATAAAAGACCATAGTATTCCCTTTTATGTTACTCGCTAATCTTTTCTCTTACACTCTCTTTGCCCCTCTTATTTCCTTTTTCAGTTCTCTTCTGCACTTTCTGTGTTCTGTTTAACAAGGGAATAGTTAAGCTGATTTTCAGCAGGATTGCTGATAACCAGTTGTGTTCTAAAACAGAGCTAATCCCAATCAATGAGGAAATATTTCCTCTGTGCACTAGGTGCAGCAAAATCAGTTACATGCTTGGAAAGAACAAACTGATTTTGATAAAGGATGGATAGCCCACTAAGTAGACCAACTGCTCAGCCCGCCTCAAGTAAGACCAGATGGTGCCATCTAAGCAGAAGTCAGAGTTCTGAAGATAATGAGCTCAAGTGTTTTAAATGTGGTGGGGCAAGCCACCAAGCAAACCATTGCAGGTACCATAGAAATCCTGCATTGCAAACCGAGAGGCCATGTGAGCTTGTAAGATATGAGATGGCCAGTTACGAGGTCACAACTGGTGTAGATAGGTGGACTCCTTACCTTCCCCCAGTCATGGTGAATGGGACTCTCAAACGGGTTGAGTGTGCATCATGGGCAGGTACTTAACATAATAAGCAATACAATGTTGGACATGAACGGATGCACAACGAAGCTAATGATGATTGAACGATATCATTGTGTTGATCGTGTCTACTTCTTAAAAAGAGCTTTGGTAGGACCCAAGTTTGAAAAAAAAACATTGTAAAGCAGATAAAACTGCTGCTCCGGCTAAACTTAGTGTGGCCACCAGAGTCCAATCGCAGAATGAAGTAGCAATGTCAGATGTGAGCTGCAGCTGGGACTGTAATGACAGGGAGATTATGATTAGCAAGGTAGAGTGCTTTTATGAACTCTGTGAGGCAGGGATTGGACAGGGAAAATGACCCAACTGTGGAAGGGGAGGGGTCAATGAACAGGTGGGGGGAAAGGAGGAGGAAGCAGGAGTGAGAGAGTATATCTGAAGAAGAAGGGTGCCTTTCCAAGAAGTGATAGTCTGGTTGGTATGCTGAATTCAGATAAACACAATGTTACTTACTTTTCCTAAAACAATTGGATCAAAGTCCAATAATTGTGAAGTAAGAAAAATAAAATTAACCAGAATGCATAATTTTTAATGTGAAAATTCAAAGTTATCTGGGAACATGTCTTCATCTGCCTAGGAATACACCACTAAGAGCTGCAAGAAGGTGGGGCCAGCATTGGGATGAATTGTGTACAATTCTAGATTTGCATTCTACAGCGCTGCCTATGGGAGAAATTCTACTGTTTGCTATTTGTAGCAAATTGGTTAACAGTCTCTGATGAAACTGTTCATTTCACCATTTCATCATTATTTTAAATGAGTTAACAATTTCATTAAATAACAAGAATCTCATCCCAATGTACTAATCAATTTGTTAAAAATAGCACACAAAGAAATTTCTACCTCTGGTGGCTTCTGCATTGATCTTACATTTTCTTGTAGATCATTTAAAAAAGGTGGGGGGGGGGGAACAGGAAAGAAAAAGATAAAAACACAGCACTGTGTAGAAATAGGCTATAATCAATGAATCTAGGTAAGTAACATGTAGATATTAGAAAGGCAATTCTATTTATATGACAAAGTCAAGAAGTATAAAACAATTGGGAAGTATTATAGAATCTTACAGCACAGAAAGAGGCCATTTGGCCCATCGTGCCTGTGCTGGCTCTTTGAAAGAGCTACCCAATTAGTCCCACTCTGCTGCTCTATAAATAGAGGCACAGAGTACAAAAGAGAAAAACTTCTTCCCTCATTGTGACATGCTACAATATACCTCTTTGTAAAAATGGTGTATGGTCATCATCAATATGCCCTGCTCGCATTTTGGTCCAGAAATATTTCACCTCATTGGGATGGTCACTCAGCACACCCAGTCGATGCAGACGGCGCTCTGTTGGACAACATTAAGCAAGTTGGTTTGGTTGCAATTTATACATGGCTCAGTATGTTTTTCTGGCAAATGTTAGTAGATTGTCACTTTATCCTAGTGCAATCAAAGCATCGGGATATGTGTACTGTTAGGTTTGCTAGGAGCAGGAGTGATCAAGAAAAATAACACCGATACCATATTCATGCCAGAATTAAGGTCTCAGCATGTGAGCGAGCCACCTGCTGATTTGCGGACTTGCTAGGTTCATACACTGGGCACATGGCCTCCTATAAACTAGTTTCATCTTCAATGTGGTTTCCCCATTATTTACCTAGGCCACTACTTTTGTTTCCACTATTCCTTAATGAGACCACAGGCATTGCCCTTTTTGAAATTTCAATGCCATCCATTTGGGAGCTGGAAAATTGCTTAATAAAATACTGAAGACAAAATAATTCCTTTTACGATAATTGGCAAAAGAACCAGGGGGGAGATGAGAATTTTTTTAACACAGCGAATTGTCATGATCTGGAATGCAATGTCTGAAAGGATGGTGGAAGCAGATTCAGTAACTTTCAAAAGGAAATTGGATATATACTTGAAAAGAAACATTTGCTGGGGTATGGGGAAAGAGCAGGGGGGTGGGACGAATTGGACAGCTCTTTCAATGAGCTGGTACAGGCACATCGGGCAGAATGGCCTCCTGTGCTGTATAATTCTATGAAAGGAAAAACTGTTTAAGCCATTCTTTAATGATGTACATATTTTTGCCACAATCTAACGTTCAGTTTACTCAGTGTTGCCCATTCATGCATCAACATGCGTTTCCTTGGTTCATACCATGAAGTATCAAGATGATCTTGAATCTTCTCCCTCCCTGACTCCATTTTTTGCTTCTGTCTCTCACGTGCTATGTGTGGTATAACAACCAAGCTTAATAATTTAATGCAAGAATTTTGAAATATGTGGAATTGCTTATCCAAGAAGCTGCCACTAACATTTTGAAGTTCTGCAATCAACGGCCATCTCCTTATGTGCCATTTGTGATCCAGCTCTAGCTGCAGTTGCATCACTTTTTTTTATAGCCTGGATGTAGAAATCCCCAATGGTCATAAATCAGTTTTGGACATTCCATAAGAAGCCATTGAGTAGAATCACAGATTAATACATAAATATGGGAATGAGAATTAATTCAATACAGAACAGTAACTACTACTGTCCAGATGGCTTGGTTTTCCACTGTATGTCCTCAGCTGACATTGTAACTCATCTGTCCTTGAACACATTTCCCCATTTCTTTAGCATTCCTTAAGAACAATGGCCTTAAAGGCCTTTTACCAATGGTAAATGCATGTTGATGCATGAATGTGCAACATTGAGTAAACTGAAAATTGGGTTGTTGCAAAAATATGTACAACATCAAAGAATGGCTTAAACCAGTTTTTCCTTTACCAAAAAGGCCTTTTACCAATCAAGTCTGATTCTTCCACAGATTGGATAGGATGTACACAATTATTCACTCTCCCACCTATTTAATCCTCAGAAAGAAAGGTCTGCATAAATATACCCCAATCCCTAAAAGCAATAATAAGAATTTCCAAGTTATCTATATCCTCCATATTTTCTATATTTAACCTTGCCCACTGCCCTTTGTAAGATGACAGCACCACACCCAGCCCTAACAACTCAATTTATACATATCTCATAACCTTCGTTTTGCTCCTAATCAGATATTTATCAGCTTTTTTTTTCCTTGACTGAGCTAACAACCTAGCATTATGGGAGGAGGGAGGTGGGATAATACCCCACTTCAGTGTCATGTTCTCCCATCTCATTGAGGAGAATTGTTTTAAGTTAGTTTAAAGTGCAGTTCCTTATTGCAGTTCATAAAATTACATTTATTATAGACATATAAAAGTCTTCCACATCCAGCCTGTACCAGTCTCCCAGCTGAAGGAGAAATATGGAAGGGAGTAACCTCCTGGGGGGCAACAATTAGGGGGTACATACAATTCAGAAGGAAAGAGCTGAGGAAACAAAATGTAAGAAAATGAAAAACAAATTTGCGACAAATAATAGCCACCAAATGTATAATAATCAACATAACTTATATTTCTGCTAGTTTTAGTTACCTATTAGCTGTAGTCTTTTATGCCATCGAGCTGTATTTGGAAAATAACTTGGAAATCTTGGATTTGGAGCACCAATTAAATCCAATAAGACAAATAGGTCCTATAAGGAATGTAAGCAGTTTGTTAAGTTAGAGCATTAGCAAATCAACAGATTAATCAGCTCCCAGCGACTACCAAATAGACCCAGTAGAATTAAGAAAGGGGTCCCATCTGGTGTAAATTCCATCATTAAAATGTTTATGGGTTGGTAAATTGTTTTAACCTTATAGTAATATCATTATCCCTTCCCTAAGATAGTACATTTGAAACTTGTTTCTTTGTTTGCTAATAATTTATTTGTAGTAATATAGATTGATTTATCAAAGAAAGGCAGCTTTAAATTAACGTGGGTTTCCTAAAATCAACATGGTTATCTTTGTTTTAAAGTTTTTAAGATGGAATAGTAACTGAGATTTTGTTGTGGGAAATACAGTTATTGTCTAATTTTGCAATTAAACTGGTACTGGCTAGACAACGGTAATGGATTATTGGTTAAAAACCACTAGGTCTGGGTGTGATGAGAATGTAGGTAGTTTAAGGTGATCAGGGCTCCTTTACCTTCAGAATCCAGATTCCTCTGGTTTAATCCAACTAAGTCTTTAATATGCAACCGCTTTATTCTGGAAACTTGTTCTAAAGGACCTTCACTCAGAGTCAACGGGAACAGCATCAGTCCCAATTTTCTTAAGGCAATCAAGGAAGGGCAGTTGAATGACTATCAGTTCCTGATGTTGTTCATTATTAAAAGGCAAATAAAAGGTAAGCCTTATATCACAATGCCTATTTATTTATTTTTATTTAAAGTACCTCCATCTTCCACCAGCATAGAATCACGTCTCTAATAAAATAAAACTTCTATGTGTGTTTGCATATTAATCAGAGGAATTAATTTTTACAAATATCTTTGTCATCTAGCACACACTTCACCATTGGCCCGATGCCCTTCCTCCTTTATTGGCTGACAGTAGTCTACATTTATAGTATTAAATATCACAAACCTGCACAGTGGTGCTTTCTTCCTAAATTTATATTCTACATCTCTTCTCCCCTTCAAAACCCTCCTCAGAACTGACCTTTTGGGCCTTGTCTTCTGTCACCTTCTCTAACCTTCTCCCCATTCCTGCTTGGTATATGATCTGCTGTTTGCGAATTGCCTTGGGGGCATTATCCAAGTTAAGGGTACATTATACGTGTGAGTAAAATGTTTGGATATTACCTGTGAAATCTCTGATTATCTAACTAATGTATGTGCTGCTGTGGATGGAAAATAATTGCAGTGTTAACTTATTTTACCTTGTGGCAAATCCATATTACCTGCTGATTAGAAAATCCCAGCCAATAGCTTTCAGCTTTACAATACATATACCACCATAAAGAAGGTATTTTACTATATGGAGGAATTAAACAGATCAGTAAACATCTAAATATAAAATATGTTTTTCTCTCAGTTTCTCTAATAAAGCCACTTAAACAAATTCCCAGAGGACCAATGCTTACATCTATTTTAGTAGAACACATATGCAGGAGTAAGATAAGGCAAAGTCAAGTTTGTTGCATACCATTGGTGACAATGGGATTCCTGTGTTTACAGCCAATCTACAAAACAAAATGCAGAAAACAAAACAACTGTTCCTATCTCACACTGTTAATACAGGTTCTTCGACAGCATCTCCCAAACCAGCGACCTCTACCACCTAGAAGGACAAGGGCAGCACATGCGAACAATACCACCTGCATATTCCCCTCCAAGTCACACACCATCCCGACTTGGAAATATATCGCCGTTCCTTCAACTGGGTCAAAATCCTGGAACTCCCTTCCTAACAGCACTGTGGAAGAATCTTCACCACACGGACTGCAGCGGTTCAAGAAGGCGGCTCCCCACCACCTTCTTAAGGGCAATTAGGGATGGGCAATAAATGCCGGCCTTGCCAGCGACGCCCACACCCCATGAACAAATAAAAAAAAAACTCCAACCTCACAGTACTTCTAATGCAGACACTCCAATCTTGCAACATCATAAATCAAGCAACTCCAAACTCACACTACTAATAACAAAGGCACGGTAGCCACACGCTACCATTAACAAAGACACTCCATTCTCAGCCAATCATTAACCCTGACTCTCCAACCGTACCTATCCATTAACTGGAAAACTCAAACCTTACCTAGCCATTAACCAGAAAACTCCAACCTCACCTAGCCATTAACCAGACACTCCAACCTCACCTAGCCATTAACCAGACACTCCAACCTCACCCAGCCATTAATCAGACACTCCAACCTCACCTAGCCATTAACCAGACACTCCAACCTCGCCTAGCCATTAACCAGACACTCCAACCTCACCTAGCCATTAACCAGACACTATAACCTCACCTAGCCATTAACCAGACACTACAACCTTACCTAACCATTAATCAAACACTGCAACCTCATCTAGCCATTAACCAGACACTACAACCTGACCTAGCCATTAACCAGACAATTCAGTGTCTCACTGACATTAACCAGGCATGCTGACCTCATACTGGCATTAACTAGAGACACTGACCTCACAATGCCATTAACGCAAATATTCCAACTTCACATTGCTATTAACACACAGAGAAAAGAGATTTATTGGATCTTTAGGAACACTGCTTTAATTTGCGATTGAGAAAAGCTGCATTGTTATTCTTCAATGTTTTATTGATGTACATCTTATCTACTGTCAAGATGACAATCACTTCTTGCCTTTCTGAAGGTGGTCAGTACTTACAATTCCATGCAGTTGGTTGGTATCAGTTGCACCAGGTGGATGTGCCGTCCTCTCCATCTTCCGCGCCAAATGTCGAGAACCGTAAAGTGAGTCATTCTCAGACCAATATTGAAATGCTTCTTCTCCATCAAAAAAAATGAGCTGCAGGGTAAGATCTGGTCTGTCACTAATATCCTAAAAAAAGGAGAAATAATTTAACTGTAAGCCTATAGAAATTTACCTACACTAAAAATAGAATATCTAAATAACTGATTGAATAAAATGATATTTCTGTTGAGACATTTAAAAAAATTAAAACTCAATGAAAAATTAGAACAAAGAAAATACATGTAGACCACACAGGCAAAAATAACACCAGTCTGGGCTAGTCCCTAATCATAACACTTTGGAACCTGTTTCAGGTGCTATTATAAAACGGGCATTTCTACTTGAATCATTATTGTCATGATGTTACCAATTTAAACTCTAGAGAGCATATAAGTAAACCTGTTGAGTCTGTTTCCTGGCTGAAGCTTCCTTTTTTCCAATTGTTTGTGACATATTATGATAATCCATTTGCACAGTAGTTTTAAATCTTCATGCTGTGTTTAGAGGTAATCCTTGAAATGTTCATGGCCGTTTATGATGTTTGAACTCATGACCTTGGCTTTATTAGCACCACACTCTAAATAATTGCATGTATTATGCTGGTTTTATGGTGGTTATTTACTGCACAAATTAAATTCCACTGGTGACCCAATTTGAAATCCCCTCGTCCTAAATATCTTCATTCGTTTTATCAGTGGCAGCAGTGAGTTCTTCTGAAGCTTGTGTTAACTTCACCAGTACCAGAGTGAAGTTTGAAAGATCACCATATTAATTGTCCTTCACGTGAACACCTTCTAGCAGAGAATGTTAAAATGCAGAAAAAAGGTTCATTTTTTTAATTTAAATGGCATAAAATGGTGACTATTAAAATGTTAAACTACAACAGACATTAACGTTTAGTTTAACATCCGAACAACCTCTTCTCGATGGCTAGATGGCCTGATGCAAGTGTGAGATGTTAAATAACTCAGAATTTTAAGTGATAATTTACCAGGTTAATTATTTACAATGTCAGTGCTGTGATGTATCATTTATTAAGGAGTACCTTCATCTCAAGTAGCAGATTGTCCAGTGCACGAGCCAGTTCCAACATCATGGCACATGGTACAGCAGAATCTGTGGCACCCACGTATACTCTGCTATACCACCACTCGTTGTAGTATTTTGAGTCATGGTGACAAGCCAGCACGAGCCTTCGCTTGGCTGAGGGATTCAGGGTACTGATTATATTTGAAAATGTGACTGTTCCATAGGGTGTTGCCTCGTGGAATGTGTCCTCTTCAGTTACCCAGCCAGCCTGGAGTTCACTTAACTGATTCACAATGTGCTGTGGAGAAAAACAAATTTAACAAGGTTTAACTCTCATAGAAGCTGAAAAAGCAGTTAGGTAAAAGGCATCTTAATCTGGACCTTCTGTTGACTAGGGCAAATGCTATTTGAAGGTTTCATTCCACCATACATGAGTTCTTATGTTCAGCTCTATGGAGCTGCTAACCTAAGGGCAGGGACTTTTTTTTTTATTCGTTCATGAGATGTGGGCATCGCTGGCGAGGCCAGCATTTATTGCCCATCCCTAATTGCCCTTGAGAAGGTGGTGGTGAGCCGCCTTCTTGAACCGCTGCAGTCCGTGTGGTGAAGGTTCTCCCACAGTGCTGCTAGGAAGGGAGTTCCAGGATTTTGACCCAGTGACGATGAAGGAATGGCGATATATTTCCAAGTCAGGATGGTGTGTGACTTGGAGGGGAACGTGCAGGTGGTGGTGTTCCCATGGGCCTGCTGCCCTTGTCCTTCTAGGTGGTAGAGGTTGCGGGTTTGGGAGGTGCTGTCGAAGAAGCCTTGGCAAGTTGCTGCAGTGCATCCTGTGGATGGTACACACTGCAGCCACTGTGCGCCGGTGGTGAAGGGAGTGAATGTTCAGGGTGGTGGATGGGGTGCCAATCAAGCGGGCTGCTTTGTCCTGGATGGTGGCGAGCTTCTTGAGTGTTGTTGGAGCTGCACTCATCCAGGCAAGTGGAGAGTATTCCATCACACTCCCGACTTGTGCCTTGTAGATGGTGGAAAGGCTTTGGGGAGTCAGGAGGTGAGTCACTCTCGGCAGAATACCCAGCCTCTGACCTGCTCTTGTAGCCACAGTATTTATATGGCTTGTCCAGTTCAGTTTCTGGTCAGTGGTGACCCCCAGGATGTTGATGGTGGGGGATTCGGCGATGGTAATGCCGTTGAATGTCAAGGGGAGGTGGTCAGACTCTCTCTTGTTGGAGATGGTCAATGCCTAGCACTTGTCTGGTGCAAATGTTACTTGCCACTTATCAGCCCAAGCCTGGATGTTGTCCAGGTCTTGCTGCATGCGGGCTCAGACTACTTCATTATTTGAGGGGTTGCGAATGGAACTGAACACAGTGCAATCATCAGCGAACATCCCCATTTCTGACTTTATGATGGAGGGAAGGTCATTGATGAAGCAGCTGAAGATGGTTGGGCCTAGGACACTGCCCTGAGGAACTCCTGCAGCATTGACCTGGGGCTGAGATGATTGGCCTCCAACAACCACTACCATCTTCATTTGTGCTAGGTATGACTCCAGCCGCTGGAGAGTTTTCCCCCTGATTCCCATTGACTTCAATTTTACTAGGGCTCCTTGGTGCCACACTTGGTCAAATGCTGCCTTGATGTCAAGGGCAGTCACTCTCACCTCACCTCTGGAATTCAGCTCTTTTGTCCATGTTTGGACCAAGGCTGTAATGAGGTCTGGAGCAGAGTGGTCCTGGCGGAACCCAAACTGAGCGTCGCTGAGCAGGTTATTGGTGAATAAGTGCCGCTTGACAGCACTGTCGACGACACCTTCCATCACTTTGCTGATGATTGAGAGTAGACTGATGGGGTAGTAATTGGCCAGATTGGATTTGTCCTGCTTTTTGTGGACAGGGCATACCTGGGCAATTTTCCACATTGTTGGGTAGATGCCAGTGTTGTAGCTGTACTGGAACAGCTTGGATAGAGGCGCAGCTAGTTCTGGAGCACAAGGCTTCAGCACTACAGCCGGGATGTTGTTGGGGCCCATAGCCTTTGCTATATCCAGTGCACTCAGCCGTTTCTTGATATCACGTGGAGTGTATAGAATTGGCTGAAGACTGGCTTCTGTGATGGTGGGGATATCAGGAGGAGGCCGAGATGGATCATCCACTCACCACTTCTGGCTGAAGATGGCTGCATATGCTTTTGCACTCATGTGCTGTATTCCGCCATCATAGAGGATGGGGATGTTTACAGAGCCTCCTCCTCCCGTTAGTTGTTTAATTGTCCACCACCATCCACGACTGGATGTGGCAGGACTGCAGAGCTTTGATCTGATCCGTTGGTTGTGGAATCGCTTAGCTATGTCTATAGCATGTTGCTTCCGCTGTTTAGCATGCATGTAGTCCTGAGTTGTAACTTCACCAGGTTGGCACCTCATTTTTAGGTACGCCTGGTGCTGCTCCTGGCATGCTCTTCTACACTCCTCATTGAACCAGGGTTGATCCCCTGGCTTGTTGGTAATGGTAGAGTGAGGAATATGCCGGGTCATGAAGTTACAGATTGTGCTGGAATACAATTCTGCTGCTGCTGATGGCCCACAGCACCTCATGGATGCCCAGTTTTGAACTGCTAGATCTGTTCTGAATCTATCCCATTTAGTACGATGGTAGTGCTACACAACACTTTGGATGGTATCCTCAGTGCAAAGACGGGACTTCGTCTCCACGAGGACTGTGCGGTGATCACTCCTACAAATACTGTCATGGACAGATGCATTTGTGACAGGTAGATTGGTGAGGACGAGGTCAAGTAAGTTTTTCCCTCGTGTTGCTTTGCTCACCAGCTGCCGCAGGCCCAGTCTGGCAGCTATGTCCTTCAGGGCTCGGCCAGCTCGGTCAGTAGTGGTCTACCGAACCACTCTTGGTGATGGACATTGAAGTCCCCCACCCAGAGTACATTCTGTGCCCTTGGTACCCTCAGTGCTTCTTCCAAGTGGTGTTCAACATGGAGGAGGACTGATTCATCAGCTGAGGGAGGGCGGTAGGTGGTAATCAGCAGGAGGTTTCCTTGCCCATGTTTGACCTGATGCCATGAGATTTCATGGGGTCCGGAGTCAATGTTGAGGACTCCCAGGGCCACTCCCTCCTGACTGCATATCACTGTACCGCCACCTCTGGTCGGTCTGTCGTGCCGGTGGGACAGGACAAACCCAGGGATGGTGATGGATGAGTCTGGGACTTTGGCTGAAAGGTATGATTCTGTGAGTATGGCTATGTCAGGCTGTTGCTTGACTAGTCTGTGGGACAGCTCTCCCAATTTTGGCACAAGTCCCCAGATGTTAGTGAGGAGGACTTTGCAGGGTCGACTGGGCTTAGTTTGCCGTTGTTGTGTCCGGTGCCTAGTGGTCTGATGCAGAGTGGTCCATCCGGTTTCATTCTTATTATGACTTTTTTTAGCGAGATTTTACAACTGAGTGGCTTGCTAGGCCATTTCAGAGGGCAATTAAGAATCAACCACATTGCTGTGGGTCTGGAGTCACATATAGGCCAGACCGGGTAAGGATGGCAGGTTTCCTTCCCTAAAGGACATTAGTGAACCAGATGGATTTTTACGACAATCCGGTAGTTTCATGGCCACCATTACTGATACTGGTATTTTAATTCCAGATTTTTATTTAATTAATTGAATTTAAATTCCCCAGCTGCCGTGGCGGGATGTGAACTCATGACTCCGGATTATTAGTCCAGGCCTCTGGATTACTAGTCCAGTAAATCTGATAAGATGAAAGCAAAATTGAAGGAGGATTTGTCCCTCGGCCACTTTCATGCCTCTGCTAGCAGCCTTCTGCAACTCTGAGTGGCATTTGCAGAGGCCCAGGAGAATGTCACCATCCCTTACTTCAATTTATAGTCAGAAAGAGAGTAGAGGGATTTATTCCTTTGAAAGGGTGAGTGGTATGCCTTGAAACCTCACCTGTCCAAAGGAAATTGTTATTTTTAATCAATATTATTTTAATCAAATTTTTAGTAATTGTAGTGGCATACTATTAACCCTTCCACCAGATCAGCTGGACTGACAGGCACGATACTGAGAGTATTGCATTTGTCATTCTACTGCATATTGACTAGGGAACAGGGTCAGACTGGACAAGAACCTGCAGCTATCGTCTGCTCAAGATGCCCAGAGTCAAAATATCACTCTTGGAAGGATAGCAGGGAAAATTAATTATTCTTTGAATCACAGTATCAGTGATTACACCCAACTATTTTAGTTGGGGCATATATTTCCTTTATACACCTGAGAACATTTTACTATCAGACAGAAATCCTGCGACTTTTACATATTTCAATTGACCCCTTCCTATTGTCTGAATAAAAAGTGCAGAAATAATTTCACTGTGCTGATTCTTTCATTTGGCATTTACCAACTAACAGACTGTAAGTTCACAAGGGTCTCTAGTGTGTCTATACCCGTGATCTTACCTCTGCCCCTGCTTATTATTGCACCAGTGCATGGAGTTCTGCTGTGGAACAGGAAGGCCTTCCAATTCTGGGAGGAACATAGGAACAGGAGTATGCCAATCAGTCCCTCGATTCTGCTCCACCATTCAATTAGATCATGGCTGATCCGTACCTCAACTCCATTTGCCCGCCTTAGCTCCATATCTCTTGATATCCTTCCCCACAAAAATCTATGGATCTCAGTCTTGAAAGCTCCAATTATTCCAGTATCCACAGCCTTTTGGGGGAGCGAGTTCCAGATTTCTATGACCCTTTGTGTGAAAATGTGCTTCCTGATTTCCCTCCTAAATGGCCTGGCTCTAATTTTAAGATTATGTCCCCTCGTTCTTGTTTTCCCCACCAAAGGAAATAGTTTAACATTTTAAGCACCTCGATCAGATCACCCCCTCAATCTTCTATACTTAAGGGAATGAATATAAGCCAAGTTTATGCAAGCTAAAATTGCTTCATTCTGACACGAAGCTTCCAGGGTAAATGAAACTTTAATGGACTTCATCTTTTTACAGGCTCTCTCTACTTACCTGGCGCACAGCAACATTTCCAATAGAGCCTGGATATCTTTCCCTCAGCATTGGTCTCAGATCATTATACCACATCAGAGAAATGTTGGTCAACGATGTAATGTTCCGGATGTCAGCCGCAGTCAAGTACTTGGGCTTATGGAGCAGCTGGTAATTTAAAGACATTGAGTTAGTGAGAAAATTAAAAATATATGAAGCAAACTGTTACTACAAAAACATGAGGTTTCTAGTCTTTTGTTATGTTTATAAAGGCATTTATTTTTATGTTTGTTTAAGATCTCCCAAGGCTGTGCACATTCCTCAATGAAAGTCATCTGGAAAGAAAGCATTGAGTAATTCTCCCATGGTTGATAGAGGGTGCGGAAATAAGCCAGCCATGTGTCAATAACACTATGTTTGTCTTCAAGGAGGTATATAAGCAGCTACGGGTGACTGTGGGGAAAAGCCTGGCATCAACTCAATGCCTCCCCACACAACATGGTCACAATCAATAACTCACAACGTAAAGAATCCTGGGCGCAAAGCTTCTTCCTATGACAATACTTTGTGGAACATGGTGTTAGGGCTGAAGACACTGCATTACAATCCCACTTTTACTAGATTATAGCCTTTAACAGGAGTCTCAGCACCAAAGACCATTTCAAAAACTTTTTTTTTTAAATTGCTGAGAGGAGGCTGAGTGGAAATCAGAAAACAGTTAATAGAGATGGATCCTAAAATCAGTTCTCCCAAACTGATTGCTAAACAGCAAACCCTGCTAAAAACATCAGTCGAATAGAAAAGCAGAATACTGCAGAAGACACATACACAGAAAAATTAACCCCATGATTGTCAAGAAGGCAGAATGATTGGGTTGTTTTGTAGTTCCAAAGTGGCTTGAGGCAATTAAAAGCAGAGTTTTATACAGCATAAAGAATAGTGCTATCAGGGAGGGAGTAACAAATCTGCTATTTAATTTTGGTTTATTCTTATGATATCACAAACCATGAGACCCTATAATTTTCTCTACAATAACTGGTTATTTTATGGCTTCTTCACATTTACAGTGATGCTGCCACAGCCCAATTTTGGAGGCAGTTTGTAATGTATAGAAAGCTGATTGAGATGCTGTTTAACTGCTCCAAAGGCAGCAGTGCTACTGTTGACAAATATAAATGGCTGGCAACGGCCATAGGCAACTGAGTACTCAACCCCCTCATCACCTGCTCACACGTTGAGGACAGCAGTGCTTTTCAAACTCCAGGCTTGCATGGAGCTTCCCAAAACTCGGGGGAAGGTTCTGCAGTCAGAAAATTAAATTGCTGTCGCAACTTTATACCAAATGTGTACTTCATAATTGCAACTGGTAAACAGGCCTGATTTCAGAGCCCCAACATATTACACAACTGCTTTAAGCAGAGAGGTTCTACAAGAAAAAGGGGACTAGCTTAAATGGGTCCCTCAGAGTATTACTGCTGGTTAGAGCAAGTGCCAAGAGAACAATGCTAATGACCGCTGGAAATAGTGCCAAGATATTCCTAGCACGGTATAATAGCTGATGCTGACATCCATTCAAAATAATGAAACCATGATTCACACTAGAATGTAATAAGGCTGTTGTGTTTCCAATAGTGATTTAGTGAGTGACTGCATACATAGGAGACAGTATTATAGAAGTATTACTCAATAGAGACAACTTCTTTAGCAAGTCATGAAGGGACTCATTACTAAACTGCCCCTGTTAATCTATTTGTGCAGCAGTATTTATTACAGTTAATGCTTTCAATAAGAACCCTAATACCTCATCCAAATCTGAGAATCAGCGATGGGCTTGGTTATTGGAAACAAAATGAAATTAAACTTCAGAGAATTTGTATATGAAGAAATGTAGAATTTGAAATGTACATATTTTGATTTTTACTCTATTAGACGGCAACAGTGAAAACAGATCAAAAGACAAAGCTATTGGGATAATTGCTTACCTACATGCAATAACCTGTTGTGGTAACTTGGCTAACCGTAGCACTCTCACCTCTTGTGTTCAAGCCCCAAGCCAGAGACTTGAGCACATAATCTAGGCTGACACTACTGAGGGGGTACTGCATTGTCAGTGGTGCTGTCTTTTGGATAAAATGTTAAACTGAGGTCCTGTCTCTCCCTCCTCAGGCGGACCTAAAGGATCCCATGCACTAATCAAAGAAAAGCAAGGGAGTTCTCCTGATGTCCTGGCTAATATTTATCCCTCAACCAACATCAGTAAAATAGATTACAATTGGTGGCAAGGGTACAGAATTTGTGGCGTGGACTGAAGACAATGGCTTTAGTCTTTCCAGTGTTTACACATCCATACATTAACTGTAGCTGAGAGAGTGGGCAGGAACCCTGCTCTGATACCTCTGCCAGTGCTGCTTTGAACCAACTACTAGGACATGGGAACAATTCTACTTCCAATTTTCCCTTCCTTGGGGAAACACTCGGCTACAACTTGATGCCATGCAACAGCAAATTGGCTACGGTTTCAAGCTCAGTGATGTGTGGCTTTCCATGGTGCTCTAACCCAGACTGTTTCTACTTCCATGGTGCTCCAACCCAAACTGTTCCCACATTGTATTGCTGTCATTCTTTAGAACTTTTTTTTGTTCTTGGGATGTGGGCATCTCTGGCAAGACCACATTTATTGCCCATCCTTAAATACCCTCAGAAGATGCTGGTGGACCTTCTCCTTGAACCAACACAATTCTTGTGCTGATAGTTCTCTCACAATGGTGTTAGGTAGGGAATTGACCCAATGACAAGGAAGGAATCACAATTTATATATAAATCAGGATGGCGTGTGAGCTTGAGGGGAACTTAGAGATGATGGTGTTCCCACAACATTGCTGCTCTTGCCCTTCTTTGTAATAGATGGAGATGCTGTCGAAGTAATTTTGACAAGTTACAGCAGTGCATCCTGTAAAGCATATATATTGCAGCCACAGTGCACCAATGATGGAGAGAGTGGATGTTGAGTTCAGTGGCAGGGTTGCCGATCAAGCGAACTGCTCTGTCCTGGATGGTGTCCAGCTTCCTAAATGTGTGGTTGTGGCAGCAGCCATTCAGGAAAGTGGTGAGTATTCCATCAGACTCCTGACTTAAGCCTTGTAGATGGTGGAGAGGTTATAAGGGATCAGGAGGTGAGCCACGTGTCACAGAGTACACCGCCTCTGCCCTGAGTGGTTGCTACGGTGTTGACATGGCTGCTCCAGTTAAGCTTCTGGTCAATAGTGATCTCCAAAATGTTGATGGTGGGGTAATCAGCCATGGTGGTAACGTGAAGGTCAACGGGAGATGGCTGGGCATTCTCTTGTTCAAGACGGTCATTACCTGGCGCTTGTGTGGCGTGAATGTTAGCTGGAACTTCTTAGCCCAATTCTGGGTGTTATTCAGGTCCTCTGTTAAGCTGGCATGGGCTCCTTTGACCCCACTGGCTTTAGTTTTTCAATGGCTCTTTGGTAACACACTCGGGTAGATGCTATTTTCATGTCAAGGATCAGCTACTCTCACACTGCCTCAGTCAGAACCATTTTGAAACACTCTTAAATACATTTTTTTCCACATTCAAACTAAGCTAATGTGGCAATGATGCCAGTTCAGATGCATTGGGCTCGATTTTCCCAGGAACGGGCGGGGGCGGCTCCGAAAATCGGGGAAATCCCATTCAGGTTCGGAGCCCGGCTTCAACCCCCAGACTTCCGGGTTCCCCACTGACGCGTCAGGGTGCGCGCGTGCCTCCCGCATGCGGAAGTCCCGCCGGCTTTCATCATTTACAGAGTTGTTGAGGTAGTTTAAGTACTTGAAGCACTTAATTTTCTCCACATTTTGGCAGGGGTGCGATTTTGAAGGATCCGCAGCATGTTTCCCGTGCTGTGGGAAACACTCCACGTTGCAACAGATTGTTTCAGCCAGCAGCCAGTCAAATGCTTATTTGACAGATGGTGAGAAAGGTCACTTACTGCAGCAGGCCACTCTGTTATTTCAGACAAAGTTTTGGCTGCAAGATGTTTGTGTTTGCACTGAAAAATCTTACTTTCCACTCGAAATTCTGCTGTTCAAACATATTTAACTACTTTGCGGACCCCCTCAAACTCACACTGTCAGGATGGGGGTGCGCCATGGC
The DNA here is from genome assembly GCF_035084215.1 of Heptranchias perlo. Lineage (NCBI taxonomy): Eukaryota > Metazoa > Chordata > Chondrichthyes > Hexanchiformes > Hexanchidae > Heptranchias > Heptranchias perlo. The sequence continues at coordinate 14,632,457 of NC_090332.1, read as the reverse complement.
TGCATTCACCACTACATCTGAGGACAAGCAACAGCACCAGCCTCGCCAGGCACGGCGTCCACCTCCGCCACGTGGAGCTCCATAATGCAGTGCTGTGCCACAGGCACCTGCACGAGAACACAGAGAGCAACAAAGGAGAGAGCAACGTCGCAAGAGGCACTACCCTCACCACAGGGTCCACAGACTGAGGCTCAGCTTCCTGTACCTCTTTGAAGAGCAGTGCATATGGAGGCTCAGAGTCAGTCACCAGGTAGTCGCAGACATCTGCAGCCTCCTTCATGATGAGCTGCTCCCGGCTGGGCAGAGCAGCACCTCCTTACCTGTCGCTATCAAAGTCACCACTGCCCTCAACTTCTTTGCCTCCGGATCATTCCAGGGTGCCACCGGAGACATCGCCAGGGTCTCTCAGTCGTCTGCACACAAGTGCATAAGGCAGGTCACTAATGGCTTGTTTCGTAGGGCCTCGCCATACGTCAACTTCCCCATGGACTACCTCAGCCAGACGGGGAGGGCAGTGGGATTCCACTCTGCGGCTGGCTTCCCACGGGTGCAGGGTGTAATCAATTGCACCCATATAGCAATACGAGCCAGGACTGTTCATCAACAGAAAGGGGTATCACTCCATCAACACTCAGCTCGTTTGTGACCACCGCAAAAGATTTCTGCATGTGTGTGCCAGATTCCCTGGCAGCTGCCACGATTCCTTCATCCTCTGGGAATCCAACATCCCGCCCCTCTTCCACGCACCGAACACACTTAAGGGCTGGCTCCCTGGGGACAAGGGATACCCCCTACACACGTGGCTCATGACACCTCTGACGAATCCCATCACCGAGCAGCAGCGTCGATATAACGACAGCCACATCGCCACCAGGTCTACAATTGAGCATGCTATAGCCCTGCGCAACATGGCACAACAGAGAGGGGTGCCGCTTGAGGAGGCCCCATCCACATCTGCCACCCACATTGAGGAGGAAGAGGCAGAGGAGGAGGAGCAGGAACAACGGCTCACCTGGCTGCTCATGAGGCCAGAGGGTCACTGATATGTGAATGGTTCTCCTAATATCAGACAGTGTGAAGAGTCCAGTCTTCACACCACCTGGATAGAGCAGCGCCCACACCAGCAGCCCCCCCACACTTCTCCCTGCACAAAACAGGACTGCAACTACACATACACCCACTGTAGAGTGACCCAATGGGTGGCATCAAGTGTTGCCATTCATGGTGAACCTCATGAAAGGGCCCTATTACAGAAGCCAGTCGAGAATGGCCAAGACGTGGCAGTAGTGGTGACAATAATAATATTTAATGTGAGTTTAACAAAAAGCTAATATAAATAAAAAAAACATGACCAATCATCAAACACCCTTATGCATACCCTTCGTGCTTACAAAACCTTCGCCTTTCTCTTCCGACTACTTCTACATGGTGCATCCCCTGTGGCTGCAGCAGAGAGCAGAGGTAGTGGCAGGTTGCTCTTGTTCATGCCCTGACCAATTAGATGCTTTGGGCCTAGGCCCTCTGGGTTTTGGTGCCCGTGAGGACCCCTCCAAAGACTGCTCCGCCTGCACCTGTGCAGGGGCAGACTCAGCCTCCTGGAGAGGAGGCAGCATTGCAGATACTGGTTGAGAGGGGGACAACAGGTGAGATGTGGGAGCGCTTTGAGTGTCCCCACTTCCACATCCCCTTTCGCCATCATCCCTCCCCTGGGCCAAGCCGACATCACTCCTACCACTCTGCTGGACAACAGTTTGGAGGACATGTGTGAAGCCTTGTAAGGCCAGTGCTAGTGTGTCTGCCTACCTATTTAAGGTGGCAGATTGTTGTTCACTGTGAGTCCGACCGGCCGTTGTCAGGGCCTGAATGGACTCATTTGTGAGCCGTGCTTGAAGCTCAATGGAGGCTAGCCTTCTCTCCATTGCAGACATTCCCGCACTTACCCGTGTCAGTATCTCAGGGAGTTGCTCACGTCCCTGTGACACTATCTCAGAGATTCCCTCCTGTGCCACCATTCCACTCATGCAGGAGTTGGACTCCTCCATCCTCTGCGCTATTGTGGAGAGTGCGCGTGGCACCTGTTCCAGCACATCGCAAATGTGCTGCTGTCCCTCGATCATTCTCCTTTTAAAGGATGGCCCCCAGGGTTCAGCATCTGCATCCAGCTGAGCAGAGCCTGGAGAGGAGTGCTCCCACCAACGCGGACTCTCCGCAGTACCCCTGTCACCAGTGTCTGCTCGTGCTCACGTATGTGGTAACTCACAAGGTGTCAACCCAACTAACTGAGGACTAAGACCCACTGAGGTGGTGGATGGCTCACTCAGATGTGACAGTGCACCCTCAGAGGCTGGCAGGTCCTCTGAGGAATCGCCCTCTGCCGTCACAGCGGTCGCTGAAGGCTCTGTAAGAGAACAGAAGGCATCATCACAGATGTGTCATGTTGCGATGAGCATACTGAGGTGCTGAAGATGGCAAGGCATGTTAACATCAATTCATATTGTGTGTGCTGAATGTTAAAGTTATGTCACCAGACGTTTGTCGGGTGCCAGTCTCGGCATCCCCGACGGGCAGGCACTCGAGGGTTCGGCTGAGCTCCAGCACCTCCTGCTCCGCGTCTGTGAGGACGATGATTTGTTGCGGCCCCCCTCTGGTCCTCGCCCTCTCCCATGCATTCTGAGCTCTCTTCTCCTATAAGGGGAGAAAGTACAGACATGTGAATGAGTGATGGTGACATGGCCAACCAATGATTGCATTGGTTTGGGTGCGACTGACTGTGAAAGAGATGCATCAGAGGGTGAGTATGAGTCAGAGCCAACACATTGAATGAGGATTGGGGTGAGTGGTAGCGGTGGGGTGACTAATGGGGGGCGGGGTGAGGAAGTGCAGGTAAATTGAGGATGAACCTTAAGTGGGTGTCAGGAGTGATGTGATAGAGTAGTGTTGGCAGTGCAGAATGAGTAGGGTGGTGGGGGCGGTGATGTGGAAGATGGAATGTAGGAGAATCTGTAAGTGTACTCACTTTGGCTGACCTACTTAGGTCATTGAAGCGCTTCCTGCACTGGACCCAGGTGTGGGAGATGTTGCTGCTGCTGGTGACCTCCTCTGCCACCTCGAGCCACACCTTCTTGGTGGCAGAGGCAGGCCACTTCCTCCTGTCAGCCGGGTAGAGCACATCCTCGTCCTCCTCACCCCACCCACAGCACCTGGAGTGAGGCATCGCTGAATCTTGGAGCAGCCTTGCCCGTGTTGCTCCATTGTGGTGTGTGGGTGTTTGCTCCAGGAGCAGCCATTGGAGGACTGCCCCTTTAAACAGAGCTCCTCCAGCTGACAGCCTGTGATGCGGGTGCGCAGTCTGCCCGCTGCGCAGCTTTTGGATGGCGAACCCGGAAGCCACGTTAAGTGGCTCCAATTGACTCACAATCGCGTGGGAAACGGACATTTTTTATTGGGCGGGTTACCCACGCGCCCAATCACCCCCCCCCCGCTGCCATCCTGCCTCCACTCTAATATCGGGGCCATTGTAGAAACATTTGCATCATAGCAACATTACAATTAAAGAAGAAAATATGCTACCCATACAACTTTAAGGAGACAGTGAAATATATATATATATATATATATATATATATATAATTACAGTTTTGGATATTATCCAGAACCCTGGACTCATACGAAAAGGGCAAAATTATTTTTGGGAAAGAAGTCATATAATTGCACCACTAATCTTGTTATTTAGATTCCTATAGTTGTTATGAATTTCGCCAAGACAGTGGTGTATGTCACTTTTTTAAAGCTTTAGTTACTCAAATGGAAATTACTTGTAAACATCCCAAAATGCTCTATTACACCTAAAGTTGTAGTGGGTGGTTAAAATTGCGGTCAGGCACTTTCTGCTGCGTTCCCGACGTGCTCGTTCACGCTGCCATTTTAACCACGAGGATTTTAGCAGCTTCGGGGTTGCTCGCTGCAAGTAGAAGGGGGTATTATTAGTATTTAAAAGTCGGGGTTCGATAACGTCATTCAGACTCGAACGTCATTTTTAATCAGGATTGCGCATGTTGTGCACAGTGCTGGTCCTACCAGTGAAACCTGCGACAGGCAGGATCGAGGCCAGAAGAGGTCCAGGTAAGTTTAAATTTTGAATTATTTGAAGATTTCCTTGTAGACCAGAAGCAGAAATGATCCTCTGGGCCACACAAGGAATGCTTGGTCCTCCCTTGCCCTGAGCTTCCCTCCCTCTCCACGGCCTCGCTCCCCCCCCCCACTCCCACTCCCCACGACCACCACTTCACCTTATTCCGGGATCCTCCCCTTTGGGTCCCAGGCAGCGGTCACCTGACGACCGAAGTTCCACTCCCATCTGCCAGCCAGATTGTGATTCCCGCTGGGTTCAGGTGGAAGTCCATGCTGCAACATGCCAATGAGGCCTGGGAGTTAAAATGGCCAGAGCTTCCCGGCCGCCCCAGCCTCCGCAAGCTTCACTCACGCTCTGAGTTAAAATTGTTTTTTTTTATTAGTTTCAATCTTGCTTACAATGCCAGATAGTTGACAGAAAAAGAAGGCAGCACAAATGGGTTATATTCTAAACCTTCTCACTTCCCTTCCCTTCCCAAAATATGGTGAGTGATTATTTTAGTGATGTTATGTCTTGTGACCTTCTTAATGACAGGCCCCAGGGAGACAGAAGCTCAGCTAAAAACCCCTCTGCTTTTCTCCATTTTAAAATGTAAACTACAACCTCTGTCTACACACTTGCACCACAATGAAACCTCAGTTCCTAAAACCTACCTTTTCTTCTGTCCATGGTGCTTCATATTGTCCTTGCCCGTGGGTTTGGCAGGAGATTGTTGTCAAATGAAATAAAACCACAAATAGAAGATAAATCAAGCTCGTGTTGCTAGCCATCTCTAGCTGTTGTAACAGGCACACACTTTTGTCTTGCTCTCTCTCCCTCTCCCGTCACAGACTAATATGCAATCTTGGGTCTAATCAGAACCCACAGAGCACTTAAAAGCCATTCTTTTTTATTTACGTCATTCCAGACTGCCTTATAAGGAGTAAGAGACTATCTTCACAAGATCTGCTGTGATTATTGGCTTATCTGTCTTGTATGTTTTTCTAAATGTAACCAAGCTAAATGGAGCATAAAGAGATCCTAGACATTTCAAGCTGATTCTGCCTCTACTGGGGAAGCTATCAACTCCAGTAAAACCGGCAAGATTTTCCTAAAATTAAATAGCAGTACAAAAAAGCTGGATAACAGGCATTAACATTTACAGTTTCTGTGTCACAAAGATCACTGAAAAGATTATGAAGGAATTGTTGCTGTCTCAGGAAGTGAGGTAAGTAAAATAAATACAGCCATTTTAGGAACATACAGCAAAAAAACAAAACGGGGAAAGTCAGGGTGCCATAGCAACGCAATGAACGCATTTATTATTGTTATTGAGTAATAAGTGATCATTGCTGATTTTTATAAAATAACTTTTTTTTAATCAATTTACTAACCTCGCCTCAAGTTGCTGACTCCCTCAGTGGGTACCATTCTTCAGTATTATGCCCAAGTGGATATTATTGACATGTTAGCCTTGACAATAAGTGTCAGCAGGCCATGGATGAAATCACAGCTGAGCCTGATTCTGTGCTCACCTGATGCCTGTATGCACACACTTCTAGTCGAGGCCACTACTCTGTAATTAATGCTGACATTCCCTTCCTCGTACAGACAAGGGATCAAATCTGTTGCCTTCCTCATCTGTATGGCTAACAGATGTGGATACTACCTCTTAGCCGTCAAAATGCCCAACACCCAGCCCCAAAATTGCTTGGGTCGTGATCCCAGTCATGATGCTGGAATCACACCCGATGGTGCCCTCCAGCATAGACTCTACTGGAGTTTGTGAGGTCAGTGGGAGGGCACCTCACATGCATGGGGCAAGCGGATGCAAGCACCATTATAGATGCCTCTGGTGCCTGTCAGCCCCCTGCCCACAGAAATGCTGATGATCGATCAGCCTGGGGCGGGGGTTGCCCAGGCACCCTCTCTGTGATCCTGCCAATGTTCTATCAGTCCCCTGAGCAAGGGAGCTGATCTAATTCTTCAAGGGTCCAGACAACTTGCCAGGCCTGGACCCCACTAGTGTGGCCTACATATGCCCTTGTGGAAGCTGGTATGCCTCACTCAGTGTACCAGCCACCACACAAATGCTGGCTCCTGACTCAGGAGCTGGAACTCCCAGGGGAATTTTCCCCGAGACACCGAGGAAAATCTTGGAAACAGCAGGTCTCCTGCCAGTTACGGCAGAATCTTGACAGAATTTCAGGGCCAAAGTCTATAGCTGATAATGTAAAATTTCCAGTCACCTCAATCACACTAAAAAGTTGTTCTATTTTATCAAGCTTTCTGTGCAGAATAATGGTCTAGAGAATACTAGGCTGACATTTTGGTATGCTATCAGGCTCTTTTTTAAACCATTTGAATTTAAAAGCAGAGATGTCTAATTGAAAATTTTAAACACACACTAGAGAGGTAGGGAATCTAATTATTCCAACAAAGAACAAAGTTACTAAGCATCAGATTTGACACCATTTTTGATAGTTTTGTTTTCCATCCATGTTGTCCCATTTAAAGGTATTTCACATATTCTGAAAACACAGCAGAATTCTACTTTTAAATTAAACTCCTCCAGGGATGCTGTCGCTTTGCAGCACAAATATGACACTTTGTTGTTGATTGTCGAAATACCGTGAATTAAAATCTTTGTGACAGAGTGATTGGCAAATTACTTTATATTTGTTTGCCAGCACACAATGTAATGATATGAAATGCATCATCAACTCATTTGCGTGTAATGTCATGATGACCAAAATTCTTTTTTTTATATTCATTCTCGGGATGTGGGTGACTGGTGAGGCCGGCATTCGCTGCCCACACCGAGTTGCCCAACGAAGGTGGTGGTGGACCTTTTTCTTGAACTGCTGGGCAGAGGTTTGATGCAACTGAGTGGCTTGCTAGTCCACCTTCAGAGGGCAGTTAAGACTCAATCACGTTGTTACAGATGACCAGACTGAGTAAGGACAGCAGGTTTCTGTCCCTAAAGGACAGTAGTGAACCAGTTGGGATTTTACTACAATCTGACAGCTTCACGGTCACTTTACTAAAACTAGCTTTTTTTATTTCCAGATTTTTAAAAACTGAATTCAAATTCTCAGACTGCCATGGTGGGATTTGAACTAACATGCTGTGGATTATTTGTTTAGGCCTGTGGATTAGTAGTCCAATAACATAACCACTACATTAGTTTTCCCCAAAGTAACACATGGGCAGTTCTGGCTCTTCCTCCCCAAAGAAAAATAAATGACCAAACCCTTTCTCTCATTAAGATACTGCCCCTTTAAGGAATGCTGCTCTGCTCCACACATCTCTGATCTTTATAATATTGAGCAATAGCTATTTACTGATAATTACTTTTTATTTGATGTTATTTAATAGAAACCATATGTGCATTGTGAAAACTGCATAAACCATTTCGTACTCAAAGGACTATGTTCATGAAATGTTTAACCAGCTAGTTTTGAAGTGCTCAAAAAGCCCCCAGTTCTAGTTTTTGTGAGGGTAGATTTTATTAATTTGTGCTCCTGGCAAGGAGCTTGGCTTGCTGGGAGGGTATATTGGGAGTCCAGACAGACAGCTGAGTGGGCCTCACAGATTCTCATCCATAATTCATGACTTTGACTGGGGTGGACTCAGTACTGTAAACTGTGCAGGCTGGGGGAAGGTCGGGAGTAGGGCCAGGAGAAGCAGGAATGATCCTCCGGGCCACACAAGGAATGCTTGGTCCTCCCTTGCCCCAGGCTTCCCTCCCCACACCCCCTCTCCCCCTCCCCCTCCCCTCATGCCGGGGTCCTCTCCCTTTTACATAGTTGATCTCCCGTGATTATATAAAAAGATTCTTTTCCTTTCCCTTACTTCCCATGGTGGATCTGTAGTTCTTACTAAAGATACTACTGGCATATTGCTTTTTAGGAAGGTTTTCCCTACCATTTAGTCTCCAACAGCCAGCATCTTGAACAGGTAGTCGGACGCCATGCTCCAAACTTGACCGACTTCAGCCACAATGTTTAGCTCAGCATCAGAGTGCCACACAAACATTATCCTCCGCCCCATGCAAACATCAGTCCTCCTTAGCAACACCAAAAAACCCTCATTTCAAACAACACCATTAGCTTAGAATTTTTACTTAATGGCTTAAATTGTAAAAAAGTATGTACAGATAAATATATATATTTATTTTTGATTTTTTTTCCACCATCCCCTGCACCTCCTATTTGTTATTTGTAAATTTCGATCTGGTTGTCCTGTGACACAGGTAGTTGTGATAAACTCTGGGTACTGGAGTTCCACAGAAGCAGGGTGAAAATGACAACTCCCATGATGTAACACACACACATTGTCAACAGGAGCTGGGAATACTCAGCACCCAAGGTCCAAGCAGAGTTTCCCCACCCCGAGAGAGAGAGAGAGAGAGAGCGAGCGACAGGTCCGTGTGGGGAAAATCTCTTACAGGCGTTGCTCACATTGATTTTTTTGTTTTATGGGCAACATTAATTTTTTTTTCACAACTGTGTATCTTTTATGTGTTTGTTATGTTACAAATGTTCTTTTTAAACGTATATAGTGACCAGAGTGAGGAACCATTAAAAAAAATTTGATTTGATTGGGTGGTTTTGCTGTACTTCACCTAGATGTGTAACTTAGTAATGTCATCCCTGCATGCACACTTCATTCCTCTAACACCAGGCTTCTCCTTTTCCCCACTCCCTCCACTCCATTATTGATGGCCACTCATTCAGCCTTAGCGATCCTATCCTCTGGGCCTACCTACCCAGTTGCTTCTGCTCTGCCACCTTTCTCCGTTTTTGAAAAAACCTCCTCAGAATCCTTTCGTTTTGATTATGCCTTTGCTCCATCCCCTGACTCTCTCCCCCTTCCTGTTTCCTCTTCTGCTTGGTGTCCATTGTTGGTCTTCCTAACGTTAAATGCTTTGGGACATCTTCCTGCATGTTAAGAGTGTTATAGAAATGCAAGTTGTTGCTTGCTCATTGTTGATTAGTAGTTTTCCTTCCTGCCTCAAGGACAGAAGTGAATTATTTCTTGGCATTTGGGTTAGTGGGATATTTGAACCAATCAGGATGTTAACAGACGGTGGTTATTTTCCCTACATTCGCTTTGAGATTTAACATTCACTTTGAGATTTGATGTTTGACAAAGCATTGACATCGGCCAAGTATTCTGGACAAAGAACTACTTCTGCTAGACATTCTTCCCAATTTAAGCACTCGCCTTCCTTTTGTAGTCACTAGGTTGATATTATAATTTAAGTAATTGTTGAACAAATTGGTCCTTTTCTACAACAACAACTTGCTTTTATATAGCATGTTTGATGTAGAAAAGTGTACCAAGGAGCTTCACAGAGATGTAATCAGGACAAGGGTGATAGGTGAGTAGGACCTGGTGGAGGATAGGATATAGGAAGCACAGTTTTGATGAGCTGAAATTTACGAAGGGTGGCGGATGGGAGGCTAGCCAGAAGAGCACGGCGTTAGAGTCTGGAAGTGACAGTGAAGTTTTCAGCAGTAAATGGACTCAGGTAGGGATGGAGGCAGGCGATGTTATGGAGATGGAAGTAGGTGGTCTTTGTGATGAAGATGATATGGGGTTGGAAGCTGAACTTGAGCTCAGATAGGATGCCAAGGTTGTGAACAGTCTGTTTCAGCCTGACAATAGCGAGGAATGAGGTGGAATCCCAAAGTTTAACTGGAGGAAACTGCAGCTCATCCAAAACTAGATGTCAGGCAAGCAGTCTGACAACAAAGCAGCACTGGAGGGGTTGAGCGAGATAGTGGAGATGTAAAACTGTGGATGTGGAACCTGACCCCATGTCTTGCGATAATGTCATCAAGGGGTGGCATGTGGATGAGGAAGAGGAGGGGGGGCCAAGGGTCTAAGTAATTGTTGAACAAGTTGATCCTATTCTAGTTCACAGGAAAATTTGTAAACGTTGTCAATGATGTCACAATGTTATGCATTGTTACTATTTGATACTTTTTGGGTCACTCTAAAGAACTGCTAAGAAACAACAGAAAACCCAAGTCACAGCAGATAGCATTCAGTACCTGCCGAAACTGGGAGAATGGTTGTCATGTGTTGCGCCCTGTTCCTATTACAAAGATAAATGCAGAAGTAGAAGAATAACTGCATAGTTTCAGTTACGAAGTTGTGCCTTTGGTTAAGTAATCATGAATGTATGTTGCAACGTGATGTGTTGCTGTTTCCCTTTGTGAAATGTGTAAGAAAGAGAAAAGAAAGAACTTGCATTTAAGTAGAGCCCTCAAGACATCGCAAAGGGCTTCACAGCCAATGGCTTACTTCTGAAGTGTAGTCAATGTTATGTAGACAAATGCAGCAGCCAAATTGCGCACAGCAAGGCTCCACGAACAGAAAATCAGATTAAACTGTTTTTGATGGTGTTGCTTGAGGGAGAATTGTTGACCAGGAAACTGGGAAACCAATAGTGCCATGGGATCTTTTGCATCCAGTTGAACAGGCAATCAAAGCTTCAGTTTAACACCACATTCAAAAGACAGCCCCTCCAACAGTGCAGCAGTCTCTGTTATTAGCTGCTTGAGTCCAGAAGTGGGGCTTGAACCCATAATCTTCTGACTCAGAGGCAAGACTGCTACCAATTTAGCCAAGCTGACAATGAGCAATACTGCAACTGTATTAGCTATCTGCGTGCTTGAGATGCTACTAATGTTTGCTGTTATTGGCAAACTGTACAGTAGGCTACTATCTTACATGATGGTGCAAAACTAGATGGTCGGTTTCACAACACTACCCAAATCAGTTTGTATCCTGCTTTGTAAAAAAAACCAAGTAACTTGTTCATGCTCAAACGTATGCTTCATTGTAAAGCTGGATCCAAGAAGTTGCAATCACAAAGCATCTTAGCAGGGCCTATGACCAGGCTAGGCCTCTGTTGACAACAGCCGATCCTTCTACACCCATCACTTCTGCCTCTTAGTGATTCACCCCGAGTTCTCTAAATTATTAAAACCATCCAAAATGCTCCTATCTGGGCTGGTGCTTGCTTCAAGTTGTGCTGGTGATGCAGAGTGCAAAACTGTCCCAAGTGTTCAACTTGCTGCTCATGGTGTTCAGCCATATATATGTGTAAAGAGAAGATGGCAAATTATGAATATGTTATTGCTGCACAATAAGTTCATGCTATTTTCTGCTTTATATAAACTCAAATAAGCTTCACTCACTCTTGGTTTTAAAATGCCCCTTACTTTTAATTATCCTCATTTAGGGTGCCAAACTTTTGCTGAATTTATAACAGCCTAGGAGTGAGGCAAGAATGCAGCTTGGAACAAGGGGCTATGGGTTAAGAATGGAATTGATGTTCATAATGTACAGTACTGAAATCAATTAAACAAACAGATGATAGTTTATCACTCATGTTAGTAGCCAGATAACACAAATATGCTTTCTGTACCCTTATCTGCATTTCTAATGTGAGTAATAAGCTTTTTGTTTTCCATTAAAATATTGCAAATAAATTGATATGGCTCGCAATTTTCCTGTTTCCTTTCTTATTTTCAATCAAGATATTTACCAAGCAGCCACCCTAAAACCAGACTTTCCCTTTCAAAACTGCAAAGGTGGTTATTCTCCCTTAGTTTATGTTTGATCATTGCAATCAGTGCAATAGATTGGTTTTCAAATCGATTGCAAGCCACATTTTTTCCCTCAGTATCTCCAAGTCTTTAAACTTATAAAAAAATCAATTGCACAACCCTCCCCTCTGCCTCCCCCCCCCAAAGATTCAGAGGTAAAAGTGGAACACTCCAGTGGCTTACGTCATGTTAAAGGAAAACAATGAACCTACATTGCAACAGTGGAACTTGACCCCCACCAGGCCTCGTTTTTAAAATGGCAGAGAAAGAATTCAACCTATTTCTGTACCTGGCACTAGCCATGTTTATCAAAGATTTGGGGGGGGGGACAGAAATAACCTTATCTTGGTGTTTTGACAAAGAGTCCATACCCAAAACATCAACTCCTCTGTACTCTTCACAGATGCTGCCTGACTTACTGTTTTTGTTTCTAGTCTTGGTGTGATCAATAAGGTCCCATTTGCTGTAACTAATTAACTAAATTATAAAAATTATCAATTAAATTGAAGTGAAGATTGCACATCTTTTTTATTCCAATATACACATCGCATTTCCTTATTTTTTTTGTGAGTTTAAAGCTGGGATTCCTTTCCCTTTCCCCCTCCCCCACCACAAAAAGTACTGGACCAGTCGGTGTTAATGAATAAATGCAAGTGGTAGCCACGAGAGTGAAATTGTGAGGTAGCAAGGCTGACAAAACAGACTTGCGATTGGGACTGAACAATCAGCCAGAATAATGTTGTTTTGCAACAAACTCCTGAAAAACCTTACTTTTCCTTTCTAATTTTTATTCATTTGAACATATGGTAGCCAACACCAAAACTGGATGGTGTGGTTCAAAACCAGACAAATACCAGGTACCTTAACCTCACTGTGAAATAATAAAACAAAAAGCAAAATACTGCAAATTTGACATAAAAACAGAAAATGCTGCAAACACTCAGCAGATTAGGCAGCATCTGTGGAGAGAGAAACATAGGGTTAATGTTTCAGGTCAATGACCTTTCGTCCATCGAAAATGGAAAAGCTGAAAGATGAGTTCATCTACCAGTTGATGAAAGAAAGCAAGCTATCCGATAATGTATGGGAAAAGGCTGCAGTAACCCTCAATGATTCTTACAATCAGGAAAAGCAAACCTCTACCCAATGGACACTGTATGGGAATACCTTGGTACCAGGAGTAATGCAGCTGTCAGTCCCCTATTTTCTCTGCTTAGTCAGGTTGCGCAACTAGTTTTAACTGGCGCATTTCAATGCTGCTGAAGAGTGGCTCTTCTCCATCAGGAAAAACAAAATCCCCTTCAGGACAAATTGGGACCCTGAAGAAACAGTGGTTACTATGAAAATGGCCCTAGCTAAAGATAACTCTGCATATAAGTTTGAACCCTCAAAAGGACCTTGTAGCAGCAAATAAAAGTAACAATGGAATGTAGTCAAACTCAAGAGTGACAGCAGTGAACACATAAGGATGGAAACAGGTATCAGTTAGTACCCACATAGAGCAGCATCATAACTTCTATGCAGAATTGTAGCCAGTATTGTTCTTTAAAAAAGATTTCAGGGAAAGACTTGCATTTATAAAATGCCTTTCACATCCTCAGGATGTCCCAAAGCGCTTTGCAGCCAATTGAGTACTTTTGAAATGTAGTCACTGTTGTAATATCCAAATAAACTGCAAACTTGCCAGAAAAGTAATTCTATTACTTCTAAAAATGCTTAAGAGGAGTAGCTGGGGGCTCCACCTTCTAGACCCCCACCAGAGCATAGCCTCTGGACACCATTGGGGACAGTGGGGATGGGCACCCGATCCCTGGCATCTTTTTGAGGGATTGTCTCACTGATTTCAGTGGTTGACATCTCTATTGAATTGCAATGCTGCTGTGTAGACAATGTGCAATTGTTTACAACAGTGAGCCCACAGGTTAAATTATACTACCTGATAAGAGAACAACAACGGTCAATGTGATAATAGCCCTTTCATACCAGTTACCGCAAAACAGGATGGCGGCCATCTTGGTAAAGGAATGATCGCGCGGAGGGAGGCGCCATACATAGAAACACATCCCCGGGCGGTCATATTTGTAAAGGAAACACTACCGGATATGCCGGCCATATTGGGAGAGGAGTTGTCGACCGGGGAAAGGGGGCAGCCATCTTTGTAAAGGGGTTATTCCCGCGGAGGTCGGCCATATTAGCAAAGACTACCGTGGACCAAAGCAGCAGCAGCGCTTGTTTATACTGTCCGCCTTCGGAACACGCAGCTCGGTGTGCTACACTGTACCTGGTCCGCCGGCTTTAGTTTTGGGTGAAGGCCGGGGTGGCACGTGGAGCAGCGCGAGTGAAGCGACTGTTTACCCACCACCATGGAGGCGGAGGTGGCGAGACTGAGGGATGAACTGTCCAAGAAAGAGCAGGAGGTGGAGAGGCTGAGGGCAGTGTCCGCACACCTGCAGCAGGTACATTGGAGTGTCCGCTCCCTGAGACCACCAGACCTTCCCTGGGTCACTGAGAATCTGTTTTTATTTCAGCCTCGACATCAGTGACCTTAACCCAGGGAAGATTAATGTAACAAACAATCGATTTTAATAAAAACTGGCAATAGGTCCCATCACCACTGCCCAACTGCTTTGCTGATATCAGGCCGTGGATGAACCAGAACTTCCTTTTAACATTAGCAAGACCAAAGCCATCATTGAAAGAGGACATTCGGCCTAACGTGACTGTGCTAGCTCTTTGAAAGAGTTATTCAATTAGTTCCACTTCCCTGCTCTTTCTCCATAGCCCTGCATACCTTTCCTTTTTAAGTATATATCCAATTCCCTTTTGAAAGTTACTCTTAAATCTGCTTCTACCACCCTTTCAGGCATTGCATTCCAGATCATAACTCAGAGTAAAAAAAAATGCTCCCCTTCCCTGGCTTTTTTAACCAATTATTTTAAATATGTATACCCTGGTACCCTCCAGACCAAGTACAGTGTAACACACCGATCTGCATGCTCTGTTTATCCCTATCTACTCTTATCAAAACCCCTCATATTTTTGAACACCTCTATTAAATGTCCCCTTAATCTTCTCTGCTCTAAGGAGAACAATCCCAGCTTCTTTAGTCTCTCCATGTAACCCATCCTGTTCTACTCCTGCCTAAAACTTAGCACCTGACCCTCTTCCTCTCAGGCCCATTCATCAGACTGAACTTGATGGTGTGCAACTTGATTTCCTGTTTGACCCTCAGCTGAATTTCAAACCCTTCATCACTCATATTGCTGCTAAATGCTTATCCACACTACCGTTGTCACCTGCAGAGCTCATCTGGTTGGCCTCCTTCACAAATTACAACTCATCCAGAACTTCATTGCCTGCATCCTACCTTACACGAAGTCCTATTCCCCTATTACAATGTTGTCTAATACATTAGCCACTAGTCAAATGTGGCTAATTGTTTATCCAGATGCAACCAATTACATTTTTGATTAGTAACTAAAAACAATTAAAGACACCATCGTTCAGTATATGCTCTCAATACTCATTTGCACAGCGTTTGCTCGAGTACTTCAACATTTTTGTGTGCTTGTCGGTAAAATGATAAGACATAAAGCAGAGTGTGCAAGTGTTTTTGTTTGTTATGTGTGCTTTACTTCCTTGGTTACTGCTTATTGATTATTTGGTAAATTAGAGTATAATACTGGTGAAAATGCCAGACTTCCAACACCATGGAAACATCAGCAAAGTTGCATGGAGGTGGAGTTGTCCATTTGGTTAACTCGTCCGATTGTAATAACTGCTCCAAGCCAGTAGAAGAAAGCAGGCCAAACAATAACGAGCTGCTCCAACAGGGCATGTCATGGCAAAGGGCATCCAATCTCTTTCTGGATGGAGAGCGGGGATGGGTCTGGCACCTCTTGTGCGAGTCAACAGTCTCAGCAATCACTCTGGTGAAATCAAAGTACTGCTCACGACTGCTGCACAAAAACCTAGAAGCTGCAGTAAGATGTGCTGTGTCTGATAAATTCATGCCAGAATTTCAAACTTTGGCAAAAGAGAAAGCCTGCAAAGTTTTGCACTGAATGGTGGTAGATGTTTGTTAAGTATACACGTGAAGTACGTTTAACTATTGTGTGTAAGGCTTTTTCTGTTAAATTTAGTGCATGTGGCCACATCTGTGGCTAGTTAGAAATTTCTATTGGACAATACTGTCCTATTACCCCTGTGCTTGCTAACCTTCACTAGCTCCTTTTTTTATCTGTATACAGATCAATTTCAAAACCCTCATCCTTACAAATCTGTCCATGGTCTTGCCCCTCTCTACCTCTGCAACTTCATTTCACTGTATATTCGTTTCAGTTCTTTGACTGGCCTGCTTTCCTCTTCGTTCTTGGCCACAGATGCTTCAGCTGTTTTGGCCCCAAACATTGGATTTCTTTCCCTAAACCCCTGCACTATGCTACCTTGCTCCCCTTTTTCAAAACCAAACTCTTTGACCTTTTAGTCACCAGTCCTAAGTCTTCTCTCTTCCCTTCTCAGTGTCTGATTATTTTAGCCTCTTTGAAGCACTTTAGAAGGTTTTATTACATTAAAGGTGCTATACAAGTGCAAGTTGTTGTTGGCGAAGCATTGCAGTGGGATTCATTGTTTTAAAATCTTTGCGTGCTTTTTTTCTGTCCTGATTTTATTATGACTGAAAACATCAAAGCATGTGGATTTAGAGATGTTCAAGTGATTCATTTTGGTCATTTTAGTTTTGTGAAAATAGTCTACAGTGTGTATTAAAAGATTGAAGTGCCAGGCCACAGATTTTTTTTTTGTTCTCACAGTTTCATAAATGTCTGTTTTCTTTTCAGAATTCTTATTCTGGAAATATGTTTGCATTAGTTAAGCAACTGACAGAGGTGCCTCCATTGGAAGAAAAATCTCTCTCAAAAGAAGAGATCATGAGGTATAGCAGACAACTTATCATTCCAGAGCTTGGAGTCAAAGGTATTGATAGAAACATTGGAATGAATGTAAATTTTATAGTTTCATAATATATAATACATTAAGGCTATGATAGATTAGTGGATTTTGTACTGGACTAGCAACCCCAGAGATCATGAGTTCAAATCCCACCATGGCGAGTTGTGAAATTGAATTCAATAATTTTGGTAATTTAAGAACATAAGAAATAGAAGCAGGAGTAGGCCATACAGTCCCTTAAGCCTGCTCAGCCATTCAGTAAGATCATGGCTGATCTTCGACCTCAACTCCACTTTCCCGCCCGATCCCCATATCCCTTGATTCCCTTAGAGTCCAAAAATCTATCGATCTCAGCCTTGAATATACTCAACGACTAAGCATCCACAGCCCTCTGGGGTAGAGAATGCCAAAGCTTCACCACCCTCTGAGTGAAAAAATTTCTCCTCATCTCAGTCCTAAATGTCTGACCCATTATCATGAGACTATGCCCCCTAGTTCTAGACTCTCCAGCCGGGGGAAACAGCCTCTCAGCATCTACCCTGTCAAGCCCGCTCAGAATCTTCTATGTTTCAATGAGATAATTTGTGGGCTAGTACCAGAAAATTACCATTCACAAAGTTACTGGATCGTTGTGAAAAACTGCCTTTACCTGGTCTGGCCTACATTTGACTACAGTCCTGCATTATGTGGTTGACTCTTAGTGCCCTCAGGGTAATAAATGCTGCTGTGCCAGTGTTGCCCAAATCCCAATTAAAAAAAAATACAATCATGGCTATGAAAACAAATGCAAAATTACAATTTGCAAATAAATTCTAATACCTCTTTTAAAAGAAAAACAAGTTTGTTTTGTACAATGGCAGTCAAAATGACCAAATTTCATGGCCCTGCATACAGAGGTGCACGGGGAAGACCAAGGAAGCGCTGGATAGACAATGTCAAGAGTGACTTGTCACAGAAGGAATTCAGATGACTGAAGCGACGAGACTAGTTCAGAACCAACAGTGGAGTGAATTAATTCGTCCCCATCGTCGCTGCTGAGCCGACGGAGAGAAATTTAGTCGTTGTAGTCAAAATGAGCAAAGCTTTTGTCAATTTTTACGTTTGCCTTTTGTCATCTCAGTAAAATTCTCTGAAATTTCTGGCCTCTCTACAGCCATCATTTGGTGACACAATCTCTGATTTTAATTATCTTTGTCTGCATCCTTATATTTTCTTCCCAACCAAAAATATGATTGAGTAAATTGCTTATATACCTTTAAAACAATAACAAAAGGCCTGCAAAGTCTTAAAAGAATATGTTCTTGTGGTCATGAGTGTCTGTATGGCTTTATATTTTTTTAAATATGGATTTTATTCTATTTGAGAAAACATTTTAATTCCTGCATGCACATAGAATATTTGAACTGCATGATAATAGCTTGAATAGACTTTACTAGGTTGTGAAATATAAAAATTGTGCAATCGGTTAAAGTAGATCTTGCTGTGCCAGCTCATTCAGTAATTTTTAGTCTGCAGAATAATTCAGAAGATAATGAGCCAATGGATTTATTAAAAGGTCTAACTTGTTGTCCCTCCCTGTTTAGGAACGGTTGATGTCCTCAGTTGTGGTGCAGGTGTGATTGGAACTCAATTTGGGGAGCATTGCAGGCTCAAAACTGCTTCCTGCTGCTGTGGTGCAGCATGTATGTGCCCCAACATGCAGTGTTAGCTTTCTGAATCAACATAGTGTATAGACCACATCTAACTGAATCCTTACTAATAAGAAATTTATTTTGCTTTCTCAGTTGTCAGTTATGTTGCAACTAGTAAATTGTCCATCTCTGCAAAATATATTTAAATTCACTTTTTAATATTGGACCGTGTAACAAGGTGCTGCCGAAAGCCTATAGTGAGGACCGAGTTCTGTCAAATTTGGCCCTGGTGGTAAAGCTTCCAACTGCTTTCATGCATGCTTAACAGTCCTATTTCAGAAAGTGATAGTGCATTTGAACTTCTGCACGTGAGGGGCAGACTTCTTGTTGATGCCTTAGCCAGGGAAAGAGTTCCATGGGCAAAAGCAGCATATGTAGTAACATTGCTGCTTTTACTCTTTACATACTTTTTGGATGAAAACAGAATTTTGAGATGAAGCTGTAGAAACTTTCCTATGAGGACTGCAGACCTAGAGATTTTGATTAAGCACCTGACTGCTTGGCCACATTTGTAATGTTATAGAGGTTGGACTATTGCCCCAAATTCTTGGTGGATTTTATTCAAGCTACTGCCAATGTTTTCCAAAGCAGAAATTCCCATTATTCGCCTTATGGATATTGTAACACTGCACTTCTGGATTTCACATATATTAAAGACTAATTATTTCTGCATACTGGAAGTCTCAAGAAGAGAAATAAACCCAGTAATTCATTGCATTGGTGCAGTATTCTGCATATTGTGAATTTAAAGTACAATTTAGTTTTATGCTCTCATAAACATTTTTTTGAGTTAGCCGCACAGAGGTGTGAAAATATGGTGTGGGGATGATTATCGCATCCTGTGGAGGAAACACCTGGCCTTTGATTAGCACATTCCCAAATCAGGAGCTGAGTGAAAAAAGCACCATGTGATGCGCTACACGCTGCAAGAAGAAAATGTTGAAAAATCACTTAACCTTGAAGCTTACTTACCTCAAACCGGAAAAACAACATGGCAAGCTAGCACAAAGGAACAAATGAGATTAGCTCCACAGTTCCACCCAGTGGCCAATGCCTGCATTCAGACTCAAAGCAGTTCTTTTTTAATCATATACCTGTACTCTCAATATAAAATAACAGTTATTGTGTCACAGTAGGTGTTATGTGACAGAGAAGCCATGACACCTTCAACATTGAAAACACCAATCATAACACCACTTACAGGTATTTCAGGTAAATATGGACACTTTTATAATGGGATTTCCTATTAGAGGAATTACATAGTATTACATAGAAATTAGAACACGAAGCAAAGCAGTTTGTTCAGCTCAACCAACAACAACAACTTGCATTTATATAGTGCCTTTAACGTAGTAAAACGTCCCAAGGCGCTTATCAGTCCCAAACCAGTCCAAGCTGGTGTTTATTTTCTTTTCCTTTAATCACCCATCAATTCCTAAATGTTGACATGGTTTCTGTTTCAATCACCAATGCTGGTAGTGTATCCCACCCCTCACAACACCCTGTATTTAAAAAAAATAGGAATGTTCAATGTAACGCATGCCCCCTCTACTGAATTTAATATATAAATCTATTGGCTCCATAGTCTGCACAGTTTAGTTAAGTGCTTAAAACATTTCAAACTTACTTTAAATTAAAATTTGAAAAAATGTTTTAATGCTTTTAGGTCAACTGAACTTGTCTAAGAAAGCTGTTCTTATTGTGGGATGTGGGGGACTAGGCTGCCCTGCAGCACAGTACTTGGCTGCTGCAGGAATTGGTAAGATTTTGTTTTCTTTGACTTTTTTTCTCTAATAGGCTTTGTTAGGGAAGCTTAAGGGAGACTTGACCTGAGGCTACTGTAGGTCAACAAAACAAAAAAAAACTTGTACGACTGTGATCAGCACAAATATTGCTTGGGTGAGTTGTACTGTCACTTAGAGAATGGGATAAAGGGTTCGTTCTCTGATTGGCGGAAGGTGACAAATGGTGTTCCCCAGGGATTTGTACTGGGGCCTCAGCTTTTCACCACATATATTAATGACTCAGATGAAGAAATAGCGAGTTGTTTATCCAGGTTTGCAGATGACACTAACTTAGGAGGCAAATAAGTTGTGTGGATGGGAGGAGGAAGTTACAAAGGGACAGAGGCAAACTAGGTGATTGGGCAAAACTACAGCAGATGGAGTTCAATCTGGGAAAATGTGAGGTCATCCACTTTAGATCTGAGAAAGACAAATCGGAATATTTTCTTAATGGTGAGTGACTAGGAGCTGTGGAGGAACAAAGGGATTTGGGTATCCATGTGTACAAATTGCTAAAAGCTAGCACACAGGTACAAAAAGTAATCAAAAAGGCTAACAGAATGTTGGACTTTATCGCAAGGGGATTGGAATTCTAAAGTGGGGAAGTGATACTTCAGTAGTACAGATTCTTAGTCAGACCCCGTCTGGAGCACTGTGTCAGTTTTGGGCACCGAACCTCAGGAAAGATATATTGGCCTTGGAAGGGTGGAGCGCAGGTTCACCAGAATGATACCGGGGCTTAAAGGGTTAAGTTATGAGGAATGGTTGCATAAACTTGGCTTGTATTCCCTTGAGTTAATTGAGGTATTTAATTGAGGTATTTAAAATGATAAAGGAATTCAAGAGGGTAGATACAGAAAAACAATTTCCTCCGTTCGGGGAATCGAGAACAAGGGGGCATAATCTTAACATTAGAGCTAGGCCATTCAGGATGCACTTTTTCAAACAAAGGGTAGTGGAAAACTGGAACTCTTCCCCAAAAGGCTGTGGATGCTGGGTCAATTGAAATTTTCAAGACTAAGATCGATAGTTTTTGTTGGGTAAGGGTATCAAGGGATATGGAACAAAGGTGGAAAAATGGAATTGATATACAGATCAGCCATGATCTAATTGAATGGCGGAGCAGGCTCGGGGGCTGAATGGTCTACTCCTTTTCCTTTGTTCCATGCCTGATGAGCATTTGAATTTATAATTTGCTGACAATATTAACATCTGGGAATAGACTACCTGTCCATTTCTGACAGAACCCCTGTCCGTGCACTAGAACAGTGTTTTTATCATGTTAGTAACATTTTATGTCCCCTTTATTTTCCAGAGCTGCTTCAAAAAGAAGCAGTTCTTTAGTGTGCTGGAGCTCCTGGTCCTTTGGAACACAGTCCATTTACATTGCAGGGCAAATTTCATAACATCTACAGTAACAGAGAAACAACTGTGCATTCATAATTTTTTTAAAGTAATAAATTGCTAGTTTCATCAGTGGCAACAGCCCTCCCTGATCCCAAGGGATGTTCGGTAGAGACCAATGATATGAAAACTATCACTGGCCTTGTGGTAGAGTGACTCTTGTTTTGATCATCTTTTGTAAATTGGATCTGCTATTAGCAAAACTGTTTCTGCAACATATTTAAATAAAACTGAGGGATGGAGAGAGATGGGCAAAGCTTTTTGTGGGAATATGTTGTAATGTGCGAATGTCAATTTAGGTCGATTGGGACTACTTGATTATGATGATGTGGAGCTTAGTAACCTACAGAGACAGGTTCTCCATGCAGAAGATAAGGTGGGCATGTCAAAAGCATTGTCTGCAGCAACTACAATAAATCGGTAAGTATAGTTGCTTATGTCTCTGTTCCTTTTTTGAGAGCTCTAAAGTGAACACTTTTTTTTCTCGAGTGCAGCACTACCTCATTAAGCCAGCAGCCTCCATAGTTGATGGATTTTGGCAACAGAATATGACGTTAAAGCTATATTTTATCCTTTTTTTAATTTAAGAGTTTTCCTCTAACCTTTTCTCCTCATCGATTTTCTCCCTTTACTGCATCTTCTTAAGGTGTTTTATCCTTGCGGGTATACAGTTCCACGGGTGTAGGTCATCCTCTGCAAGCTCACCAAAGAGGTCATTATTCATGTGTGAATGACAGTGAGTGTTGGCAAGCTATTCAAATGTAACAGTTTTCATTTTGTCCCCATCAGATGTCCACACTTCCAGCAAACATTGCTGGATAGTGATCAAGACCTGGCCAGTTTTTTCTCCTCCTTAACCCTGGGGCATTGAGATCAATTGTAGCATCTGCTGCTGTCCTGGCTGAGATTAGCTAATTCAGCACAGTTCATAAATTGAATCTAGATAAACTTACTGAAACGTAAGTGGAGCCTACAAAATTAATCTTCACCTGGAGGGGAGAAGAAATAGTTATGATATAACAAATATTTGTTGACTGTGAAAAGAAAGAAATAACTTGCATTTATATTGCACTTCTTATGTCCTTGGGACTTTTCAAAATGTGCAGCCAACAAATTACATTTTTGAAGTGTAGTCACTGTTGTTGTGTAGCCAAATGTAGCAGTCAATTTATACAGTTTAAATTTAAAGTAACCATTCCATCATTGACATCATAGGTGCATGTGCCATTAGCAATGACTTCTGGGCACCTAAAATATTGAAGACACTGCTGCTCCATTGGTGTAATTCATTAGATTACTGAGGCCCCGTCTGCCCTCTCAGGTGGAGGTAAAAGATCCCATGGCATTATTCAAAGAAGAGCAGGGGAGTTCACCTTGGTGTGCTGGCCAATACAAACAAATTATCTGGTCATTATCTCATTGCTGTTTGTGGGACTTCGCTGTGTGCAAATTGGCTGCCACGTTTCTTACATTACAACAGTGACCACACTTCAAAAGTACTTCACTGGCTGTAAAGGGTTTTGGGACGTCCGTGGAATAGTAAATCTGGATTCTCTCTTGTGATATGCCCACATCAAGGTTACTATCTGACTTTGTGATAGTTTGGTTGGTGTCAAACAGGTTTAGTGTTCCCTCCCCTCTGCAGAGGGAAAGGTTTGTGAGGGAGTTTGTTCTGCAGCTTGTGTTCCTCCAAAAGTCTGGTTCAATGTTGGTTCCTCTAATTCTGGCCTCTTGTGCATCCCCAATTTTCATCGCTCCACCATTGGCGGCCATATCTTCAGCTACTTAGGCCCTAAGCTCTGGAATTCCCTTCATAAACCTCTCTACCTCTCTCTCCTCTTTAAAGACGCTCCTTAAAACCTACCACTTTGACTAAGCTTTTAGTCATGTCCTAATGTCTCCTTATGTGGCTTGGTGTCAAATTTGGTCTGATAACGCTTCTGTGAAGCTCCTTGGGATGTTTCACTACGTTAAAGGCACTATATAAATCAGCTTGTTGTCGTTGGTAGGAGCCTGCAGATGGGTTTTTTACACTCACTCTCTTTAATACTCTGTCTCTCTTTAATACTCTGTCTTTCTTTCATTCTCTCTCTCTCTCTTCCTCCCTCCCAGGGAATTGTGTGTGGCATGGGGTAGAAGGGATAGATGTAAAAACAGACGTGAAAAATTATTTTTCAATGAAGTGCTGAACGCACCACCAAATTAGAAGTACAGTAATTATATTGGTTATATGCTTGGTGATCTGAATAGTTAGAACAGTTTTCTTATGGGAAAACACACAAGGATGTGAGGCATTTGAATGTTTTAGTAACAAAAATTTTAGGAGTGCAGATTTTAAATTTTGTTAAAATTCATGATGTTCTGGGACTATCCTGTGAAACATGTGGCATTCTGTTAAATTTTAACAACATACACCATAGGGAACACAATATTCTTAAAATGTAGTTCCTTGTTCCCACAGCTTTCTTGAACTTTCTTTAAAAAAGCTGTATAATTGTTGCAAACAATTCTAGATATGTTCTGTTCCCTTATTAATCAGCAATGTCTCTCCTAAATAGATTGGTGTACAAGCTATAATGCCAATCTTAACATACTCCGGTAGAACACTCGTGGAATAGTGGTGTGTCCACCAATGCCTCTAGGGAAACAAAACCTCATTTCAAGATTACTTTATAATAAATTGCAACTGGTTAATATTGTTAAAAACATTAGCATTACTAATTTACCAGAAACATCATAGCAATCAATCAAAAATCTTTTTAATAAAAAATGTAACCATAAAACACCAAAATTGCTGAGTGCTTAAAGTCCAATGGTTTAATAATAATTAACATATTATTATAAATTGTGTCTAAAAACAATCCACAAATCTCTTCAAAATATCTTTTTACTAACCAGGCTGGAAAGTTTGCGTGTATGGTTTCTGAATAGGATGCCCTGGATAAGATACATAATTTAGCTTTATCTTCTCAGACTAATTGCTGACATAGAATTCTACATTCTCAGCTTTGTTGTAATCAAAATAGTAGACTTCGACATTTCAAATAAATCTGCTTTAGAAGCACTTACTTTCATTAAACTTTCTCCCCCTGTTTCCTTGCCAATTTTCTCCCCACTCCCCCATCTCTCCTTAAAATGCTGACTACTTGATGGGTTAGGGTTCCATGGTCACTAGTCACCTTCTGAATCTGTACCCAGATGGCTATTATTCATGTGTAAGTCTTGATGGTGAGTGTCAGCAGGCAAAATCCTTTGGATTACAACATGGAGTGCCTGATTGACGTCCCTCTGAGGGGAGTGCATTTCCTGGTTTGATGTAGCTATGGTATCCCATTGGGTGCCCTCCTGGTAGGGATGTGAATGTTCCTTTTCTTAAATTCCTTTGACCAGATTACCGAATTTCTCAATTTATGCCCTGACACCCCCTCCTTTATTAAGGAGGTTTTAATTGGAGCTGTTAATTAGTCCTTTTCTTGTGATCTTGAGATTCTATTCAGTTGCTCTCCTTTTTCTTTTTTAGGCCCTTCCCATAACCTTCCGTAAGCCTGCTTTGCCCTGTAGTATTCTCTATTCTCCCTGAGTGCTCCAGATTGATGCTAGGGATATCCCAATCATTGATAAGCAGTCTTCTTCTACACCTTTAAAGGCCTTTAATTTATATCTTCTTGAAGTAAAATGGCACTGAACATACTTAATTTAAAAATTATATTAGAGAATGGGGATTTTTGTGACCATTAAGATCATGAATGCCAGTGTTGCAAATGGAGGTTTTCTATTTTGCACCTGGTAGCTAGTGTCAGCAACAAGGTCAACTATGTGGCCAATGGGGAGTAAAGCTTCCTCTACACCCTTTTAATGTGCAATAACTCTAACTTCCAACTCCCTACCTCACCAGTGTAAATCTTTTCCATTTCTTACACTGGCCTACCTTGTGCATCCAGTGAGAAAAATTGATTATGCCAAATCATGGCAGTTTTCTGCTTTGGTCCTATGCACACTGTGGAACTACCTAGACACATTTTTTTTTATTCGTTTATGGGATGTGGGCATCGCTGGCAAGGACAGCATTTATTGCCCATCCCTAATTGCCCTTGAGAAGGTGGTGGTGAGCCGCCTTCTTGAACCGCTGCAGTCCGTGTGGTGAAGGTTCTCCCACTGTGCTGTTAGGAAGGGCGTTTCAGGATTTTGACCCAGCGACGATGAAGGAACGGCAATATATTTCCAAGTCGGGATGGTGTGTGACTTGGAGGGGAATGTGCAGGTGGTGGTGTTCCCATGTGCCTGCTGCCCTTGTCCTTCTGGTTGGTAGAGATCACGGGTTTGGGAGGTGCTATCAAAGAAGCCTTGGCGAGTTGCTGCAGTGTATCCTGTGGATGGTACACACTGCAGTCACAGTGTGCCGGTGGTGAAGGGGGTGAATGTTTAGGGTGGTGGATGGGGTGCCAATCAAGCGGGCTGCTTTGTCCTGGATGGTGTCGAGCTTCTTGAGTGTTGTTGCAGCTGCACTCATCCAGGCAAATGGAGAGTATTCCATCACACTCCTGACTTGTGCCTTGTAGATAGTGGAAAGGCTTTGGGGAGTGAGGAGGTGAGTCAATCGCGGCAGAATACCCAGCCTCTGACCTGCTCTTGTAGCCACAGTATTTATGTGGCTGGTCCAGTTAAGTTTCTGGTCAATAGTGACCCCCAGGATGTTGATTGTGGGGGGTTTGGCGATGGTAATGCCGTTGAATGTCAAGGTGAGGTGGTTAGACTCTCTCTTGTTGGAGATGGTCATTGCCTGGCACTTGTCTGGCGTGAATGTTACTTGCATAGGACCCTTGCAGCGAACTGAGAGAGGAAATTTGCATTGCATCAGTTTGGGCTGCATTCAAAACCACGAGAGATGAAAGGATTGTGCGATACTGTGTCTCACAGTCCTTCAAACATTTCAGTTTTTATTGCCTTCCACTCTCCAGGGCACAGAAATAACCTACTTGCCACCCTCTACTGCTTTGTATAGGCCATTTAAAGATGTGCAAGGGATTTAAAAAAGTTATTTCCCTTCTGATTCTGTGGAGAAGCAACAGATCTCTGCTGGGTGTCTCACTGGCAACTGAGATCAGAAATTGTACACATTAATTTGTATCGTACCATTTTAGCAGTAACCGCTTTGTCCTCTTAGATCATTTTTACAGTTCTGCCCAACTGTCAATTTAGAAAGGTTGTATCGGACAAAGAAAAGAGTTTAATTTTTTTTTACCTACCCTGTATTAATTTTGCACTACTATTTCTGGTCTGCAGGTTAAATTCAAATGTTGAATGCATACCATACCACTTTCAATTGAACTACAAGAATGCAAAACAGCTTATTCAACAATATCCTTTTTGTGTTGTTTTTAGAATTAAACTATATTTTTGATCTAGATTTTTCTTAACTCATTTCTTCAAATATGACATTGTAGTAGATTGTTCTGACAATGTCCCCACACGGTTTCTTGTCAATGATGCCTGTGTTCTGAGTGGGAAGCCACTGGTGTCAGCTAGTGCTCTAAGAATGGAGGGACAGGTAAAGAAGACATAATGAAATGTTCATTTTAAATATTTATTATTTTACTCATGTTTTCATTGTGCAAGGTTTACCTAGATTGACTTGAGTGACAGCTGGAAATTCAATCTTGTATAGTCTCTCAAAGGGCACATACAAGTTCTGATTGTTGTACAATCCTAACATTTACTATTAAGATACAAAACTTTGAACAACCAGGATGATGGATACCAGGGGTATATTGCAAGAAAGTAATTTGATTGAGGGATTCAAATCACATTCTAAATGTCTTGGTTTGTTACTGTCAACTGAACTCCAGTGCAAGAGAGAATTATTTTTAATATTTGTTCTTGGGATGTGAGGCACAGGCAAGACTGCATTTATTGCCCAACTCTCGTTGCCCTGAGATGCGGCCGTGAGCTACCTTGATGCCAATTGTTGTTACAACTGAGTAGTTTGTTAGGCCACTTCAAAGAGCACTAAGAGTCAACCATGTAGTGAAATTGGAGGTGCATGTAATGGTGGCAGGCTCCCTTCTCTGATGGACATTAATAAACTGCAAATTACCAGATTTATTGAATTCAGTTTCACAATTGCCTTGGTGGGAATTGAACTCATGACCTTTGGTTGCCAGTCCATTACCACTACACAATTGTCCCCTGCCTGTGATGTAATTGCTGCAGGTTTGTTGAGTGAGCAACAAGAGCAATTTACATTTATATAGTGTTCCTCACATAAAAGAACACATCAAGTGGGAGAAGTTGATAATGAGCCGGAAGTAAAGGAATTTGGGTGCGGGTGAAGAGACTGAAGGTTCAGTTGATCAGGTTTTTGAAGGTAGTAGAAAGAAATGACAACACACAGTGGTTCCAGAAGGCAGCGATGTAAGGATTGGCCTGCATTTGGGGAATGGAGGGCAGTGAACTAGCAGTGAACCAGAGTCAGAGGAAAGGAGGATGCAGGCTAGGACATATGGCTGGAGAAATTTATCCAAATGTAGAACCATAGAACCATAGAAAAAATACAGCACAGATGGGGGCCATTCGGCTCATCATGTCCGCGCCGGCTCGAAGAACAACCAGGTGCCCATTCTAATCCCACCTTCCAGCACCCGGTCCGTAGCCCTGCAGCTTACAGCACATTAGGTGCAGGTCCAGGTACTTTTTAAAAGAGTTAAGGGTCCCTGCCTCTACCACCAATCTGGGCAGCTGATTCCATACACCCACCACCCTGTGGGTAAAAAAGTTTTTCCTCATGTCCCCTCTAATCCTTCCGCCAATCAGCTTAAATCTATGTCCTCTAGTTCTTGAACTCTCCGCTAGGGGAAACAGGTACTTCATGTCTACCATATCTGGGCCCCTCCTAATTTTGTACACCTCAATCAAGTCTCCCCACAGCCTCCTCTACTGCAAGGAAAACAACCCCAGCCTATCCAATCTCTCCTCGTATCTGCAATTTTCAAGCCCTAGCAACATTCTTGTAAATCTTCTCTGCACTCTCTCCAGAGGATTTACGACCTTCCTGCAATGTGGTGACCAGAACTGCGCACAATACTCCAGCTGTGGCCTTACCAGCGTTTTATACAGTTCCATCATTACATCCCTGCTTTTGTATTCTATACCTCGGCTAATAACGGAGACCATTCTGTGTGCCTTCTTCACAACCTTATCTACCTGTACTGCCACCTTCAGGGACCTGTGCACATGCACTCCAAGGTCTCTCACTTCTTCTACCCCTCTCAATATATTACCGTTTACTGCGTATTCCCTTTTACTGTTTGCCCTCCCTTAGTGCATTACCTCACACTTCTCCGGGTTGAACTCCATTTGCCACTTTTCCGCCCACTCCACCAACCCATTGATATCTTCTTGGAGTCCACAGCTATCCTTTTCACTATCAACTACACGGCCAATTTTTGTGTCGTCTGCAAATTTACCAATCGTGCCCCCTACACTCAAATCCAAATCATTAATATGTACCACAAACAGCAAGGGACCCAACACTGAGCCCTGTGGCACACCACTAGAAATGGATTTCCATTCGCAAAGACATCCATCGACTTTTACCCTTTGTTTCCTGTTACTGAGCCAATTTTGGATCCAATTCGCCACATTTCCCTGTATCCCATGGGCTTTTACCTTTCTGACCAGTCTGCCATATGGGACCTTGTTAAATGCCTTACTAAAATCCATGTAGACAACATCCACTGCACTACCCTCATCAATCCTCCTTGTCACTTCCTCAAAGAATTCAATCAGATTTGTAAGGCATGACCTTCCCTGAACAAATCCATGCTGACTATCCCTGATTAAACCATGCCTTTCCAAGTGACAGTTTACCCTATCTCACAGTATTGATGTGGTAGGAAAGACCATGGGGGAATTTGAAAACTAGAATGAGAATTTTGATCCTCTGGGGTGGGAGCCAATGAAGCTTGGTTATGTACAGTGGTGGTGGTGGGAGTGATGGTTGTGTGGAACTTTATGCAACAGAGGACTCAGGCTATAGAGTTCTGGACTAGCTGAAGTTTGTGAAGGGTGGAGGTGGGGAGGCTGATGAGAGCATTGGAGAATTCTATCTTCATGTGATGAATGTAAGGAATCTTACAACACCAGGTTATAGTCCAACAGTTTTATTTGAAAATCACAAGCTTTCGGAGGCTTTCTCCTTCGTCAAATAAAACTGTTGGACCATAACCTGGTGTTGTAAGATTCCTTACATTTGTCCACCCCAGTCCATCACCGGCATCTCCACATCATGTGATGAAGACATGAGTGAGTTTTGGCAATACAAGATTTGAGGTAGGGGCAGTGTTCCGGAGGTGAACGAAAACAGTTTTATTAGCTGACTGGATGTGAGATAGAAAGCTCAGCTCAGAGTCAAACAAACGCCAGGATTGTGCACCATTGGGCTTAGCCTGAGGGAATAGCCAGGGAGACTGATGGAGGGATGTAGGTGCTGGATAGAGCTGAATGGGATGCCTTCAATTTTGTTGATGAGCTTTAGGAAGTTACAAATTATCTAGAACTTGATGAATGACAGGAATTCAGATAGTAACAGGCAGTTGCTCAGAGAGCAGTGTAGTTTGTATATGTCTGTAGTACTCAGTGTAGCCTGGGGGAATTTGCAGCCTGCCCTTTCCTATCTGCGAGGAAGATATAAAAGCTTTATAAATTTGTTTAACTGCCTGTTTAGAAAGGATCTGGGGCTTTTTCCTAGAAACTTTTAGTGAGGAAAAGTCACTTTGATTTGATGTATGAGAAGCTGCCCGGACCAGGTGTAATTGCTGTAGCTTTTTTGTCATGGTTTTAGCTCACTCCGTTCAACTGTGGGAAGCAAGGCAGCACTGGAGCTCAGAGGCAAGTGCTTACTTGGGAAGCTCATCAAAAGACTCAGTTTGAAGGACTCTGAGAATTTATAGCGCTTGACTATATTGGTCTCAGAAAATGGTTTAAAATATTAGGGACAGTTAACTACTAGATTGCTATATTATTTGCTGATTTAATTTGGTTGTTTGTTTATTACTTTCTCATAATAAACTTGTTTAGTAGTTTTAGCCAGACCTGTAAGCATGGTGTTTTTCCTCCTATCGGAGGATAGATTTTTGTTACACAAGAGTATTAAGGATTATGGAACCAAGGCAGGTAGATGGAGTTAAGATACAGATCAGCCACGATCTAATTTAATGGCGGAACAGGCTTGAGGGGCTGAATGGCTGAATCCTATTCCTATGTTCCTAGAGGTGCGCATGTGGTCGGCAATCCCTATGGTGCATATCCCAGTGGTACAAAAGTGTATTGTTAATCCTAAGGCATGCTTTTCCATTTATTTCATAAGATTGAGTTTCAGTTCATAGAAGTTGCGGGCTCACTTATGGAAGCTGCCTTTTGCAGCGAGCACAAATATTGTGTTGGAATACAATCACAGAAATGCATGATGTAGAAGCAAGTAGAAATTCTCCAATCCTTAACCACATTGTATTCTCCTTGGATCATGAGCATGAAAAAACAGCTCAAGTATGAAAGAACTCCTAAGCAGAAAGAGTTATGTGTTATCTCAGGCTAAACCAAACAACTGTTTCATTTGTTCACTGCTTCATGATCCTAACATTTAGCTGCATCACAGTCCGTCTGCTGTCCTTTAGCATATTATCTGATAACAAAATTAAGAAAATTTCATCAGAGCACAGGGATATTAACAGCCTCAAAACATCTTTTTATTCTTCTTGAAAAGTCATAGGTTAATTAAGTCCAGCATAGTTTGTAAAAGGCACGTTGTGTCTGACAAATGTAATAGACAATGTAGTACTCCCTTAGTATTGCACTGAAGTATGAGTTCAGACAATGGTTTTTGAGACGCACACCGATAGCTTCTGAGCCAATGGTGACAGCCTTCCAACAAACCAAACTGCACAATTAAAAAAAAGTCCTGATAAAGTGCAAGTAGAATCTGACTTAAATCTAAGTTTGTTAATTAAGTTTCATTCTCTTCTATACTTCTAATTTTTCATTTGTCTGTACAGGTAGCTTGTTATGCTAAAAAAAAATCCGAATAGGGAGGAACATAGGAACAGGAGCAGGCCATTCAGCCCCCTGAGCTTGTTCCGCCATTCAATTAGATCATGGCTCATCTGTATCTTAACTCCATCTACCCGCATTGTTTCCATAACCCTAATATCCTTGCCTAACAAAAATCTATCAATCTCAGTATTGAAATTTTCAAGTGACCTAGCCTCAACAGCTTTTTGGGGGAGAGAGTTCCAGATTTCCACGACCATTTGTGTGAAGAAGTGTTTGCTGATACCACCCCTGAACTGCCTAGCTCTAATTTAGGGTTATATCAATCAGGCTGCTATGGGGAGACATTTTAGAGATGTTGTCTTATTAGTATTGAACCCCTGGTTAGGAACGATTACAAGGAAGATCATTAGGAGATAGGAGACAGAAAGCATGGGTATGTACTCAAATTGGCAGGATGTAACTAGTGGTGTCCCCTAGAGATCTGTACTGGAACTGCAGCTTTTCACTATATTTATAAATGAGTTGGATGAAGGAATAAAGAGTCCTTGGGGTAAATTTTGACCCCAAAGAGCGGGTGGGTTGGGGGCGGGTGGGCAGCGAAAATTCTCCGTTTTGGGAGTGGGACCGCATCCCGTCTCCAACCTGCCGACTTCCGGGTTTGACCCAGATGCGTTTGGGTGCGTGCCGCTTCTGAAACCTGGAAGTCCTGCCGGCACTTAAAGCTGGCGGGATGATATTTAAAGGGCCAGTTGAGGTACTTAAAGATGTTAAATTTTTGTGGTTTGAACTACGCAAGCCATTTTAACTGCTTCTAAACATATCTCCCATGGCCTCTGAAAGACGCCATTGAAACGGAGGCGAGTTGCAGCTTGTACCCATTTGGACCTTTAAACTAGTGATTGACGTGAAGAAAAAGTAAGTTTTTGCAGCAGGGCAATCAGTTCTCTCAGTCAGACCTTTGGCTGGGAGTTCTTTGTGTTTAGTCTGAGATTTTTTGGTTCACATTCAGAATTCTGTGTTCACACATATTTACCTACATTTTGGACCCCCTCAAACTGACAACATGAGGATGGGGGCACAATGGATTTATTCTACAGTACATCTGAGGAGGAGGCACATCACCATCCACGGCAGGCACGGCATGCAGTTCTGGGAGTTGCAGCTCCACAAGACAGAGGTGCGCCACAAAGACCTGCAGAAGAGCAGAGAGGGGACCAAAATAGGAGCAGGAGGCACTACCCACGTGAGAGGGTCTACAGACAGAGGCTGAGCTTCCTGGACCTCTCTGAGGAGCAGTGCCTACGAAGGCTCCGATTGAGTCGCCAGGTGGTCGCAGACATCTGCAGGCTCCTTCATGCAGAGCTGCTCCTGGCTGGATCTGGTGGCCATGTACTGCCCGTTGCAGTTAGTCACCACTGCCCTCAATTTTTTTGCCTCTGGATCCTTCCCTGTCACCGGTGACATCACCAGGACCGCTCAGTTGTCTGCACATATGTGTATAGGACAGGTCACGGATGGCTTGTTTGCCAGGGCATCGACTACGTCAACTTCCCCATCGACGACATCAGCCAGATTGAGAGGGCAGTGGATTTTCCACACTCTGGCTGGTTTCCCATGGGTACAAAGCGCAATTGATTGTAGACGCGCACGTGAGCCAGGACTGTTCATCAACCGAAAGGGATAGCACTCCATCAATGCACAGCTGGTTGGCGACCACCGGAAGAGGTTTCTGCAGGTGTGTGCCAAATTCCCTGGTAACTGCCATGATTCCTTCATTTTGCGTGAGTTCAACATCCCGGCCCTCTTCCATGCACAAGACAGACTTAAAGGCTGGCTTCTTGGAGACAAGGGATACCCCCTGCAGATGTGGTTCATGACACCTGTGAGAAACCCGACCAACGAGGCACAGCAGCGGTACAATGACAGTCACATCACCACCAGGTCTGTCACTGAACATGCCACTGGACTGCTCAAGATGCGCTTCAGGTGCCTGGATCGATCTGGGGGATCCCTTCAGTACTCAGCGGCGAAGGTGTGTAGAATAATAGTTGTGTGTTGCGTCCTGAACAACATCGCTCAACAGAGAGGGTTACAGATGGATGAGGTCCCATTCGCTCATGAAGCACCCGCGTCTGCCATTAACATTGAAGAAGACGAGGAGGAGGACAATGGGCAAACCACCAGCAGAGCAGCGGCACACCTGGCTGCTCGTGATGCCAGGGAGTCACTCATATTTGATAGATTCTCTTAAGGAGATCTGCAGTGAAGATAGTGAAGTATTCAGACCACCTGGAATGACCGCCACCACCATCAACACCAGCCCTCCTTCTCCATCAACCACACATACACCTGTTGTAAACGCGGCCAATGGGTGGCGTCAAGTCTTGCCGTTCATGATGAGGCACATGCAAGGGCGCATTCATGAAAGGAACTCAAGGATGGACAAGACATGGCAGTGCTGGTGACAAGTATGACATTTATTGTGAATCTAACAAAAAACAAAGGGAAATGAAAATCATGACATTTAGATACCTTTATGCATACCCTTAGTGATCACAAAACCTTTGCCTTCCTCTTCCTATTACTTCTATGGGGTGCATCCTTTGTGGCTTCAGCAGAGGTAGTGGCAGGTTGCTCAGGTCCCTGCCCTGACTGTTGAGATGCTCCCTGCCTATGCCCTCTGGGTTTTGGAGCCCGTGAGGGCCCCGTCAGACTGCTGCACCTGCACCTGTGCAGGGGCAGACTCGGCCATTGGGAGAGGAGGCAGCATTGTGGGTACCGGTTGAGGGGGGTGTAACGTGTGAGATGTGGGAGCGCTTTGAGTGGAGTCCTCACTTCCATCCCTCTCCAGGGCCATGGCCACATCACTCCTACCACTCTGCTGGACAACAGTTTGGAGGACCTCTATGATGCATTGTGAGGTCAATGCTGAAGTATCTGTCTGTCTGTTTAAGGCGGCAGAATGTTAGTCATCCTGAGTTCGCACGGCAGTTGTCAGGGCCTGAATGGACTAATTTGTGAGCTGTGCTTGAAGCACAATGGAGGCTACCATTCTCTCCATCGCAGACATTCCTGCACTTACCTGCGCCACCAGTCCACTAATGCTGGAGGTGGACATGTGAGTGAGTGAGGGTGACGGGGTCACCTGATGGATGCATTGCTCTGGTTCAGCCTGACAATGAAGCAGATGCAGCTGTGGAGAGTGTGTGTGGCACGTCTTCCATTACGTTGTATAGGTGCATCTCTACCTCGAACATTCTCCTTCTCAAGGATGGCCCCCGGGGTTCAACATCTGCATCCAGCTGAGCAGAGCTTGGAGAGGAGTGCGCCCACCAACGCAGACTCTCCACAGCTGCCCCTGCCACCAGTGTCTACTCGCACTCACTTGTGAGTGGCGAATCACTAGGTGACAATCCACCTAACTGTCTAATAGGACCTACCGAGGTGTGAGTATCTGCGCTGGTGCATGGCTCGCTATAATGTGATGGTGCGCCCTCAGAGGCATGGAGCTCCTCTGAGGAATCGCCCTTGTCCAGATCGTCTGCTGCCTCAGCAATCCTTGAAGACCCCGAAAGAGAACATACAGCGATATTAAGAATCATCGCAGAAGTGATGTTGTGATGAGCATCCTGAGGTGTGCAACAGGTTGATCATTGATAACATCAATTCATGTTGTGTGTGTGGAATGTTAAAGTTCTGTCACCAGACGTTTGCAGGGTGCCAGTTTCGATATCTCCAACAGCCAGGCATTCCAGTGTCCAGCTGATCTCCAAGGCTTCCTCCTCTGCCTCTGTCAGGGCCACTGTTTGTGGTGGGCCCCCTCCAGTCCGAATCCTCTCCTTTGCATTTTGCACTCTCTTCTACAAGTGGAGAAAGTACAGACGTGCGAGTGAGTGAGGGTGACAGGGTCACCCAATGGATGCAGTGCTCTGGGTCAGGCTGAAAGTGAAACAGATGCATCAGAGGGTGAGTATCAGATAGATTCATCACATTGCATCAGGATTGGGGTTAGTGGGAGCGGTGGGTGCACAAATGGGGAGGTGAGGAAGTGCACAGAAAGTGAAGGTAACTTGACACCGAGCCTTAAGTGGGTGTGAGGAGTGATGTGATGGAGTAGGCTTTGCAGGGCAGAATGTGGGGGATGGAGGGGGGCAGGTAATGTGCACCACAGAATGTGGGTGAATCAGTAACTGTACTCATTTTTCCTGACCTGGTTAGGTCATTAGAGCACTTCCTGCACTGCATCCAAGTCCTTGAGACGGTGCTCCTGCTGGTCACCTCCTCTGCCACCTCGAGCCAGGCCTTCTTGCTGGCAGAGGCAGGGTGATTCCTCTTGTCAGCCGCGTCCAATGTTTCCCTCCTGCTCTTCGCACCGGCTAACAGCAACTCCAGCGAAGAGTCACTGAACCGGGGTGCTGGCCTTGTTCTCTGCTGCTCCATATTTGATGATTTCTCCTTTCTCCCTCAAAACACATGATTGCAATGGCCCTTTAAATAATCCAGGTCCCAGTACATCATTCGGGTGCGCAGTACGCCCGCTGCGCAGCTTGGCGATTCAAAACCCGGAAGTCACATTAAGGACCTTCAATTGAGTCGCGATCGCTCGAGAAAATGCATGAAAATTTTTTCCGGGTTTCCCCCTCCCGCATATTGATTTCCCCCCCGTGCTGAGATCCTGCCTGTATGTTAAGATTTACCCCCTTGATCTGGACTCTCCCACGAGAGGAAATAGTTTCTTTCTATCTACCCTATCAAATCCTTTGATCATCTTAAACACCTGAATTTGATCACCTCTTAATCTTCTATATTCAAGGGAATACAAGCCTAGTCCATGCAACCTGTCCTCATAATTCAACCCTTTTATCCCCGGTATCATTCTGGTGAATCTGTGCTGCACACCCTCCGCGGCCAATATATCCTTCCTGAAGTGTGGTGCCCAGAACTGAATGCAATACTCCAGAGGGGTCTAACCAGTGTTCTGTACAGCTGTAACATAACTCCCACCCCTTTGTATTCCAGCCCTCTTGAGATTAAGGCCAACATTCCATTAGCCTCTTAAATTATTTTTTGTACCTGTCAACTTGCCTTTAGTGATTTCTGTATGTGGAGTCCTAAATCTCACTGCTCATCCACAGTTCCTAGCTTTAGAAAATACTCTGATCTATCTTTCTTAGGTCCAAAATGGATGACCTCACACTTTCCCACATTGAATTCCATCTGCCAGTTTTTCCCACTCACTTAATCTATCAATGTCTCTTTGCAACTTTGTGCTCCCATCTACACTATTTACTGTGCCATCTAACTAAGTGTCATCAGCAAACTTAGATATACAGCTCTCTATTCCTTCATCCAAGTCATTTATAAATATAGTGAAAAGCTGCGTTCCCAGTGCAGAATCCTTGGGGACACTAGTCACATCCTGCCAATTTGAGTACATACCAATTATCCCTACACTCTGTTTCCTACCTCCTAATGATTTTCCTCGTAATGCTTACTAACCAGGGATTCAATACTAATAAGGCAACAGCTTTAAAATGTCTCTCCGTAGCAGTCTGACTTCTTACTTACTTGATTGCTAAAATTCAAGTTAAAAGATACCATGTATCTCAATCTAAAGTGATATAACATTTTACTGATTGATACAGAAAAATAACATTGTGTGTATTATAAATGGAGGATAATGCATAGATTTGAGTGTTACAAGGTAGTAACACATCAAGCGATCGAAATGATATCAGTGTCATTCAACAATAAGATGAGTTGTGTCCTTGAAACACATTTCAGTTGACGTGTTGTCCAATATATAAGTAGAAGGGATTGATTATTCTTTTGCTTAAAATATTTTTGCTGGTATTTTTGCAGCAATGGATGCAAGCCTTATGCAATTAAAATGCATTATGTGAAGTGACACTGGATTTTATTTGCTAAGCTTGGCTGGACCATTTGGTGGATGGGCGAGGGGGAAGTGATTGAGACTGGTTCTGTTTTTCAGCTTTTATTATGGGCTCCATGGCTTTCAGAATATGCAGTGAGTTCAGTGGAGTCAATCCCACATTACTGACAGCATTGACTAAAGAAAAACAATGTTATAATTTTTATAGCAGTATCAAAGCTATCCTATTACAGTGGTGCCAAATTTAAATGGTTCCATTATAGGTTACAAATTAATTTAGAATATGTGGAACTGCTGGAAGATGTCTGCATCTGCTTTTTAAAAGAGAAACCGAGGTGAAGGGTCAACTAGTAGACTAGTGCAGGACACCACCTCAAAGAGCAGGACAAAAGATGAGGTAAATCAACAAATAGTGATTTAGGGTCTGAAATTCCTGTTGGGGGATGGGGAGGGTAAAAAGTACATATAATAACTTTTGTTTGTTTTAGACATGATGTGAGAGAGTTTTAAAATGTAACTATTTTGTTAACTTCACAGCTCACAGTATATAATTACAATGGTGGCCCCTGCTACAGATGTCTGTATCCAAAACCACCTCCAGCTGAGACTGTAACTAACTGTTCAGATGGAGGAGTCTTAGGAGTAGGTGAGTCTTGTATTGACAACTACTGATTTTAACGATATGCATTCAATGTTAATGTACATAGGATGAGAAAACTCTTATCGGACCCATATGTGCTCTCCCCACTTCTCAGTGGACTCATCCCCATGACCCCAACCTTCTTTGCCTCCTGCGAGAGGCAAAATAAAACAGAACCCAATAGGAAATTCAGGAAACCTCTGTGGAAAAAGTCCTCTCTGATCCTTCAAAAGCCAACAGCCAAGTCTCAGGAGGCACTCTTGGCTATTACCCAAAATCTTGTGTCAAGTAGTTTTCCAAAAATGCACTTCTTGAAGGACTGCAAGGAGTCAGTCCTCACTACCACCTGGGAAATGCTGTTCCATAGGTTGATCACCCTCTGAGAAAAATAAAATTTCCATACATCCAACCTCACTCTAATTTTAAATGGGTGGTCCCTATTTCTACCCAGCACCATTACCTCAAAGGAATCTATCCACTTGTACATCATTGATGCCCATAATAATTTTAAAGACCCGAATCAGATCCTCTCGAAGTCTGTGCCTATCCAGTGAATCCAAACCTAAGACACAAAGTCTATCTCCATAGCTCAATGCACTTAGGCGGGATCATCCTTGTTGCCTTTCTCTAGGCCAAAATGTCCTCTTGAAGTGAGGGGAGAACCAAAAGGCTACACAATACTTCAGATGAGATCTCACCAAAGCCGTAAATAAATAACTTATCATGGCTCTAGTTTTTCACTGGACAACTTTATGGAGCAGTTAAAGACTACTCTAAACTCTCCTTCCTTTCCTGTCACCTTTCATTTACACCCACTCGTGCTATATTCTATACCTGAATTCTGTGTACCTGTGTATACGACATACAACATACAAAAATGACAGACAGGAAAAGACCCACTGGTCCATCCAGCCTATCCCACACAACTGCAATGCCTTGGCATGTACTCCCAGGCTCCTGTCTTTGTTGCTTTGTAATTGGCTAGTAAGGAGGTGTATGAGAGTGGTGTTGATTGATACTGCTTGGCACTTCCTCATGACCTGTCATTTTGATACACCAGTGAGCTTCTATACCAAGCACCACTGCCCCCCCCCCACCCCCAACCTCCTCAGTGGGGTTGTAGCATATTGTGCCCTGACCACTTCTGCAATCCACAACTTGACCTTTCCTTTGAATGGCAAAACATCACTCACTTTGATAAAACTGTCTCAACCCCAGATACGCAGGTGCTTAAAATAATTAGAAACTAGCAGATCATCATGGCACTTGTCATGGCGAGTCAGAGGATATGCCAACATAAGGAGTATTATCAGCAAAGTGTGATAGGAAGTAAATGTCACATAGGAAGTGCATGCAATACACAAGACTTTTAATATTTTATAGATATTATTCCATTCTGTTGAAAGAAAACTTTTAATTTCGCGCCATGGTAAACCTTCTTTCCAGGCCATTCCAGCGATATCACTGATTGGGAAGAGCTGCCTACTTTCTGGAGTGGCTCCACTCATTTTTATAGGGATTGCCAGTATCCCAAGCTGTCACTGTATTTTCCAGGGTTTAGGTGTGGTCCCCATAAAATGAATAGAGCTGTTCTGGGATTTAGGTTGCACCTCCCCATCAGTAGTGTTACCAGAGCAGACATATTAGGTCTTCATTAGGGTGAGAAGTTATGGAATTTATTTCTAATTTTTATGTATATCTTTCCTTACTCATAAGGGGAGAACTTTGAACAAAAATCCTAAAATGTTGTTCTTCGATTAGAGAAGTGAAAGTACAATTATTCTAAGATGGAAGCAGACACGAAAGTTGCAGAACAGTATCCGTTGAGAAACAAATCATTGATCCTATGTACTGCACTCCTAGGTGGCCGTTATAACTTAATTATAACAGTCCAAAAACAATAGTGTTCAAAATGTCAAAGCTGCAGTTTAATGGAAGAGAGATCACTTGATTGATGTTTGCAATGTAAAATCACATGTTTATCTTTTTCACTGACATGCTGGTTTGTATGTTTAAGCAACATGCTTCTGGTATTATCAAGTGCTCCACCTAGTGGTTGGGTCAAAGTGGAGAATTATTTCCATTTTTTTGAGAATTAATTTGAAGAGAAAATGTTCTGTAAGCATAGATACAAAGCAACCGTTTATAGTTGCAGCAGTAATAGAATGGCTTTTTCTTTGTCAGGGCACAAATAAAATTGTGAGCTGTTTCCTATCTTGTGAAATGGCATTCTATTGAGACAATACCTGAATTTACTTACTATCATACTTTGCAGTTGGTATGTTTACTGTACTTTGCTTTGTGCTCCTCAAATCTATTGTGCATTATATTTGCCAGACCTGGGTATCACTAGGAGGAGTAGAATAGAAAAAGATTATGGTACACTGGGGGATGTACTGGGTAGAAACTAAAGAAGAGTGGGGTGTTGTGAGGAGCGTAATGTTCCTCTGAACAGTTACACCGTATATTTTACATGTGTTCAACATCACCATCATGTTGAGAACTCCTTTAGCTTGCATTCTCTTGTAAATCTAATAAACAAGATTTCTGTAATTATTCACTAATTGGCTGAGAAGCCACATTTTTTGACTTATAATTGTTAATTCTATCTCTGTCACCTCTGTCCACAGGCTGTTTGAGGCGTATATGCACACCACTCTCTCTCTTCATTCTTCTCTCCACCCTGTATCTCTCTCTTTAAATATATAAAATTAATGCATGCTCTGTTGTATCAACAGTCAGGAAGTATTTGTCTTTAGTATAATAAGATGAACTTCTCAATGAAGGAATTGCAACCAAGTCATTAAACTGAGACCCCATCATCTCAGGTGGATAGAAAATATCTCATGGCACTATTTGAAGAAGAGCAGGGAGTTGTCGTGGTCAACTTTCTTCCCACAGCCAACACTACCAAAAAACATTTCTGGTCAATCATTCATTTGCTGTATGTGGGACTGTGCTGTGTGCAAATTGGTTGCTGTTTGTCTACGCGACAACAATGTAATGTGTATAAAGAGAGGCTAGGAGAAATTCTTGGCATAGTATAAGTGTTTGAAGCAGAGGAAAATACAGGCCATAGGGTGTTCCTAATACATGTCACAGGTCACGTGTCGCGCCATGTTGGAGTACAAGCGCGTTGGAGTATAGCTTGTTGATTGAGCGAAGGTACGTTTTTTCAGTGTTTCTGACTTGAGATTATAAAAAAAACTCATAACAGGATTTGAAAAAAATATGAACAGGAAGTAGAAATTAGTCAACGCAAAACTACTGCACATCGTAGCTGCAATGTAGACAGGTTTTGCACATACAATTCCTAACCGTTAACTAAGTAGCCCCACAGTGAAGGCAAGCTTTGTACAAAACACCCCACCTCCAAGGTAAAGGAGCCACTGTTTTTAATTCTGCATTTAAAAAAAAAGGTGCTGCCGTTTACTGGCACAGACATGCTGAATCTGAGCGGAGCTAGTCAGATTTTTAGCAATATTACTGGATCTGGGGATAGCTACAGACATAGAGCAAACCCCACCCTCCATGCAAAGTGCGTAAAACAGTCTGCAGGCCGATCTAAGAATCGCATTCATTTAAAGTTCCCTTCGGTTTTGTTGAAAGAGACCAAATGCGATTTTAGCAATTGTTGTACGTTCTCGACGGTTTGAAAATAAAATAGAAGGCTTTTCTTACCAGCGCTCACTAGCAGGTGTGCGTGCTAGAGAATGAGAGGGAGGTCTGTTGGAAGCGGGTGCCTCAAATCATGAGATTCTGTTAAGTGCATAGTGCGGCATTAATGGTGACGGCAGAGATAGATTCGGTCCTCTTCCTCTGCATCATCACAACCACCACTGCAATTGGAATGGTTTTGCAGAGGGTCAAAGACAAGCATAGTGGAACTGATCGGCTTTGTGTAACTCCCAACAGTTTTGCTCTGAAAACCACAAAAGGCACTTCATGTGCTTTAGAAATGTAATACAAGTGAGAAAATCAGCGAAGTATTCCAGATTGAGGCGCATTAAAACATTTATTTTATTTAGGATCATCCATACTGGGACCTTGCCAGTCCCACATAATTCCCTACTTGAATACCTTGGTTTAGATGTGTGTGTGTGCGCGCGCGCGCTTTCTTGACTAACTGTTTCTGAGCTCCTATCAGGCTTTTTACTAAAATTATTGTGGCCTTAAAAAGACAAATTCTAAGTAGATCCTCTCTTTTAAAATACTTGATAGGAGAGATCAATAAAAACAGAAAATGCTAGAAATACTCAGCAAGTCAGGCAGCATCTATGGAGAAAGAAACAGAGTTAACGTCGATGACACTTTGTCAGAGTTCTTTCTCCACAGATGCTGCCTGACTTGCTGAATATTTCCAGCATTTTCTGTTTTAATTTCAAAATTACTCGTGATATGTTTCATTTTTTTACACTATATTAAAATAATATATTTTCAGTGTCATTCTGTAGTTGCCCTGCTGGGAACTGGGCCATCCCATTGATGGGCAAATGAGTTGGATATTGATTTTTTTTTTTAGTTACTAAAAGCAAGTGAACATGCCAATATTTGTAAGTGCTGCATGTACTACAGTGAAAGTTAAAAGCAGAATGACCTCGTAAATAACCTTGTAGTTACCGTTCACCAGGTTGGTATCACACTGTCCTTCCTTGACCACGCATGTCAGCATAAAACAAAAATGCAGCAAACTTGAAACAATACAGTTCAGGGCTAAAACATACCTGCGTGATTTAAGCTCTCTGGTGGATTGGCAGATTTATCACCAGCGCGAAGCAAAACGAACAGCTCAATTACCTGATGCCTCACTGGGATGTTTTTGTGCTCCGCCCACTTTGCTTTTCATACCAGGGACAAATTTATATAATATTTAGAATTGTACCTGCTTCAGAGTTGTTCAATTTTGTTGCTCATCTCAGCACTCACCATTTCGTGCTGGGGATGAGATTGTGTAAATCTGAAAGTAACATTCAAATGCTTGTAATCCAGCATGGCTGCCGGAAGTTATCGAATATCGTCATTAGGAACAACCTATAGCAAGAGCATGGACAGTGGAATTAGTTTGAGATTCCTCTAGCAAAGAGCCGGCGCAGACATGAAGGGCTGAAAGGTCTTCTGTTTTTTAACTTCTGTGATTCTATGAACAGTTGTAGCATGCAGTGCATTGTCACAGGGAGTGGGTGAAGCAGAGACCATTGCATCTTTTAAGGGAAAAGTGAGTAAATATTTTTAAGTAAAAGATTGTACAGAGCCAAGTGGAGTAGGGCAGTGATTGCTCTAGCAAAGAGGCAATTGGCTGAATGGCTTCTTGCTCTTCTGTGTGGTTCTTTGCATTTATATTGTATATTCGAGTTAAATTTAAGATATGGTTATTTTCATTTATCCATACAATGTACATTTACTTTAAAAAAGGAAGGTTTAATTTGTTGCATTTGTATTGAGTACTTTTTTTCTGGAAAAATCATAAAATTATTGTTTAGAAAGGCTTTTAAAATTTATTTACATGCAAAAAATGTT
The DNA here is from genome assembly GCF_035084215.1 of Heptranchias perlo. Lineage (NCBI taxonomy): Eukaryota > Metazoa > Chordata > Chondrichthyes > Hexanchiformes > Hexanchidae > Heptranchias > Heptranchias perlo. The sequence goes on along the minus strand of NC_090332.1, from coordinate 14,588,795 downwards.
GTTTCCTGGATTAGTTGGCCTCTTGCTTCTGTGTTGTCATCTCCATCCTTTTTTTGAGTACCAATTCTTAAGTTGATAATTTTGTCAAGAACAACAAATCAAGTGTAAGCCTAATACGTTTTTTTCATGTTGCAGTGCCAGGAATTTTGGGATGTATTCAGGCCCTGGAGGTGCTGAAGATTGCATCAGGAATAGGGTGTATCTTTTTATTTCTTTACCAGCCTGTATTGTTTTATTTTTGAGAAACATAAACCAAATGTTAGTTCCTCAGCTGCAAAAGCAGCACTTGAGAAAACTAAAAAATACCTTCCTATGGAATTTTCTGGTGCATTGGGAGAAGCCAGTGGGTAACAGCAGCTTCTAGACTGAAAGTGCTAATTGTAATCTTCAGATTGCAAGTGTGAATGAATTTGAGTAGATTTTCAAAATGTAGCATTTTTGGTTAAGTTACACCAAAGACACAGTAAGAGCAAGAGGATGATTCAGGTAGATACTGCCACCATGTGGCAGTTGTCAGCTTTTGGTTGTAGCGTTCCACTAACTTGTCACTAACAATTTTGTACAATATTTTAATATTGTGTAAGTGAGGGATTAACTTTTTTCACTTTCTTGTTCTCCCAGTTTACCCTCTTTTCCCATTCTTCCAAAACTGCTGGTTTGATGCACAAAAATGCATCAAATATTCATCTGGTCACAGCTGTGTCCATAACAATCTTTAGATTTGTGACAAAAGCAAAATAATGCGGATGCTTGAAATCTGAAATAATAAAAGAAAATGTTGGAAACACTCTGCAGGTCAGGCAGCATCTGTGGAGAGAGAAACAGTTAACGTTTCAGGTCGATGACCTTTCATTTGTGACACTTGAATGACTCTAAAGAACACTTCTTCAGCCAGCTGGATGCCAATTTCTTTGGATGTTATTGCCACCTTAAAAATGGGAGGCATAGAATGACAGGAAAGTAAAATGCATTTACTTAGAGCAACTTTTCTCCTGCCCCTCCCCACTGACTCCATGCTGCCATATGGTTGCACAGTCACCAGTTATCCTGTACTACCTCACCCATTTGGCCGCTGTTCATGTGTGAAGCCTTGACATGAATTGACATCAAGGAAGTCAATGTATTTGAACTTGTATTCTTTTGTTTTTAAATAGATAGAATAGATTATATTATATGAGATAAAATTAAGTACAATAAGGTATAAAAGTTAACCCAATATTACTAATGCTACTTCTGATATTTGAATACTCTAATCACTATAAATTATACTATTTGTTTCAGTGTCAGGGTACATTAGAGTGGTTAGTCCAGGGAGCCTGGAATTTCCTTTAATGTCCAGGAAGTCTCTGGGCAAACACAATTTAAAAATGTCCTACAGTAGTTACCAAGTCAGGTAATAACATCAAGTGGTGAAAAGTAAGTTCCCCATCCACTTTTTGTTTAATTTCCACCTACTGAAGCCTGTTCAGATAAAGTTTACTTTTTATATTTCTCCCCTACCTTTTGCTGGGCAAAAACCATTCCCTGGCCATGAGGTTGGGCTGCAATTGTGGGCAGAATCTGTATTCTACAGCTCCATAACTGCACATTGTACTTTTTTTTGTGTGAATTCCAGTGCTGATCAAGGTGAAGGATGTTAATGCTAGGTAATAGAATGCCTTCAGCATCAAACAGTTTTAGGTCAAGAATAGCATACCAAACCATAGAGTAAAGCATTTTATCATGCACTTGTGTGTCATTTCCTGCACCAGCCATATTTGTCCCAAAGCTGTCTGAATGAGATTGTCAATTGATGCCAAATTAAGCTAAGCTTTGTGATGTGGACCTACATCCATTAATGGTGAACTGAGATGGCCCAAACTTGTCTCATGTGAGAACCTTTGCAGCGAGCAGGGAGGAAGACATTCATCCCATTGTCAGGTTGCATTCAATCTCAGGTCCCAGAGTGAAGGAAATGTGCTAAGTCAATGCACCACCCAGTCCCTGTACACCTTGTATTACCTTATGATTAAATCCAGTTCCAAGCCAAAAGATTCCCTAGCAGATAAGAATTGCTCTTGTGTGTTGCTAAATCAAACAGCTATCTTGTTTAAGTAGCTGTGGGATGCATTTTATTAGCTGCCAGCTGTCTACACAGCTGGAGTCTTTCACTGGAAAAAAGTTAACCTGTTTCCTGTGACAAATATGTTTTCCCAGCATGGTCCTTAACGATAACCTCTTCAGCATCTTACAGCCAACAGATGTTAATATTTGATGCCCTGGAAGCTCGATTTCGAACCATTAAGCTTCGACCCAAGCAGCCAACATGTGCGGTGTGTGGTGAGAATCCAACAGTGAAAGAACTAATCGACTACGAGAGATTCTGTGGGTCAGCAGCCACAGATCAGGTCAGAATGCTGTGTTGTCAGAACATAGCAAGCATTAAAGAGGTCCAGCTGTGAAACAGCTTTTGTTTTTAAGCAACAAAAACAAAAGAAAACATTGACTGCAGATGGCCCATTTGCTATAATTGCAATTTATTTCTCAATAGGAAAAACAAAACTTTAGTTTTCACTTTCATATTTGAATCTGCTGCAGTATTTGTGGACGATTGCCATGAACAGTTTAATGTTTTCTTTCCCGATATCTTTAATCCCATCCCTCTTTATTACTTTTATTTCCTCCATTCTGTTTTCACCTCTGTTATGCCCCTTCTTTGGGTTCTGCAGCACTGGCACCATTTTTCAGCTGAGATCGAAAGCAGGCAGCCTATTTCCAGGACCCTAGAAGTGCTGTTCTGTAACTGTCTGGGTGGGTGGAAGGGGGGAAACGGAGTTGGGAAGTGTCATTTATTCTTTTAGGGGAGAAAGAAAAATAGGGAAGTCTTCGTCCCTGTGTGTAAGTACCTTGTTTAGTGCCTCCCTTGATGGAACACAGGAAGCTGGAAACAGGAAAAAACCATTGAGCTCCACGAACCTGTTCCAGCATTCTATTAGATCATGGCTGATCCGTACTTCAAATCCATTTACCCACCTTTTCTCCACATGCCTTGATACCTTTACCTAACAATCTCTTATCAAATACCTTCTGAAAGTCCAATTGAAAACATCCATAGACAGTAGGTGAGATTAGGAACTATTATTGGATAATTGTGCTAGGAACTCACCCTATCACTTAGTGTTGCAATTTTTTTGCTACTGTACCACCACTAAATATTGTCCCTGCCTAATCTATGTGGGGGGTGTGGACGGGGAGGGGAGTTTTCATCTGTTTGCTATTTGTGATGAATTCATAAATACATGTTTTATATAGCAGGTTAAGATATTACCATAAATAGTGAACACAAGGAATCATCCTCTGCCTTCTAGGTGGATTAATAAGATGCAGCTGGAGACAACTCCATCAAGGATACTGTCTTAGAAATTTGATCCTGATGCTTGCCCAGAGGATAGAAATATATTCGGATATTACCTTGTGGCAAGTCACTCTGTGCTGCTGATCCACTCGCAATCTTAGAGGATTAAAAGCTCAAATGCATTGCTCTGATGGGTAGAGGATGAAATCTGAAATCTGGCAGGCAGAACACCACTGTCCTCATATCCTTTGGTTTCCATGACTTTGGCCTGTACTGAACCCAGGGACAAAACCAGCCTCTTTGAATTTTTTGAGGAAGTAACATCCTAAGTGAATGCTGGAAACCCTATGATCTAGTGTACTTAGACTTCCTCGTGAGAGGCTGCTTCACAAACTTAAGGCAGTAGTTTCCGAGATAAATCTTGGAAATGGATAAGGAACTGGTTGAGAGGTAGTAGCGGGTACTAGTTAGGGGAATGATTTTGGGCTGCAGAGATGTACTGAGTGAAGTACCCCAAAGATCAGTGCAGGGGCCCTTATTGTTTGTAATCTACATGCACAGCCTGGATTCAGAAATGCAGTGCAAGTTAAGTCAAATTTGCAGATGAAACCAAACTAACGGGGGACAATATAGTACAGTTACTCAATTAAGGAACTACAGATGGACCTAGACAAAATTTGTAAGTGAGCAGATCTAGGGCCGATGAAATTCAGCACAGTTAAGTGTAAGGCATTACACGTTGAAGGAAAGAAATGGGCATATTTATTGAATGGTGTTGAACGAGCTAGAGGGGAGGTTGGGAAAGATCTGAGCATTATTTCAAGTTAATTCACAATGGTAGGACAAGGGGACACAGATACAAAGTGGTGAAAGGAAAGCTCGAGTTAATGTAATGAAGTACTTGTTCACATATCTTCAAAATTAGATGCTCGTAATGATTCCCCCAGCAAAGCAATGTGATAGAAAGCGTAGGAAATATTCAAAAAGCAGCTAACAGATGTTGCCAACAAAATTCTATTAATACGAAACGTACTCAAAAACTGCCTTGATTGCTTAGTGTCTCCCTAGCCTTCCCTGGTCCTTATATTTTACCAGAGCTAGCTAGAGGTAGTTCAACAGACACGTTTGTATAGCTTTGTCCTGACACAACATCGTGATGCTTTTCTCCAGTGACGTCATGAATAAGGAGTGCTGCTGTGGTCTTCAGTCCCAGTCATCACTATTGTGGGACTTAATGTCCAGCAGATAACATAATGGTGAACAAGGCTAATGGTGTTGCCAGCAGTGCAACTGCTATTTTCACATTTCTAATGAGTCCTCGGGATTCACCTGAGATTTCTTATTCTACATAAAATCGTTGGTACAGAGATTTCAAAAAAATCAGTGTAGTTTATTGTCCAGAATTTCTCTTTTTTAAAAAAAAAAGGAAGTATGATTGACACTAAAGCAACCAATTCAGTTTGAATTGAACAGATTGTCAAAGATGTTGATAAAAAAAAATTGATTTGTAGAGAATAACTCAGGAGATGCATGGATTTACAACAACTTCAGGCAAAATACATGAACCCACTTAAAGTGAGCACTTTATTTGCAGTAGTACTCTCATCTTGCAATGCTAGCAGGGTTTCCTATAGACTTCAATTTGTACAAAGCATGTTCTGTAAAGAAAATTCTAAAGTAATTTCAAATGTGGGGATGAATGAAAAGATCATATTTTTGTAGAATATATTGAAGATGAGTGCTTTGGATACCTTCTGTCTAAAACACAAGGATATATTACTTTGGGTCCTTTATGTGATCATGTGACTGTGGGTAGTACTTTATGGAGAGCACTTCTATTGGAGATGGCAGCACCTCCTAATCTAGTTTTAGTTGGTTCTCCCAAGAAGAGGAAGTGGTTGCAATGAAAAGGTCTGGCCCATGATGGATTGCATTATATTTGAAAAAGCAGCAGTTAATAAGACTGTATAGGTTATATATATATATAGCGCCCTAGTAACCTGTTCAGTATTCTGACTCCTGACCTCTTCCATTGGTTGTGCTTTCCAATTCTAGTGTAGAACACTTCATTTGCTAACTGGAGAGCAAAGAGTAACTGTACAGGTAAGCTTGCTTATTTTTATTTCCAAGGATGTCTTTTCTACTCAGTTTTATATTTATTTATCAATAGAGGTATTGCAGCTGTATTTGTCATTGAAAACCTTTGATGTAATAAATTTCATGTGGCTGAAAACAAAACAAATTTGTGTTACTGTAAAGAGAAAAATATGCATGTTGTAACTTACTCTAAATATTCATAAATCTAAATGGCTCAGATGACCCTGGCTATCACTGTTATAATTTTTCTTAATTGTTCTACCCTATCACTTTAGGAATATAAACAACTGTTGGATCAAGATGTTCCTCATGTCCTGGTAGATGTTCGTCCACAGGTGGAAGTTGACATTTGCCACCTACCTCATTCTATTTGTATCCTTTGTTGATTTTGTATAATTTTGTTTTGATCATCATTTAAACCTTTCAAAACTTTGCTCTGAAGCAGCACTATTCTTTTTCTTGGGCTTTTTGCAGACTGATGTTTTAAAAGTGAAACCAAATAAACCATGCTGTCAACTGGTTAAGTTTTCTGTGTACCATTTCATCCTGATTTGTTTGTCTTTCAAAGTAATTTATACCTAATTGCATTAATCTCTTTACTGACAGTTCTATATTGTAAATCGGCCCAGCTGTACAAATCTACTTTTGATGACTTGCAGGGATTGTAGGGGTAAGGGGAGGTTCTTTTTTTCCCCATGGTGGTGATCTTCTGAGCAAGAGGTCAATTGTGATAATTTAATAATTAATCTGATTGCTGTAATTTATTAAATCCATTTTATAAATTACTAATTGCATGAAAAGGAAAAAAATAATGCATTTGAAGATGAAACTAGAAAATTAAAACAGTAATACTGCATAACATTTGAATTTACATTGCTTCCATATTTTACAATGTTATCTGACCCTTTTATAATTTTTTAATATATAGTGATTCTTCTTTAGCTAGTTTTCTCAAATTTCTTTTATGATGTATCCAACCTGAACATTGTAATTTTGAGCAAACATTAATTTTGCAGAAAAGAATGTATTCACGTAATGATTCTAAAGCAGTAATTTCACTGATGACTTCAAGTGATGTCAAACAACAAGAGTGAAGCAATATCAACTTTTAGTTTAAGATTCATCGCTGCTTCCAGTGCTAAATTTAAAAAAATCAGGCAACAGTGTAGATCTTTATCTCACCCCAACTGTTGATCTAAACCATTCCATCAGTTTCCTATCCACTTTAACAGCGCTCAGAGACTTGTTATAGATGTTTTCTATCAGTCTGACAAGTTTCTCAGGGAATACCATACATTTTCAAGACATGTCCTATCACTTCTCACTATACACTGTCGAAAGCCTGCTTAAAATCTGTGAAGTTGTTCTAACAATGAATGTTGTGTTCTATAAATTTCTCCGAAATCTGCCTTAACATAAACAATTGATCTATCGTACTTCATCCTGGTGTAAAACCAGTTTGTTCATCATGCAGTATCACTTCTACATATCTTTTCATTCTTCTTTGCAGTATACTCAGTAAGCTGATTCCTCTGTAATTGCTGCATTCGCTCTTGTCTCTTTTTTTTGAAGATTGCTTTCATTATTGCCTTTCCCCAATCTTCAGGTACTTGCTCTTCACAAATTTTGTTAAGCAGCCTTTGTATCATTTTCACAGTATGTTCTTCACCCGCCTTCAACAACTCTGCAGTTATATCATCGACACCAGGAGCATTGTTCTTTTTCAAACTATTGATAGAAATCTTTACTTCATCTTCCAAGAAATCCAGCATTAACTCCCTTATTATTGTACAGGGCGGTATCTCAAGAACTGATTAATCCACCATGCTCTGTACATTGTATAGATCCTCAAAATATTTGTTCTACCGCTTGCTCCTCGCTTGTTCGTCCTCGTCATGAAATGTTTTTCACTTCTTTTGGTGTAATCCTTTGCTTCTTTGCACTGGTCATTTATCCATTTGTTCTGGTCTCTCTTGGCTTTAAATTTTATTCATCTGGTTAACCTGTTGTATTCGATTACATTAGGATCTGCTTTTATGCTCAACATAAGCTTACTTCGTTTTTCACCCAATTCCAGGACTTTTTCTATTATTCATTTATGTTTCTTAATATTGTTTTTGAGACCCAATACTTGTTCTGCAGTTCTTAATATTCTATTTAAGAACATAAGAAATAGGAGCAGGAGTAGGCCATCCAGCCCCTTGAGCCTGCTCCGCCATTCAATAAGATCATGGCTGATCTTCGACCTCAACTCCACATTCCTGCCCATATCCCTTGATTCCCCTAGAGTCCAAACCATTTGTGATGATGTTCCACGTCCCTTCTACATCCATTTCTTCCATTATTGCAGGTACGATGCTTCTCTCCACATCTTTGTACTTGTTTCTGATGTCAGGTTCTTTCAGTTTGTCCAGATCCCAGATTTTTGTTTTAAATGCTTTTCCAGCAGCTCTCCTCAGCCATACTGATGCCAAAACATACTTATAGTCAGAGCCGACATTGGCTGCAAAGGATCTGCATGACAGAACACTTGATTGGTGTCCATTAACCTACATTAATTTTGTATCCTGCGTTAAGACCTAATTTAGTCTGGTTCTAATTTGAATATAAGACTGGAACAAATTTTAATCGTGCTAACGTGAATTATGTTAGATGCTTGCCTTCCATTAAGCCTGCTGTGCCTCGTATTTGAGGAAGCTTACATGTTGAAACAATTTCACGTCCGTATATTGTAACAGTTGCACTAAATTAAAATCTACTTTTATCTTAGTTATTTCAGTTTATTTATTATTTTACTAATCTTAAAACTATAAAAGTTTGTGTGTGGAGGGGAGGAATGTTGGCAACAAGGCAGTGGCTTTAAAGATAGGCAGTTAGTTTCTGAATAATTTTTGCATTAATAATTTATATTCTTGTTTTCAAATGAAAAGGCCACAGTAATTGTTTCCTATGCACAATGTCAGATGTTCCATTGGCTAAATTAGAGGAAAAGAATGCTGAATACGTGAAGCTTTTACAGAATAACATCAACTTGAGTAGAAAGGAAGCAGCGGCTGATATAGTCACCTTCCCAGGTACAGTTCTTACAACATGTAAAAATACATTTGTGATTATTACAGCTACTTTATTTATTAAGCTTTACACATAAGGACAACTGTGGAAAATATTTCTCCCTTTTAAAGCTGGAAGCTTCATATGAGGGATCTGCTGCACAAACTCCTTCAGTTCTTTTGTCCACAAGCGATGTGTGGCATAAGTTACAGCAACAAAACTCCTAAAAGTCCCATTTCTGTTATGATGCGAAAGTGAAAGTATATGTAAGGGAGAGTTTTCTTTGTTAGCAGTGGCTAAATCTGCCCGTGCACACTCCAGGCTTGCATTTGCAGCCAAGATGTACGGAGACTTACTACGTTGTTTACAATTAGGCAGCAAGTTCAGAGTGCAGTAGCAAGGGAAGTTACAATTATATATTTTGTAATACGAGTGCTGTAGAGCAATTAAAAAAACACTTTTTTGGTACAGTACACAATGTACCATGTGCACAACCATTCATTAAGTTTTACATTTAAGCACCAGCTTCTGTATCCCATTCTGTACTTTTAAATTAGCTTCTGCTGCTCTTTTCAAAATCAGTTCTAAGTCATGCTGCTCAAAATGAGCCAAGATTCTTAATAAAATCCAACTCTTGATTACAATGCACTCAATATTTTTTAACAGATAAAATATTTTTAACTCATGCAGTTTTGATAATTTTCAGCATTTTCTTGTTTTCTGACTGCAGACGTTATGCAGCACAGTTAACTCAAAAATTAAACTTTCCTTTTCATACCAGCAAAATTAAACCGATTTAAACTATTCTAAATTATCTGGGTACTAAACTGTTCAGTATTTATTATGCACCTAAGGGTTGCAAAACCGTTTTGGTAAGGAATTAGGTGTTAACTGTTCTCTGCTTGCAAATTTTATTACACATAAAGCTGTAGCTTTTTATACAAAACTAAGCTCAAACAACTATTTCAATAGAGAAACTCTTTAAAAACTCACATTAATTTTTAACTAATATATTTACACATCTGTGTTTTAAATCACTTCTAATGATTATAAAATGTTGTGCAAGCATGCCTCCGTTCAAAGAATGAGGATCTATGGTGTGGGAGCATGCTTTCATTCAAAGAATGAGGGCCCATTGCTATGGGATCATACCTCCATTCAAAGAATGAGGATCTGTGGTGTGGGAGCATGTTTTTATTCAAAGAATGAGGACCTATGGTGTGGGAGCATGCCTCCATTGAAAGAATGAGGACCTATGTTATAGGAGCCTGTCCCCATTGAAAGAACAAGGACTTATGTTATAGGAGCCTGCCTTCATTCAAAGAATGAGGAGATCTGGATCTAAAAGTTAAACGGACTTCACATTTCATGAGCAGTTTCTCCCAAGTAACTCAAAGGAACAGTACATTCATCCAACCAATCATGTTGCATTTGGCAATGGCCACTAAAGTTCTAGTTCCAAAAGACACAGATTGTTAAAGGAAAATTAGAAAAAATGCTTGTCTAATCAGTTAGCACAAGAAGAATCTTTTACATCTTTTTTAAAAAAAAGCATACTCCTGAACCAAAGAAGAGATGTCTTCATGACAGTATTTTCAAAGTCTTTGGTAGGCGGGCTCAAAGGGCAGCTGCATGCACTTGTGAAGTAGCAGATTTATGCTTCATGCGAGGATTAGAAATTTTAAAAAAGAGTTTAGTTTGCCAAGTTTCTTTTCATAAAGTGGGAGATCAGAGTGCAGCCCTAAGTTCCCATTCACAGATGTGTTTAAAAGTGTGTATCACAACTGCATACATTTTGAGTGAACTTAGTTTCAGCCCTTCATCTGCCATCTCTGCAAATAATGCTGAACTTGATCCACTTCTCAAATTAAAGAAGTCAAAGTCCTTGATACAGGCAGCACAGGGTGAAGCTATTTCATTGGTTAATTCCTGAACAACTGGAGAATAGGACAGCACTTTCAATCTAGGGAAATAACTCCTCAGAGGCTGGTCTTTCATGCTTTAAAATCAGCCTGTCAACTGCAAGCTGGTTTGAACTAGATGCCAAAACTCTCCTTGGAGAGAAAATATCAAATAATGCACATCCATTGACAGGCTGTGGGTGAAACTTTCTTACAGTTTTTTGAATTCTGGCTCAGTATTTTCACAAAAATTGATTTAATGCCAATTCAAGGCTTTGAAATGTGTGTAGAGAGTAGCAATGTGTTTTCCATCACAGGTCACAACTCATGGTGCCTCCAATGCCTTCTGATGGTTTAACAACTTTGCAACAAATAAATTCTGCCAGAAACTTCAGAGCAGGTCTAAGGAAGGCAGGCTGTGGGGTTGTGTAGAAATTATATAGTGGAGGATGGTTGAAACTGAGATTCCTTTGTAGTTACAGCCAAGAATTGCACAAAATTGTTTTCTCTCCTACAAGAGAAAACTACAGAAAGAGAAAGAGCATCTGGGTAATTGCAGTGATCAAAGTGTTTTTGCTCAAGTGCTCTGGATGCCTACTTCAAGCATAATGAGCTCATGTGGTAGGCATAAACCTAAAACTAAGTACTTTGGGCATTTATAGTTTAAAAAAATCTTTTAAATATATGCTGTTTTGCCCTCTTAGAATCATTCATTACTCATGTATGCATCACTTACAATGAGGACAAGTGGATGTTGTGCTTCTAGGTGTGAGTCTGTCTTGTCGTTCCATGGTACAGCGTTGGTCTTCCAACTTGATGCAGCACCATGCTTGAGATTAAATCCTACATCAGATCAAAGTTTCCCCAGATAAATAAGTATTAATTTTGGTGACTCTGATGTATTGCCAAATTCAAAAATCACGTAAATAAAGTGTTGCTGCTATTACATAACTGGAGTGTTTCACTGGGAAGTGGTTAACAAATATTTTCCCAGCAAGCTCAGATCAACATCAAGCATAATTGGCAACAATTATTGGGAAGCTAATGGCCCTCATCATCTCGCTCAGAAACTGAAAAATGGATAAACCTTTGATTTCTTTCAACTATTAGCTGGTTAAAGATCAATTTCACACTACTGCACAGATACTAACTAATTTCTGCAATGTTAGTCATTGTCTGACTTATTAATGACACTACAAGACTGTTTTAAGTAAAGCAGAACTTTGTGTAAATGTCATCAGGAGATTGTTGGGAGATCTACATTGAAATTCAAGACATACAGAACTCATTTTAATATTCTCTGATTTGTATAAGTTTGCAAGCCATTATTAAAAGTATATTTCAGAGTTCACTTGTTCACTAGGGTGATTTGTTTTATTCTAGGAGATGGTATGTTATGTTTACCTAGGTTATTAAAAACACGATGACTTAAAAATTACTGTTGACTATATTAGCCAGCCGACTACTGACATTTCTTTGTCCACTATATTATTGTAAACAATTTTACAACACCAAGTTATAGTCCAACAAATTTATTTTAAATTCCACAAGCTTTCGGAGGCTTCCTCCTTCCTCAGGTGAACGGTGTGGAAATGAAATTTTCCACACTGTTCACTTGAGGAAGGAGGAAGCCTCCGAAAGCTTGTGGAATTTAAAATAAATTTGTTGGACTATAACTTGGTGTTGTAAAATTGTTTACAATTGTCAACCCCAGTCCATCACCGGCATCTCCACATCATCCACTATATTACTGAAGGGGCAAACTGATTTTATTTTAAATATCAGACAGTGGATTGTTATATGAATGTTAAATATTTGCCTGCTAACATTGTGAACAATAATTTCTAAGCCTCTGTGCATTAATTAGGACATGGATCAGATCTAATTCCTAGTGGGAACAAAATGAATGCATGATTTGACTCTCTGTCACTGTTGAATATCGCAAGTGCCAGAAAGCCACCTTAAAAAGCCAGAGGCATTGGACGTGATTTCACAAGATAGGTTCAGATGAAGAAGGTTCTTTGGCTCATTTAATCTCAATCTTCCAGAATGCCAATTCTATTTTATTCCCATTATAGCTTTACTGTCCACATGAACATGCAGCTGAATCTCATCTGTAGGGTATTGCCTCCAATGGAAGACTTCCTCAATACTACTTGGAGTGTCAGTTGGGATTACGAGCTCAAGTCCTAGAGTGGGCTTGAACTCACTGTTACAAATTGGAGAGCCAGGTCGTGAAGGAAAGAATACTAGAGCCTGGTCTTCAGTTGTATCCAAGCCTTTATACACGGAGATCAACACAACCCACAAATGCACACAAGAGAGTCCCCAATTGATACGCACCACCTGAATACAATTAACACTAATTGATATAAATCACATGGATACAATTAACAGATTCCTTTTTCTCCCTTTTTAAATAAAAAAATTAAAAAAAAAACTTTATATGTACAATACAAACAAAAATTTTGAAAATCAAAAACTTCCATACTCTGTCCAACTTATACTATTCAAAGCATTACATTGTGATGCAACCCTTCTTCAGGACTCCTAATAATTTCTTCGTACATGTATTTCTTTTAGTAAAACAATCCGACAGTTGATGGCTTGAACCTACCCATTTAATTTTAGAGATTTGTTTCAAGCCAGCAAGGTTAATCCGTAATCTTTTCTCACTCACATTTTTCGTAGAGTGTACATTATCCCACAATGAATGATTGTCTACCTAACATTCACTGGGTATACTATCTTCAGTACTCCCAATGTACACAGTGTCACTCAAAATATTTGCCAAATAGAATCCTATATCCACTGTGTCGACAAGAGCTGGTGTTTCAGCAGCCAGAGTACTTTTAACAAACCTTTTTATTTTCTTAGCTTCCCAAGCTAAAGGACAACATTTCCCATTCTCACCCATAAGAAACACTATGGGCTCGATTTTAGGAGCGTGTTTCCGGCGGGTTCCCAGCGGGGTGGCCCCGAAAATCCCGATCTCCGGTCACGTGACCGGATCGCGACGAGATCCCGGCCACTTCCGGGTACCGCGCTGACGTGCGGGACTGCGCGCGCAAGCCCCGCTGGTGGGAATCCCGCAGGCAATTAAAGCCAGCGGGGTTCCACTTGAGAGTACTTAACTTGCTCGTTGTGGTCAGTTAATGAGCTGAAGCAGCTGTCAAAAGAGGAAGTGTGGGATTTTAGGTTCAAGGCAGTGAGTTTCCCACACTGGGGGAAACAGACTCCCTCCAACCAGGCGTGTTGCAGCCAGCAGCCTGTGGCAGGTACCAAGGTGCGCTCCACGGGGGAGAGCCCTCACCCACGCAGGAGGCCACCGCATCACATAGGGCAACCCCTGCCCTCCACCACCCCCCGCCAAGCCAGAGGACAGACCGACACGAAACCGCAGCCCCAGTCCGAGGAACCACACACCTACCCTGCACAACCCCTCAGACCAACACCTGCCAGTTGGGTGGTGTGTGGACACCCTCGGAGGACGAAGAGCATGACCAGCACCAGCAGCCTCGCAGTCCACGCCGTCTGCCTCAGAGATGTGGATCCCCCCAACACGGTGTTGCACGCCCACCTGCACAGCAGGAGGGAGGGCTACCGCAGAGAGAGACGCGTCGCAGAGGGCACTACCCTCGCCACAGGGTCCACAGACCGAGGCGCAGCTCCCCGGACCTCTCCGAGCAGCAGTGCACAGGGAGGCGCAGATTCGCTCGACATGTAGTCGTGGAGATCTGCAGCCTCTTTCATGCCGAGCTGCTCCTGGCTGGCCCCAGCACCAACTGCTTACCTGTCGCTGGCAAAGTCACCACTGCCCACCACACCTTCTCCTCCGCATCCTTCCAGGGTGCAGCCGGCTACACCGCCGATGTCTCTCAGTCGTCTGCGCGGACGAGCCCTGCAAATACACCTGCACCTACTCTGCAGTAACACGATGGGTGGCATCAGTGGTGGGTCCTCATAGTGATACCCAGGAGCGGGCATTATTGGACACAACGGACAGGATTCGCGGAGACATGGCAGTGGTGGTGTCAATATAATGTGTGCTGTTTGTTGCTCTGAAATTCAATATGGGTAACACCCATGACAAACCCTCAGACACCCTTGTGCACCCCCTTCATGCTGACTAGACGTTTGCCTTACGCTGCCTACTGCACATATGTGATGCATGCCCTGTGGCTGCAGCACAGGTGGTGGCAGGTTGAGTGAGGCTGGCCGTGAGGGAGATGCACGAGAGGGTGAGTATGGGATGGAGCCATGAGATTGTATGAGGATTGGGTTGCGTGTTAATGGCAGGATGAGTACTGGCGAGGTGAGTAGGTGGAGGTAAGATGAGGATGGGGTGTGAGTGGGTATGAAGGGTGATGTGACAGAATAGTGTTGGCGGTGCCGAAGGAGATGTGGGGTGGGGGCAGTGTTGTGGCAGACGGAGTGTAGGGGAAAGACTTCGTGTTCTCACTGTGGCGGACCTACTGCGGTCATTGCAGCGCCTCCTGCACTGTATGCAGGTGGGCCATATGTTGGTGGCGCAGGTGACCCCCTCTGCAACCTCGAGCCAGGCCTTCTTGGTGGCAGAGGCAGGCCGCTTCCTCCCGCCCGCCGGGGGGAAGATCTGTGTCCTCCCCCTCCTCCTCACCCCATCTGATGATACCTGGGGTGAGGCATCATTAAACTGGGAGCAGCCTTCCCCCTGGGCTGCTCCATGCTGCAATTTGTTCCATTGGTTGCAGCATCTGTCAGTGGAGGACTGCCCCTTTAACTAGAGAGCCTCCAGCTGACAGATCGTACTGCGCATGCGCAGCCCGACCGACGCGCAGGCCAGCGCCGTGGACCCCGGAGGAGCAGGTAATTGATTCCGATTAGTGTGTTGCCTGCTACGATCGCGTGGGCAACCCACTAATTTCGCCGTCCGCGTTTTCGACGCTCCCGGAGGACCACCCGCTGGGAACCCGCAGGCCTGCTAAATTCGAGCCCTATGAAACCAGCTGCACCAGAATACCCATCAGGAAGATTAGCACGTGAAGCATCGTTAAAGATAACTAGCTTCATTTTCTTTGGGTCACCTAAGGATGGGAACTGAAGTACGCATTTATCTATATTTAATTTTCTTAATGTTTTATTTGCCCTTAAAACATTCTCTAATATGGGATATTTCATTTAAATACTTAACTCCAACACATCAAAACTAGCATCTGGTCTAGTCTGAGTGCACAACCAATTCGACTGACCGATCAAGTTTTGTAATTGTTCTGTCTCTTTAGATATAACATCACCTCTCTGTGATGACCTAGTACGATTCACCGGGATAGGAGTAACACTCTCTAAATAGGATTGTTGATTTAAAAGTTATACCAGATCCACTCTGCTTAATATCTAAACCAATATACTTAAAAGCCCCACAGGCCTGACTCCCAATTTTAAATTCTACTCTAATCTTATTAATGACGAATTTCTCAAATTCCGCAGTACCACTCCATAAGAAATCATCAACGTGCATCGTGAAGATGCCAGAAAGTTTTCCGTTACGGTACCGATAAAATGTTGTGGGATCTGCTTTTAGTTGAAAACAACCTATTTTCAGCAAAACAGATCTCACCAAAAAATTCCTGGAACAGAAAGTTAAAGGATGATCTAACAGAGGCTTTCAAAATTATGAAAGGTTTTGAGTGGGTAACTAGTGAAAGATTGTTTCCACTGGTGTGTGAATTGGTAACAAGAAGTACAAACTTAGGATTGTCATTAGAAGAGCAAAGGAGGGAGTTGGGAGAATTTATTCACACAGTGGCTTAATAGAACGTGGAATGCTTTACCACAAGTAGCTATTGGCAAAGAATCTATAACTCCATTTAAAAGGGAAATGGATAAGTATTTTAAAAAGAATGTAAAAGAATAGGGGAAAGGGTCAGGGAAGTGGGATTAGCGTAGCTAGGTCCAGTTGACGAGCTAGCACATGTGCAGTGGGCCAAAAGACCTCCTTCATTGCTGTAATATCTATGATTCTGTGGTTTCCCTGTTGGTATTTCAAGCATTGGCTTATGCTAAATATGATAAGACTGTATTATGAAGGTGAGTTTTGTTTTAAATATAACATATTTTCTGTCTTTTCCTTTCTTATGTTGCCCTGTTTCCCTGTTTCCCATTGTATCCCTAGCCAACTAACTCTAAGGTTAACATCATTGCTACTCTGAAATTATGCCAAGGTGTATGAGAGTGGCTCAGGCGACTCTTGTTAATTTCTGTTTTCCTCCCTGGGGGACTCCATTCAGTGCCTCAGTTGAGAATAGGAGTTTGTGGCAGATCACAGGCGCAAACCCATATTCATTGTGCCACCTAGCTAGGACTTTTGTAATAAACATAAATCGTTTGTGTACTTTTAATGTGGGAAATAGTCCATATGCTCACTTGTTTAATCTGTTTTTTTCATCCTTCTTTAAGTTCCCCTCCACCACACACTATTCCTTGGCTGCTCCCTCGCATCTGCCAATAATACCTTGTAATGAGCTGCCAGAGAAGTACTCAAGAATGATCAGGGTGACTTACTATATGATCTTTTTTTAATAGAGTGTATGCAGGCACAGCAACTGGCACAATGGTAGTTTAAAACAACAACAACTTGTATTTATATAGTGGCTTTAACATAGAGAAATGTCCCAAAGTGCTTCATAGAGCCGTAACTGTACAAATACGAGCACCAAGCCAAAAGAGGAGACGTTAGGAGGCCTGACAAAAAGCTTGGTCAAGGAGGTGGATTCTAAGGAGGGTCTTAAAGGAGGAGAGGGAGGTGGAGGGGTTTAGGGAAGGAATTTCAGAGCGTGGGACCTAAATGGCTAAAGGCACTGACGCTGATGGCGGAGCAAAGGGAGGGGAGGATGCACAAGAGGCCAGAGTCAGAGGAGCAGAGAGTTGTGGGTGGGGTTTTAGGGATGGTTGAGGTCACAGAGATAGGGAGGGGTGAGTCCATGAAGGAATTTAAACACGAGGATGAGAATTTGGAGAACACTTAGTGGAATGAGCAAAAAAGTGGCAGATGGAATTCAATGTCAGTAAATGTGAGGTGGTACATTTTGGTTAAACAATAAAAGTAATAATTATACTTTGAATGGAGGAAGGTTGGGAAATGTGGAATGATGGGATTTGGGGGTTCAGGTTTACAAGACATGAAAAAAGCAACACCTCAAGTGGATAAGGCCCTAAAAAATCTAATGGAATACTGGATTTTATGGCAAAGACTATAGACTATAGAAATGATGACTCGATATATAAAACCATAGTAAGTTGGAGTACAGTGTCCAGGTGGGAGTTTTTAGTCCACTTGTAGAACAACAGATTTAGATGATATTTATGCTGCAGTTGTTGGCAGTAAGACTCCTTTTTATTTTAAAAAAAGTTTGTCTTGGGTTCACTAAATGTGAGTTGACCAGTTATTGCAGAACCATAATAAATATTTAGACTGCTCTTTAAGGATTAGTGTTTCATTATGTTATGCATGGAGCTTAGTGTAGTCAGTCACCAGTGCTTCAGTACAAGTAATCTGATCTCTCAAATCCATGTGACTTGATAGGACTACAATGCAATCATGTCTGAATTAACTGAATACTTGGTTCTGTTTGATTAGCAGTGCTACATAGGGATAAAATTAAGATTTTCTTTGGAGCATCTTTATGGTAACCTGAGCACTAAATTCAATCCAATTAATTTTGAATTCTTTGTGGCTAAAAATCTCTTTCTCCTATCTGGGAGGTCAGAGTGAACTGGTTGTTAGATAATTAATGCCTTTGAAATAAAGAACATACAGAGAAAGCGATATTGTGACACAATCAAATTTACCACATATTTGACAGATAATTATTGTCAAAAGTTGTATTTTCATAACTAGAAAAAATATTTTAGTACAGTTATGTGAGGATAAGTGGCATTTTGTATAAAATTTCTATATTAAAAAATAAAGATATGTACTCCCTATCCACCGACTCCATCCCCACCCTCACCACTGTTTGATGCTGAACCAGACTGTTCGCAACTTTGGCATCCTATTTGACCCTGAGCTGAGCTTTCGACCCCATATCCCCATCATCACCAAGGCGGCCTACATTTACTTCCGCAACATCGCCTGTCTCCTCAGCCCATCTGTTGCTGAAACCCTCATCCACGCCTTTGTTACCTCTAGACTCTACTATTCCAATGCTCTTCTGGCCGGCCTTCCATCTACTACCCTCCGTAAACTTGAGCTCACCCAAAACTCTGCTGCCCCTATCCTAACTCGCACCAAGTCCCATTCATCCATCACCCCTGTGCTCACTGACCTTTGTTGGCTTCCGGTCTGGCAACGCCTCGATTTTAAAATTCTTATCCTCGTGTTCAAATCCCTCCATGGCCTCACCCTTCCCTATCTCTAACCTCTTCCAGCCCAACAACCCTCCGAGATCTCTGTACTCCTCCATTCCTGGCCTCTTGCGCATCCTGGATTTTCATCCCTCCACCTTTGGCAGCTGTGCCTTCTGCTGCCTAGGCCCTAAGCTTTGGAATTCCCTCCCTAAACCTGTCCGCCTCTCTACCTCTCTCTCCAGCTCATTAGAACCCACGTCTTTCACCCGTCCTAATATATCTTTATCTGGCTCGGTGTCATATTTTGTCTGATAATGCCTCTGTGAAGCGCTTTGGGATGTTTTACTACATTAAAGGCGCTGTATGAATGCAATTCGTTGTTGTTGCCAAGTGTATGCCATATCTTGCTTTCTACCTTGGAAAAATCATTTTGAACTTCATCACCAAAGGGTGCTCTTGATTTACCTTTCTACAATACATTTTGGGTAGGATTTCATCCTGCCAGGAACACAGTAACCACAAAAAAAGTGTAGCCTTACTGATGAAAAATAATCTACATTTTAATTTTTCATGACACAACAGAACATTGTTCAGAACACTTAGCATAATACTGTATATAATTTGTCAGCAAACTGTTGACGTTTATCATCCGAAGAAAGGGCTGCTGGTCCTTTGCAAATGCTGTAGAATAGTATTTGTAACAAAGGGTTGTTATTAGCCTGTGCAATAAATTGTGTACAGTGTTTCAGATGATACTTTCTAAATCTTGAGCCATCATTAATAATGGCACTCTAATAATATAGTGTCTTGTTCCAACAGGTGAAACAGCCTAATTTCATTCATTTTTTTACTTCCAGTGTATGTTATCTGTAAACAAGGAAATGATTCCCAGAAGGCTGTTAAACTCCTGCAAGAGATACTAGACAATGAGCTCTGCTCGTTATCAGTGAAGGATATCCAGGGTGGACTAATGGCCTGGGCTCGTAAGATTGATCCAACCTTCCCACAGTATTGATTGCTGGAAAGGGGAGGAAGGAAAGAAAATCATTTAACACAATTTTTCAAAAAGTAGTGCTTAAATCGTATTAATTCTTCAGTGTGCTGCTAATTCTTTTTATGTCAATAAATGCAAGTGGAAATGTTATTTTGTCAGGGTTGTTCAGTGACTGGAAAGGAAACCACTCGCACACTGTTTCAATTGAAGTGCAGATTATAAGGGTAGATAATGTGCATGCTATTTTCTGTATTGCATACATTTAAACTGGTTAATAAGTGCACAAGCAATTAGTAACTAAATACAAGTGTATGGAAAATCTCTCTGCTTATTGAGTTGATTCATTTTATTAAGTATCTTATGTTACAGACCAAATACCATGCTACTGAATTACTAATAGTGGAATATTGTGAGAACTAAAAGATTAACCTTTAAGTGGCAATTGATATGGCATCACAAATAAATGAAGCAAATGACCCGAGAAGAAATTCTGGCAATAGATGTTTGCTGTAATCTGCTGCTAGATGAACTTGTATCTTTCAACAATCATGATGTTGGTACAAGTATGGCAATTCTCCTGATACTGGGACAGTAAGTGTAACAATTTGTGTTTTCAATAATGGACCAGATTTATTAATCATATTTTCATATTTACCTTGGTGTGTAACCTAGGAGCTGTCTTTAGGTTCGCCATGAAAACAAAATATTAATTATACCATGGATTCCATTATTGTAGACTATGATACAACAACCGTTTGATGTAGTATTGTCTGTTATAGTAACCTCTTGTGTGTTTCAAATCGCTCAGCCAGACTGGTTGGCTACATTGTTTTTTTTTCAAGTACACATTCTTTTTAAATATATACATGCAGAATGAATTATACCAGCATGACATCACAGTGGCAAAGTCACTTCCAAAGCACTTTCAGCTTTTTATGGTGTGGGATGGATCATTGGAAAACCTACTGAAAGTGTTAAAATAGAATATTATAGTTGATACATTATGATAAATTTCATTTTTGAGGCTGACTGTGACACTTGTGGCTGTTATTTGTGATTTACACTAGTTAGTGACACTTGGAAATATCAGTTGTTGCAATACTGGCCATGGTATGAATAGAGGATACAGGCTGAGTAGCCCTTGTGTAAGATTTATCCACTGAACAGACCTATTATAAAACATGTGATTCTATCGGGTCTGCTTGTTGTACCCAATGATTTCCCAACATATATCCTCTGTACCACAGATGATGTCATGGTATATGAAGTAAAATTTCCATTAGCATGATACCATTGTAATCCTTATACAAATTACTTGTGTAAAGTGTACATTATATTTTTTAGAACTCAAGCCTTCAATTAATCATGTTGGCGATTTTGGAATTCTAAAAGTTGACATTGTAGACTTCATGTATAGAAAAAAATAAAGCAAAAAACAGTCCTTCCAGTAACTGTCTTGCTTTCTTCTTACTGTTGCTTTCTAAGGGGAAAATATACATCCATCCTTTAAAATACAGTAATCTAGTTTTTTTTAACCAAAAGGTCTCAATAAATCTTCATGCCTAGTGCCCAACATATCCCTTGCAGGTGCCTCTTCTCATCATCTTCAATCATGGGATTAATTTCTGCTGAGGGCCCTAGTACTGAGTTATGTTACAAAATAATTCTGTACAATGAACCTTACAATTATGATTTCTATAAGAAAATATTCTGAGAGAAGGATACTGTATTTGTAAGAAAAGGGGATTTGAAAAAGTTTTTATGGTCTTTGTTATGGATTAGTTACCCACACCGGTGAAATGATATTATACGAGCCTCTTGCCTAGAATAGATTCTTCCTCTATTTGTGCTCCTCCACACTGTATGTGTGTCTGAAATATAAGTTAATTCTAAAAGGTAGCTAAGTTGCAGTAAAGAACTGTTATTTGTTGGCCTGCTATAAACGTCTTGAAAATTGTAATTATGTTTTCATATGCTAGAATATAAAAAATTGGCTACAAAATAAAATTGCAAAACTGATGGGTAGTAAATGTTAGCTGATATTTTTAAAGCTAATATCTACTTGAAGATTTTCATTTAACCTGTTTTGTTTCAATTTCCTGAATCAATATATAAAAATCAATATTCTGAAATAAAATGAAAATGTATGTTTACGCTATCTTTTGCTTATTAATGCAGATCTGTCCATTTTTTTGGTATTAATATTTAATACTGAATAAATACTTAAACTTATCATTGTTGTTTATATTGCACATTGAAAAAGTTGAACCAACCTGCCCTGAATCTTCCATTTGGGTAGAATAAAACTAAATACAATGCAAGCCAAAAAAGTGGGTAAATGTATTTAAAATCTGCACCATGGTTAGTCTTTTGCCAAGGAAATGATAATGGAGATATAATTTAATAACGGAGGTAAAGTTGATAATGGAGACATTAGTTGGTGTTCCACTGGTGGAACAAAGATCTTCACAGACTAGAAAGATACTGGTTCCACACTGAGGATTCAGAGAGATGGTGAGCAAAAGATGTGTCCTCTGGTGTCAGAGTAGAATTAGGAACATAGGAACAGGAGGAGGCCATTCAGCCCCTCGTGCCTGCTCCGCCATTTGATAAGATCATGGCTGATGTGATCTAACTCCACATACCTGCCTTTGGCCCATATCCCTTAATACCTTTTGGTTGCCAAAAAGCTATCTATCTCAGATTTAAATTTAGCAATTGAGCTAGTATCAATTGCCGTTTGTGGAAGAGAGTTCCAAACTTCTACCACCCTTTGTTTTCTAATCTCACTCCTGAAAGGTCTGGCTCTAATTTTTAGACTGTGCCCCCTACTCCTAGAATCCCCAACCAGCAGAAATAGTTTCTCTCTATCCACCCTATCTGTTCCCCTTAATATCTTATAAATTATGCTGATCATTCTGAACCATTCTTGTGCAGCCTCTCGTAGCTCTTTAAAGTGCCATTTGCAGAAGCCTGGGAACAGCATGTCAACCCATTCTGATATGAGTATTGTTGCATAGTATTGCAGGGGAGGAGATGATGGCTGAATGATAGCCATATGTCTGACTTTATTAAGATTGCCAACCCTTGGATTGTCCTGGACTCTCCAGAAATTAAAGATTAATCTCCTGGACACTGCTGTGAGCAACCCAAGAAAAACATTTTTTTTTCATTTTCTTTGAACGCTTTTGTTTATCCCATTTCCAATATTTTTATAAGTAATAAACGACTGTTTGTTTGACTGGTTGGGGTCGTTGGAGGCGGAGGTCATATGATGAAATTTTCAGGAATACGTCCAACCAGATTTGGCAATCGTAGTCTTTATATGAGCTTCTCACTATGAGCAAGTCTGATGAACTCACTCAGATACTGTGTGTATATGTGATAAGGGAACAGCACCATGGCTGTACCTAAGCATAGTGCCCCACAGCAGCCTAGATTTCTTACCTGTTCCCCACCGCTGTTTTTTTTTTGGCAGATCTGAGGTGGAAAGGGTTGAAAATTGCTTGGAGATATGCTCCTTCACTTTCCAACTTCCTGTAAAACCCCTTTCCATTTCCTGCTTCCCGGAAGCAGCATTATTCAGTATACCCGCCTATAGCTAAGCATATTAAGACAATGTGCAAATCAGGGAAATGCATCCTCCAGCATACTTCCCTCAATTTGTGATGTTTGAACGCTGGAAGCAAGGAACATTTATTAGGCGCAGATGTGCAGCATTCTAAGGTTAGCAGAAAGGACCCAGAATTTTTTTTTATTCAACTAAGGCCTATGCTGGTGAGGCCTCACACAACCGGAAGAGAAAGTTACAAAATTTTAAGAATTTTTTGACTTTTGCAAGCAGTATGGAGGCTGCTTATGTCCCTCTCAGGCATGCTGTAGCAAAACTCAACCCCAAATCTGGCGCAACTCTCCGGTTTTGAATATAAATGATCACAAGGCTAGAAGATTGACTGGGCTCTGGTGCAGAATTGCAACCCCCCCCCCCCACCCATCAAGATCCTGTCCAGCATGTTTTGGAGACATTTGACTTTAAGGGGTTTCCTGTTAGTGGGCTCTCCTTCTGGTCCTTTATTTTAAAAGATCCAATTTCAACACCAAAAAAGAAAGCGTACATTATCATTCAGCGATTTGCATAACATCTAGGCAAATGCAGTAGCCATTTTGCATGTCATAAGACCCCAGAGACAGCAAATCGATGACCAGTTTTGGGTGATGTTGGTTGAAGGAGGATTTTTGGCAGGATGTAGGGAGAACTCACTGCCATGGGATTTTTAATATCCACTTGAACTACTGAAACCAGCAGATAGCACCTCTGTTTAAAGTGACATTGTCCACAGGCATGAGGTCAGCTTTCACATGTATGCCGATGACTCCCAGCTCTACCTCTCTATCACCTCCCTCGTCTGCCTTTGTGCTGTCAGACTGCTTGTCCAACATCCAGGGGTTGATTTTCACTCCAGGTGGATTTCGGGAGGGTGGCACGAATGTGAAACGCACTAGCTGGAGAAAATTTGAGATCCAGGCTATTTTAACTCCCAGGCCTCGTTAACTTGCTGGCGGTCCACTTCCCTCTGGAAAATTGGCTGGCCCTTGCCTGCCGGCTAGTATGAAGGTAGCATAAAGCCAGGAGGAAAGGAAAAGAGGCGGTGGAGCCCAGGGCAGAGGAGGCTGTTAATTTCCTTGTCGGGCCCGGAGGAGCACACGTTTCCCTGATTGCACAAAGGAAAGCTAAACCCGTTTGAGCCTCTACATCTTCCCCGCTGGTTCGATTCTCTTCTGCCTACTGGGGACGCCGGGGCAACTTCCCTACTCAGGCCTGAGTTAAAATCACATCATTGGGCGCTGACTGTCATCGGACCCCAAAATGCATATTCTAAAGAAGGACCCTGCCGACTTTATGCGGGTGGCTTAGCTCCACTATAATATACTGTTATACGAGGTCAGACTGTTATATTATGTAAAGCATAATGTATCATTCTGCTCCCAAAATGTACGTGAATGTTACTTTATGGCTACTCAGTTGAACTGATTTTTAGTAAACACTGGTAAGGTAATTCAAAGGTTAATTGTCAGTCATTAGAACCCTGGGACGTCCATTTATATAGCACCTCATTGTATCCTCAGGACATTCCAAAACGTTTCCAGCCAATTACTTATTTTTGAAGTCACTGTTGTTACGCAGACAAATAGTGTACAGCAAGGTCTCACAAACAGCAAGTGATATGATAACCAGTTAATCTATTTTGGTGGTGGTGAAGGGAGAAAATTTGGCCAGGACCTCAAGACTACCTGTTACGAACATAAGAAATAGGAGCAGGAGTAGGCCAAACAGCCCCTCAAGCCTGCTCCATCATTCAGTAAGATCATGGTATATCTTCTATCCCCAAATCCCTTGATTCCCTTAGTGTCCAAAAATCTATCAATCTCAATCTTGAATATGCTCAATGACTGAGCATCCACAGCCCAGTAGAGAATTCCAAAGATTCACAACTCTCTGAAGAAATTTTTCCTCATCTCGGTCCTAAACGGCCAACCCCTTATCCTGAGACTATGACCCCTAGTTCCAGCCAGGGGAAACAGCCTCTCAATTTTTACCCTGTCAAGCCCTCTAAGAATTTCATATGTTTCAATGAGATCACCTCTCATTTTCTCAACTCCAGAGAATATAGGCCCATTTTACTCAATCTCTCCTCATCCCAGGAATCAACCTAGTGAACCTTTGTTGCATTCCTCTAAGGCAAGTATATCCTTCCTTAGGTAAGGAGACCAAGACTGTACACAGTACTCCAGATATGGTCTCACCAGAGCCCTATATAATTGCAGCAAGACCTCCTTACTCTTATACTCCAACCCCCTTGCAATAAAGGCGAACATACCATTTGCCTTCCTAATTGTTTGCTGTACCTGTATGTTCACTCTCTGTGATTCTGTAAAAGGACACCTAAATCCCTGTGAATACCAACATTTCTTAGTCTCTCACCTTTTAAAAAAATATTCTGCTTTTCTATTCTTCCTACCAAAGTGGATAATTTCACATTTCCCCACATTATACTCCATCTGCCACCTTCTCGCCTACTCACTTAACCTGTTTATATCCCCTTGCAGCCTCTTTGCTTCGTCCTCACAACTTACTTTCCCACCTAGCTTTGTATCATCAGCAAACTTGGATACATTACACTCTGTCCCCTCATCTAAGTCATTGTTCTTCTTCAAAAAGTGTTCTTGGCCCATTAATGTCCTCTTCAATGAGCAGACTTGTTTAATGCATCATTCAAAGCACTGTACCTCTTCAATGCTACACTCCCCAGTCAGAGAAGATCAATTAAAAGGCTGAAAACATTATGGCCTTGAAATTTTCTACTCCTGGAGAGTTTTTCTGTGCATTCAAATTCACTGTTGTGAGGTTTGTCAATGCTTAAGTGCGACACAGGAACTGTGTTAAATGATAAGAGAGTACAAAGACATATCTGTTTTATATTACTAGCTACTAGCATATCTCCTGTGGCATTGCTTATTGCATTGGGGGATACACTTTTATAATAATAAATGTATTAATATAGCACCATTCACATCTCAGAACATCCCAAAGCGTTCACAACCAATGAACTACTTTTGAAGTTTAGTTCGAAGTGCAGGCAGACTCAACAGCCAATTTGTGCACAAGATCTCTCAAACAGCCAATGAGACAAACAACTAGATAAGTTGTTTTTGGTGGTGTTGGTTGAGGGATGTCTATTGGCCAGGATACCGGGAGAATTCCCTTTTGTTCTTTGAATACCGTTCTGGCATGGTTGAAAAGGTGGGTTTTTAAAATAATGTGGAAGGGCTTAGTGATGGAGTTCCAGTGGGGCTGAGACAGTTTGAAGGCTCTGCCACTGACGGTGGAACACAGAGGGGATGCGGGGTTTTGCATGAGAGTGCAAAGTCAGAGGATCAAAGGGCATGGGTTAGGACACAGGACTGGAGTAGGTTGCAGAGGTAGGATGGGGCAAGACCACAGAGGAATTTGTAAACAAGAATGAGGATTTTGAATTCAATGGTTTGCAAAACAGGCAGCCAATGCAGATTGGAGAGGTTGAGGTGATGGGCAAGTAGGACTTAGTGCAAGACAAGATTATGCAGCGGACTTTTGAATGAGTTTGAATTTGTATAGGGTGGAGCTTTAGAAGACGGAGAGGAGGGCTTCAGAGAAGCTGAGTCTGGATAAAAGTTTCAGCTGTAGCAGGGGTGAAGTGCGGGTAGAGGCAGTTGATGCTGCGCAGCTGGATATAAGTGATCTTGGTGATGGGTGGAATGGGATACGGAGGTTGTGCACTATCTGGTTCATCCAGTGCAAGCAGTAAGGGAGTAAAATAGAATCAGAGGCCAGGGGAAGAAGTTTTTGGTGGGACAGAACAAGATTGCTTTGGTCTTCCCAGTGTTCAATCGCAGAAAGATCTTTATGACTTGATGTCAGACAAACAATACAAGAGATGGTTATGAAGTTGAAAGTGGTGAAGAGATAGAACTGGGCGGTCCTCATGCCCATAAGGTAACCATGGGTTATTAATGTACTGCATCAGCATAATGACAATATTTCACTTAACTATGCAAGTAACTGTTATGTAGGATCAAGCCACCTTTATCTGTAAGCTTTAATACCCTATTTACATTGCAGTTCTGCCTTCAGAGGCAGTGTTGCAATATAAACAAGGTGGGTTATGTGCCTCCAGAGGCACAAAAAACACATCAGCAGGTAAGGTCCAGTGGGGTGGTTCACACACAAATGGGAAACCCTGTGACTTTGTAGTAGGGTTGTCAACTCTGGTTGGATGCAGTTTCTGGAGATTATCATATGACTTCCCACCTCCAACCGCCCAGTCAAACGGCCTTTTTCTCATCCCCAACATTTTTATAACTAATAAGTAAACATGTTCAAAGATAATTTTAAAAACTCATTCCTATGATTTTTTTCCTGGGTTGCTTGTAGCAGTGTCAAGGAGATTAGTCTTTAATTCCCGGAGGGTTAGCAGCTCTACTTTGTAGTAACTACACATTTCACGTGTTATTGGCACTTGCTTTAAAGTCATGCTTGTGGTGCTTGGCAATTGTGCTCATACAAATCTTGTGTATGCACAGTTGTTCAGGCTTTGTTGAATCTGCCCAAAACATAAATTAGGTGAATTCAGTACAGGAACCAGATCATATAATGGAATTATTTCTGTAATATAAATAGGATGCAAGCAAATCAGCCTCATGGTATTTTCTTAAAACACTATCAAAAAGGATGTTCATTCAACATGAGCTTCATCACGGTCTTTAAAAAATGCTGCAAAGTTAATCTCCTCTTCCCATGTTCGTAGATGTCTAAACCCTGAAGCATGTTTCCTTCTCTTTCCTCGTGGACATCCAATGACTGACCATGTTATTGCTCTTGACAATGGACACAATACAAGTCCCAACTATACATTTTCCATATTGATTGGCTGAGGTTGCCATATTGATTGGCATGGCCAAGGTACTAAATGAGTACTTTGCATTTGTCTTTACCAAGGAAGAAGATGCTGCCAAAGTCACAGTAAGGGAGGAGGTCGTTGAAATATCGAATGGGCTAAAAATTGATAAAGAGGTATCAGAAAGGCTGGCTGTACTTAAAGTAGATAAGACAGGAAACAGAGTAGTGATGAATGACTGTTTTTTGGACTGGAGGAAGGTATATAGTGGTGTTCCCCAGGGGTGGGTACTAGGACCGCTGCTTTTTTTGGTATATATTAATGACTTCGACTTGGGTGTACAGGGCACAATTTCAAAATTTGCAGATGACACAAAACTTGGAAATATAGTAAACAGTGAGGAGGATAGTAATAGAATTCAAGAGGACATTGACAGGCTTGTGGAATGGACGGACACATGGCAGATGAAATTTAATGCGAAGTGATACATTTTGGCAGGAAGAACGAGGAGAGGCAATATAAACTAAATGGTACAATTGTAAAGGGGATGCAGGAACAGAGAGACCTGGGGGTATATGTGCACAAATCTTTGAAGGTGGCAGGACAAGTTGAGAAAGTGGTTAAAAAAAGCATATGGGATCCTGGGCTTTGTAAATAGAGGCATAGAGTACAAAAGCAAGGAAGTTATGTTGAACCTTTATAAAACACTGGTTCGATCACAACTGGAGTATTGTGTCCAATTCTGGGCTCCACACTTTAGGAAGGACGTGAAGGCCTTGGAGAGGGTGCAGAAAAGATTCGCTAGAATGGTTCCAGCGATGAGGGACTTCAGTTACGTGGATAGACTGGAAAAGCTGGGGTCGTTCTCTTCAGAGCAGAGAAGGTTGAGAGGAGATTTGATAGATGTGTTCAAAATGATCAAGGGTTTAGTTAAATTAAAGAAGAGAAATTGTTCCCATTGGCAGAAGGGTTGAGAATCAGAGGAGACAGATTTATGGTGATTACCAAAAGAACCAAAGGTGACATGAGGAAAAGCTTTTTCATGCAGTGAGTAGCTATGGTCTGGAATGTGCTGCCTGAAAGGGTGATGGAAGCAGATTCAATTGTAGTTTTCAAAAAAGGAATTGGATAAATACTTGAAGGGAAAAAAATTCAGGTTGATAGTTCTGACGAAAGTTCATCGACCTGAAATGTTAACCCCACCTTCCTCTCTAAGATGCTGAGTGTTTCCAGCATTTTCTGTTTTTATTTGATTTGATATTGTTGTCGTTGATTGCAGAGTTTGAATATTGTATTTCAAAGTGAAAATAACAAACTCCTTTCTTCTGGGCTTGGGTTCCCTTAATATGGTCTATATTGAAAAGATTCGCCATTTAATAGATTTCCAATTTATTTCAAAAAAGGAACCACACATCACAGAGCTGTCAAGAGTCCAGGGAAACATTAGCTAACACATAAAAACAGAAAATACTGGAACCACTCAGCAGGTCAGGCAGCATATATGGAGAGAGAAACGTAGTTAATGTTTCAGGGCGATGACCTTTCATCAAAACAGAACATTTATGCAAATCTAGGAAGCCGTGTTCATTTTTATTAAAATGATACATATATTATGAAAATTATTAAGAAAAATCAAAGATAAGTTATTCATAATGCAGGATACTTGCGAGCTGGTCTGGTGCAGTTACAAGTAAGACACTCGCCCCAAATTGTGAATGGCAGCTCGAGCCACAGTGCGGTGGGCAGTGGTTCCCATGGAAACAGCCCCGCTATTAGGCCGGGCTCGCCCTCCGCTTGTTTAACTCCATACTCAAACGAACACGATACCGTTTCAATAACTTTCCTACAGTAGACGTCCATCCCCAGTACAAACCTCTTCCAAGAGACAGCCGCTTTCACTGACAGGAGCACAATTCCAGGCCCAGGCGCTCTCCACTGAACCGTTAGAGGTCGCGCCTCCCTTTCCCCTCCACCTCACCCTCGGCCATAACGGGACGGCTGGTTGTGCGGCATAGCTGCGCATGTGCGGCAAAAAAAATTCTGAAGACGCTGGGAGTTGTAGTTCGTTGAGGACGTCACTTCCTATTGTATGTTAGAGGAAAGTCCTACCGGTGGCCTACGAATCCCGGGATGCAATGCGAGAGCTACGCCCGCTCCCGGCTCCCCCCTCCCCCCCCGTGGGTTACGCAGTTGCGGGGTGGAGGGACATGAAGCACAAATGAAGTGGAGTGCGCAAAGTGGTCTGAAGAAAACTTCAGCAACTCGGATGAAAAGAGTGAGTACTTTCCAATAAGAAACTGATTGCTGCTATTAAAAGTGAATAGGATCAACTTTTGGTGCTGAAAATACTCATTAGAAATCAATTAGTGCTTGGAGCATGTATGCTGCTCATTGATGGGCTAAGTTCTGGTGTGAAGACAATTGTATCCAGTTTTCCTTCATAGGTAATGTAAATGTTGACAATGTATTCCTGACTCTTTACACATACCGCATCGTGAAATCAACACGAGTATTGCATTTTCTTTCTATTTTCATGCAATCGAATTTGTTTCTAAAGGAATCAGATGCAACGCGGATGTTTTAACCAAAAGTTTCAGTCTGGTAACTTTTCCGTCCGGTGTGTAACTAAGAGACATGTTACAAAGGTGCAGAGCATGGTTCTGTGAGCATCCCCCAGCAAATCTTTCTGCAGCTTAATCTTAAGGGGGAGAGAGGAGGGAATTGCATTGTAAGAGACGGTTCTTCTTCTTTTAAAACATTTACTGCTCACATAACCAGAAATGATATGGAAGAGTTAATTAGACTTTGCCCTTGAACCAAGTTAAACGCTGCTCTGACCTGGTTAGATTTGTTGCTTCTAGTGGTGTGACGAGATTGACCGATATGGGAAATCCCCATGGAATAACGGAGTATCCCATTGGTAAATAGTTGGAAGTGGGCGTCTCTGGTTATTATTCGCCCCTTTTAAAAATAATTAATTTTAGAGTATTTTCTAATCAGATTATGAAATTGGATTGAATATTCTTTCTCGTTTCTAGCATTTTCTAAAGCATTTCACGTCCAAGCTTTGTCATGGCGCCATAAGGAAATACAGCTTCTACAAATACAAATTGTACAACTTTAGTCTATCAATGTGTTCGCCAAAAATGATAACATTTGATCGTGAATAACGTCGCTATATAATTCCACATCATGAGATTGGTTTTAGTCATCCACTGATCTAACAAAGCGTAAAAAGAGGACGCCGGATTTAATATATATATATATGTACATTTTATATGCTTTGAAAGTGAAATCTAAAAAAAAGCCTTGATATAAATACCAAAGAAAAGCCTTATTGTTCTTGACTCCGTTGTGGTAAAGACCCTGTCATCTGGTTATCAGCTTTTATCTTTAAGCGCAGTTGTATGCTCCTTGACTCATTCTTTAAATTTACGGAGGTCATTATATCTGTACACCAGATTAAATTGATTCCCTTTTTGAGAACCAACAATAAAAAAGTTACTTGAGCTCGCAACACAAATGATATTCGCAGCCTACGTGCAAACTGGAGTGCAGCTGTGCATTATCGACAATCACGTTATGTAAGCTTCTGATGCATAAATAACTTAAAAGTAGATGGGACCTCTGGTTATTCGGATATCTTCATCCCAATATTTCACTTTTCTTCCAAATACTGTAGTGTTGTTTGGACCTAATACATTGATTAATAACTATTGGCAGTGCATATCTGTAAAGAAGTTAGAGAAATTCTGAAGAGGTTCTGAATAAGGGATCTGCCCAAAACATCCACCTACCTTTTCCTATCCACAGAAGTTAGCTGACCTGTGTATTTCTAGCATTTTCTATTTTTGTTTTAGATTTCCAGCGTTTGAAGCTTTTGTCCTGTCAACAAAGAATATTCCAGGGTTTTACCTAAGCACCAGCAATTGAAAATGTACTCGCTGAATGAAATCTTAACAATCTTGAAAGTAAATCTCAAGAACAGTAAGAGATGAATGTTGCCAAAGTTGAAGTATTAAATAGGAGTATCACCAGTGAGAACTGTTTAATGTGAAAATCCTTTAAAATTGAAGTTTGTGATTTACCATATAATAGGCAGCAAAGGGCAAGTCAAACTTCCCTGATTAGAATGTATTTGTATGCTCCTGAAACCCCCTGCACCTTTGTGAATTAAACACAACTAGGACAGTGTTGTGTTAAGAATTGGCATCAACTATATCAATGAGGTAGTTATGAATTTTAGGGTGCACTTTCATGTTGATGCAAAGTGGTGCACATTGATGCAAAAATGGCAGTGTAACTCAGTAATCAGATCACATTAAACACCATCACCACCCCCTCCAAACACATGTACCATAGTGATTCAAATTTCTATAAGTTGCAGTATCATTTCAGTCAGTGTGAAGCCATCTGTTGAACTGTCAAAGAACTTTTAAAACTTGTTATAATCTTTTTAACGTTGGGGTAAAGAAGATGCTCCTGTCTGTGCTCTCCTGATTTAAAAAAATAGGCTAGAGACAAGCAGAAACATTGAAGCATGCATGAGCAGAACTCTGTTGTCACGGCATCTTAGTGCAGGTTACATTGCAGCATAATATGGATCTGCCAAATGAGCGTCGCACTGGCAGATATTGGCCTCTGATCAGTCTTAATCACGGAATGGTGATCGAACCATTTTTGGAAGATCAGCACCATCAATAAGTTTTTATGACTTGTGCCGTATTTTGATGCCCCTTCCTCCCTCACCGTCACTATTCAGGAGAGGTAAATGGTCCCGTCTAGTGCAATGAACGTGTGACATTTGTAGATCTGCCAATCCTCCCATCCCAGGTGTGTGGTTTATAGAGGGGCTGTATAGTTGATCATTGTACAATAGGGGCATTAGCTTGTGATATTTCAGTGCATATTGCGATCATAAAATAATGGAAAATACAACTTGGGGATTTATTATGCCAACACAAAAATTAGAGCACTTAGTAACCTTTGATCCCGTTTTCATAGAATCGAAGAAAGTATAGCTCATAAAAAAGACATTGGCCACATTGTGTCCGTGCCAACATTAACTGTTTAACTGGAGTATTTAATCTGATTTACCAGCTCTTATCTCATATCCTCTTCAAGTAATTATAACAGTCCAGTGCAGTGCTTTTATATAAGTACATTTTTATATGACATTACCTTGTACACGTACTCAGAATGTGTGCTAACTGTGCCGCTTATGGTAACTTAATGCTGAAGGTATGTGCAGGGGAACATTCCGTTTACGAACTTTTAAATGTAGAATGTATTTTGCGGTGAATCCAGTGAACGTATGCTTGAATGGAAGTAGGATCACCTTAAACGCGCTTACATGTCGTGACTGAAGGACCGTCCACCTATGGGTACATATGGGTCGAAATCCACAAGTTGAGGTGCAAAATGCTGATCCCATCATCGTATGGTAACCCGTTGTGAATCAGAGTACAGGTTAAAAGTAATGCCACAACTCCTGTGCAACGGATGTAGTAACCTCGACTTGCCTACTAGTAACGCTGTTATGCATCTTCAGTTGAAAGCAGCTGTTTTTGTGTCAGACGCTCTGGGGACCCCTGTGGTTTGGTAACTATTATTTCTTTCACGATTGGTGATACCAAATCCCCGTCTATTTAGCGGTAAATGTTTCCGGTCAACTCTGATACCCTCGTCTGGTGAAACGAATTCTAAACAAACACCGTAAATCACCGACCCTTGTTTAAATATTCAGAAATAGACGAGTGTAACCAATAGCAATTAATGTGAATGGAGATGAACGGATATTAGAGATTTAGGACCATCCGGTCCATTGAGAACTCTTAACCTAAGTAGTACAGTTTTTTTCCCCCCTTTCTCACTACATCTGCCTGTTTTACCGGGAAATGGAAATAGAAACAGCTCAGTCGCAATGAAAAGTAAGGGGCTGTTAAGTGGCATCTGGCCGCCCTCTTAAAATGTTTTTAAGTTACTGGTGCTGCGCTTTGAGTTGAAAGCTGTCTTCTCTCTTGTGCTAACAACATACGGACATCCATCCATAGGAAAAATGAAAACCCCCTACTGGATGTTTGCGTACATCCTAAAATCTGAATATTTGAACACCCTCTGATTTTTGTTGTTGTTGTTGGTATTAACGTGCATGTTGGAAAGTTGGTAATAAAACAAAAACATCATCTTTTCATTGACCCCCTTCCCTCCCCTTTTTTTCTTTTGCAGAGTATTTCCGGTGACGGATTGAGCGTCTGGCGACGGCGGATTGAAACGAGAGAGCAGGGAGAAAGCGAGAGGAGAAAAGAGCGAGAGCGGGGAAAATGAGTGGGACATCAACAGGCTGCTCCTGAACAAACTTCTCCTCAGCAAATGCGAGCCCGCTAGCGTGCAAATCCTTTATTCGTATCTCAGTAACCAACCACAAAGTGGATTGTTTTAGACTATTGTATTATTTTTTTTGTTTGCATTTTTTTTTTGGTTTTGAAACGCTGGAAGTTTCTAAGTGGAAATTTATCGCAAGGGAGCCAGATGTCAGCCAACAGCAACTCGTCTCCTCCCGTGTCGCAGAGATTGTTGCCGCCTGTGCTGCCGCTGCCTCCCTGCTCGCCGACCCCATCGCTCTCCCCGCCCGCCACCGCCGTGCTCTCTGGCCGGCTTTCCAACGGGAGCATCAGCGCCCCGAGTCCCACCAATTCCCGGGGATCCTTCAACGGCGTCTCCTTCCTCTTGCAGATCGGCCTCACTCGGGAGCCGGTTACCATCGAAGCACAAGACATCTCCCTATCCGCCGTCAAAGACCTCGTCTGCTCTATCGTGGACCAAAAGGTACAGTAATAATAAAAAAAAATCCAATACTTCCAACTACTGATCTCTTTAGCGAAAATTCATTTTTTTTGGATCACTGGTCTATCAAATTAGGGGGGAAAACTATAAAAAGTTGTATTACCAAAGTTTCTTAAAAGTTTAAATTCTGAACTATGTAACTACATACATCTTATTGCACATAAGAGACGTGCTGTATCGCGTCACGTATCTAACGGTTCTTTTTATGTCGTTTTAATACGAGAGAGCTACCTGTCAAGACCAGATGCAATGTTCTTTTCCGTAGCTTCATAACAGTTTGGTGTGCCCCACCCCCCCAGAACTTGGTGGGAGCGACCTGTTGTACAAAAAGGCAATTACATTCATAATTGTTGCAGTCAGCCACAGGAGATGAAATCATTGTGGCTTAAATCGCTAGAACTGATAACCCGCTATTTCATCTGGTGTCAAGACACAAACGCTACAGTTTTTGTGCTACTTTGTTACTGTGTGTGTGCGTGAGAGAGAGAGACTTGGTTCTTAACTTAGCAAATTGGTAAACCAATGCAAGTGGTTGATTACTATGTTGAATTATATTGCTAATTTATAACTGGTTTACAATATTCATTAATTTTGCACATGGTAAGTTTTTCATATTTGCACCCTGGCCTAGATTAGCAAAATCTTTAAGTAAGCACAATTTTGGTGGAATCCTTAGCTATTTTAATATAGTATTGGAGGATTTTTATCTGTTTTGAAACTGTGTGGAGTTCTTTATATCTTTTAGACTCTAACTCTGTGCAGTCTGGCAACTGCACAACAATCTCTTACACCCTAACTTTTTTTTGCTGGGTCAACTGCTTCAACAAGTATGCATAAAATGCTGGTTATTATGTAATTGATTTAACTTGTTACTGTATCTGTGTTCAGTACAGAGAATCCATTGTAGTAATTCCTTGATAATACAGTGGCACAACATATTTGAGATGTACAAATTTCTATTTTTTTTACTGGATTATTTGAAATTTAGGATATTAACTTTTTGTGTATTAGACTAATGCAGATTTTTGGAACTTTTGCACCATGTGGATGTGTAAATGAATTAGCTGTTAGTGCTCAATTCCTTTAGAAGTACAGTAAAAATGTATAATGAGATCATATATTGACAATTCTGTGTGCATATATTCTCTTTTTATAACTATATGCATTTAAAAAATATTTCAGCAAAGTCTTTATCTATTGTATGTATGAAAATGTCAGAGCAATTAAAGAGTGAGTTAACAATTTAAACAATATTGAGCTTCCTGCATTTGGTTTTAGGAGGCACACATTCTATGAGCTCAGTGTAATTTTTTTGGTATGTTTAATTTTGTCATCAGTGCTCTTTTGAAGCAGGGTAAATGGTTAAATGGAATTTTGGTTTGTTGAATGAAAGGTTGGTTTGTTGACTTTTTTTTACTATAGGTGCACTGTACTAATTTTTTAGGCTAAGGTCATTTTGTGAAATGGTGGGAGAATTTTACATAGAAATACATTAAATGTATAGCAAAAAAACCAGGCCATTTGGCCCAACTGGTCTATGTTTATGATCCGCACGAGCCTCCTCCCACTCCTCTTCATCTAACCCTATCAGCATATCCTTCTATTCCTTTCTCCCTCATGTGCTTATCTAACTTCACGTTAAATGCATCTATGCTATTCACCTCAGCTACTCCTTGAGGTAGTGTATTCCATATTCTAACCACTCTTTGGGTAAAGAAGTTTCTCCTGAATTCCCTATTGGATTTACTGGTGACTATCTTATATTTATGACCTCTAGTTTTGGACACCCCCACATGTGGAAACTCTAGTCTACTCTATCAAAAGCTATCATTATCTTAAAGGCCTCTATCAGGTCACCCTGATTTATATTCCCCCACAAGCTTCTTTCTACTGTATGCCTATATCCCTCTATTCCCTTTTCCCTCAATTTTAACCTAAGTTATCTGGAGCAGGGGCAACTCTGGCTTTACATCCTGCCCGATTTTACTCTTCATTGAAGTAAATGGAGAGTAACATCGGGAGAGGTGTAAAACCAGCGTTCTACTTGATCCCATGGATTTCCTGCTTGGCGAGTTAGGTTAAAATTACCCTCATTGAAGCAGATAGAATTAAATCAATCCATGTGGCAACAAGCTCCATGTTCTCATCACTTTTGTGTGAGGAAATTCCTCCTAAATTCTTTATTTGATCTGTTGATTATATTTATTTTCCTTGTTTTGGACTCACCTACAAGTGGAAACAATTTCTCCACATCTGCCCTGTCAAACCTGTTCATATCAGGTCTTGGTCTTCTACTTTCCAGAGTATAGTCCCAGCCCACTTAATCTATCCTAATAGTTGCAACCTCTCAATTCTGGTAAAATCCTTGTAAATCTTTTCTGCACTTTCTCCAGTGCTTCAATCCTTTTATGTAGTATGGAGACCAGAACCCCCCTCAGTACTGTTTCCAAGTGTGGTCTAACCAAGGTTCTGTATAAATTTGACATTACCTCCCTGCTTTTCTCTTCATCTAAAAATGAGCTCCAATACTTTGGTTGTACTCTTTGCAGCCTTCTCAACTTGTGTGGCTACTTGTGGCATTTGCAATGTAATGGGCTGATCACTTAATTTGACTAGAACATTCTAGTTGAGTATCATTTGGTTGCTAATATAGGTAAAGGTTAGTTGTTTTAGCATTCTAGAGAAACATAATGTTGTCATATTTCACCCACTTATTTGGGTGGGCTGAATTAAGTTTAAGCCTGACTGGAAGTGTGAATTTTCCCATCATGGCCCTTCAGACATTATTCTCTGTTTCACCTACAACTTCCTAGGAATTAAAATCTGTCATTTCAGAGATTGCTAAAAGGCAGTCTTTAGCACATACACCTACACACAAACTTTATTTTAATTATTGAATCATTCCAGATATTGATGAGGTGGCAAAACCAAATATAAAATCCTTGTCTTTCCCAGCAGGGGAACCCCAACACTCAATGAGTGCTCCTTACCACTTTTCATCTAAGTAAGGGGAGGCTTGCTTGCTGGATGTTACACACTACATTCTCCTGTGTATGTTAATCAAGGTGAAGGTTGCTAATGTTGGGGAATAGAATGCTTCTGCATTTTGGCAATTTGGTGTGTCAACCTAAACCACTAACTTGTCGGGTATAATATGCTAGATGCAGATTAAACTTCCTGTACCCTAAAACCAACATCTGAAGAGTAATCCCTGCTACGTGAATCTGCTACTTCAATTTCTCTGACCAGCTGTCAATGACACCATCAGTTTGTGTGCCTACTGCTGGTAGGACATGGTTGCATACTACCCTAATTCACTTAAGATTCTTACAGCTAGAAGAGAGAGGAGGCTTTCAGGTCATCAGACTGGGCTGGATTCATACGCAAGTCTGCGAGTTGAAAAGACCGGATGCTAATCAAACCAGCTACATCACTTAGTCCTCACATTGGTCTTTTCCCTCCATTGCAACATTCCTTGGGGCTGAGAAATGAAATCTACCACAATCGTTCCTCACTAACTTAAATGTCTAGTAGGCATAAAATTTCAACCTCTTAAAAGCAGGGCATGGCAATGAAATAAACTTCTTGAATGGCACTCTATATTGGACTAGATTGGAACCATGATTTCTTTTTGAAATAAGGTTTATTGTCCACTTAGATGTCCACAGAAGCTGAACCCAATAGAACTCATCATTTTTAGAATCCTGTTGGCAGTTGCAATCATAAGCATGTTGAATGTGAGTTGTTGTGTGATCAATTTTTTGTGTTGAGATTTTTTTAGTTGTCCATAGTAACACTTTCATTACATAACATATTTGACAGATCCAGCATATTTGGTTCATTTCCCTCATGTCACTACTTCAGTATTCCACCAAAAAGTGTGGTGTGTTCTGAAAAAATTACTTTTTGAGCATTGTTTTACTGGAAAAAAAACATTTCATGACATCAGGGCTACATAATCCATTTACTCTTTCAACTCCTGGATTGTACATTTTAATGGTGCTCAGTAGTTTAAGTGTGTAATAAAGTCCTACTCATCACTTATGTTCTACAATTGTGCAGAATGTTGATACGTGGTGTGATTTTTAATTGGTTCACTTTGTTTTTTTTAGTACAATTTTGATCATTGTAAAATATATTAACATTACACCTTCCAGTACATTGAATATTTTGCTGTCACTCTTCTGTAAATGCCATAAATTGTACTCATTTAAGTGACTCATCTGTTTGAGAGGCTTGTTATTTGCAAAGGACACCAGTGGGCTCAGCTGACTTTGAATAACTCTTGTTACCATTTTAGAATTTTACAGTTCAGAAGGAGGTTCTTTGGCCCATCGTGCCTGTGCCAGCTCTCTTAAGGGCTATCCACTTAGTCCCATTTCCCTGCCCTTTCCTCAAACCTTTTTTTTATATAAAAAGCAAATATTTATCCACATCCCTTTTAAAAGCTATTATGAATTCTGTTTCCACCACATTTCTGGTAAAGTATCTCATGTTCTAAGAATCCTACTTTTTTATATTGAAACAATTCTAATCTTCCTTCTTTCTTTCTTTTTTACACCACCTTGTTACCGACCAGTGGAAATACCTTTTCCTAATTTCACCCCTCATAATTTTGAAAACCACTATCAAATCTGCTCTTAACCTTCCAGACTTCCTAAAACAGTCCGTGCAAAAGATTGGTATGGGAAGGTGATTAAAATCGCAGTTCGGGAGGGGCAATAAACATTATATAGGCAAAAACTGAGATGGTAGGACTATGTACAGTAAGATTCGAATGGAAGAGCGACCATGGATAGACAGCTGTTGGAGCTGGCAGATGGAAGAGTATGAAGGTGAGGCCTTGTGGTGTCTGTGTCCCGACCTGGTATTTGGTGCTCCAAAACACCTCATGTAGAATAGTAAGGTGTGTGTGTGTGCAGTAAATTTGTTAAGAGGACTGGCTTTTTTTTACATTTTTAATGTAAACTAATGACTGTAAGTGTGACTTGAACATGACTATAAAGTGGATCTGTCTGGGCCTGAGATTCAAGACTCATACTGGATCTTAAATTTGATGCCTTGGTGAAAGGAGACATTCACTTCTTTCAAAAGTTCTTCAGTTGATAACTTCCATCAATATTTAATCTGATGTTGCAGTTTGTTTCAGACAATTTATTCCCCTTCTGCCCTCTTAGTATTTTCCCCTTACTACTACCGTCTTCTCCTAAAAGCTCTGATTCACCCTGGGGTACAGTTCCATACATGCCAGTGGTCCTCCAATACCTTTCCAAATTGACCCATCTTCATGCATCAGCCTAAATAGTAAATATCCTTGGCTAGGTGACCATATGAAGTGTGTCCATCCTTGGCTGATGATTCTCATCCATTAGAGGATGTTGGATTGTGACCAGGTGCTGGAATCGTGGCCAACTTTTTTTTCCCCCTCCCCAGCTCATGAACACTGTGCACCAGCGATCAGACCTTATACCTTCCGGTTGGTGTGGCTCGGTGCTGCACCATGGAGTTCATTTACCTACTGAACCAATGGAGGAGTTAACATGTAACGGAAAATGGTAGCATCATCATACAGATCCAGAACATTGTTTATATCTTTTTTGTTTTGATTTTTATTTGGGATGAAAATTGAGGGTTGAGTATTGGCTTAGCACCTTGGTGCTCAAATACAATGAGTAGTGGGGTAGCAGTCTTTATCAATTATGAGAAATTTCTGTATTTAACTTTAGACAGAGTGAAAATAATTTTTTAAAATTAGATTTAGATAGCTGTATCTTTTAAAGAGTCCCATTGCCTCTGCCTCTCAGAGAGTGGCAATAGACAAAACTGACCAGATTCATCCATACTTCCAATGAGAGTTAGTTTGGTGCCATGGCCATGTTTTGGTTTGTAGCTTGATCTGCTTATGGAAAACTGTCTTTCTGCTGTGAGCACAAATTAAAAGCATTGGGAGACAGCCCCAACTATAGCTGTGACATTTGCTAACATTTGGCTCAGTGAGCATTGGTAAAGGATTGCAATCAGCCATACCAACCTGACTTGGATGATTCAAATCTAGGTGTGAAAAGCTGTTTAAATCGCATGACAGTAATTCCTGGTTTTGCAATGGAAACTACCCACCCCCCCACCCTCAGCCTTGCTCTTCAGCTATGCTGAGGCAAGGCTTTAGTTTTATGAGTGCTTTCATTAATGTTGATGGTGTGAAGATGGGGCCTGATTATCTTGCTTTCTCTTGCTGGGGAGCAGAAGAAAGCAAGCAGAGAAAAAAAATGGGAATTGTTGCTACCAATATTCAAAGCTGGTAAGACTGGAGAGTGAAAGAGAAGAGTATTTATATCATAGTGATGGATGCAAGCAGGGAGCCACATATTCACCTTCTACTTACCTGATATATTTTAAAGTTGAAGAAGGCAGAGCTCTGTGCACTCTTACTCAAACACAAAAATGGTGCTCTACTCATTAACCTCCCACTACCAGTATACTTAATGATTGAAAAGATATAATTAATATGTCAGTAATGGTACAACAGGCCACCAGTTGCTTTTATAATTATGGACATCCTTGCTGGTGTGACAACACACTTTCTGGGTGGCTTTACTGGTGCTACACTTAAATCTGTGTGCATTCCTATATACGTTGGGCAACAAGGTGCTACACCAAAACTGTATCATAGCTGTGCAGGTGGATGTGTCACAGCACTGTGTTGTGGAGCTCCACGTGTCAGAGGTGGACGGCGAGGCTGGTAATGCTGTTCGCCCTCCGAGGAGGTCATGACTGCAGCCACGGCGGCCCCTATCCGAAAGATGTACATCTGAGGGGGTCCGTAAGGTAGGTACATATGTCTGGACACCGGGGTAAGTGTGCAAGTTGGTGAATTTTATTGTTAGGAGGAGGGTGGTGGAGGCCAAACTTTGTCCAAAGTGACAGAGTGGCCTCCTGCAATGAGTGAGGGTCCCACCCCTATCAAATGGACCTTTGCAGCTGCCACAGGCTGATGGCTGCAACATGTCCATTTGAACTGGGAGTGTTTTCACCCAGTACGGGGAACAGTCCCAGTTGTTTGTAGAATCCCAACCCTCCTAAAATATCTCGTTAATCATGTCTGTAAACGACCTGAAATACCAAAATAAATACCTTAAGTGGCACCCCGCCGGCTTTAATTTCCCCCACATGCGGGGGCTGTGCGCGTATGTCAGCGCGTCAGTGGGAAACCCGGAAGCGGGCGGGTTGGAGCCGGGTTCCCGACCCGCCCGGGGAATCTCCGATTTTCGTGGCCCCCCCCTGCCAGGAACGCACCCGATCGCGGGTGCTAAAATCGACCCCAGTAGATTACCTATTAGTTGGGGAATGATGCGTGAGATACACCTAATGCTGTTCAATTCAAATCATATGGTATGTTCATACTTAGTTTAAATCATTTAATTCAGTTGCAAAAGCCTGCTGCCCACCATGAAAACTGCTATTGGCAAAAACAAAGCTGAAAATGTTTTTTTTAAAAAAGCAGCTGCTCGTTAATTCTGGTATTTATTGAATCGAATAGCACTATTTGGATTGTGTTTCAAGGGTGCAGTGCATCCGTGAGTTTTTATATTGTGATGAATTTCAGGGTTTGTTTATGATGCCTTGTTAATTCCTCAAAGTATTCCTGTCCTGTGATTGAGTCTGGTGCACATGTTGTCCAATTTTTCTTTTGGGTCTTTCTGGTCCTGTTACTGGACCGATTTGCAGGTGAAGTGCAGTGTAAGTAACCTGGGCATAATTAGTCCATATGTTAGTACAGCATGGGCATTAATGTCAGAGTAATACCTTCTGCTGCCCTTGGGAATGAAAGAGTGGTTGGGGTGGTGGAGGAAGAGATGGGTCCTGCTCTGTTCTTTAAGTCAACTTTGATCTGCTAATAGAAATATGGAATCAGTGAATTGTTTCTTAGATCCACTTTAGAAACTACTAATGATGGAAGCTTGATTTGCTCCACTTAGGAAAAATTGCAGTGAGTTTTGGAATACCTTTATACTTGAGCCCATGCAATATGAGTGGTTTTTAAAGCTTACTGCATCTACAAAGTCCTAATTTACAGGAACAAAAAGTAATCAAAAAGGCTAATGGAATGTTGGCTGTTATCTTGAGGGTTGCAATACAAAGGGGAGGAAGTTGGCCAGACCCCATCTGGAGTGTTGC
The DNA here is from genome assembly GCF_035084215.1 of Heptranchias perlo. Lineage (NCBI taxonomy): Eukaryota > Metazoa > Chordata > Chondrichthyes > Hexanchiformes > Hexanchidae > Heptranchias > Heptranchias perlo. The sequence continues at coordinate 14,545,634 of NC_090332.1, read as the reverse complement.
ATTCAGTTCTGGGCACTGTAGCTCATTGGCCTTAGAGGGGGTACAGTGAAGATTTACCAAAACGATACCATGGCTTAAAGGGTTAAATTATGAAGCCAGGTTGTATAAACTTGGCTTGTATTCCCTTGAGTTTATTGAACTTAATCTGAATATTGAGGTGTTTAAAATGATACAAGGATTTGATAAGAAATAGAGAAACGGTTTCCTCAGGTGGGGTAATTCAGAAAAAGGAGGCACAATCTTAAAATTAGAGCTGGGCCATTCAGGAGTGAAATCAGGTAGCACTTTTTCACAGAGGGTAGTGGAAATTTGGAATTCTCTCCCCAAAAGACTATGGATGCTGGGTCAATTAAAGTTTTCAAGACTGAGGCCAATAGATTTTTATTAGGTAAGGGTATCAAGTGATATGGATCGATGGTGGGTAAATGGAGTTGAGGTACAGATCAGCCATGACCGAATTAAATGGTGGAATAGGCTTGAGGATCTGAATGGTTTACTCCTGTTCCTATGTTCCTAGTTTATTTCTAAAATAAATCACCGAGCAGTGCATTTAAAATGAGTGCTTTAGGAGAACTGCCTTCCAACAGCATTCGGTCTAAGTGGTCACTCAAGTGAGCTAATATGAAACCACAAAAAGGCTTTCTGTGACATCTGGATAATATGTAGTTCACTCTTCTGAGCAGAAAATGTAAATACTGCCCTCAGTAGAATCGTAAAAATTTATTTACCAGAAATTTTATGTTATTACCGAGTATTTATTACACTTATGAATTTCCACAGATTTAATCTAAATAAAAGGGAAGGTCTCTCTGCAGAGAATAATTAAGTGTTCATTGGCAAGTTGCATTGATCCATGGAGTAGAATGCTGAGCTTCATGTGGAAATTAGAATTAAACTCTCAAATTTATCCATATTAAAGGGAACTTTCATCACTTTAATTTCATTGTTCATGGCTCTTCAATTACTGTGAATGTTTCTCATTCCTCTACTCAAACCAAGTGTTGCTCAATTAGACCACCTGGCCTGCACAATACCATCTTTTTTGCTAATATAAACTGTGCAGTTATAATTCAACTCGTGCGTATTATGATTTGGGTTCTTGTGCTTGACACACAAGTCAATTTCCATAGGTGACCCCACACTCCCTATGACCTAATGCACAAAGCATCCACAGTGTGGCACGACCAGGGTAAACAATGAAGCCTTTTGTTGCTAATGGAGAGTACATAGTAATTCCACTATGTCTTGCGTCACTTCAGAAGATGGATAGCATCAGCCGTGGAAGACATTTTTTTGTAACTATGCTAAATTATTTAAAGGGTTCATTCATGAATAGTTATTTACAGCAGCAAGCAGTATAGGTGAGATGTTGCAATCAGCTTGAAGTACAGCAGCCGGGAGCCAGTTCACAAAGGGTTAAACAGATAATCAAGTAGGATAAGCAGAACTTGAGAAAAGTAATTTTAGGAGTAAAAACCTTTACACTGGTTAGGTAGGTACAAAGTTGCGTTTCATCCCTGCGTTTTACGACAAGACAAATAAAATTATTACCGCATGACGTGCTGTTTTCTTAATACACATTAAACTCTTTTTGAAAAATAGTCGGCTTTATAAATTGGTCTGAGACACAGGTAATTGCTGGATATTTCTACCATTGTCACAAACTAAAAACATAAGCCAGAGGATGACAACGTTTGAGAATTGTAAGTATATATTTTCTGCATTTTAGTCTAGTGATGCATTCTGATTACACCTGATACCAAGCAAGTGGCCTTCTTGATTAGACTAAATAATTGTCCCTTTAATATGCTAATATTTTGATTGCAAAGTCATTAAAAGTGAATGTAATCAAAATGTCTGTATACTAAGATACAGTGCCTTTCAAATTCCAACGCCAACACCTTGCGATATAAACCTGATTTTGAGTGTGATGCGTTAAAAAATAATTTAAACTAAGACACAGCAAAAACCAAATAAAAAACCATGGACAGTTTTTCATTCTTCAGTCTCATTTAAATGAGAACACTGTGATAAGGACAGGAACTTTACAAAGGATCTATAGTTCACCGCAATGTCAATTCACCTATAATTCTTAGCAGGAGAGAAAAAGCTGCCTTTGGGTTCCAAGTCGTCTGAGTAATTGTGCATAATCATTTTTCTGATCAGAACAGTGTTGTAATTGGGGTGCAATTTGAGATGATGTTGCTAGCTGCCTTGAAATTTTTAAAATGTAAAATGAATATGCACTATGTCTAAAGGGAAGGTAATGTTATGATCTTCAGTTAATTTTCATCCAGCGCATAGCATAATTGGAAAGCAAGCCCCATCCCTATGTGGCCTCTTCCCTGATTTTAGATTTGGCTAAAGGTGCCAACCTCACACTAACAAAAAGATTGGCTTCTCCCACACATGTCTATTTCTGCTTTAACCTGAGTCACCCTAAATATTATACTTTTTGAATTGGGCTTTGCTTTTTAGTAGAACAACTTGCTTTGTGCTAAAACATCTAGCTTTCCTATCTGGGACCTGATTTGGATCTAACCCAGATTGGTTGGAAAATCTCATCTAGCTGACAACTGTTAAGGACGGTTAATCAAAATCATTTTGCACATTCATGCAAATGAGTTCTAGCTATGCGACTGTTCCCAGAATATGTTGTGCAAGAAAAATAAGGAAACGGTCATACGTATGTTCTGTAGGTTTGAAAAGTGGGTTAATTTTATAAACTGAATATATTTTAATAATTGGTATTCCTTTTATACTCTCATCACCAATTGGTGGGATGGTGATGAAAAAGGCAAAAATTATTTTGTTTGTATCCCTTCTTCAGTTAATGTGGAGAAAAACTTTCCGTATGCTGAGATGGTGTAAGAAAGCTGGATTTCAGTATCCTGATAAATATATGCTGAGGACCCAGACGACTCCTTAACTCCTTTTTAAGGTAGCTGGTTTTACTCCCAGCATGAGTCTCTAGATTAATGGTGCCCAATTCGGCTCCCTGAACCGTCTTACATTAACCAGTTCAGATGGAAGCCTCAATTAGGTTCCCCTCAAGCCGCTGTGTGAGTGAATTAACGCATTCTTGCCAAATCACTAAGCAAGAAGCCAGACCACAAGTTATGCACTAAGCACCATTGGTTACAAGTCACAACTTAAAGTTGGGTGCACGCACGTTTAACAGCCATGCATAAATGTAATCAGAGTTACCTAGCAGTTGAGTAGCAAATCATTAATGGACAAAATGAGTAGAAAAGTTTACACAGGCAATTCAGTGTATCATTGTAAATCAGCGCTAATGGATGCTCAGTATTAATTATAGCAGTGACCAGAGTCTGAGGTTATAAATTGGTAAGATTACTTTTAAGAGTGATTCCTTGGCTATCTGACAAGTTATCAGCTTTGAATTGATACTCTTAGCTCTGCTTGTAATGCTAGTGTAGCCACAATTTAACTTCTAGCCTCTGACACTTTCCTTAAAACTACCTTGTACTGGTAAGTTCACCTCTCACACCTCCTGGGTAAAAGTTCTTATAGAAGAACAAGAGAGGAAATAAGTCTTCTGATTCTCACAGACGAAGAAGGACTGCTACTTCTACCAAAGATAAAGAAAAACTCTTGCTTCTCCGTGACCCACGTGTCAGAAGGGCTTGTCCCTTTTTGTGTCGGAAGCATTGATCTCCAGAAGGGTCGGCTCCACTCGGGCTTCGCCCCCCCCCTCCCCAGATACCTTACAGCCTTTTAGCAAAGGGACCCACATAAATATGAGGAGCCATGACCTGTTTATGACTCACCAAGTGCTTCTTCTCTGGACCTGAGCCAGGGATAATGACTTTACGACTTAATTGCTTAAAAGCAGGTAGTAACTATTTTCTTCCCACAACTCAGTTCCACAGCTGAACTCCATATTGCATGGGCATCCTCAGGCAGTTTACAGGGGATTTCTCTTGCGAGTCTCTAAGGCAAACCTTTGGGAAATTTTATTGGGCACTGTTCCTACGGTGTGTGTGGGTCAACTCTGGGGGAAAGAGTCTACCTAATGTCTGGTTTGGGAATTTACAAAATTTACAGATGTTGGAGGCGTGAAATAGGATGGAGGTTCTCCCCTGTGATTCCCATGCCCACATTGTTTATGTTTCCAGTTGGGAGCTGGGACATTTGATGGGGAGAGCCCAGATTATTGCTCAGAGCGGGGGAATAATTGTGGGGCAAGTGTACTCATACAGTTTATGCATCACTTGGTCTGTCCTTTTGACTTCTAGACTGAGAGTGGGGGGGGGGAAAAAATTGCCCTCTGATATTTTAAATATAAAAGTTTTTATTATGTTGGGCTAAAAATTATAGTTGCAGTACATGAACTAATTTTAAGTTATGACCATTTTAATCTTCTGAAAGCTTATTTGTAATAACTCCTCCTCCCCGAAAGACATAACAGTGCCAGTACAACATTAAGAATATCTTATACTTGCTGTACATTGTTTTTTTTCCCGTTTTAAAAAAAATGATATGAAACATATGAAACCTGTGTTTCTGAGGACCTGATGTTATTGGAGAATAGCAACTTTTTTCACTTGACACCTACAGTATTGAAGTGCCTTCGACTGTGGGCCAACAATGTGTCTTAATGCTGTCCTTGGTGAAGTAGAGTGTGCCCTACGAGTGAGAATGTTTCTACTTGCCCCACCAATCAGCCTAATAGCCCGAGTGAGGTTGCCGGGTTGTGGGCAGATTATTTGTTCTTGCATTCGACCAAGGCCTATCAGATACTGGCTTGAGATTGCCTAAACTCATTCATGACCGATCCTTGCAGTTGACAGCACGAGGAGACGTTCACTCCATTAGGCTGAGGTGGATTTGAACCCTGGTCCCGAATGTGAAAGGCAGTATGTTAACCCTTTACTGTACGTTGTCAATCTTTGAATTCTAATAGAAACCATAATGTCTACAAGAATATTAAGATAATTATTTTTGTTCTGAGGCCGTGTGTTTCAACTTATAAGTGACATTTCCTTTCTATGATTTTTCCTCAATTTCTATTCTGCCAAAACATGGTAGTGATCCAATTGTGTAATGCATTGGATATAAATTTGACACATCGCAGAGTTATAGAACATTGGTTTATGGCTTGTGTTTCTCCATGTGGAGAGTTTGCAATCTCTGGGGGAGCGAGAGGGGAAACAGGGAAGAGTGGAGGCTGGAATTCTTTCTCTGTGGAAGTGATGAGAAATGCATGGGCATTTCATCCTGAGTTGTACTTCATTGGCTATAAAGCGCATTGGGACGTCCTGAGGTTGAGAGGTGCTACGTAAATGTAAGTTCTTTCTTATTGGAACACCTCCTAATTCCATTGGTGATGCCCTAGCTGCATGCCTTCCCAGTTGTAAGCCATCATAGCAGAGGCAAGAAAATAAAAGCTATAAAAATGTGCACGATTTGAAGTGTCCATGCTCGACAGGGCATTTTTGTTTAAACTTGTGCAGATGTGTATTTGCATTGCAACACCTATGGGCAACGTTGCTGATGTAAAGAATGAACTTGCATTTATATAACATCTTTCATATTCTCAGGTTGTCCCCGAGCCTTTTACAACTAATGAGTTCCTTTTAAAGTGTAGTCACTGTTTCGCACACATGTCGTAGCCAGTTTGCGCGTAGCAAGGTCCACAAGCAGCAAATGACGAGTTTCGGTGATATTCGTTGAGGGATGAATGTTGTTCAGGACAGTGGGAGAGCACCCTATTCTGCTTAGAAAAAGAACCATGGAATTTTTTTTACCTCCACCTAAACTGACTACATTCCTGTTTCCTCCACAGCTGATTTTACCTCTGAATTTTCTGGGCTTAGACAGTGCTATTAGAGGTGGATAAATTCTAAATCAGCCAATGGCAGCATTGAGGCAGCCCTTTCCTGTGAGATTTACACAGATGTAATCAGCTGGGAAAAAATAGTAGTAGCTTGCACCGTGGTGGGGTGGGGGGGTGGGATGTGAGCAGGGCCAGGAAAGAGACAATAAGGGTAGGGGTGGTGCTGGGAAAGAGACAGAAGCGAGGCCAGGGTCAGGAAAGGGTGAAGGCAGGGCCAGGAAAGAACGAGGGTGAGGGCGGGGTCAGGAAAGAGTCTGTTTAGAGAAAACCATAAAGGGAGCACCACAGAACAAATCTCAGCTACATAGGGACAGAGAGAAAGAGAACCACAGGCATGCAGGAGTTGGTGGGGGGTGGAAGGGGAAGAGGAAGAGAGAGAGACAACCACAGACACAGGGATAGAGAGAATGTACATGAGGACAAAGTGGGTTTGGTCATTTACAGTCACAAATGGACTTGAGCTGCATGTCAAGATGGGCTTACAAGATAAATCATGTTTGCTTCATAAGTTCTGGATTTTTTTTCTCTCAAAATATCTTTAGCTATTCCTGACTCCCTCTGTACTGCAATAAAATGGCAGCTTAGATTATGTGCTGCAGTGGGGCTTGAACCCGCCACCTTCTGACTTTGAGGTATAAGTACCATCACTGAGCCATGCTGTACATTGATGTGCAAACTTCATTATAATTTTAGATCAAACATTTAACAAGCTTGGAGATTTATATTGGATTTGATTCACAATGGATTCACATTCATTGCAAATGAATTAAATCTGTCACATTTCATCTAGGCCAATCCAGATCTGTTAATTTAGACCTTTCCTGTAAATAAGAGTTTTGTTATACCATAGTAACTTTGCAATGGTCCCTCCATGCAATCAATAGTAATTATTTATTCAGCACGCTTTTAAGTTTCATTCTTTCTATTTAACAAGTCAATAAAATGATGGTACCTTTCGATTCCTTTCTCCCTCATGCGCTTATCTAGCTTCCCTTAAATGCATTTATGCTATTTTCCTCAACTACTCCTTGTGGTAGCGCATTCCGCATTCTTGCCACTCTTCGGGTAAAGAAGTTTCTCCAGAATTCCCTATTGGATTTATTAGTGACTATCTTATATTGATGATCTCTAGTCTCTAGTTTTGGACCCTCCCCCCCCCCCCCAACAAGTGGAAACATTTTCTCAACGTCCACCCAATTAAACCCCTTCATTATCTTAAAGACCTCGAACAGGTCACCCCTCAGCCTTTTCTTTTCTAGAGAAAAGAGTCCCAGCCTGCTTAGTCTTTCCTGATCATTTGATCTTCTCAGTTCTGGTATCATCCTTGTGAATCTTTTTTGCACCTTCTCCAATGCCTCTGTATCCTTTTTATAATAGGGAGACCAGAACTGTGCACAGTACTCCAAGTGTGGTCTAACCAAGGTTCTATACAAGTTTAACATAACTTCTCTGCTTTTCAATTCTATCCCTCTAGAAATAAACCCCAGTGCTTGGTTTGCCTTTTTTATGGCCTTATTCACCTGTGTGGCTACTTTTAGTGATTTGTGTATCTGTACCCCCAGATCCCTTTGTTCCTCTACCCCATTTAGACTCTTATTATCCAAGCAATATGTGGCCTCCTTATTCTTCCGACCAAAATGCACCACCTCACATTTATCTATATTGAATTTAATTTGCCAATTACACTCCCATTCTGCAACTTCACCGAATGTGAAGTAAGTTAACGTGCTTTTTGCTTTTATATATGAATACAGCTCATGCTTGTAGGATTCAATAAGCTTGTGACTCATTACTTATCTGCCAATTACAAATATTATCATAAATATGAAGTTTTCATTTGTGAGCAACTCTAACAGATGCAGATCAAGTTGTGTTTAACTTTTTTTAATTTATCTGTTTAATGGAACCATTTTTGATTTCAAAATAGAGTGGACTGTGACATGATGGGGATATATTAATTTCAGTAAAGATATAGTTTTGCACTGTCAAAGCTTGAGCTGGTCCTTGTGCTGTATTGTTGTCAAGGCTGGTGAATCAGCAGGAATATTAACTGCAATGTAGAAAGTGTTTACATGACTTGCTTTCAGTTGCCCAGAAATGAGTTGACAGAAGAGTCATTAAAAGCTTCCAGAATGCACTTGGGAATATTGCAGTGCTGAATTTTGTAGCACACTGGAGTATTTACATATGTGGTAAAAGTATTTCTCTTTTGTAGCATGTCAGCCAGATGCAGCACAGTGTCGCCAAGCAAAGTAGATGTAAATTGTTTCCATTGTGTTTTATCAGAGTAAGCGCTTGCTGTGAGTAACCTAAACTTGTTGATTTTACTTGTAAATCTGTAATAAATAAAACACATGTGGATTATAGGATATAATTTTGTCCCTTGAGTTTAGAAGAGCTTCATATTTCTTTGAGAGACATTTTACTCAAATTGCCTCACTACAGGTCACGTTACATTCAATGTATGAAATACTTTTTAAATATAATGTAAATCATCAGTTTTTAACTTGATGTAGGATAGAACAGTCTTGCATAAATATTCTATTGTGTCTACTAAGTAGTTATTTGCAAGCCATCAGAGACACATCAATATATAAAAATCACCTATCATGACTATATTATGTAGTGGTAAGAGGGCTAATTTCACAATCCAAATTTACCAGCTTTGAGGCTCAGGGAAAGTCTGATGGTTAAACATGGCAGCTGTTGTACTGAAGAGTTTTGTTGCTTCTTGGCTCATCTGTTGGGTGAAGTATTGAAATGCTTTTATATATTAATAATTACCCTTTTGGGGGAAGGGCGGAAATGGATCTTGCCCCTATTGTAGCCATGACTTCTTTAATACAATGGAACTAGTAAATTCTTGTTTCTTGTAATCTTTCATTGGTATCTACGTGTCAAGTACTGGGCCGATACTAAATTAGAGGCAGATAGAGGACGCAGAGCTGGATTAACATTTAAAGAGTGAAGACCTCCTGCAACCAATTTATCTTAAATTTCAGTGCTCTACTTATTATTCTAATCGTCCCAAAGTAATGTTAGTTTTTCATGTTTTAATTCTATTAATCGGGCCCCAGGAGAATGATGCTCAAACAATTTCTCTGCTTTCCCCAATTTATATTGTGATCTGTCCGACTCTAGCATGAGACTGAGACGGATTTTTCTGCAAGTGCATGAGCAGTCTGCTCTCTAACTGAAAAAGTATTATGTTTTGTTTGATTGTGTACAAACTCAGAATATGGGCCTGCACATTTGTAGATTGGTGAAATTATTGGCCTGGTGTTTCCACCTGATTTCCACCCAGAAAAGAGCTTAATCTGGGTGGAATCAAATCAAATAGCGCAAAAGATCGCAGAATTTTAAGTGTAAGTGAGTTATGTCCATAACTACTTTATGCTCGAGTGTGCGCAATGTTTTACACTGGTTCAACAGTCCCTGGCCACACCCCCAATCGGAAACATGTGTTTCTGCCGCTTGCGCTCGTATGGGAGGAGGAGGGGTCATCACTTTGTGCCCAGATTCTCAGGCGCATAGGCACCCATATGAATCCAGCATTAATCACCAGACCAGCAGTCAGTTGAAGCCAATGACCCAGGTCTGTTCTGCTGCACCAATTAGTTTTAAAAAGTAAGAACAAGAGCATTAAATCAGTCAATTGATCTGTCCTGCTGCTGCAGAAATGTCAATTAGTTAATTGAAGACCAGTGACAAGCAGTCAGTTGAAGCCACAGACCTGCCCTGTTGCTGCAGAAATCATCAATTGGTTTATAAAGTTTTTTCATTGTCTTTTAAAGTGCGGCACCTTGAGGCCCCATTGGCCCTGTTCCAGTCACTAATTGGTTATGTTTGATTGCGCTGATTCACAAGAGATTTTATGTTCGGGCTTCTGCTAATGAGTTTGTGCGGAAACTTGAACGTAACTTCACCTCGGCAAAACCAGCGCATGTCCAGCACATTCTGGGTGCGTTTTGCCAATTGCACCTCTAGCGGAAACTGTGCATCCAGTTCTTTTCACCAAGATAAAATAGTGGGGAGGGAGAGGAGGCCTGGAAAAGCACCATGGTTCTGTTGATATCATCTTTTTACTGCCTTTAGGTCCTGGTGACCGTGGTAATTGAGATTTAGGTTACAGTTCCAACTAAAGAGAGTTTTTTTTAAAAGAGAGGAGCAGTGATTGCAGGTATCTGAAATCCTCTACAAAAAGTCTAAGCCATTTATTCTGCCATTTGCAAAGTAGATTGCTCTGAAAATGTGAAATGGCTCATTTTGCTAACAACTGTTTAAATTTTCCATGAGTGGGTTATTGTAAGGGAGCTTGAAATCTATATGTGCTGGTATTTGCAAGCTTGGAGGAAAAGCAGTGCTGTGTGAGTTTTTGAAGTGTCTCTTTCACTATTGTGCTTTTATCTGTTACGGGCTGCAAAGCATAGTCCCACTGAATCTGATGATTTTTAATTGGCTTTCCATCTTCTCTCCCAACATAGAACTTGCTGGCATGTCCATTGTAACATTGCAGTAAACGGATTGCACAGAATCTGTATCAGTTTTAAACACTACATAGTCGAATTTCCACGTATTTAGTTTATACTTCCTGACGTAATTTATGCCATATGTGAACTGCACTTTATTTAACAAATACATGCTCCTTTGCATGGCTAACAGATGAAAGGTATTTGGGTAAAACTAAAATGCATACAGTTAGATTCAAAAGTCTACCTATCAGAAGCTAGTGGAAGTAATATTCATGGATCTCAACCCTTTGGATAAACTAATCCACATGTGCATCAGTATTGGTAAAACATTTGTTGTTCCTCTGTTTGAAGACCACACAAGTAGACATGAATGACATCCATGCTGCAGCTGAGGGTAGAGGAAAGAGAACTGAGAGGGTGGTCTAACATGCCTCCACTTTTGGATAGTCAAATTCAAATCTAGTGCTGGGATATCAGATGAAATCACTTAAGTTCACGGAGGCACATTGTACAAATAATTGTGATGGAGTACAGTGCATTTGTCATTTGTCCACATGTGCTGGTAGCTGCAGCAGTGCGTTAAAATCTCCGCATATGAATTCTTGGACTACTGTGCAATGATTGCCTCACAAAGGTGTTAACTCCTGATTATTTGTGCCATATTTCCTTACTTGATCTCCTGTATCAATTCACCCTTCATCGACCATTGCAGCAGCAGTGGCCATCTTATTTCTTGTGAGCCACATGCAACTTTTTGTGGCTGACGTGCAGTTAGTTCTTCATTTATCTTTGCCCGCCCCTACATTTGATCCACAGGGAGCATGGAAAGGGGTGAACGGGAAACAATCGTTGCTGCTACCGCTACAAGCACAGACTGGACTCTAGCAGAAAACTAACTAAATGGATTGGAGGAGTTGCTGCTGCCTAACTATGAGATCGTTTGTGATGTTGTAAGTTTTTCAATGAAATGGTGGACCATCATGGGCCCAGTAGATCATGGAAATTGCAAATGATTGCATCTACAATATATAGACATTGAGAACAAGTGACAGAACAGAAGACAAACCAGCATTGACATCTCATCCGACTCTGGTGGGAACCCTCACTTGCACCAGCTCCCATTCTCCACACTGAAGATGAACACAGACAATTAATTAGAGATTTTTCAAATTTCAAGTGAATATTGCATACCAAACATATCTGAAACAGAGATGTGGCACGAGGCGGTAGCAAATAAGAAAAAGAAAGGGAGGGAATGAGGGAATGTAAGGCAAGGAGGTGGGGAATAAGAAAGGGAAGGAATGAAATAGAAGTGAAAAAGAGAGAGAATGAGTGGGGAAAGGGGGAATGTGAAATTGAGGGAAAAGGTGAATGTGTGAAGTAGGAGACTGTGGATTGGGAAAAGGTCCTGAGAGAGTATAATCCAGTGTTCAACCAAATAGCATAAACAAAGCATGTCAAACTCGCATTGATGAGCTAGGTTTCAAAATTGCTTGTTAGATACACTTTAGTTGCAGTGACAATAATAATGAGCATACTTGTTTGCACTTTATTTAAAACTTGTAGCTCATTGTTGGCATATAATTTATTTTTCCATCTGGAGCTTTGAATGGTTGGTCACTCCAGCAGTACAATAATGAGGGCATCTGAGATGGGCAACTGTCTGTTCCTATGGGTCAGGTGGGTGTTAAAGACCAAATTGTGCCAACCAACATTCTTTCCTCAACTAGCACCAAAAACAGATTAGCTGGCCATTCATCACATGGCACTGCCTAAATTGATGGTAAAAGCAGATTCAGTTGTCCCTTTCAAAAGGGAATTGGATATATACTTGAAACGGAAATATTTGTAGGGCTGTGGGACTAATTGGAAAGCTCTTTCAAAGAGCCAGCACAGGCACAATGGGCCGAATGGCTTCCTTCTGTGCTGTAAGATTCTATGATTCTTTTGTGGGATCATCTGTGTGCAAAATGGTTGCTATGTTTGCCTATTGAAATCACTGCAATTTGAAGTAATTATGTGTGAATTTCTGCGATTTTGAGGCTCGAGGCGCTAAATAAATGCAAGTCTTTCATTTTTTTTAAGATACAGTATTTTAATTTCCCATATGGATTTTATCAGTAACTTTACTGGTTCCAATTTACTGAAAAGCCAGGTCTTAACCATTTCAAGCAATGGATTTTGTGGCTTCCTTTTTACAGTAAAGATATAAAACACAGGAACGATTCCTTTTTAAAGGGCACTGTCTTAAGAAAAGCATTTTTGGGATGGATAAGATCTGGGCATCATTTTAGTCATGACTTATCAAAGTGATGAGGCGGTGGGGAGGGGGAATTGAGTAGCTGGGGCATTGTGAGTGATTGAGTGGTTTGGGGACGGCAGCCCATGAGTGATGGGAAGGATTATTAAACATGCCTGTAATTGCTTTCTTCTTATGGGCTCAGCAAGACTGGTGGTTGAGAAAGATTGAGTTGGGGCAATGGTTATGTTGTTAGAATCAGCCAATTGTAGCCAAATAAAGGAAATGTATTGCCACTTCGGACTTGAGGATCATGGTTTTTGTGGTAGCATTTGGCCAATGAGATGTAAGTGGGGGGGGGGGAAAGATTACATTCGTGTATTAGTAAGTGTATTAGGAGGTAAGTGTTAAATTTACAGGAAGTGAATGTTATAAACCAGACTTTAATGAAATGGGTAATCTGCATGCAATACATTTAGTCATCATAAGTCAGAGGATACATTGTTTTGTGCTGTGTAATGTAAAAAATATTATACTGATTTGGGATTAAAATTGCAATTTTATTACAAAGTTCTATGGGAGTGTTAATGGTTATTTTTTAGGTTCAAGGTTCAAATTATTTAGTTATGTCCCTATTTTTGTGACAGTCTAACTCAATGGCCTTGATTTATGTTTATGTACCTATTCAATTTTATGTCTTGCCTTTTTTTTGAACATTCAGGGTACACAGAAAAATGGTGGGAAGGATGTGCAAAATTGCAGATGGGCAACGGGTATGAGGTCATAAGGATTGGTAGTGCTGGGAGGGTGGATGAAGGGTCTGGGATTGGTGGTAGACGGGTGATGGGGTGTAGGAGGAGCAAAGGGATGTTGGGGTGTTTAGGTGGGAGACTCCTGGGGTGTAGCAGTGGTTGGAGTCTTAATTGTATCCATATTATTTATTCAATTAGTGTTAATTGTATTCAGGTGGTGAGTATCAATTGGGGATTCTCTCTTGTATCCATTTATATGAGAGCTTATCTTGGGTGTGGAGTGGGTAATGTGGATCTTTGTGAATAAAAGCTTAGAAGCAACCGAAGATCAGGCTCTAGTATTCTAACTGTCACCACCTGGCTATCCAGTTTAGAACATGGAGGATGGCGTTTTGGATGTGGAACTTAAGAGGAGGAATTTAGGAATTGGAAGGGGAATTGTGGAAACTGGGAGGTGGATGAGGTGGTTTGGGAGCAGTGGGTGAGTTGCTGGGAGCATTAGCAAAGAGGGTGCGTGAGTGTGGGATTATTGGGAGGAATGGTCCGGTCTGGACCCATTGGTGGAAGTAGTGGGGGGGGGGTCACAGAACTACAAGATAGTTTCACTGTGGGACACGGGGAAGGGGCTGTCGGGACCTGGGACAATTGGGGAGAGAGTTCTTGAAGTTTAGAAGAATGGGCGGTAAACTGTAGAACAATAGGGGAGTGGCGGGAGAAGTTCTGGAAGATTGAGAGGGGGGAAGGTATGGAACTTGGGATAGGGTCTTGTAGTATTTTTGAGATGAGGGGTAAGCCTTCATGATTGATTTCTTCTCACCCCTCCCCCCTCCTCCCCAAATACTGAGCTGGGAAGGCTGATTTAGTTACTTAAGAAGTGCTTAGTGCACTTGATTTGAAATTGTCAACTGTATGCCAGCAATTGCAGTATGAGCACACTATGCACTTGAAATGATGAAGTCACTGCGTCCTGCTTGGTGCTGGGAATGGCTCTTCCACCATGAAGACGCTTATAGTCACATTCTAGGCTTTGACCTTGTAACTGGCTTTAAAAAAAAAATTTAAAGCATTTTTGCTATTTCAGGCAACAGAATTTGTGGCTAATCAGCAACAACCTCTCTGCTACACAGGGTCTGAGTTTAGATCACATGTAAATAAAACATGATAGTTACCTGTAGATCCTTAGAACTAGTGTGTCATTCATGGATAATTTTGAAATATTTAATTTCAGAGACATATGAGTCTTATTTAAGAACAATTTTAACTGTTTCAACACTTTATCATCAAAAGTAGTCATATGTTGACCAACTGTGTGTGTGCGCGCGTGCCCACCATGTGCAGGAATAGCAGAGTGGATGAGCAAATTAGTAATACTGTATTGCGACGATCCATCGCGATCTGATCCAGGTTTTGTTTGAAAATGCCTGATTCAGATGAAATAAAGCTGACCAAGATCTCCATATAGCTGCATTGAACGATGTACTGGATTGCATATAACAATGAAACACCATGTTTACAGTTTTGTCTTGCCAATCTTTGTGCAAGTTTGTTAGGATCTTATGACATTATTCCTCTCCTAATGCAGTTTCTAAAGGAGTTACTAGTCTTAGGCCAGTACTAGCGCAACTTTTATGTCTGTTGTGGGAGTATGATCGATATCAGGTTTACCATAAAGACTGAAGACATGGCATGTCCAAAAATGTTTTTGACTTGAAAGGATTAATAAATTTAGGTATTTGCACTGAAGTAGTAATATGCCTGTACAGAGCTTGGGAGTGGTGATTTGCTGTTAACTTAGGGTAAGTAGAACTCTAAATACCGTACAGAGACTGTGGGGGGATTTTAATCAGCAGCACTGTAGTCAAGTGTTATTAACATATGAATGCATAGACCAGGTATAGACTAATTGGGGACATTCAACAAATGTGTAAAGGGCAGGCCACGTTTAACTAATTTAATCAAATTCTTCAAGGAAATTACCAAGCACAAAGACTTAAGGAATGCAGTTCATGTGGTGTATTTGGCCTTTCAAAAAGTACTTGATGAAATGTCACAAGAGAATTGTTGCAAAGATTAATGGCTGTGGTATTTAAAAGAAAAGTGATGGTATAAATGGAGAGGGGGTGAATGGATTGGCAATAGCTAAGTGGCATGCCGTAGAGCAATGGGTTGGGATCTTTCTTGTTCTCCATTGCACAGATGATTTGACTATGGATATAAAGAGGCATGGAGACCTGAGCAAGAATGCAGGAGGCTGCAGAAGGACATACAGGTTAGGAAAGTGGATGGATTTGTGCCAAATACAGTTCAATGTAGTTAGATGTGAAGCAGTACATTTTGGGTTTAAAAACAATGAATGAAAATAAACTTTAAATGGTAAAGTTCTCGAGTGGAAGAACAAATAACCACAGGTGCACATACTTAGATCTATGAAAGGATAAAAGCCACTAAAAGGGGAAAATAGAATTCTTGGTTACATATATAGGAGCATTGAATACAAAAGCAAGGAGGTGATAAATTTATACAAGATGCTGGTTAGATCATGGTTGGGAGTACCGTGTGCAGTTTTGAGCACCTATCTTAGAAAGGATATTGGAGCCATGGAAAAGGTGCAGTGTAGATTCACTGGAATGATACAAGAGATGAGAGGGTGTACTAATGATGGATTTGGAAAAGCTAGGACTGTATTCAATGGAGCAGAGAAGGTTAAAGGGGAATTTTAATAGAAATGATAAATTTTAAGGGTTTGAGAAGGTAAATAGCTTATTTTCATTGGTCAGAGAATTGTTAACAAGGAGGTATTAAGAATCAATATTACAAGAATAAAAGGGGAGCTTAGCAGAAAATTTTCCATGTAAAAGGTTACTGGAATTCATTGTCACAAGTGGCTATTAAAGCCATTTTGCACATTACTTTTAACAGGGACTTAATTGAAGAAAAATATTAAAGGGACAGGGAAAGAGCAAGGAAATGGGATTAGAATAGTTATCTCTAATGTAGAGCTAGTACTTGCACAAGGATGATGGGCAATATTGCGACCTTCTGTGCTGGAATTTATGATTTTAAAAAGTGCATTTTTCAGCAGCAAACTATTATATTTAGGAGCATTCTACAAAATAACTTTTAAGCGGGCGACGTCAATGAAATGGTCTAACATGACAGTTGTTGCAATGCCCACTTGACCTGCAGCAAATAGTTCCACTAGTCAATAAGTACTGACGCCATAGCTGGGGACCTGGAGGCTTATCTATTCTTGATTTGATCTCTCTCTCCCACTTCTCCTTTCCCTGCTTCCCACCAGTGGTCATGAATAACAAATGGAAATATAAACAAAATCCTGCTTTGCAGCAGCTATGACTTTCATCACAATTATTTAAAAAAAATGTTTCCTTCTTTAATATTTTGAAGCTGTTGAACTTTCTATTCTCTTACTTTCGTATTTTAAATTGTTTTAACAACTTACTGGGAATATTTTGGGAATTGATCTTACCGAGTCTGGAATTTCTCCTGCATTGCAGGCTGCAAATAGGAAATTAATAATAATGCATGTACTGGAAATGCATCCAGAAAATTCTCACTGTATTAGGGATATTATGCGAATGTTAAAAATCACAGCTGCATACATTAACAAAGCTAATATTCATTTTAAAAATTAAAATTGGACTTTATTATAGTTTTAGCAGAGAGCTGGGGAATGGAGGGGGTTCTAGTGGAGGCATTTCGCAATGATGGGATTTCTTTTTATAATTTGGCATCTTTTTACTGATGGATTATCTATGCTCATTTGGCAGAATCACAATTAATATTTGAGCTTTGAGGCACAACTGACTGAAGAGTTGGGCTTAAGATAAATCATAGTTTTATTTCAATATTATTATTTAATAATATTAAGGTGCCATCCTGGTGAAGCTACAACTCAGGACTACATGCATGCTAAATTGCGGAAGCAACATGCTATAGACAGAGCTAAGCGATTCGACAACAGACGGATCAGATCAAAGCTCTGCAGTCCTGCCACATCTAGTCATGAAAGGTGGTGGACAATTAAACAACCAATGGGAGGAGGAGGCTCCGAGAACATCTCCATCCTCAATGTTGGCAGAGTCCAGCATGTGAGTTCAAAAGACAAGGCCGAAGCGTTTGCAACCATCTTCAGCCAAAAGTGCCAAGTGGATGATCCATCTCTGCCTCCTCCCGATACCCCCACCATCACAGAAGCCAGTCTTCGGCCAATTCAATTCACTCCATGTGATATCAAGAAATGGTTGAGTGCACTGGATACAGCAAAGACTATGGGCCCCGACAACATCCCGGCTGTAGTGCTGACGACATGTGCTCCAGAACTAGCTGCGCCTCTAGCCAAGCTGTTCCAGTACAGCTACAACATTGGTATCTACATGACAATGTAGAAAATTGCCCAGGTATGTCCTGTCCACAAAAAGCATGACACATCTAATCCAGCCAATTACTGCCCCATAAGGCTCAATCATGAGCAAAGTGATGGAAGGTGCCGTCGACAGTGCTATCAAGCGGCACTTACTCACCAATAACCTGCTCACCGATGCTCAGTTTGGGTTCCGCCAGGACCACTTGGTTGCAGACCTCATTACAGCCTTGATCCAAACATGGACAAAAGAGCTGAATTCCAGAGGTGAGGTGAGAGTGACTGCCCTTGACATCAAGGCAGCATTTGACGGAGTGTGGCACCAAGGAGCCCTAGTAAAATTGAAGTCAATGGGAAGTAGGGGGAAAACTCTCCAGTGGCTGAAGTCATACCTAGCACAAATCCCAGCCCCAGGACATTGCTGCAGGAGTTCCTCAGGGCAGTGTCCTTGGCCCAACCATCTTCAGCTGCTTCATCAGTGATCTTCCCTCCATCATAAGGTCAGAAATGGGGATGTTTGCTGATGATTGCAGTGTTCAGTTCCATTCAGCAAGACCTGGACAACATTCAGACTTGGGCTGATAAGTGGCAAGTGCCAAGTGCCAGGCAATGACCATCTTCAACAATGATGTGGAGATGCCGGTGATGGACTGGGGTTGACAATTGTAAACAATTTTACAACACCAAGTTATAGTCCAGCAATTTTATTTTAAATTCACAAGCTTTCGGAGGCTTCCTCCTTCCTCAGGTGAACGTTGTTGGACAAGAGAGAGTCAACTTCAACAAGAGAGAGTCTAACCGCCACCCCTTGATATTCAATGGCATTACCGTCGCTGAATCCCCCACACCCTGGGGGTCATCATTGACCAGAATTGACCCCACCATTAACTGGACCAGCCATATAAATACTGTGGGTACAAGAGCAAGTCAGAGGCTGGTATTCTGTGGTGAAGTCTTTCCACCATCTACAAGGCACAAGTTAGGAGTGTGATGGAATACTCTCCACTTGCCTGGATGAGTGCAGCTCCAACAACACTCAAGAAGCTCAACACCATCCGGGACAAAGCAGTCCGCTTGATTGGCACCCCATCCACCACCCCAAACGTTTACTCCTTTCACCACCGATGCAGTGTGTACCACCTACAGGATGCACTGCAGCAACTTACCAAGGCTTCTTCGACAGCACCTCCCAAACCAGTGACCTCTACCACCTAGAAGGACCAGGGCAGCAGCCAAATGGGAATAACACCACCTGCAAGTTCCCCTCCAAGTTACACACCATCCCAACTTGGAAATATATTGCCGTTCCTTCGTCGTCACTGGGTCAAAATCCTGGCACTCCTTGCCTAACAGCACTGTGGGAGAACCTTCACCACACGGACTGCAGCAGTTCAAGGCGGCGGCTCACCACCACCTTCTCAAGGGCAATTAGGGATGGGCAATAAATGCTGGCCTTGCCAGCAATGCCCACATCCCATGAACGAATTTAAAAAAAAAAAATTGAGTTAAAGCTCAAGTCATGAATTTGTTTTCAGTCAAATGTTAACAATTGCTGAAACTCTATTAATTGTGGGCTGACTTAGATATCATCTTTTCTGATCTGGAAGATTAATATATTAGCCAAAGAGATGTTGACATATGTAAGGAGCCGATCCAAGTAAATATGCCTTGTCACCAGGCATGTTGAGCAGGTTTTGTTCATCCTCAGAGCAACTCCGTTGCAGTCAGTGACTTTGAGGATGCATTCCTTACTTCTTAGGATTAGATGCAGCAGCAAGCAGTGGCACAAGCCCTAGCCTTGATGACGAAGTGCATTTTCATGGTATATTGCTGCATTGTATGGCCTGGTTACGTCTTTCTACTCTGTTATTCTAGTTGTAACAGCAATAACTTCATCTGCCATTTGATGAGCATGTACTGTTGGAAGCCTTTATATCTAATTTTGAGGAGGTTAAGGATATGGCAGGCATGGGGCAAAGGAGTCCTGTTGTATTGGGAGGGGCTTCCAGATTGACTCTTTACTCCAGGTTCCACGAAAGTCCATTGCCGTTTTGGGGTGCTCAGGAGTTTTGAGCATCCAAACCTAAATGCTCTCAAAATATTAGGTTGGGATGAAAGTTGTTGTTGTTTATTCAGTTTAAGTTAACTAAGATGACCCACTGGATTGGAGAAAGCGTCATGTGTTTTTTATTTTGTATCATTGTGAATGTAAATTGTACCAATTGAACAAAGCGACTCTGGTCATATCTATTGCTCTGTTTGTTGAACCTTAGTGTAGAATAATGCAGCTTAATGATTCAAACCAAACTTTGCCTCATCTACTGTTAATTCAGTCTGCCTTTGGAGAGATTGAAGAAACAAACCTGCGGAAAGCACAGACAGGCAGCTCAGGTCACATGGGGCTTCTGTTGTTATTTCACTAGGACCCACTACGGTAAAAGTAGATATAGGGCAGTGTGACTCAACTCGAATAAAGTCATATACTGCTTAAGGGAACGACTGACTCCACTGAATCTATCTTTGGCAGACCAGAATTTGTGACTGGGATGTTAGAAAATATTTCTTCATACTGAAGATGGTTAGAACATTCTACCTCCCTACCTTCTTGCCACAAAATCATTCTTTAGGTAGAGTTCATAAATTCTTTTGAAAGGAAATTAGATAATTACTTCGAAGAGAGAAATAGTAAAAGGTACAGGGAGCAAGCAGGAGAATGGGACTGGACAAGGACTAGACAGACTAGATGCAGGGAGGATGTTCCCGATGGCTGGGGAGTCCAGAACCAGGGGTCACAGTCTCAGGATATGGGGTATGCCATTTAGAACAGAGATGAGGAGAAATTTCTTCACTCAGGGTGGTGAACCTGTGGAATTCTCTACCACAGAAAGCAGTGGAGGCCAAGTCATTAAATATATTCAAGAAGGAGATAGATATATTTCTTAATGCTCAAGGGATATGGGGGAAAAAGCAGGAACAGGGTACAGAGTTAGACGATCAGCCACGATCATTTTGAACGGCAGAGCAGGCCAAAAGGGCTGAATGGCCTACTCTTGCTCCTATTTTCTATGTTTCTATGTAAGGTGGCTTGTTTGGAGAAAATCGCCATAACATTGAGTTCTGAATGTTATAAGTGAAGAAGAATAATATGGGAGTGAAATTAGGTCATATTAATATCCCATAGTGTAATGATGTACGCATTAAGTGAAGAACCTCCACTTCCAGAGCTTTGGAGAGGACTAACCTGAATATTGGTCATTCCATGATAAGCTAGGTTACGTTGTTTTAGACACACATTATGGAATGATGACTTCTATTTTTCACTCAATGTTGGAATTTCCTCTGCCCCCAGTATTTTTTTTAAGAAGAGTTCTGAAGGACTCATTGTGTGCAACTTCAATTTACTTCTCAATAATATCAAATTTATATTAGGAACAAGATGTACAGGAATTGAATCATTTAATGTTTGCCACAAGTTTAAAATTACACGAGGCTCCATTATCTTCTGACCTAGTTGGGTATTCTGATGATTGAAGCCTTAGAGAGAAAATGTCTCCAAGTGGAACCCATGGCAATTACAAAACCACAGAAAGCTGAACAGTGTATGTGCAAATGGAGGAAATGAAATGTGACTGCGTACTGTGCTCACATTACAGTATTGTTTGAAATTATTAGTATTGGTACTATGCTGCAAATAAATTATTTATTAAGCCTGTACAAATGGACCTTGAAGCCTAATTTTAATGAAAACATAGATATATATGTTTGCTGTGATACTCTGCTGATAAAAGTAGTATTGAAGCCTTGCATACTGTATATGAAAGTGGTTATGTTATGTGAGATTTTTACTCTCAAGATTATTTCCTGCAGGAAGTCAGTTTAAGTAGATGACATCAGTGTCAAAATTTCCTGAAGGTCTTGTTCTCTTGTGCATCGAAGGCTCTGTTATGTCAAATGTTGACAGTTGATTTTGAGGTCCTGGAATGTTTTTCAAAAAACTCTAGCCATCAGTTATAATTTTGGATGCCGCAAGTTTTCATGTATAGCATTGCAGTCTCAGTACCATACATCCTGAAGCATTCTCAGATATCACCAAGTCACTCATACTGTCAACTATAATATTCTGCTTGCTTCAACAGCAGAGTTATCACTGTATAATAGTCAGTTTTGATGTTTTTATGGTTGTTTAACTCTCAACAGTAAATCAGTATAGATATTTTATCTATAGTATCTTTTTGATCCAGGCAAATGTAACCTAGAAAAGGATAGCCTGTGCAATAAGCTACAAGATTTATTAAACATGAAAGTTAAAAGCTTTTCCAAATGGTGCTCCTGGAGACCTGCAGAATACATTTGTTCTGTAAAATTGTATCATTGTTGGGTATAATCAAGTTCTGGTTTCCTTAGTGTTAGGTACACCAAAATATCCCATTACATACTTAAATGATGAGGTGAGCGCATCAGTTTTATTGACTGAGACTGGGATTTGCATGTGATTGAAATTAGTTTGATTTGATACTGGGATTGATTTTGCTGTGATTGTTTTAATCCACAAATGAGGTCTTTTCATGAGAACCTTTCGCACGAATCACATTTAATAATTTGTGATTTAAAACTATTGCTGATATTTATTCAGAAAATTAAAAGCAAAATACCGTGGATGCTGGAAATCTGAAATAAAAACAGAAAATGCTGGAAAAGCTCAGCAAGTGAGGCAGCATCTGTGGAGAAAGAAACAGTTAACGTTTCAGGTCGAAGACCTTTCTGTTTTTATTCAGAAAAGTTGGCTAATTAATAGTTAGGAAACAAAATGTAACTACTGCGTTTTTCTTCTAGTACTTTGTTGAAAGTATGTTGAAGTAACTTCTATGATTCTATTGCAGGAAATTGGGACTAGCTTAGTGGTATAAACTGGGCGACATGGACATGTTGGGCCAAAGGGCCTGTTTCCATGTTGTAACTTCTATGATTCTATGATTCTATGATTATTTGGTTTGAGTATTGCTACGTGCAATGCTTGAGTTAGACAGAGTGCGCTCGGGAGATCAAGCGTTCCACTGAATAAAGGGCGCTTCATGGAACTGCTGTCCCAGATTAAATTAGTGAGCTTTCTTTTAACTTTATCAATCTATCAAGATTTTTTTTCCATCAGAAGGGTGGGGATTGGTGGTCTATGTTCAGCCAGGGGCACTAAAGCGCTATAAACCAGTACCCTGGCCCAGCTTTAGGGCAGGAAATTTTTGTTCACCTTTCTTTATTTGGTACTTGGATTGTGCGCCCTCCTGCGCTGCACACAGCTTACGTGATTCTGCGACTGAGAGGGTAGGACTGGTGGCTTGTTTCCTAGAGACTGCGGAAGTTACTTTTGGTCGCCATGCAACCTGGTGGGAACACCATTCCAATTTTTCATTCATCCTACAGAACAATACCTGTCTTCTAGCCCATGGCTCCATGCACAGTATAGATAAGATCAGGAAATCAGACTATACCTTTCTGTTTGTGGTGCTGTGCTCCAGTGTTCTGCAGCACTGTTGCATTTGGAATTAAATTACTAATTTTCATCTAGAGTTTTTGCAAAATGAAGACATTTATTTAATCCAGAACAGTATATAAATCGTTACAATATTTATATTTGAAACAAAGATGAAGTTCAGATTTGATGTGCAAATGTTTTTTTAAAAAAAAAATCCTTCCCAGTTTACAGTTTTCCCAGTTCAGGTGTTGTGGCCTCACTTAATCTAATCTGGTTACCAAAAGCTCTTACCACAAAATATAAGTATTTCTAATTATAATGTATTGAGCAGTTTTATCAAAGTATGAATAGAAATTGGAAGGTTCTGACTATTAGGACTGAGAATTAAACAGTGATCCGATTCTGCCAACTTATAAAGTGCGTAAGTCCACAATATTCTTGTTAACACCATTTTATGGAATAATCCTATTGGGTTAGGTTCAAAATCATAGATTAAGTGGGAAAAAGTCTGGTATTACATCGCAATTACAGCACAGGACTAGGCTATTCGGCCCAACTGGTTTATGCCGGCGTTATGCTTCACACGAGCCTCCTCCTTCCCTACTTCATCTAACCCTAACAGCATACCCTTCTATTCCTTTCTCTCATGTTTATTTAGCTTCCCTATAAATTCATCTATGCTATTTGCCTCAACTACTCCTTGTGACATTCTTACCACTCTTTGGGTAAAGAATTTCTGCAGAATTCCCTGTTGGATTTATTAGCAACTATTTTATATTTATGACCCCTAGTTTTGCACTCCCCCCACAAGTGGAAACATTTTCTCTGTCTACCCTATCAAACTCTATCATTATCTTAAAGAGCTCTATTAGTAGTCTTTTGGTTGACAATAACCTTTTCCTTCCCTCACACAAGAAAATGGCAAGTAGTTGGAAATTGATTTCGGGCTACAGATAAAGGAGCTAGCGAATTATCTGAAGCAACTATTATAGTAATTCAGGTAGGGTGAGTTGAGAAACAAAGCAACTTTCCAGCTTGCAAGTATAGTTAGTTGTCTTTGTCACATGCATCGTGTGGCTGCAACTGTGTAAGTACAAATTTATTCTTTGATTTCATTTCCTTCCACTTAAAGGGCTGTTCATCCCTGGCTCTGCTAAAAGTGCTCAAATAAAGTAAGTATTCCATCATAAGACACTCTTATGAAAGTTTATAATTAAAAACCATGAGAAATATATTTTCCATACAACTTAATGCAAACTAGAAGTGATGGCAACATGTTTAACATAATGGCTTCTGTCTGCAATGGCAGACGTGTTCAGTAAACCATTGCAAATTATACTGTGGAAAAGTATTTAAAAAATCTGATGGATGTATATTGTTCTTTGATATTAGTTGGGCAGCAAAATCTGTATATCTCATTTATCAACTTGATTTGTTTTGAGCTTTTCAAAAATTTGCTCTTTAAAAAAAGAACTTTCATTTATATAGTGCCCTTCACGTCCTTGGGATGTCCCAAACGGCTTCACAGCTAACTAATTATTTTTGAAGTGTAGTCACTTTTTTTGTAGGTAACCGCAGCAGTCAATTGTGCACAGCAAGGCCCCACAAATAGCAGTTAATCTGGTTTTGGAGGTCCTAGTTGAAGGATAAATGTCATGTAGGACAATGGGAGAACTTTTCTGCTCTTTGAATATTGCCATGGGATTTTTTTTACGTCCATCCGAGGGAGCAGATGGGGTCTCAGTTTAACGTATCATCCAAAAGACGTTATCACTAACGATGCCAGTACTGCATTGAGATGTCAACCTAGATCATGTTGTCAAGTCCTGTAGTGGGGTTTGAACCAGTGACCTTCTGACTCGGAGGCAAGTGTAACCAGTGAGCCAAGGCTAATGCTTTTATTTTACTAATACAGTATACTGTTAAATCTATAATCTGATTTGATCTAACATCAGGTGTATCTGATAGCAGCAGAAGACCAGTTGAAAAAGCAATGTGAAATGCTCTCCATTTTGTTACTTAATCATTAATAAGAATGACACTACCAAGTACTATTGTGCTTCAGGTATACTGCCTTACTGATGCTGCTAGGCTGAGAGTATAGCACTGGGAAAAAAAATAAGGCCACCAACACTGATTTTATCACATTAATTGTGATCTGATGGCCACCTTGGTCCCTTCGTGAGGTGAGAGTGACTGCCCTTGAAATCAAGGCAGCATTTGACTGAGAGTGGCACCAAGGAGCCCTAAAAAAATTGAAGTCAATGGGAATTGGGGGGGAAAAACTCTCCAGTGGCTGGAGTCATACCTAGCACAAAGGAAGGTGGTTGTGGTTGTTGGAGGCCAACCATCTTAGCCCCAGGACATTGCTGCAGGAGTTCCTCAGGGCAGTGTCCTAGGCCCAACCATCTTCAGCTGCTTCATCAATGACCTTCCCTCCATCATAAGGTCAGAAATGGGGATGTTTGCTGCTGATTGCACAGTGTTCAGTTCCATTCACAACCCCTCAAATAATGAAGCAGTCCGAGCCCGCATGCAGCAAGACCTGGACAACATCCCTTGCTGGGTCCCTTGCTGTTTGTGGTCTACATTAATGACTTGGATATGAATGTAAAAGGTATGATCAGTAAGTTCGCTGATGATGCAAAGATTGGTAGGGTGGTAAATAGTGAGGAGGATAGCCTCAGTCTGCAGGACGATATAGATGGGTTGGTCAGATGGACGGAACAGTGGCAAATGGAATTTAACCCGGAAAAGTGCGAGGTGATGCACTTTGGAGGGACTAACAAGGCAAGGGAATACACAATGAATGGGAGGACCCTAGGCAAGACAGAGGGTCAGAGGGATCTTGGTGTGCAAGTTCACAGATCCCTGAAGGCGGCGGAACAGGTAGATAAGGTGGTAAAGAAGGCATATGGGATACTTGCCTTTATTAGCCGAGGCATAGAATATAAGAGCAAGGAGGTTATGATGGAGCTGTATAAAACACTGGTTAGGCCACAGCTGGAGTACTGTGTGCAGTTCTGGTCGCCACACTACAGGAAGGATGTGATCGCTTTGGAGAGGGTGCAGAGGAGATTCACCAGGATGTTACCAGGGCTGGAGCGCTTCAGCTATGAAGAGAGACTGGGAAGATTGGGTTTGTTTTCCTTGGAGCAGAGGAGGCTGAGGGGGGCCATGATTGAGGTGTACAAAATTATGAGGGGCACAGATAGGATGGATACTAAGGAGCTTTTTCCCTTCGTTGAGGGTTCTATAACAAGGGGACATAGATTCAAGGTAAAAGGCGGGAGGTTTAGAGGGGATTTGAGAAAGAACTTTTTCACCCAGAGGGTGGTTGGAGTCTGGAACTCACTGCCTGAAAGGGTTGTGGAGGCATTCAAGAAGCATTTGGATGAGCACTTGAAATGCCATAGCATACAAGGCTACGGACCAAATGCTGGAATATGGGATTAGAGTAGACAGGGCTGATGGCCGGCGCGGACACGATGGGCCGAAGGGCCTCTATCCGTGCTGTATGACTCTATGACTCTATGATAAGTGGCAAGTAACATTCGCACCAGACATTCAACGGCATTACCATCACCATATCCCCCACCATCAACACCCTGGGGGTCACCATTGACCAGAAACTTAATTGGACCAGCCATATAAATACTGTGGTCACAAGAGCAGGTCATAGGCTTGGGTATTCTGCGGCAAGTGACTCACCTCCTGACTCCCCAAAGCCTTTCCACTGTCTACAAGGCACAAGTCAGGAGTGTGATGGAATACTCTCCACTTGCCTGGATGAGTGCAGCTCCAACAACACTCAAGAAGCTCGACACCATCCGGGACAAAGCAGCCCGCTTGATTGGCACCCCATCCACCACCCTGAACATTCACTCCCTTCATCACCGGCACACTGTGGTTGCAGTGTGTACCATCCACAGGATGCACTGCAGCAACTCGCCAAGGCTTCTTTGACAGCACCTCCCAAACCCGCGACCTCTACCACCTAGAAGGACAAGAGCAGCAGGCACATGGGAATAACACCACCTGCACGTTCCCCTCCAAGTCACACACCATCCCGACTTGGAAATATATAGCCGTTCCTTCCTCGTCACTGGCTCAAAATCCTGGAGCTCCTTTGCTAACAGCACTGTGGGAGAACCTTCACCACACGGACTGCAGCAGTTCAAGAAGGCGGCTCACCACCACCTTCTCAAGGGCAATTAGAGATGGGCAATAAACGCTGGCCTCGCCAACGACGCCCACATCCCATGAACGAATAATAAAAAAAAAAGCAGTATGAAAATCTGTGCAATTGCAAATGAGGGAATGGTAGAGGGCAGAAGAGTATCCATGAGCAGGCAATGAAATGCAGGCCCATGCCCAAGCCAAGATTACTACCATGCTTCTCGTCATAAATGAGGACGAGATAACCAAGAATAAAATATGGTAATTGAGTGACTGTAAATAATTGTTCACTTGGACCTACTGTGTTGGTTGGCTTCATGTATTGCAAATCGACTAAATGCAGAGCTCATGCCAGTATAAATGCTGCAGGCTCCAACAACTGAGTTGACAGCAGTGGCAATATGACCCTTGCCTGTCTGCCACTGTTTGAACTGTGTTAGTGGGCAGCTATTGAACTTTCATGGCTTGGCATGAAATAATTTCCAATTGGCATCAGATTCTGAACCGTGGGATTTCCAGTGGAGCCACTTGTTAATTTGTGTCTTGTTGCTGAATCTGTAGTGTCTTAGTTGTTTGTGGAGTACCCGAAATGAGGGGTATTTGTAAGGAGGTGAAAGATCAATGAAGGCTGTGGTTATAATGTAACTGCAAATCTTAGATCGGCAGCTACAATATTGATTTGCAGTCAGACAGTACCTGATTTAACACTGCCTGCCACAAATCTGACACTTGCAGCCAGGAGGGAGTTTAGTACATGCATTCGTGGAACTATGGTCCTGGCTGGTAAATCTTGTGTGTATATAGAAGTACAGGTGGGAGCTTCTACGCTTAAATGATCTCTGCACAAACTTAAAAATTGCCCAAGAGGTCCATCCTGCAGCTCCTGACTGAAGTTGTCAATTCGTTCCTATTTTTCCGCTATTTGCTTATTTCTGTTAGGAATTAGGTTGAGGCTGTCCAAATTCATTTTACATAGGAGCCCTTCCAGCCAACGAAAAACGAAGGCTTTAATCTAAGTGTGGGGGAAGGTTTTGAACCTACTGCACCACTCGGCTGTTCCCCCCCCCCCCCCCCCTGCCCAACCCACCAGCAAAATTTTAAAAAAAGTTTCTTGCTTTTTGTTTTCCTTTGCACTTTCTTGTTTGTTTCTTCCTTTTTAGTTGCCTTTGCATTAATTCCTTTGAAATTCATTTAGTTTTCCTTGCTTTTTTTTAAATGACTGTGACTGATGAGCAAATTACAAGTAACAATCGCAAATGGAATTGGGTCATACGACAAAAACACTAATGGAACAACAAAGTGCAGGAGGCTGCACCAGACCTGAGTTAGGGCCTTGAGATGCTTTCACATTGTAGCTGTAAGATTTGTGTAGCTGGAATCTGGATTGTGATTCGACCTGACACTAGAGCAAAACTGAGTAAATGGAGGGAGTCTTGCTCTGCTTTGGAGTTCGTTCAGACCTTCACACCTAATTCACAATTTACAAGTTTACCTTCAATGGGAAGCCAAAGCCATCTCTAAGCACCAACTCTAAGCTTGGTTGAATGCACTGTTAACAACAACAACTTGCATTTATATAGCACCTTTAACGTAGTAAAACGTCTCAAGGTGCATCACTGGAGCATTATCAAACAAAATTTGACACCAAGCCACATAAGGAGATATTAGGACAGGTAATCAGAAGCTTGGTCAAAGAAGTAAGTTTTAAGGATCGTCTTAAAGGAGTGGGGAGAGGTTAAGGGAGGGAATTCCAGAGCTTAGGGCCTGGGCAGCTGAAGGCACGGCTGCCAATGGTGGAGTGATTTAAAATTGGGGACTTATAAGAGGCAAGAATTGGAGGAGCGCAGAGATCTCTGAGGGTTGTAGGGCTGGAGGGGGTTACAG
Organism: Heptranchias perlo; assembly: GCF_035084215.1. Classification (NCBI taxonomy): domain Eukaryota; kingdom Metazoa; phylum Chordata; class Chondrichthyes; order Hexanchiformes; family Hexanchidae; genus Heptranchias; species Heptranchias perlo. Next base: position 14,516,397 of record NC_090332.1, on the reverse strand, counting down.
AGATTGGGAGGGGGGAGGCCATGGGGAGTTAAATGGAATAAGAATATAGATGGCATAGATACAGGTTGCAACCTCAGTTCATCCCTAGTCCCTAATGTAGATATCAATTGCCTTGCAGTTTCCCTGGTTTAAATACTGTCTGCTTACAGGTTGACCTGGACCTAGCGGGCAGGAAATTGGACATGAATTTAGATTTGAGGTTAGGATCAGATCAGCCATGATCTTATTGAATGGTGGAGCAGGCTCGAGGGGCTGATTGGCCTACTCCTGCTCCTATTTCTTATGTTCTTAAATTTGGAAGAAACAACATGGTGGACACATTCTAATTGGTGAGAATCAATTCAGGCAGTCGCCATCTGCCAAACAATAGCCCTAAAGTCACAAAATAAACAAAGTTTACACTATAACTGCAGCATTAATGCAAGGTTATAGTGCAACATGAATCTAGAGTTGGGGTCTGATTTGGCTTGGAGGAGAGAATTAGACATCACTTCCCTTTTGGAGTTAGTTTAAGCCTTGATATTGAATTTTCTCTCCATAAATTTAACATTGGTGTCAAGTGGCTTTGGTTTTGCACTGATACTAAATTTCTGGAGTGTAAATTGGCATTGTAAGTGCACATGATAATATGGGAATGAAGAAAGAGTTGGAAATGGGACACAGCACATGGTAAATTTATGTTCTATTTAAAATTAGACCTCCTTTTGGGTAACCTAGATTTGGACTTCCTAATAAATAACCTCAAATTTCCACTTCACTTACTGGAGTACTTCTTGACTGCAGAGAGAAGTTACCTAATCAGGCAAGCAGTGTGCAATCAAAACATAATACATATTGTCTTTAATGTAAGATGTTCAGATTGAACTGATCTTCTAAAAAGTTTAATGATGCTGTAAATGAAGTCCTGAGACTTAATATACCTAAAAACAAAAACACTGCAGATGTTGGAAATTGAAACAAAAAAAAACAAATGCTAGAAACACAAAAGCCATTCAGCATCTATAGATAGAACAGACAATTTGACACTAAAGGTGTGGACCCTTCATCAGTCCTGATGAAGTTCATATTTTATTGGTGATCTGGTGGCTGGACCAGATCGAAGCCAAGGAAATCTCTGTACAGGACATATAGGAAAATAATGTACTTACGTAGCATTAGTCAGCTGAAACCACTTAACTTGGATGCAGCAGGAAGTAATACTAATAAGTTATTTTTATAATATGAGATCAGCTCTGAGTTACTGGGTCTACACACATTTCTGTTGCATTAAACCTGGTGCCACATGATAACCGTTTTGCCAACTGTTTCGACAGGAAAAATCCAGAGGGGATGGGTCATTGAGTAGAATGGGAAGTCAAAGTAGATGAATGAGAACAGATTGATTTTTAAACTTTTCTCAATGAAATATTTTAAAGGAGAAAGTAAAAATGAAATAAAATTTTTAATATCCTCAAAGTCTTCTGGAGAAATGCGATTGAGTCTCAAAATAACAGTGAAGAAAATAAATTAGAAAAATAAAAATTACAAGCTGGGATCTGTATAACACACCACTTGTTTTCTGTTCCACAGTTTGTCTTATTGATACTTCCTCACTGCTTTAGATTTTTCTGAAATCTTCCTAATTTTTTTCTTCCATCCCACACGATATTTTAATTTCCACAATTTGTGGAAATTAAAATGTACATTCTCCAATGCATGTCCCCATAAAGTGTAGGGTGGTGATTGTGAAAGAGAGACCTATGGGGAAAAACTCATGCAGTAGTTCACCTGTGTGGTGAACTTGAACTATAATGACAACTCTGCTTGGACCTGGGGACAAATTGATATTTATAATACTTCATAATAATGAAGGTCTGAAAATACGGTTAACAGAGATACGGTATATTTACCTCTAGCATTGGAGTGATTTTAAAAATATTGAAAAGAAAACAGAATATCCAAATTTGGAGTCGGGACAATGTGTTTAGAACAGAGTGTTTGAATAACTGCTTTAGAATGTATTCGAACACCAACACCACAGACATTTCCACAGTGAGCTGTGTTCCAACTCCCAACAGCCAAAGGCTTTTAAAATAATAGAATTATTCAGTAGCTAAGCTGCGATTAACGCAGATTTTTGTCCTCTGAATAATATGCCTTACGTAAATGTAAAACTGGAAAGTGAGGATTATTCATATTCATCCCTTGAATATTATGCCGTATGTAATTGTAAAACAGTAAAGTGAAGATTATTTGTATTCATCCTCTGAACATTATACCTTTTATAGATAATCCCTACTTTCCAGTTTTACTATTAATTATTTCACTTCGCCTCCCAAAGTAATTGGTTTTAGTGATGATTTGGTCTAATATTGAGCTAAATAGGTCCATACCTTTCACTAAAACTAGTCAGCAAATTTCACTTCTAACCAGCACAGCCATTATTACAGTGTTGAAAAAAAAATCTGCTCTAGAAATTTATTAGTGATGTGGAGAGAGATGGTCTTTAAAATGCTGAGAGGCTTGAATGATGTAAATGTAAGCAGGCTTGTTTGATTTAGACCACGAGCACAGAACTGGAGGACAAGGGTTTAAAATTAATGAGCTGCAAGTGAAGCCATTGATTAGATTAGAAGAAACTTTTTCTCGCCCTCAAGAGTGGTGAATACATGCCACAAATTCCCATAAAAGATATTTGAGGCCGAATCAATTAACCGCTTCAAAAAGGAACTTGATAAATAGCTGATTAGGAATGGGCTTTGAAGGTTCACAGGGATTGATATAGACTGAGATGATCAACTACTGCCCATGACACAAAGTTCCCTGATGTTGGGCTGGAGCTGGAAGGAAAGTGGGGTGTGGGGGGATGGGGGAAACAAAGGTGTCTGTGGAAGGTTCAGGTCAAGGTTGAATAGTGGAGAAGGATGTCTATTCTGGAGTTTTGCTTGATTTATCTTAAGGAATTAGGGAGATATTTTTATATGGAACTTTGCTTCAGGAGGCTAAATGGGTCTTTGGACTCCGCTATTGTTGAAGTTAGCTTGGCGAGTTGCTGCTGTGCATCCTGTAGATAATATATACTGCAGCCACAATATGCCAGTAGTGGATGGGTTGGATATTGAGTCCCGTGACCAGTGCCAATCAAATGAACTACTGTGTTCTAGATGGTGTCAAGCTTCTTAGATAGTGATGCAGCTGCACCTATCCAGTTGGGTGGTGAGTATTCGATCACACCCTTGACTTGAACCTTATAGATGGTGGAGGAGCTTGGAGGTGTCAGGAGGTGATCCAAAGTTCCCAGCCTCTGCCCAGCTCTTGTAGCCACTTTATTGATATGGCTGGTCTAGTTAAGCTTCTGGTTTATGGTGACCTCCAAAATACTGATTGGGGACCTGATGGTGCTGACCTTAAATGTCAAAGGCAGGTGATTTTTTTTCCTTGGAGATGGTCAATACCTGGCAATTAAGTGACGTGAATGTAACTTCTCTCTTGTCAGCCCAGGCCTGGATGTTGTCCAGGTCTTGTGGGTTGACATTGGCTGCTTCATTATCAGAGCAGTTGTGAATGTAGGTGAACACTGGAGAATGATCAGTGAACATCCCTACTCCTGACCTTATGATGGAGGGGAGGCCATTGATGAAGCAGCTGAAGATGGCTGGACTGAAGACACTTCTCTGAACTCTTGCTGTGATGTCCTGGGGCTGTGGTCATTGGTCTTCAACAACTATATCCATCTTCCTTTGTGCCAGGTAGGCCTCCAGACACTGGAACTGCAACTTGATGGTACTGTTAATAAAGTCCTTCCATCACTGATTGGAAAGAGGCTGTAAGGGTGGTTATTGGCTGAATTTGGTTTGTCTTTTTTGTAGGTGGAACACACCTGGGCAATTTTCCATGTCGTCGTTTAGATACCAGTATTATAGCTGAACTGGAATAGCTTGGCTAGGGTGGTGGCTGGTTCTGGTGTGCCAGTCTTCAGCACTACAGCTGGGGCATTGTGGTGTGACAACTCCTCCAGGAAGGCCATCTCATGCCATTGGGATTGGCACATCATGATCCCAATCTTGTGCAAAGCCTGGTTTTAAAAGGTGCTCAGGTAACTATTTAGTTCACCATGACACTTTTTATAAACTTTGAATTGTGACTTTTTTAATGTGAGAAAGTCGACACTGCTGCTTGCTTTCTCTTAACTTACGAAAAAATAGCCGGTTGTGGAGCAGAGTTTGATAGATGCATGTAACACCTATGCAGAGCTCTCCAGACAGGCAGAGTGCAGGTTTCAGCCCAATGTGTAAATCTGGTCTTGCTGGCTGCACTTGACTCCCTATAACTAGTGGCCTTGGACCAGTAGGGCAATATAACTGTAACCAAAGCTGATCCACTTTGTAAACCTTCACATAGGTTTCCTGTTATCTTCCACAATGAAAATTATGAAATTTGCATGTTGTCATTGATTTTCCATTGTGCTGGTTTATCAGTGAAATTTTTTTCACAGGAGTCCAGTTGATCTAGGGTGTTTTGAAAAAGCACAGGGAGATTTGGAACTTCTTTATTGTGCCATAGTGCATGAATGGAAACGTGTTTGCTGTACTGGTTGCAATATGTAACAGAATAGGCATCTTGCCGTTAAATGAAAACCAGATGTGACAACACATAGTTGGACGAAACACAACCATGGATCATGGACAGTGTGCAGAAAAAAATGACATCTGTGATTTTTTTTAAAAAAAAAACTTTTTTTCCAAACCCTGAACCACCTCTCATTTCCAGTGTATTTTAGTTCTATTTACTACCCATGAACAGTTGCCTAATGATTCACTGCATGCTTGTCAATTTTTTGTGAATGATTCTTCAAATACTTCTTATTCATGCCAGTGAATACTTAATCCCATCAAAGGCTAAATAGATTTCACCAAACTTAGCAAAATGCCCTTCTTTCTTTTCCACGCATAAATTCCATATAACGTCAAAAACTGCAGTGGATCATTGTCATTTTAAAGCTTCCAATCAAGAACCACATGACATTCATCTAAGGGACTGTAATATATAGTGCCTCCCTATGGCCAACTTCTGTTTTCTCGTACCCTTATTCCTTATATTTGTACTGTTGTGAGTCAGCGAGAAGGCTCTTTCCACTAACTGACACAGTACTATGTTTTGTGTGCTTTTCTTGACCATCATAAATCCCCACTATCTAGTTCTCCAGAGAGCTACGGCCGTTCCAGCAAGTAACAGAGGTGGGTTTGAGTAAAACATTTATAATTTCCAGTATCCTTTGATTTTCTTGTCAGATATATCAATACTATTGCTTTAATGCTGATATATTTGAAGGTCTTGCAGGTCACCAAAGTCACAGTCAGTCCAAGCAGGATGATGAAGCCCATTCCCAGTAATTGTTCAACCCAGGTACATTGAGAGGTGCAGTCTTTATCGGGAGTTCTTTAATTTTAAAAAAAGAGCAGAGAGAATCTGAGATCAGCACACCATTCTTTGAAAGGCTTACATTCCTATTTATAAAATAAAGTGGGCTAACTGTGGTCGATTTGATTGTTCATCAGTTATCTGCATAGTCCTGGATTTGGTTGTGCTTTTTATTAAGAACCTTGTATCAGTTTGATAGGCTACATTTTCAGGTAGTTTATGACCTGAAAATGTGCTGCTTCACATTTATTCCTCACTGAGGCTCTCCAGAATGTCCCTGGGGTTTTGCCTATAATCAAGGAGCTGCCTTGACAAACAGACCCAAAAATTGTAAAATGTATTCCAGAGCTTACACTTCAAAACATGGTGTAAAGCAAGGAACAGAAAATCTAAAAGCGCCCATGACTTGAATAGAAATGCTGCTTTTTATGACTGCAAATGCTTTGTCAAAAGATACAAGTGGCAAAATTCAAGCTAATCGATGAGTTCGTGGCTCTTACTCCTTCTGACGAGATGCAAAGGTACATAGGTGATAATGGAGAAAGGTAGACCGCTCATGTTTAGGTGTTGTATTCCTCATTCTTCAAATGAAGTTATAGGTGTGCATTTGTTTAAGACATCTTTGTTGTTGTCATAGAGTCATAGAGTTATACAGCACGGATAGAGGCCCTTCGGCCCATCGTGTCCGCACCGGCCATCAGCCCTGTCTACTCTAATCCCATATTCCAGCATTTGGTCCGTAGCCTTGTATGCTATGGCATTTCAAGTGCTCATCCAAATGCTTCTTGAATGTTGTGAGGGTTCCTGCCTCCACAACCCTTTCAGGCAGTGAGTTCCAGACTCCAACCACCCTCTGGGTGAAAAAGTTCTTTCTCAAATCCCCTCTAAACCTCCTGCCTTTTACCTTGAATCTATGTCCCCTTGTTATAGAACCCTCAACGAAGGGAAAAAGCTCCTTAGTATCCATCCTATCTGTGCCCCTCATAATTTTGTACACCTCAATCATGTCCCCCCTCAGCCTCCTCTGCTCCAAGGAAAACAAAACCAATCTTCCCAGTCTCTCTTCATAGCTGAAGCGCTCCAGCCCTGGTAACATCCTGGTGAATCTCCTCTGCACCCTCTCCAAAGCGATCACATCCTTCCTGTAGTGTGGCGACCAGAACTGCACACAGTACTCCAGCTGTGGCCTAACCAGTGTTTTATACAGCTCCATCATAACCTCCTTGCTCTTATATTCTATGCCTCGGCTAATAAAGGCAAGTATCCCATATGCCTTCTTTTACCACCTTATCTACCTGTTCCGCCGCCTTCAGGGATCTGTGAACTTGCACACCAAGATCCCTCTGACCCTCTGTCTTGCCTAGGGTCCTCCCATTCATTGTGTATTCCCTTGCCTTGTTAGTCCCTCCAAAGTGCATCACCTCGCACTTTTCCGGGTTAAATTCCATTTGCCACTGTTCCGCCCATCTGACCAACCCATCTATATCGTCCTGCAGACTGAGGCTATCCTCCTCGCTATTTACCACCCTACCAATCTTTGTATCATCAGCGAACTTACTGATCATACCTTTTACATTCATATCCAAGTCATTAATGTAGACCACAAACAGCAAGGGACCCAGCACCGATCCCTGTGGTACCCCACTGGCCACAGGCTTCCAGTCACAAAAACAACCTTCGACCATCACCCTCTGCCTTCTGCCACTAAGCCAGTTTTGTATCCAAAGTGCCAAGGCACCCTGGATTCCATGGGCTCGTACCTTCTTGACCAGTCTCCTGTGGGGGACTTTATCGAAGGCCTTACTGAAATCCATGTATACCACATCCACTGCGTTACCCTCATCCACACGCCTAGTCACCCCCTCAAAAAATTCAATCAAATTAGTCAGACATGATCTTCCCTTGACAAAGCCATGTTGACTATCCCTGATTAATCCTTGCTTCTCCAAGTGGAGACTAATTTTGTCCTTCAGAATTTTTTCCAATAATTTTCCTACCACTGATGTTAGGCTCACTGGCCTGTAGTTCCCCGGTTTTTCCCTACTCCCCTTCTTGAATAATGGTATTACATTAGCGGTTCTCCAGTCCTCTGGCACATCCCCTGTGGCCAGAGAGGTTCTGAATATATGTGTCAGAGCCCCCGCAATCTCCTCCTTTGCCTCACACAGTAGCCTGGGATACATTTCGTCCGGGCCTGGGGATTTATCCATTTTTAGGCCTGTTAAAGCCGCCAATACCTCCTCCCGCTCGATGTTAATATGTTCGAGTATATCACAGTCCCCCTGCCATATTTCTATGTCTACATCGTCCTTCTCCATAGTGAAAACAGATGCAAAAAATTCATTTAGAACCCCTCCTACATCTGCCGGCTCCACACACAGATTGCCATTTTTGTCCCTAATGGGCCCTATTTTTTCCCTAGTCATCCTCTTACCCTTAATATACTTATAAAACATCTTAGGATTTTCCTTTATTTTGCTCACCAGTGTTATTTCATGGCCCCTCCTTGATCTCCTAATTTCTTTTTTAAGTATCCCCCTGCACTTTTTGTACTCCTCTAGGGCTTCCTCCGTCTTTAGCCTTTTGTATCTGCCAAAAGCCCTCCTTTTTTTCCTAATCCATTCTCGTATATCCCCTGACATCCAAGGTTCCCTAGAGTTCTTGGAACCACCCTTGACCTTTACGGGAACATGTTGCCATTGTATGGTCTCAATCTCCCTTCTGAAAGACTCCCATTGCTCCGATGCGGATTTTCCTACAAGCAGCTGATCCCAGTCCATTTTGGCCAGATCCTGCCTTATCCTATTAAAATCGGCCTTCCCCCAATTTAGAACCTTTATTTCCGGCCCCTCCCTGTCCTTTTCCATGACCACCTTAAATCTCACCGAATTATGGTCACTGTCACCAAAGTGCTCACCTACTAGCACTTCTTCCACTTGGCCGGCCACATGCCCTAGAATTAGGTCCAGTACCGCCCCCTCTCTTGTAGGACTTTCTACATGCTGGCTCAAAAAGCTCTCCTGGATGCACATTAAGAATTTTGTCCCCTCTAAGCCTTTTACACCCTGAGTATCCCAGTTAATATTGGGGAAGTTGAAATCCCCCACTATTATTACCCTATTATTTGCACAATTTTCTGAGATTTGCCTACATATCTGTTCCTCTATCTCCCCCTGACTGTTTGGGGGCCTATAGTACACTCCCATCAAAGTGCTTGCCCCCTTTTTGTTTTTAAGCTCCACCCATATGGCCTCATTAGAGGAACCTGCTAATATATCATCCCTCCTTATGGCAGTAATTGATTCTTTAATTAATATTGCGACCCCCCCTCCTCTTATACCTCCCCCTCTGTCTCGCCTGAAGATTCTGTACCCCGGAATATTGAGCTGCCAGTCTTGCCCCTCCCTCAACCATGTCTCTGTGACAGCAACAATATCATACTCCCATGTGTTTATCAACACCTTCAGTTCATCCACCTTATTTGCAAGACTCCTTGCATTAAAATAGATGCCATCCAGCCTTGCCCTCACATATTTGCCCTGTCTTCCAAGCTGACTTGTTTTTTTCTCTATATTTGGCTGCACATCACCCCCTATTGTAGCTCCACTCTGTATCCCATCCCCCTGCCAAGTTAGTTTAAACCCCCCCCCCCAACAGTGCTAGCAAACCTCCCCGCAAGGATATTTGTCCCGCTCTGGTTCAGGTGCAACCCGTCCGACTTGTACAAGTCCCACCTTCCCCAGAAGCAGGCCCAGTGATCCAGGAAACTGAAACCCTCCCTCCTGCACCAACTCTTTAGCCACGCATTCATCTGTTCTATCCTCCTATTTCTATACTCACTGGCCCGTGGCACTGGGAGCAATCCAGAGATTACAACCTTTGAGGTCCTGCTCTTTAATCTGCTACCTAGCTCCCTAAATTCTTGATGCAGGACCTCATCTCCCTTCCTACCTATGTCGTTGGTCCCAATGTGGACCACGACCTCTGCCTGCTCACCCTCCCCCTTGAGAATGCCCTGTAGCCGCTCAGTGACATCCATGACCCTGGCACCAGGGAGGCAACAAACCATCCTGGAGTCACGTTTACGGCCACAGAAACGCCTGTCTGTTCCCCTTACGATAGAATCCCCTACCACTATAGCTCTTCCACTCTTTTTCCTCCCAGCCTGTGCAGCAGAGCTACCCCTGGTGCCAGGAAGTTGGCTGCTGCTGTCATCCCCCTCAACAATATCCAAAGCGGTATATTTGTTTGAGAGGGGGACGGCCACAGGGGACCCCTGCACTGCCTGCCTGCTCTTCTTACTCTGCCTGGTGGTCACCCAATTACTTCCTGCCTGTACAACCTTTACCTTCGGTGTGACCATCTCACTAAATGTGCTATCCACGACGTTCTCAGCATCGCGAATGCTCCTTAATGAATCCATCCGCAGCTCCAGTGCCGCAATGTGGTTTGTCAGTAGCTGCAGCTGGATACATTTCCCGCACACATGGTCGTCAGGGACACCGGAAGGGTCCCTGATTTCCCACATAGAGCAGGAAGAGCTCTATGTGGGAAATCAAGAGTAGTATTGTAGCTCCATTCAGTTTGCAAATACTAATTTATTGAGTTAATAGCATAAATTGCTGGAATTTGAGGTGACTTCATAATTAATAACCTCTCATCCAACAGAAAAAACTAATTTTTAGGTCTGTTGATGATATTGTTTGTCGTCTTAGAAAAATTGTGTTAGCATGAAACCAATTATTAAAAGTAGTATTAAGCCATACAGACCATAATATCTCAGGCTTGATTCTTGGTCTGTGCCATGTTAGCTCACCTCAGCTGGATCAGCAGATGAGTGGCTGCAGTTAAAAGCTGTGTGGAAGAAAGATCTGCCAGGATTTCGTGTGTGTGTGTGTTTTTTGCGCTCCATTGTCAAAGTCGACTGTCCAGGTGCATGTGAACAAATGGCGACTTGGACCCTTGCTGCTGATAGAACTGTATCCCAGCAAGAAACAACAACTGCTAGGTGGGGAGAATAGCATGCAAACCAAAAAAGTACTCTTAGGGGTTGGCCCTTTTTGCTTTATAGTGCAGTTCTCATCTCTGTTTATCCTCCCTTACACCTTCTCCATATAGCCCTTTTAAGGATTTCATCAGCATAGCTCAGATGTATAGTTAATGTGAATAGCAGTTTTTTGGAATTGAAACTGGACCATTAAGTAAATATAAAGGGTCACAGTTGTTTTATCTGTATATCAGAATGATGATATTTCAGGAAATAAACTAGTTTAGTTTTGCTGAGTTTCTGGGAATTATGCCCAGATTATTAGTGTTCGGGAGATGCACAGGATAGCTTTTGTTAACTAGTTTTTGCACTATCGACTTGTCAGTAGCAAGGCTACTGTTGCAGGGAGTTCTCTAAATCAACAAAAGGAACTTAGTGCGTAACTGGGGTATGAAACGTGAGTGAAGAAAACCTCATAACTTGCAGTATGAAGTGATGGTGAGTTTTGAAGGCAGTTGTTGTTAGAATTAATTCTGAGCTGCCCAGCACCTGATTCAGCTTTCTGTTTATCACATTTAATGAAACTGGGGAAATATAACCAAATAGTCCATCCTTAAGCATCAGGAAATGGGAGAGTTGATATCACTCTCATTCCAAAAGGATAAGGATGTTGCAGTTGCACTTTCTGGATCCAGTAGTGTATTAATAGACAGCTGGTTAACCCAGAGTTGAACAACTAGTGAAGACCAGCCATGATTGCAACTGGTTGTAAAACTGCTTAAAGTTGTAGTATGGGGAGGAGTGGGCAGGCTTATGCAATTGGACTGATCATGTTTATTGGCTGCCACAAACTTTGTTTTATCATCACTACAGTGCATAGGGGTGGGAAAGCAAAGTCAGAGGTCACATCTGAGAACTCAGATGTTTGGAAACCCACCAAGAACGTGGGTTACATTTAAGTCAAATTTTTGGCAATTGCCGTGTTTTTAGTGGCAAACAAGCTGAATCAAAGGGTTTCTAGTTCCACTTTACTGCTATACGCAGGGTATTACTAATTGGTTCAAAACAAAATGTAGTGCCTCAAGCATGTTGACTGGGCGATGGAGGTTTTTAGATGATTGCAGTTCAAGTATGTGGGGGAAGGAGATTTTTTTTGCAGGGGGAGGGGAAATTGAAGACAGCAAGTACTGGGATGGAGAAACATCTGTGTTTACAGCAATTCATATTTTAATAAATAATGCTTGAAGAACAACTTGTCTATTCTGGCCTTCAGACAGGAGGCAGCAAATATGTCCTTGACTTGCATTGGAACAATGTTCTATAGTAAACCCTGATTATATCTTGTTTTATAGCATTCACAGTAATTTCAATTACAGTTGTACTTTTATGAAAGGCCTTTTGTAATCATTTTAGCTTGTTAAGTAGTTGAATGTCAAAGATGTTGTTGAGTGTAACAGGAGTTCCAGCTGATTGTGACAAGGCCCATGATGGACAAGAAATCTCTGGTATTTGAGCTAAAAGATAGTGGGTGTTTTTCAGCTCCTTATTATAAGTACTGTGTAACAGGATAAAGGAGCCTAGATCATTGAAGAGAAGACTTTGTATTGAAAAGCAGTTTAATAAAATGTTGAAAAAATTTGCAGCACATAAATTAATTTGTGTGCTATGACGTGTTCTTGTGTCCACAATTTTGCACGGAATATACTGTAGCTGAGGGGCAGGGAGCAGTTGCAGGCTAGGTGTACGCACCCTCAAAGGTGGGGAGGGAAAGTTTGAGGGCCAGTTGCTTTGTGTTCATCTTGCCAAACTTCCGGAGGCTAGACAGAGTAGGAATGGCGGAGTTTTTGTTACTGAGAAGATACTTGGTACAAGAAAATGTCTAGAGGTGGGGAGGTGAAGGGGAAATAACCTTAAACAAATAAAGCTTTGAAGTATCTGCTAGAATAATAGTAAATATACTAGTGGGTTGTACGAATGCTTCAGTGTCCGCTTTGTGGGCTAGAAATTACTGCTAACAATAGCGAATGCATGGTATCAGTGTGACATTCCTCTCTCCATTTTATTTATTTTAAATGAGTTAACTCTTCATTAGAACAGCCAGCAGGGAATGTTAATTGTTCGTCTGCTGTTTTCAGCAACTGTAATTTCTATCCTTGTGTCTTTTACTAGTTGTAATTTTCCAATTTGTAATTTGTGTTTAGTTATATGTACAGATTGCATTTAAATGTGTCCCCTTTAGATGACGTGTTTCACTGCCTTTACACAGTGAACTCTTGCAGTGGCTTGAATGTAGATGCACAAATGGATGTGAGTTGTTTAATGGAAAACAGAGGGATGTTTGGTCTAATAATTGACTATAGTGTCATGGTTGTGAATGAAGGACACGCCTGACTTGTTAAGCTGTTGTATTTCCCTCTTGCCCCTGCTGCAGCTGATATTTATACCACACGTACACCCAAGCATTTTATTTTTGTACCAAAAACGTTTTGTTGGAGTATTGTTTTTCAGCAAAGAAACTTACCGTTGGTGCTGACAGCTGTTGCTTGTGAGGTTGCATTCATGAGGTCCTTTTAATGTGGTTTGCTGCCATGCAGTTGAGATGCTCGCACTGTCACTACAAGTATTGCTGGCAAGAGAATAACACCAGTATTGAGCCCAGTGATAAAAACCCACGTGTACATAATTTTTTCTGTACCTTAATGCTGTAGTGTTGTGAGAACCCAGTTGTCTTGGTGAAGTGATTTGGGACATTTGAAAGTTGGGTCAGAGCAAAGAAAGTTTTTTATGTTCTGTGGAATCGGTGGGAACGCTGACCTATTTTTTTTCCTTTTACTAACCCTGGTGCACTAAGCCAAATGTGCTACCCCACCTGACAGCAGCAAGCTCAGCACATTTTAGAGATTGAACCTGAGCCCTTTCTTGTTCAACTACTTGCTTGATGATATTCAGTGAGCTCTTATGAATTCTGGATTCTTTTTAAAAAGTCGCTATTGTTCTATTAGTCATCAAATAGAATTTTATTTTTCCATCTAAGTGATCCACTTATATTCAAATAGCTATTTTAAAAGAAAAACCCTACATTTGTGATATAGTTTATAATACAATACATTCTGCATCTAAATAAGTAGCTTATATTTTATTGTCACAAAGAAGAAAGTGCACATTCCATTTAACAATTTAAATAATATTTTGAAAAATTCCACATAACTGAGTACCGTTTATTTGCACTGCTGTTTCATGCGTGTATCTTTTTCAAGTAGTTCTCCCCCTTCATTTCCTGACAGGGAGAATGCTTTCTGCTCATAGGTGCCTGGTTATGCTATTCTTGAACTGGAACAAATTGGCACTAGGTGACTTTGACTCCAGGACAAAGCAGCCTGCTTGATTGGCACCACACCCACCATCCTAAACATTCACTCCCTTCACCGGAGCACCGTGGCTGCAGTGTGTACCATCTACAGGATGCACTGCAGCAACTTGCCAAGGCTTCTTCGACAGCACCTCCCAAACCAGTGACCACTACCACCTAGAAGGACAAGGGCAGCAGGCACATGGGAACAACACCAGTTGCACGTTCCCCTCCAAGTCACACACCAACCCGACTTGGAAATATATCGCCGTTCCTTCATCGTTGCTGGGTCAAAATCCTGGAACTCCCTACCTAACAGCACTGTGGGTTAACCTTCACCACACGGACTGCAGCGGTTCAAGAAGGCTGCTCACCACCACCTTAAGGGCAATTAAGGATGGGCAATAAATGCTGGCCTTGTCAGCAACACCCACATCCCATGAACGAATTTTTAAAAAAAGTTGAATTTTTGCTCCCTGGTGAAGTATTTAGCCAATCTGACTTGCATGAGGTGCTTTTGGTGCACTGAGACCGCTCTCCACTGGGTCTCTGGGAATTAATATGCTGTTGGACGATCAGCCATGATCATTTTGAATGGCGGAGCAGGGCTGAATGGCCTACTCTTGCTCCTATTTTCTATGATTCTATAATGTGTAAAATCTGTTGTCCCATTTAATACCATGTTGGATGTGTACAATGAGGCTTTAGAACAATAGTGCCCTGTAGAAATGTTTAGCCAGAAAATTTAGGAAAAGCACTCCAGTTACAAAAGCTTTAAGAAAATGTGAACATTAGAATGGATTTTCTGTTGATGTTTAAATTTGCTTCATTGGTCTGTAAAAGGTTTGTCACTTTAGTGCAAATGTACTCAAACTTAAAAGTATAATTGGCTGTAGTATCAGTTAACTTTCCAGTGTGTACTTCTATGGGAATGGCTGCTTGGAGCTCTGTAGTGCTAGGCATCAAAGAAAGGACTCAGCTTGGGCTCTTGTAGGGAGGTAGAATACTAGGAAGGGGAGGGTTCCACTAATGCTATCGACAATGGTTTTGTTGCTGATAGACGAAGAATAGAATGTCAGAAGAACGAAAGTAGATACTTCAAAATCTAACTTTATTTATTTTAAAAGGACAATGGAAGGAAATAATTTTCCAGCTCGAAATAAGCATTAAAGAAAAGTGTGAATAAGTAGAATGTAGCAGTTGAGGGACAATTTAAATGTGAAAATTAGGGGCTTTCCCAATTGCTCAGAGTATGTAGAGTTTTTGTTAAGGTACTGAGGCATACAGATCACAGATGGTTCTAGTGTTTTATCTGGTGTGTGCTGGGGGTATAACGTCAAAACAGTAACAACTTAGATTAATATATCGCCTTTAACATAGTAAAACATCCCAGGTGCTTCACAGGAGTGATTATCAAACAAAATTTGACACCGAGCCACATAAGGAAATATTAGGACAGGTGACCAAAAGCTTGGTCAAAGAGGTAGGTTTTAAGGAGCATCTTAAAGAAGGAGAGAGAGACGGAGAGGTTTAGGGAGGGAATTCCAGAGCTTAGGGCCTAGGCAGCTGAAGGCATAGCCTGCAGTGGTGGAGTAAAGGAAATTGGGGATGTGTAAGAGGCCAGAATTGGAGGAGTGTAGAGACGTTGGAGGGTTGTAGGGCTGGAGGAGGGTTATAGAGATAGGGAGGAGTGAGACCATGGAGCAATTTGAAAACAAGGATGAGAATTTTAAAATCAAGGTGTTGTCAGACCGGGAGCCAATGTAGGTCAGTGAGCACAAAGGTGATGGGTGAACGGGACGGTGCGAGTTAGGTTACAGGCAGCAGAGTTTTGAATGAGCTCAAGTTTATGATGGGTGCAAGGTGGGAGGCTGGCCAGGAATGCGACAACTTATAATAATCTTGGCTGCTTTGATTTGTAGAAAGCTGGGAGCAGGCTGTCTGACCACCCTGTAATATAGCTGGAGAGCAGAGGAGGGTTTTAGTTCAACCTTCAGACTTTGTTTTAAAAGAAAAGACACAATTTAACAAAAAAAATGCTTTTTGTTACTGATGTGTTAACTCCTTCTAATATCATTATGCACTGTATAAATGAGTTAAGAATGCCCCGACTTTAATACCTCTCTTTCAAAATTCACTGAATGTATTTGTCCTGTTGATTGGAAATTATTTGATTATTTATAATTGCAGTACACAAGCCTCTCATCAAATAGAAGCCAGCACATTATCACAATACTGGTAGGATGCAGTTTCATGTTCATAATTCTACACACAATGAATTCTAAATGTGAGCATTACCATCATGGAGGTTCACAGAGTGGAGGCCAGACATTTCTGTGTCTCTATCCTGCTCCCTTCTCCTTTTACCACATTGGTCACAGGATTTACCCTCCCAATCATTCAGGCCACTTTTGTGCATCTTCCAGCACTGATAGTTACAGATGAGAGAGGTCATTTGGCACACCTAAATTTGCAGATCCAGAAAGATCGTAAAGTTCTCCTCCCCCACTACAACATCCAGTTGTTTTTTTAAATCCCATCCAGGCTTTTGCCTCTATGACTCTTCCTGGATGTCTATTCCATGTGTTGATCAATGTCTGTATGCAGAATTTCCTGATATTGGAACTTGTGTGTCCCTCATCTTACTCTCTCAATTTAATTTAAAGATAATAATCCAGATTTACCTTTTCCATTCCCCTAATTGTATGTTTCAGCACCTCCTCAAGTTGCCTCATTTCCAGGTGGAAAATCCCACATTTCTCTAGTGTTTCCTTAGAATTGTCCATTTATATGAAACAACCAGCATAAAATAATTAATGGTTATTGAGCAAATGGCTTAAAGGAATCAGATACTCTGAACAAAGGGGGTTTTCTCTTTTCCTACCAAAGTGCGATTAAAGCAATCCAAGGATGTACCAGTGGGATTTTTGATTAATATTTAGATTAATTCCACAAGTTAGGCTCTGCTGTTCTGATACCAGGTTAATGCAAGGTGAAATGAGGTCGTCATAGAAATGAATACATGTTGATGTACTGGAGTGTCAGCCTGGATTTTTGTCTTCAAGTCTCTGGACTGGGGCTTGAACCCACAACCTTCTGACTTGGAGGCGAGAGTGCTGCCACTGAGCCACAACTGTCATCTAGTGTAAATTACCATATATTCTTTAACAATCCAATAATGTGTTAAACTCTACAGGGTAAATAATATCTAAAATAGGGAGGGAAGTGTGCTTACTGTGTATAATGGTTTTAAATAATAAGTGCTCTGGTGAATTTTTACAGCCAAATACTGGGAGTGAATTTGTTGTGCATGTCGGTTATATTACACGCGGTACCTGATATTTGCTGCACTGGCCTAATTTGGCACGTGGACTTAGTACTGCATGAGAACTGAAACATGGATCCATACAGGGATTTTGAATAATCCTGGTGGCAACAGGTGTCAGATCATTCTAATCCCCATTAATGGTGCTTGAACTGCTTTACTGCCTCTGGGGATTATATTCATCTGATTTGATTAGTACTTTTGAGTCCTTGTTAGAGGAAGGAGTTGAGCATTTAGGTTCAGAGGCATATAATTCAGATCCTCTCCATCTGATGTTCCAATATTAACATTACACAAGTGAGCAGGGATAAAGCCTTTCCGAGGTTGCCACAGATTTGACTGATGTATGTTGTTTCTTCCCTCCCTTGATTCCCAAGCTGTAGGAAATTGGATTGATGCATGGTAACCTTCACCCCCCTTCCCCTTTCAACTGGCTCTGTGAAGGAAAAGGGAACAAACTATTTAACAAAAATTAATAGAGTAAGGATAAGGGACAAGGTGACAGCCTCACTCTTTCTAGCTCAAAAGTAGTCAGCTAAACCTAAAAGTCAGTTTGGCTCAGTTGGTAGGTCATTGATTCAAGCTCCAGTGCAGCAAGTGAGCAAAACTAGGCAATCTCTTCATTGCAGTACTGAGTGAGCTGGAGGTTGGCCTTGGTGTGTCGCTCTCCTTTATTCTATTTTCATTTTTTCTCCTTGTTTTCCTTCTCCAGGTCAACAGCAACTTGCATTAATATAACGCTTTTAATTAAGAAAAACATCCCAAAGTGCTTCACAATGATGTAATTTTAAAAATTGAGGCTGAGCCAAAGGAGAAGGTATTAGGTGGGTGACCAAATGCTTGGTCACAGAGGTGGGTTTTAAGGAGGGTGTTAAAGAAAGAGATGGAGGAGGAATTTTAGAGTGCGGGGCCTAGACGGCTGAAGGCATGGCAGCCAATGGTGGGGCGAAAGGAGGGATTAATGCACAAGGCCAGTGGAAGAGGAACGGAGAAATTGAAGAGGGGGAATTGTAGGGCTGGAGGAGGTTATAGAAATAAGGAGGTGAGACTATGAAGGGATTAAACCTGAGGATAATTTTAAATGAGACCTGGGAGGACCCGGAGCTAATTTAGGTCAGTGAGGATTGGGTGATAGGTGAGTTGGTATGTGATAAGGTATGAGCAACATAGTTTTAGATGAGCTGAAGTTTGCAGTGCATGGAAAATGGGAGGCCAGCCAGGAGAGCACTGGAATAGTCGAGCCTCCCTCTTCCCCCTCCTTCTCCCTCTTCCCCCTCCTTCTCCCTCTTCCCCCTCCTTCTCCCTCTTCCCCCTCCTTCTCTATGTAAACCATGAAATGAAAGTAAATAGAATCTGAAATGGGATTTTAAAAATAGAAATTGAAAGTTGAAAACTCATTAAAAGGAAAAAGTGAAGAAATACTATAAGAAAATGACTGTGTAAACTTAAATTTAAAGTAGAAATGTACAAGTAACTACTTTAATTAACATCAATTTTCAATGAGGTCAAGTTACTTCATCCTGAGGTGAAATTACTGTTTCAAACTAGGATGTTGGTAAACAAAACTTGTGCAAGGTTTTCAGTTGAGAAAGAATGAATGAACTTGCATTTATTTAGCACCTTTCACGTCCTCAGGATGTCTCAAAGTATTTTTATCCAGTTAAGTGCTTTTGAATGTAGGCCAACATGGTAACTAATTTATGCACAGCAAGGTCCCACAAACAGCAATGAAATAAATGATCAGATCTGTTTTAGTGGTTGTGGTTGAGGGATAAATGTAGATTAGGGCACCTGGAGAACTCCCCATCTCTTTGAATAGCACCATGGAATCTTTTACGCCCTCCTGAGAGGGCAGACAGGGCCTCGATTTAAAGATTCATCTGAAATGTGGCACCTCCGACAATACTGCTCAGTACTGCACAAAGGTACAGCCTGGATTATGCGCTCAAGTCTCTGGAATGCAACTTGAACCCATAACCTTCTAAGTCAAAGGGCAGGAGTGCTACCACGGAGCCCAGGCTGACACCTACATTGTTGAAAAATTCAGCAAAAACCATTTCATTCCTCAGCATCCTTGCCCTTTGTTTCTGTTATATACAGAAAAAGAGTAAATTTCTCAAGATAAGGATTCAGAGTGCATCCAATTTCCAAAGAATTACGAGTATTTTGGCTGTGTCCTTTTTTTAATGGGCTGCCCTTGCATTCTGAATTGTACTTCATTTTATAACAGGATTTTATCTTTTCTTCTCCTCCCCCTTCTCCTTCCCTCTCACTCCTGATAAGTTACTTTAAAAAGCGTGGAAAGACCTGTTCTTCTCAAACCGTTTGTCCTTCAGTGAGGTGCGAACAGAAACGCATGTTCCCTTGGAAATAAAATGGTCACTGTATGCAAAGCTCAATCCACGATAAATCACGACACCATTGCTTGAGACCAACACTTTGTATTGGACAGTGAGTAAATCTGTGTTTATACCACATTTTCTGTAGTGTTCGGAATAGATGGAACATTGTGTAACTTATGTGTATTTTTATAAACTTCAATTGCTGAAGTTTTCATTTAAATCTTAGAATGCAACAGAAAAGATTTAGCCTTTAGTAGCTGCATGCTCTACTCAGCATTCCGCAGTGACTGAGTTCCAAATGGTCTCTTTTGTATTAAACTTAACATAGTTATGTAATGTATACAGAGCTGTCAAGTGACACTCATTATAAGTGAAAATAACTTGGTTTGGTTTAAAAAGTGAACTACTTTGATGTGCATCACTTTGAAAACACATTAAATTAGCTTGCAATCTGTCTAACTCTTAATCATAAAATCTCATGTAACATTTCTCCTGTAGTGATAGTTGATTACATAAAGGGTCACTTTGAGATATTTTAAATAAAGTTGGAAGGCAGAGAGTTCCACTTTTCATTAAATCTGCATTTTTGAGGGGGTTATATATCCTAATTGAGAGTGCAGTCTGTCAACTCCTTTGTAAGCTGATACCTCATTGTTCCCACACACTGTAGAACTTATTGAGATCTCACTTTCAAACAGCAAAAAAACAAGCCTCAACAAATATTCAACATTATACTTGTGATAAAGGAAAGAAGTCCCTTTCTCTGGTTTCCAGAACAAAAACTTGATGTAGACAATGATGCATAAAGTCCCAAATGATAAGCTGGTTATGACTCACGGTGTTACAGCTTTACTAAGTCTGACAAGACAATACTTAAAAAATGTATTTTATATAAAATTAATAAAATAATTGATTCATATTGCTAATAACCAAGTGGTGAGCTAACTCTTAATTGTTATAAGAACATAGGAACAGGAGTTGGCCATTTATGCCCCTCTAGCCTGTTCTGCCATTCAGTTTGATCCTGGCTGATATGTTCCACAACTCCATTTACCTACCATTGATCTATATCCCTTGATACACTTACCTAATAAAAATCTGTCTATCTCCTTCTTGAAAATTTCAATTGACCCTGCGTCCACAGCATTTTGGGGGAAGAGAACACCAGATTTCCACTACCTTGGTGTGAAATAGTGCGTCATGATTTCATTCTTAAATAGCCTAGTTCTAATTTTGAAGTTGTGCCCCCTTGTTCTGGATTTCCCCCACCAGAGAAAATAGCTACTCTATCGAATCCTTTTACACAACTCAATTAGATCATCCATCAACCTTCTAAACCCAAGAGAATACAAGCCAATTCTGTTTCTTCAATCACAATATGTGCGAACAAACTAAAAGCGAAGGTATCAAATTTATGCTCTCTGGTTGCAGAGGGCAAGCAGACAGTAATTGGTAATAATAAGAGACTTTACTGTCAATGTATTTGATGTCAACATTCCCTTTTTTATATTGCAATAAATATTTTTTTGTAGTTCTGTTTTAGCTTTAGGCTTTGAGTGCAGTATTCATGAACTGAGACTTTTATCCATCCTGAATACCTGAATGTGGGCCAGCTTGTTCCTTCCTATTACCCTAGTGTGTAAGTCTGGTCAAGAGCAGCGGACTAATACCAATTTGAAACAAGGGACATTCCTGAAATTTTTGATGAATATACGAACTATCAATGGCAAAGCCATTATATCACTCAAATGTTCTCTCCATTTACTTATTGTGAATGTTTCTCAGCACTTTCACTTTCTCTGGTCAGAGCACCAAGTACTCTCCTAATTTCAGCCAACTGAGTTGCTATGACATCTATTTCCTGTTGGGAATTATGAGTAAATGATTAAAATTTGTGATTTTGTATGTAAAGCTATCGTCTGTTATGCTACTTATGGTGAGAATTGTGCTTTAGAAGTAGGCTTTGCACAGCAAAAGAGTTGGCAGCGCGGAGAGGGAAAATGTCAATGATTCATTTGGCCGCCATAATGTTCTGACTGTGAATAGGTCATAATTGACAGAGTAGTGTAAGGGATAGCTTAGGACTTGAATGTAGTTTAACTTTAAGATGATATAGATAGGTTAATATTACAGTCCAGAGCTGACTAATGGCTGTGGGACATGCAGGTAGATCTGTGAAAATATATTGGAAAGGTGTACAGATACAGTAGGGTTTCACATGTATTTAGATATAGCATTGATTGTATACCTAAAATCTTTTGGTGTAAATCTTGCCTTGCCAGAAATGTGGCCATTATACTTAGATATGGTTGGATTTGAACAGGAAAGTTTAAAGGGAAACAACATCACGGTGGAAATTCAGCATTTATACATTTTTAAAAGACGTGTCACTGAGTGCTTTCCTTTTTTAAAGTGTTTTGAAATTACTGTGAAAAGAGTGACGTAGACCACAGCAAATATTAACAGCTGTGTCATACAACATGAAGAGCTTAAACTGCTGCCCTTCATCTGCTTGATAAATGGAGAGAACTTGCTACCACATGGACTGGTTGAGGTTATTAGCATAGATGCATTTAAGGGGAAGCTAGATAAGTACATGAGGGAGAAAGGAATAGAAGGATATGTTAGTTGGGTGAGATGAAGTAAGGTGGGAGGAGGCTCGGGTGGAATATAAACACTGGCATGGACATGTTGAGCTGAATGACCTGTAAATTCTGTGTAATTCTATGTACTAAAGGAAGATCTGTTTCTTAGGCCTGTGTCCTGAGCTGCTTTCACTGCTGAATGACAAACCTTTTTTTTTCTTAACACTTTTTTTGAAAAAGTCTTTAAGTCAGCATTGGTATTCTGGAATGATGACCCGATTTGAGTTGGGGAAGTTTAATAGTGATTATTGTAATCTGATTTTGAGCTGGGGAAATCCTGCTTTGCATTAAAATATTGGACTTTTCATGAAATGTGTGGCAGATGTAAGCTTAATAATGCAGTGGGATGATGGTCTGAGGTATTTTTTTGACAAAAAAACCTCATTGACCTTTATCCTAGTACAAACTCTCCACTGAGAACTAAAATGTAGTCATAGGTGATTTTAAAAAAAAAAAATGCCGGCTGATTTCTCGGTTTCTTTAACTCTTGATACTTCAGTAGCTGAGATGACCATTCATAGGATGGGACCAAGCAAATTGTGAATGAAGTTAGATGACAAAAATTGCATGACGGTATCCTTGCTGCAATAGCCACCTATATCGGTCAATGTGTATAAAGCACACAGCTGAGATTTAACTTCACGAAAAATATATTGTAAAGGAATTAAAAAGCACGCAACAATTAAATAATTTATATTTGCCTCATCAACAAATATTGGGGAGTTAGCAGGGAATGACTGTCAAAATCTTGTGACTCATCCTGTTCATCCCTCTTGCAAGTTACCAGATGGTCCCTATTGATTGCAGAACCGTATCATAGCGGGAACCAATATCCTGCGGGAGAAAAGGGTAGGATGAGGAGGGGACTTGCTCTATTTGCAATATTGGCCTAGAAAGCTTTTGAATCTGCAGTTGAGGTTGAACTGAAATGGATTCCAGAACTAGGATCTCGAGGCTGACCATTTTCCAGTCATCAGAGTGGAACGAACACTTTTTTTGAGGGGGACATATGTGATGGCGGATGTTTTTTGGTTTGTAGAGAGATCATGTGCAGGCAGCTGCTGCCCTGTTTACCCTTGCCCTCTTGTAGCAGTATTTTACTTCTTGCTACTGATTTTCCCCCAGCTGCCATAACTATATTTCAAATGAAAAGGTCCTTAGAAGAAGAGAAGTAAAATATCCTGTCAATGCATGTAGGTGTATATTCAGAGGTATTTTGTTGTTGCTTGTGGGACCTTGCTGTGCAGAAATTGGCTGCCACGTTTCCTATGTTTTTGTGGATTGTTTCATCTATAAAACCATTGGAAACTTCTGTGAAAGTAGAAGGCTCATGAAATTTAACGCAGAGAAGCTTGAAGTGATTCATTTTGGTATGAAGAATGAGGAGAGGCAATATAAACTAAATGGTACAATTTTAAAGGGAGTACACCTGGGGGTGTACGTACACAAATCTTTTGAAGGTGGCAGGACAAGTTGAGAAGGCTGTTATAAAAGACATCCAGGATCCTTTGCTTTATAAATAGAGGCATAGAGTACAAAAGCAAGGAAGTTAGCTAAAACTTTATAAAACACTGGTTAGACCCCAGCTGGAGTATTGTGTCCAATTCTGGACACCATACTTTAGGAAGGATGGCAAGGCCTTGGAGAGAGTGCAGAGGAGATTTACTAGACTGGTACCAGGGATGCGGGACTTCAGTTATGTGGAATGACTAGAGAAGCTGGAATTGTTCGCCTGAGAGCAGAGAAAGCTAAGGGGAGATTTGATAGAGGTATTCAAAATCGTGATGGAGTAAATAAGGAGAAACTGTTTCCAGTGGCACAAGGGTCGGTAACCAGAGGACACAGATTTAAGGTAATTGGCAAAGGAACCAGAGACGACATGAGGAAAGAAACATTTACGCAGCGAGTTGTAATGATCTGGAATGCACTGCCTGAAAGGATGGTGGAAGCAGATTTAGTAGTAAATTTCAAAAGGGAATTGGATAAATAATTGAAGGGGAAAAATTTGGAGGGCTATGGGGAAAGAGCAGGGGAATGGGACTAATTGGATAGCTCTTTCAAAGAGCCGGCATAGGCATGAAGAGCCGAATGACCTGCTGTGCTGTTGTCATTCTACGATTACTTCTACGATTTATTTTTATTTTAAAGGGGCTGTACTGCTTTAAAACAAAAAAACAGCAAATGTTGGAAATGCACAGCAGATCAGTCAGCATCTGAAAAGATGGGGTTAATATTTTGAGAAAAGGGAAGGGAGCGATTGGGTGTAGACCCTTCAACTGTGCTGAATGATGATTTTGACCTAACTACAGTTTTGTAACCATAAGGCATCAGTACTTTGCTATAGCTTTTCTTTAACAACTGAATTTATTTTTATATCAACTTAAATTATGTATTTTTTCCCACCTTTTGAATATATTTGCTAAATGTGCTGTTCAAGTCAATGCGTGATTGGATAGTTCGGCTGTTTTTAAGAATGCTAAAGTAACGGTTTGGCAACGTTGAAGAAAAATCAGGTCAATAAAATGGATTTTGTTCTGGAAAACCAGATTGTTCAGGTACCAACATGATGAACCTGAACATTTTAAGAGGAAATCACTCTCTAGAAAAGGGCGATGGGGATGGGCAGTTTAGGAGACAGAGGAAAAGGGGGAAGCCTAGGTTGCAAATCTTGCAGGAGATCAGATAACTGAAGTCATAGTGTGTTCAATAGCTCCTTAAAGTGTAGAGTTAATATGTTGCAGTAAGCTTCCTTTTATCAACAATAATCTGTTGTAAGCAAGTTAATATTTAACTAATAAGATTCAAATTAGAAAGGATGCATTTTCTAGTGTAATAGCTGCTACTTGGCAACAGTTGTGATAAAAGTAGCCTACGCCCATGGTTTTTACTAAATGTACTGTTTTTCTAAAATTACAGTACAACAATTGCAGCATTTTCTTGGTGCACAATACCAGCACAATGATATCTTCAATCTACGCATTTAAAGTAGAACAAAGGTGCCATTAAAATCTACATTCCATTTTCAAGTTTTATGTTCAACTTAACCCCATGTCCCTCCCTGGGTGAGTAAGCACCTGCTCCAAATTTGAGACTGTGCCATGCTCTCTCCTGAAACCAACCATTTTAAGGATCCCCAAGAGTAGCTACGGTGCGTTTCCCTCTCATTCTTCCTCCATAAATTTCAGCTTATCTAAAACTCTGCTGCCCATATTCTATCCTGCACCAAGTTCTGCTTGTCTATCATCCTGTTCCCCCGCACATTGGGCTCGATTTTCCAGGGAAATTGGGGGCGGGGGGGGGGCTCCAAAAATCGGGGAAATCCCGTTTGGGTTCGGAGCCCAGTTCCAACCCGCAGACTTCCGGGTTCCCCATTGACGCGTCTGGGTGCGCCTGCGTCCAGTACGTGGAAGTCCCACTGGCAATTAAAGCCGGTGGGATGATCACTTACATAGTTGTTGAGGTAGTTTAAGCACTTGATTTTCTCCACATTTTGGCAGGGGTGCAATTTTGAAGCATCCTCAGCGCGTTTCCCGTGCTGTGGGAAATATTCCCTGTTGCAACAAACGTGTTTCAGCCAACAGCCAGTGGAAGATTCAAATGCTTATTTGACAGAAGGGAAGAAAAACTCACTTATTGTAGCAGGGCACTCTGTTAACATGGAAACATAGAAAAATAGGAGCAAGAATAGGCCATTCGGCCCTTTGGGCCTGCTCCGCTATTCAAAATGATCATGGCTGATCGTCTTACTCAGTACCCTGTTCCCGCTTTTTCCCCATATCCTTTGATCCCTTTAGCATTAAAAAATATATCTATCTCCTTCTTGAATACATCTAATGACTTGGCCTCCACTGCCTTCTGTGGTAGAGAATTCCACAGGTTCACCACCCTCTGAGTGAAGAAATTTCTCCTCATCTCTGTTCTAAATGGTATACCCATATCCTGAGACTGTGACCCCTGGTTCTGGACTCCCCAGCCATCGGGAACATCCTCCCTGCATCTAGTCTGTCTAGTCCTGTTAGAATTTTATATGTTTCGATGCGATCACCTCCCATTCTTCAGACAAAGTTTTGGCTGCAAGATCTTTGTGTTTGCACTCAAAATTCTTACTTTCCACTCAAAATTCTGCAGTTCGCACATATTTAACTACTTTGCGGACCCTGTCAAACACGCACTGTGAGGATTGGGGGCGCCATAGCTGCATTCACCATCACATCCGAGGACGAGCAACATCACCAGCCTCGCCAGGCATGGCGTCCACCTCTGCCACATGGAGTTCCATAACGCAGTGCTGCGCCACAGGCACCTGCACAAGAGCACAGAGGGCAACAACAGCGAGAGCGACATCGCAGGAGGCACTACCCTCACCACAGGGTCTACAGACCGAGGCTCAGCTTCCTGGACCTCTCCGAAGAGCAGTGCACACAGAGGCTCAGAGTCAGTCGTCAGGTAGTCGCAGACATCTGCAGCCTCCTTCATGCCGAGCTGCTCCTGGCTGGACCGAGCAGCATCTCCTTGCCTGTTGCTGTCAAAGTCACCACTGCCCTCAACTTCTTAGCCTCCGGATCACTCCAGGGTGTCACCGAGGACATCGCCGGGATGTCTGTCGTCTGCACACGAGTGCATAAGGCAGGTCACCGATGGCTTGTTTCGCAGGGCCTCGCAGTACGTCAACTTCCCCATGGATGACCTCAGCCAGACTGAGAGGGCAGTGGGATTCCACTCTGTGGCTAGCTTCCCATGGGTGCAGGGTGTAATCGATTGCACCTATATAGCTATACGAGCACCTCCACACGAGCCAGGACTGTTCATCAACAGGAAGGGGTATTGCTCCATCAACACTTGGCTCGTTTGTGACCACCGCAAAAGATTCCTTCATGTGTGCGCCAGATTCCCTGGCAGCTGCCATGATTCCTTCATCCTCCAGGAATCCAACATCCCGCCCCTCTTTCACGCACTGAACACCCTTAGGGGCTGGCTCCTCGGGGACAAGGGATATCCCCTGCACACGTGGCTCGTGACACCCCTGAGGAATCCAATCACCGAGCAACAGCATCAATACAACGACAGCCACATCGCCACCAGGTCTACAGTTGAGCATGCTACAGGGCTGCTCAAGATGCAATTTAGGTGCCTTGATTGTTTTGGGGGAGTGCTTCAATACGCACCAGACACAATGGGATGCATTATAGTCATGTGTTGTGCCCTGCGCAACATGACACAGCAGAGAGGAGTGCTACTTGAGGAGGCCTCATCCACATCTGCCACCCACCTTGAAAGGGGAGGAGCAGGAGCAAACCATGGGCAGAGCAGCAGCTTAACTGGCTACTCGTGAGGCCAGGGAGTCACTGATGTGTGAATGGTTCTCCTGCCATCAGAGTGTGAAGAGTCCAGTCCTCACACCACCTGAATAGAGCAGTAGAACAGTGCCCACACCAGCAACCCCCACCACCCCTTTCTGCACAAAACAGGCCTGTAACTACACTTACACCCACTGTAGAGTGACCTGATGGGTGGCATCAAATGTTGCCATTCATGGTGAACCTGGTGAAAGGGCCCTATTACAGAAGCCAGTCAAGAATGTCCAAGACATGGTAGTAGTGGTGACAATAATAATATTTAATGTGAGTTTAACAAAAAGCTAATATAAATTTTTTTTTAAATGACCAACCATCAAACACCTTGTGCATAAACTTCCTGCTTACAAAACCTTTGCCTTTTTCTTCCGACTACTTCTACGTGGTGCATCCCCTGTGGCTGCAGCAGGGGTAGTGGCAGGTTGCTCTTGTTCATGCCCTGACTGATTAAATGCTTTGGGCCTATGCCCTCTAGGTTTTGGTGCCTGTGAGGGCCCCTCCAAAGACTGCTCCACCTGCTCCTGTGCAGGGGCAGACTCGGCCACCTGGAGAGGAGGCAGCATTGCAGGTACTGGTTGAGAGGGGGGCTACGGGTGAGACGAGGGAGCGCTTTGATTGGCGCCCCCACTCCCATGTCCCCTTTCGTCATCATCCCTCCCCTAGGCCAGGCCCACATCACTCCTACCACTCTGCTGGACAACAGTTTGGAGGACATGTGTGAAGCCTTGGAAGGCCAGTGCTAGTGTATCTGCCCGCCTGTTTAAGGCGGCTGAATGTTGTTCACTGAGTCTGAACGGCCATTATTAGGGCCTGAATGGACTCATTTGTGAGCCGTGCTTGAAGCTCAATGGAGGCTAGCCGCCTCTCCATTGCGGACATTCCTGCTCTTACCCGTGATAATATCTGAGTTGCTCACATCCCTGTGACACTATCTGAGATTCCCTCCCGTACCTGTGCCACCATTCCACTCATGCAGGAGTTGGACACCTCCATCCTCTGCGCTATTGTGGAGATTGTGCGTGGCACCTGTTCCAGCATCTCACAAATGTGCTGCTGTCCCTCGATCATTCTCCTTTTAAAGGACAGCCCCCAGGGTTCAGCATCTGCGTCCAGCTGAACAGAGCCTGGAGAGGAGCGCTCCCACCAACGCAGACTCTCTGCAGTTGCCCCTGCCACCAGTGTCTGCTCGTGCTCATGTGTGGTAACTCACCAGGTGCCAACCCAACTAACTGAGGACTGGGACCCACCGAGGTGTGAGTATCTGTGCGGGTGGATGGCTCGCTCAGATGTGACGGTGCACCCTCAGAGGCCAGCAGGTCCTCCTGAGGAATCACCCTCTGCTGTCTGCTCGCTGCGTAGCTGTTGGGCAGCAAACCTGGAAGCCACGTTAAGTGGCTCCAATTGACTTGTGATCGCGTGGGAAACGGAAATGTTGCCATCCCACCTCCGTGCTAATATCTGGGCCATCGGCTCCCGGACCTCAACACTTCAAGTTTAAAATTCTCGCCGTGTTTAAATCCATTCATGGCCTTGGTCTCGCCTCATCCCTAAGATCTTCATGTCCTAAAAAAAATACCAACCTAGAACTCTCCATTCCTCTGACTTTGGCCTTTTGTGCATCTTTCGCCCCACCATTAGCGGCCGTGACTTCAGCCGCCTAGCCACCGTATTCTGGATTTCCTTCCCTTCGCTTCCACCTCCTTCTGCTCTTTTAAATCTTTCTGAAAACCCACCTCTTTGATCAAGCTTTTGGTCATCTCAATAATATCTCCTTCTTTGGCTCGGTGTCTACTCTTTTGATCACACCTCTGCAAAGCGCCTTGAAACATTGTTCTGTGTTAAAGGCGTTACAAAAATTCAAATTGTTGTTGTGAATTGAAATCAGTCAAAGGATGACTCATGTCACACGTCAAGATAAGATTGCAACTGTTTCCGGTGCACAATGTCCAACAGTTTTTCGTGTCCCACCATCACAGTACAGGTAAATGGCTGGAGCCAGAACAAAAAAAGAAAACATCTAGAGTTCTGAGAGTCTGGTGGTGACCCTCATAAAAATGGTTTCCATGAACTGTGTAAATAATTGTAGATTGTCAATTAGCTTGACTGTACCTAAAACGTAACTGGCTTGCTTTTTGAGAGTTTTAGCGATGTTCAAAGTAAAAATTGATTTTCTCAAATGTACTTGTGTTTTTCAAGTCTAGTTTTTTCCACTGATTATCTTCTGCGTTATACACTTGAAGGGGGATTTATAACCATCATGTGCAGTAACTGAATAGGATGAGTGTCACAGATGTTGGTCAATTGTAACCCAACCTTCAAGATCGTGCACGTTAATATGAAAATACATTAAAAATGGCACAATGATTGGGAGTGGGTGTAGACATAGTCATAGTGAACATGGTGCAGGCAGTAAACTAACTTTATTTTATAATGGCCACCTTTCAGGGTATTGAAGTGGAGTTAGTGCTTTGCGCAGACATTTGGCAGGGTAATTGCGAACGTGAGAATATTTTTTCTACTCTATCACTTTTTTTCTTTTTGTATGTCTGATTTTTGTTTCCTGTGTTGATTTGCATAACAGCTTTGTTGAGATTTTGAGTCGCTATAAAAATCTTGAAAATACCCCCTTTTTTTGCAGTATGTAACATGACATGTAAATGGCACAAATGGTGCTCAAGCTGTTAACAAGTCATTTAATGCTGGCTCTTCAAATCCCGCAGGGATTGATTTGACCTGAGCAGTTTTTCATTATTTTACCAAAGAAGGAGGTTATTCAGTAGAAGTGAAAATGTTACTCTGTTATCCAGACTCTGAAATGAGTGCAAGGGCCTCTGATGTCTCACAGCCTGACTTCAACAGGATTTATTGGGCTAAACAGCAGTTCCTTTGCTGAATGGCTGAACATGGAAAGCTACCTATCTGAATGAGATTTTTTGATTCCTCTCCATTGAGTTTGAATATTGTGATCACAATCAAATTTTCATGTGGTTTTAATGTAATGGATTTGATTTTCTACAGAGAGCCCAATATTATTTTTTTAAACTGCGCTTTCCCTCAATAAAAGCGCTTGTAGTTAAAGTCGATAAGTCCTTTTTTTTTCCCCCCTCTTTTTTATATGTGTCATTTTTGGGAGGCAGTCTTTGCACAGGCTTTGCACAGGCTTATGTCTGCTCTGATCAGCCACTAGGAGGTGTCTGACAGCAGTCTTGGGGTAAATGGCCCTCTAATTTTTCCCTTCGTTCTCTGCCTGTGAGTCTGTGTACCTCGCGCACCTCTGTTCAATGCTTCCCTTTGACAACTCACCCAAGATGGGAGAGTGCAGGCATCCTGCCACTCTTTGGCACAGTGCATTGGTGCTGGAGTGGACTATATTGCCATGTCGAGGGCAGAGTTGCAATGTTTCGTATTAAATTGCAAATTATTTGGGGGTTCCTTTTTTGGGGGCCGGGGAGGTGGGTGAAAGTGAAGAGAAGAATTTGTACCTTCCCACAGTGTCAATCCTCCAACTGAGAAGTATAAACAATTCAAAAAATTGATTAGAAATAAAACCTATCGCTGAATTTTCAAAAAATTGTTATTAATGGTTTAGTTATTGCGGGATTTCTGTGAAATTAACAAAGACACAGAAGAAATACGAAAATGACTTTTTATGGTACTGGCCAGACATAAAGGAGAATTTGTAATCTGTCAGTGCCTGATGAGTATCAACAATGCATCCTATCACTTTCTGCGTTGCTGGGGTTATTTATTTATGTATGTTGTCAAATGTGACTGGTGGTGATACATTCAGCATGAGGGAAGTGTATGAATTTACTTCTAGGTGAAAGATAAAAGGTTGTGTGTGTGTGTGTGTGTGTGTGTGTGTGTGTGTGTGTGTACACAATTGTAATACGTGTTCTGAACTATATTTACTTGTTTGTTGCAATGTCATTTCTCCATAAATGTTACCAGAAAGAGGTATTATCTTTTTGCTTGGGGAAGTAAACAAGCACACTGTCATGAGGACACCATTTATTAATACATCACGACCAGGTGTTTGACAAAGAAAAAAGCTTACCAGATACCTTTTTGATTTAAAAACACTTACTTGGATTAATAGAATATTGTTATTTTAACTCTGCACCTTTCCTACGTGCTGATCCCCCCCCTACCCCACCGGAAAAAAACAATTTTAAATGTCTGTTTATAAAACCAGGAAATTTGTGTTCTGTCTAATCTCCCCGATCAGTTGTTTTCTTCCTACCTACAAGGGCTGTTTTCTTTTGCAAATGCGCCTAGTCAACCAACATGAAAACCAAGATGAACAACAATTTTAAAATGAAAAACAATGATGCGAGGAGTTAAATGCCACAGAGATTGCAAGCAATCTGTTGTGATGCTATATTATCAAGACAACACTGCAACAACAACTTACATTTATATAGCATCTTTAACATAGTAAAATATCCCAGGAGCATCATCGAACAAAATTTGACACCAAGCTACATAAGGAGTTATTTGGACAGGTAATCAAAAACTTGGTCAAAGGGGTAGGTTTTAAGGAGTCTCTTAAAGTAGGAGAGAGAGGCAGAGAGCTTTAGGGAGGGAATTCCTAAATGGAATAAGGAAAATATTGTGTCAAGCTATCTTTATGTTTAGTTAGAACCTCCATTATCTTCCATTCTGATTATCCATCAGCAGTTTCACAGGATAAAGCCTTTTGCACCTCATTGCACAGCTTTTATTAAAAGAAAATGCTGGAAATACACAGCAGGCTCAGTCAACGTATGTGACGAGAAGACAGATTACGAAATTTTGGGTGTGTACTGTTCATCAAACCTGAAGACAAGTATCGTTTTAGCACGCTTGGGAAAATAGGGAGAAAAAGGAGGGAGCAGGAGAGAACCAACAAGATACACCAATCACCGAGAGGGAGTTATGGCAGATAGTGGAGGTCCTATGTGGAGCTGCAGCACGGTTCACAAGATTGTTTTCTTTTGTGAGTAGGTTTTTTTTTGTTCTTAAATGCGTAGAGATTTTTTTTTTAACGGAGTTGATCTCTACTTGGATAAGTAGTCAATGTCACTTCAGAAATAATGAAGTAAAAGTTGAAGTCATCTAGTGTAATGAATTATGCTTTATAAATCTGTTAGGGAAACTTATCATTGGAAGAACTTCATTATTGTGTGAGTCATGGAATCATGCAGTCGTTCCCAACGATTAGGAGATGAAATGTGGTGAGAAGTAGGCACAAGTTCTGCCTGTTACTCATTATTTACCATGAGCATATTGCATTCAGATTAATTGTTTGTTTATATGTTCAGCCTGAAGGAGTCCTTGACCATTTTGTGTCTCCATTTCTTTTTTATGGCATTCCATTTCTGATGTAAACAAGCCATCAAGAGAACAATTAGGATCAAGCAAAAGTTAAAGCCCAATATTTGAGTCAGTAAAATCATTTCTTCACACTAAGTTTTTTTTTCAATTAAAGTGTACTTCCAGTGACCCAAGATGCTCTTTTGTGGTCTGCTTACATTAATGAGTCACATAACATAACGGAAGTCCCAGATGTGTTAATATCTTAATGAGGAGTGTAAGTTAATGTCCCCTTAATTTGATAGCACATGTGGTTTTGGCAGTCAGGTTTTCCTATTGCAGTAACTGTCAACTAAGAATATTATCCTACAGCATTATTGCAGCTTATTCTACTACAAAAAAAATAATTGGGGTTTAAGAATGGTGACACCAATTCTACCCCTGCCACTACCACTGACTCCAAGGCTGTTGTTGTACTATCCATCGGAACATGGGAACAAGAGTAGGCCATTCAGCCCCTCAAGGCTGCTCCGCCATTTAATCAGATCATGGCTGATCTGTACCTCAACTCCTTTTACCCGCCTTAGCTCGATATCCCTTGAAAACCTTGCCTAACAAAACTGCTTTTGTGAAGACCCACAGAAAAAACAGATAAGAGTCTTTAACTTCTTCCAGACCAAGTTCCATACATAATTATGTCTGTAGAACAAAATGAATTTGATAAAAACAAGTGACGATATTACAAGTCAGCAACTGCAACAGGAATTTGCTTATCTTATTTCTCCCTCCAAGTACTGAATGAATCATGATGTGGAGATGCCGGTGATGGACTGGGGTTGACAATTGTAAACAATTTTACAACACCAAGTTATAGTCCA
This sequence comes from Heptranchias perlo, assembly GCF_035084215.1. Classification (NCBI taxonomy): domain Eukaryota; kingdom Metazoa; phylum Chordata; class Chondrichthyes; order Hexanchiformes; family Hexanchidae; genus Heptranchias; species Heptranchias perlo. Next base: position 14,482,822 of record NC_090332.1, on the reverse strand, counting down.
GCAATTTTATTTTAAATTCACAAGCTTTCGGAGACTTCCTCCTTCCTCAGGTAAATGTTTACCTGAGGAAGGAGGAAGTCTCCGAAAGCTTGTGAATTTAAAATAAAATTGCTGGACTATAACTTGGTGTTGTAAAATTGAATGAATCATAACTTTCTACAACTACAACTGAACATAAACAAAACAGAAGCCACCCTGTTTGGTTCTCATCAGCACTTACATATCTCTGGTCCTAACTCCACCAACCTATCTGGCTGCTCGTTCAGGCTGAGCCTGATTAAGACACATTCTCAATGTTCTGCCTGCTTTCTGTTTTACAGCTAGTCCATTTCAGATCCTGCCTCGTTCCATTTCTGCTCCTCTCCACCTGGCAAAAACTATATTTTCATCACCTCGAGGAGCTATTTCTCCAATTTTCTCCTCGCTGGTCTCCACCCTTTATAAACACCAGCCTATCCAAACTGTGCAGATTGGGTACTGCCCTGCACACCCATCAAACCCTCTCTTCCTGAGCCTTAGGGACTGGACTTCAAGATTGTTTTCAAATCACTCTGTGGCCTCAAACCAGCCTAATTGAGTAATCTCTAGCCATACATCCTAGCTATCATTTTCCATTCCATTGTTCTCCTGCCTTGTAACCTCCACCATCAGAGGCCAAACTTCCAACAATGATGCTGCTGTCTTCTGGAACTTTTCTCCACTTTGTCTTGCTACCTTTTTCTCAGCCTTAAAAATCACCCATTTAAAAAGAAATCTATTACCAGCCATGAATTCATATTGCCCCTTCTTTAATTTCCTTATTTCCTGCTTTTTTTTCCCCTTTTCTAAAGCACTGATGTTTTTCTATTCTAAATGTAGGTCAGTTGTTGTCACGTTAACCCTTGAAACATGAGTTCTGAGGTTCAGGTTAAGCCCAATAACTGCTCAAGGTACAAACGCAGTTTTCAAACTGAATGAAGTCATAACATAAAGACTTGTAATAAACTAGTAGGAAGACTCCCATCACATACTATGTGCTGTGCCTCTACACTTTGCCAAAACAAAGTTACTGCTGTTGATTCAGTTCCGTGCCTAGTCACGTTGAGTGCATTTTTTGCTTTGTTTTTCCAACGAAGTTTGAAGTTTTGATCATGAACGGTTTTTAATTTTTGACCAAAATTGTTTGCAGCTGACCTTCACCCAATTTTTGACCTATATTCAGAACCCCCTCCCCCGCTCCTGAAAATCAGAAAGCCTCTCATTAGCCCTTCTATACAAGGTTACAAGGTTGTTTCCAGTTCATAACCAAATAGCCTGAGAAGCATCCTAGTACAGGGATATTCACTTTGTTTTGGTGATCGCTTCAAAAAGACTAGAAACTTTCAGTAAATGATCAGTAATTTTTTTCATCCTTCTGTACAAGTTCTGTTTCCTGTTTCAGTATGTTACAATATTACCTTAAATTTATTATTCCTATCTTTGCAAAATAAAGTCTACTACTAATAATTAGTCACTTTCTACTCTAAAGATTTGAATCATTCAATAATTTGAATTAATTATTTATATAGTGCACATTTATGTAGTGCCTTTAATGTAGGAAAAGATTCCAATAGTACTTCACAGAAGCATAATCCAAAAAAAAGGTATAGAGCCACATATAAGATATTAGGGGCGGTCACCAAAAGATTGGTCATAGAGGTAGGTTTTAAGCAGCACCTTAAAGCAGGAGAGAGAAGTAGAGAAGCAGAGAGGTTTAGGGAGGGAATTCCAGAGCTTGGGGCCTAGGCAGTAGAAGGCGTGGCTGCCAACGGTGAAGCAATTAAAATCGGGGATGCGCAAGAGGCAAAAATTGGAGGAGCGCAGAGATCTCTGAGGATTGTGGGGCTGGAGGAAGTTAGAGATAGGGAGGCTCGAGGACCTGGAAGGATTTGAAAACAAGGACAAGAATTTTAAAATCGAGGCGTTGCCAGACTGGGAGCCAATGTAGGCCAGTGAGCACAGGGGTGATGGGTGAACGAGACTTTGTGCGAATTAGGATACTGGCAGTAGAGTTTTGGATGAGCTCAAGTTTATGGAGGGTGGAAGACTGGAGGCTGGCCAGGAGAGCATTGGAACAGTCAAGTTAAGAGGTAAAAGGCATGGATGAGGGTTCCAGCAGCAGATGAGCTGAGGCAGGGGGAGAGATGGCCAATGTGACTGAGGTGGAAGTAGACAAGGCCAGAGTCAGTGGAATTATGATTTTGGGGGGTGCGTAGTATGGCTGAAGAAGATTACAGAACAAAGTGGGAATTTTGTGCTAAATTAGTGCCAAATAATTTGAATAAAGTAACTTTCAATTAAAATGAGACTATAATACATCTATCCACATTTAATCCCATTTATCATTCTCCAGTCCATTTTAATTGATGGAGAATTCTTTGAATGCACTTACATTCTTCCCGGTGTGAGAGAGAATAGTTTACAGACATTACAAAAGTATCTCAACAGTAATGCTGTGGGTGAGAAACTTTACATTTCAAACAATGGCCACTTTTAAGAGTATTTTTGAGGTGTTTGTTTTTTACTTAAGTTTACAAAATATTTGAATAAGTATTTTGAAATCTGTTTTGCTGTGTTGTGAAGAAATCTAGCTTTTGCAAGTACATTATTTCACCGCCGAGGGGCAGGGGTGAGGGGGTGATACAATTGCTTCTGTGCCTTACGATGAGTTCTGGAAATTATGAAATCATTTGTAGCCAGGTTGTATTTTGTAGCTGTGCTATAAAAATTTCCAGTGTGTTTGTGGCTCAAATTTGCTTTTTTTTTTAAAAAGAAAAATTGAGATGAGCCAAAATTCTCTGGAAAGAAATTATAGCACATTAACATTACACAAATTGGCCATAGTGACATCCTCATTCCCAGAATCTATTGCATTTATTCACCCCCCTCTGAGGTCAGTAAATCCATCTTTGACTGATACATCTGGTAAGGAATCAGATGGTGTGCTGGCTAAGAATTTTGTTAAAAAGCAGCATCAAACTCTGTCTAAATTAATAAACTTTAAGGTGCTGCTAAAATAATTGGGTGTCTGAGCAAATATTCTTTTTGTATAAATATGTTCTTACTGATTGCATGCCTGTTAATTGTCATATATGGTGCATTGATGGCAATATAAATAGCATTATTGCTAGGATGAAGTGCAAAATAAAGCTTTTATTTAGCAAATGAGGTGCTTCATTTTTTTAAAAAATGAAGTGGCTATGTAATGCACTGACATGTATATATTGTTACTCTAGTTTCTCTGGATATGTTTCTCTAGTGCCCTGAATTCACCAGAAGTATTCCTGGTCAAAATGCCAAATTATTAAAGGTTATAAAACCGTAAAATCTCTATCTTTCAATATACTAAATAAAACCTATTCATTGAGCTAATTTTGTTCTTATGTTTAAAAAGGGTATAATTTTCTTTTATAGTGTAATAATACAGCCACAGTAATTGCTGTGCACTCCACCCTGCTCCTCAAACCCTCCATTGTGATTATCTTGTTCTAAGGCTGCTGGACTTTGGTTCCTAACTATTTAAAGTTATAGCTTATTTTATGCTCATTTGGGGAATATTCACAATATCAATTAACAGGCAAAATGCTTGCAACACCAGGGCTGTCATAAATTATATATTCCTTACCATTTATTCCATTAAGGGTTTTGTAACAACTCTTCTGCAAAGAAATCATATCAGGTAACTCATATAAGTGGAAAAGAAAAATCAGGTGTCCAGGACTGACTTGGGGAAACCTAGAAAATAGGACCCCTTGAAACATATATAGATGTTGGTAGAAAGAACACAAGGACAAGCTGCTGTATGACAATTGTGTTGGGGTGGGAGGGGGGTTCTTCTAAAATTACCTTTTTAAGTGGGAATGAGAGGATGTTAAGACAGTTTGAGGAAGAGAGCTGCCGGACAGTTGGGTGGGAGTTGCAAGACAGGTGCTATAAAAGAAGTGCACTTGGGAGAATATGACTAGAACAGTTGTTTTTAAACTTCTTATACATTGGGACCCACTGCAAGTATTGATGCAGTCCTGGGGATCCCCTGTCCTAACTTCTGAAAGATATTGTTAGCTATCCACACTATACTGTTGTTGCAGGAAAAATATTTTAATAGGATTGAACAACAGAACAATTATGTCAAAAATACCAAAAAAAACTAAGAACTCTGGTGACCTCTGGGTCCATCGTTTGAAGATCCATGGGCTAAAAGAAAAAAAAGACAGAAAAATTAGAAATTAATGGAAACAACAGTCAAGAAGAAATAACCTGAAGTATCAGAGAGGCAGCTGAAAGTAAAAACTAAGGGGAACTGTGTGGGAAAGACATAAATTTGGGAGTGTATAGGAGAAAGAGAATGAAGAAGTTGATGAGAAATAGTAGAAATGTGTCGCGTTGAGAAAATAAGTACAACTACCGGGAAGACAGCTGAAGAGGAAACCAAAGGGAACTGTGAGAAGAAAGTAGACCCAAGTTTAAAAAAACATTGAACAGCCATTGGAATGGACGAGGGTTAGGGGACATAGCAGATGATCAGGAATGAAGAGGGATAAACTGTGAAGGAGGCATTTTTAAAATGAACTTTTCAGTGTTGCCCTTCTTTCACTGGTCTCTTGTTTTTGTAAAGCAAGCAGCAGCCAGAGGCACCTAAGCAGAGATAATAGTTCATAAAATGACAGAGAAGCTCCAGAATAATGAAAGAGCAGTGATTTGTCTTTTCAGGAATTTGAGAGTAAGGATATCAGGCACAGAGTTCATTGTAATGTTTGCTAACTGTTGAGTGCATTGTCCTTCCAGCTGGTATGTATAACTGGTTTCATTCATCTGACGAAGGAGATAATCTCCGAAAGCTTATGATTTTAAAATAAATTTGTTGGACTATAACCTGGTGTTGTAAGATTCCTGGTATGTATAAGTATGCTTTTTGCTGGGCTTGTACTGCTATTGTCCCAATTAGAGGATAAACTTATTGTGGGAGATAATTCTCTCTTTTTTTCACAACTTTTTTTTTAAAAGTAAGAACATAATACATTCAGCTAATACCAAAATAAATTACCTTGACATTTGTTATCAATAATTACATTTTGTTTATATTTTTCATAATTCTTAACCAAACGGGATTTAATTTGCTGCTAATATCCTGTGCTTTTGAATGAGGTGTAATTATAGCTGCTACAGTTCTGTGAAATAGACTGTCATAACAGCCTGTTCTAAATTCAGATGCATCTGAATATCTTTCCTCATCAGTTTTTATTAAAATATATATGCATATTTCACCATATTGGATTCTTCAGGAGGTTGAAATACTGTAATAAATTATGATGGAAAATGCTATTTTTTATAAGAGCCTTTCAAAGTACATGGGAGAATTTCCTATCAATATTAATTTTAGATCTAAAATGGCACCACTTAAGTTACTTTGGACATTGATCATGCATAAATTTAACTGCCTGGAATTTAGAAGAATGAAGGGTGATCTCATTGAAACATGTAAGATTCTAAGAGGGCTTGACAGGGTAGATGCTGAGAGGATGTTTCCCTTGGCTAGAGAATCTAGAACTAGGGGACATAGTTTCAAGATAAGGGGTTGGACATTTAGGACTGAGATGAGGAGGAATTTCTTCACTCAGAGGCTCGTGAATATTTGGAATTCTCTACCCCAGAGTATATTCAAGACTGAGATCGATAGATTTTTGGACTGTAAGGGAATCCAGGGATATGGGGATTGGACGGGAAAGTGGAGTTGAGGTCCATGTTGTTATTGAATGGCGGAGCAGGCTTGAGGGGCCGTATGGCCTACTCCTGCTCCTATTTCTTATGTTCTTATGGCTCTGTATGTATAAGGTATTTTCAAAATGTCTTTGTAAACCAGCCTCCTTGAACTGTGAGTTATACACTAATGTTTCTTCAATGTGTCTTGTCATTGTTGCATTGTAGCAGAGGAAATGCTGATATCTAATGTCCGGTAGATAACTTGTCTGAAAAGCATGTTAAGTGAGAGTGCTGATGATCTTGCTCCACTCAGGCAGTGGAAAACTGAAAGATAAAAGCTGTAGCTTTAGGATTTCTCGACCTAATAACTGATTTCACAGCCGTCACCACAATGTGCTTGTTTTATAGCTGATGTCAGCGCCATTGGGGAGTATCAAACATCTCTGTGTGGGGTTTTTTTTGCAGGAGTCTTAAAGATTTTCTGGCTTGCGGCCGTGATCTTGTGATCAAATTCAAAACATTGCAGCCGCTCCAGTGAAAAATGTAAACCAGATGAATGACAAAGTCTGTAGTGGCTCCGCAGATGTGCTGCACTGATTGCTTCTTAATACTTTAACAAACCCAACTAGAAGTGTTCAGTATGTAAATGCATGCAGGTTATTTTAATCTGCAGGAATCTGATTCAGAACAATAAATCCAAAGACTGAGTCTTGGTCGTTTTTTTTTGTGACTGTCCATTTATGTGGCTATCTACTGGACCGGCAGAAGGAATCTGGCCTTGTTCAACAAGTGTGCACACTGCATTTAAGTGTTGACCACATGAACAATTTGTCATCCCCTAAACAGGATTTTTTTTTTAAAAAGCCTAGCTTTTGTTATTTTGAAATCCAACACGTTGGAAGTAATAAAACTGGACTAGACTGGTTCTGGTTTTCCAGGCAGATTGGATACTGTAATGCAGACTGTCCAGCAAGATTTCTCTTGTTGCTTCACCTGGATATTGCCCTACTAGTGATCCAGAACATTAGGCTGAATTTTCATCTTGTGGTACATTTTCAAGTGCAAATTATGTCAGCTAATTTGATCTTTGTACCAACAAATGTCGATACAGGGGTGCACACTGCCATCACTTGTTCTGGTTAAATAATTTTTGCCAGGTGCTCAATAAGCAAAAGTTTGAGGTGATTGACACAGTATCATTACAGCACCAATTATGTCATTGTTTTAAAAAAATATATATTTTTGAATATCTCTGAAAAGAAACTGAAGTAGTTATGCACAAAACAATGTTAAAATGATGAAGATGCCTGCGGCAGTGACCATCAAACTTTTGTATTCATATCAGCAGTGCAGTTCTGTGGGTAAAGGTACTGCCCCACCATGGGCACCACTGGCTATAACTGCTTTCTCCGCTACATGGGGTATTGTATCTGGTAAGCCAGCAATAATTAATTGGCTGTGAAGTGCTTACGGACGTAATGAAAGGCGCTGAATAAATGCAAGTTCTTCTTCAGTAATATATTTTTAATTTTGAAAAATGTGTACTTGAGAGAAATGGCCTTCGAAGCCCTTACGTGGTACTCCATGTGGTATTCTTTCTGGCATCTGTGAGCAAGATGCTCGCTGAAATCTCATTTGTACCAAGATTATATTGGTTTTTTGTGCCATGTTGGCAAACATTGATGAAACTATTGTTGCACCCGGGTGCAAATTGGGCAAAATTGTGGCTGAATTTGTGCGCTTGCCTCTTGTCTTTTTAAATAAAAACAAGCTCCTCTTTAATGAATATCTCAAGTAGACTGGAGATGTAAGAAGGTTTTTATTTGAATTTGACCCAACTACATATTACAGAATGAGAAATGAAAGATAGTGTGGCTTTAACAAATCAGTTTATCCTTTTGTAAGAAAACTGTCTTGTGCTGCAGTACTAATCAGATATTCAAATTTAGGAGCTATTAGTGTTTTGAGAATTGTGTGCATAATTTATCATCATTTATCTATTTGTGTTTTTAAACATTATTAAATCACATTCTTTTGTGAAAGAGCAAAACCTTTTAATTTTACAGTTGATTAATTTGAGCATTGTACTGCCAATAACTCATTTATACAGGCTGTTACTTTCAGTACTGAAGGTGATGTGATCTACTGACTTCCTAGGCACAGATTCTTATCTCGCCCAAAGCACAAGCAGCGTTATCGCAAAAAGACTTCCTGTAGTGTTTGCTCAGAGCTTCAGTTAAGTGATAAACATACAAATATATCACTGAAAGGAAACAAATTGGAACTCATCCTTTAACTACGTTCTGTTTAATAGGATATGGCTGCCATAAAGAACTTTCTTTCCAATAGTGTTGTTCTAGGGTCATGTATAGTTCAGCTGTGGAGGTAAAAAGATTCTGGAACTTTTGTTCTTATGTAGGCTGCAGCGCACTGACCTTTGTGATTCATATTTGAAATTAATTAGACTCAAATTAAAAAAGCATAAGACACTTAATAGATTTTGAAATTCTTAATTTTAGCTAAATTTGAGGACAAAAGCGATGGGGGTATCGGCCATATTTGAAGTATTTTGAAGATGACTGGCATTTTTGCATTCATTTTTTAAAAATACAACCCTACAGGAATAGTGCTAATGTAGCAATGGTTTTTGACTTTATATAGTTCTGTTGTTTTACGTTACGTTTGGCAGCTTAAAAAAAAGGCAATCACAAGCCACAGGTTTAAACAGAAAGTGTTACTTTGTATGAATGTACTGCAGTATGTATTCAAGAATGCAGCAGGTCCCGCTCTCTGGAATTTCCTCCTTAAACCCTCTGCCTCTCCATTTCCATCTCTTTAAGTCCCCCATTAAAACCTACCTCTTCGACCAAGTTTTTGGTCATGCTGCCTAATCTCTCCTCCTTTGTCGCGGCGCCTATTTTCCTTATGTCCTAGGACACTTTTCTATGTTAAAGGCGCCATACAAATGCAGAGGGTACACCATCAGGAAACAGGCTGGGGCTCTTTTTTTTCTAGGAAAAAATAAGAATGAGAGGTGACCTGATAGAGGTCTTTAAAATTATGAAGGGGTTTGATGAGGTAGAATTAGCAAAGGTGGGTGAGTCCAAAATTAGGGTCCATATATATAAGATGGTTACTAATGAATCCAATTAGGCATTCACGAGAAACTTCATTTGATTATTAATAACCCAGGAGAATTATGAGAAATTTGAAACTCTGGCAGTTTTTTTTAAAGATATAAAGTTTTTTTGCTTCAGAAAATTGCTTAAAAATATTGACTTGCTGGAATCAGTACCATCTTATGGTACAGTGACTTGTAAAAGCTGGGCTTGTCTGACGCTTTAAGCTGGGGGCGCCCCAAACAATTTGTTTTTGTGGGCCACTTTGGTTTCTCGTTAGTGCCTCAAGCCTAAATCAATGAAGGAAAAGCACGAAGAACAGTTGTTTCCAAGACCGAAGCTTCAACAGAGCACATAAGAGAGTGGATTGGCAGAGATTATGGGCTTCCTGTGCCCCATAGGCCGCAGTCTCCATACCCTTGCCTTGATCATTCCCCTGATGTATGGATTTTTTTTCTTTTATCAATTACATCATTCTCTATCCTAGTTGGCCAAGGTGATAATCTGATGCCAGTCCTCTACCATGACTGAAAACAGGAACTTTTAGTGTGGAGAACCATGGGAATGAATTTGCGTTGTGTTGGGCTATGATGTAGCATTCTGTATTTAAAAGAAATGCATTGTAGTATTATTTATGTGGAAGATGTTCTACAAATTGAGATTTGTATTGTGTTGAGTGTTACATATTGATGCTGGATGGGTAAAGAAAGAAGTTGTATTTATATTGTGCCTTCATGCTCTGATTGGCCGTGAGGTGTTGTGAGACAACGAGTTACTTTTAAAATATTGTTACTTTTATTTAGACAAATGCAGCAGCCAGTTCTCAGCTAGGTCCCACAAAACAGCAAATGAGATAAATGACTAAATCAAACGCAAAATACTGCGGATGCTGGAAATAGGAAATAAAAACTGAAAATGCTGGAAATATTCAGCAGATCAAGCAGCATTTATGGAGAAAGAAACAGAGTTAACGTGATGAACTTCCATCAGAACTGGAAGAAGTTGAAGATTTAACAATTTTTAAGCAAGTACAGAGCCAGGCAAAGTTGGGGTTGGGGTGGGGGAGGGGTGCAGGGGGAGGAAAGAACAAAAGGGAAAGTTTCTGATAGGATGGGGGACAGAAGTGATTAAATGACAAAAGGGATGATGGTGCAAGGCAAAGAGGGTGGTAATGGGGGAAGTAAAGAAAAAAGAGATGGGTCTAGAGGAGCTGTAAATGGCAACAGCATAACCATTACCATCAGCTGTTGTTCAAAAAAATGGGAACAGTGGTTATGATCTGAAATCATTGTTGAGTCCAGAAGGTAAGATAAATGACTAGTAAACCTGTTCTGGTGATGTTGGTTGACGGATGAATGTTGGTCAGGACACTGGAGGGACTCCCTGTTCTTTGAATAGCGCTGGGGATCTTTTATGTCCACCTGAGCAGGCAAACATAGCCTCAGTTTAATGTCTTATCTGAAGTGCAGTACCTTTGACAATACCTCAACCCTGAAGTGTCAGTCTATACAAGTATTGTCAAATAGAAATTGAAGACTAACCACATGTGTGGCTATGGCAACACCATTTTATCCACATGCACTCATTTTAGTAGACGACGCCTTGCATACATTCAAACAATACAAGTAAATACATTTCACATGTGTAAATGTACTTAACAAACATCTAACACCATTCAGTAACCAAGGAAGTAAAGCTCTTGCACTGATCAAAAACAATCGTACACTCTGCTTTTCGTCTTACCATTTTACCAACAAATGCACAAAAAGGTTATAGTGCACTTGCATACACAGTGCAAATATGAGTATTGAGATCACATGCCCAATGATGGTGTCTATTACTCACTTTTTATTTCCTAATCCGAAATGCAATCATTTGGATTCCCAATTAGCCACATGTGGCTCGTGGCTAACAATTGACAGCACTAGCCTATGCTAAGTTTAGAAGTCATTGCAAATCAGTTACACAGTCAAGTGCTTCAGAGGCCATAAACTGAGTGTGTTGTATGACCATGGACATTGTGTCTCACCTGTCCCTTCATAAAGTACATTAAATAAAAATCCAGCCACTTATGTTTTCAATGTTGGTAGAGGTACCATATTATAACCTGTTGTCCTGTAACAGTTCTCATCTTCAATTTTCTGCAACTTTGGTGCATAGCTCATTGAAGCAATAGGACTAGGTGAGATGTACTTTGCTCAGTGAGGTTCTAATGAAAGAAAAAAACCTGCCTTTATATAGTGCCTTTCCCTTTGTTGGGATGTTTCAAAACATTTCATAGCCAAGGAAGCAGTCTTGAAGCGTGGCCACTGTCGTAAGGTAGGCAAAGATGGCAGCTAATTTGTGCACAGCAAGCTTCCACAAATAGCAATGAGATAAGTGACCAGATAATCTGTTTTGGTGGTGTTGGTTAAGACACTGGGAGAATTCCACTGCTCCCCTTTGAATAGTGGGATCTTTTACATCCATCTTGAGCACACAAACAGGGCCTTGCCTTAATGCCTCACCTGGAAGCAGCAGCTCCAACAATATAGCACTCCCTCAGTGTTATCCTGAAGTGTCAGCCTAGGACAAAGGCAATGACCAACAAGAGGGTGCAAACAATTGCCAGGGTGACATTAGGTATCTCTATTCATTGGGAGTAACTATGGTATCCCAAAGCTCACAGTGAGACTTTCTCCTTTTTTAAGGTACTTTTCACTCTATACCTCCTTGATGGGAGTGAGGACAAGTAATCTTCTCCCAATGCTACTCATAACCTAACCACCTGGAAGTTGTGGAAGTGGTTCAGTGATGATCTACTTTGGTTCCTTCCCTTTTACAGCTTACTGTCTGGCTTCTGCATGGCACCTCCCAAAGATACCAGGGCTGAATATGCGACTCTGGTATGTGGGAATCATGGATGAAAACCATCCCATGTTTACGTTTGGGGTGATGACATCCAGTTGCAGAGTGTCATAGGACATTGTCAGCACTGCTCTGGGACTAAATATTCCAATAGCTTGGAAGGCTGTGTGTGAGTCTACATATTGGCAGACTGACTTAATCAACAGAAAGGAGCTTACTTCATATCTTGTTAAATTGTGGATGATTTTATAATATCCAACAAAGATAATTTCTAGAAAGGGCTTGGAAGAATGACACGAAAGTGCCTTGTTTTGATAATCCAGGCTTATTTTCTGAACAGTGATGGTAGGGTTGTAGTTGAAAGCAATATTTTAGATTTATTGGCGCATGTTTAAGTGGATGTTGCGAGCCGTGACTGAAACTTGTTGGCTCCGTAACCAGTTCAATGAGCTTAACCTTGTTTAAATATTTTTAAAAAAGTTTTAAGTTCTGATGTTTAATAAGTCAACAGTCTCATAAATGGCAGTTAAAGGGATTAGCATTTGCAACTTTGTTAGAGAATTTTGTAGCTTTCTATCATCCTTTATTATTAATATCTTAATAAAATTGAGCCTCAGGATCCTATAAATGCAGGACTGGTCAGCTGTGCCAAAATCAACATGTGAAGCTCTTGCTGATTTTCTTTCTGTTTGTTAATAGTGAAGACAATAAAAAGATAAAATGAATCTGCTGATGCATAAAAGCTGAGATCAAAGGAAGCCCCAGCACCCCATCTATAATAAATTTTTGTCATTCCAGTAGAGACTGTAATGACTTGAGTCTGATGTTTCCATTTATGTCTAGTGCCAAACGTTAACTGGTTTCAAATGCAGAATGCAAGATCAACTATGAAAATGACTCAACTCTCAATTACTGCATGCATCATGGTGGGGGTGGGGGAGGAGAGAAGAGAAGAAACACATTTTAAGCAACAACTGTGTTTGGGTGAGTGTTCTGTCTGTGTCTCTCTTTGCCTCTGTTTCTTTGTGTCCTGTGCTCCCTCGCTCACTGTCTTGCTCTCTCTATTGTCTTTCTCGTTCTGGCCCTCTTGCTCTGACTCTCTGTCTGTGTCTTTGTGTCTTAATCTGTCTCTCTCTGTCTGTGTATGTATGTTTCTCTTTCTCTGTCTATCTGTCTTTGTGTATGTGTGTGTCTCTTTTTTTGTGCTCTTTTCTATCTGCCTTTCATGCACTCTCTCTGTCTGTCTTTCCATTGTATTTTTTTCTCTCTCTCTCTTGTTCTCTCTTTCTCTGTCTCTTTCTCATTTTCTAGGTAAATTGTGGAGTCTTAAGAAATACACCATTAACAAAAAGTTCCAAATTCCATCACTGATCTTTGCTGTTAGTTGATCTCAGCTAGTGTGGCAGTGGGGGCACTACAAATTGCCCTCAGTGACCCTGAATAAAGGAGGAAAAAATTGCCTTTTGCTTCACCCCTGTGCTCACTGACCTACATTGGTTCCCGGTCCAGGAACGCCTTGATTTTAAAATTCTCATCCTTGTTTTCAAATCCCTCCATGGCCTCGCCCCTATAACCCTCTGATATCTCTGTGCTCCTCCAATTCGTGCTTCTTGCGCATCCCTGATTTTAATCCCTCCACCATTGGCGTCTGTGCCTAGGCCCTAATCTCAGGAATTCCCTCCCTAAACCTCTCTACCCCTCTCTCCTCCTTTAAGACGCACCCTATAACCTACCTCCCTGTCCTTGTATCTCCTTATGCGGCTCGGTGTCAAATTTTGTTTGATAATCGCTCCTGTGAAACCTTGGGACATTTTACTACATTAAAGGTGCTATGTAAATGCAAGTTGTTATCCTGTGATTCCTGATGGAAGGTGCACAGGAAGCCAGGATTGAATTTGGCTGTCACCCCCCCATGGGCAAATAGCTTACCAACACTCACCATCTAAGCTTGTGTTTGAGGGTTGGTAACTTGGATGAAGTACTGAAGGGTGGCTGGCACCCATTGAACCCTACCCAAGGAGGGAGTCATTCCCTTAATTGGAAGAAGAGGAAAAGTCTTTATTTCTTATGTGCGACTAGGGTAGGTTTTGTTTTCTATATGTAAATGTTGTCACGTTTGTACATGATTGGTTCAACTTTAATGTTAAAAATAGTGATAAGTTATAGCAGGAGGTAAAGGAAAGAAGGAAGAACTTGCATTTATATAGCGCTTTTCACCACCTCAGGATGTCCCAATGCACTTTACAGCCAATGAAGTACTTTTGAAGTGTAGCCACTGTTGTAATGTAGGAAACACGGCAGCCAATTTGCGCATGGCAAGGCCCCATAAATAGTAATGAGATAATGACCCGATAATCTGTTTTAGTGATGTTGGTTGAGGAATAAATATAGGTCAGGACACTGGGGATAACTCCCCTGCTCTTTGAAATAGTAGCATGGGTTCTTTTATGTCCGCATGAGAGGGCAGACGGGGGCTTGATTTAACGTCTCATCTGAAAGACGGCACCTCCAACAGTGCAGCATTCCCTCAGTACTTCACTGGAGTGTCAGCCTGGATTATGGGCTCAAGTCTCTGGAGTGGGACTTGAACCCACAACCTTCTGACTCGAGAGGCAACATATCAATCAAAAATGGGAAAAGTAGGCTAATAAAAGAATGGAAAACTACTACAAATTTATGAAAACAGCCAGTCCAGAAAGACCAATCAACAAAAAACTGCCAATAAAAAAAGTTCATGTGACTTGTTAGCGCTATTACTCTGTCATCTCAAAGCAGTAGACTATAGCTCCCGGCATGTATCAATGTGACTGTGCATACCCAGAGTGTATGGAAAGAATTCTCAGCATGCACTAAAGCTGCCTCTCTTCTGATTCTAATGAGCACAACCACATTTTGAAAGATCTTTTAATGGAATGACTGGCCATTTACAGTGTGCCACATGACTTTGTTTGTTTGTAAACCCTGCCCTTTTTCAGAAATATCTGAGGAATGATGGCAAAAAAAGCCAAGGGAAGCCTTTATTTCCAAACCTGAATACTTTAAAGGTAAATGTGAATCTGTTTTCTTTCCATGAAGCATCAAAACAATGGAAAGCATGAACTTTTGACCTGAGCTTACCAGTGTTCAGGGGATTTATTTATTTAACCACAGCTATTTGGTTATGCAGATTTAATTATTTGTGTGATTTATGATCTATGAGAAGGAACAAATTTATTTACTTCTTATCTGCAATGGGCTATACCATCCCAGGAAAGCCATTATTAGAAGTAGTGAAATTAATTGGAGTTTTTATCAATTTAAAAACACAGTTTCAGATATTAATATTTTGCCTTCTAGTTCCTTAAATGTTTTCACCATGGTTAGAGATACAAAATACACTTTTTGAGAAAAAGCAATTCAAATTTAAATAATTTTTAGAAAGCACGCCTTACCTACAATAAGGAGCTTTAGCATTTTTTAAGGTAACAGTCACAGCTAGTTAATACAAGTTATTATATTCAAGGAGTTACTTGTTTAGCAGGACTGTGCCATTATTTAAGTTTGGAAGGTTGTTCTAAATAAAAATCCTGAATTTAAATGTTTTTAATAACACTAAATTTTGGAAATGCAAAGCTTTTCTTTGGTTTATAATTCTTGGTCCCCAGTACAAAAACCTGCACCTGAACAGATGGCACAGAAATCCGCACCCTGAACAGGTGGAATAGCCTGCCTGTTTGATTCTGTGAGCAGTGGTTCAGGAAGGGAATTCTACTGTTATTTTTGCTCAAAGCACCAGTTGTCCTTTAAGTGACATGTGAGCATTGGCAGTGAGCAATCTGAAGGCTATTTGATCACTGGGGGAAAGGGGGAATTATGGCCAAGCCTGATCCTGTCCCCACCCAACATCCCCACACATACGCTTTCAGCAGGGTTTAAACGGTACTAATCAGAAGTGGGAAAGCTGGCTGGATCTCCTCTCCCTACTTGTAGGACGTGACCAATCGTAATAAATCTATAGCCACTCAGCTGAGACTAGCTAACTCAACACAAACTCAGGATCCAACCTAGAGCTTTCCTGGTGTTGTATACCTTGGCGATCTACCACTTGAGTCATTAGGGCTTACTCTACTTTTTCATACTGGATCCCATACCCCTGCATAATATCAGTTAAGAAATTGTAGCATTTATGCCAAATACAGGTTCAAATGCTGTATTAAAAAAGGATACGGGTCTCAGCAGACCCATGCAGTGCATGAACATACAATGGTTGTGTGCTGACAAAGTAGGAAAAAATTAATGAAATGGGAGTTTTCCCATGGGAATATTTTATATTTTTGCATGAACTTTGAAAGACAAGAAAAATAAATTCATATCTAAACTTCATGTATTTATTAATCAATCTAGTATACTGCTCAAATAGTCACTTAGGAATGGTTTTCATCATTTAGATGAAAAAATATTCAGATTCTTACAGGATTTAAACATTTCACTAGTTAGTCTTATCAATGCTTTATCAATGTTTTCGGTGCTTGCACATGCTTCTGTCTAATTACATTGCTGGTTCAGAAATTAATGCATTACTTTTTGGTAGTGCTTTCAGGTATTAGAAAGAATATGAATTGATAGCAATTTTAGCCTTAAATTCTGGATGAAACAATTCTCAGTTTTCTCTGCAATCATCCAGTTTTAACACCCTACCTTCTGAATCTCCCTACAAAGGGCTTATTACTCCTTTAACATGCCACAGTATTTCTTGAGACTAGTTGAAGGCTAAATCTGCTCCTAAAGCAGTACTTAATCAAGTATTGTGCCATAGCCCTTGGGAGATTTGTGATCTTAATCCATTTTACTTCTGTATAATCCCAGGATGATCTGGCCAAATCCTATCAAACTTGGTAAAACAGCTAATAGGTCATAACCTTCACTCTAGGAGCACTGCAAAACCATTTAAAGTTTTATATAAAAATGGCTTGCAACAAAGGAAACTATATATAGTAATTAGCAAATGATGACAGCTTGCTGGGATATAGAGCTAGATCTCATTATAAACACATGAAGATAGTCAAGTACAATGCAAGTGTGCTGGGATGTGGGATTGACTGCACCAACCTCATTAAATTCTGTCTCACATAGTCCAGCTCACATAACTCCTACAAGTAGTTTACCCCAATCATGTTATCTAACAATGGTTCAAAAAACAAAATTGGTCTCCTCATCTCATCTCCTGAAGAAATTCGAATCAACAAAGACCAAAAAGGACAAAAGGAAGTTTTAAAATATTAAAGTTTTGAAAAAGTTTCTGAAAAGGAATACTGTTTCTTTGTCTGTTGTCTTTTCTGGTGAGACGTATTCTAAGTTAGTACAGGGTGCAGTTTTGGACTTCACACCTTAGGAAGGATGTTGAGACAATAGAGACATTATAGCCCAGGTTCACTCTGATGCTGCCTGGTATGAGGAAATACAAATACTAAGAAAGACTTAGAAAAATTAGAACTGTTTTCATTAGAACACAGGCGATTAAAGGGCAATTTGATGAGGTGTTTAAAATTATGGAGGGATGGGATAAGGTAGATAGAAAAATACCATTTCCAGTGGTTGAGGAGTTTAGAACCAGGGGACTTTAGATGAAAGACTTCAGATGTGACAGATTTAGAATGAAGAGCAACAGAATTTGTTTATTTTACGCACCAAGGGTTGTGTGGCTTGGGAATATACCACTGGAGGTAGAGACTGCGTCTATATTTAAGAATATGTTTGATAGGTGTTGGGAAAAAAAGGGGAATAAAGGGATATAGGAACAGGACAAGCAGCATGGACTGGTTGGGCCGAATGGCCTGCTTCAGTGATGTCGTTTCTATGTAATCTTATGAACGAGATGGAATCCCAAATTTGATTTATTTTGAAATTTCGGATACCTACACCGATGCAATATGGTAGCAGGAGATTTTGATATGCCATTAGTAATACCAAAGGCACTATGGGAGACTCCAGATAATTTGAACACTTATGGAGGCATGGAAGTCTGATGGCCAAACCATTTCCTATTCATCCTTATTGTATGGAGCTCCTGATCCAAATTCCTCTTTTACCCCTCCCCCCATCTCCTGAAGGCATCGTCTCGCACCAGGATATTATACTACAAATGCCTTCCGTTACCTTGCACAAATAGCCATCCTTCATGTCAACCCAGCGAGTGATGGTCAAGCCCACTCCCAATGCCTTGTGTGCACTTTCCAGCAGGGGTCACTGGATAGCAATTAGGAACAGGAACCTTGGCTGATATTTTTTTTCCTTTTTCCCCCCCCCCCCACCCCAATCCAGAGGCAAACTGACACACTTAACTGCTGTCCCTTGCAACATTAACTAAACTGGTGACCTGCTGCTGATCTAAATGTAAAATGTCGCCCAATTTTACGCTCGAGAACCACTAGATGTATGTAAAATGGTACTTTCTGCCACTTTTCTTTACACTGCTTTTCTAAATAGGAATGGTTAAATGGACTGTGGTAAAAACACTTGCAAATCAGCTATTTGTAACTGCAATTTACAGAAATATCAAACCAACAGAATTTAAACTATTTATAAATATAATGTGCATTTGTGTGAGAGATTTGCAGCAGGTTCTAAGTGGGATATATTTTGACCGTTCCCAAGCAGGTGCCTCAATGGGATATCACCTTGGAGAACAGCCAATTTCTTTTCTCCAGGGATACTAATTTATGGTGACTGAATAAGTCAAAGTCCATTTTATTGCATGGCATTACGATATTTTACTGTTTATAATTAGAGCCAATGCTTTAACATGAGTCAATAAGTCTGATCAGATATTAATTATATGGGATGTACAGCATTCTGTGAGTTTGTCCATTTTCCCACTGCATACAATGGCCTTTCTTATCCTTTTTGTGCCATTTTTAAAAAAGCAAAACTTCTGTCAAACTGTCAAAAAAAAAAATCTGCTAAGTTTATTAACTGCTATGAAAATGGGGGGAGTACTTTGAACATGAAGTACTCCTGGATTTTCCTCTCCCATTAAGTTTGAAATATGCAACCAGTTATAATAAACTACTGAGAAGCGAGCACGCACGCATACATGATAATGTACAAGGGATGTAAGATAACAGACTAGCCTATCTGGACTTCCAGACCTTTTTCCACAGTCCTCCAGAGGTTTCACTGCTCAATTACACACAAACCTCTGATGCGCTGAAATCTACACCTTCCATTCATTTTACAGATTCTGGTGAATGATAATGTCCTGAACCTTTCCATAAATGTATTTCCATTGTGGAATTAAGATTGCATTGCATTAAAGCATCTAATTAAAGAATGCCTGCACGACAATGATCTTACTTAACAAACCTTTTTTAGCTTAGTGGACCTACCAAATTTTCCTTCTACTAGAGGTCTTCAGGTTCAACATCAGAATTATCAGCACCATTCAGTACAGCTGGGACACAGTAATTTTTTTTAAAACAAATAATTGGATATAAAATAAACGATTTACTCCATAATTTAAAACAAATACTTGAAAATAAGTCAAAGATTGTAAATTCCATCCTGGGTTTTGGCAGACATTCGCAATTTACTCTCTTGGCTTAGAAAGTTATTTGAAATTCCCCCACGTCTAGAACCCAAATAGGCAATTATCATCTCCTTTTGCAACGACAGTATATGGCAGTATTAACAGATACTCTGTGGCGTTGCTCATGGGAGTCAGAGGTTACAAGGGTGTTGGCTCATGGGAATGGGAACAGTTGCATGCTGCCACTAAAGGGATTTTGAAAGCAGTTTGAGAGATGTGTGCTCAGAGTGAATTAAGTGTTTCTTTGATTTTTGGATTGACTGTTTTCCTTACCCACAGCAGGTAGATAGATAAATTAATTTGTTCCTCTTTGGTGCCTAGTAGAACTGTACCCAGCAAGGAGCCAGGCTTCCAGGAGAGGAGTGGAGAAAAATGGCAAACACAAAAATGAAAATCCAATAGATCAAATATTTGCATATGTTTTTATAATGCTATTAGAGGGGGAAAATGTTAATATATAGCTTAATAATTCTCCAGTTCTGTGTTCTCTCAATTTATATCTGCATGGATATCTGTTTGGTTTCATTGATCTGATTTACTCCTTGGATAAAATTAAAGGTTAAGGTACTATGGTGCAGCTCTGTTGAAAGGAGCACTGTTCAGGTGTAGCTGTGATTTAGCTACCAGTTTGTTGTCATGGTAGCAGCTTCTTACTACTTGCTTTTTTTTAGCATTGTAATTTTTATAAATGCATTTCAGCAATGAGAGCATTATTCCATTTAATAAATACCACAGAGTGCCTGTCATAAAAGGATTCGATAAATGCAACCCTAGCATTTGGATGTGCGTTTCAGTTCCAAACAAAAAACTGGAAATCAAGAGCATTGCATGTGGGTACGGAATCAAAAGGTATGGGATCACCTCCCTAGGCTGTCAGGAAATATCAGTGCACCTAATTTCCCCCTTGCTCCCAACCTCTGGCACAATTAAGATAACCAAGGACTTGGATGCAAACCTACCTCTCGGCTACTGCAAAAAACGGATATCATAAATTGACTCTTATTAGCGAAGGAATGAAATGAGTCTTGACATTTTGCATTGTCTCCCAAGTGCAGTCATTCACCATGATATAAGGTGAAGAACTTTTGATGCATTTGAAAATGATAATGTGTGTGCATGGAGGTCATAGTAGGAGGCAAATTAGTTGATGTGTGGTGCACCATTTTAATTATTTATATAAAAGTGATCAAATACATCCACAATCAAAGGTTCAAGTTTGTACAAAAACTTGAACCAAATTTTTGACCTGGTTTGAATTTGGTGCTCTTCTTTAGTAAGCATAAGCAAGAATAAAGATTACAACTGGTTTTGAAATGTCATTTCTGTACTCTACCATAAACGCAAACTTCAATATAACATGTTGCCTTTCGGAGTTCCTGATCTACTGTATTCATTTGTAAGAGCCTTTTGTTAATCTAAATTTGGCTACTCAGTGTAGAACTGTGTTCCTTTTGGCTAAAGCCATTTACCTGGTGTTAGTTCAGCTGAAGCAAACAAGGTTGCTGTGACCAGTGAAATTTGTGCGTGCATTTTTTTCCTAAAGTACAGTATTTTCTGAGACGAAGAAACTAGTCCAAAGTAGATTGCTAATGGGCGTCCTAGCTGTTGGAGCATACTGGTAATTCAGATGTTGGCTGTGGATAATTGCAGCTGATCCTTTGAAATCATAGAAGTAGTACAAATGTTTTCACAGAGCTTACATAAGTATTAAAATATGTTTAACTCTTTGAGCGCTAACCATCCTTTCTTCCCAAATTTATACAGTTTTCTTCATGTAAATCTCCAGATTTCTCTTTTTGGTTTGCATTTAATGTCCTCATTTAAAGCTGGAGTAAAGTATGGATATTCATAGGATATTTCCTAATGTACAATATTCCCTGAATATAGGTTATAGTAGCTGTGTATAGCAAATGACATCTGGTGGTCTTGATGTATATGTGATTTCTAAATGTAAATTCAAATCTGATTTAGTAAATTGGTGTAACTGACATTAGGTTGTCTCTTTGGTTTGCATTTTAGATTATTGGCATGCTCGCTCTCCTCATGTATGCTTGCACTATCTCAATCTGTCACTCGCTTGCGTCTCTCCCTTAGAATTGTGACTGTGAAGGTGTATCCTACCACTCTATAGCAATATGTTAGTGCACCACACCTTTTGTCCTACCCATTATTCAATATGAGTTTCAAAGTGTGCATTGAGGGATACTCACTTTCTGTGTTAGCTTTAACAGAGTTGTCGAGTTGTTGGGGTTTGTCCACTAGTTTTTTTTTGGTTCAGTATAACGGATTATTCTCGTAAGTGGACCTTGCATTCCCTGCAATGCACCTTTCATTGCCTAGTATCCAATTATAAGACCTCATTACCTGGGCATTGTAACGGAGAGCCCTTACTCTGAAAACTAGCCACTGAAATATTACATGTGCCACCACATGTATTCTCCCCTCTTTCAGAGCAAGCGGACTGAAAAGCAATGTATCGAGACAAGACACTACTCCAAACCAAACCTACTGCAGCTCCTTGAACTCTTAAAGTTACTGAAGCTAGCTGGCTTTGCCTTTTCAAATGTGAATTTCTGTTGCTGCCTGTTAAGATATGCTTACCCAAGAAGAGAGGGAGGGAATGAGATGACGTATGCCTCCAGTCTGAGAGATTGACAACTTAGTAACCAAACCCCTCCAATCAAAGTCACCACCTGGATTGAAATGCCTCCCCTTCGATGTGCGAGCTGAAGTCTCCAAAGTGTCTGCTTCAGCCAAGCCCCGGCTGTGCGAATGGACTGAAACAACATTTTGCCTTTCAGGTGTCGCGAGGGAACCATTTTATCATAGTGTTGAGAAATGGTTGAGATTGTAATAACAATTCCACTTTTATTAATTAAAATTCCAAGTCACTGTTGTTGAGATGAGAATTATGCAGCTGGCCTGATGTTGAGAAAAGATGCTGAGTGTGTGCAGTCTTGAGTTAACCCTTTATAAGCTGAATCTAACATTACAGAAATATTGCAAGTTAAGAAATTCAGTTCAGGCAATGCAGGTGAAGTCCAAATTGTTGGAGGTGCGTTATTTCTTACCCAAGCTTCTAAAATTTCTTCTGAGTGATCCGGTGCAATTTGTATTAACGCACAGAGGCACCAATTAGCAGTGACTGTGCAGATTTGTTCATGCTTTCTCTCCAAGCTTGCATTATGATAATGATACCTCCTTAAAAAGTTGACAGTAATGCAATGGAGAGAGTTGGCAGACGTTCGTCACTGAGCTGAGCAGGAAACCACTGAAAGTAATGACTCGGTCTTTTCAATTAAAACAGCAGCATGGAGGGGGAGGACGGTGAGCAGCAGAAAAGGATCGAGTAGCTCCAAGGCCATAGAAGGAGGGCCACTCTTCCTCAGGCAGCTTCTGTACTGCTGGTGGAGGTGCTACTTTAAACTTACCTAAAGAGCAATGCGTGAGGAAGTTGTGCCTCAGCAAGGAAGCCATTGTGCTATCGTCTGGAAGCAGAACTGCAAACATTGAATAACATCAGCATTGTACTGCCAGTTGTGGTAAAAGTGACAATTGGTATTCAACAGTTTTATAGCATTCCTCTTCCAATCAATAGCGGAAGACTTGGTAAGGATCACTCAATTTGCAGTTCACTGCTGCAGTGGCGAGGTCATTGATGTCCTGTTTAGATATTCTATTGAATATATCCTTATCAGCGTCTGGTTTCAGCATTAGCCGAGGCTGATATGGTTTTATGCAAGATGTAACCTCGCAAGGCTATTGGATGTCATTGACTAAGACCATGTAGCCTTGTGAAAAATCCCATGGTGTTCCTCAGCAGGAAAGAATAATACCCATTGTATGTCTAAAGGGTTTGTAACAATTACTAAGGAAATATGTATGTGAAAACACTTTCCAATAAACGTTCATATGTCATGGGAATCATGCATTCCCCAGTTATTCCAGGGGATGGCAGATTAACCTGATTAGCTCTTGGAGATGAGGGGTACCTGCTCAAAGTGGTTCATGACACCACAAGAGAGCTCTTGTAGCCCCTAGCAAACAGTCTACAAAAAAACACTTTTTTTTCGACGAAGAATAGCAGCAACAACCCATGGCACAGAAGGAGAAAGAGGAGGAGGCGGTGGCAAAGAATAATGATGAGATGATAACAGAACCTGAGCAACCAATAAAGGATGCTGCTTGACCTCAACAGGCTATTATTGAGGGGTTCTTTCTTTTGAGATCTGCCTTTTATGTTAAATTGGACATTCCTTTTTAACGACCATTTCTTATGGCAGTTGTTCATGTGTATAATGTTAACTTCAAGATAAAACAATGATTGAAAAGTTGATGTATTGTGTTGACTTTTATGGAAAATAACATGAAAGTATGTTGTTGTGTCTTTAATGTGATACGTCACTGTGCTTTCACTTTGTAAAATATGTACTAAAATGTTATGGTCTTTCTACTCTTGCTTTGTGATGCACCATCAGAGCATGTTGGTGTGGGAGCCTCCTGAGAGGTTTGATGAGGACCCGCTTGTGATTCAGCTTTCTGCTTACCCTGACATATTGCAGATCCAGATGGTTTTGCCTAGTGCCAGGAATAGTCTGTCCTGTTCCAGCTGTGAGGCTTTGCTTGCTTTTGGGGCTTATTCTGACGTTTGTCTCTAGCAGCTGCAGGCAAGAGACTGGTGATGCTTCTGACCACAACCTGCTGCTGGAGGTCAAACCCTTGCATTGAACCACTGCTGTACTCCAGCATTGACCATTCACTCCCACAAGCTCTCTGAATTCCTTACTTGTCTAGATTCTGTCCTTAAGTATGTTGAAGGCTGCAGTTATGTGTCATGGAGTGTGGAGACCATGACCACAACAGTGGGCACATTCCTGAGAGATCTTTAAACTGTGCATGTCTCCTTTGCAGATGCCACTGATGTTGCACACAGCTCACTGGTAGATTGAAGAGCACAGAATCCTTGCAGTATGTCTTTCCCCAACTGGGTAGTGGAATCCGTAAGTGTAGCGAACACAATTTGCAGTATGCCCTGCAAGTTGGCAAGTGGCTGATGCACCAATTTGTGTTGTTGAAGTATCCCTTGATTTATGGCTGGCCCCGTGACATTGGTATAACAAAGCAACCCAACAGCAAGGAATGTGCTAATGTTGGACCTTCATTCAGAAGCCAGCTTTTCTTTAGTGTTCATCACTGCCCTTTCCACTCAGAAGTAACTCACCCTATGCTTCCTTTTCTAAACCACTAAAACCCTTCAGAGTATGCACCTCTGGTCTGGTATGTGTCTCAAGTGGTGATTGAGTGCTGTGGTGAGACTTCTTGATGAGAGAGAGCTTGGTTTTCTGATTCCGAGGTTGTGGCATATCTGAGTTTTTTTTAAAAAAAGGCACGTAAGTGCACAATCATGGTTGGGCATTTTGCTCCATGCATGGCACATCTTACGATGAAAAACATTGATGCTTTACATCTGTTGAAGAATGTTTGCACAGATCAAATATGCAATTATAATTGTACAAACCAAGAAATTATTTCTCTCTTCCAGCTTAATCGCTCCACCATTGGCAGCTGTGCCTTCAGCTGCCTAGGCCCGAAGTTCATGGCTGATCATGGCTGATCTGTGATCTAGCTCCATATACCTGCCTTTGGCCCATATCCCCTAATACCTTTGGTTGCCAAAAAGCTCTCTATCTCAGATTTAAATTTAGCAATTGAGCTAGTATCAATTGCCGTTTGCGGAAGAGCGTTCCAAACTTCTACCACCCTTTGTGTGTAGAAATGTTTTCTAATCTCGCTCCTGAAAGGTCTGGCTCTAATTTTCAGACTGTGCCCCCTACTCCTAGAATCCCCAACCAGCGGAAATAGTTTCTCTCTATCCACCCTATCTGTTCCCCTTAATATCTTATAAACTTCGATCAGATCACCCCTTAACCTTCGAAACTCTAGAGAATACATCCCAATTTGTGTAATCTCTCCTTGTGACTTAACCCTTGAAGTCTGGGTATCATTCTAGTAAACCTACGCTGCACTCCCTCCAAGGCTAATATGTCCTTCCGAAGGTGCAGTGCCCAGAACTGCTCTCAGTACTCCAGATGGAGGAGTATTAGTACACTCAACACTTAATGTGTCCAACCACTGTGGAACAGCAATCAACAAAGCAAGTAGAATGTTGAACTGTACAGCCAGAACAGTAAAGCGCGAGTCTGAAGAAGTCCCATTTAAACCGTGTGGTGCTTGGTTAAAACCACACTTTGATTGCTGTATCGCTCTGATCACTGAGGGAGAGTCTAGCTCTTGAATCAGAGGACTTGGTTCTGAGGATTGATGAGAAAATCTGAGGCATTTCAGCCTTGAAATGAGACTGCTGAGTGGCCCTCACAGAAATATTTAGATGGTAGTCATTATCTTGAGGATCCATTCTAGTCCTATGAGGAATCTGATTTTTGGGTATCTTGGTAAATGGAAGTTGCCAACTCATGTTATATCAGTTGTTGCAGTAGATTCAAGTCATACAAAACAGCTGGCTTTTGAACATCGGTTTCAACTCAACCTTGAAATATAATTGCCCAGTAAGAGCAGAGTTGCCCTTTTTTGCCTTGCCTCTTAGACCGGTTTCTTATGCCATTTAATATATTGAACAGTAGTGCAACTGTGGAGAGTTCAGTGGCATGACTTAACATTCTTGAGGATCTAATTTCTTTTTATTCCATGAAGCTTCAGGCTAATAAACTTCCTGAGCTGGAGAATATTTATTTCATAGTGCTAGTCACATTAAAATAAATTCTGCAGTTCAGACATACTTTAAAGTTTGCATACGCTAGTGAATAAACTTGTAGCTGAGCCTTCCCCGTCTCTGTAATTTTAAAGTAACCATGCCAAGATCAGAATCCTATCCTTTTTAGATGATTGCAGTACTGTTTTTCAAAATAATAACGTTGAATCATCTGCTATTTAGTACTTGATGGATTTATTATTTTGTCTACTAGCGTTTTGGAAAGGCGGATGAAAATGTGCCCCTTTTTTATTGGCTTCAACTCGTTCAAGATAGCTAGTAGATATAGTAAGCAAATTTATTTTTCTAACTTTTTTATTTTCCCTCTTTACACCCCAGCAACCAAAAATCTTGAACTCTTCATCCCATCAATAGCTTGTGTGTGGAAGTGGCATTTCTCTGACAGATCTTTCCTTTGAAAAGGAGGCTATTTCAAAAAAAAAGTTGACTATGATTTTGAAATTATAAGAGAAATGAGTCCCGATCAACCTACTGGATATTGTTATTGCTTGCTAACATTTGCTAGGGAAATGAAGCCCATCTGTTTTCATGATCCCTTACTTTTTGGAGACCTCCATGATTTGGCAATTAGAATGTGTCCAACCTGCAGCATTGTTCATGATCTCATCATGCAAAGAAGAAAAAACTTACAGAACTAGCACTGCTTCCAGCAAGTCAGCAGGAAATGTTAAAAAACACGCCGCACGCACACGCACACACGACAATAACTGCTTAATGGGGTGGCTACTACAGTTCCACTGGTGCACAAGTTTTATAGCACTCGAGACACAGAGCTAACAATATAAAATGATTGTAGTTTGGATAGGTTACGGCAGGTTTCACTTTGCACAGGTCACTGCAGAACATAAAAGGTATGAAGCCAGTGCAGTACATTTCTTTTTGAGCACCCTGATAGAAACATCACAGGCCTGAATGAGTCATGTACTACTTAACAAGTAACATAGCTCAGTACTACACTACAACTCTTGTGATATTCTAGTGAAGTGAATATGTTTTGTCCACCTTCATTTTCCTCTCCTACTGGAGGCAGTGAATCAGCTCATGGATGAAGCATGACTACTTGCATAATGTATTACTGCGTGTTAGCAGATGGTTTGACCATAGGATTTTGAAAGCTGTGCCTGAAACTGTTCTCATCTGACATCCACATGCATGCACTTTCCAACCGGATAGTGATCAGGAGCATGAGCCATGGCAGATTTTTCTCTTTGTTAATATTTTCTCTCTCACTTTTTCCACCTCCACCCCCACCAAGGACATGGAAATCTATTGCAGTGCCCCAACTGAGATCAGTTAACTCAGAACAGACCAAGCATCAAACCTGGGACTCAAGGCCTCACCAATGGCACGTTTTATACCGAACCACTATGTTGAACCTAGATATTAATGGTTTAAAATTGTTGATGGGGGTAATTATCTAAAAGTTGCATCTTTTCATGTCGAGTAACAAGAATTTATTTCTCTGATGTGGCAACAAGCTCTGATATCACTTTTTTTATTCGTTCATGGAATGTGGGCGTCGCTGGCAAGGCCAGCATTTGTTGCCCATCCCTAATTGCCCTTGAGAGGGTGGTGGTGAGCCGCCTTCTTGACTTGCTTGCTAGGCCATTTCAGAGGGTGATTAGGAATCAACCACATTGCTGCGGGTCTGGAGTATAGGCCAGACCGGGTAAGGACGGTAGGTTTCCTTCCCTAAAGGACATTAGTGAACAAAATAGGTTTTTATGACAATCCGGTAATTTCATAGCCACCATTCCTGATACTAGTTTTTTTTAAATTCCAGATTTAATTTAATTAATTAAATTTAAATTCCCCAGCTGCTGTGGCAGGATTTGAACTCATGACTCTGGATTATTAGTCCAGGCCTCTGGATTACCAGTCCGGTAACATAACCACTATGCTACCGTACCCTTAACTTAGTCACATGAATGCACTTAGCTGATAATGTTCCCATCACTGCAGGAGATTGTGAAGATAGAATTAACAGCCACAGAATAAATACAGGTGTAGGTACATGAAGTATGTGACAAGTGTGTTGCTTACACATATCTTCATTCTGAATGGTTTATTCAGATGTCAGGAAAGGGATTCATTTCCAACCAGACAGTTTCTTAGCCACTGCAACTACTGCACTCATCGTTCTTAAAAATATAATTTATCACTTCCCTTTTTGGAAGGTTGACCATTTTCTGAGGTAATTTTCAGCTGACCAGTTTACTTTCATTTAAACATTTGAAACACATTTGTCAGAAGTTACTGTGATGCAAGACTATGATCATGTTGCCACGAAAAACCACACTGTGATGGCTGATACATTATTAACACCATCCCAACACGCCTACATACCCCTGAGGATTCTCCAAAACAGCTTCCCTCTAGAACGCTCCATTAACTCACAACAGCCTTGGGGCACTGACAACAGCAAGAAGTAAGGCCTGGTTTATAATTATCCAGTGATAAAGCTGTACTTTACAATGTCATGGACCTGAAATGTGGTGTAAATGATTTTTAACCACTAGAAGTGAAGTAGTATACGATTACAGGAAACCCATCCATGGAATTTGGTGATGGAGATTTTTGGCTGCACTGAGTAAGAACATTTTCAACTGTATTTTTAAACAGGGCTGCTAACTTTTGTCAAGTGCAAAACAGGAAAGAAGGCAAAATGGGAGTGGAGCAGGGGATGGGATCATAGGTTCAGTTCTAATGTTTGCTTTGCTGCTGTTGAAGTGTCATTGAAAACCTCACTTAACTACCTAAATAATACTTCCACCTCCTAAGACATAAAAGTGAGTTTGGGGGGACAGTAAAGGAATCAGATTTTTTTAATGCGAAGAATTTCTCTCGTGGCTATGTTCAAGGGTATCATAAATGTGTTCAAACAGAACATCTTTCCAATGTCACTGCACTTAGCTACCGGTACAGTTCTACTCCCTGATTTGTCCAGTTTACAATTTTGAAATTTCCAGCCGTTTTAAAATCTGCATGACACAAACCAGATAAGTGATGACCTTAGGTTACACTAGCGCATTCAACGTGACTTTGCTTGGGAAATTTTTTACAGGTGACTTTGTGTGTTGATGTGCAAAAGAGACAATCGCACGATAATATTCACTGCCGTGTTGACCTGCAAAGATCTGGAAAATCTAAATATTGGAATAGGTTTTACTGCATTGTTACAATGTATGGGTAACCGATGCTAAAAGAATACTTCAGGATAAGAATCTACAATGACTCTATCACTGAACATTTCATAATTATCTCAGTGCTGCTTGTATATTTTATAAAACAAATGTATTAATGAGAAACTGGTTTTATTAAATCACTTCCTTTATGGCTGCCCTTCCAATTTGCATTGCCATTTGTACTTTATTCATGGCATGAGTGAAGGGTTAGGGTGCTGAGGCCCAAGGCTCATACATTCCCTGCTGTTTAATCTGTGTGACTTGTATTCAGTGAAGCATCTCTCGGGTGCTGACAGCTTTTGAAAGCTATTTTAATATTAAAGATTATGATAGAATCATAGGTTATAGCAAGGAAGGAGGCCATTCGGCCCATCGAGTCCGCGCTGGCTCTATGCACGAGCAGTCCAGCTAGTCCCACTCCCCCACCCTATCCCTGTAGCCCTGCACATTTTTTCATTTCAAGTACTTATCAAGTTCCCTTTTGAAAGGCCATGATTGAATCTGCCTCTACCACTCCCACGGGCCGTGCATTCCAGATCCTAACCACTTGCTGTGTTTAAAAAAAAAAGTTTTTCCCTCATGTCACCTTTTGGTTCTTTTGCCAATTACCTTAAATCTATGTCCTTTTGGTTCTTGACCATTCTGCCAATGGGAACAGTTTCTATCTACTCTGTCTAGACCCTTCGTGATTTTGAATAGCTCTATCAAATCTCCTCTCAACCGTGTCTGTTCCAAGGAGAACAATCCCAGCTTCTCCAGTCTATCCACATAATTTAAGTCACTCATCCCTGGAATCATTCTAGTAAATCTCCTCTGCACCCTCCTCTGAGGCCTCACATCCTTCCTAAAGTGTGGTCAACCCAGTGTTTATAAAGGTTCATCATGACTTCCTTGCTTTTGTACTCTGCCTCTATTTATAAAGCCCAGGACCCAGTATGCTTTTTTAACCGCTTTCTCAACCTGCCTTGCCACCTTCAACGATTTGTGCACATATATCCCCAGATCCCTCTCTACCCCTTTTTAGAATTGTGCCCTCTAGTTTATATTGCCTCTCCTCATTTTTCCTACCAAAATGCATTACCTCACATTTTTTCGTGTTAAACTTCATCTGCCACGTGTCCGCCCATGCCACCAGCATGTCTATATCCTCTTGAAGTGTATCACTATCCTCCTCACTGTTTACTACCCTTCCAAGTTTTGTGTCATCTGCAAATTTTGAAATTGTGCCCTGTACACCCAAGTCATCAATATATATCAAGAAAAGGACCGACCCCCGGGGAACACCACTACACACCTCCCTCCAGTCCGAAAAACAACTGTTTACTGCTCTCTGTTTCCTGTCACTTAGCCAATTCTGTATCCATGTTGCTATTGCCCCCTTTATTCCATGGGCTGCAATCTTAATAGCAAGCCTACCATGCGGCACTTTATCACATGCTTTTTGAAAACCCATATACACCACGTCAACTGCATTGCCCTCATCTACCCTTTCTGTTACCTCATCGAAAAACACTATCAAGTTAGTTAAACACGATTTGCCTTTAAGAAGTCCGTGCTGGCTTCCTTTAATCAATCCACCCTTGTCCAAGTGACCGTTAATTCTGTCCCGAATTATCGTTTCCAAAAGTTTCCCCACCACCAAGGTTAAACTGTCTTATAGTTGCTGGGTTTATCTATACACCCTTTTTTAAACAAGGGTGTAATATTTGCAATTCTCCAGTCCTCTGGCACCACCCCTGTATCTAAGGATGTCTGGAAGATTATGGCCACTACCTCTGCAATTTCCCACCTTACTTCAGCATCCTAGGGTGCATCCCAGGTGACTTATCTATTTTAATACAGTTAGCATTTCTAGTACCTCTTCTTTCTCAATTTTTAGCCCATCCAGTATCTTAACTATATCTTCCTTTACCGAGACTGTGGCAGCATCTTCTTCCTTGGTAAAGACCAATGCAAAGTACTCATTTGGTACCTCAGCCATGCCCTCTGCTTCATGAGTAGATCTCCTTTATGGTCCCTAATTGGCCCCATCCCTCCTCTCATGACCTGTTTACTGTTAACATGTCTGTAGAAGACTATTGGATTCCCTTTTATGTTGTCCGCTAGTCTAGTCTCATACTCTCTCTTTGCCCCTCTTATTTCCTTTTTTACTCCCCCCCCCCCCCCCCCCCCCCCCTCCCCCCTTCGAACTTTCCATATTCTCTCTGGTTGGCACCTGTGTTATCAACCTGACGTCTGTCATAAGCCACATTTTTGCGCTTCATCTCACTATCTCCTTTATCATCCTTTAACAAAGGTTAGTTACCCTACCTTTGTCGCTCGTTGGAATGTACCTTGTCTGTACCTGAATCATCTCTTTAAAGGCCGCCCACTGTTCAATTATAGTATTGCCTGCCATTCTTTGATTCCAATTTACCCAGGCCAGATCTGTTCTCATCCCATTAAAATTGGCCTTCCTCCAATTGAGTATTTTTACTTTAGAGTGGTCAAAGTCCTTTTCCATAGCTGTACTAACCTTATGATACTATGATCGCTGCTCCCTAAATGCACCCCCACTGACACTTGCTCCACTTGGCCCGTCTCATTCCCTAGAACCAAGTCCAGCAACGCCTCCTTCCTCGTTGGGCTGGAAACAGGAACTTGATTTTAATGGTATCTTTAAGATATTAATTCCTCTGTGTACATAAACTATTCTATTACTGGGATGGAGAAGTGTTGTAACAGTTATATAATATGTACCTTCTATTCTGGCCCAGTTGAATTTCAAAATCTTGGTTTCTGGTATATTTTTAGGAATTTTTTTTACAAATAACAAAATAAACAAGTTTCATGTAGTCAGAGGAATTTTAACGAGGGATGTATTTTTCAAGTGAATACACTCTTTTTCTCTCATGCTCCTGTTCTTACTCACTAGTATTTCCAGATTAGTGCTCCCCTCTTCTTCAGGTGCTGATCCAGAGATTGGGGGGGTGGGTGGGGGAGGGGGCATTAATGACCAAGCTCTCAATCTTGGCTACTTGTATAATCTCTTTGAGCCATACTAATCACCTCGCTTTCTCTTACTCTGCCTTCTGATATATTTCCAATCAGCAATTCACACATTCACTGTTCTTGTGATTCTCAATGGATCCAAGTATTTGAATCGTCTTTTCTCTTGTCTCTGTATACAAGATGCAACCAATTCTTAGTTGACATTTGTGACCTGGATTTTAATACTCAATTTTTGCTGATGGGAAAACGTCACTTTCGCTGCTTCAACAACAGTAGCCCCCATGTTCGTATCCCCGTCCCCTCACCTTGCAACATTGATGCCCAGTTTTATTTAGACTTTAGTGCCATCTGAAATGGCTGCATGTAGTGACACCACTATTCCTGGCCAGAATGGAGATGATTGGGTAATTCCCCCGTCACTTGTGCCTGGAGACTGCTGTAAGAGAATTGGGATTGATTTTACGCACATATTTTGTATGTAATTGTCCTCCACTCTCTGTATTTTGCTGGAGAAATCACCCTGCTTTTATCAGGAGACATTGCTATCGTTTCAGTCATGTTCTGTTTGCTGTAGTTCATAGAGACTCTTTTTAAATAGACTCTGTAGAATGTTTGCTGCAGTGCGGTGTTTAAGTAGACTGCTTGCTGAGTAAATAGGCTTTGTTTGCTGTAAAATAGACTGCTGAGAGTCCTGCCGTGTCCTGTCCCAACTTCAACTGATTATCTGACACAGTGCAACTTCTTGGCTGATACCAGTGGCGTCAACAGACACTCTGATCTGAAATGGTGTTTGTTCTAAGTGTGTGTCTGTGGACAGGATTAGGCTGGGCTCTAAATGTCCAACGGTCAAATGGCCTGTCAGTACTCACTCGCCCCAAACGCATGCTGAAGTGTCATTGAAAACCATAGTTAACTACCCAAATAGTAGAAACTGAGCCATAGCTTTAGTCACCACCTTCAGGGCATGAGAGGCAAGGGACAGAAACATTGTGAGGAATGAATTATTTCCATGGAGCTTTGTTTGTTCTGAATAGCATACATCTAGAGCTCCCGCCAGCATAGATATTGGTGGGCTCCAAATACTGAGTTTGTTTTGGCAGAAAGACATAGCCACCACCTGCCATTCTCTGACTCAATGTTCAGTTTTAATTGTTATACCTTAAATTGGCCATCTGTTTTGACCATTTTAGAATGGGAGTGGCAATGTGAATTTAAAAAAAAATCTCGTTGTGTGCCAGGACAGTTTAAAAGTCCCTACAAGAGAACAGCAATTCAAGGCAGGAGAGGTTAAAATGAAATAAAAGCTGGTGGGCAGAAAGCAGGTGGGCTGATTGCAGCCATTTTTTCCCCCTCTCCAGTTGGTTAAATTGCCCTGTGGTATAAAGAGGGTGGTTTCTCTCATCGGAGGTGGCATCTCCGACTGTTTTCGGATGTGCATTCTAACAGCAAATGTGCTTTGAGCAAAAGCACAGTGTTGGGAGAAATAATGCATACCTGCAAGTGATTACAATACCGCAATCTGTTCCAGGGATTCAGATGATGGCATAAATTTTAGAGCAAAGTGGAACCAGGACAAGTTAGATGAATCACAAGGTTAAATCCGATGTTGAAATTCCTCAGTCTGTTTCTTGTTTGTAATTATACTAGTTCGATTTTATTTTGGGGGGACTGGGAGAGAGTCAGAGGTTTTTCAAAGGCTATGTGTTGGCAGTTGTTGCTGAAAGTAACAGTCACTACGCAGTGACTTTAACGTGAGGAATTGTGGTGGTAGTGTCACTGCTAAAGATTTATCCAGAAACATTCCTACTGTTGATTTCTTGGAATTTCATTGCCTTAATATACAAAGCAAACCGTTGCCATGTAATTTTCATAAATGGGTGACCTTTCCAGTTTGTGACGAAAGCACTGGGGTGTGAGAGCCTGTGACGCTGCAGTCGTTGTTGTTCATGGCGATGCACTTCACACAACGTAACTAATACATTGAGTTACATCGAGTCTACAGCACAGAAACAGGCCATTCGGCCCAACTGGTCTATGCCAGCGTTCATGCTCCACACGAGCCCCCTCCCTTCCTACTTCATCTAACCCTATCAGCATACTGTTCTATTCCTTTCTCCTTCATATGCTTATCTAGCTTCCCCTTAAATGTATCTATTCTATTTGCCTTAACTACTTGTGGTAGCGCATTCCACATTCTTAGCACTTTTTGGGTAAAGAAGTTTCTCCTGAATTCCCTATTGGATATACTAGTGACTCTTTTATATTTATGACCTCTAGTTTTGCACTCCTCCACAAGTGGAAACATTTTCTCTACGCCTAACTGGTTTAATTTGGGCGAGCAGCCGTGAACAAAGAATAAGATTATTCTGGCACAGTTTGCTGAAATGCAGCTTTACTTCAGACTATTCTAATTTTTTTCTTGACCTGAAAGCTCTGTGTGCATCTGAAACCTGGATCAAACAGAATGTGTTACAGTAATCAAAATACTGTAACTAACAACAGGCACATGCATCTGAATTGCTGTGTCTGTTGGCCTATGGACCATACAGGGCAGTGCAATGTTTGTATCGAATCATAGAGCATGGAAGGAGGTCATTTGGACCATCGTGCCTGTGCCGGCTTTTTGAAAGATCGATCCAGTTAGTTCCACTCCCCTGCTCTTTCCTCATAGCCCTGCATGTTTTTCCCGTTCAAGTATTTATCCAATTCCCTTTTGATAGTTACTATTGAATCTACTTCTGCCAACCTTTCAGGCAGTGCAATGTGGTTGATTCTTAACTTCCCTCTGAAATGGCCTAGCAAGCCACTCGGTTGTCAAGAAGGCGGCTCGCCACCATCTTCTCAAGGGCAATTAGGGATGGGCAATAAATGCTGGCCTTGCCAGCAACGCCACATTCCATGAATGAATTTAAAAAAAAAAAATTCCAGGTTGTATAGCGGATCAACTGTCAACTTCTGCCTTTCTTAAAATGATGTCTATTTTATTGGCTCCCCAATATAGAATCGAGCAGTGTTGCATGGGAGTAGGTGTAACCAACCCCCTCTGGACTCCCCTCCCCGCTATCTCCCCAACACCCGCCACAGACTGGTGAAGTGCAATCCTGTCCGCGGCAAGTGTGGTTAAAATAACTGTAGAGCCACATGCCTTTTGGAATATGCGCTTTGAAAAAGCTGACTGCAGTTTAGAAAGTATCAATGCAACACGTGCTCCCCAAGAAACATCCAAGTCAAGCCCCAAAGATAGGAATGGTCAACCACGAGGTAAAGTGAAAACAAGTTAGCACCCTCGCGTGAAACCATGCAGAGTGATGACCCAACCTTGTGAGGTCACTACTCCAGTAAGCGGGACCTTTTGAAGAGCCCTGGTGTAGCTATACCCCATAAGTGCACAACTTTCCAAAAATGCTTATGCGCCCTTTCACAAGATGAGATTTATAGGCACTTGGGAGGTTTGCAATAGTAAGAGTTTATTAATGGATGACTGTTATTGTTTACTAAGTTAGATTGGGATAAGATGAAAGATTGTGGTCAAAATGGGGAGGGGTGCTCAATCAGTATCTAGGACTGATTTGCTTATTCACTATGCTGAATGTCCAACAAAGAAGGGCTGCAGTGCCCGATCTGGTTCTGAGTAATGAAGCAGGACAAGTAAGCAACCTGAATTGGAAGAACACTCGGGAAATAGTGAGTGACCATAACCGAATTAGGTTCACGTTGAGAATAGATACAGAAAAGTAGTTAAAATAGTCAGAGACAAGGTTACTCTAGAAATTAGATAATTTCAGTGGAAGAAAAAGGAACCTAGCCCAGAAAAATATGGGGGGGGGAGGGGAAAGAACTGAACAGAGCAGCAATGGAAGATGTTTAAATACAAGATGAGTAATGTGCAGTTAGATACATCCTAACTGGAGGTAAAGAAGGTCTATCAAATGCTGCAGTTCCATTAATTAGTACATAGGGCAAAGCAAAAATGAAGTATAATAAAAAGCATTTAATAAATATGGAGAATAATTGAGAAGAACACAAAAATATTTTAAAGTATATAGAAGGGAAGCAAATGGCGTAGTGGGAGCATGAAAGAAGATTGGCGTTCAATATAAAAGGATATAGCAATAGCTTGTATAAATACATAAGTTTATAAGCCAAGGCCCTAAGCTCTGGAATTCCCTCCCTAAACCCCTCTCTCCTTTTTAAGATGCTCCTTTTGATCACCTGTCCTAATATATCCTTATATGGCTCGGTGTCACATTTTGTTTAAAAATGCTCCTGTGAAGCGCCTTGGGACGTTTCACTACATTAAAGTTGCTTTATAAATGCAAGTAGTAGTTGTTGTTTGTTGTAAAAGGATAGTCAAAGGAATGATGGGACCGCTAGGAGATGAAGGGAGCCGTCTTGTATTTGAGTGAGAAATGGTGGTAATGCTTAATAAGTATCTAGCCTCATATCGGATCTCATAAAGTAGGACTATCTGAAGTGGATGTGGAAGAGCCACTACGGGGGCTAAGTATTCAAAAGGAAACTTTTTTTTTTAAAAGGTTAATAGGAGAAAAACCACCAAGGTGATATGCATCCCAGAATACTAAGGAGCTTGACAAGGAGATAGAAGAAGCATAAACCATAATACAGAGGCATTGAATATAAAAACAAGGAAGTGAAGTTTGAATTTGTAGATGATGTTGGTTGGGCCACAGTTGAATATTACCTGCCGTTTTAGGCACCTCATTATAGGGAAAGATTTTAGTCATGAGAAGATACACTGAAGATTGACTAGTAATGTACTAGGAATGAAAGGTTACAGTTATGAAGAAAGAAAGTTATTTTCAGTGGAACAGAGAAGGTTAAAGAAAGATTTTCAGAGGGTAAATAATGAACGACTGTTTCCACGAGTTAGCAAATTGGCAACAAGGACATGGATTTAGGATTATCCCTGGAAGAACAAAAGGAGAGTTAGGAGAAAGTCACGCAAGAACCACTTTGATGTGGAATTCCAAACAGCTGCATTGCTACAGTGACTAAGACTTGGCAATCATCATATGACTGCAGGTCAACGGCTGGACTAAGTTGGAGATAATAAACTATGAATGAATGATTGAAAGATTGTGGTGAGGACACGAGTAATGGGTTAAGGCAATTTGAAGATATGTTTGCCCATATTTGGCTGCCTCCACTTCACTTTCTCCTTCACCAGATAAACAGTGACAGCAAAGCAAAATTCAGTGTTGCACCTTCCTTTGACCTTTAGAAACCCACCCAAAAGAAGGCCTTTGTTTAATGTGATTTCCTTTGCCGTCACCAGCTTTTGTACAATACATGTAAATAGGAGCCAAAAATCACCTGTTTTTTTTTCATTGCTTCAGCCCCTGCTCGTTCTGGCTTCTATAACTGAAATATATCAGCCTCTAGAAGGGAGGGATATCAGTCTTGAGTACAGGGTGTGGGATGTTGCATAAAGAGAATAACTAAGCATTTGGCAACAATTTGAGTGACAGGCAGCTCAGCTAAGTGGTAGTGATGGAGTCGAGGATCACCCTGCGGTTTCACTTGGCTGCTGCTGCTCTGACACACACAGGTTTCATGGCATGGGCGAAAGATTCAGTAGTAGTGGAGTGCCACAAGAAGGATTTGGTTTTTTAAAAAAAATCAGTACCGATAAGTACACAAAAACTT
Organism: Heptranchias perlo; assembly: GCF_035084215.1. NCBI lineage: Eukaryota > Metazoa > Chordata > Chondrichthyes > Hexanchiformes > Hexanchidae > Heptranchias > Heptranchias perlo. The sequence continues at coordinate 14,444,941 of NC_090332.1, read as the reverse complement.
AGAAATACAATATGATGAGTCACAAATACACAGAATAAACACTGGGAATAAAGGCATCCTGACATAATTGTGACCTGCCATCTGTGATTAAGTCCGCATTACAACCTGTGTTTGATAAAGCTGATCAGTAATTCTGAAACCCTCACACAAGCTATAACTTTGGGTTTCCAGTGCTTATTTTTGGGGGATTTGGCTTTTTTAAAATCTGGTTTTTCTTCGCACCAAATTCAGTGCTTTTTTTTTTAAAACAATAAGCAAAAAATTGAAACGAAATGGGGTAAAAACCAGAAACTCCCAAGTAACAGCTGCACTCTGGAGGAGTGAACAGTTAAACCAGGAGGGTCATTGGCTAGAGTTTGGGAAAGCTGTGAGGCGGAGAATCGGGCAGGGGAGCTCTCTCCATTGGGGCCGTTTGTGATGGGATTTTACTTCTGTTTGTCCAGTTTTAGCATTTTTTTTCCCCCTGAACTAACCACTTACATTTTTATTCTGCTGACTCAATACTAGAATTACAAGTTTATGCTAAGAGGAAATCAACGAAAAGATCTCATGGTGGAGAGAGTCAGGGAAGGCCAGTTGGAGCATTGGAACAATGCAGTTTTTTCTGTCAGTGAATAAACAGCAATTTGGAGGGGTGGGGGCAATGTATCTGGTTTCCGAGCTATAATGTAATATTCCAAGGTCTGAGGAAGCTCGTTCATTCCTTCTGGTTATGCATTATAGCTACGTCATTTTACACGTAAGGTATAATCATGTTTCTTCTTGAACTTGATTTACATTTTTTCCATCAATGTAGCTTTGTATAAAACAGAATGTACAATAAAATTCCCCATAAGAAACCCAGTGGCATGCTGTTATATCTGTTCTAAGCATGCCACATGAAAGAGCTGTCTGAAATATTGAGCGGAGGGTACAATATAATTGAACCCTACAGTTCAAAGTGTGGTACTTTGTGCCAAAGCATGTGATTTACAACCATCAGGGGACTTGAGTGACGCAGTTCTTAAAAAAAAAAAAAATTATTCCTAAATGCACATTTCCGATTAGTTAATATGACGTAGCATTACAATGGCCAACGTTGTTTATGTAGTTAAATTTACCCACCCTAGGAATAATAGAAAACAATGCCCTGACTACTCCAGTGTGACAAAATTAATCAACATTTTGTATAGCTCAATTATTGAGAGAAGAGTTTTGGCCTAGCTGACTAATAACTTTTCCTATCTTTTTGGCACCACTCTTCGTCTCTTGTTCATTTATTATTATCATCTGTGAATTTTGAGAGGTACTGATGCAATAGACTGTTGGCGAATGTGTGTACTTTTCAATGACAGGATACCGATTTGTAATTAATTTACAGACAGACTAAAGGCCCAGTTTTTGCATAGATACAGTTAACTTTTGATAATTTATCAAGAGAGGGGAAAGACTATAAGATAAATGGGGAATCAAGTTGCCAATATGCCACAATTGAATTTTGGCAAGTGGCCACCTCAAGGATTGAGGCAAGGACAGAGGTTTTGCACTGCTTCAACATTCCTGTAAAGTGACACTCTCCTTGAACCAATTGCTTGGTGCATCATTAAACCTAATGAAACAGTCCCACAAGTCTATTTTCCTATTATCATTTTATCAGTAATTGATAACCACATACTTCCTCCATAGTAGAGATGCAGCTACCAAACTAGAAACAAATTTAGCTGCTGCTAATCTTTAAAAACGCTTTGTAATAAGAGGTACAAATACCCCCAATTAGAACCATAGAAGTTTACAGCATAGAAGGAGACCATTCAGCATGTGTCTGTTCTTTGCTGGAGCAATGCAAAACTAATCACACTACTACACTCTTTCCCTACACCATGTAGGATATAATGTACAGAGTGGATAAAGGGGAACCAGTGGATGTAGTGTATTTAGACTTCCAGAAGGCATTCGACAAGGTGCCACATAAAAGATTATTGCTCAAGATAAAGAATCACTGGATTGGGGGTAATATTCTGGCATGGGTGGAGGATTGGTTATCTAACGGGAAGCAGAGAGTTGGGATAAACGGTACATTCTTGGACTGGCAACCAGTAGCCAGTGGTGTTCCGCAGGGGTCGGTGCTGGGTCCCCAACTCTTTACAATCTATATTAACGATTTGGAGGAGGGGACCGAGTGTAACATATCAAAGTTTGCAGATGATACAAAGATGGGAGGGAAAGTAGAGAGTGAGGAGGACATAAAAAACCTACAAGGGGATATAGACAGGCTGGGTGAGTGGGCGGAGATTTGGCAGATGCAATACAATGTTGGAAAATGTGAGGTTATGCACTTTGGCAGGAAAAATCGGAGAGCAAGTTATTATCTCAATGGCGAGAAACTGGAAAGTACTGCAGTACAAAGGGATCTGGGGGTCCTAGTGCAAGAAAATCAAAAGGTTAGTATGCAGGTGCAGCAGGTGATCAAGAAGGCCAACGGAATGTTGGCTTTTATTGCTAGGGGGATAGAATATAAAAACAGGGAGGTATTGCTGCAGTTATATAAGGTATTAGTGAGACCGCACCTGGAATACTGCATAGAGTTTTGGTGTCCACACTTAAGAAAAGACATACTTGCTCTCGAGGCAGTACAAAGAAGGTTCACTCGGTTAATCCCGGGGATGAGGGGGCGGACATATGAGGAGAGGTTGAGTAGATTGGGACTCTACTCATTGGAGTTCAGAAGAATGAGAGGCGATCTTATTGAAACATATAAGATTGTGAAGGGGCTTGATCGGGTGGATGCGGTAAGGATGTTCCCAAGGATGGGTGAAACTAGAACGAGGGGGCATAATCTTAGAATAAGGGGCTGCTCTTTCAAAACTGAGATGAGGAGAAACTTCTTCACTCAGAGGGTGGTAGGTCTGTGGAATTTGCTGCCCCAGGAAGCTGTGGAAGCTACATCATTAAATAAATTTAAAACAGAAATAGACAGTTTCCTAGAAGTAAAGGGAATTAGGGGTTATGGGGAGCGGGCAGGAAATTGGACATGATTTTAGATTTGAGGTTAGGATCAGATCAGCCATGATCTTATTGAATGGCGGAGCAGGCTCGAGGGGCCGATTGGCCTACTCCTGCTCCTATTTCTTATGTTCTTATGTACCTTTCTCTGCTTCAAATATTTGTTCAATTTTTCCATGCTGACTATATACAACAAGTACAGCAGAAGGGCAGAAAACCTGAACATTGTAACAGCTAAAGTTAAAACCACAGATGAAGAAAGATGGGGGGAGGGGGAGAGGGTGGTGGTAGTATTGACTGTGGAGGGGAGCAGGTTGAAACATGCAAAATTGTCAGGAACTCCATGCAGGTTGGAGTGGGAAACTGAGGATGGGTTGGGATTGGGGATGGTTCAGGCATGGGAACGTTTCTAGGAAACTGAATGGGAATAGATTGCAAAAGATATTAGGTGGTTTGATATTAGCACAAGCTGGGATTGACTTCGGGTAGGCTGAATTGCGAAGGACTCTGCGCAGGTTGGGGCCAGGAAAAACTTCCATTTGTGTCTGTCCAGTCACTAAAAGAAATATCAAAACTTAGTTGATGGAGTGGTTGGAGCAAAAATGAAGAGAGGAGGGGCTTGCTGAGATTGATATTAACTAAAGCAAATCAGGAAGAACCAAAGTGTTTACAGAAAAGAGCAGTCAAAAAAGCCCAACCTATTCAGACTCCACTCAAGTATGCCAAATAAAGTCCTAAACTGTTGACATGAATAGACTTCTCCAAGAAAATGTTTTCCAGGGTTTTACAATACCATAAAAGCAACTCTACGAACAAGAAGCATTTTATTTATTTATTATTTTTTATGCATTTGTATTACCAGTAAATCTTCAGCTAGGGGAAAATCCAAGATGGGATGAGTCCCATCTTGAATTTTCTCATAGCTGATAATTTAGTGCATATAAAATTACAATAATTATAAATAAAATGCTTCTTGTTCATAGAATTGCTTTTATGGTGTTGTAAAACTCTGGAAAACATTTTCTTGGAGAAGCCTATTCATGTCAAGAGTTTGGGACATTATTTGACGTACTTGGCTGGAGTTTGAATGATTTGGATTGGCCTTTTTGGAGCTATTTAGTTGGTTGCTTCCTGGTACTTGCTACGTTGGGATTGGTAGCTTTTTAAAAAAAAAGTGCTGTGATTGCTCAGTTTTTTGCTCTATACCCATTCTTCACTGATATTTCTGACTGAATCAAACAGCTTTTTGATTTGATCACATTTAAACAAATTGATGACATAAAAGATTCAGAATAAAATTTAGTTCTGTTCGTTTCTGTTTGAAAAAGAGTACAAACTGTTTATGGTCAACTTTAATTTTTAGCTAATTGTGCACTTGTTCTGACCTGATGAAAAAGTGAAAGCAACACAAAAGTATGGCAAGATACATAAACATTTGTATATATGTCCAGAAATACTGCAAGTAATGTGCAACTGAAAGGAGTACCATTATTCTCCACTCAGATCAGTATTTGTATAAGTCATAACATGCTTGTGTTATTGATATAACTGCTTTGCATTAAATCTGAATATGTAAAGTGGACTGTATTAGCATATTGCGCATACAGTGCAACGATTTGTATTCTAAGTTCCATAAAGCTAAAATGGTAATTGCAAATCAATCACTGTAGTCTTACTGAATTGCTTCAATAGGATTTGAGACAAAGTTTAAAAACTGTCATAATCTCTGTTTTCTGTATAAAAGGTTAATGCTAAAACTTCAATGTAATTGGATGACATACCTGGCATGATTAGTGCAATCTGTAACCTGGCTTGTTCCTGTTTGAAACCTATGTTTTAAGTATGTATACAGCTGTTTTAAGGCTCTAGTTGCAGCATATCTCTCTCTCTCTCTCTCTCTCTCTCTTCCTTCCTCTTTCTTTTTCTTTCTCTCCCTTTCTTTTTCTTTCTTTCTCTCCCTTTCTTTTTCTTTCTCTCCCTTTTTCTTTCTCTCTCTTTCTTTTTCTTTCTCTCTTCTTTCTTTCTTTCTCTCCCTCCCTCTCTCTCTCTCTCTCTCTCTCTTTTACCCCCCACCCACTCAACAAATTGAGTGTAAATTCTCCCATGTATCTGTTTCTTTATGTAAATGTTTAAAGTTTGAGAGCTGTAGCAACTTTTTTTTTAAGAATTCAGTTTCTTTGAGATACAATAGGAGCCAGTTGTTTAAATGAAGCATTTCCCACTCCCCCTTCAAAAAAAAGTTATGAATGTTATCTATTATATTTACATTTTTATTCTTAAATATTTTTCCTGTTCTATTTCCCATATTTTCCAAAGTGGAAACCTACTTTTGAGTTGAGTTCCTGAATCAAGGGGCCACAGAAAACTAGGAATGCAAGAGGTTGTGGTATAGGGTTTTGACACACTCAGAACTAAGACACTCTCAGAACTAAATCAGTACATCTGTAGAATTGAGAAGTGATGTGAAATCAGAGTTGTTTCCATATAATAGGAAAGCTATCGTAATTAGTTTTGTCACACTCAAGCAAACAACCAATGTTGGCCCTGTCAAATTAGATTTTCACATGGAAGTCACTCGGGGAGCATAACCAAACATTGTACGACAACGGACTTCTAAATATTCTGCTGCTGCTTTTGAGAGCAAGAAGACATGAGTTCAAGAAGCTCAGCAGCAGAGTGGAACTTTATATTTAAAAAAAAATTTTTTTTGGGTCTGTTTTTCACAACTTTTGAAACAATATTTCAAAATTGAAGAAGAAAAATCATATAAAGTTCTTCAAACACAAATAATGTGTTCTGCATTAAATAGTGTAGAAATGTTCTTGGATGAAGGTCGTTTTTTTTGCAGGATATTCTATTGATTGTAGAATAATAGACGACTGCCAGTAGATTTTTAAGGCTGATTTAATCAGACTCATCTGATGACATGAATTCTTGTGAACGAGATTAAAATGAATTGAATTTTGTCAGAATTGTGGGATTGAATTGCTGGCAAACTTGCTAGTTTTTCTCTCCACATAGTGTGTACAGATTTTATAACTGAGCACGGTAGAGGAAGTGGATTTTAGGTGACAAGGTAATAAAGATAATAATGTAGAATCTGAATATTTACCATCTCCCATAATTGCTGCTGTTATCACTATTGCTGTTATCACTGCCATAAGTTTGTTAACCCGCATTCCTGCAGATGAGTATGTCTAATGCCAAAACAGTCATGCTAGTAGAGCAGACATACTTTCAGATGAATTTCCCATCACAATTCCATTCGATATTAACTCACCAGTAGGGCAGAATGATGTTTTATTGAGTCATCCTTTAGGGTTTCATTCACAAAAGTTCTACACATTTGGAAAAGACACCACTAACCTATTCACGCACAGCTGTAATTGAATATGCAAAATATCCGCAGGTGAGCTGGTTTTCTATTCACTATGCACCAATAATATAATGTGTATGATCTTGTCTCAGACTTTGTTGGCCATATCAGAGTCTATGTCTATAGTACATTGTGGTTGATAACTTTGTAATTAGAATTTTCCACCATCTTTCTTGTGATCAGTTTTCTCATATCCACTCATACCTTGGTCCCCGTACAGTTATGATGTGGCGTTAGATAGGTAACTACACTTTATTATTATTATAATAGTAATAAATCAAACTTGTTACTATAGTAAATGGATATTATTTAACTTCATTCCTAAATCAAGATGGCCAAACGTCCTGAATAAGTACCTCACTCATGTAAAATGTTTCAGAAAGGTAGCACCGCACTAGAGTATTAAGTAAACTCTGATGTAGAACCCTTTTTTATGGCTCCATCACAAATGGAAAAAAGTAACTCATTCCCCTTGACAGAGTCTTGAATCGTTCCCAAAGGCAATACATCTACTGCACTTGAAAGGTAATCAAATGTGTCCACACATTGTCTAGTGAAGCAACTTAGAAGCAAAAATCTTCTATATTGCCTTGCATGACTGAAAATTCCAGAAAGTGTATTTTCTTAGTTAGTCCTGGCTTAGTATAAATCCCATCATGTTTGCAAGAGCGAGGAAATTCTAGGCTTCATTTAGCATTCTATAAAGATGATGGATCGCAGTCACTTTCAGTGCCTGTCTAATCCACAAGGATTAAGGTTTACCATTAATCTTGTAACATGCTAATATAAGGTACCAGGATTTGTTAAAACAATTAGAGGCTTCCTGGTGTGTTGTGAACCTATGGGGATCATAGTGCAGTAGCTGTGGTAAAACGTTGCAAAGGTTTATTTGTATTTTAGTGGGATAGCAAGATTAATTATTTGCAAGCCAGTGAAAATGAGACTACAGTAGATGCTGCCTGGAACATGAGTCACCAGATATGTTTCAGTTTTTTAAAGCCAGAAGTCCATAAAACCTAATACCACAACATTTTGTTACATTTTTTGCCCAGGTTCTGAGAACGTGGGCCAATTCCAAGCTCCAAAAAGCACAATTCTACATTCCTGCTGTTAATGCCCTCACTACCAGCTGTTTCATATTAGCATTTGACTGCGGCACTACCCTCATAGGCTAAATTGTTATTGATGGATGCTTTGCGTTAATGGTCAAGGAGGGGAGGGAAATATTCATATTAGGTTCAAAAACTCTTCGTATCTAAGACTATAATCTTGACTTTAGCTCTGGGAACTGGAAAACAAATGTAAATCAGGCATTGAGGGACAGGTTACATATTCACAAAATGTCCAACATAAATTAGGTTGCTGGTTTTGTCAGTCTAATGTAAGTGTTAATGAAAAGAAGTCCTCTAACCGCCAGTGTTTTAGTCTGTGTCCTTAAAGAACATGCACACATACCTGTAGCTGTTGAGATAAAGTTCCTGACCATTTTAGGCTTCCTGTAAGGGAGGCTGTATGATTTTGTGTACCATGGTTTTCATGGTTGTTTTAAATAAAATGTTGATAAACTGGAAACCTTTTAGCAGCAAATACAATCAGTATCTTATCTCCCCTCTAATCGTGCCATTGTGCATTTCAGTTCATAAATTTGGTAAAAACATCACTTTACCCAAATTAATATGCACATTAAGCAATAATAATTTCAGGAGCAGACCTGTGACAATCAAATATAATTTATCCGTGAAATAACAGCTGCGCAAACAATATAAATAAAGAGATAGCATTGCAAAGCCTGTTGATTGCAAACACTGAAGGAATGTTGCTCTCCAAATCTAATAAATCATAAAATTACAAGTTCTGCGCTGCAGACTATAAAATAAATGTACTGACTGTTTAACAACAAAGTCTGTTGAAACGAAAATACGAAGCGATCGTTATTTTCTGTAAGTGGGCAGGGGAACTGCCAGAGGTCATGGTTCATGGCCTCGATTTTAAAAATTCTCATCCTTGTTTTTAAATCCATCCATGGCTTCACCCCTCACTGTCTCTGTAACCCCCTCCAGCCCTACAACCCTCCGAGACCTCTGCGCTCCTCCAATTCTGGCCTCTTGCACATCCCGATTTTAATCGCGCCACCATTGGCGGCTGTGCCTTCAGCTGCCTTGGCCCTAAGCTCTGGAATTCTCTCCCTAAACCCCTCTCCCTCTCCCTCTCTCTCTTCCTCCAGCTATAAGACGGTCCTTAAAACCTACCTCATTGACCAAGCTTTTTGGTCACCTGTCCTGATATGTGGCTCGGTGTCAAATTTTGTTTGATAATGCTCCTGTGAAGCATTTTGGGATGTTTTACTACTTAAAGGCGCTATATAAATGCAAGTTGTTGTTGACAAAGGAAGGAAAAGATCAATCACTGCGCACTGTCTAGGCTAACCCACGAAGAATATCTATTTGTGCTAAGTGACAATGAGTTGCTGGCACTCGTGGAACCGTACCCCAAGCTCCAATTTTGTGTTTTTGTTTTTAACATCTTCAGCTGGCAGTTGGTTGTAAGTGGAGACACCTTAACTCGTGACGTTCACATGAGCAAAACACAAGTTGTGCAGGCTTATCGAGGAAACGTGGATGACTGAGAAATTCTGTAACATCAATGTCTACTTCTAATTGAAGAACATCAACCTGAAAAATGGCAGTTGAGAGTTCAACATGAGCAGTCGTGTGTTACGGAAACATGTCTTGTTTGTGATGTTTTTATTTCCACTTAAGTTCCTCAGTAAATAATGGGCATAAAAAAATACTTCTGATTCATGTTTACTGTCTGAAGCCTGTTGATTTTAAATGCTGTTAAATGTTTTTGCTGCACTCCTGACAGCATATTGTATAATTGCATTGTGTGGTATGGAACTGGGCCATTCAGGCCAAGAAGGTTGGATTTTTAAAAAAATCCTGTATTAGCTGAGCAAGCCTGCTGCCAGGAGGTTTACTATAAATGACCTCTGCTCAGGCTAAGGAAGGGAAAGATTGGCTGATGGCTGCACTTCTGATCACTGTTGGGTGCCTTCCCCTGTCATTACAAGTTTGTAGCTGTTGGAAGATGACCAGATTGGGCTCTGCTGTGATGCTTCCAAGGGCAACTAGCCGCCTGCCAGTGCTCACTGTCTAAGCTCACATAAGAATAAAGACCACTAGGGTGAGGTATCCGAGGACTGAGGCTATTCATGAAACTGTGCCCAGCACAAATCACTGCCTTCAGTGGTGATTGTAAACAATTTTACAACACCAAGTTATAGTCCAGCAATTTTATTTTAAATTCACAAGCTTTCGGAGATTTTCTCCTTCCTCAACATTTACCTGAGGAAGGAGAAAATCTCCGAAAGCTTGTGAATTTAAAATAAAATTGCTGGACTATAACTTGGTGTTGTAAAATTGTTTACAATTGTCAACCCCAGTCCATCACCGGCATCTCCACTTCAGTGGTGATGGCAGGGACGAACAGGCAAGACAAGTTCTTGTTTTTGGAAATCAGAATCTAGTAGGTTGGGGGAGGGGTGGAGAAAATCTAATTTTGGAAAGTGGAAGCTGTAAGGCCGCTGTCCAAATTATTTTTTTTGTTTTTGTGGAAGTAGCCAAATTATAGCAAAACCAGTACGGCAGATTAAGAGCTACTGCAGTTAAGTATTTAATAGTTTAAGCTGTTAATCTTTAACCTAACTGGAAACATTTTTAATGAAATCTAGGAGCATTAACAATGCATTTGCAAATTGACCTCTCTTTAAACCATTGACTTTACTAAGTGTGAAGATAATCAAAAAATACATGATGGCCCTAAATTCTGTTTTTAATTTGAACCATTATTGTAATTGCAATTGTTTATTTTTCCCAATGTATTGGACTTTAAGGTATTCTATGGTGGGGGGGGAGAGAGGAGGAAGAAGAGTGTATTCTGCCCTAGAAAGACTAGGCTACTATGCATGCAAATGGAGAAAAAAGCACCCCTCTTAGGGGAGACAAACTGGTATTAACAATTTAGACACCTCTGAATTTCAGTATAGTCGACTGATAACTTGAATTAGCATGTTGACTACTATTCACTCCAATTAGGATACACCTTTTGGTATGCCTTGGGGGTGGGGTGGTGGGGGGTCAACAAGGGAATGTATATGCATATATACAGAGTCTGTCAATATATATATTAATCCTGTGTCCATATGCACTATCTGATGTGTCACTGGATTTCTTGATGTCATAATTTTGTCACACTTTTTGTGTCTGCTTTTCCTTTATAAATTTCTATGTCTGATGGAAAACACCTATGTAAATGCTGCACTCTTTGTAAACTGCCCACTGGGTTGTGCAATCTGGCCACTGGGTTCCCATAATTCTCTCAAAATGCTTTCTGAATGTTTGTTTTTTTTCATCTATTTTGCTTTATTTCCAAAGGGTTTAACCAAAATAAATAATTACATAATTCACAGTAAAGTAATTTGAATTGTCTGTCGTGACATTTAATGTCTTCATTAAAGTTTTTACTTGAAGGCCTTGGCCTTTCCCAAATGCCTGGACTTGGAGTTAATATTTTTGCCCAAAGCAGTGATGCTGTGAGCTGAATTTGGATTGTGCAGTCTGAGCATGTGCAGTGTACCTAATTTACCAGGGTGCATCAGTACCATTCAAATTTAATTTGAACCATTATTGTAATTGCAATTGTTTATTTTTCCCAATGTATTGGACTTTAAGGTATTCTATGGTGGGGGGGGGGGGGGGGGGAGAGAGGAGGAAGAAGAGTGTATTCTGCCCTAGAAAGACTAGACTACTATGCATGCAAATGGAGAAAAAAGCACCCCTCTTAGGGGAGACAAACTAATTACAATAATGGTTCAAATTTCTAAAGCTTTACTGAGGTAAAATTTAAAGTGTTTTTTAAAAAATGTGTGTGTAAAAAATGTCCTAATTGTAGACCTGTTGTAGCCTTCGGACAGTGAGAGAGAGATACTGGCGTCAGAGAGGGAAAATGTTTGTGTCTTTCATGACGTTGAAAAAAACGGTTGAATTTTGAAGCTAGCATCTCACCTGTGTTGACATTTTCAAGAGGTCAGTACTAATGGCTTACTCCTGTGAGACAGATTCTAATTTGTAATAGAGAGACACAAAGACACAGGGAGAAAGGCAGTAGTTTCTTTACTCACTCTAATTTGATTTCCTCTTAAAAATTTAATTATGGAAGAAAACAAAGGATCTTTGAGGGAAATAGAGAGGAGGGTAGGGTAGGAGGAAAATTGATTGAGGGTGAAGAACTAGAGGGGAGTGGGTGAGAGAAACTGCAACACAAAGACAGTAGCGACAAGTAAGAGAGGGACCATATTGTCCAACTACTGTGTACAACATCATGGGAGATCAGCTGATATATTAAAAATATTCTGCCTGTGCGCACTTGGTATCAACCTGCCCATTATAAATTCCTATGTCCACATTTGTAATAGAAATTACCTACTGTCATGCTGTAATTACACCTTCCAGCCAGTGGAGGCACTGCAGCATCATCACTGGTGGGAAGGTGTAATTACAGTGTAACAAGTTTACAAAGGCAGTTTCCATTATAAATGCAGATATAGGAATTTATAATGGAAATGTAAAAATAAGGACAATATATGGTGACTAAATTACATCTGAATGCCAAGTCCAATTATCCTCTACTCTCTAATCCCAGTATATCTGAGGACTACACTTGATCTTAACTCTTGTGAGAATGCCACAGGAGATTGACTCATAGAATAATCCTAAATGGATTCCTGGAGAAGGTGTGATGGGCTGAATGATTGTTTCTTACTCTGGACTTTGTTTATTTTTATCAAGTTGAGCTATATATGGGCTCACTGAGCTATGTTTGGTACTAAACTAGATTGTTCCCTTACCTGTAATGCACAATGTGACCATTCTTTGGGATTCTATGAGAAGAAAAATCAGTTCTGGGGCCTCAACTATTTACAATATATATCAATGACTTGGATGAAGGAACAGACTGTCTTGTGGCCAAATTTGCTGATGAGACAAAGATAGGTGGAAAAGCAAGTTGTGAGGAGGGCACAAAGTGTCTGCAAAAGGATATTGACAGGTTAAGTGAATGGGCAAAAAATTGGCAGATGGAATATAATGTGGGAAAATGTGAAGTCATCCACTTTGGGAGGAAAAATAAAAAAGCAAAATATTATTTGAATGGAGAAATACTACAAAATGCTGCGGTACAGAGAGATCTGGGTGTCCTCGTACATGAAACACAAAAAGTCAACATACAGGTAATCCGGAAGGCAAATGGAATATTGGCCTTTATTTCTAGGGGGATGGAGTATAAAAGCAGGAAAGTCATGCTACAACTGTACATGGTGCTGGTGAGACCACACGTGGTATACGGCGTACAGTTCTGGTGTCCTTATTTAAGGAAGGACCTCCTTGCATTGGAGGCAGTTCAGAGAAGGTTCACTAGGTTGATTCCGGGTATAGAAGGGTTGTCTTATGAGGAAAGATTGAACAAGTTGGGTCTATACTCATTGGAGTTTAGAAGAATGAGAGGAGATCTTATTGAAACATATAAGATTCTGAGGGGACTCGATAGGATAGATGCTGAGAGGATGTTACCCCTCGTGGGGGAATCTAAAACTAGGGGGCATAGTCTAAGAATAAGAGGTCGCTCGTTTAAGATGGAAATGAGGAGGAATTTCTTCCAGAGGGCTGTGAATCTTTGGAATTCTTTATCCCAAAAAGCTGTGGAGGCTGAGTCATTGAATACAGCTAGACAAATTTTTGATCAGCAAGGGAGTCAAAGGATATGGGGAAAGGGCAGGAAAGTGGAGTTGAGGTAAAAATCAGATCAGCCATGATCTCATTGAATGGCGGAGCAGGCTCGAAGGGCCAAATGGCCGCCTACTGCTCCCATCTCTTATGGTCTTATAAGAAAAACCCGACAATCAAAATGATTGACAGATGGTTTTTAAATCTATAATGAGAAAAATAGGTTTTCTATTTGCCAAATCACATGGTGCAAAATCAGATCACATGGTCACCGATATTGCAGTCCTGCCAATTTTTAAAAAACAGTTTGAAGAAAAGCATCAAGTTTCTATACAATTGCCCATAATAACATTTTTAGAGTGTATTCCAAGGGAGCAATGCATCTCTGGGTTGAAATGATGATTCGGTCACTTTCAAAGAAAGGTCATTATTCATCCATTAGACACATTGAAGTAACAGGTTATAACATAAAACTCATGAATCACAATAATAAAAATAGAACAGAACAACTGATTCTAGCTTCAGAGCATAGTGTGCAATTTGATTAATGGAGATCCAGAATTTTCCAGTTTTCAAATCGGTACTGTAATCTTGAAAAATAGCTTTCTTTGATAGATTTAGGGAACTACAATGGCATAACATGTAAAAGTGGCATGCCATGGAATAGTGGGACTTGAGTTACTTGATTTGCACAATTCTTTTCACAACACCTACCCAGAGTTTCCTATTTCAGCCATGTTGATGCAAAAGGAGGCTAGCTAAGTCGCGTGAGCAGATTTCATGGACTTCAAACCGGTGTTAACAACCTGCAGGTTTTGAAGTAGTTTTCTAATCAGTATTTGAGAAATTCTTCTTAGTGACATTTTAGTAGGCAACATGGTATTGGCAGCACGAATAGCCAATAAATCTTGATTACCGAGGCTCTAAACCAGAGTCCCATGTCCTTGAAGGACTAAATATTCACTCTCACTGTGCTCCATGTGCTATATGTGAGGATCTGTTAGAAACAAATTGCTGTCAAACCTTTAATACAACCCAACCCTTGGACACCATATATTTGCATACATTAATATATTCTAGTACATCAGCTTTCAATGCTGTAATGAAAGCAGCTAACCTATTTGACTGTGTGTTTACTTGTTCTCTACATATGTTTGAACAACAACACATGGACTGGGGAATAATTCAATTAGTTTTTGGTTGTAAAGTTGTTTATACAGATGTTAACTGTTTTTAAATAAATAATAACAGCAATCCTTTTTTAAGGGGAAAAAACAGTTTTTTATGAATTGAAGATCAGAGATGTATGATGTTTTTGAGGTACCAGGTTTAAAACCCTTAGACTAGCAGCAGATCCAGGGAAATCCCAATCTCCATGGTATAATGTTAATGTTTAAATCTTTTTAGTTCACGCAAGATAGCATTGAAACAATCACTAATATTACAGTAATAAAGTTACTCAAATGTCAAAGGAGTAACTTTACTGGTTTTATAATCCTGTCCTTTTTCAAAAAAACTGTCCCGTAATTTTTTTAAACTCTGCTGTTCACACTGACTCCCCCTTTATCCCCATTACTCTCCAACTTTTATTTATTTCATTTTAATTTAATATTTTTGTACCGTAATCTGTTTCCATTTCCCCTTTTAAAATTAGCTTTTTAAAATACTTTTCTTAATTTGTTCTTCCTTCTGGTTTCCATTGTTCATTTTGGAAGTGGGAGCGACTTGCAGAATATTAGGTTTTGCCTGGCCTAAAAACTGGAAACAACAACTTTCTTCAGATAATCAAAATCCCAAAGACTAAACATTGATACAGATGCGACCAGGTCAAACAATTAGTCTTCTCAATCGAGGACTTCCCAATATCACTTTTCTACAATGTGTTGGCATAATTTGCTCCCAGGTTGGATGCACAGTATGGCTTCAGCCTTCTGCTATTGACACTAATGTGACATTTTTATTTCCTATCCTAGTGGCCTATTTCCTAAAAATTATCACTTTGCCACGAATTAATTTTCATGTAGTGGAAAAATTAGCAAATTTAAACTATGGAATTATGATTAATTGAAAATGTTGCTGTCCGATGGTTTCTTAATGAAATGGACTCTTAAATGCATGTTTTTATGAATGCACCATCATAATCTACAAGCACTTTCCTACAGTTTTCGTCCATCTATTAACATCTATTTTATGGAACTGAGTTAATGGTAAATGATGGTAATCAACATTGCCATTGTATGTTTGCCTTGTGGTGAAATGATGCACATTTTCTCTTTAATTGTTTCATTCTGTGCTCATTCCGAGATCTTCATTGTTTTACAGACCCCACTGCAATATGCAAAATGCGTGGCTCCTAAAAACTATTCAATGAGGTAGCAATGTACAGAGCACCCTGATATTTGTATAGACAAGGAGAAACATATCCCACAGGTAACGAATGGTTAGTGTCACCGATTGAAAATGACAAGGTCTGTTTAAAGACTTGATGCATTTTGCAGCTTCTTGCTAGTTTGTATGATACATTGGGAAATATTTTATATCTCCCTCTTTATTGCTTTTTTTTTGCCCTATCTACTATCATCCCATAATCATGTTTAATCACTCACTATTTATCGCTGTTGTGTGATTGTGCTATTTACTACTTCCATCACTATTACCTAATCTACTTGTCAATATCAATCTGTGCTCACTATCCTACCAGGAGTTGGCTGATTGAGCATTACCAACTGAAAGATTGATTCAAACAGAAAAGTAGTGAGATTTGGGTTCACATACAGCACAATTTGAAATTTCTGTAACTTTGGTTATTGATTCAGTACCAAAATTTCCTGGTCACTCATCTGAAAATTGACTGCATACTTGGTTTAAAAACATTGTAATCCAAAATCTGACTTTCCAGTAGCTGAACTGGATTCAATACTATTCTTCAGCAAACAGTAATTAATTCTTTCCACACCGGTGACTCAAATTTCCTATTTTAGTTGGTGAGTGAAGTTTTCTACGCATCCAAAAAGAATGCATGCTTGAATGTCAAGATTCAGAATATTGTTTGTTATACACAGTTGTAAGTTTAGGTGGTAGATTGCTGTAAATCTTTTCGTTTTGCATGATTGAGTTGGGAAAGTTGCATGATAGGAATGCACGTTACAAGTGTTCGCCGTTCCTTCATCGTCTCTGGGTCAAAATCCTGGAACTCCCTACCTAACACATGGACTGCAGCGGTTCAAGAAGGCGGCTCACCACTTTCTCTCGGGCAATTAGGGATGGGCAATAAATGCTGGCGTTGCCAGCGACGCCCACATCCCATGAACAAATTTTTTAAAAAAATGTTGTAACTTTCTGTAATTTATATGCATTATTGTTTTCGGGAAAAGATTTTGACTTTTGAAGATCAGTAAACACCTCAATATTAGTTGTTGACTCTTCATTAAAATACTGATGTGCAGTTTGGATCAAAATCAATTACTTTTGCAGTTTATGACACAATTCGTGACACGTGCTGCAAATGGCCACTAAGCAGTAAAATCTGTCATTTGCTGCAAAAATAGATGCAGCTTTGTGTGTTTCCAAAATATGTATTTCACATGGGTTAGCACAGTGACTCGGCAAAATGGGTCTCTAATGGATTATGACTTAGAGGCAGTAAGTAACTATCTACATAATCCCTTATGTCAAACCATTTTAGAAAGTGCACATTGATTAGATAATTTTAAAGACTCTTACACCAGTATATTGTATTATAATTATATGTGCAGGACAAAATGCTGATTAAAAGATTTTTCAAGCTGTGTTTTATTTTCCCCACATGATTTGACTATACCTTCTATGCTTCTGAAGGGTGTTAGTGGAAGAATTGTGCTGTTTAGGGAATAGTGGGATGTGGGTTTCAGGCTCCAAGCTTCCACATATCGAGTATGTGATCCTGAGAGGATGCAGAGCAGAGACCAGCTGCTTCACTCCCAAGAGGGGGGAAGAAACATTGGCAATAGAAGCTTGCGTACCTTCTAGTATCCTGTGTCAGAACTACATTGGAAGATGCCCTAAAGAAAATTTTCTACCAGCCCACACAGTCAGTGGTGGAGTCTAGCCCAAGGAGACACAAAAAGAAAGGAAAAATAATAAACTCATCAAGCCAGACAACTCCACCGCCTCCCAAAAAAAAAGTTGTCCACAAGGGGAGAAAATTCAGTCTTTTCTTTGTCTCTAAAGCAGACCTTGTCAATAAACATAGGATGCATTTCTGCACTCCAGTGACAACTATTTTGTTTTTGTTGCATCTATTTTCATTCCTGAAATGCAGATTCTTCCACAAAATACCAAAGCAGAGCTATTTTGGATTCAAGGGATACAATTATACAAAATAATGGCCTAAATAGTAGAGTAAAAGTAGGCATTTGCCACAACAAATAAGTGCAGCATTATGCCTTACTAAAATAAAATTTCCCGTGGTGTAGCACAGTGGGTTTCCAGTTTGCTGTGCCATCGAGTGTTAGTGTGTTGTTTTGGCAGTGCCCATCATGTGTGGTTGCAAAGCATGGTCCAGTTGCTTGCTCCCCTACAAGAAGGGAAAAGTGTTAGGTGAGTCATTGGACTGTTCGTGCTCTCTTAACAGCTATTTGCTGAAAGAATCTGGTAGTTCAGCTGGGGAATGTTACAGGCAGGAAAAAAATTCCCTAGGAGGAAGAAACCTTTTCTGAGTTGAAAAATATGACCTGTGTGTTGATAAAAGCTTTGACTTGAAGCAAAGATCAAAGTTGAGCAAATATGTACTTAACTGTGTGTATTTATAATTCTGGGATCAGCAGGATGGAGGAACAGGAGTAGCCCCTTGAGCGTGTTCCACCATCCAATTAGAGCATAGCTGATCGGCACCTCAACTCCATTTGCTTGCCTTTGAACCATATCCCGCGACACCTTACCTAATAAAAAAAAATCTGTTGATCTCAGTCTTGAAAATTTCAATCGTCCCAGCATCCACAGCCTTTCAGGGGAGAGAATTCCCCCTCAAATTTCCACCACCTTTGTGTGAAAAAGTGCTTCCTGACTTCATCCCTGAATGGCCTAGCTCTAATTTTGAGATTGTCACCCCTTGTTCTGGATTCCCCACCAGAGGAAATAGTTTCCTGTATCTTATATCATTTTTAACACCTCAATTAGATCACCCCATAATCTTCTAAACTTGAGAACATGACAAGTTTAAGCAACGTGTCTCTTATTTTAATCCTTTGAACCCGGGTATCATTCTGGTGAAGCTGCGCTGTAGCCCCTCGAAGGGCAATATATCCTTCCTAAGGTGCGGTGTCCAAAACGGAACGCAGTACTCCAGATGGGGTCTGACTATGGCTCTGTACAATTGAAGCATAACATTCTCCCCTTTGCATTCCAGTCCCCTTGAGATAAAGGGCAACGTTCCATTAGCTTTTTTGATTACCTTTTGTACCTGTGCACTAGCTTTTGTGATTTTGTATACTTGGACACTCACAACTCCACAGTTTCTAATCTCTTACCATTAAGAAAATATTCTAATTTGTATTTCTTGGATCCAAACTGGATTACCTTCCACTTCCCCACTCCATCTTCCACAGTTTTGCCCACTCATTTAGTCGGTCTGTGTCCTTTTGTAACTTCCTGTTCCTATCTGCACAATTTACTGTACCTCCTAATTTAGTGTCATCTGCAAACTTGGATATACAACTCCCTATTCCTTCATCCAAGTTATTGATATATAATGGTGAAAAGCTGAGGCCCCAATACAGATCCCTGGAGAAAACCATAGAAACATTCCATCATTCAGAGTACATTCCCTTTATCCTTTCTCTCTGTCTCCTACCTTACAAGCAATTATCAATCCATGTCACAAGGTTAGCTCCAATTCCACGCACTCTCACTTTTGCTAATAATCTCTTGTGCTGAACTGTATCAAGTGCCTTCTGGAAGTCCAAATAGACAGCATCCATAGACACACCCCGTCCACCTTGTCAGACTGCTTGTCCGATATCGAGTCCTGGATGAGCCGCAATTTCCTCCAATTAAGCATCGGGAAGACCAAAGCCATTGTCTTCGGCCCCCGCCACAAACACCGTTCCCTCACCACCGATTTCATCCCCCTCCTTGGCTACTGTCTCAGGCTAAACCAGACTGTTCGCAACCTCGCTATCCTATTTGAGGCGGGGGCTGAGCTACCGATCGATTATCCTCTCCAAGACAAAGACTGCCTACTTGCATCTCTAACATCGCCCTTCTCCACCACTGCCTCAGCCCAGCTGCTACTGAAACCCTCATCTATGCTTTTGTTACCTGCAAACTCGATTATTCTAATACTCTCGTGGCTGGTCTCCTATCTTCCACCCTCCCATAAATTTGAGCTCATCCAAAACTCTGCTGCCCCTACCGTAACCTACTACTAGTCCCACTCACCCATCGCCACTGTGCTCTCTGACCTACATTGGTCCTGATCCACCAACACCCTGATTTTTAAAACTCACCCCCTCTTGTGCAAATCCCTCCATGGTCTCACTCCTCCTTTTCTGCATAACCTCCTCCAGGCCTACAATCCTCCAAGAACTCTCCATTCCTCCAACACAGGCCTCTTGTACACCTCCACTTCCTTCGCACCACCAGCGCTGGCCATGCCTTCAGCCGTCTAGGCCCTAAGCACTGGAATTCCCTTCCTAAACCCCTCTGCCTCTCCATCACCATTTCTTCCTTTTAAGATGCTCCTCAAAACCTTGGGGATTTGAGTCACCCATCCATCCATGGCTCCTTCTTTGGCTCCGTGTCAATCTTTGTCTGATTCCGCTCTTGTGAAGTGACTTGGGACATTTTACTAAGTTAAAGGCGCTATGTAAATGCAAGTTACTGTTGTTGGTGACCTTCTCACAAAAATTCAACTGGATTAGTCAGATATGACCCACCCTTCACAATTCTCTTTGATCAGCTCATACTTGTTCAAAAGCTCAGTCATTCTGTCCCTGATAGATTCCAGTAATTTCCACATTAGGTGCAACTAATTCTGATTGTCGTGACTTCATCACACTTTTTGAAACTTAAAATGCCTGATGTACATCAGTCCATTTTTTTTTGATGGGGTGTGGGCCAGGGAAATCACCCCACCCATTTAAAAAAAAATCAAAGTAACAGATTGGCGTACATTAATCGGCAATTAAAGCGAGATACTGAGTAGACTTCATCTCCTTTTCAAGAAATCATGAACTGTTTTGGGGACGTGAAATTCATGTCGCACGTATACACCACATCTGTCTTGACAACACACCGAGATATGTGATGCGGGTCTTCCTGTAGCAGACTGTATTGTAGATGATTGTTTTTAAAGGGACATTGTTTGGAAAGCTGCTATGGCAACAACTGCAGATGATTTGACCCTAATAAGGTCAGAATTGTTTGTGTAATCCTATTTTGCAGTGATAAGCAGGGAAGCCCTTGCACTCCTGCAGAGTAGGAAGTGACTTTGTATTCGTGCTTGTCATATCCTGAAAAACTTGGGCTTCTTGATGGTTTTTAAAAAATTTTCTTAACTAGCAGGATGTTTATCAGTTTTTCTCTGATCGTGTAGAAATGGATTTGTATAAAGGGAGGACCAGGTATAGCATGCAGTCTGTCTGTTGATTATCCATTCTGCCATTTTTCCCTTTCTCATTCATCCACAAGGATTTTCACAGGAGTTAGGAAAAGGTAAATGTTTCAGGCCTGGGAGTTGGAATCCAGAGTTGCCAACATTTAACTGGAGGAATTAACCATGGGAATTTCTACTGGAGTCAGGAGAACAATAGGAATTGGGGCTTCAGCGCAGGAGGCCAATGAAGTCAAACCTTTGGGTTGAACACCTGCAGAAGCCGGGGCTCCGTTTTGGGAGACTAGTGGGAGTCGGTGCCAGCATAATTTAACTGACTGAGTTACATATATCAATTTATGATTTTGAAACGAAAGGTCCACCTTGCAGTGCTGATGTTGGAAAGGAGTCTGCAGTTCTGTTCAGGTAGTCTTCAGCTGTGATGATCTGAGGAAAGGAGATACCCATTTGACTTCTTTAGCTCTGTCAAGTCAGGATTCAGTATTGCCACCATTTCTGAAAAAGGAAACTCAGTTTAAAATACAGTAACACCCTCCCTTCCCCCACTGTGAGACAAAATCTCTGGGCCTCAGGTTCTTATCTGTATGGTACTGATTTCATTGTGGATGACGAACATAAAGGAGACAAGACTTCAGTACATATCTGGGGACTCCTGATTATCTGTAGTTTCAGTTATCCATTGTGGCCGATCCTTTTCATTATGGCGAATGATCAAGGTTAAGTTGTTGAGAAATCTGCAGTTTGGACTCTTCTCCTGTAGATGTCTGGAGGATGTGTTTTCCCAACAAAGGTTAGCTTCATAGTCTCTCTAAATTTGTATCCAGCATTACCATGGCATCTGGGATTCGTTTTGGCCTGGTAAGGGTGCTACAGTTTGATTTTGAAATGAAAAATATTTTTCAGTTCTTATTTATATTTCTCAAAAAACAAATCACAAGAAGAACAAACTGTGGAGCACATGGAAACTATCTTGATTTATAATGTGCTCTATGAAAGCAATCAATTCAGAGCTTGTATTTTTGGATGTGGTGCAGCAGTGCCACTGCAATCCCCAAAGGGTTAAGGTATTCTAATTTTTTCCACATGCAATTTAAACATCAGCAGTGAAGAAGTAGCAAGTTTACAGTATGCTACGTACAGTCTCTCGTCAGGGGCTGGAACTGAGCACCGTGTGCTGTTGCCATTAAATTTAATGCTACAACAAAATCCTTCCATCGAATAGCAATAGCCGTTTGGCAAATGTAGAATCAGTATGGTACAGTAGTAAAACTAATTGAGTATGAAATAAGTATAATTTAATGGGTTGCTGATGGTAGTTGATTTGATTTTGTCACACTCCGTCCGCAGCATCTTCGGCAGAAATAGAAGTGCAAGAAGAGGCAGCAATCTAAACAAGTACATTAGAAAGAGGAGTTTCATTTGGATTCTCTATTAATGAGTGAAGTCTGAAAATATTGAGACTTCAATCAGAATAATGGTATTCTGGAGAGCCTTATTGGGAAGTGGGCAATCTTAGCTCAGGGTCTGGATTTGCTGTACAAATAATATTCTACATGTAAGCAGGCAGAGAAATGGGTAACATGCTAACTTATCAAGATTTCACTCTTGGCTCTCTCTTATTCCTCGGCTATGCACTGCCCCTCCATAGGCATGGGATCAGCTCCCATATGTAAGCTGATGACGTCCAGTTCTACCTCTTTTTTCCTCCCCTCCCACTACCACCCTGACTGTTCATTCAACATCTAGTTGTGGATGAAACAGAACATTCTCCAACTTAACATTGGCAAGGTTGCAGCCATCCTTTTTGGATCCTGCCAAAAACTCCACACTCTAGCCCTCAATTCCAGCTCTTCTCCTAGTTGCTTGTGGAGGTTGAACCCAGCAGGACAGTGCACAGTCGTGATGTCCTGTTTGATCCAGACCCTGAGCTAAGCTTCAACACTCTATTCCAACCAACATCAAGAATGCCTATTTCCACCTCTCCAACATTGCTTGTCTCTACCCGTAGCTAACTCCCACTCGCCACTGAACCCCTTATTTTTGCTGCCTTCACCTCCAAGCTCAACTTCTCCAACACTCCTCCAACCTCCTGAGCTTCACCCTATATAAACTCCAGTGTCTGCATCCTATATCATAATTCTTGCTCACCTCTCATCCCTGTCCTCAATGAGTTCCACCCCCAACATATGGAATTTTAAATCTTAATCCTCATTTACAAATATCGCTATGGCCTCATCCCACCCTTTGTAATCTCCTCCAGCTCTACATCCTAGCCCAAACCTCTGATCTTCCAACTCAGGCTTTGTGTACATTTCCCACCTCACCATCAGTGAAAGAGCTTTCTGCCATCTTGTACTACAAACTGGAACTCTGTCCCTAAATCCCTCTGTCGCCTGCCCCAAGTTCAGAAGTCCCTTCAATCTCTAGTTAACCCTTCCTTTTGTCACCTCCCCTAATTGTGGTATTGGTGGTGTTGGTCAATATTGGTGTCTCTTCTTTGACGTACCTTGGAATGTTTACTATGATAAATGTGCTATATAAATGCTTGTTACTGTGTCAGTAAATGATACGTGACATTTAGCATATCAAGATTTATAAAGAAAAACTTGTGTTTATATAGCACTTTTCATGTCCTCAGGCTGTCCCAAAGTGCTCTACAACCAATAAATTACTACTGTTATGTAGGCAAATTCAGCAGCCAATTTGCATATAGCAAGGTCTCACAAACAGTGTTGAGTTGAATGACCAGATAATCTGCTTTTGATTAGGTTTTCAGATAAATGTTGGCCAGGACATCAGGAGAATTCCCTTGCTCCTCTTTGAATAGTGCCGTGGAACCTTCTGTTTCTTAGTATTTGAATTCTTTATTCTCTGCATTATTTGCCCCTCTGGCTGTACTGATTTTCAAAGTAGCAGCTAGCTTGACCAATTTCAGCGTCAGCGTGCATTAGCAGGCAGTCCAAGATGTGACTGCTTGCTACTACAAAGCCCTCTATAGAGTTAGTCTGCTTAAGAACTTGCCCACTGGGGAGTACTGTCTCAAATGTCAATCAAGACTTGGAATTTGGGATGCCAATAGGGGTGTTCGTTATAGTTATTGGACTAGGTATAGTTGGACTGCCCAGGGAATTGATTTGACATGTGCTTCAGAAGTCTCAGTGGTCCTTCAAATCTTAAGGTTCAGCAACATCACAGATCAACGGTAGGTTTGGTGAGATTGCAGTGATTTTCAAAGTGTGCTGCCCTGCCTGCATGTGCAGAGCCAGCAGTACTTGTTAAGGCCACACTGATCTACATCGGCAGCTATACACACAACAACCTAGAAACTAGCAAAAGCTGACCACCTGCTTAAAAAAGCTGCACAGCCCTCGAAAAGCTGACGACTCCCAAGTGGCCCTGAGTAGAAGTCAGTGAATGAAAGTGCAGTGGAATGCAGGCTTTAACATAACGTTCCTTTCCTTGTATTGGTGGAAAAATAAAACTACTTGAAACTTTGGTGCGAGATCAAGGTTTATTTTCAAGGAGCGTTTTTTAGTTACACTTTTCCCTGCTTCCACCTTCCCACCCCCCCCCCCCCCCCCCCCCAACTTCAATTTTGTTTTTGGTATTTTATTTGATGTCTTTTGCCTTTTCCAGCATTTTGGATTCTACTGTAAACATGGACATTACATTTTTTGAAAATCAGAAAAGGAAAGAATTTCTTCTCAATTTAATTGAAAACTACTCTTTTCCGTTTGGGGATTCATTATTTTTCTTAAAATTTCTTTCACCCAGTAGTTATTTGTGCGCAAATTGGACAGCAACTTCCGGCAAGTACACATGCACAGTTAAACGTGAAAATCTGGAAGTTGCTGTCCGAAATACTCGCTGAGCTGTGCGAGAATGGCATCTCACTGTCTGACTCACCATTCAAATGTACTGAACGGCGTGAAACTCCTGTACTTACCTCATACATACCGACTAAATTTGCCAAATAAAGTTAGGGCTTGTCCATTCCAGTCTAAGTACCCTTTTAATGGCGTGGTAAGCCTTAATTACTGCCAAACAACCCCTCTGGCACTGAAAATTAGCATTTACAAGTGTGGAGTCTCATTCCTTGAGCCTTTAATTATTGCTGGCGATTTAAAAAAAATTAAGTAACACTTTACTTTTTCTTTCTGCCGCTTTTATCTCTCTTAATCCAATCTTTCTTTCCCTCTCTTTATTTTGCTTACTGTACCTGATTTGACATTGAATTCACTATTCTAACTTGCACTTCCTGGTTTAGACTCTGCTGCTCATTAATGATTCTTCAATCTGATTGGTTAAGGAGATACACAGCTGCTTGCCCTCTTCATACAGGTCCCAGGTGCCCTGTTTGGCTGACAGCAACTTGCCGTGCAAAACCCCATAGAAAGTCTATGGATAAGTGCAAGCCATTCATTCGTTGCTCACAGCAAAATCTGGCCCAATATGTTACTGGCGGAAAGATGTTCTAGTCAATTTCTTTTTTTTAGAAAAGATTGCATAGTAGTATGTAGAGGATTTGAGCCATAGTCAGCACTGAAAGCAGCACATTTCGAATTGTATGTTCTCCTTTGAAATGCTGCCCCTCCCTGCGTTACTGGTGCGTTTCTAAAGGTGTTCGGGGCGTGATTCCCTGGAAAATTACAGTAAATATGATGTCCTCTGGTTGATTGTGAACTTTTGTCATTACGTTGCGCTTTGGTAGATTTTTGAAAAATAAGTAACGTTTGGATTCCTACCCCGTTCTTGGGCTCCCCCACCTTAACTCTAGCGCCTCCCTTGGACTTTCTAACCCTGCTGCTTCTTTCCCCCCATGCCTCTCCATCACCCCCCCCCCCCCCCCCCACAGGAGTCACTCTCAGGCTTTCCTTTCCTCCACTTCTTTTTCTTTTGCCTCTCCCCCCAGATATTTCTCTCTTCCCTCCTCTCACCCCATCAAGTATGCTTCCTATAATTGGGTACCCGGAATCAGACACAATACTCCAACTGTGGCCTAACCAACATTACTTGCTTTCATACACAATATGGGATTGAAGAATACTCCAAACCTCACTTATCTCTTTATTGCTCTTTCAACCTGCAGTCTCACCTTCAAAAATCTACAAACTGCTACCTACATCCCTCTGTTCCTGCACACTCTCAAGTTTGGGTATCCTTCCTTTTCACTATTTTCCTCTGAAAATGCACTACTTCACATTTCAGTGCATGGAACTGCATCTGACCCCTCTCTGCCTACTCTGCTAACTGTCTGTGCCCTTCTGCAGTCTTCTGCACAGTTTGCCATGCCCCCTAATGTATTAACAAACTTTGAGATCACTCCTTCTGTCCAAATTATTTATATAAAATGGGAAACAAAAGAGGCCTGAGCACAGATACCTGGGGCACACCACTATCCACATTCCGTCAATCTGAAAAACATTTATTAACCTCTACCCTTTACTTCCTGTCCTCCAGGTCTATCTTCTATCTGTGCAGGTACATTTTCTTTAATATCATGTGCCTTAATTTTCATGACTGGTCTCACATGGCACCTTATCAAAAGCATGGGCATCAAATCGTGAAACGTTCTTGGTTTCTGTAACCAGGATTTGGCTCTTTACCTTTCGCAGGGTAAAGCTCTCCAAAATAAAGGGAGAGGAATTTTTATAGCAACTATGTGTAGCAAAATCATAAACTTGTTCTTTTTGGATGTGTTTACAATTTTCTTTCCCCCATTGTATCTCAGCCACATTGTCAGAAGAGCACCCCTTACTGCATTAGTGGAATTTTTATTTACTTGCTGCACAAATCATCCTGTGGTCTCTGAGTGAGATTGTCAGTTGGTGCAAAATTAGAGACAGTTTTACATGTGGGCCTATGATCACGAAGGACTGGATTGTAATTTTATGGTAATTGAGTGAAAAACACACATACCTTTTTAAAAAAAAAACTACTTTCTAAAAGCTCAATGTTTGTCTCTTTGCACTTTCATGAAATAGTTTATTAATATATAGTGATTTATTACCAGGTGTGCACTGATGTATGTATAAATGTAACTATTTTGCACCGTAAAATTTTTATGTGAAGAAAACAGTCTTTGAAAGTTTGTTGAGAGCAGCAAAAACCAGGTTCATCAGGTTTGGATTTTTTTGGAGAAAACTTCTGTCATTTAAACATTGAGCCATGAGAAATTGTTTATTAGATTAGTAGAACTTGGCATCCATTAATTTCTAATCTGTTTTTATTTTAGTTCCCAGAATGTGGCTTTTTTGGAATGTATGACAAGATCTTACTCTTTCGCCATGACCTCAATTCTGAGAACATCCTACAGAGGCTGATATCAGCGGAAGAAATTCACGAAGGAGACTTGATTGAGGTTGTTCTTTCTGGTAGGTAGTCACGCTAACTTGATCATTCACCATAGAGATGAAAGTTAGGCTTCAAGTTGCCATATTCTTTTAATTGCGCACAAGATTTGAGCAACCTGGCATTTGTACAGGAAGTTAAAATTATTATTGTCACTAATTATTTGGATGAAGCAGGGTTCTACCTTAAGGGGACCTCTACTCTAAGGAGCCACTTATATTCTGGCTATTGTTATACTCTTTCTTCGAATTTAATAAAAGTGGGTCTTTTTATGATGGGCTTTGGTGCTGTAATAAGTAATCACATAACTGTAGGAGTAACTGAGGATGTGCAATTATGCTTGTGATTCATCAATGTAAACCAAGTTGATTTATGCTGCACTTTTTATTTTAAAAGACAGTTGCCATTTTTAAAATTATTTTTTGTTAATTGTATGCCCTGTTGAGTAGTTAGATTGGATTGTCTTAGCTTGCCTCTCTCATGACTGATTTTAACAATAATGGCTGTTCCAGTAGTGTCCAGATTAAACCATTTCTGGAATGAATGCAGAAGTAATTGTAAAGGCACATAACGAGTACTTGAAGCTCACGACTAGTGTTTACAATTGAGATATTAAAAAAAAAATCATGTTGGCTTAAAGGAACACTGTTTTGGCAACCCTCTTTATTGGAGAGGAAGAGGAGCTATGTGCCCTTCTCACTACAGCAATATTGCACGCAAGTGGCTGATGTACTTCAGCTGGATTTCAGCAATCAAGGCATGTGTTGAAAAAAAAAGTTTGCAGGAACAGAACTTTGTGAAAACAGTGTCTCTTCAAAATGCACATAGCACATAAAAACTCACAGCACACTTTCCAATCATTCATAATTGCAGTTTCTAACGTGTAGACAGTAAATGTCCCTGTAGAGATCTATTATGTATGCATTTTAATCAAACTTCCCTGTCTACATTTGGTTATTAATGCTATTAATAGCTTAAAGTACTTTTGCTGTAGATTGTTTTAAGAAAGTTAAGTGCAATAGCCTTTTTTTCCACTTTCCTGTGCCTTTATGAATCCTTGTTTTTATCCCCCTCCTTGCCAAACTGTAGCTATTTGTTCATGTGAATACATCTTGCTTTGTCTGAGTGAGAATTTGGACCATATGCCGGTATTGCTTTCACTGCTTTCCTTACTGAAATTAGCTACCAGTGCAGTCTAGCCAAGTACCAGTCAAGTGTATTTGAGTTGAAAAATTACTTTCTTTTGACCGGATGTCAGGTAGAGCTATGAAATAGACCTCGGGGGTAGAAGCTCAGATGTGAAGGACCAATGTTTTTCCAGTGTTCTAAGTAATCATTTAAAACTAGTAACACTCTTAGGGAGGAGAAGGAGGGAGGAAAGAGGATGGCTGTTATGTGTGCTTTTTCCCACCTAATACAGTAACGTGTTACAGCTGAGTCCTCTCAAGGATGTTGACCCCCAACTTAACTAACTAATGCTTACTGGCTGACAAGTCACACATAGTGGCTACAGGAGTGTGTAACAGGCATCTTAATATACTCATGATTTCTTTCACTTTAAAAGGGGGGAGTTGCCAAGATAAGCTCTGATGCACTTTCCTATGTTTGCATGCAGACGATGGTTCTATCATGTGATTATTAACATGAAAGACTTCACACCTTCAAATGTGTTTAGAGCTACAGATTTATTACATTTATCTCTGTGTTTATCAAATACTGAGGGGGTGGGGTGGGGCAGAGGGAACTAAACTGCTTTTTACAACGGGTGTACAGTATTAGATGCAGTGCAGATGGGTTGAGTGGCTAACATTGTGGTTCTACAGCAGGCTTTTGGGGCAGGCTGTTCAAGACTAAAAGCCTGCCAGAAAGCACCCTAATATGGTGCCGCCCATCCCTTTTTAAAAACAAAAAAGGTGTTTTTGTGTGGTTGCAACTCATTAACTTACCAGAATATATAATTGATGCACAGTGTTAATATTTACTAATGGAATCTGCCTAAGCTCATATCTCCAATCAACTTAAGATACCACGGTCTTTTCAACACAGTTTTGTCTTGGCAAAGATCTAGGGCTCGAATTTAGCAGGCCTGCGGGTTCCCAGCGGGTGGTCCTCCGGGAGCGTCGAAAACGCGGACGGCGAAATTAGTGGGTTGCCCACGCGATCGTAGCAGGCAACACACTAATAGGAATCAATTACCTGCTCCTCCGGGGTCCACGGCGCTGGCCTGCGCGTCGGTCGGGCTGCGCATGCGCAGTACGATCTGTCAGCTGGAGGCTCTCTAGTTAAAGGGGCAGTCCTCCACTGACAGATGCTGCAACCAATGGGACAAATTGCAGCATGGAGCAGCCCAGGGGGAAGGCTGCTCCCAGTTTAATGATGCCTCACCCCAGCTATCATCAGATGGGGTGAGGAGGAGGGGGAGGACACAGATCTTCCCCCCGGCGGGCGGGAGGAAGCGGCCTGCCTCTGCCACCAAGAAGGCCTGGCTCGAGGTGGCAGAGGGGGTCACCTGCGCCACCAACATATGGCCCACCTGCATACAGTGCAGGAGGCGCTGCAATGACCGCAGTAGGTCCGCCACAGTGAGAACACGAAGTCTTTCCCCTACAGTCCGTCTGCCACAACACTGCCCCCACCCCAAATCTCCTTCGGCACCGCCAACACTATTCTGTCACATCACCCTTCATACCCACTCACACCCCATCCTCATCTTACCTCCACCTACTCACCTCGCCAGTACTCATCCTGCCACTAACAAGCAACCCAATCCTCATACAATCTCATGGCTCCATCCCATACTCACCCTCTCGTGCATCTCCCTCACGGCCAGCCTCACTCAACCTGCCACCACCTGTGCTGCAGCCACAGGGCATGCATCACATATGTGCAGTAGGCAGCGTAAGGCAAACGTCTCGTCAGCATGAAGGGGGTGCACAAGGGTGTCTGAGGGTTTGTCATGGGTGTTACCCATATTGAATTTCAGAGCAACAAACAGCACACATTATATTGACACCACCACTGCCATGTCTCCGCGAATCCTGTCCGTTGTGTCCAATAATGCCCGCTCCTGGGTATCACTATGAGGACCCACCACTGATGCCACCCATCGTGTTACTGCAGAGTAGGTGCAGGTGTATTTGCAGGGCTCGTCCGCGCAGACGACTGAGAGACATCGGCGGTGTAGCCGGCTGCACCCTGGAAGGATGCGGAGGAGAAGGTGTGGAGGGCAGTGGTGACTTTGCCAGCGACAGGTAAGCAGTTGGTGCTGGGGCCAGCCAGGAGCAGCTCGGCATGAAAGAGGCTGCAGATCTCCACGACTACATGTCGAGCGAATCTGCGTCTCCCTGTGCACTGCTGCTCGGAGAGGTCCGGGGAGCTGCGCCTCGGTCTGTGGACCCTGTGGCGAGGGTAGTGCCCTCTGCGACGCGTCTCTCTCTGCGGTAGCCCTCCCTCCTGCTGTGCAGGTGGGCGTGCAACAACACCGTGTTGGGGGGATCCACGTCTCTGCGGCGGACGGCGTGGACTGCGAGGCTGCTGGTGCTGGTCATGCTCTTCGTCCTCCGAGGGTGTCCACACACCACCCAACTGGCAAGTGTTGGTCTGAGGGGTTGTGCAGGGTAGGTGGGTGGTTCCTCGGACTGGGGCTGCGGTTTCGTGTCGGTCTGTCCTCTGGCTTGGCGGGGGGTGGTGGAGGGCAGGGTTTTCCCTATGTGACGCGGTGGCCTCCTGCGTGGGTGAGGGCTCTCCCCCGTGGAGCGCACCTTGGCACCTGCCACAGGCTGCTGGCTGCAACACGCCTGGTTGGAGGGAGACTGTTTCCCCCAGTGTGGGAAACTCACTGCCTTGAACCTAAAATCCCACACTTCCTCTTTTGACAGCTGCTTCAGCTCATTAACTGACCACAACGAGCAAGTTAAGTACTCTCAAGTGGAACCCCGCTGGCTTTAATTGCCTGCGGGATTCCCACCAGCGGGGCTTGCGCGCACAGCCCCGCACGTCAGCGCGGTACCCGGAAGTGGCCGGGATTTCGTCGCGATCCGGTCACGTGACCGGAGATCGGGATTTTCGGGGCCACCCCGCTGGGAACCCGCCGGAAACCCGCTCCTAAAATCGAGCCCCTAGTCTCAGTTATCAGTTTTATATTTAATGGCAGATAGTGTACTAGAAAGGTTAGCTGTACTTAGTGTAGATAAGTCAGTCTGGATGGGAGGCATCCTAGTTTGCTAAGGGAAGCAAGGGTGGAAATTACGGGGATACTGGCCAATCTTCCAATCATCCTTAGATATGGGGGTGGACTGGAAAATTACAAATGTTATACCCTTGTTCAAAAAAAAAGGGTGTAAGTATAAACGCAGCAACTACAGGCCAGTCAGTTTAACCTTGGTAGTGGGGAAACTTTTAGAATCAATAATCCAAGACAAAATTAACAGTCACTTGGACAGTGTGGATTAATAAAGGAAAGCCAGAATGGATTTGTTAAAGACAAATCGTGTTTAACTAACTTGATAGAGGTTTTTGATGAGGTAACAGAGAGGGTCAGCGAGGGCAATGCGGTTGATGTTGTCTATGCGGACTTCTAAAAAGTGTTTGATAAAGTGCTGCATAATAGGCTTGTCGTCAAAGTTGAAGCCCTTGGAATAAAAGGAGCAGTGGCAGTTAGGCTATAAAATTGGCTAAGTGACGGGAAACAGAGAGTAGTGGTGAACAAAGTTTTTCAGACTGGAGGGAGGTATACAGTGGTGTTCCCCAGGGGCTGGCACGAGGAACATTGCTTTTTTTGATATATATAAATGACTTGGACTTGGGTGTACAGGACACAATTTCCAAATGACACAAAACTTGGAAGGGTAGTGAACAGTGAGGAGGATAGTGATAGACTTCAAGAGGACATGGACAGGCTGGTGGAATGGGCGGACACATGGCAGATGAAATTCATTGCAGAAAAGTGGGAATTGATACATTTTGGTAGGAAGCACAAGGAGAGGCAGTATAAACTAAAGGGTACAATTCTAAAACAGATGCAGGAACATAGAGATCTGGGGGTATATGTGCACAAATCTTGGAAGGTGGCAGGGCAGGTTGAGAAAGTGGTTAAAAAAGCATACGGCAGACTGGGCCTTTATAAATAAAGGCATAGAGTACAAAAGCAAGGAGGTTATATTGAACCTTTATAAAACATTGGTTCGGCCACAACTGGAGTATTGTGTCCAGTTCTGGGCACCACACTTTAGGAAAGATGTATAGGCCTTCGAGAGGGTGCAGAAGAGATGTACTAGAATGATTCCAGGGATGTGGGACTTTAGTTATATGCATAGACGGGAGAAGCTGGGGTTGTTCTCTTTGAAGCAGAGAAGGTTGAGAGGAGATTTGATAGAGGTATTCAAAATCCTGAAGGGTCCAGGCAGAGTAGATAGAGAGAAGCTGTTCCCATTGGCGAAGGGGTCAAGAACCAGAGGGCATAGATTTAAGGTGATTGGCAAAAGAACCAAAGGTGACAAGAGAAAAAACTTTTTTACACAGCGAGTGGTTGTGATCTGGAATGCACTGCCTGAGGGTATGGTGAAGGCAGATTCAAATGTGGCTTTCAAAAGGGAATTGGATAAGTACTTGAAGGGAAAAAAATTGCAAGGTTATGGGGATAGAGCGGGGAAGTGGGACTAGCTGGATTTTTTTTTTTTTTTTATTCGTTCACGGGATGTGGGCGTCGTTGGCAAGGCCGGCATTTATTGCTCATCCCTAATTGCCCTCGAGAAGGTGGTGGTGAGCCGCCTTCTTGAACCGCTGCAGTCCGTGTGGTGACGGTTCTCCCACAGTGCTGTTAGGAAGGGAGTTCCAGGATTTTGACCCAGCGACAATGAAGGAACGGCGATATATTTCCAAGTCGGGATGGTGTGTGACTTGGAGGGGAACGTGCAGGTGGTGTTGTTCCCATGCGCCTGCTGCCCTTGTCCTTCTAGGTGGTAGAGGTCGCGGGTTTGGGAGGTGCTGTCGAAGAAGCCTTGGCAAGTTGCTGCAGTGCATCCTGTGGATGGTACACACTGCAGCCACAGTGCGCCGGTGGTGAAGGGAGTGAATGTTTAGGGTGGTGGATGGGGTGCCAATCAAGCGGGCTGCTTTATCTTGGATGGTGTCGAGCTTCTTGAGTGTTGTTGGAGCTGCACTCATCCAGGCAAGTGGAGAGTATTCCATCACACTCCTGACTTGTGCCTTGTAGATGGTGGAAAGGCTTTGGGGAGTCAGGAGGTGAGTCACTCGCCGCAGAATACCCAGCCTCTGACCTGCTCTCGTAGCCACAGTATTTATATGGCTGGTCCAGTTAAGTTTCTGGTCAATGGTGACCCCCAGGATGTTGATGGTGGGGGATTCGGCGATGGTAATGCCGTTGAATGTCAAGGGGAGGTGGTTGGACTCTCTCTTGTTGGAGATGGTCATTGCCTGGCACTTATCTGGCGCGAATGTTACTTGCCACTTATGAGCCCAAGCCTGGATGTTGTCCAGGTCTTGCTGCATGCAGGCTCGGACTGCTTCATTATCTGAGGGGTTGCGAATGGAACTGAACACTGTGCAGTCATCAGCGAACATCCCCATTTCTGACCTTATGATGGAGGGAAGGTCATTGATGAAGCAGCTGAAGATGGTTGGGCCTAGGACACTGCCCTGAGGAACTCCTGCAGCAATGCTCTTGCAGAAAGCTGGCACGGACTCGACGGTCCGAATGGCCTCCTTCCGTGCTGTAACCATTCAATGATTCTAGTGTAGAAATAAAGATGTTCTTAATTGAAGCTCCATTGTACAAGTGATCTGTAAGGAAAGTCTTCTGATGGGTCTTTGGGAAGAATTACTCTGTTAATGAACGAGTTGATCATATATTCACTAGAGGGTAATTTTTATTGAGTTTGAACAATCTTCATAATGTTTTCAAAGATAGTGGTTATAAATGAACCCATATATAATGTCGAAATACCTTTTTTCTTCCTGCAATGCTACATTGTGCTTTGAACAACTATCCATTGTAGAAGGGAACTGCATCAACAATTCTATAAGGGCAAAAAATTTCCTTGAATGCCTAAACATTAGGCTGAGTATATCATGAGTGCCTGACCCACCACAGATGGTACCATATCAGTGATACAATCCCTCACCAAAACAGTTTGATTTAATTGTTGAGTAGCATTTCTAGTTAACTTCTGTCTACTTTCATTCATATTTTTGATGTTTTGCTGTGTTACTGCAAAGTAAAATTATTCAATCTCAGCAATATTACTGTAGTTGTGTGATGATCCTGTGCAAAGCATTGTGGTTTTGATCTCCCTAAACATTCCACATTGTGTTCTGTACTAACAAAAATGATCTAACTGCATTTTCCATGGGCAGGACAAGGAGAGGGGTGAATTTATTCAATACAAACTTCAGTTACCCCGGACATTAGTAGATGTCCCGCTATCTCCCTCTGTTATTGTAACGTCCATTTCCAAAAGATGGGAGGGAAAGTAGAGAGTGAGGAGGACATAAAAAACCTGCAAGGGGATATAGACAGGCTGGGTGAGTGGGCGGAGATTTGGCAGATGCAATATAATATTGGAAAATGTGAGGTTATGCACTTTGGCAGGAAAAATCAGAGAGCAAGTTATTTTCTTAATGGCGAGAGACTGGAAAGTACTGCAGTACAAAGGGATCTGGGGGTCCTAGTGCAAGAAAATCAAAAAGTTGGTATGCAGGTGCAGCAGGTGATCAAGAAAGCCAACGGAATGTTGGCTTTTATTGCTAGGGGGATAGAATATAAAAACAAGGAGGTATTGCTGCAGTTATATAAGGTATTGGTGAGACCGCACCTGGAATACTGCATACAGTTTTGGTCTCCATACTTAAGAAAAGACATACTTGCTCTCGAGGCAATACAAAGAAGGTTCACTCGGTTAATCCCGGGGATGAGGGGGCGGACATATGAGGAGAGGTTGAGTAGATTGGGTCTCTACTCATTGGAGTTCAGAAGAATGAGAGGCGATCTTATTGAAACATATAAGATTGTGAAGGGTCTTGATCGGGTGGATGCAGTAAGGATGTTCCCAAAGATGGGTGAAACTAGAACTAGGGGGCATAATCTTAGAATAAGGGGCTGCTCTTTCAAAACTGAGATGAGGAGAAACTTCTTCACTCAGAGGGTGGTAGGTCTGTGGAATTTGCTGCCCCAGGAAGCTGTGGAAGCTACATCATTAGATAAATTTAAAACAGAAATAGACAGTTTCCTAGAAGTAAAGGGAATTAGGGGTTATGGGGAGCGGGCAGGAAATTGGACATGAAGCTGAGTTCGGATCGGTCAATGCCCTGTGGGTGGCGGAGAGGGCCCAGGGGCTATGTGGCCGGGTCCTGCTCCGACTTCTTGTGTTCTTTAGATTTGTGGTTGGGATCAGATCAGCCATGATCTTATTGAATGGCGGAGCAGGCTCGAGGGGCCGATTGGCCTACTCCTGCTCCAATTTCTTATGTTCTTATGTTCTTATGTTCCTGGACCATCAGGTATAACGAACTATCTGAATTTAGCCCAATTCAGCAGTCTCTGACTCTTCTGCCCAATTCTGTGCTCTAACTACAGGTGTCATGACCATAGTGTGAAGGACAAAGGTAACTATAAGAGGATAATTCCTATCAAATTGCATTAGTTGTTGTTCAGAATGGCTTTGTAAAGGTGACCAAATGCCAATTCAGTACAGGCAAATGCACTGTTATCTGCAAAATTTCAGTATGTATGTTTTTCCTACAGAAAGTGTCTGAATGTTTAATTTATTATGGACAAAACGAAAATAATCGAATGGAGCATGGACTGGGAAAAAAATGTTTTTCTTATTGACTCAGAGCACATTAGGAGGTCATTCAGTCCATCGTGCCTGTGCTGGCTCCCTGAAAGAACTATCCAATTAGTCCTCCTCTACTGCACTTTCCCCATAGCCCAGCACATTTTTCCTTTTTAAGTATTTATCCAATTCCCTTTTGAAAGTTACTATTAAATCTGCTTCCACCATCCTTTCGGGCAGTACACTCCAGATCATAACATTCTTGTTATTCTTGTCTATTGTGTGTCATATGTTTTAATCAGCCCTCTGCCTCCTTTGACAGCATAAAATGTACAGAAACAATAATTCTATCTGTAATCAAAGTATGAACAATCATAGTTGAGTTGTTACATATTGACTACAGATAGGATATGGGTCCTTATTACCAACCAATTTACATGGAGCTAGTTTTGTTATAAAATTACACTGAAATGATGGATGAGACATAGACTGCATTGTTTTGTACTTATCGTGCTATCAGTTCTGGTACACGCATGGAGCACATGCATGGCCACATTCGAAAATTATGGTTTTAAAAGAAAATTACTGTTCCATAAATGATATAATTAAGCACAGTTTTGACTGAGATACGGCTAGAAAATGTTGTACCTTAGAAATGGATGTTTTTCAGTGTTAGAAAATAAAATATTGGACTTAGAATGCTGTGACATAACTTTGTTCTCCAGGGGGTAGGGGGGAGATGTGTTATTTGGACAGAAACAAAAGTAGATTTCTTTCTATGTTGAAAGCAGCAAAGAAAAACACTATGTTCAGCAAGTCCAGATGCTCAGACTTATTTGTATTAATCACGTATTAACACTTAAAAGCACAAATATATGATCCCATTTAGAAGTACTACATGCAGACACATTGCACGTTAAAGGAATGGAATGAGTTACTTCGGTTAAAATTACAGCTGCATCTTAACACAGCTCCATTGTGCAAGTGGTTTTGTAGCAATAGGCCTTTTCTGTTCAAGCTGTGGGCCTTTATGCCCTATTCTCAATGATTGTACTTAATACATAATTGACTGTTGCATGAGGCTTGCCGCACTGGGCAGTCAGTCGTTTGTATTGATATTGCTCCTTCACAAACTCAGTGGTCTTGATAGCTTTTTGAAATTCTTTTAAATTTTATAAGTTTCTGCACTGTTGAACAGGCAGTATTTCTCTTCCAGGGTTTGTGCTTCCACCATATGTCCATTCCAAGTGTTAGCTATTCTTTGCATGACTGAAGAACCTACTGATATAAATCCTGAAGTTACCGTTTACAAATTTGCACCTGTGTTCCCTTATCCTACTCCACAATTTAATTTAATTTAAGGTAGTATTCTGGATTAACCTTTTCCATACCATTTACTATCTCATATACCTCTAAGATCGCTCCTCAGACACCTATTTTCCATGCTGAAAAGCCCAAATCTCTCATATCTTTCTTCATAACTCGTACCTGACATTAGGGGTAAGCTTCATGGCCCTTCTCTGCACAATCCTCAGTGCTTGATATCTCCCTTGTTTCTCAGCAACCAGAACTGGACACAATACTTAAGGTGTGGTCTGCTCAGAGCACTGAACAATTTGTTCACAACTTTTTTTTGACTTGTATTCTACTGTTTTGGCTATGTAGTTCAACATTCTATTGGTTTTCTCGATTGCTGCTCTGCATTGATTAGACTGTTGAGCATTGATTCTACTAAGACATATAGGTTTCTCTCAACCTTAGCCATGGCTAGTTTACCATTATTCATAAAGTACGTATGTTGCTCATTTTTCCTTTCGATGTGCAGTACTCAACAGTTGTCCGCACTAAATTTTATTTGCTATTGTTTGGCCCACGCACACATTTTGTTTAGCTCATTCTGTAATTTATGGGCTGCCTCCTTCAATTGCACTGCCTCTCTCTGATTTTGATACCATCAACAAATTTGACCATTTTGCATTGATTTTCTGAATCCAAGTTATTGATCTAAATTAGAAACAGCAGTGATCCCAACACTGAGCCCTGGGGCACACAACCCTCCCTCCCCCCCACCTTTGACCAGTACCTATTAGTTTTTACCCTTCATCCAATTTGTTATCCAGGCCCAAGTTTGCCATGCATTTACAGCTTTGAACTTAATTACTAAATTTGTGTGTGGAACTTTAGCGATGCCTTTTGGAAGTTTCTGCATTTTTTTTTTCTCTCACTTCTCTCATAATGCAAGTGGGTGGAGTAAACATAGCAACCAGCTTGCATTTCTCTTAAAAATGTATTGCACTACTTCATTGAATTCCTAGCACAGGTAGTGTTGAGCTGCAACATTTTTTGTTTTCTGATTGGTAGCTGTCCTTCAGTATTCCATTGGTGGTTTCTGTTGGATGAGTCGTTAAACCAAGGCCCTATTTGAGTAAGAGCAGGGGGTTCTCCTGGTATCCCAGCTAACATTCCTCCCTCCAGCAACACTACCAACACAGCTTACCTGGTCATTCACTTTGCTTGCTGTTAGTGGGACCTTGCTATGTGTAAATTGGCTGCTGCATTTGCCTCCGTAACAACAATGACTACGTACCAAAAAGTAATTCATTGAATGTTACAGCACATGGGAGCTTATGCTAAAGTGCTTGTCAACCTGGAAACTTACCTCTAGTAACTTTAAAAAAAAATCAATCTTTAGAACATGTTTGACAATAACTAACTCAAGTGATCGTTGAGTAGTTGCTACATATTCTGTTTGTCACAGTCTCACTTGCATTATCTCTAGTGCAAGAACAGTGTAATTTTAAAAGTTTGCAATAGTCTCAAATTATTCTTTCAAATCTGTTGGG
The DNA here is from genome assembly GCF_035084215.1 of Heptranchias perlo. Taxonomy (NCBI): domain Eukaryota; kingdom Metazoa; phylum Chordata; class Chondrichthyes; order Hexanchiformes; family Hexanchidae; genus Heptranchias; species Heptranchias perlo. The sequence continues at coordinate 14,406,227 of NC_090332.1, read as the reverse complement.
TGTAAGATACTGTAGAGGTTGGATTAAAGCATTAAAAAGTCATGTTATCCCTTAAAACATGGAGAAAGGAACTGTATTAGTTGTCATTAGTAAATGTTTAAGTTGTGTGTTCTGAGGGCTATGATGCACCATTTATTCAGTACAGTGTCACTGCTGACTGGGGCCAAATGATATCTTAACATCCTGTGAGATTAGTATTTTTAATATACCTTTTGCCCAAGAGTACGACCTTCAATAAATGATATAGATCTCTGGAATCTCATTCACCACCCCCCACCTCCTCAAATGACATGCAGCATAATTAATGTACAACTTCTACAAAGAATGAATTTCCAGCTCAACTATCTAAATAATTAAAAGCAGGTGACATGCATTCCTGCTTAAAGAGTATTCAGATTACTCTTTTAGGGCACTGTGTTTTGTTCAGAAATTATGTTGAAAATATTTTGGATGGTCTGCCTCGTGGGTGGCGAAACAGCTTTGCTGAAGTACTTGAAAGAGAAAGTTGCCAGGAGTATTGGATAGTACCTGGAAGAACTGGCACAGGGCTAGTATATGTAGTAGTTCCATACAGACAAACTAAAACTTACCAAAGAGTGAGGATATCAAATATTTTTTGTTCCTTTACCTGTAAAGTTCAGACTACACCGGTACCTCCACTGACACCAAATTTTATGTTCCTTTTTGGTGCTCTCTCAATGATGGGACAGACCTTTTACAGGCTTAAATAACGAGTGTGAATAAAAGTTACAGCAGCAATGTTAATTATAAACAGATCTTCCAGTGTTTCTTGGTTTCCAAGAAACATTGAAACATCTGTTTATTATTAACATATTATCCATAAGTGTCATACAGCTCAACGTGAATAAATGTACTGAAAATTCACTGGAGTATTAAAAGAACATAGATAATATTCAGGGTTTCTGGCTTACCAAAAGATTTCTTCCATCCCCCTCCACCCCCTTTTCTGGGCATCAAAGATTAAATATACTCCTGTGGCGAGTTCCCAACCTCAGCCAGGGTGTCATATGGAGACAAGAAGCTGAAGTTTGGCACATCCCCACAGGAAGTTGAATCATTCTGGGTTGTTTATGGGCATCTTCTAATGGACAGAGTGTCAATCCTGACTGGAGAATGGGGTGGGATTTAGGATTGCTTTATAGTTTGAATGAAATGAGTTTTTAAAAAAAAAATTGATGTATCTGAATACACAAACTGCAGTGATTGCCACTTTGAGGTTGATTTGTTTCATAGTAGTGTTTATTCTTCTGTGGTAAAACATTAAAGGGTCATGGAGTATTCTTCATAAACAGCTTTCCCCTATGGTCCCTTTGATGCCAATGATGTATAAGGTTATTCCCTGTGACTGCAATTGTCTAGTTGATATTCATGTTTTTTCTGCTTGCTATTGAATACTGGATAATCCCTTTTCTCGATTAAAATAAAGACTATTGTAGTCAACCTAGAAAGAGGGTAGGGCATCCGAGACTAACTAACAAGTCAGTTAAATGATGCAGTTCAGTTATTTTTCTTGCACTGCTCGGATGAGAAACGATATTTGTGAGGACCAACTTGAGGTACTGAGACTTTTTCCACTTTCGCAGTTAAGGCTAAGCGGAGATTTAATAAAGGTTTTTTAAGATTATGAAGTGTTTTGATGCAATGAATTGGAAAAGACCAAAAAGCAAAATACTGTGGATGCTGAAAATCTGAAATAAAAAACGAAAATGCTGGAAAAGCTCAGCAAGTGAGGCAGCATCTGTGGAGGAAGAAACAGTTAACGTTTCAGGTCGAAGACTTTTTGTCAGAAAAGACTATTTACTCGGGTTGGGGAGTGAGTGACGCGGGGTCATCAATTTAAAATCCTCGCTGAGAGTGAGGAGAGAGGGTAGGACAAAATTCTTTTTGCACAGTGTTGGATCATGGAATACTGTCTCACGGGGAAGAGACAGAGGTGATGGTATCTATTAAGGGAAAGGTAGGTAAACATTTGAAGCAGAGGCTAATGGGAGAGAGTAGGTCAGTAAAATTAGTTTTGGATTGCTCTAACCCAGACCTAGCACAGGCACAATGGGCATATGGCCTCCTTCATGTGGTTCTATGTTGGGTTTATTTTTTTCACAGACCTGTTTGAGCAGACAATCTTGCAATAATAACTATCCCGTAATTTGAACATGTAAGTCTAAATTGTGTTGAGGTGTTTAATGTAGGTGGGCAAATAGACTGGGAAGACGCTTTTGTAAGCAAAACGGATTTATTTCTAAATGTAAACTTTATTTATAAACAAAGCAAACACAGTCCAAAAGACGTTTTGTACATTGTAATGATCATAATCGCAGTTCAAAGGTACATGATTCCAGGTTGCGATGGCATTAATACATTTGTTTGTGTTCAAACATGGCACTTCGAAGGCTGCTGGAGCAATCCTAAACTAATTCTACTGACGTACTCTCTCTAATTAGCCTCTGCTTCAAATATTTACCTACCTTTCCCTTAATACAGCATTTCCCAAATTATTCTGGCTCCCGCCCCACAGTAGTGACGGCAAGCACACTCATGCCCCCCTATAAATGTAAACATGAGATATTTGTTGATAACTTACAAAACATAAAACAAAGTTCAATAAATCATAAGTGTAAAAATAAAACCTACTGTTTTCCTAATGGTACTAGCTCTTACCCTACAAGTCTTTATTATAAAGCAATGTTTCCCAAACTGTGGGGTGCGCCCCCCCCCCCCCCCCCCCCGGCGCAAAGAGGTCAGAAAAATAAAATATTTTCAGAAAAAACTATGTTGAGGTGTGTCCCAAAGTGAACACTTTTGCCATGCTCCCAACAACCTAGACTTGTAGCGGTTTGGGACACTACCTTAGATTGTGATAATCCATTCACGTGACTGGGGAAGTCCCATGAAATGGCAATGACATCGCTCCGACAAATGACCAATGGGTTGTGTGTGTGGGAGGTTACTGAGTGGATTATTGCAATCTAAGGCAGTGTCCCAAACCGCTACACATGGAGGGTGTAGGGAGCTCGGCAAAAGTGTTCACTTTCGGACACACCTCAACATCGTTTTTCCTGAAAATATGTTATTTTTCCGACCTCTTCGGGCGCGCCCCACTGTTTAGGAAACGCTGCCTTAATAGATGTCATGACCTCTGTCTCTTCCCCGTGAGACAGCACTCCATGATCCAACTCTCTGTATTAAGAATTCTGTCCTAACCCTTCCTCACTTTCAGTGAGGATTTTAAATTGATGACCTGTCGTCACTGGCTCCCCAACCTGAGGAAGTAGTCTTTTCCTATTCACTATCAAAACTTTTTATAATCGTAAAAAAAAAACCTTTATTAAATCTTCTCTTAGCCTTAACTGCTACAGTGGAAAAAGGCTCAGTACCTTTTAAATTGAGGTACACTGGCATTAATGCATTAATTTTTATCCACAACATGACACTTGAAAGAATATTGCATTTACATTGAGCTACATGGTTTCAACCCCTCAGATAATGAAGCAGTCCGTGCCCGCATGCAGCAAGACCTGGACAACATCCAGGCTTGGGCTGATAAGTGGCAAGTAACATTCGTGCCAGGCAATGACCATCTCCAACAAGAGAGAATCTAACCACCTCCCCTTGACATTCAACGGCATTACCATCGCCGAATCCCCCACAATCAACATCCTGGGGGTCTCCATTGACCAGAAACTTAACTGGACCAGCCATATAAATACTGTGGCCACAAGAGCAGGTCAGAGGCTGGGTATTCTGTGGCGAGTAACTCACCTCCTGACTCCCCAAAGCCTTTCACCATCTACAAGGCACAAGTCAGGAGTGTGATGGAATAATCTCCACTTGCCTGGATGAGTGCAGCTCCAACAACACTCTAGAAGCTCGATGCCATCCAAGACAAAGCAGCCAGCTTCATTGGCACCCCATCCACCACCCTAAACATTCACTCCCTTCACCACCGGCGCACTGTGGCTGCAGTGTGTACCATCCACAGGATGCAGTGCAGCAACTCGCCAAGGCTTCTTCGACAGCACCTCCCAAACCCGCGACCTCTACCACCTAGAAGGACAAGAGCAGCAGGCGCATGGGAACAACACCACCTGCACATTCCCCTCCAAGTCACACACCATCCCGACTTGGAAATATATCGCCGTTCCTTCATCGTCGCTGTGTCAAAATCCTGGAACTCCCTTCCTAACAGCACAGTGGGAGAACCTTCACCACACGGACTGCAGCGGTTCAAGAAGGCGGCTCACCACCACCTTCTCGAGGGCAATTAGGGATGGGCAATAAATGCTGGCCTCGCCATCCCATGAACGAATAAAAAAAAATTAGTGTTAGCACTAATACGGTCATTTCTATCCAGAACATCTGGTTGGTGCTACATATAAATTGCAGGTACACAGTTTCCAGAGGTGTTCGCGTTATTACATTTGGTTCTTTTGTAAACATTTAAACTGTGCGGATGTTACGTAGAATTCTGTCTCTCAGTGCACAGATACAATGGTGGGGAAAGTCTTAGATCGTGGCCATTCCCGTTTTGCCTTTACGGCAGCTGCAACAAACTTCAGTGCATTCCTTAGCCTCTCTCCTCACTCTCTTCCTTTAACTCGCTCCATAAAACCTACCTCTTTAGCCAAGCTTTTGGTCAGCTGTCCTTATAGCTCTTTACGTGGCTCGGTGTCAAATTTTGTTTGATAACGCTCCTGTGAAGCACCTTGGGACGTTTTGCTGTGTTAAAAGTGCTATATAAATGCAAGTTGTTTTTGTAGTTCTGGACCATAGATTGTGTCAATCTGCAGCACATGATCTCAGGCAGCTCGTGGAAGGTGTCGGGCAGACCAAAGGACATCTTTTACCAAATCGACGGCCTTCCAGCAGCACTCGGTTTTTGTCTCTGCATGTGTCTCTGGGAATAGTTTGTAGATCATAGAGTCCTGTGTTATGGAGCTGCCTGGGACAAACCTTGGCAAAAACTGCTGCATTTCTTTCCAGACTTTCTTTGCAAACATACATTCCAGAAGGAGTTGGGTGGTGATCTCTAGCTCCCTCCTCGAGACAACAGTCTTGGACAACACGTGATGGCTGAGTCTCTGGGTGCGTGCGAAAAATCTAACGGGCAGGGCTCTTCTCGCCACCGGCCAGTTTTAGTATTGAGAATTCCACCTTCAAAGAAGATAATTGCAGTCCTGTTATCTTGTCAGCAAGATTGCAATCATCTTCTTTGAAGAAGTTGGACTTAACCACTTTTAAAAAGGTGTGATAGAAAAATCTCCTCAGTGTTCATGCACTTCTCTCTCCTTGTTGGAAAATATAAGTTTGTAATGAACGATTAGCACCAGCATAAAGACCATATGGGCAACAGTATTCTGTAACTTCACATTTTGAAATGATGTTGGGTCATTGCAAATGTAAAACACAAATACCACCAGTACGGATGACAGCATTTGTAAAAGTTAAGGGGTTACGGAGAAGCAGAATCCTTAGCATTTAAATTGTGGGGACGTTTGTTTTCTCCCTGCCCCGCCCCCCAACACTTGAAATCCCCAGTAATACGAATTGTAATTGGAGCTTCACTGTAGTGAATGATAGGCCCTAGTTGGAACAATATCCAGGAAACTCCCCTTCAGCCATATATTGGGGAGGTTTTTTTTTCTAGTTAATCCAGAGTGCGCACACAGGCTTCTGATAATTTAGGCACCTGCCGAGGGCATTCCAGGAAGGGAAATCTCACTGTTAAGAAATCTTAACAAAATTTCAAAACTGTAAAAGTAATTTGACTTCAAAATGAACTGAGCATGATCCATTTTGGGTTTGGGGGCGGGGATGGGGGGATTGCCAGAATCAGCAATGTGCTTCTACTACATTTTGCTCTTGTTTTTGTTTCCTGTCATTCTGCTTTTGTAATATTGTATTTGCCTCCGTTCCTTTCTCCACTGTTCAGCATCAAAGTAATGCACAGCTGTAGCCACCGGGTGGGCAAAGATGAGGGGGATGTGCCTCTCTTTATTTTTGAGCCCCTGCTCAAAACACCCAAATTACCCCGGATGTTGTCCCTCCCTGTCACAAACTCTATGTAGTTGTACTTCTGAAGTAATATAAGCTTAAGTTTTCTGGGCCTTAAAGTTTCATATTTGCACAAAACTGGTCTGGTGTAAAAATTGTCTACAGCATGCTCTGTTTGCTATATCCTCATCTCCTTGCCATTGATGTTCTCATTGGAACAGAGAAGGTTGAGGGGAGATTTGATAGAGGTATTTAAAATCATGAAGGGTCTAGGCAGAATAGATAGAGAGAAACTGTTCCCATTGGCGGAAGGATCAAGAACCAGAGGACATAGATTTAAGGTGATTGGCAAAAGAAACAAAGGTGACACGAGGAAAACTTTTTTACGCAGCGAGTGGTTAGGATCTGGAATGCTCTGCCAGAGGGTGTGGTGGAGGCAGATTCAATCGTGGCTTTCAAGAGGGAACTGGATAAATACTTGAAAGGAAAAAATTTGCAGGACCACGGGAATAGGGAGGGGGAGTGGGACTAGCTAGATTGCTCTTGCATTGAGCTGGCACGGACTCGATGGGCCGAATGGCCGCCTTCTGTGCTGTAACCTTTCTATGATTCTATGCCTGTCACAGCTGCCCTTCCTCCACACCTCTAGTGATCAGTGGCAAGACCTTTTGAAGAACACTTTTTCCTCACAATTGATGCTACCCACATTTGTCCTGGCCAGACTGCAATTAATGCATCTGCTTCCCGTGGCTGCCCTTGATTGATGCTTCCTATGGTCATGACATGACTGTTCGTAAAAGAGCAGCCTACCTTCTCCGTAGACATCTCCTCAACTTCCAAGTTCATCCAGTGATTATCTGTCATTCGGGAGTAATGCATACTGTCAGTCAATTAGGAAGAAACATGTTAAACCATCTTGTAATATAATGCTGTGCAAGACTGTCATCATGCCACGTGCAGAATAGGTTATGAAGCAATGAACAATGGACCTCCCAGTCAGCATCAGCAAAATGCTCTTTTCTGACGAGGCCTAGTTTGAGAAGCAAAATCCAAGAAACAGTGAAACCAAAAGGTTGACAGAAAATAATTCACCCCTTGTATCATGTATACCCACCAGACTTTGATGAGAGGCAGTCCCAATTTATATAGTATTTGCTTTAAACTCCTACTTTTTACAATGTGGTATATCAGAAAAGGATTCACCATTAAACTTTTTGTTCTACTCAATCTAATGTAGCATATTTTATTTTAACACCGACTTAACTCCTATGAAATATAATGCTTGTTGAAAAATTGCTGGAAATGAATCAGTGTTTTTTTTTAAAAATCCAAATTTTCTGGGGGTGGGGCACATAAGTCTAAAGATGGGTTGAGGGGATGAAGGTTCTTCAGTCCATTTGATCACATCTTTCCAGAGTATCTACCCTAAGGGTTTCTCATTAGTTCATCTGTCTGTTTTTTAAATGAACCCTGTCCCTGGCCTCAACCACCCATCCTGGCAACCCATTCTAGCTGTTAGTCACCATCTTTGTTAAGACGTACTTCATGTTATCTGATCTAACCTTGCCCTACACAACCCTGAACCTGTGCCCTGTTGGGCTGCTGCCCTAGCATATCTGAAAAATCTGTTTTAAGTTTACTTTCTCTATCCTGTTGGGTATCTTATACATCTCTGGCTCTATAAGGTTCTTTCTGACATAGAACTGACTTTCAAGACTGTGGAGCCTTAAATTAATGAGTCATTGGTCGTACCTGGTTCTTTTAATATCAGCGATCAGCTTCATTCCTCTCCTGTATTATCCCTCTAGGGCCTGGAAAGTCCCTTATGTCGGAGCAACTAGAACTATATACAGTGCACCAGATACAGCTTGACTAGTGCACTGTACTATTTCAGCATGATATCTGTGACTTGATCTCAACACCCCAGGTCTCTAAACTTCCCTATGATGATGCCTACTCTAAGGGTCTATCTAGCGCTCTCTAGACTAAAATGTTTCTCCAACCACCAACCGCCCCCGCCCCCCCCGCAATAAAAAGTTACTAACTTGAACACCCTTTTTGTGTTCTTTGCATTTTTGTTTGAACAGTGGCGCTAATGACAATGATGGAACTGAATTAACTTACAGTAATTAACCCAGTAGTGCATCAGCTGTTGGTATTCAGCACCCTGATGATATCACTCACTGTTTTTAAAAAAAACAATATAAAATTAATCAAAACATTCTTAGTACAGCAAAAAGAATTTTTGCAATTGCCAAGGTTTGTGTTAGGCTCCAGTTATGTTGTATGTCTTGGCTCCGTGTGGTATGGCCTTGTGTGCCCCACTAATATGAGATACGTAGTGTAATTCTGCTGATCGTTCAACAAAGCAAAATTTGACATTGTTTGCAAAACAATCTGGCAGAAGTGGTCTCGTACCGCTGCCGATATATGTTGATTGTATTATAACGTCACCATTTAAGCTCCCACAGTATGTCATATGGAAATGCACATTATTCATGCATATTCATGTCAACATCCAATAATGCATATTCCTCAATGTTTAACACAGGAATAAGTCTGAATTCAATAAATGACATTAGTACTGATAGCAGAGCTATTTTTGTACTCATAGCATTGAAGATGGGACTGGTTATGCAGTAAGAATCGAGTTTTTATTTGCATCGCGCATTGAGAATTACAAACCTAGGAGTTCACAATTATTATGTGCATGGGACAACAGAATGCCGAGCATACAGTCCCACCCCCAAAGCAGTGCAAGAAGACTCAACTTAGGATGTCTCCTTTCTTTTCTTTCCCCAGCACCCAAAATGGTATTGATGCCAGTAGCATAGCTCTGGCACTAATTGTGTTGGCTTTATAAACCTGTGCTTTACCTATGTGGATGTTACTATCATGGGGCGATACTGGTTCAAGGAGAAGGGCTCAATTACCACCACCTCATGGCAACTAGGGATGGGCAAATAATGGGACCTTGCCAGTGTCACCTAATTGCCAAGAACCAATTTTTAAAAAATGTATGTTAATAAAAAGAAAAATTACAAATGCTGGAAATACAAAGCATGTCAGTTTTGTTGTAGTGGCTACATGGAAAGGTTAACCTATCTTTTCAGTTGCTGATGGAGCTGGTATGTATTTCGACCATTCTTTTTATATCAGTGGGGTGTTAATTTTTTTAAAATTCACCAGTTCTTTGTGACTGGAAGTTTTATTTTTGCCAAGTAAAGCTACTTTATAGAAAAGACAGTACTGTAATGCAACCTTAATTTTGAGACTTGTGGAACTGTTCTTCTGCTTTTCTCTTTGTCTCCTGAAGGTTTGAACCTAAACAATTGAGTGTTGACAGGCTATTTGGGAACATCGCACAGCTAAGTCCAATTCTCACCCAACCTAGACGTGTGTGCATGTTGCAGTAGGGAGTTTCTAGATAGCTGTTAGAACAGGAACCCTGACTGACTTTCCATCCCACCACCCAGCACAGGGACATGACCCCATCATCACTTTGGTTGAGGAGAGCCAACTTAGCACAGAGCAGGAATTTAACCTGGACCCTTGTTGATGTGGTCCAGTACCACACAACATAGTACAATTCCCCACTGTGTTATCAGGAGCCCCATGAAGATCCTTTTAAGTGTGTCAAACTCTGTATGATAGCAGAATTTGGAACAAAATATGATATTGCTGAAGAGGGGAAAAAATAATCACGATGGATACAGATGTTAAGATTAAGAAAACACCAAGGGGTATTGAGGAATAAAATAACTACGAAGTGGGGTTTTGTACTCTAACTTTGCTTTAAAATCATATGTTTGCTAATGCTTTCAAATATATTTGTCCAAGATTTTCTGTAAAATTAATGAAGATGATGGATTGCAATGCCTGTGCCAAAACTTTTTTAAAAAAAACTTCTGAGAATGCACTGCTGGATTTGTCATTTAGTATCCAAGTAAAGATGTTTTCCTGTCCCTTCATTTTAAAATTGATGTAAACTGAATGTCTTAAACCCCAGAGCCAAAACCTGTTCTAAACATGAAATATCTTGGAAACCTGAATAACTTGTAATTTCCCAGTCAGCGCATCTGGCTGTATTTACTGGATCTCTGGTAGAAACTGAAAGATACTCTAGTTTCTGTTGGGTGAAAATTGTTTTGTGTCAAAATTTAAAATTGCATTTCCTGATACTGTAATTAGGAGAGTATGCTGAAAGAGAGAGAGGATGGAGTAACACAAAATTTAATGGAGCTTAGAAAATTTAATTCTTCTTTAAGGTGTTGTGGGAGCATAATGTTAATAAATTGCTTGTATTAAGATATCTAGTTTCTTATGTTGTAGAATGTACAAGTTTTATTGGCCTGAGTTCTGATTGTTCAGGTAACCAATTTGTGATTTTTTTTTTCATGTAATTCATATAATAAATGCCTTGAGATTGAACTTGAGCGAAGCCTTGCTTCAAGTCTCGAGGTTATAACAACTGTGGATATGCAAAGGAGATTGCCCACGAGTCACTTTTTAAGCTATGCAGTGTCGATCTGTTTGACCCTTTTCTGGTCTTCTAAATCAAATACACTTGTGGTTTGAATTTTTTTTATCTTGAAGGAATTTGACACGTGCCTCGTATGTTTTGGGCCTATAGCATGATTGGACTATGCTGACTGCTGCCTGATTTGGACAGCACTGATTACTAACGGTTAGAATCAAATGAATCCTGAAATCCAGCTTGCTTGAGTTTCAGGAATTCTTTGAGGTAAATCCAAGCTCTCTTGCTGGCCTGATTTTAGGTTTGGCTAAGCTTTGTTCTTTTCAACCAGTGTGAGATTATGACTGCGAGTAGTGCAGCACATTAGAGCTTGCATAGTCTGTTCTACAGATGGTAAGGCATGGATTACACAAATAGTTCCTTAAAGTGAGCCACTGACATCACCTGTACAGCTGGGAGAGATACAAAGTGACTAGCTGCTTCTGCACAAGGAGGATAGAGAAGTCTGACAGATGTCGCATACTCATGCACCACCTTGTAGCTAATTTGGTTGGCATTGGCAGGATCCTGGGAGCCTCTTGCCTGCTTCCTTGGTGAGGGAACAGTTCTTCCCATGGGAAGTCCCAGAGAAGGAAGGAAGTGAAAGGCTCCAAATTAGTTTGTGCAAAACATTTTGGAGTTGTTCGTGCACTCACAAATAAGGCAACAAAAATATTTTACTCCAAATTATTAATTTTTTGTGGACTGAAAAATGTTGTTAAATTATTTGAATTGACCATTTCAGTCAGACAACTAGAATGCTTGAATCAAACATCTGAACAAAAGTTTGCTGAATCATATTAAGTAGCTGGCTAGAAACTGGTCGCCGCAGAACAAAAAGGGGCATGGGATTAAAGGGACAGTGGCAGTGTGGATACAAAATTGGCTAAGGGACAGAAAGCAGAGTGTTGTGGTAAACGGTTGTTTTCAGACTAGTGGGAAGTATACAGTGGTGTTCCCCAGGGGTCGGTATTAGGACTGCTGCACCTTTTGATATATATTAATGACCTGGACTTGGGTACAAAGGGTATAATTTCAAAGTTTGCTGATGACACGTAACTTGGAAATGTAGTAACAATGTGGAGGATAGTAGCACACTTCAGGAGGACATAGACAGACTGGTGAAATGGGCCGACACATGGCAGATGAAATTTAATGCAGAGAAGTGTGAAGTTATACGTTTTGGTAGGAAGAATGAGGAGAGGCAATATAAACTAAATGGTACAATTTTAAAGGGAGTACAGGAACAGAGAGACCTAGGGTGTATGTACACAAATCTTTGAGGGTGGCAAGACAAGTTGAGACAGCTGTTCTTAAAAAAAAAAAAATGAAATCCTTGGCTTTATTAATAGAGGCATAGAGTACAAAAGCAAAGAAGTCATGCTAAACTTTTATAAAGCACTGGTTAGGCTTCAGCTGGAGTATTGTGTTCAATTCTGGGCACCACGCTTTCGGAAGGATGTCAAGGCCTTAGAGAGGGTGCAGAAGAGATTTACTCGAATGGTACCAGGGTGAGGGACTTCAGTTATGGAGAAACTGGAGAAGCTGGGATTGTTCTCCTTAAAGCAGATAGGTTAAAGGAAGATTTGATAGAGGTATTCAAGATCATGAACAGTTTTGACAGAGTAAATAAGGAGAAACTGTTTTCAGTGGCAGAAGGGTCGGTAACCAGAGGACACAGATTTAAGGTGATTGGCAAAAAAAACCAGAGATGACATGAGGAAACATTTTTTTTATCGAGTTGTTACGATATGGAATGCACTGCTTGAAAGGGTGGTGGAAGCAGATTCAATAGTAACTTTGAAAAGGAATTGGATAAATACTTGAAGGGAAAAAGTTTACCAGACTATGGGGAAGGAGCAGGGAGGTGGGACTAATTAGATAGCTCTTTCAAAGAGCGACGCAGGCATGATGAGCCGAATGGCTTCCTTCTGTGCTGTATCATTCTATGATATAGCTATTGAAAGGATATAGGAGAGAGCAACTGGAATGATTATGGGGATGGAGGGATTGGATTAAGAGGAACGATCATGTAAATTGGGCATGTTCTCACTGGAAAAGGAGGTTGAGAGGTGATATGATTGCTGTTTTTAGGATTCTAAAGGGACTAGATAATATGGACATGAGCTGTTTCACCCTGTCCAGAGCAGCAGAACCAGAGGACACGACCTGCACTTGAAGGTGGATAAATTCAAAACTAATCTGCAAAGACAATTTGGTGAGTGGGTGGTCAGTCTATGGAACAGGCTCCCTCGAGAGATGGTGGAAGCGGAGAGTATTGATTCATTCAAATACAAATTAGATAGATTTCTTTTAGAAAATAACATTTTGGGATACAGTATATGAGTAATTTGAGCCATGACATATGGTAAGTGTAGCATGCTTGGGAGGAACAGGTGACTTTGGACCTATGGTTCCCAAAGCTCTCCACCACTCGGGATTTTCCTCGCTTCATGTCCGTGTCTGTTGTAGACTAATTGATAGAGATCGATAGCTAAACAACTCCATTATCAATGTATCATGTGACTACCAGAATGGTAGAAGGCGAACTAGATGGACCTCGGTCTTTTGCCTAGCAATTCCTATGCTCCTAAATGTCCAGGTGCAGAGCAAAAATATTAACTTTACTAAAGGTTTTTACTACAAACCAGTCTGCATTCACATTAAATGTTTCCCCCCACCCCCTCCACCAGCACACTTTTTTGAAAGTGAGTAGTGTGCAATTGCATTTGTGTAACCCAGTGGTTATAGCAGAACTTTAAAAAAACATGAGTAACTTCAGTACCAAATATAGGGATAATAGTGCAGTATACCAGGTCACACTTATTTTATTTTTGTCTTCATCTGAGCTAATGAGTTTTTACTACCTCCTGGAAATTTGAATAAAATAGTTTGTACAATTTTGGTAAAATTTTGTTGTGAAGAATATACAACTTTATTTAATCTATATATACTTGGTACTATTGAATTTAATGCCGTTGTTAATTTGGGAGTAGCACTTACATTGCAAAAGAAAAGGTGATTGACAAACGTTTGTAAAACTCATGTTGGAAGTAAAATTCCACCAACTTCAAGAATGGACTGTAAAACTAAATGTAACACGATAAAAGAATACTGATAGGATAAAGTTTACAGTGCAGGAGCAACAAAGCAGTACACAACGTGCTGTCCACATTCCACAATTCAACATGTGTTTGATGAAAGTAGGCGTAGTTAGATATATGAGTCCCTTTAGAGTTGGGGATAGGAGCCAGAATTCTTGGGCAATTTGTCAAATGACTTGTGATTCACTACTATCAGCAGGATTATCCTCTTAACCAAGCAGGAGGCCAGGAAAATTATCAGCGCCAAGTGAAAAATTAGACACCAAAGAAGACTGTATGAGTCTCTTTCTAAAAAAAAATTCTGTACACACAGGGCGGTGAACATTCGGAGCAGACTGCCCAAATTGGTTGTTGCATTTCAACAGTGACTATACTTCAAAAGTATTTCATTGGCTGTAAAGCCCTTTGGTCTGTCCAGAGATAGTGTCAGGCGCCGTATAAATCCAAGTTCGTTCTTTTCTCCTATCTTCTTGTCCCATTTTATGTTCTGTCTTTATTAGCAACTTGTAATGCTTGTTAGAATGTGAGACAATCTCTTCAGCCGTTTCAGTGTCATGGTCACATATAGATTCATTGTACAGCTGTATTGTTAAAATCTCCATTAGATAGGCAATAAAGGTTGTATCAGAAATGCAGTCAGTGGCTCTTCATGCTTCTTTTCATTTAAGTGTTCTCAGAAGAGCACTTGTTCAGAGCATCATTTGCAGAAGCTTGGGAACAGGTCACCTGTTTACTCAGACTACAAAGAATCATGGAACCTTACAGCACAGAAGGGGGCCATTTGGCCCATCGTGCCTGTGCCGGCTCTCTGAAAGAGCTATTCAATTTGTCGTTTCCCCCCCCGACCCCCCCCCCCGCCCCGCCCCGCCAAACTTGGCTCTTTCCCCACAGCCCTGCAACTTTTTCCTTTCCAAGTATATATCCAATTCCCTTTTGAAAGTTATTGAGCCAGAATTTGCGCACAGCAGCATGGCAAGGCTCTCCGCACATCCTGCGAGAAAAAGGAACGAATATACTTACTGTGGGGTCCGCAACGTCAACTTACTCCATCTTGAAGTTTTCTCAAGCTGTGCCTTGTCAAATTAACTTAAGTATGGGACAGTCTGTGGGAATGGAAGCCACGCCCACAGAATCTGCCAGGAAGAGAAGTCACGCCCACAAATAGGCAAGTAGAAATCATTCATTTGAAGTAAACATCTGTATGTCAGTGTAAATAAAAATTTAAGTATTTTTTATTAAAAAAAGCCAAGCAAATAATTGAATTTAATTAGAGACAGAAGTTAAAAGTAAAAAGAAATTTTAACTTTTTAATTTTAAATTTTTTTTAATGAAATGATCAAAAAATATTACAATAAGGAGTAATATGATCCACATTTTAAAAATTTAATTTTTAGTTGTTTTGCAGTCATTAGTCATCGCGCTTTTATAAAGTAGTGTAGACCTGGCATTTTTCAGTGTCCCTTTTGGTGACGTAAGTATTTTCGTTCCAGCTGGGTAAGTTAATGATTTTTTAATTGATTTCCATGATTGTAGCATAGCATGCCCCTTTAATTCGCAGCTGTCAAATCGCTGGCAAACCATTGGGAGCAAATTCACTCTTTCTGGGTTCTAGTGCGCATATGCGCATTCGTGAACTTGCTTCATTGATTCACTGGCAGAGAGAGAGGACGCTGTTGAGGGGCGGCATCCCGAAGTGAGTAATTTCTGCCCCATTATTGAATCTGCTTCCACCGCCCTTTCAGGCAGTGCATTCTAGATCATAACACATGCATATCTTTGGATAGTACAAGAGAAGCTAAATTTTGCTTTGGAGGGAATGAATGAAAATGTAAAAATATCACATGGAGCAGAACAGATGTTTGCAATGATGTTTTTAAACACCACAAGCTCTGTTACCTTGTGCAGCTGCTCTGCGGTTTGCTGGTGTGGTATACCAGGTGTTGAACGGGGAGTTGGTACTGAAACGGCATTGCATTGTTTGCCGCCTTCTAGCTCAACAGTTTCCTCTATCAGACCACAGTTCAATGTTTTTCAACCCACTTCCTTATGTTGCAGCTGATTTTGTGTTTTTTGTATAAAGTTTATTTGTGCATTCGCATGGCTTCCTTATTCAAATAATCAGTTGTGCCCAGAGAAGTGGAATCCCGAAATAGACTTTTTTTTACAAGTTCAGTTTTGTAAATTATCTAATTTTTATTTACTTAAGCTACTTTAGATTTAGCACAAAGTTTTATTTGCTATAGCTCATGAAAAAGTAGGTTTTTTTTAATTAAGCAGTCCAACGTTTTGTGTGGCACTATCACCGTGCTAAATGGGATAGATTCAGAACAGATCTAGCAGCTCAAAACTGGGCATCCATGAGGCACTGTGAGCCATCAGCAGTCGCAGAATTGTATTCCAGCATAATCTGTAACCTCATGGCCTGGCATATTCCTCACTCTATCATTACCATCAAGCCAGGGGATCAACCCTGGTTCAATGAGGAGTGCAGAAGAGCATGCCAGGAGCAGCACCAGGCGTACCTAAAAATGAGGTGCCAACCTGGTGAAGCTACAACTCAGGACTACATGCATGCTAAACAGCGGAAACAACATGCTACAGACAGAGCTAAGCGATTCCACAACTAACGGATCAGATCAAAGCTCTGCAGTCCTGCCACATCCAGTCGTGAATGGTGGTGGACAATTAAGCAGCCAACGGGAGGAGGAGGCTCTGCAAACATCCCCATCCTCAATGATGGTGGAGTCTAGCACGTGAGTGCAAAAGACAAGGCTGAAGCGTTTGTAACCATCTTCAGCCAGAAGTGCCGATTGGATGATCCATCTCTGCCTCCTCCCGATATCCCCACCATCACAGAAGCCGGTCTTCAGCCAATTCGATTCACTCCACGTGATATCAAGAAACGGCTGAGTGCACTGTATACAGCAAAGGCTATGGGCCCCGACAACATCCCGGCTGTAGTGCTGAAGACTTTTGCTCCAGAACTAGCCGCGCCTCTAGCCAAACTGTTCCAGTACAGCTACAACACTGGCATCTACCCGACAATGTGGAAAATTGCCCAGGTATGTCCTGTCCACAAAAAGCAAGACAAATCCATTCCGGCCAGTTACCGCCCCATCAGTCTACTCTCAATCATCAGTAAAGTGATGGAAGGTGTCGTCAACAGTGCTGTCAAGCGGCACTTACTCACCAATAATCTGCTCACCGATGCTCAGTTTGGGTTCCGCCAGGACCACTTGGCTCCAGACCTCATTAAAGCCTTGGTCCAAACATGGATACGAGCTGAATTCCAGAGGTGAGGTGAGAGTGACTGCCCTTGACATCAAGGCAGCATTTGACCAAGTGTGGCACCAAGGAGCCCTAGTAAAATTGAAGTCAATGGGAATCCGGGGAAAAACTCTCCAGTGGCTGGAGTCATACCTAGCACAAAGGAAAATGGTAGTGGTTGTTGGAGGCCAATCATCTCAGCCCCAGGACATTGCTGCAGGAGTTCCTCAGGGCTGTGTCCTAGGCCCAACCATCTTCAGCTGCTTCATCAATGACCTTCCCTCCATCATAAAGTCAGAAATGGGGATGTTCGCTGATGATTGCACAGTGTTCAGTTCCATTCGCAACCTCTCAGATAATGAAGCAGTCTGTTCCCGCATGCAGCAAGACCTGGACAACATCCAGGCTTGGGCTCATAAGTGGAAAGTAACATTCGCACCAGACAAGTGCTAGGCAATGACCATCTCCAACAAGAGGAGATCTAACCACCTCCTCTTGACATTCAACGGCATTACCATCACCGAATCCCCCACCATCAACATCCTGGGGGTCACCGTTGACCAGAAACTTAACTGGACCAGCCATATAAATACTGCGGCTACAAGAGCAGGTCAGAGGCTGGGTATTCTGCGGCGAGTGACTCCCCAAAGTCTTTCCACCATCTCCAAGGCACAAGTCAGGAGTGTGATGGAATGCTCTCCACTTGCCTGGATGAGTGCAGCTCCAACAACACTCAAGAAGCTCGACACCATCCAAGATAAAGCAGCCCGCTTGATTGGCACCCCATCCACCACCCTAAACATCCACTCCCTTCACCACCGGCCCACTGTGGCTGCAGTGTGTACCATCCACAGGATGCACTGTAGCAACTCGCCAAGGCTTCTTCGACAGCACCTCCCAAACCCGCGACCTCTACCACCTAGAAGGACTAGAGCAGCACCACTTGCGCGTTCCCCTCCAATCCCGACTTGGAAATATATCGTCGTTCCTTCATCGTCACTGGGTCAAAATCCTGGAACTCCCTACTTAGCAGCACTGTGGGAGAACCTTCACCACACGGACTGCAGCGGTTCAAGAAGGCGGCTTACCACCACCTTCTCGAGGGCAATTAGGGATGGGCAATAAATGCTGGCCTCACCAGCGGTGCCCACATCCCATGAACGAATAATAAAAGAAAAATTTCCATCATAAGGTTTGCTTCTTGCTGTGCTCTTCCTTCCCAGCCCTCCTCTTAGGTGAATTAATAGTCAATCACTCTGGTATATCTTCTATCTTTAAGTCAAAGGATTTGAGGAAAATATTCAGACACTCCATCTGGCCTATGTATGTTTTATGGATTTCTTTGGTGGGGGAAGGGAAGCTTTGCTTTTGGTAAATTTTGCACTCACTGAAGTGGTGAATGTCACTGTTGAGAATAATGGAACATTTTGCACCTAACTCAGTATCCAGCATTCCCAGATCACTCGCAACATAGAGTGAATGCAGGGTAAGTTGTTTGCGCTATTGGTGATGTGCCTTGTCCCCATTTTTGGAAAGCCAGCATTTTTATAATGTACTGGTTTATATTTTCACCTCTCACATTAACCATCCTTGTGGCCTCTTCCAGGGAGCATTTACATTATAACTGTAGTGATTTCTTTCGAACTGAATCTCAACCTGAATTAGAGACAGGGACCCAACCTGACACTGGAGAAAATCAGTGCAACACCTTTGGAGAAGGGTGTCACTCAATACTTCACTTCAAGCCTTTACACCTGACTCAAGCTACACAGGTTTAACATTGGTGTGAAGCTAAAATTGCTTTGTACTGAAGTTAAACTTTTAAGTGCGTCAGCCAATTTTGTATCAATTACTCGGAGTAGTTTTGTGCTCAAACTATTTAGTATTCATGATTAAGTTTGGTTTGCAATACCTGGTGGAAAACATAGTATTTTCCTTCTTCCTCTTTGGGTACATACTGTGGACTTGTGGGCCGTAGGAATTGGTTTAGACTGACCAAATTGAATTTATTTGTACCCATAATGCTGATAGACGAGAGTTGCTTCAGTATGAGCTGAATTTGAACTCAAATACCAGAGATGAAGACGTGTGCCAATCTCAAGTTATATATTTCTGTATCCTTCTTCAATATTTGTTTCCCATGAAGGGATACATTGATATAAAGCATGTACTAACATGGGAACATAGGAACAGGAGTAAGCCATTCAGCCACTCAAGCCTGTTCCACCATTTAATTAGATCATGGCTGATCTGTACACTGCAAATGATTTAGTGAAAGTAGAGTATAGACCATTAGTCCAGATTCCCTCGTCATGGCTAACTGGGCCACCTGTATCTTACTCGGGGAACTGTTTTAGACACTTGACTGGTTGCTAAGTTCTGTCTGTTTCACAACAATGAGTTAAAGACGAGTTTACCCACCTGAGTATTGAAAATATCCAAACAGTGAAACAATGTAGATAGTTTCACTTCCACTAAGCACTTCAAGATGTCCTTGATCCTCATAAAATGCTTGGGAGTTTGAAGCATATTTTTTGGTATTTTCTTTGTTGATTTTCAATCTCATTGTGAATTAAAGTGACATGAGAGATGACTTATGTTGCATTGCAGAGCTCAATTTATTCTGGTGTAAACATAAAGATGTTTGTGGACATTGATTAGTATCTGTACATGAGAACGAATGTTTTGCTTTGGGAATCAATACTGTATTTTAGTTAAAAACGGAAGTTAATATGAATCTTATATTTTGTTTGCGTACCGCATTTGCCCAAGTTAAAACATTAATGTTGAGAGTCCTTCAAAGTGACACCTGGAGTTTGGGGAAGGGACAGCTTTAATTGAGTAGAAGTCCATGAATCCTTTAATAAGTTATTGGTTACTACAAGAATATAATATTTTGTGTCTTTGTTTCTCCTTCCTCCTTTCTGGTATTTTCCTCCCATGGAATTTATTTGAAAGAAGACTGACATTCAACATAAAGGGAAATGTCAAGGGCTTTCAAAAGAACAAAAGTAAAAGCATAAAGATGGGTGAGACCACTTAGAGACAAAAGGGATCATTTTACATTGAGAGTGAGGGATTGGTGGAGATGCTTAATAAGTATTTTGGCTCAGTTTTTACAGAGGCAGGTGAAAGTGCCACTGAAGGAGTACATGAGAAGGATAGGGAAGGAAAACAAGGCTGGAATAAATACTTGAAAGGAAAGTTTTATTTAATTTTTAAAAATGTCATGGGACTAAAATTACACAAGTCACCAGGCCCAAATGGTATGTATCCCAGAATACTGAAGGAGGTTGGAGAGGAGATCATGAAGGCACAAACTAATATTCAAAAAAAATCTTTGGAACCGGGAATTGTGCCAGAGGACTAGAGGTTGGCAAATTTTGCAACCCTAGTCAAAAAGGAGAAAGGCCTAAGTCTGGAAAATATAGGCCAATAACATAAAAAGGAAAAGCTGCAAATTAAATATTATCTGAAATAAATTAGTCTGACCTCAGTTGTGGGAAGTGTTCTGCACCTATATTAGGAGATGACATTAGTGAACACTTGAAAAGCATGGCCTATTCAGGGATAGTCAGCATGGATTTGTAAAGGTAGTTCGTGCTTGATTAATTTAAATGATTTTTTTGAGGAAATTAATATGTAGGTGAAGGAAATGTTAATGGATGTATATGTGGATTTTTCAGAAGGAATTTGATAAGGTGCTAAAACTGTGATGAAATTAAGATACATGGTATAAAAAGGAATGGATAGAGAGATGGCCAGGAAGCAGACATTAAGAGTAGGGGTTGAAATGAATGTTTTTTGGAGTGGTGGGATGTGGGTAGTGGTGTGCCTCAGGGATCTGTGCTGGGACTTGTTTTGCTCTCCATTTCTGTGAATGATTTGGACATTGAGGAATGATAATGAACTTTGCTGATTAAGGACAAATTAGAGGGCATGTAAAATTAGGAGGAGGACCTAGGCAGTTTGCAGAAAGAGCAGTTCAAAGGAAGGTTACCCCAAGTAGTAAGATTCTAGACAGACTGGAGGAACAGAGATATCTAGGAGTAGGGATATATTACCCTTCTAAGATGGGAATGCAGGAAGAAAAGACCATAAAAAGGCAAACATGGTTTTATATGTTGCAGTATTGAATATAAAAGCATGGATGTGATGTATTTGTACAAGATGTTGGTTAGGCTACAAGTGGAACATTACGTGCAGTTCTCAGAAGAATGTTAGATCTGTGGAAAGTGTACAGCAAAGAGTCACTGGAATGATACTACCAAAGGTTATAGTTACAAAGCAAGACTTCAAAAATTGGGGTTTTATTGATTTGGAACAGAGAAAATTAAGGCAGGATCTAATTTTCAAGATTTTGAATGGGGAAAAAATGCACGATTATTTCCACTCGTTGACTAATCAGCAAAAAGGAACTCAGGATTATCACTGGAAGGCCAAAGGCGGAATTAGAATTTGGAATACTTTACCACATGGCTATTAGGCAAAAATGTAACATCATTTAAAAGGGACTTCTATACGTATTTGAAAATAAAGAATATAAAAAGATTTAGGAAAGGGTGGGGAAATATGTTGGAGTATATAGTCCTAGCTGAAGAGCTCACACTAGCATAAATGTGATGAGCCTTTTTCTGTGCTGTAATTTCTGTGATTCCTTTAAAAAAATATATTCTTTTATGTTAAGGATGTCGCTGGCAAGCCTAGCATTTATTGTCCATCCCTAGTTGCCCTTGAGAAGGTGGTGGTGGGTCACCTTCTTAAACCTGCAGTCTGTGTGGTGAAGGTGCTCCCACAGCGCTGTTAGGGAGCTCCAGGATTTTGACTCAGCAATGATGAAGGAACTACGATATGTCTCCAAGTCAGGATGATCTATGACTACGACTGCCTGCTAATGTCGAGTTCCCTGGGGCCTAGATGCCTTCTTACCGTGTCCAAAAGACCATTCTTTATATGTGAGCCTAGACAGTGAACAGCAGCAGGCTTTTTGATCACTTGGGTATCACAACTGAGTGTGATTTTTGCCTTCACTTGACATCCGGCAGAATTCACTGGTATTGATCAGGAGTAGGTACTGGTTCATATTTTTCCTTCCTTAGCTCATGGGTACTGAGACCAATTGTTGTACCTGATTGAGGTTGGCTAACTCCCACCAACTCAGAATTAAACTCCCGGCATGTCCCCAGTGTGTATGGCTCATCTGTTTGCTGGTTTTCTGCTTTAAAGAAAAGGATCTCCTCTGTACAGACCATACACGGGGAATTGAGCATTCTGCTACTCTGCATGTGCCTAGAGAAAGAGAATCTAAGGGAGGATTTAACTCGGCTCCAATGTAAATGAACCCAATAGATGGGGTAGTTTCAAGTGAGAAAAGTTTAGCTAGAGCAGTAGTTGTGGAGAAAGAGGCATTTGCAGCAACTAGTTCTTTTTATGTCTGGTACATTCAGCACTGAAATCTTTTTAAAGCACATTTATGTTGGCACTTGTTCTGTTTGGATCAAGGGAAGGTTGGGAGACACACACAATAAAAGTAGGTCTACAGTTCTGCTGTTGAGATAAGGGAGCTAGTTTTAGCAGTGTAAATGTGAGGTATCTGTGTGTGTCATCTAAACTGGGCAAGCATCAGTGTGAAAGCACCTTTAATGCTGTCCTGGACTGGACTCGAGGAATCCTTTCACAACGTTTCTTCTGATTTGTCCAAATCAATTGTAAGTAATTTTTGAGAAGGCCTCTTCCAGGCTGCTGTCAAAATAATTCTGAATATAAAGGCCACCCGTTTTCACTTTGCAAGGAGCAAAGGATCATCCATAGTGATTGTACAGTGTGTATGAACATTCAACAGGTATAAAGTGGTAACATGCTAATTCTCCAGTATTGTTAATTTCTCAACCTAATTATGATCAAGGAAAATAGTTCACCTCTCACCCTCTCAATTGCCACTACCCAGGAAACTGCCCAATGATAATTACATGGAACTACTGATAGTCATTTTTGCATTACATTAAGAAACAACAAAAATCCGTTGTTTATGCAGATGTGGCCAATCATAGTGCATTCAATTAATACTCACATATCATGCAAGAAATTTGCAAACCTAGCACAGCAATGTGACTGTTGACGGGCAGTGTAAACTTTCTTAAATCTGGATTGTACAGTCTTGTGCTCCTCGCAAGGTTGCCAACTCTGGGTGGAGGCTTTCCTGGAGGTTTGACCACATGACGTTCTGACGACGTGACTGCTGCAAATGATAATTGCATTTAACTTATAAAGATTGGGTATCTTTGCTCATGGTTTCGCGCCAGCAGCTGTTGTGCGAGAAGTTCTGAGAACCAGGAGGCCTGCAGACAAATAAGGGAAATTGGAAGAGTTGGGAGGAACTTTGATTCCACCAGGAATAATAACTCACTGAAATTGCACCTATAACTAATAGTACTACTGGTATTACTCAGATTCTCCTCATAACCAACACTAATACAACAACTCACTGGTAATATATGTGTAACTGGTAGTAATAGGTTTAATGCCCCAATATCCTACCTGTAACTGGTAGTAATCCTATAACCCGCTAATATGCACCCTGTAATTACAGCCAGAATCCCCCTGCACTGCACAAGGTGCGGTCAAGATCCCCAGTTGATGCCACTTTTAATAGCCCCGATCTCTTCCCCCTAACTACTTGGACTCTGGTTTGAACTCCAGTTCCATGTGAAAGTGACAACTCTGAACTGGGAACCTCATTCAGAGCCGGTCTGTACTTGGACTTCACACGTCAAAACTGGCCAGCACAGACCAAATCTCCCCCCTACCCTGACTCCCCCAGTTTTCTCCCTTCCCTCCATTATTTATGTTCTAAAGGCATTGGGGTAGATCTTTGTGCGATAGTGTAAAACTAGTATGAAATCAGTGGAAATAAAAAATCGGGAGAGATGTAAAACGAGCTGCCGACTCGCTATCACCCGTTTTGCACCATCGCACAAAGTCAAGATATACCCCATTGGCTCCTTGCTGACATACAGTTTCATCTGTGTCATTTGCCACCTTGTACCTTGCATACATGGCCATTCTTCATACATTAACCAATACAATGAATGCCAGCAGGCGATTCGGTCACTTGAGAATTGCGGTCACAACTGATCACTATCTAGTGATCCCTACTAGATGAAGGGAAACATGTAACTTGGTCGAATTTTCCCTCCCTAACCCAGAGCTGCTGAGGCAGTTTTCACACTCTGCACCCTTACTGAGATCAGTGAGCTAGTGCAAATTGGTCATCAAGCCTGGGACCTTTCTGCTGTATATGTCGCAGCTACTCGCTATATTAACCATAGGGGTTACCAACATTGGGATTTTCATTCCAAAGATAGCAGACAAAGCTTCTAACCCAAGGAACAGCTGGTAATGAGGTACATCAGTTGATCGGGGAGGAGGAGGGTGCTGGAACCAGAGTGTCAGTTGGGTTGTGGCAGCCTCTACTAAATTAATCCGAAATCTAAGAATAATGACAATGGTGGTACCTAAAACATGTCAAACTATAAGGTTACAGTGAGTAAATGGTTATGTCAAAGATTATTTAAAATGCCTAGTTACACCAGCAATAGATTTGTAAACTTTAATCTTGTTTATGTGCAGACTTCAGAAGAGTGAGCATGAATACTGTTCTTTACATTGCCATTCTTCGCTGTGTGACTGTCTGAGGAATGAGGAACTCTGCAGGAGTCTCTGAATATCTTTTGAGTCTGGTTTATATGAGAGAAAAGTAGGAGTAGCCTTAGGCACCACAGCTGAGCTTTGGGAGGGAAGTCAACAGTGCAAGTGCAGCAGCGGGGAGTGAATATAAATGGAGCTGTTTTGGCAGAAGCTGTTCCCTGATCTGATTTTGGGTCAGTTGACTATTTTATTTTTATGGCTGATTTTAAGTTAAAATTTTTGTGTGAGCATCAAAGGTCTCTAGTCTGAACCTCGCAGGATTTATTTTCACCTTGTTTCGATGAAAAAAAAGTCAGAGAAAATCAAACGACTGTTGTAAGTCATAATTACTTAAAAGAATGTCATTTAACTGGTAGTCTCCTGTGGCGTTGTTCAAGGTCGTTTGCGGTGTGGAGCGCGGTGTTCCATTTATGTTACTTGTACTGAGCTGATGCCGTTGCTTTGGATTTTCACTGAGGCCTTGAAGTTATCTCTGGAAGATTCCATTTATTGTTGGGGCAGATGTGGGGACTGGAACATTCGGGTGGGCTTCAGGGCTGCAAGGCGGAGTTCAGACAGGTTCCACTGCTTTATGCTTTCGAGATGGCGATCATTTTGGCTGCAGTGGTTAGATTGCACTGCCACTGTGGCATCCTAGTCCCATTTGGAAGTGAGTGGTATGCAGGGCCATTTTGAGGTTTGAGAGGTCCTGAAGAGCTGTTCCATGGTCCCCACATGTCTATACTATTCTCTTTTCTCTCTCCTAATCTCTGCCACTGTTATTGTTTTTGTTACTCCCTTTACTGCATTTTATTTTTTCACTACTTCTTCTGTCTCTGTTACTCTCTTGTGTCTGTTGGTTTGTACCTGTGTTTCTGTTAGTTACTAGTACTGTCTTGTCTATGTTTCTATCTTTTGTTATTCTTCCTGTGTGTCTCTCTCTGCCCTCTTTAATCTCTCATTACTCTTTCACTACTTCTGGTGGTTTCTCAGTAACCTCAGTGATCTCTCCCAACAGTGTCCATTTCCTTCAGTAATCTGCAATTGCCGCCTTTATCCCCTAACAATCTTTCTGGAGCCAGGACCAGCACGGGAGAGCTGAGGAAGGGAGTGAGGCCAGAGGGAAGATTATTACCATGCTCATGCCTTTGGTTTGCTTTACATTTGTTCCATCACAGACCTGAGATTTTTCATTATGTGATGGATTATGTTCTGAGCAGAATTTATAGTGATGTTGCAAAATTAAGGAATTTTACATTATTGTACAATATGTTATAAACCAATATTATGTGAGCAATTGCAGGCTTGATTACTGTGTTGTTTCCATGTTATTCGCACTATAGGCTAGTTTTCTAAACAGCTTAGTAATTGAAGACCTAGAACAGCAGCCTGGAGACATTCCCTGGTATTTGTCTCTTGCATTCTGACATCTTTGAAACTATTCAAAAACCTCTTTGTTATGTGCTTCATGGCTCCCGCCAGGTTGGATTCCCAGAATTGACCCAATGTAGTTCTGGTATGAGCAATACACTTTGATACAGGCTCTTAAAGGACCAGATTTTATTCTTTTATCATAAGCAAAATATTGATTACCTCTTATCAGTGGGATGATAAATTTCCATTTTCAAAATTATGTTCTGTAGAATTTTTTTTTAAATTCCCTGTAGGGTTCATTTTGTTTCTTTCTCTTTCTCTACCAGCACTAGCTACTGTTGAAGATTTCCAGATCCGACCACATGCGCTTTATGTGCACTCTTACAAAGCCCCAACTTTCTGTGACTACTGTGGAGAGATGTTATGGGGATTAGTACGTCAGGGCTTGAAATGTGAAGGTGAGTCTCCATTTATGATGTACATCTCATAAGGTGTTTTTAAATGTACAAAATTCCAATTGTAAAATTGATATTTTAAATTCCTTTTTGAATATGGAAGTCCAAGAGTAACTTGCCATTGGAAATAATGAGAGCGCCCATCTGATATTAAATGCACAGCCCATTGCTGAGCCATACCGAGCAGGAAGGTCACAGATTCAAACCCCATTCTGTGCTGTATTAGTTGATCCTGAGCTGTGACAGTGATGGGAAAACTAGTTAACCTCAGTTCCCTGCTAGAAAGTGACTGCTGACGAGGACCCAAGGGCTTTTGAGAACTTCGATGCAGGGATGAAAAAAAAGAGTGCTCCATAGAGTTGCAACATTCTGGGCGAAGAGCCTTTAACAGATTTTTGAAGCAGAGTCAGAGGTTGGTGGGGGTGTACTGATTTGCTGCTAATGATCTACTTCTCTATGGCTGCAGGAACCCCAGGGTTCATGAGTACTTCCAAAAAGAAATTTATGTCGCACAGAGGTACGGGCCAGAAGGCAAACAACTTTTTTTTTTAATTGATAAAAACACATTTAAACTGAGGAGTGTTGAAGATACCTCTAAGCAGAAACTGTTTCCAGGGCATGCCTGAGTTTTGGAGAAATCAGAGTCAGGAATCAGGTTGGGAGAGTTGAGGGGAGTATTACAGCACCACCAATGGAGAAAATTTATAATTGCAGGCATAACCTGTTGGTGAGTTACAGCTGGCGTCCCCCTCACCCCCCCCCCCCCCGATAACCTCGTTGTGCCCCTCATTTCTCCACCCCCACCACCCCCAAAGTTTGGGAACCTCTGCTCTAAACTCTGCGGTAAAATATTTAAGTTAAAGTCAGCCTTAGCTCAGTTGGTAGCCTAGTGCTGAGGGAGTGTTGCTTTGTTGGAGGTGTTGTCTTTTAGAGAGACATTAAATTGGGGCCCCATCTGCCCTCTCAGGCAGATGTTAAAGAATCCATGGCACAATTCGAAGAAGAGTAGGAGAGTTGCCCGGTGTCTTGGCCAATATTTATCCCTTGGCCAACATCACTAAACCTGATTGTCTGGTTACTTATCTCATTGCTGTTTACGGAACCTTGCTGTACGCAAATTGACTGCTGCGTTTCCCTACTTTGCAACAGTGACTACATGGCAAAAGTATGAAATGGACTGTGAATAGTTTTGGGACAACCAGAGGTTGTGAAAGGTGCTATATAAATGCAAGTTCCTTCTAAAGTGATGAAGACTTTTGAGGTCTTTGAATAAAGAAAGATGAAAAAAAGTATGAACTGTAGAATTAAGAGAGCCCTTAAGTCAACAAACACTTCACAAGGATCCTGGTAAAGTCTTGCTTTTTTTTTAAAGTTGCAGAACCTTTGCTGAAAGGGTTTAAAGACCTTTTCATAAAATTTGAGCTGCATCTCAATCAAGTTGTTACATTTTAATCTTTTTTAGGAATTTTCTTCTTAGATCTCTTTTTGTTTGGTCCTAGTTTCTGTTTCTTGTGTGACCTCTTTTAAATATGTTTATTTGGCTGGCAGTGACTGAGACCGTGTGAGAGAAATCTTGATCAACAATTCCCCCCTTAGATGGAAAACATTCACACACTGATTTCAGGCAATAAGTGCACTAAGTTTAATCTACAATCCGATTTCCAAAAATCAGCTTGATGGTGCAGTGCACTAAGTCCGGGGCATTGGGAAAGAAGCAGTGCAGTGTTTGTCATTACGTTTATTTAGCATGGGGCAAAAATAGTACTTCAATCACATGCAGGCCAAACCAGAAAACTAGCAAAAGTTAATCAGCTGCAAAAAAATAATTGAAAACCTTCCTGCAAAAAGCTGACCATTCAAGAATGGCTTCGATTATAAGCCTATAAAATGTGAAAACAAGCAATTACGTGGACTTTGTAAATTAAACTGTGAATGGACCCAACATTTCTGTTCCTTGACTTGAATTGAAGAAAAAAAGACCCAAGTACATGAAAGTTTGAAGTGGGAAATCTAAACATTGAAGGCACAAAATTGGCAGTGTATTTCTTGAGGGGCATCTGTGGGCATACTCCCTGTAAAATGTTGCATTTTACATTAAAGGTGTTGCATTGTGGCTAATGTTAAGCACTTTTATACTTCATAGTTAATAGATTTTTAATATTAGAATAACAGTGATATTTGGATTTTCAATAGATTAACTAGACCTTCAGTTCAAGCTTGCACTATTCTCTTCTCCCTCTTCCATTCATGTTGCCACTTATCTCTATCCCCCCACCCCCTTTCAAAATGGTGCTGCTCTTCTATTCCCCCCTGCAACCCCCCCCCCACCAATTCATGCTGGCATTCTCCCTCCCCATTCCCAGTCCATGCTGGCATCTCCATCCTGAAGTGTCATTCCCAGAATCTGCATAACTCCGTCTCCCCTTTGCTGCCCCATTCCTCTCCCTTTCTTTGGCTTCCATACTGTTCTTCCCTTCATTGCCATCCGTTTTCCCCCTTTCCTCCCCCCTCATTGCCATCAGGTTCTTTCATCATAGCCCCTTCATTGCAATCCCCCACAGCGAGTCCTGTGGCTACCTGAGTCCAGCTGTTAGTAGATCCAACCGAGCTTTTCTGCCTTCAACACCACTATTAAGGCTAATGGTTATGATTCTGGCCTCTATACGGTAAGTGCGAAATCCTGTTCTTGCAAGAATTTCCACCTGCAGTATACAGAGGCCAGAATTACTGCTATTGTAACTAGGAGTGGAGCTGAGGGGAGAGGGGCCTGGTCCGGCTTATTAACAGCTAGACCTTTTTTTGTTTCAAAATATACGTTATTTAATTGAATTGTGTGTATCTTTAAATTCCATGTAAATATCACAATTACAAACCAAAACACTACAGATGGTACACAAAGTGATCTCATTATTACAGTTCAAACACAGTATTTCTTATGATTTGTGGTGTACAGTACAAGGTGGGATGGCCTTACACGGTGGCCTTTCCCCATAGAGCCTTTGCGTAGGTCGCACCTCACCTCAGTACATCCCGCAGCACGTACTCCTGGACCTCGGAGCGTGCCAGTTGACAACACTTGGTTGTGGACAGCTCCTTCAGCTGGAAGACCAGCAGGTTTCGGGCGGACCAAATGGCTGCCTTCACCGAGTTGATGGTCTTCCAGCCCCAGGTGATATCTGTCTCAGTGTGCATCCCGGGGAACAGCCCATTAGTAACACAGGACGCTGTGTTCGAACGGTTTGGGATGAACCGGGACAGATACCAACGCACCTCTCTGCACACCCTCTGCGCAAAGGGGCAGCCCATCAGGAGGTAGCCAACAGTTTCCTCATTGCCACAGCCTCGCGGGCAGCTCACGGTGGTGCTGAGGTTCCGTGTGTATTGGAAGGACTGCACTGGGAGGGCCTTTCCTACCACCATCCAGGACTTGAGTGGAAGTGAGACCTGGGCTGCACTTTTTTGTTAGTATGAGGTACTGGTGGCTGTCGTGTATGAAGGTAATACACTATAATGTTGAGATGGAATGTTTCTCGTGTGATAATTTAACTCATTCTACCACTCAGAAACGGTGACAGATCTCATTTAAAAGTTAATTACATTAGTACATTGGATAGCTGAAACCTTGTAACCATTTTTTTAAAAGCATGGCCATTAGCACTTTTCATTCAGAGGCACTATTTAACAAATGTCCACCCCAGTCCATCACCGGCATCTCAGATGAGAAGTTGAACCGAGGCACCATCATGACTATTTAACAAGTCATAACTATTTCCAAAGTGATGGAAGGTGTCGTCGACAGTGCTATCAAGCGGCACTTACCAATCACCTGCTCACCGATGCTCAGTTTGGGTTCTGCCAGGACCACTCAGCTCCAGACCTCATTACAGCCTTGGTCCAAACATGGATAAAAGAGCTGAATTCCAGAGGTGAGGTGAGAGTGACTGCCCTTGACATCAAGGCAGCACTTGACCGAGTGTGGCACCAAGGAGCCCTAGTAAAATTGAAGTCAATGGGAATCAGGAGGAAAACTCTCCAGTGGCTGGAGTCATACCTAGCACAAAGGAAGATGGTAGTGGTTGTTGGAGGCCAATCATCTCAGCCCCAGGACATTGCTGCAGGAGTTCCTCAGGGCTGTGTCCTAGGTCCAACCATCTTCAGCTGCTTCATCAATGACCTTCCCTCCATTATAAAGTCAGAAATGGGGATGTTCGCTGATGATTGCACAGTGTTCAGTTCCATTCGCAACCCCTCAGATAATGAAGCAGTCCGAGCCCGCATGCAGCAAGACCTGGACAACATCCAGGCTTGGGCTCATAAGTGGCAAGTAACATTCGCACCAGACAAGTGCCAGGCAATGACTGAGTCCAACCACCTCCCCTTGACATTCAACGGCATTACCATCACTGAATCCCCCACCATTAACATTCTAGGGGTCACCATTGACCAGAAACGTAACTGGACCAGCCACATAAATGCTGTGGCTACAAGAGCAGGTCAGAGGCTGGGTATCCTGTGGTGAGTGACTCTCCTCCTGATTCCCCAAAGCCTTTCCACCATCTCCAAGGCATAAGTCAGGAGTGTGATGGAATACTCTCCACTTGCCTGGATGAGTGCAGCTCCAACAACACTCAAGAAGCTCGACACCATCCAGGACAAAGCAGCCCGCTTGATTGGCACCCCATCCACCACCCTAAACGTTCACTCCCTTCACCACCGGCGCACTGTGGCTGCAGTGTGTACTATCCACAGGATGCACTGCAGCATCTTGCCAAGGTTTCTTCGACAGCACCTCCCAAACTCGCGACCTCTACCACCTAGAAGGA
Organism: Heptranchias perlo; assembly: GCF_035084215.1. Lineage (NCBI taxonomy): Eukaryota > Metazoa > Chordata > Chondrichthyes > Hexanchiformes > Hexanchidae > Heptranchias > Heptranchias perlo. The sequence continues at coordinate 14,374,990 of NC_090332.1, read as the reverse complement.
AAAGGGCAGCAGGCACATGGGAACACCACCTGCACGTTCCCCTCCAAGTCACACACCATCCCAACTTGGAAATATATCGCCGTTCCTTCATCGTCGCTGGGTCAAAATCCTTGAACTCCCTAACAGCACTGTGGGAGAACCTTTACGACACGGACTGCAGCGGTTGAAGAAGGCGGCTCACCACCACCTTCTCGAGGGCAATTAGGGATGGGTAATAAATGCCGGCCTCGCCAGCGACGCCCACATCCCATGAACGAATAAAAAAAACTATGTCCACTAAAATATTAATTCTAATGCACTTTTTTTTAAACCCTAAAATTGTGCAAGTAAATTCATAGATTTTTTTTTTAAAATAAGAAATTGAATGAGGCTATAGATGATAGACAAGCTTTAGAACTCTTGAAAAATTGTTTATTTAGAAAAAGAGCAATGCAGAAAGTTCTATTCCTTGCTGGAATTGTGGAGGATTAATTCATCCCAATGTCCTCTATATATACTTTTGTAAAAATTATGATTTAACGGAGAATGAATGGTTCCCTCAAAACCAAGCATGAGTTAGGTGGACAATAGTGCTATCTACTGGCGGAGTCTGAGTCACTCTGTAGCTTGTGAACGTAGAAGATCTCAAAACATAAACTTGAAATTTTTGGGTAGGGTTGAAAAAAATTGTAAATTTTGTGCAGATTGACGCTCAACTGGATCGCTACAGGCAGCTCCTTGAGAGCTTTCAGTTGAAGTCAGTTAATTTAAGCAAAGATAGTGTTTAACAGCCATTAGGTAAAATCTAGGCTGACTCCCCAGTGCAGTACTGAGGGAGTGCTACACCTTTGGAGGTACCGTCTTTCAGATGAGAAGTTGAACCGAGGCACCATCTGTCCTCTCGGGACGTAAAAGATCCCATGGCACTATTTCGAAGAGGAGAAGGGGGATTCTCCCACTGACCTGGCCAATATTTATCCCTCAACCAACATCACTAAAACAGATTATTATCTGGTCATTATCACATTACTGTTTGAAGGACCTTGCTGTGTGCAAATTGGCTGCCGAGTTTCCTACATTACAATAGTGACTACACGTTAAAAAGTACTTCATTGGCTGTAAAGCGCTTTGGGACATCCTGTGGTCGTGAAAGGCGCTATATGAATGCAAGTCTTCTGTCTTTTTGCAGCGGCGGAAGTGCTTTGTTTGTGTTAGAAGCTAAAGGGTTTAATTGGTGCCTGAGGGAGGCTGTTGTTGATATGAGGAATGAATCACCATTTTTTGTAGGGTGTTTTGTATCTATGTTATAGTTGCATCAGATTTAGAAAACCCATGGAAACCAGGAAAAAATGTACTCGTGGAGAGAGCAACATAGTCTCAACACCCTTGGCAACAGCTAGAGACTATTGGTGATGGAGATGCTTTAAGAACTCTTGGAAAGTTACTTATTTAGTGAAAGAGAAATGCAGAAACTTCTTTTTTTTGCCGGAATTAAGTCTTTAAACAAAACTGGATTAGAAGTGCTTTCAATGTTTGCAGAAAAGTTAGATCATTCCCAATTTGTTGAACCTTTGAATGCATATAAACTGGTCATTGTTTTACCATTGGTGAAGGACAGAAAACACTGATAATGTCCATTTTAAGAAATTGGCACTATATGGATGCGAGAGCAATCATGGTCTTTGCCCATTCCCCCTGTCTATATTGGTGGTTGTTAGCACACTATCAAGAGTAGATTCAGAATACCTTGTTTTATCAGTGTTTTCTATGTTTCTGTGATTTTCAATTTTTTGAGTCTCCAACTTTGAGTACCGTATTACTTCCAGACAACAGGGCCCAGAAATAAAAACTCTCTGCAGCAGCCTTCACAATCCAATGGACAGTGACTTTGAGGCAGACTGCCTACCAGCAATGATAGGATGGGTCAGTTGGGAAATGGCATTAGATGTGAGGGGGACATCTGCTTGGATTCTGGTTGAGACGCCATCAGAGAAAATTATTTTTTGTTTCACAGGGACCCCATGAGTTTAAAGGGAGTGATTTTTCTTTAGAAAGAAGTGTTTGAGGGATTAAAATAGATTTATTGCAGTGTTTTCTAAACTTTGGACTGGCCAGTCAGACCACAATGGTCTTTTCTGGTCCTTTACTTTCCTATGTTCTTCAGGACAATCTGAGAATATTCTACCCAAGAAATATCATCTCTTAAAGTGCAGAATCTTCTATTTTCCTAAATCGCAGAGAAGGTAGCCTTAGGCCAGTGAAAATCAGCAGCTACCTTGTAATTCCCAAAAGGAGTGGAGACTTGTGATCTATTTTGAACTACACCCTATTGAGGAAGTTCATTACCAAAGATAATACAGGTGTTCTATTGAGGAGAATATCTGGTGATCATGAACTTCAAGAAATTTGCATTGGGTTTTGAGAAACTTAACAGAAAATACATTAGGATTTACACAGATGCAATAAACTACTAGTACAATTTTTTTTCCATTTTCATGTCAGCCCCAGCATTCACAAAGTTCTTCTCCATAGGGGAGGGCAAGGGTGGTGGTGGTGGGAGGGGGCAGTGGACAAAGATCTTTGTCCAGCAGGTCCTAAGCTTACAAGGGAACTTCCTCATTGAGAAAAATCCCAGCTAGAGGAATTAGGATGGTTGCATTAAAGGGTCTCTTGTTTTCTTGAGTGGGAACATTTCTCCAGGAATCCTACCATTTCCTTTCATATCCCTTCATCCAGGTGGAAATGATAATATTCTGGTCATTTCTGTCTCAGTTTCAGGCCTGATGGAATTCAGTAATGATTGCCTATTTGGAATCTATATTGATGGGACCTCCTGTCTCAGCTACATGATCTGATTGCGTGGTGACTCTTGAGAGGCCAGCCTAGCTATTTGAGGTTTCCTTTTTTTTCCCTTCAGTCATGATTTTTGGCATTCAGAAAAACTTTGACTGCGAATGAATCAATTTAGGTTCCAGGACATGGATTTCAAGCCCCTGGGGTGCCATGCTGCAGCTATGTTTGCCTCTTTACTAATTCAAGGATTATTATCTAGTTCATTGAGGGTTTCCGTACAGCTATTGCGGTGGTAGGAAATTCAGTTGAACATGTGATGCTATCTAGTTCACAGAAAGTCAAAATGAACCGGAGAGTACAGTTATATGGGATTAGAATCTTGTTATCCACAAATTTATGCTGGACTCATTTGAACTAAAGGTTTCTTAGAATCTTAGAGGTTTTTTACTTTAAGACTGCTGATCTGTTTTACATTTTCAAGGATTAGTCTGGTGACAGATCCACTACACTTGGCTGGCATGAGGATAGGGCAATTATAAGACCGATTCCTATAGTACGGTGATTGTCGTTCCTCCATAGGAATCTGGGTTCTGATCCGGTCCAGATTTAAGAGATTAAAGTCTCATCTCTCTGGCTGTAAGGGTTCTCATTAAAAGCAATTTGGTAAGGCACGCATCCCAAAACCACACATAATGCTACACAACTGGGATGAATTTGATAGTCCCATTCAGAGAGAATATGAGGACGACTGGCATAGAGGTGGAAAAATTCACACTGCTGCGCCAGGCATACATGTCAACCAAGAAACATCAGCAAAAGTTAAGGAATGTTTTAAAAAAGCAAACGGTCCCAAAAAAAGGTCACAACTGAAAAATCGCCCTGATTATAGCTGTTGTATCATCCAAAGACAAGTTAGACTGAGAGTGCAGTGGAACACTGGCTTATCGTAACTTTAAATTAAAAGTTGTAGGTACACCCAACATTCCATTACTCTCCTAACTAGGGGGTGGGAAACCAAAAGTGCAGTTTACCAAAGTGGTGAATTTAGAAGTTACTGAAAGAGGATGTGAGCACTCAGGCGTAAGATTTATTTTCTTAGGGGAGTGGGGATTCCTCCCATCCTGAAAACTTTGCTTTTTTGATACTTTGGTGCATTTTCCAGCATGTTGGAGCCTATTGTAGTTGTATAAATGCGCATTATTTTGTTTCTTTCTTTCTGCCTTTCAAGCCAAATTCTCCTGGTAGGATCACAGATATTTTAAATATGAAAATAAAAATAAGTTGTAGGGATTTCAGTATAACTTTACAGGGTCCAGTTTCTTTTCGTGGGAACCACAGATTCTGTTAATTTAGCAATTGAAGGTGTATTGAAGTGCATTTGGCAGACAGCATGATCTTACAGTGAAAAGTACAAATTTAGGACTTGGATCTTCTGGTATCAGTACGTTTTGAGTAATGTTATTTATTTCACTTGTAAGCTCAAAAGAGGAACTAGCAACAATGCAAGTATCAGATGTTAAATATCTCAGTCATGTAGGTGCAGTTGTCTGTACTGAGAAGGCGTATAGAGAAGAATGGTGTTTTCAAATCCTTATTTAGAAATTCAGGTTTTTTTTCAACTACATCATTTTGTTATTCATGAAAACAGTAATTTGGATTCACTGTTTTTGTCCACAGTAACTGAGGTACAAGTGACCTTGCTTCTGCCTGTTTGAATCGTAGTTATCCAAATTGCAGCCAACAGGAAGGTCTCAGTACTCACTGAAACAATTGAGGATAGATGACAAGGTACAGAACTCTGGTTCCTAACAACTCACAAGGCACAGCAGGTTTGCCGTTGACAGTTGTGGTGGTTAATCGGAGCAGCTGAAGTAGTCCTTAGGGTGCTGCATTTCCTTTGCCCTTTGGACGCATTCTGTCTCACTCTGTATCTAAAAGCATGAGATCCTATTCCATTATGAATTTGCACCTTGAAAGAATAAATGAATGCTCACTGCAATAGAAATACTGCCTGTCAAGTAAAAAGGGATTAGTCTGAGCCTCTAAACAAAATTAATATATGGATTAAAAATGCTTTTTTTTAAAAATCAATGATTGAAGTGACAACGCTACGAGTAAATCATTGCAATTCTTCCCTTTTCAGATTCTTGTTACAACAGATGGTAGCGCCTAAACTTTAAATAATACCATGGGCTTCCTATGCTGTGACTAGCAAAAAAAAAGTATTAATGACACAAACTGGTCACTCCCTGTACTCCTGTTTCATAGCAACTGAAATATGGTGTATTGGTATAAACTTTGTATTATTATGGCTGGATTAAACAGATGTTGCACGAATTGGAACTATGTTGTCAATTTGAAGTACTTGAAAGCAATTTATTTTTGAAAAACTAGGTAATGTAACCTACATAGTGTTTGAATATCCAGTGTACATTTTCAATGGTAGCTAGCTTAGAACAACTGCAAGAGCACGTAAACAGTTTAGATGGGCACATATCATTGTAGCTATGGACTGGCTCAATTTCAAACCAACAATCATGATGGCTAGATGTCATTAGTGATTTGAGAAAGTGATCAAGTCATTGGAATCCCTACTTATGTTTTCTGTAATGTTTGTTTAGGTTACATCTCCCATATTGGGAAACTGTATATTGCATTTTCATTTATAGCTAATATGGCTGACTCCAGATAAACACACAGCTAATTCCAGTACCAAACTCCATTGCACAGAATTGGTGAGCTGTGCATTGTGCTCTAAAATCTTGATGCAAGTATTCAATATTTATAATAATCTGTTTTTAATGTTCACTACAATAAATGCAGTCTGTCTCTTTCCATACTTCTCCCAGAGCCACAACTCCATCGGCATTGTTTTTAAATTGAATTGCTGGATGACTAAATGGGTTGTGGCAAAAAAATTCCCAAATGAGCTAGTTTTAGCTGAAATTTATTGAAATCTTGAACCAAACATTGTCCTTTTGTGTGCCTCCTACCAGTTGACTTGCACAGTATAGACAAGTTATCAGTTCACCCACTCAATGATGCATCGTCCAGGCAGAAAATAAAAATGAGCACTACTTCTTTAATTATTTATTCTCCAATTATATTATAGAATATTTCTTTGGGGAAAATCATTGAGACAAGATTCTTTTTAAGAGCTTTCCTACAAGTAGCCTCCGAAGAGCCAGGCCACCTTCCCAGAAATTGTTGTCTTCCTTTTTTGCCATTTTCCCAAGAAGGTTCTTGCCGTTGCGCTTGAAGTAGGCAAGGCTCTTGAACATTTTCTTTTATGAACTGTTCTGAGCAACAATTAATTTTTTAGCCATTGGAGAAATAGTTTGATGCATTTTATGTAATTCAAGCTGGTAATTATCTAGCCAAATAAAACCTGATTCTCAGATCCATTTATTTTTGAGAATTAAAGATAGCGAGAGAGACCATATATGGCAGATCATTTTATGGACAGGCTCTTGAGAAGTACAGTCTAACCACACAGTGCTTCCTTTAGTGAAGGGCATTTCTAATATCTTGAAAGACTGCCAGTCTAAGAATCACTGATACCCTTATCTCTGTGTTGCTGAGAACAGTTGTAGTACCTCCACATCTGCCTAGGTTGAGATGAACTAATTTAGTACAGGCCAAGCATCAAACCTGTCATCTTCCTGGTCTGTATGGTGCATAACCATAAATGTGCTTAGCAGTTGAGCCACCAAGGAGCAGAAAAAACTTAAAAAAAAAATAGGATTACAACCTTGGTTGCAATTATTTAGAGACTAGCCTCCGATGGTGTTCTGACCATATTTACAGGCATATTGAAGTCAGGCTTAAGCAAATCTTTCATTTTGGACCTCAACTTCATCAGGGGGAACATTCCCAAGAGATTTTGCACCATAATGCAGAGCTAGGTTACAGAACTGACAACAGTATCAGCTGGTACCATCCTCTGCAAGCTTATTGGTCCACTTGTTAACACTTACAAAGTGTCCTGCATTTCACAGCTGGCCGCAGAAAGTTGGAATCTCACAGCAACTCAGCAAGACCAGAAACCATGTTGGACATCACTGAGAAGCAGCCTGCCCTCCTTTAGTCTCCCAAGTCTGCCCTTTCCTCACCCATTATCCATGACTCGCTCTATACTGTCTCCTCAAATTTATTAATACCGCCTGAACGGGATATGTCTGAGCTGGTGCCTACTTCAAATGATGTGGGTTACACAAAGTGCAGAGGTGAGCATTCCAACTCCGTGGAACTGGCTTCCTCATCTTCAGCTTGTGGCCTTCCTGTAAAAAGAGGAGATAGCACAGGATGGGCATCATTATGCATATTGCTGCTACATTTAGAGTACAAGCTTTGTTTTGTGGTGAAGCACAAACATTGCTTTTAATCTGATGAATGTCAAAATCATTGCTACAGTGAATGTACACAGTTATGACCACGCCAACCCTGAACATTGTTGTGTCCAGAAACTTCAGTGTCATTTGGGCTCTGTACAACCTGTGATTTCCATTATGACCTCCTTGTAGTGGGTGAGGGGGTCGTATTTATAATTTGTGGTGTCCCACCACTAGTCCTTGCATTTTGTTGACTGCTGAAGGCTATTGTCATCTTCATTGTATTAAAGGAAATTCTGCAGAGAAGGGGAGGCTGCAGCTGTGTTTGTTTGTGCTTGACATAGTAGAATAAAATTTCCGCCATTCACACTAACCTGTTTGATACCTGCAACCTGCTTGAATACCCGTACGTAGCAATGTGAGATAATTGACAGTCATCCTCATCGCTTACGTTGGTACTTCTCCTAAAGTCAAGACACTGCCTCCAACGCATCCTTCCATGTGAGAAGGGTGGGTGCTCCACAGTCTCCTCCCGTGACTGTTGAACTCGCTGTTGATTGATGGGCTGCCTTTCTACTCGAGGACATATTGCATTGTTCCCTCACGCTGTCCCCAGTGATGTGCCAGGCCTCATCAGTGAAGTGGGTTTTCCACAATTTCCTTCTTGTTCCATGATTGTTCAAAATGTGTGCATCCCACAGCTGTGTTGACCTACTATGCACTATTTATACCAATAAAATGTGTGCTTGGTGCTTATTGGGTGGTTCATCACCATTATTGTAGGTGTGTGCTGACTGGCCCCTCATTTGTATGTTGAAGTGCAATGAATAAAGTGGTGCACTTGGAAATGGTGAGGGAGGAGGGGAATTAACTCAAATAATGCACTTCTCTAAATTCACCCAGTTTGAGAATGACACTTGCAATACTGCAACAATCACTAAGATCAGTATCTTCAAACCTGTGTTCCATTTTTAATGTGGTTTCCTCTGTAAAGTATGATTCAAAAGAATTTGCAGTGATCTTGTGCATCACTCAGTACTTGGTGCCCTCTAGTGGATAATCACTCTGGAAAGTAAGGAATGTACAGGCATTAGTAAAGTTTTCAGTTTTAAAAATCCTTGCCTTTTGCCTTGGCTACTAACATAATTGAGTTTTTGTGCTGGTATTTACACAGTCAACAGTGTTTCCATTTGCTTTGGCTCACGCTGTGAGGTTGTATCCATACAAAATTAGCTCAACATGTACCATAACTTTTTTTAAAGTGCAAATAAAAGTTGAATTGCAAATTTTGGCACAGGCCCAAATTTGGCAGAGCAGGTGCCAATTGGGGGCCACCCATTTCTTACAATTTATGGAGTTTCACTTCTTGCTTGCAATTTTAAAAAAAAGTTATGCAATGTATATTTTTGTTATTGGGCCTAATTATGCACATGCTGAGTCGTTGCATATTTGCATCAGTGTTTAATTTTAATGGCCAACATGTTGATGCTGAATTATTAAGCCTGGCAATTTGAACAATTGCAAGGTATATCTATGTATTAAAAATCTTACATCTGTATGCACTTCCTGTCACCTTTTCCATCATAAATTCCTATGTCCACATTTATAATGAAAACTATACGTAAACTTGTCATGCTGTAATCGCACTCTCTTGCCAGTGGAGGTGCTACAGCCCCACAACTGGTGGATGGGTATAATTAGTGTGAGAAGTTTACATGGGCAGTTTCCCATTATAAATCTGCACTTAGTTAACTTTTCATGATATATTCCTAAGTGCAGATTTAGATAGGATCAAATCAAATTTCACATAAAAGTATGGACAGAATGAATGACTTTAAAATGGGTATTGAATGACAACCACACACCCTGGTCCAATTATCTTCTGCCGTCTAACCCCACTTAACCTAAAGACTACACTTGGTCTTGTCTTCCCATGTGCAATGCCATTGGATGTTGACTGCTTTGTTTTAATTGTTTGTACTTTTGCAATAATTTTGAGACCAATTATGTTGGCCTTAATTATATTTTTTTATGGAATTTTAAGGATGTGAGGGTAAATGACCAGATGTGCCAGTTTGAGTGGGATCATGACTGCAGCCTCTGCTGCAAGTCTAGGTTACTGCCTTAAGTGACTACCATCCCTCCTTCTCCTTAGTGTCTCAAAGAGAGAAAGTTGAAGAATATCATTAGGCGGTGGGACTATCAGCAGTATCAGAAATGATCTGGAAGTTGATTGTAGATGTGGACTTGTTTTGAGACTGGGATAACTCCACTTTCAAGAAGCATTCCCTAACTTGTTTGCTAGGTGATGAAAGTGAAATGACACTTGTACTTCCCAACTAGCTGAGCTGGTTAAGAGGGTGGGTGAGTAGCTGGGCCATACCAACCAGAAAAGTCCCAGGTTTGATCTCCACTCTTTGCTCATTTAGTTGATCTCAAGCAGGGCAGCAGAGGAGCACCACCAATGGCATTAGGCCTGCTGGGTTTGGGAAGAGAGTTATCAGTTAAGGTTCCCCCTCCTGAATGTTATCCAGTGACTGCTGCTGGAAGGGTGCATGTATGGGCATTGTGTGAGGATTAGATTGGACTATAATGCACCCAGAGATCCAGTACCTTGACATTCACTCTTCAGACTTATACATGCAGATTGGCCACTTGTGTGAGGAACAGGAGAGCTGCTGGTGCCTGCAGAATCATACCCGAGTGTCGGGGCTTTTAAAAGGGGGTGGTGGGGGGGGGTGGAATTGAGAAAAAAGTGGCACTTCTTCAAATCTGAGATGTGGAGCATTGGCTGGCGGCATGGAGAGGGAAAAATGAAGAACAATCCAGCCAAGTCGGGGCAAATAGATACAGACAAACTAAAGCCGAACAACACAAACAGATTCATAATAAATTGAATTAAAGGCCAACAAGACGCAAACATGTAAGAAAAATATATGGAATGATGTAGAAAATTGAAAATATACAAGAAATAAAAAAAAATCAGTAAAAGTTTTAAAATATATTAATGCAAAAGAAACAACACAAGAACAAATTTGAAATTTAATTTTTTTACAAATTAAATTTTAACAACTCTGACTCCATAGCTACAGCTTTTGGTTACTAATTTTTTGAGGTCATGAGAGACACACAATGATATTCAGAGAGTGGATACATGGGATTGATTACAATTAATTAATCTAATCTAATTAGAGTTCAGGTAATATGTTAAACCCAGACAGTAAATCTTAAACTCTTTGTAGCAGCCATCCAAAGCTTTTAGGGCTGCAGCATGTGCAGTTTTAACTTCACATGGGGTTTTATTCAGTATTCAATCTTGTTTTACCAGTAGCAAGTGTCATTGAACTCCAAGTAGATAATGTTTGATGACGAATTATTCTGATATTATTGCATTACAACATTTTGCAGCAATAGTGTTCCACATCACAGAGAGGTAAGAGTCCGGTCCCAAATCTTGGTCACAGGGAAGGTACTGAGTAGAGGCCAATGTGGCTGCCTTACAGGGAGGGAATGAGAAATGGTAGGAGAGTCATCTCAGAGCCAAGCCTGCACCCTCCTAGAGGCTGTTTTAGAGTAGTACTGGCTGAGATCTGGGAACTTATTTACTTTCTCTTTTGGTCATAGAGAGCCTAGGGGAGGAAAACGAGAAAAACTTAGGGGCAGGAATTTCTCGGAGGACGAACCAGCAGTGCTCGCCATTGCATAGATTTATACTAACTTACCGCAGTCTTTACTGGGTGCAATTCCTCAAATAGGAAGTGGAGAAGAGCCCAGTGTCAGTTCAAGCAAAGCTAGGACCTGTGGGAGGAGTGAGAGGATCACTCTCTCCCCTGAACTAATCAGATCACAGCATTTTTGACAAGCTGTGAAACTGTTTCTGCAGGCTTGGAACTTGAAATCCAGGAAGTAAAAGGTACAACATTAAAATAAATGTAAAAAACATTAATAGACAGCGAAAAAAGAGAGGGTAGGAAATAATTAAATTAAATAAAAGAGACAGAAGGGAAAAGTTTAAAAAAAATATTCTTTTAATTTAACAAAACATTTTTTAATGACCAAAAACTATTAAAATAAGGAGTAATAAGACTCCATATTTTTAACAGTTAATTTTTAGTTACTTGACAATCATTAATACTTACCGTGCTGTTAAAACTTAGTTTAGACCTGGTATTTTTAAGTGTACCTGCTTTGTGGCGATATTAGTTACTTTCCAGCTGGGCAGATGAGCAAGTTGGCCCTGGTTCAATGATTTCACTGATTGCAGCCAGCATTGCCGCTTTAATTTGAAGCTGTCATATCGCCAGCGAACCAGCAAGAGCAAGTTCTGGATTTCCGCGTTTCACTGTGCACGTGCGAATGCTGGAACTTGCTCCACGATTTTGCCACTCAACGGTGAGCGCTGTTGAGCACACCGATACTTTGAGTGATTTCTGCCCCATAGAGAACTTATTCTTCCTTGCCCACCCCTTCCACCAAAATCCTTTGCAAGGAAATTTTATGACCAGTGTATATTATTGTAGGATAATTGCTTTTAAACCATAAGTGGAAAATCTATGAAGCACAATACAGTAATTTTCTTGAAGCTACAGGAAAGTCTGAATCGTTACACATCTCATTACATAACAATAGTCACTGCATTCCAAAGTAATTCATCTGCTGTGAAGTGCTATGCAATGTGATACGGTACTTACTAAGTGCAAGTCTTCCTTTTCTTTATTTCAGACCATCATTATTTTTTTGCTATCTGTTGTACTCAGCATCAGAATGGAAGAAAAATCTCTAAGAGGATTATTACTAAGGATTTAATCCTGTCCAAAACTATACGTGGGGAAAATGAGACTAGCTGTTACCTGGATTGGCTCTTATGTGAATTAGATGTATTGGATTACATAACTGAAGCACTTAGGATCATAGAAAGGTTACAGCACGGAAGGAGGCCATTCAGCCCATCGAGTCCGCACCGGCTCTATGCAAGAGCAATCCAGCTAGTTATCCAATCTAACTTGACTAAAGTTTAACCATATACTACAGAATAAGCCCGCAGTGACTTTATTTTTGACCATTTGACCAGAAAAATACCCGGTAGTTCAAAAAAAAAGTTCAAAAGCCACAAGGCGGTGGGCCTCCCAATTTGGGCAAACCTCTTGCCTCATTTTCGAGGCTAGGCACTGGAACGCTTGTTTTTGCCTGACCTCAACTCTCAGCACTCACTGAAAGCGAGGGAAATAGCCCATTGCTTCACTGAAGAGTGATAAGCAGGAGGTTAACGAACAAAGTTAGGTAAAGACTTGTTTCAGCATAGAGCCTTGAAAGTGAAGATGGTGACCCCTGTTGGGAGCCGCGTTACACTGTTGTAAACCTTTTTACTTTTTAAAAGCTAAAATTAAGAACATTCAAAATACAAGATGTCTTTTTTTAGCACATTAGATGATGAGAGCACTTATAATAATTCCTTTAAAAATTCTAATTTCAGTATCTCACAGTCAACATCTTCTGCAAACTATTTGTACCTAAAGAACCATGCCCCTGGAATTGCACTGTGGGATATTCACGCATGAACTCTTAACATATTTGTCCAAAATTTTTCTCTCCATTATTTTAATGAAACCACTAATCCATCTGTTTCAAACAGGCTAATGACTGTGCTGAAGTAGCAGAGAGGAATTTCAGGTGAATTCATTGAATTGATTGAGTATCCCGTGATGTCATTTCTGGGTCAATGCTTTTTTCCTGCTCAAAGTTGCATTAATATTTTGTCCGGTGGAGGCTTTAAAGTGTTGGATTGTTGCTGTTCTGTGCGAAAGAAACTAGATAGAAACTACTGCAGAAGTTCATTTATGTTTGTTTTATTCAGTGAGTATGTAAAAGAGGCCTTTATATTTGATAAATTGAGCAAGACATCAGTATTTACAGTGAAGGGAACCCATCCTGGTTAGGAATATGTCCTGAATCCATCACAACCCAGTCAACTTTAAGTCACACTTAAAAACTACTGATGTTGCTGAGTAATATTCTATGGTACAGGTGAAAAACTTGGTCTAGGAGCAACTTTTCTTTTGTAAGACAAGAATGCAAGTGGTGAGAGAGGATCTTGGCTCGGAAGATCAGGAAGTAGAATCAGTATGGGTAGAGATAAGAAATAACATGGGGCAGAAAACACTGATGGGAGTAGTTTATAGGCCCCCTGACAGTAGTTATACTGTTGGACAGAGTATTAATCAAAAAATAAGAGGAGCTTGTAACAAAGGTAATGCAATGATCGTGGGGGACTTTAATCTTCATATAGACTGGGCAAATCAAATTGGCAAAAGTAGTTTGAAGGATGAGTTCATGGAATGCATTTGAGACGGTTTCCTAGAACAATACGCCGTGGAACCAACCATGGAACAGGTTATTTTAGATCTTGTCTTGTGTAATGAGACAGGGTTAATTAGTAATCTCACAGTAAGGGATCATAATATGATAGAATTTCACATTGAGTTCAAGAGTGACATAATTAAATCAGAAACTGAAGTCATAAACTTAAACAAAGCCAATTACATAGGTATGAGGGGCAAATTGGCTAAGGTCGATTGGGAAATTAGGGATGGGCAATAAATGCTGGCCTCGCCAGCAACGCCCACATCCCATGAGTGAATTTTTTAAAAATTAGATTTAAAGATATGACGGTAGATAAGCAATGGTGAACATTTAAAGAAATATTTCATAATTCTCAATGAATATACGTTCCATTGAGGAATAAAAACCACGGGAAAAGTGATCCATTCATGGCTAACTAAAGAAGTTAAGGATAATATTAGATTAAAAGAAGAGGCTTATAATGTTGCCAAGAAGAGTAGTAAGCCTGGGGATTGGGAAAGTTTTAGATACCAGTAAAGGATAATCCAAAAATTGATAGAGGGAGAAAGTAGAATATGAGAGTAAACCAGCAAGAAATATTAAAACAGATTGTAAGAGCTTCTACAAGTATGTAAAAAGGAAGAGAGTAGCAAAAGTAAACATGGGTCCCTCAGAGGCTGAGACAGGAGAAATTATAATGGAGAATAAGGAAATGCCAGAGATGTTAAACAAATATTTTTGTATCTATCTTCACACTGGAAGACACAAAAAAAATATCAGAAATAGTGGGGAACCAAGGGTCTAATTAGAGTGAGGAACTCAAAGTAAATGGGAGTAAAAGTCTACAAATCCCCCAGACCTGATGGCCTACATCCTAGGGTTCTAAATGAGGTGGCTGAGGAGATAGTGGATATGTGGTTGTGATCTTGCAAAATTCCCCAGATTCTAGAATGGTCCCAGTGGATTGGAAGGTAGCAAATGTAACACTGCTATTCAAGAAAGGAGAGAGAGAGAGAGAAAACTGGGAACTATAGGCCAATTAGCCTGACATCAGTAGTTGGGAAAATGCTGGAATCTATTATTAAGGACATGGTAATGGGGCACTTAGAAAATCATATGATGAAGCAGAGTCAACATGGTTTTATGAAAGGGAAATCGTGTTTAACAAATCTAGCTTTTTGAATATATAACTAGCAGGGTAGATAAAGGGGAACCAGTGGATGTAGTATATTTGGATTTTCAAAAGGCATTCGATAAGGTGCCACACAAAAGGTTGTTATAAAAGATAAGGGCTCATGGGGTTGGGGGTAATATATTAGCATGGATAGAGGATTAGTTAATGGAGAGGAAAAAGAGAGTAGGAATAAATGGGTCATTTTCAGGTTGGCAGGCTGTAACTAGTGGGATGCTGCAAGGATCAGTGCTCGGGCCTCAGCTATTTACAGTCTAGATTTAATTACTTAGATGAAGGGACCGGGTGTAATGTATTCAAGTTTGCTGATGATACAAAGCTAGGTGGGAAAGTAAGCTGTGAGGAGGACACAGTCTGCAAAGAGATGTAGACAGGTTAAGTGAATGGGCAAGAAGATGGAAGATGGAGTATTATGGGGAAATGTGAGATTGTTCACTTTGGTAGGAAGAATAGAAAAGCAGAATTTTTTTTAAATGGTGAGGAACTATTAAAATTTTGGTGTTCAGAGGAATTTAGATGTACTTGTACATGAAACATAGAAAGTTAACATGCAGGTACAGCAAGCAATTAGGAAGGCAAATGGTATGTTGGCCTTTATTGCAAGGGGGTTGGAGTACAAGAGTAAGGAAGCCTTGCTGCAATTGTACAGGGCTTTGGTGAGACCACACCTGGAGTACTGTGTACAGTTTTGGTCTTCTTACCTAAGGAAGGATATACTTGCCTTAGAGGCGGTGCAACAAAAGTTCACTAGATTGATTCCTGGGATGAGAGGATTGTCCTGTGAGGAGAAATTGAGTAGAAAGGGCCTATACACTCTGGAATTTAGAAGAATGAGAGGTGATCTCATTGAAACGTAAGATTCTGAGAGGGCTTGACAGGGTAAAAGCTGAGAGGCTGTTTCCCCTGGCTGGAGAGTTTAGAACTAGGGCTGAGGACTGAGATGAGGAGAAATTTCTTCACTGAGGGTTGGGAATATTTGGAATTCTCTACCCCAGAAGGCTGTGGACACTCAGTTGTTGAGTATATTCAGGACTGAGATTTTTGGACTCTAAGGGAATCAAGGGATGTGGGGATAGGGTGGGAAAATGGAGTTGAGGTCGCAGATCAGTCCTGATTTGATTGAATGGCGGAGCAGACTCAAGGGGCTGTGAGGCCTACTTCTGCTCCTATTTCTTATGTTCTTATGAAGATTTCTTGATGCAGAGGGTAATTTAGCTTTATTAATGAAACCCAATCCAAACTGATTGCTGTAGCCCAAATTCTGGCAGCATTGCTTTCATGGGCTCATCCCATGCTGACTCCTTAATGAGTTTGGCTGATTTTCTTATTTCCTCGTCATTTTTTTTTCTGACAGAACATTCTGACAAGAATGCTTGTGCTCATGTGTATAACAACAGCAATATTATTCAACGTGCAAGTGATCAAATTGAGCACTTCTGTATAAGAAAGGCTGTTATGGAGCTTGATGAATTCGTTCTTTTCTGCAGAGCTTTAAGTACAACGTACGGCAATATACTGCAGCTTCTGGTATCTGTGCACTGTAGTGTGCAGTTAGGAGACCACACGGTGCACAGATAACTTTCCATAAACCCAGATCATCATAAAGTCAGCCACTAAGGGCCTTTGCACGTGTGCTTGGGTGCATGGATCCTGGCAACTCATTTTTAATATCAGGATAGATGGGCAGGGTCTATGCTTGATATATCATGAAAAGCATTCCATACAAAGGTTGAAAAATTGCTAGGCAATCTAGTGGACCATCTGAGCACTTTTAAAATGCAACTGAAGTTGTACCGCAACTGATGCAAACTTAAAGCAGTAGGAGACTGCTTCCTAGACGGTGTCAAATCCAATGGCTTTAGTGAGTTAGATTGGGAATCTGATGCTCAAATCATACTGCTACTTCCAACTCAATGAGCACCTGCGAACAACTAGGCATTGATACGAAAGCTGCAAAATAACTGCAGCATATACCACACGTGAGCTAGTTGCCTCAACCTGCGTTTTGTCGGAGCTTCATTGTGGCACTGTTGAGAAATAGCTCCTTCTGAGGTGCTGCAACATAATCTGAGATAACAAACTAAAATTACTTCTCGAATTTGGCTTTCATAGGTGAATTAATCAATTTCCTTTTCTTCCCTAACCATTAACCCCTAATCCTGGTCAGGATGTGGGCTGAACTATCACAAACGATGTGCCTTCAAAATTCCAAACAACTGCAGTGGAGTGAGAAAAAGACGCCTGTCCAACGTCTCTCTGCCAGGGCTCTCTGTTCCAAGACCTGCACCGTTAGACTATTCAGGAGTAGTCTCAGAGGAGGTGAGTAAGACTTAGACATGCAAATAGTGTGGGATTTAAATTATCAAAGTCTTCAAACGTGAGAATTAAATGTGTGAGACTTTAATTTTGCTTATCAGCATGAATGGAGTACTGCTTTGCACCAGATGTGTGAAACTGCCTAATAGGTGTTGTTTTGCATTTTTCAGTGATCTTTTATTTCATGTGATGATTTCACATTCATGTCATAGCTGCTTTTTCTAGCACAGGAGCTTCTCCTATATTTTACCCATATGATGGGAGATTTTCAGACTACTTTCTTAGGAGAGAAAGAAGAGGAAGAATTTCCTGTGAAAATATAAAGAAAACAGTGTGTGGGAGGAAAACTCCCACCGGTGAAGGAAGGTCAGGGGAGGCAGGAAAGAAAGATTAGCTGAAGCTTCTTCCTGTGCAAATATAACTCAACATAAATAGGTGGGAAAAGCAGATTCAGCTGGCACCCTTAATCCAAGTTGCTCCTACCTGCTCTTCCCTCGGTAATGTGAGGGGAAACTGATTTTGTGCATGAATGTGGGAAAGGTTGATTATTTGTTTTTATAACCTTTGGTAAAAATTTTGCCACATCCCTGAGGCAAATATTTTTTTGTATGAGAATGGAAGTTATGATCTCTCTTTTTCCACTCCCCCACTCCCTCCACCCCAAAATGTAAGTGTTGGTGTGCCTGAAGCTACAAAGATGCATTATTACTGAAGGAATATAAATTCCAGCCACTTGGTTTCATAGGCAGTTTTTAAAAATGTAGTGTAGGTGTACACTACACAAAAAGTTTAAATCTTGCATTCTATGTTTTATCATTCTCCTCTCTATAGATTTATCTCTCTGTTTCCATCTACAATAAAGTTGTTTACTGATTTGTCAATTTTTAAAAAAATGGTACACTTATGTCTAAAAACACAAATTAACAGCAGGAAGTTATAAAATTGAATCCAGTCAGGTTAAAGTATCACACCAGTAGCCATCCACTCTATACAATAAAATTGCTGAATTCTTAGGACTTTTATTGTATGAAAAGCTTTATGCAAATAACTTTTTTTTTAAGGTAAGCTTTATTGTGTCTTTTCACATTGACAAAAGCAGAGTTTTGATGCTAGTTATGATGTGTAATGTCTGATATCTACCAATGCTATAGTACACTGCTGAGGTTCTTCAGCTGCACTTGGTGAGGGGGCCACATTCCATTTGTAAAAGAGCCACACTGAATTTTAATTTTTTAGAAAATACTTCATATTTTTTTTATATGCAATGGTAAATTTGCCTTTATTTTTAATGTTGATTTGTTTTTAAGAAGTTTAAATTTGCATACTGCTGTGCACAACATCTATCAGTTGTTTAAACAATGCAACTCACTGGTGCACCACCTGATGTGGGAGAATTGATGCAGAATTACTAGCAAGAAGATGGTGAGCTGTTGTGGAAGAGATTCTGCTGCAACTTGCAGTATATTTCTACAATCAGTCGATGGGTGCGGAGCACTTTTTTCAAGCATGTCTTTTGTCAGCTCAATTACCATTATTATGTGAGCATATAACTAAAATCTAGACACTACAATTAGAAAGTAGGGACAAAACAGGCATTGAAAATGGTGTACAGGATCATATATTTTTTGATTAAAGAAGCATTATTTAGGTTTTTTAGGAGGTATTTAGCTATTTGAAGTTTGATGTCTTATCAGTGTGAAATAATGATTCACAATCATTGGTTCAGATGTTAATACTCTATGAAACTTTATGGGGTAAATTTTAACCCCACGACCGGGTGGGTTGGGGGTGGTTGCGAAGGTAAAAATCGTTATATATATATTAAAAAAAAGTAAAACCAGACCCCAACTCACCTCCAAGCCTCCCACTTCCAGTTTTAATGGAGGCGGGTCAAGGGGTGGGCGACCAACCCACTCTCAGGAGGCGGGTCAGCCAGTAAAATCTTTTAAGGAGGCTGCGATCCTTCATTTTGACAGGTTTTTAATTTTAATTCCTGGGGGCCAGGATTCCTGGGCCTTCTGATTCATGTCACGTGAGAGGAGGCGAGGAGGCCCAGATCAAAAGTTATTGCACTGCTTGTGGGCCAGGAGGAGCAGGATCAGTGATCCCACACATGCGATCGGCCGACCCTCCTCCCCCGCCCCGCCCCTCCACCCCGAGATCTCCGACCCCCCCCGAGATCTCCGACCCCCCCCCCCGAGATCTCCGACCCTCCCCCCCCGAGATCTCCGACCCCCCCCGAGATCTCCGACCCCCCCCCCCCGAGATCTCCGACCCCCCCCCCGAGATCTCCGACCCCCCCCCCCGAGATCTCCGACCCCCCCCCCCGAGATCTCCGACCCCCCCCCCCGAGATCTCCGACCCCCCCCCCCGAGATCTCCGACCCCCCCCCCCGAGATCTCCGACCCCCCCCCCCGAGATCTCAGACCCCCCCCCCCCCCCGAGATCTCCGACCCCCCCCCCCGAGATCTCCGACCCCCCCCCCCCCGAGATCTCCGACCCCCCCCCCCGAGATCTCCGACCCCCCCCCCCCCCGAGATCTCAGACCCCCCCCCCCCCCCCCGAGATCTCCGACCCCCCCCCCCGAGATCTCCGACCCCGACCCCCCCCCGAGATCTCCGACCCCCCCCCCCCGAGATCTCCGACCCCCCCCCCCCCCGAGATCTCCGACCCCCCCCCCCCCCGAGATCTCCGACCCCCCCCCCCCCCGAGATCTCCGACCCCCCCCCCCCCCGAGATCTCCGACCCCCCCCCCCCCCGAGATTTCCGACCCCCCCCCCCCCCGAGATCTCAGACCCTCCCCCCCCCGAGATCTCCGACCCCCCCCCCCCGAGATCTCCGACCCCCCCCCCCCCCCCCGAGATCTCCGACCCCCCCCCCCCCCCCGAGATCTCCGAACCTCCCCACTCCCCCCCCACTTTCCCGGCTCCTTGTTGATATTTACCCCATGTGTCTAATCAATTCTCATCCAAGACGCCCGTGCTATCTTGCTCATAGTTGCTATTTTCAAGGATGAATGCTTAACAACTATTTCATTGTGTCAAACTTGGCCATGTAAAATCATATCCTATAATATCATAAAAGATAGTTTGTGCAGACAGTCTTCCACCCAGGCACTCTATCCACTTTGAGCTATATTTTTTCAGCTGGATGTTTAAATTCCAGCATGAAGTGACAGCACCCTGACAAGTAATTGTAGGTAATCAAAAGGACTGCGACACGATGTTACTCATAACTGTCCCAGAATGCCCAGACAAGGCATTGGGTGTGTTGGTCATTTATGTTTGTTTAGTGATGACCATGGTCTCCTAGAGCTCGCTTTATTACAAGTTGGGGAGGAATTTCCCAGATTTTTTAAGGAATTTGGTCACAGATTTTTTTTCCTCTCTCATAAGCCAGCACTATGGAGGTTGAGGAGGACAGTGCACGAGGTTACACGTTTAGTGGATATGGTGAGCATTGACGAACCTCGTTATTTTGTTGCCCATATTTTGTACATTCATATCTACTTAATGAAGTGGGTCAAATCTAAACCACGAGGCACTTGAGAACAATATGTCCATTCGACTAGATCAGAAGGCACAAAGCCACACTGCAATGTCAAACCTGATAGCTGTAAACAATTTTACAACACCAAGTTATAGTCCAGCAATTTTATTTTAAATTCACAAGCTTTCGGAGATTTTCTCCTTCCTCAGGCAAATGTTTCAACATTTGCCTGAGGAAGGAGAAAATCTCCGAAAGCTTGTGAATTTAAAATAAAATTGCTGGACTATAACTTGGTGTTGTAAAATTGTTTACAATTGTCAACCCCAGTCCATCACCGGCATCTCCACATCAAACCTGATAGCCTTATGGATGACATTACAGAGGCATCTATCATTATCACCCATGACACCGTTCTTCATGTGCTAGTTCTCAGAGTACTGCTTCCACTCCAATCATTAACATCTTGGCCAGGATCTTGCAATCTGCATTTAAAAGAGAGTCTGTATGATAACTGAAACAATCTAAACTGCATAAATCTGATTTGGAAATCAGGATGAACAATGTCAAGTACAAAGGTCTGCATTCTGCCCTTCTCCAGTGTTTTCTCCTGAGAGAAATTTCTGGACATTTATCTGAAGTAAAACTCAATTGCAAGACTATTACTCCTTTATGTACGTGTGTGTGTGTGTGTGTGTGTGTGTGTGTGTGTGTGTCTGTCTGTCGTTCAGAACAAACTCGCCTGCTGTCAATGCTGTTATCCATTTGAAATTAAATTTGCTGTGTGGGGTGTATGTTTCATTAATATCTGCAGTACCTGTTATTCCTGTAGCCAACATTGTGATAGGTATTGCCTCATAACTCAGACCTCTAACACAAGGAATTAGCCTCGTGGCTCTTAGTATTGCCTCCAGCATCGAATATCTCCCTTGTGAGTCAGTGACCAGAACTGGACACAGTACTCAGAGTGTGGTCTGACCAAGGGAAGTGGAACTTTATCACAACCTCCTCTGACATATTTAACTGTTTTGTTATGTAGAATCAACATTCCATTGACTTTAATGATTGACACTCTGCATTGGTTAGACATGTTTATCATTGAGTCGAAGAGTCCTAGGTCTCTTTCAACTCCATAGCTATTTCAACACTGTTCACAGAGTACATGTTTTGGTAATTTTCCCTCCTACGTGCAATATGTTGCACTTGTATACATTAAATTTCATCTGCCTATATACTTATTTTGTCCAAACTCACTTTATAAATTCTGGGCTGCTTCCTCCGATTCTATTGCCCCTCCCAGCCTGTCTATATCCTCTTGAAATCTATCACTATCCTCCTCAGTGTTCACTACCCTTCCAAGTTTTGTGTCATCTGCAAATTTGGAAATTATGCCCTGTATACCCAATTACAAGTCATTAATATATATCAAGAAAAGCAGTGGTCCCAGCACCGACCCATGGGGAACACTACTATACACCTTCCTCCAGTCCGAAAAACAACTGTTCGCAACTACTATCTGTTTCCTGTTATTTAGCCAATTCTGTATCTATGTTGATACTGCCCCCTATATTTTGTGGGCTGCAATCTTGATGATAAGCCTACCATGCGGCACTTTATCAAACACCATCAACTACATTGCCCTCATCTACCCTCTCTGCTACCTCATCAAAAAACTCTATCAAGTTAGTTAAACACGATTTGTCTTTTACAAATCCATGTTGGCTTTCCCAAATCAATCCACACTTGTCCAAGTGTCCGATAATCCTGGACAAAATTAACATTTCTAAAAGTTTCCCCACCACTGAGGTTAAACTGATTGGCCTATAGTTGCTGCGTTTAGCCTGACACCCTTTTTTGAATAAGGGTGTAACATTTGCAATTCTCCAGTCCTCTGGCACCACCCCCATATCTAAGGATGTTTGGAAGATTATGGCCAGTACCTCTGCAATTTCCACCTGTACTTCCCTTAACAATCTAGGATGCATCCCATCCAGACCAGGTGACTTATCTACTTTAAGTACAGCTGGCCTTTCTAGTGCCTCTTCTTTATCAATTTTTAGCCCATCCAGTATCTCAACTATATCTTCCTGTGCTCCTATGGCACCTTTGAAAGAAGAGCAGAGAGTTCTCCTGACCAATATTTATCCCTCACCCAAAACAGATTCATCTGGTCATTTATTTCATTGCTGTTTGTGGGACCTTGCTGAGCGCGAGCTGGATGCCACATTTGCCTACATTACAATAGTGACTACACTTCAAGTAAAGTACTTAATTGACTGTAAACTGCTTTGGGACAACCTGAGGTCATGAAAGATGCTGTACAAATACAGGATATTTTCTTATTGACAGTTAGAAATGGTCAATGTTAATCACTTACACCTGTGGGTCAGATGTTCTAATTTCTAACATCTATGATAGAGAGAGTGAGAGACACAAATAAAGAGAAAAGCAGGCGAGCCGTTTCTTTCCTCATTTTAACTTGATTTCTTTTATATGAAAAAAAGTTTAATTTTGGAAACAAAACTTATTTGAGGGAAACAGATAGGAAAAGGAAGTCAGAAATGGAGGGTGGGTGGGTGGGGGGAGGTTGGAAGCTGACTGAAGGGGGAAGGGCCTCCTTCCACAGGCTATATATAATCTATCCCATTACAGACTCTGTCCTGCTTACTTACTAACCTGAGGGAAATTTTTGCTGTATTGATTCTCGAGCAAAATCCAGTGGGGCAATAAACCTAAAATGCCATGGGGGAAACTCTCAGGATCAGACCGGCTGCTTGTTTCACATCCCACCTGATTTTACTTTCCATTGAAGTCACAGGAAAGTAAAATCATGCAGGGTATAAAAAGGGGAGCTGATCCAATCCTGTCATTTTCCCGCTGTGTGGGTTAGGATAAAATTCCCCATCCCTGTGCAGTATTTTTTTATGCATACATCAACCTTATTTAAACCTGGGCAGTTTGCACAGATGGCATTCCCAGCAGCACAGCAACTAATATGTGCCATGGAGTATTTTGATGCAGTCTATACTTATCCCTATATACCCTTCAATCTCATTCCTAACCAGATATTTATCCTGTTTTTTTTAGAGGAGTTAATTGACACAGTATTGGTTACATTACTGTGTGTTCCACACATTCACTACTCTATAGGAAAATGATGTCTTCTAATCTCCAGTCTTGCTTGAGGCTTGTTAATTTTGATACTTCTGTCCTTCTAGTTCTGTGCTCATAGTGCAAGTTGAATAGTTTATTTACATCTGTGTTATCCATGACTCTCAGTATTTCAAAATCAATTTTTGTGTATCCATTTTTAAATGAAAACCAATGTAGATTTGTGCGTCTGTCTTCATTTTCAAGAGCCCTATGCCCTAGAACCATCTTTGTGACTCTTCTTTGAATCTTTTCCAATATGTTTGTCATTTTGAAGATGATGCCACCAAAATTCCAAAAGTAACCTCACTGCAATATTCCAGAAGAAGCCTCCCCAATGACATACAGAAGATCCATATAGCTTGCTCCAACCTGAAATTACACAATGTTGAGAGATGTTGCAGTACTTGGTTAGCCTTGCTGAAAACAATTTGGCACTGAAGAGTTGAACTGTTTCCTTTTCTTTCTCATAACCTAAAATCTTTCCAGTTTAAAATTTCATGTTTGGCTGTCTAATTTTATAGATTTTTCTATTAAATGTTTATGATTCACCGTCTGATTTATAAAAAAAGTTGAATCCATCCCAAAACGCCTCATTGCTTTTAACTGATCCCAAATTCTTCTCATTGCAGTTGAATTTTATCCAGAAATCTGTTTAAAACTGTAATTTGAGGTAATGAGGCTTTCAATCTCCATTGCAGTTTGGGTTTTCCAGGCAATTGATGGACTGACTGTATGGATACAACCACATCAATACAAAGCAGTTTTGGGTGTATATAAATACAAAAGTGATAGTATAACTCAGGAGTCAATCAAGTGCACTAAACCATGGGCCTGCAAGAGATGCTCACACCAGTTTGCACCTGAGACAAAATGAGGCATGAGCTGAATTCAAGATGGGGCCAGTGAAGCATTATTGACTGTCTGCGCCACGTTGTGAGCTGGGAAATTTATGTGGGAGTACATTTTGAGAGTGGAAATTTGATTATCTACTGGTGAGGAACACTCTGAGTATCATTTTTGACCAATCTTCCTTTTTTCTCTCAAGATTCTTCAATAGCTTTCTGAATGTAAATGGGACACTGTGACCTTGGAGTATATACTGGAACTGGTTAAAATCACGTCTTGAGATTTCTATTTTTAAAATTAGAATTGCCACATCCCCAATTCTTTGTTGGTTTGTTTCCAGCAAAGCAAAGTCACCACTGTTTCTGATTTGTTAATTTTCTTTTTGGATAATGTCTTCCATCCACTTTTTCAGTGAAGGCCTCAACTGGCATCTGTAGGGATGAGCTTAGTTGAATGGCTTTTCCTCCTCATTGTGTTCCTTTGTATTGTACCCTGCCATACCACATTAATGCCTTTCTGCATTGACATGTTCATGGGAGAAATGAGTTTAAATTTGTTTGATATTTGATCGCTGAAAATTTTTTGTGATAGGTCTTAAACACACATTCCCTTGTATTTTAAGATTTTTGATTCGGTTATTGTTATTGTTTCAGTTAATTTCGGAGATATTATGGCAGAGCTCCAATGAGACACTCTTCTCCTTCCTTATATAACACGAATAAGGAGAATTTCTAGCAAATTTGTTCATTGTTTGAGAACTTGTGTTAAGAACATAAGAAATAGAAGCAGGAGTAGGCCATATGGCCCCTCAAGCCTGCTCCGCCATTCAATCAGATCATGGCTGATCCTCATATCCCTTGATTCCCCTAGAATCAAAAAATCAATCTATCTTAGCCTTGAATATAATCAATGACTCAGCATCCACAACCCTCTGGGGTAGAGAATTCCAAAGATTCACAATCCTCTGAGTGAAGAAATGCCTCCTCATTGCAGTCTTAAATGGCCAACCCTCTTATCCTGCGACTATGCCCCCTAGTTCTAGACTCACCAGCCAGGGAAACAACCTCTCAACCTCAACCCTGTCAATCCCCCTCAGAATCTTATATGTTTCAATGAGATCACTTCTCATTCTTCTAAACTCCAGACAGTATAGGCCCATTCTACTCAACTTCTCATAGGACAACCCTCTCATCCCAGGAATCAATCCAGTGAACCTTCGTTGCACCGCCTCTAAGGTAAGTATATCCTTTGTTAGATAAGGAGACCAAAACTGTGTTTTTGAGGGTGAGAGTGTTGACTATCCGTTTTGGTGCTCTGTCTGCAAATGCTGAGACATGGGTTTGCACCTGTGATTTCCCACATGGTCAGTACATGACCTTGGTCATTCCTTTTTTTTTGGGTGAGGATTGGGAGGGAGGAAAGAAAACAAAAACACTGGGCAGAAGCTAAACAATTTGCTACAAAAGGTTGTCTGTCTTAACTTTTTCCTCGATGCTGATCTAGAACTGTTCACCTCCACAGGGGCTCCATCCAGGGCTCCAGCCAAGAACTGATGAAGTTCGCTCAATCAAGGTAAATGAGTTGGAATGACGAGCAACCCTAGAAATTTATTTTCTGTTGGAATCAAATGTTCAGTTATCACTTTTCAAGTACAAGGCCTTTTCTCTTTGTAGTCCTTGCATTCTTCTCCTTAAAGAAACAAATTCATATTCACTCTCCTATTTATACCTCTTATACCTTGCTTATGGCTCTCTAATAGAAACGTTCATATAGCTCACTACCCCAACACATATAGTTCTTGAGGAAAGCATAATAATAAGGGACTATTCTACATTTACAATGCGTGCTAAATTACAAAATATCTAAATCTATACTTCCGCAAATGCATTAATGCACCACCTCAAAACAGAAGCAATGCTGTTGTCTTGTACTGGTAAGCAAGGTGCTCAGATTTGCACATCCCCACCAGAATTGAGAAAGTTGACAGGAATCGTAGAAATTTAAATTAGCCACTTTATGCATGTACGAGCATACGAAATTGACAGGCAGGAAAATTTCAGCTGGTCCATCAAGCCTGCCCCGCACTCATGATGACCGGAGTATCATGACTAAACACTTCCTCACTCTCTCTTTCTCTTTCTCCCCCCCACCCCCCACCCCCCCAACCCCTGCAGCCATGTAATCTCCTGTGAGAGTCAAAAAACAGAGAATAAACCCAGGGCCAATAAGGGAAAAAATACTCTGGAAAATTCCTCTTCGACCTCCTCAGGCGATTGAAACCATCCCAGGAGATCGCATGGATGAAATGTTATCTATAAAGACACTTACCTTGTATATGATACGATCTCTTCCTCCGTCAAGAACCAGTCCAACTCCCTCTTGAAGGGACACAGAGAGTCAGCACCCACCACACCAGCCTAGCAATGCATTCTAGAGGCTCACTACTCTCTGGGAAAAGAACAGCCTAACACCCATTCTATTCCTACCCTTACATAGTTTAAACTCGTCCCCCGGTCCTCCCCAATCTGTTAAATTGGAATAATCTATCAATAAGCACGCTATCCAGCCCTTTAATTATTTTATAGACCTCTATCAGGTCACCTATAAGTCTACGCTGTTCTAAATAGACCAAGGTCCTTGAGCCTATCTGAGTAGCTGAAGTTCTTTAAGCTAGGAATCATTCTTGTAGCTCTCTTCTGGACATTTTCCAAGGCCATTATATCACCCACCATGTTGGGGGATGAAAATTGGGCACAGTACTCGATGTAGTCTGACCAGCGACCTGTATAGTGACAAAATGATGTGCTTTTATGAAGGTCAAAAGCAAAAAAGTCTTTATATTCCTGCAATGTATTGAGCACAGTAAAGACAGACAATGGAAATTCAAAGCTAGTGACCACCATATTTTTTTTTAAAAGGTGGCTACATTGTATTAATGTGCGATGCAGATTTAATAGTCTAAAACGTATAGTTAGGTATGCTTTTAATGCCTTGGAATGGAGATTCATCTAGTTTTCTGGATGCTCAGTCTCCGGTGCCAATGCCGTAAGTTCTTTGGTGGTACGTAACCTTTTATAGACCAATAATCTCCATGAACATTGGCTCAATTTGTTGGCTGTGGAGAATCACAATTCCGCTCCCAGCTTTGGTAATATGCCCTGTTCTGTGTCTCATCCAGCTGTGTTATTGCATTTCTCCTGAATTGTTATAAAGGAGATGAAGAATATTGCTTTGTGTTCAGACTTTTTGGCAAAGTTAGATCTTCTGTGGAAGATCTGACTTTGAGCCAAGATTTTTTTGGGGATGGGACTTTTACTACCCAAGTGTTTTCTCATTTTCCTCTTTCTTGGGCCTCCCTATGTCATCCAAGATTCAGAGAACAAGTCTATAACCTATTCCCAAGCCTCCAGCAGTACCACTGTGAAAGCAGTGACTAGGAGCTGCACAAGAGTGGTCCAGAGTGAATCTCCCTCCAATTTTCCTTTCTCTCAGGAGTAGCTGGGCTCTGTATGGTGATTCCATGGCTGAGCTAAAGAACTCAGTGCCCAAACCTACATTATCTACTTAATGGTAGTTTAGAAAACCAAGGTAGTCAACTTTCACTCAAAAACATTATACGAAGTCTTGGTGTGGCATGATTAACAATTGATCTCTTTAGCTTTTAGAATTTAAAATGTAGTGTGCATCATGAAAACAGTTTCACTTGGACTGCATAGTCTGAAATCATTACATGTGATTGGCGTTGCAGCGTTGCCACCAGGAAACCAGCAAAAGAATCCCCTCATGGAGTGGGCGTCCAATCTGGATGGAAAAGATGGTGTTGGGGAGGGTGAAAGTACCGCATACCTTTGTCATACACTCCTATACACGCCCCACTATCTGTCAGTATTGCAAGCGGCTATTAAAAGGCTTGTTTCGGCAAGGAATGCAATGTAGAGGTAAGGGCTGTACAAGCACAAGTAATGCTGTTTCTGGCTAAAGTAATGTGTTGCCATTTTTTTGGTCATAACAGCTGAAATAATTTAGTACTTCTTAAGCGATACTTTGACCTGCAAATTATACTGTGCAATGTTAGCATGTGAACTCTGAACATTTATTATTCAAGCAAGTTAATACATCTGTTAAATAACAGGTGAAGAAACTTCATATGAAAGCATTAAGTACTCTTATGCTGCAGTGTAATTTCTATGCGTTCGTATTTCTTGGAGCTTTGTAAATATGTTATCTTTTTCTATTTATATGCTTGTATACTGCTATTTCTCAATTCATTAACATCTTGTATCACATTGCTTCTCCAGTTTATACATAGCGTTGAGGGATAATTGGAAGACTTGCCGAATTAAATTTTAAAATTAATTTCTTATGTCTTTATTGAATCCCCATAAGTTGACTGTACTCCATGTATACCCATGTACTTATTGATACAAAACACTTTTCACATTTCACTTTTCCAATGTATTTGCACACAATCTACAAAACTGAAATACTTCAAACTAAAATTATACTTTTCAGTTAAAATTAGTTTTTATGAACTAACTGCAGTGATTGAAGTGTGTAGCATTGAGACTAAATCAATGTTTAGTCTTGCATCCCCAGTAATACTTCATATTTCTATTCAGTGGTAAACTTGTTAAAATATCAGCTGTAATGTGACGGAGGCACCTGTGCATTCCATTGACATTTCACTTAGCTTACTCTGATTTTACAGATTGCAAGTTTAATTGTCACAAGCGATGTGCATCCAAGGTGCCCAGGGACTGCCTTGGTGAAGTCGTCTTTAATGGAGGTAAGGAAATGCATGTGAATTAGTCGAAAGTCATGTCATATCCTGGTATCCAATGTTGAAGAAATTGAATCATTTGATTGAATGCAGAGCTTTTGTTTTAAGATTTGTGTTGCAATTTTACTGTCATTGTGTAGCCCTTAATATCTTAAAACTCTAGTCCTCCAAAAGCAAAACTCATTGTAATCTAGCCCATACCAGTTGGCTTTGTGCTGCAAAGAATGGAGGGATTTGGGGGTACAGGATCATAGGGCGTTATAGGTGGCACGTCATCTAAGGTTATTTTTTTTTAAAAAGCTAATGGAATTCTAGGTTTTATCACGAGGTATGTAATATAAAAGCCAAGAGGTAATGATGAGCCTGTATAAAGCCTTAATTAAACCTCTATTAGAGTACTATGTGTAGCATTAGATTTCACACCATAGGAACAATACTGAGACTTTAGAGAGGGTAAAATCCAGATTCACGACGATGCTGCCTGGTATGAGGAAATACAAATACGAAGACTTGTAAGATTGGTTTTTTGTTTTGGTTAGAACAACACCAATTATGGGATGATATGATAGAAGTGTTTAAAACTATGAAAGGATGGGACAGGGCATATTGAAGCAGACTGTTTCCAGTAAATAAGGGGCCTGGAATGAGGGTCCATAGATTCAAGCTTAAAGATGAGAGATTTAGAACAGAGAGCTAGAGAAACCTCTTTACACAGAGAATCGTAGGGTTGTGGAATTCACTTCTGGGGTTAGTGGTTGAGGTAAAAACTTAAGTCAACATTCAAGATTAGATTGGATAGATGGATGAAGGGACAGAGATAAAGGGATGTGGGAACAGGATGGGTAAATATGATTAGGTCTATTTGGTGGAAGGTAAATGCCAACGTGGACTTGTTGGGCTGAATGGCTTGTTTCTGTGTTGTCATTTTTATGTACTTCCATATACCATTCTGGCGTGAGAGGAATGTTATTCCTACTGCCTGTAAATACTTAAATGCTTTTGTGGCCTGTTCAATCAATTTATATAAAATCAATACAAGGATTTAAAATTGTTCTTAATATCCTCTTTACATGTACATTCTCAGAGAATTTTACCCCATTTTTGCATTCTTGTGTATGTAGACAGAAAGGAGGAAGACTGTTTATTAAAAATATGCCACCTGGTAAGTGCTTGAAAACTTATCAGAAAACTGAATGGTGGGTGGGTGCGTGGAGATAAGTTGGGGCATGGAGAATGGGTCGAGAGGAAAAGTCTAAAGCTCTAAATATTCATTGTATACTTCAACCTGGGGCTCGATTTTCAAAAGAAAGTGCAGGTGCGTTGGGGGCGGGGTGGGGGGGAGCGAAAATCAGGATTTTCTGGAGCGGGCAGGATTCCCGGCTCCAACCCGCTGAGGAACGACCCAAAGTCATCTGGGTGCGTGCGGCGTTCCCGAACTCTGAAGTCCTGTCAGCAATTAAAGCCAGCAGGATGATATTTAAAGAAGCAAATGTACCTCATTGAGGTACTTAAGGTACTTCATTTCTGACATATTAGGTAGTTAAAACGATTTTAAACTTACCTGGGCGGCTTTCCCACTGCTTCCAATTCACGGAGAGCCGGATCGGTTAAAAAAAATAAACTAAATAAATTAAATAAAATTACATTTCAGAACTTCAAAAATTAAATACACCTACCTTTCCAACAATGTCACCTGCACCCCCTGATCCAGTGTCTCTTCTCCGATCTCTCATACCCCAATGTCTCTTCTTCGATCTCTCACCCCCCCCCCCCACCCTGATGTCTCTTTGATCTTTCACCCCCCACCCTGATGTTCTTTTTCTCTCTTTTTTTCTCTCTCTCTCTCTCTCTCTCTCTCTCTCACTCTCTCTCTTCCCCCCGCCCCCCCCCCCCCCCAACACCGACGTTGCAGCTCAATCAGGCTGGCTGCCGGGCACGAAACCTGGAACCAAGATCAATGAGCATCAATTAAGTCGTAATCATGTGGGGAAAGGTAAGGTTTTTTTTAATTTGGGTTTGCTGCACACACCTTGATTCCAGCCCTTGCCCCGCTGCCATCCTGCCATCATTTCAAAATTGAGCCCATGGACTACGAAAAATGCACTGTGCACCTAATTAAAAAGCCCCTGGAGCAGTGAAAATTTGCTTTTCGTAAATATAATTCACAAATACAGCTGAAAAATGATAGGCGTCATCATTTTCAACAGCTTTACCCGTTGAATCAGTCTGCACTGTTAATCAACTATTGGGAAGCCTTTAATCTACATCTGTAAGTAATTTTAGTAAACCTTCTCTGCTTACAGAAGTAAAGATTTGTTGAATATTGTGTGTGCTAGCATATAAAATGGGATTGAAGCAGGTGGGTTATTTTATACATGAGTATAAAATAACAACAATGACAATGCCAGCTAGTACTTATTTATATTGTGCTTCTCGTGCAAAAGAACATCTGAGAGTGCTTTAGAAAATAAAAGATTTTCTGTAGAAAGCTCCACCGTTATTTGACCTTAGTAGCTATGATTCCGGTTGACACTTATGGTTGAATACATTTTTTCAATTACTGTTAGCTTCTGGAAGTTTGGATTGTTATCACACTTCTTTGTTATAAATTCCACATACACATATGTGAAATAACTTTTAGTGTTATAGGATAAATATGCTGTATAAAATACTTCTCATACTATGGGCAACAATAGTAAAAGGTTTACTATTTTGTCAGTTTTGCAATGTTTAAAAGCTTGTGCCACATCTTAAAAAAAATATTATACTTAAGATTTTTGACTTTCAAGACAGAGCAATCTAAAGCAGTAAAAAAAATGAAACAAAGATGATTGATAGAAAAGCAGGTGCTGGAACAATACATATGAGGCAAACTTGCAGCAATGATGTTAGCTAATAGTCTGGGATTCATAGGCATGATTATTTTCTTCAACAATGCATGCTCTTTGCAGAACAATTGGCATTATGTACAAAGGACTCGTAAAAATAGCTTAGATTTGTATGGATTGAGAGCAAAACTATTCTAATTAAGATCCCTTTATTCCTCACCATCCTTTTCGAAAGGAATTCAATACTAAAATTTGCGGATGACACCAAATTGGGGGGTATAGTTAATACTGAGGAAGACTGCGACAAAGTATAAGATGTTAACAAACTTGCTGAATGGGCATGTGAATGGCAAATGAATTTCAATATAGATAAGTGTGAGGTAGTGCATTTTGATAGGAGGAATAAAGAAGCCACCTCCTCCTTGGAAAATAAAAGCCTAAATGTGGTAGTGGCACAAAGGGATCTAGGAGATTCACAAATCATTAAAAGTAGCAATGCAGATTAACAAAGCCACAAAAAGTGCAAACAAAGCACTGGGGTCCATTTCCAGAGGAATAGAATTCAAAAGCAGAGAAGTTATGTTAAACTTGTTTAGAACCTTGGTTAGGCCACACTATGCACAGTTCTACACAAGAGCATAAGAAATAGGAGCAGGAGTAGGCCATCCGCCCCTCAAGCCTGCTCAGCCATTCAGTAAGATCATGGCTGAACTTCTACCTCAACTCCACTTTCCCACCCTATCCCCATATCCCTTGATTCCCTTATATCAAATATCCATCGATCTCAGTCTTGAATAACTCACTGAGCATCACAGCCCTCTGGGGTAGAGAATTCTAAAGATTCACGACTCTGAGTGAAGAAATTGTTCCTCATCTCAGTCCTAAATGGCCAACCCCTTATCCTGAGACTATGACCTCTAGTTCTAGACTGTCCAGCCAGGGGAAAAAGCCCCACAGCATCTGCCCTGTCAAGCCCTCTAAGAATTTTATACGTTTCGATGAGATCACCTCTCATTCTTCTCAACTCGAGAGTATAGGCCCATTCTACTCAATCTCTCCTCAAAGGACAACCCTCTCGTTCCTGGAATCTATCTAGGCAAAAGGCCAACCTAACATTTGCCTTCCTAATTGCTTGCTATACCTGCATGTTAACTTTTTGTGATTCATGTAAAGGACACTCCAATCCCTCTGACTACCAACATTTCTTAGTCTCTCATCTTTTAAAAAAAATATTCTGCTTTTCTATTCTTCCTACCAAAGTGGATAATTTCACATTTCCCCACATTATACTCCATTTGCCACCTTCTCACTCACTCACTTAACCTGTCTATGTCCCTTTGCAGCCTCTTTGCATCCTGCTGACAGCTTACTTTCCCAACTAGCTTTGTATCATCAGCAAACTCGGTCCCCTCATCTTAGTCATTGATACAGGTTATAAACAGCTGTGGCCCAAGCACTAACCTTTATTGCAAGGGGGTTGGAGTATAAGAGTAAGGAGGTCTTGCTGCAATTATATAGGGCTCTGGTGAAACCACATCTGGAGTACTTTGTACAGTTTTGGTCTTCTTGCCTAAGGAAGGATATACTTGCCTTAGAGGGGGTGCAACCAAGGTCTCCATATTACAAAAAGGCTATAGAAGCACTGGAGAAAATGCCAAAAAAGATTTACACGGATGATAGCAAAACTGAGAGGGTACAACTATCCAGAAAGGCTGAACAGGCTGAGGCTCTTTTCTCTACAGAAGAGAAGACTGAGACGTGATCAAATAGAGGATTGAAAATTATGAAGGGGTTTGAAAGGGTAGACGTAGAGAAGATGTTTCCACTTGTGGAGGAGTCCAAAACTAGGGACCATAAATATAAGATAATCACTAATAAATCCAATAGGGAATTCAGGAGAAACTACTTTACTCAGAGAGTGGTGAGAATGGAACTCGTTACCACATGGAGTGGCTAAGGCGAATAGCATAGACGCATTTAAGGGGAAGCTAGATAAGGGAGAAAGGAATAGAAGGATATGTTGATAGGGTGAGATGGTAAGGTGGGAGGAGCCAGATGTGGAGCATAAATACAAGCAGAGACCTGTTGGGCCGAATGGTCTGTTTCTGTGCTGTAAATCCTATGTAATGAATTGTATTTGGTGACTTTTAAAAAAAAAAAATTGAAACAAATATACTGGGCTGTTCCTGTTTTTAAGAATGCCAATCAGGGTATTTTTTTGATTTAAGTTTCACTGATTTTGGTTTTCAAACTATTCTGTACATTCAAATAATTTTTGACTAAAATAAGAAAACCAGATGATATATGTTTCACAAAGGTACTGTTATACTGTACAATGCTTTTCAAATCTTCACCAATTTCTCTTCTCATCCCTCCTCCCCTGAAGGCGTTTAGTCCTAGCTGGGATATGATTCCACAGGAACTTAGCACAGTCTGATACTTTGCTCACTTGTCATTATTTACATGCAAGCCGTGAAGATGAGTGTTGGCAAGCCATTCAACTATGGGAGGCATCACTGCCAATCCTGATCCTGTCTTCACTTGGTGTAAGGGTAGCTGGATAGTGAGCAGGAGTCTTGGCTGATTTTACCCTCCTTAGCATGGGCGCTGAGGCCAATTGTAGCAATCTCACCACCTTCCTCGGTGAGGTCAGATAATTCAACACAGACTAGGAATTGAATTGAGGACTTTCTTGGCCTGCACGGCCCATGAACTTACTGGGTAAACTCGCTGAGCATTTGGGAGAGTTCCAGTACATTAAATGGTTAACTATTATCACAGATATCCTATCTCATCACTAGAAACCTATGTAGTAACCTTAATGCAATTACTATTTGCAGAGCCAGCCAGCCCAGGACCTGATTTAGATATGCCCATGGAGGTTGATAGCAGTGACATAAACAGTGATGGTAGCAGGATGTTGGACGACACCGAGGAGCCGTCCACATCAGAAGAGAAGTTGTATTTTATGGACTCATCTGATCTGGATGGTGACAAAGATGAAGAACCTGTCAGGACAATCAGGTAGCCCTTTCACTATATACCTCAGTAACTATCAAATTGAGTAAGAAATCTGTGAGTTTGGCAATGATCAATGGACTTCCAATTGTACTTAAGACTCAGATGTTGTGTTTACTGTATTGTTGGATTACAGTTAGAATCTGATATTTTGGAAGCAGATCTGATGCTGTATATTAACAAATTGTTAAAATTGGCATTTTTGGATATACTTATGAAGATTGGGCCAGCTGTGGTACTCCTGTGACGGTTATAGTACTTACCTGTATCTGAAACCAATTTCAGGTAGGTTGCATGCATTCATTATGTGGTTGTGGCCATGCAAAATCTTTCTGCGGTTATTAATAAGCCTCTCTTTCAGTGGTAAGAAAACCACATTTAAGGATCACTACTTGGTGTAGAATGGGTCACTGAGGCAATAAGCCAGATCTACTTGGAGGGAGGGGGAATTTCTTCAAAAATGGCAAAATATAATAAAGTATGGAACAAGATGGGGCTGTTCAGTCCATCAAGCCCGTACCTTTCATAAACTAATAATACAATTTGCCCTATGATGGACTCTACTTAGTTTATTTAAACTTCCAAGGGAACTGCATAACTGCAGGCAAAACTTCCAAGAGGATTAAGTTCTGTGAAATTTCTCTCTGACCCCCCACCCCAAGGTATTCTAGCAAAGCTGAATGATTTCAATTTAAAGTTTCAACATACTTTAAAGTGATGGTTCCAGTAGCAAAGCGACCGCCATGCTCCACAGAGTATTTGATCATTTCTATTTTTACGCTATCCTTCTAATCTTCAGTCCTACTCCTGGGCAGCTATTTATCCAATTTTTGATTTTAAAGGAGTTAATCAAAATGCCATTATCTGATTTTGACAAAAGTCTTCCACAAATTTACAATATGGAGGAAGAAGATTTTAATTTCTAATCTCACTTGGGCCTTCTAAATTTTATGCTTATATCCTCCAGTTCTGCAGACACAATTGAATTTAAATAACCTGTCTAAATCTAGATTACTATACTTTCCAGCACTTTAAAGACCTGCCATCTTGCTGGTTCATGAGAGGCTTCTTGATCACCACATACATTTATGGAGGTATAATAAAGCGTTTTGTACGATTTAGTGGCCATTGTTTATTTTCCTAATAAGTATGATTGATATCAGACTGATGCTATTCTTGTTGTTGAATGCTTCCTTCAGATTCTGTTCTGTTTAATATTGTATTTGGTCAAAATAAATGTTATGTTAAGCAGTTTTAGAAAGCACAAAAAATACATTTTGATAGATTATTGTATTCACAATCCATGATCTGAATTCTGTATAGTTAATTCTTTGTTCAGTAACTTAGAACATTTTGTTCTAGTCCTTCAACGAGCAACAATATTCCTCTCATGAGGGTAGTACAATCTGTCAAGCACACAAAAAGGAAGAGCAGTACAATGGTGAGAGAAGGTTGGATGGTCCACTACACCAGCAAAGACAATCTAGTAAGTACTTTACTTTTGAAACTGTATTTGTAGAGCTAATTGAATTGGGATATCTGTAGACATCAGCTACTCAGCTATAAAACCAAACTTGAATATTTGATTAGACTTTTACTATTCCGAAGAGAGAAGTTCAGCAAGGTACAAAGATTATGATGTGTTATGGTTTGTGAACTGAGAAAATGTTGGATTTAAGCACTGTACATTGCAAGTAGGAATGATGCTTGTTCATTACAAGCTAATTGAACATGCACTTGGCAAATTAATCCTTAGATAAATTGTGCAAATGTGCTATAAAACATTGAACAAGATAACCGAGTGGCCAAGTGGCTTAGGTATTAGCCTGTCACCTTTGGGACCTGGTTAAAATCCAGCACCGATTGATGGAATGGAAGTTTCCTTTGTCTCCCTATAGGTTTCAGTATGAAATGACTTTGGGCAGTCTGAATCCAGTCCTTAACCGACAGTACAAAAATGTATCTAATTCAGCATTGATCGATAATCTCATTCAGAAAAGCCACAACATTGCTGGTGTAAGAAATGGAAAAAATATCACAGTGGTGCAGTAGAGGCTAATTGGAGCTGAGGCTTATTACTGAGGCAAAGTAGAGGGAGCTTAACTCTGCATCTGGCTGTATTATATCTGACCAGAAATTGCTTGATCCTGACATTTGTGTGCCTGAAGTGCGAAGAGTTCTATTCTCCAGTGTTAACATCCCTGATGAACACACAGAAAATTTTCAAAAACATTTAACAAAAAAAAGTCCAAAATAATTCATGATCTCTTCCACAAGTCTATCAGATTTCCAGCAATTCTGCTGATTGTTAAGGATTTGTTTTGAACAGTTAATGTTCTAAAGGGCACTGCCAGCCTGTCAGACAATGGGCTAGAAATTACCGTTTCTAGTGAACAATCTACCATTTCTATATTAGTGAACATTTAACAAACTCGTATGATATTGCATCGTCCGCTATTTTAACTTATTGTAAAAGAGGTCCATATGAATGCACTAAACATTTGTCCCATATGAATGCACTAAACATTTGTCCAAACAGTATTACCAAAAATTTCTGGCTAATATATTTTGCTGTCCAGCATGGCTTAATTTCAGATGACTTCAGAACTGGATGAATGAGGGATGGAGTAGTGCAATAGTTCAACAAATTGTTTCTCACCTCTGGGGCCCAAGTTCTAATCCAAGCATGATTTATGAGATGTAGGTGAACTTCCTGTTGGCTATATGGGATCTGTGTCAAATGAGTGTAGTTTTGGGCAGCTTCAATCCAGTTCATAATGGCTTTGAGTTCCTAGAGCACAGCTACTTATAGTTTGGCACAAATGGACACTAAGGGGCTGAAAGTCTTTGCTAATGTTATTGAAAAAAGTAGAAAAATTCTATTCCATTACTTTTTACACAGGCATACCTTTCCGCTAAAATTTGTGAAGATAGAAGTTTTGGGCCTGAATTAGAATTCTCGCTCAGAGACTGTAAAGATAGGTGGTTGGAAAATGGAAATGTCACACCGGTCAAAAAAGGTGTTTTTAAGATTAGTTTTAAGGTATTTTGTTGTGGTAGAGATAGAGAGCTTTATTTTGCATCTCGTCAAGTTATGTATCTGACCTGTGAATGCTTGAGGTTGACATTGGGTTGCCAAAATGGAAACTTTTTTCCATCACCCAGCTCTGACATCCCTCACCTTGATAAACACAAACAATTTTCCAAAAAGACACAAATTTAAAACAAAAATGAGCTTTAACTTGATGGATCAAAACTGCCAGGTTGACACTTTGGTTAACTGAACATGCTTGTGATGCACTGCCAACTTCATCAGCCTATGCACTGTCCCCACACTCTGACTGCACAGGCACTTTTGACTGCTGTCGCCGCCTTGGTTTTGCGTTTCTTGATGGGAAAGTCCCAAATCCTCGATTGACCAAGATGACCTAATTCTACAGGGGAACCCCACCCCACTATTCCTGTTGGAAGGGGCTGGATTTATAACTTTGTACCTAGAAGCCTTTTTATTCTGTGTTTCAACAGTGGAAACTGTGCACTGTATGCTTTTTATAGATCCCTTTCACTTGTGCTATGAATTATGGGATCACCTCACTTCCATAACCTTCTGTAATTTGCTGCTGAATAAGAAAGAAAAAAGGCACGAATAGCATGAATTGGCAAGTTTCACAACCAGATGGCTGTGAAGAGACAAAAAAGGCAAGAGAGTGAAAGAGTACATGATGTTAGGATGTTTTCATTTCCTCCTCACATCATTGTGAAGTTGAGAAAAGTGGCAGTATTTGCACGCATACTAAAACATGAATGCAGTGCTGCATTCTATCCTCCCACTTGCAATATGATTTTTTTTTGCGATTAAAGAATTCTAAAAAAGATTTTTTTCTAATAATTCTAATAAGGATCTTAAATTGATGAACAGAAGGGCTTCCCTTCAAAGGTCATTCCTTGTGCAATAGTAGTCAGACTTTATTTCTCAATTTGTCACGTTTTACAAGGGTTTTTACCTTGCTTACAGGCTTCAGCCAATATAGCTCTTCAATCAGGTTGAACTTCCCACCTGAACCAAGAGGTGGGAAATGCAGAGTGTTGTGCCTTCGGATTTGTCCTTCTGTCTTGGTGTTGAATTTCCTGAACTCCATTTGACACATGCCTCTGAAGGAATGTCTGAGATGTGAAAGTAGGGATGGGCAAAGGAGAATAATTGGGTTGAGTTTGCATCCAAGTACTCCATGGCACAATGTGCTGAAGTGCCCAGCCATTGACCGAAAGGTGTAGATTGTCCCTTTGACTTGCCCTCTCTCCAAATGAGAAAGTGTCATGCTTTTTTAAAATTTCCCCACTCAGTGGCACAAGTAAAGGAAGCCATGTTCTGCGACTTTGTTTGGCAATACATTGGAGCACTGACAAGAACTTTAATTTATGCAAAGCTGCCATGAATACATAAAACATAAAGCTTGAAAAGAAAATAGGCCATTTGGCACATCAAGCCTGCTTCTTCCTAACCTGTTTAATCTCAAGGTGAGATGCTATGAGGTTTTTCTCTGTTCCCCAAAGTAAATGAACAAATTGTCAGAACTTCTATGTAACCCTACATCCTATATTATTCATTTTGAGCAACTGCCTTCCTTGACTCATTGTTTCCACAATGCATCAGCTCACATCATGTTCCACATTGCATTCAATTATCTTTATCGGTGCTTAATCTTATAAATCTCAATCCAACTCCTCACCGAATACTTATTCAACTCCTTTTTTTCCCCTAAAGTCATTAGTTGACACAGCCTAACTACAGTAACAAGTATCTATAGTTCAGGGGGAAAAGGGGATAATAAAAGATCAATTAGAATCTGTTGTTTGGCTTGAGATTTGTTACTTTTGTACTTGGCATTCTTGTTCTGTGTTCGCTATCCTAGACAGATAACCTTCCTTACATCAGCATTATATATTGCTCCCAGCATTTTAAAAGCTCCAGATTACGACACCTTTCGATCTTCTTTTCT
Organism: Heptranchias perlo; assembly: GCF_035084215.1. NCBI lineage: Eukaryota > Metazoa > Chordata > Chondrichthyes > Hexanchiformes > Hexanchidae > Heptranchias > Heptranchias perlo. The sequence continues at coordinate 14,334,929 of NC_090332.1, read as the reverse complement.
GTGAGTCTTCACAACCTCGGCACTCTGTTCAACCTTGAAGTAAGTTTCTGACCCCATGTCGTCTTCATCACCAAAGCCGCCTAATTCCATCTCCCTAACCACCCTTACCTGAGCCTATTTTCCACTGAAACTCTGATTTATGCCTTTATCATCTCTAGATTCAATTTATTCCAATGCTTTCTTGGTCAGCCTCCCATCCTCCACCCAATGTAAACTTTACGCTCCTCCAAAACTCTTCTGCCTGTATCTTATCCTGCATCAAGTCCTGCTTACCCATGAACCATGTTCTGGCTGACCTACATTGGCTCTTAAATTTGAAATTCTCATCCTTGTGTTTAACTCCAGACTCCTGTGCATCTTTTCCTTCTTTTGCCTCATTATTCTCAGCCATGTCTTCAGCCGCCTAGGCCCCATGGTCTGGTATTCCCGTTCTACACCCGTCTGCCTCTCTATCCTCCTTAAAACCCATCTATTTGATCAAGCTTAATGTCCATTTTTTTCTTAAGTCTCTGTGAAACTTCCTGGGTCATTTTTCTACATTAAAGGCACTATATAATTGCGAGTTGTCGTTCCCACAATCGTCCCTTTTCTTCTTATCTCAGCCTTTTCCAGTGCATCGCTGTCTGTTTTAAATGTAGTGTGTCCAAAACTGGATGCATTATTCCAACTGTGATCAATGTACAGTTAGTTATTTGTTTTCTCTTATTGCGAATTGTTCTTGAGCTACATCCCAGTTCATAATTAGTCTTATTGATAACAGCTTCACTTTTAACAACAGCAACTCGCAACACCAAGATAAGCATTCATTACGCATTCATCACCATGATAAGCATTCATTCTGTGCTGTTTAGACTCCCTAAAATACTGTTGAGCATTTTCATCACTGCTGATAGATTTTCCACTCTATAATTCTCAGGTGCATATTCGCTCTTTTTCTGAATGCTGTTTAACATGCACTATCCTCTAGTCCTCAGGTACAGCTGTTGTATTTATGGAACTCCTGTATATATGGAACCTATATTGGTTGATACGCATGAAGGGCTTACAGAGGTAACATGATTTATTGAGAGTGTTGCTCTACAAAAGTTGGAGGTGTTGGGTATTTTCCCTTAATACATAGCAGAATTGCAAGAAATCTATGGGAGCATGGACGGAACCTTTTCAAGACTAAATGCTAATGTGGTCTTTCCTTTTCCTTTCTAATCCAAAAACCTTTGATCTACTTTCATAACGTTTACAATCTGGTGAAGGCAAAAGTATTAAATTGGAAGGCTTCATTCTTTCGAAAGTTTCATTGTATTAACATGAATTATTGCAGGCAACATCTTGGTATCAGACTGTGTAATCCTTGTGTCAGGACACACTTGATCTGAACAGGCTTGGCGGCTAAAACCAGGCTCATGTTTCTATTTAATAAAATTATCTTAATATGGTCTTGATGTTAAATAGGAAATTAATTCATAGTGATTTTGTCTCTCACAGCGAAAACGACATTACTGGAGGCTAGACAGCAAGTGCCTTACACTGTTTCAGAATGACACTGGAACCAAGTATTACAAGGTGAGGGCACATAATTTAGTCCCATGTGGCAATTTAAGTGTAATAAGATAATTGTATTTCATCTATGGTGAAGAATATTTTCAGCATATTATGTCACTTGTTTTATTTGTATAAAATTTATGTACAGTTTTTGTTTCCATCATAATTTTCTAGTAGAGGATCTAAAGCAGACCTGCTGTAAATGTAGTAAGGTTATGTATCACTTGACGTTCTGAAATTAGTTTAAATAGCCCGATTGACTCAGAACATTGAGATACATTCTGAAGTAATAACCATGAGGGAGTAATTTTACTCACCGGACTGTGAAACATTTTCAGAACTATAAGTCATGCAGAGCCAGGTTTAATACCCGGTCCATGCTGGGTTAGCTGTTTCAGTAGTTGGGATGCTATATTTGGCCTCAGTACCCGTGGGCCAAGGAGGAGAGAAATCAGCCAAGATTGCTATCGAATGACCCCTGCTGGAACATGTGCGTGCGCGTGTGTGTGTACCGAGTGAAAACAGATTTGGTTCACCCGTGGAACCTCCCACAGTCAAATAACCCACTGACATTTACTAGCGAGGCTTGCACGTGAAGTAGGGCTGCTTAGGGAAGGTGTGGAAGTGTCGGTGGTGCCTGTTGAGCTGTACCCCAGGATGAGTCACCGTCCTCTGGAATGGAGGGGAGAAACTTTTGAGGGGGTGGGGCTGCTGGGGAAGGGGAGGAAACGCCCTAGTAACTCCAATGTAATTGTTAAATTGTTTATTTGAGCGCAATTGTGATAAGTCACCTGGAAATGTTAAAATGGCAATGATGTTATCAAGAAACTCAGTGGGCTTAGCTGAGATAGTTCAATTGAACTTTTGTAGGGTGATTTTGATCTTGAGTGGGTTGAATTGTAGATAGTAGTTGCATGTTTATATGACCTTTTGTAAAGGGCGCAGCTTCAGTGAATGGTCAAATGTACGTGTTTTTCTATGACCTGTTTACGTGGTAAAGTTTGTCTGTGGTCGGGTTGTTAGTCGCAGTTTACCCCTTTAGAATTTAAATGGTCTGTTTCTTTTCAGTAGATTCTCTGTTGGTTTTGCTTTGTTTTTCTTCATCTTTTATATAATCTTTTGAAGTTAATAGAATCCATGCACTATGCCTGTGAAATAAATAATGTGTTATGCTGGGTTATGTGAACCAGATCCAAGTACAGCATAAAACACCCAATTAGACTGAACCTATGGGCCACTTGCATTGCCCCCACTGCTGTTGAGGACAGTCCATTAATATTGCAGAGCAGTTTTATAGCAGCCAGATCAACATTTAAACAATTGAAAATGCAATTTGAGCAATGGGTAATAATTATTTTCTCTGTGTGCTAGATTGTGGCTCCTGCCCGCTGTTGTTTCTGTGTAATAAACAGCTTTAAAATTAAGGTCAAAATACTCCACCCCCACCCTTCCTGTTGGTGAATCAGTAACTAACAGGCATAAACTCAAGATTTTTTTTCGATTTGTTCTCGAGATATAGCAACACTGTATTTATTCCCCATCCCTAGATGCTCTGAGAAGGTGGTGGTGGGCCAGTTTACAGCAGTTTTCTTTTTACAATCGTTAAGCCACTTCAGAAGGCGATAAAGAGTCAACCAAGATGTGGGACTGGACCCAGACTGGGTAGAGGAGGTGGGTTCTCTTCCTTCAGTGTAAAAGGAGAATCCGAGAGCAGGAGGAGAGTCCGAGAGGTGAGCGTGGTGTAAAAGGAGAGTCCGAGAGCGGGAGTAGAGTCCGAGAGGTGAGCGCAGTGTAAAAGCAGAGTTCCGAGAAATGAGCGCAGTGTAAAAGGAGAGTCTAGAGAGCGGGAAGAGAGCCTGAGAGGTGAACGCAGTGTAAATCTAGGGCAAGTCATGGCAGCCGAGCTCGCACCCGTGATATGCTCCTCCTGCACTATGTGGGAAGTCATGGACACTACAGGTGTCCCTGGCGACCATGTGTGCAGGAAGTGTATCCAGCTGCAGCTACCGACCAACCGCATTTCGGAGTTGGAGCTGCGGGTGGATTCACTGTGGAGCATCCGCGATGCTGAGATTATCGTGGATAGCACGTTCAGTGAGGTGGTCACATCGCAGGTAAAGATTACGCAGACAGAAAGGAAATGGGTGACCGCCAGGCAGAGTAAAAGGACTAGGCAGGTAAAGCAGGAGTCCCCTGGGGCCATCTCCCTCTCAAACAGATATACCGCTTTGGATACTGTTGGGGGAGATGGCTTATTAGGGAAAGCAGCATGAGGCAAGTTCGTGGCACCACAGGTGGCGCTGCTGCACAGGAGGGGAGGAATAAGAGTGGCAGGGCTATATTGATAGGGGATTCAATTGTAAGGGGAACAGATAGGCGTTTCTGCGGCCGCAAACGTGACTCCAGGATGGTATGTTGCCTCCCTGGTGCTAGGGTCAAGGATGTCACGGAACGGCTGTAGGGCATTCTGGAGGGGGAGGGTGAACAGCCAGTAGTCGTGGTCCATATCAGTACCAACGACATAGGTTTAAAAAAAAGGGATGAGGTCCTGCAAGGTGAATTTAAGGAGTTAGGAGATAATTTTTTTTTTATTCGTTCATGGGATGTGGGCGTCGCTGGCGAGGCTGCCATTTATTGCCCATCCCTAATTGCCCTTGAGAAGGTGGTGGTGAGCCACCTTCTTGAACCTCTGCAGCCTGTGTGGTGACGGTGCTCCCACAGTGCTGTTAGGAAGGGAGTTCCAGGATTTTGACCCAGCGACGATGAAGGAACGGCGATATATTTCCAAGTCGGGATGGTGTGTGACTTGGAGGGCAACGTGTAGGTGGTGGTGTTCCCATGTACCTGCTGCTCTTGTCCTTCTAGGTGAAGAGGCCGCGGGTTTGGGAGGTGCTGTCAAAGAAGCCTTGGCGAGCTGCTGCAGTGCATCCTGTGGATGGTACACACTGCAGCCACGGTGCGCCGGTGGTGAAGGGAGTGAATGTTTAGGGTGGTGGATGGGGTTCCAATCAAGCGGGCTGCTTTGTCCTGGATGGTGTTGAGCTTCTTGAGTGTTGTTGGAGCTGCACTCATCCAAGCAAGTGGAGAGTATTCCATCACACTCCTGACTTGTGCCTTGTAGATGGTGGGAAGGCTTTGGGGAGTCAGGAGGTGAGTCACTCGCCGCAGAATACCCAGCCTCTGACCTGCTCTTGTAGCAGGACCTCAAAGGTAGTGATCTCAGGATTGCTACCAGTGCCACGTGCTAGTGAGTATAGGAACAAGAGACTAGACCAGATGAATGCGTGGCTGCAGGGATGGTGTAGGAGGGAGGGATTTAGATTCCTGGGATATTGGGACCGGTTCTGGGGAAGGTGGGACCTGTACAAGCGGGACGGGTTACACCCGAGCAGGACCAGGAACGATGTCCTCGCGGGGGTGTTTGCTCGTGCTGTTGGGGTAGGTTTAAACTAGAATGGCAGGGGGATGGGAACCTGAGCAGGGAGACAGAGGAGTGGGAAACCAGGATAGAAACAAAAGACAGAAAGGGAAGAAGCAATAGTGGAAGGCAGAGAAAACAAGGGCGATAAACAAATAGGGCAAAATAAAACTAAGATGACTAGCCATCTTAAAAAGACAAGTCTAAAGGCATTGGGCTCGATATTAGGAGGGCGGCGGGTTCGCGGCGGGGGGGGATCTATTGGCCGCGTGGGTAACGCGCCCGGTGAAATCAGTCTGCCCCGCGCACGATTGCAGGCTAATTGGATCCATTTACCTGGTCTTCCGGGTTCCCCGCTGCTGAGCTGCGCGTCGGGCGGGCTGCGCATGCGCAGTAAGGTCTGTCAGCTGGAGGAGCTCTATTTAAAGGGGCAGTCCTCCACTGACAGATGCTGCAAGAAATAGGAAAAATTACAGCATGGAGCAGCCCAGGGGGAAGGCTGCTCCCAGTTTAATGTTGCCTCACTCCAGGTATCATTGGATGGGGTGAGGAGGAGGGGGAGGACAGAGATCATCCCCCCCCCCCCGGCGGGCAGGAGGAAGCGGCCTGCCTCTGCCACCAAGAAGGCCTGGCTCGAGGTGGCAGAGGAGGTCACCTGCACCACCAACATATCACGCACCTGCATACAGTGCAGGAGGCACTGCAATGACCTAAGTAGGTCAGCCAAAGTGAGTACACTTACTCATTCCCCTACACTCCATCTGCTACATCACCACCCCCACCCCACATCTCCTTCTGCACTGCCAACACTACTCTGTCACATCACCCCTCACACCCACTCAAAGCTCATCCTCATCTTACCTGCGCTTACTCACCTCGCCAGTACTCATCCCGCCACTGCCACTCAACCCAACCCTCATACAATCTCATGGCTCTATCCCATACTCACCCTCTCATGCATCTCTTTCACGGTCAGCCTCACTCAACCTGCCACTACCTGTGCTGCAGCCACAGAACGTGCATCACATATGTGCAGTAGGCAGCGTAAGGCAAATGTGTCGTGAGCATGAAGGGGATGCACAAGGGTGTTTGAGGGTTTGTCATGGTTTTTACTTATATTTAATTTCTGAGCAACTCACATTACATATTATATTGTCACCACTACTGCTACGTCTTTGCGAATCTTGTCTGGTTTGTGCAATAATGCCCTTTCCTGAGGATCACAATGAAGACCCACTACTGATGCCACCCAGTGTGTCACTGCAGAGTGGGTGTAGGTGTATTTGCAGGGCTCTTTTGTGCAGACGACTGAGAGACGTCGGCGATGTCCCCGGTGGCACCCTGGAAGGATGCGGAGGAGAAGTTGTTGAGGGCAGTGGTGACTTTGACAGTGACAGGTAAGAAGATGGTGCTCGGTATGAAGGATGCTGCAGATGTCCACAACTACATGTCGAGTGACTCTGAGCCTCCGTGTGCACTGCTGCTCAGAGAGGTCCAGGAGGCTGAGCCTCAGTCTGTGGATCCTGTGGCGAGGGTAGTGCCCTCTGCGACGCATCTCTCTCTGCGGTTGGCCTCCCTCCTGCTGTGCAGGTGGATGCGTCACAGCACTGTGTTGTGGAGCTCCACTTGTCAGAGGTGGACGGCGTGGCCAGCGAGGCTGGTGATGCTGTTCGCCCTCCGAGGAGGTCATGACTCCAGCTATGGCGGCCCCCATCCGGAAGATGTACATCTGAGGGGATCCGCAAGGTAGGTACATGTGTCTGGACACCGGGGTAAGTGTGCAAGTTTATGAATTTGATTGTTAGGAGGAGGGTGGTGGAGGCCAAACTTTGTCCAAAGTGACAGAGTGGCCTCCTGCAATGAGTGAGGGTCTCCCCCCCACCTGTCAAATGGACCTTTGCAGCTGCCACAGGCTGGTGGCTGCAACACGTCCATTTCAACTGGGAGTGTTTCCCCCAGTACAGGAAACAGTCCCAGTTGTTTGTAAAATCCCACCCCTCCTGAAATATCTCCTTAATCAGGTCTGTTAACGACCTGAAATACCAGAATAAATACTTTTAAGTGGCAGCCCACCGGCTTTAATTGCCTGCGGGAGTCCCACATGCGGGGGCTGCGCGCACACGTCAGCGCGTCTGTGGGGAACCCGGAAGTGGGCGGGTTGGAGCCGGGCTCCTGACCTGCTCTGGGATTCCCCGATTTTCGGAACCCCCCCGCCAGGAACGCACCCGATAGCGGGTGCTAATATCGAGCCCATTGTGTCTAAATGCGCAGAGCATTCGCAATAAGGTAGATGAATTAACAGCGCAGATAGATATTAACGGTTATGATATCGTTGAGATTACGGAGACATGGCTGCAGGGCGACCAAGGATGGGAACTGAACATCCAGGGGTATTCAATATTTAGGAAGGACAGGCAAAAAGGGAAAGGAGGTGGGGTAGCGTTGTTAGTAAAGGAGGAAATCAATGCAGTAGTGAGGAAGGATATTGGCTTGGAAAATCACGATGTGGAATCTGTATGGGTGGAGCTAAGAAACACCATGGGGCAGAAAACATTGGTGGGGGTTGTCTATGGGCCCCCAAACAGTAGTGGAGATGTAGGGTGGGGCATTAAACAGGAAATTAGAGACGCATTCAAGAAGGGTACAACTATAATCATGGGTGACTTCAATTTACATATAGATTGGTTAAACCAAATTAGCAATAATACTGTGGGGAAGGAATTCCTGGAGTGTGTACGTGATGGTTTTCTAGACCAAAACGTTGAGGAACCAACTAGAGAACAGGCGATCCTAGACTGGGTGTTGTGCAATGAGAAAGGATTAATTAACAATCTTGTGCGGGGTCCCTTAGGGAAGAGCGACCATAACATGTTAGAAATCCTCATTAAGATGGAGAGCGAAGTAGTTGAATCCGAAACTAGGGTCCTGAACCTAAATAAAGGAAATTATGAAAGTATGAGGTGCGAGTTGGCTGTGATAGATTGGGGAACTTTATTAAAAGGGATGATGGTGGATAGGCAATGGCTAATATTTAAAGAACGTGTGCAGGAATTACAACAATTATTCATCCCTGTCTGGCGCAAAAATAAAACAGGAATGGTGGCTCAACCATGGTTTACAAAAGAAATTAGGGATAGTATTAGATCCAAAGAGGAGGCATATAAAATTGCCAGAAAAAGCGGCAAGCCTGAGGATTGGGAGCAGTTCAGAATTCAGCAATGGAGGACAAAGAGATTGATTAAGAGGGGAAAAATAGAGTATGAGAGTAAACTAGCAGGGAACATAAAAACTGACTGTAAAAGCTTCTATAAATATGTCAAAAGAAAAAGATTAGTGAAGACAAATGTAGGTCCCTTACAGTCAAAAATGGGGGAAATTATAATGGGGAACAAAGGAATGGCAGAACAATTAAACACATACATTGGTTCTGTCTTCACAAAAGAGGACACAAATAACCTCCCAGAAATGTTAGGGAACCAAGGGTCGAGTGAGAGGGAGGAACTGAAGGAAACCAGTATTAGTAAAAAAAAATAGTGCTAGGGAAATTAATGGGGCTAAAGGCTGACAAATCCCCAGGGCCTGATAATTTACACCCCAGTGTACTGAAGGAAGTGGCCCTGGAAATAGTGGATGCATTGGTGATCATCCTCCAAAATTCTATAGGCTCTGGAACAGTTCCTACAGGTTGGAGGGTGGCAAATGTAACCCCACTATTTCAAAAAGGATGGAGAGAAAAAACAGGGAATTACAGACCAGTTGGCCTAATATCAGTAGTGGGGGAAAATGCTAGAGCCTTGGAAGGCATTAACGGGATTGGACAAAGTCAGCATGGGTTTATGAAAGGGAAATCATGCTTAACAAATCTACTGGAGTTTTTTGAGGACGTAACTGGTAGAATAGATAGGGGAGAACCAGTGGATGTGGTGTATTTGGATTTTCAGGAGGCTTTTGATAAGGTCCCACACTGGAGGCTAGTGTGCAAAATTAAAGCACATGGGATTGGGGAGAATATATTGGCATGGATTGAGAATTGGTTGACAGACAGGAAACAGAGAGATGGAATAAACGGGTCTTTTTCCGGGTGGCAGGCAGTGACTAGTGGGGTACTGCAGGCATCAGTGCTTGGGCCCCAGCTATTCACAGTATATATCAATGATTTGGATGAGGGAACTAAATGTAACATTTCCAAGTTTGCAGACAACACAAAGCTAGGGTGGAATGTGAGCTGTGAGGAGGATGCAAAGAGGCTCCAATGTGATTTAGACAAGTTGGGTGAGTGGAGAAGAACATGGCTGTTGCAGTATAATGTGGATAAATGTGAGGTTATCCACTTTGGTTGTAAAAACAGAAAGGCAGATTATTATCTGAATGGTGATAGACTGGGAAAAGGAGAGGTGCAACGAGACCTGGGTGTCCTTGTACACCAGTCGCTGAAAGCAAGCATTCAGGTGCAGGTAGGAAGGCAGTTAGGAAGGCGAATGGTATGTTGGCCTTCATTGCAAGAGGATTTGAGTACAGGAGCAGGGATGTCTTACTGCAGTTATACAGGGCCTTGGTAAGATCACATCTGGAGTATTGTGTGCAGTTTTGGTCTACTTATCTGAGGAAGGATGTCCTTGCCACGGAGGGAGTGCAATGAAGGTTTACCAGACTGATTCCTGGGATGGCAGGACTGACATATGAGGAGAGATTGGGTCGACTAGGCCTATATTCACGAGTTTAGAAGAATGAGAGGTAATCTCATCGAAACATATAAAATTCTAACAGGACTAGACAGCTAGATGCAGGGAGGATGTTCCCGATGGCTGGGGAGTCCAGAACCAGGGATCACAGTCTCAGGATACGGGGTATGCCATTTAGAACCGAGATGAGGAGAAATTTCTTCACTCAGAGGGTGGTGAACCTGTGGAATTCTCTACCACAGAAGGCAGTGGAGGCCAAGTCATTAGATGTATTCAAGAAGGAGATAGATATATTTCTTAATGTTAGGGGGAAATCAAGGGATATGGGGAAAAAGCAGGAACAGGGTACTGAGTTAGACGATCAGCCATGTTCAGTTTGAATGGCGGAACAGGCCCGAATGGCCGACTCTTGCTCCTATTTTCTATGCTTCTATGTTTCGAGGGCTTAAATATATTTTTATGAAAAACAGTTGCTTTCATGATCATTTTCTGATAAGTTACCTTGATTTATTGAATTCACTTTCACAGCTTGTCATCTTGAAATTTGAACGCATCACCTCCACAGTGCTAGTTCAGAACCATAACAACAACCTGCATTTATATAGCACCTTTAACGTAGTAAAACATCCCAAGGTGCTTCGCAGGAACGTTATCAAACAAAATTTGACAATGAGCCACATAACGAGATATTAGGACAGGTGACCAAGAGCTTGGTCAAAGGGGTAGATTTTAAGGAATGGGTTAAAGGAGGAGAGGGAGGCAGAGGGGTTTAGGGAGGGAATTCCAGAGCTTATTGCCTCGGCAGCTGAAGGCACAGCTGCCGGTGATGGGGAGATTAAAATCGGGGATGCGTAAGAGGCCAGAATTGGAGGAGCGCAGAGATCTTGGAGGAGGTTACAGAGGTAGAGAGGGGTCAGGACATTGAGGGATTTGAAAACAAGGATCAGAATTTTAAAATCGAGGGGTTGCCGGACCGGGAGCCAATGTAGGTCAGCAAGCACAGGGATGATGGGTGAATGGGACAATATGTGAGTTTGGATACGGGCAGCAGAGTTTTGGATGAGCTCAAGTTTACAGCGGGTGCAATGTGGGAGGCTGGCCAGGAGTGGGTTGGAATAGTCGAGTTTAGAGGTAACAAAGGCATGGTTGAGGGTTTGAGCAACAGATGAAAGGAGGCGGGGTGGAGACAGGTGATGTTACAGAGGTGGAAGTAGGTTGTCTTGGAGATGGAATAGATATGGGGTCGGAAGTTCAAATAGGACACCAAGGTTGCGAACGGCCTGGTTCAGCCTCAGACAGTGGTCAGGGAGAGGGATGGAGTCAGTGGCTAGGGAACGGACTATGACCACTTCACTGTTATACCTACTTAAGGATTGGTGCTAGAAGCATAGAAAGGGATTTTGGAAAGAAATTTGTCATGCAAAGGGTCATTAGGATATGGAATGCTTTACCACGTGGCTTTTCAGGATGGGGTGGGGTGTCAATCATGTAGTTTACTTGAAGAAACATATTAAAGGCTACAGGGAATGATCTGGGAAATGGGATCGCTTCAGCGAGTCTTTACTCGTGAGCTGAGTAGCTACCCTCTACTGAAATTTCATGATTCTGTGATTGTCTGTTTAGTAAAGATAACCACTGCTATAAGTCCACAGTATCAATACCATCTGAGAAAGGAGCCTCCTTTAAGCTATCTGAATGAGTGAAGAAGACTGTCATGAGAACTGAACCCATCAATTTATAATAGGAACACCATCAAACATCTGTTCTAAACATCTGTGGAAGTTCATTATTGTATCTTGTATGTGGAGGACATGAACAAGGTATGGTTTTGCTCATCAGCAATGTTTAGAGGTATCAGCCTTGGCTTAGTGATAGCACACTCTCCTCTGAGTCAGAAGGTGGTGCTTTTAGTCCCACTCTGGAGTCTTGAACACATAATCTAGGCTGACACTGAAGGTGTGCTGCACTGACAGAAGTGCCTTCTTTCGAATGAGACTTTAAATCAAGGCCGCATCTGCCCTCTTGGGTGGACATAAAGATCTAGTGGTACCTTGCCAAAGGCTTTCCGAAAGCCCATGTCCACTACATCTACTGCTTTCCCTGATCGACCATGTATATTACTTCCTCAAAGAATTCCAAGGGAAGATTTAAGATTATTTTATGCAATGCAATACTTTTTTAAAATAGTTTCTCTCTTTCCCCTCCCTCCCTCCCTCCCATTTCCTCTATTACAATTACTTCCTGTAACACTTCCCTATTATGCTCATTACCCTCACGCCTGTCAATTACATCTTGTCACAATTAAATTTACTTATTAATTTTACTTATCCGAGTCCTCCAGCTTTGGCCTCCAAGGTTGGTAGCAATATTACTCACCAACCTTGGGGGTTCAAAATCCAGCCTACTGGCTGCTCACTCCCTTGCTGCAGTATTTATGTTAAATTAGGTCTGATTTTCTCAGTCACTGACGGGGAAACCTCTTAAGAAATGTTATCGTGATTTTTTTTATTTTCCTTCATAACTTGAGGGTTCATGTCCTCCATAGCAGGCTCGAGGGGCCGAATGGCCTACTCCTGCTCCTATCTCTTATGGTCTTATGGTCTAACACTTTACTCACCATTCTCTCCAATGTTGCTGTAATCCCTAACCATTAACTGTTCCTGTCACTCAACCGGAACTCCCACTTTACCACCAACATCTCTCTAGCCCTGTTCTTTTATTCTCCTCCCCCCCCCTAACGTTTTCCCTCCCCCTACGCAACCTAATCTCTCCAATTTCCCCTTTCTACCCAATGCAGATCCAACTTCACACTTGTGTAATAAATTCCAACAGAACCCCATTTCCTTTGAAAACAAATCACCCACTTATCAACATAAACACAGCCTTCCCCTCAATGGACAAACTCACACTCTTACGAATATAACATTTTATGTATATTTTTGTTATATCTATATACAAAATACTCCATACAAATCACACTGAAAACAAGTATTATGTGAGAATACTTACTCAACATCAACATTGCATATATTTCATAATTTATTTTAACTCCTATTCCCTTTATTCATAAAACTCTACAATCTTCTAGTGCATAATTTTATCTTACTTTCCAATCAAATTTCTCAACTTCAATTACTATATAATCTGTCTATTTTAGATTCATTTCCTTATTTTAATATTCCTTTTATTCCCAATAGCAACATAATATTTTCTCCATTACACCATATAATCTCACTCTGTTTATTAAAGAACACACTGAACATAACCTCTGGTGTCTCTTGTTGCCCCTTCACTACAATGTTGCTTATGACTAACTCTTATCTACTACAATGTCAGTTACACAGTGGTTTAATATATTCTCTTTTGTCACTTTTTTTTTAAGACTGCAGTTTATGAACTAATGCTTTTAATAAACAGGACAGCTATCTTTTATGTATTAGTAACTTAAACCATTAACTGTAAAGTAATAAAGAAGATGGAAGTCCATTCTACAGTATTTGGACTGAGTCAGTTCTTTATTATGAAATTGTGGAGCTTCAAGGTGGATAAATATGAACTGTCACAAATGGAGTTGTCTTACTGAAGCTAAAATTGTGAAAATGACTTGTTCACTCAATTTCAGTGTGGCTATATTGCAAACTTTCAGATGTCACGCTATCCTAAAACACTAATTATTAAAATTGTAATGTTTACATGATGTGGCACTGAGTCACACAGACCAGTAATGTTCCAAGTTCAATTCTTGGTCACTGTTGGGTCAGCCAAACTTTCCTGGGACACTATGAATACATTACAGTTACCTCAGAGTCCATGGGCCAAGGATAAGAAAAATTGTCTGGGATTCCTGCTCCTGATCATTCGTTAGTAGCCCCTGCTTGGAAGTGTGCATGCATGGACGCTGGGTGAGGAGAAGGTTGGGCTTGGCTATGATTGCCCCTGTGCTTGAAAGGGCTTGAATACTCATTTTTCATGTTCGATGGTATGTAAAGAATGATCACTTGGATGAGGTTCTGAAATGGTGTTCCAATTTGAGTCACTCCTGTCAGGAGACCAGGGTAAAGGGGAAATGATTTGAGGGAAAATTGAAAGGGAAAAGTCTAGGGACACCTGTGTCATTCTAATGCGAGTATCCGAATCTATTTGCCATTAGTATCCGGGTTGAAATAAGTTTTGTAATTTTGTGGTTTATCAGTGAAGACATTGGCTAGAAAAAAGTTTATCCATTTTTTTTTCAGATCTCTAGTCCTGTTTGTAATTTACAGTAAAGATTAAAATTGCACTTTGCTGATGCAAGGAACTAACCAAGTATGTATAGGGTATGTAGGCTATTGGGTTAGAATGGCAGTCAGTCACACCAGCCTGGGTTTAGTGCAGATTGATAAAAAGGGAAGTATTCAAGTAGCTATCACTGTGTTCCAGAAATATAGCTGACAGATTTTTCATACTCCACATATTTTGATCTCTGCTTTTAAAATGGTTGTTCTGCCTTAGCCTGAATTATATACAGTGGGAATAACCACTCTTATAATACCTCCCCTTTCATCATCTCAAATCAAACTTATAGATTTCTTTAAAATGGGCTTCAGTTTATCTAACTTCAAATTCCATAAAGAGAAGTGGTGTCCCTGCTCCTCCACCGGCCCTATCTTCTTGGAATCAGGCCAACTCATGGACTTCCTTGCTGGTTGTGATTCTTTTTCCCTTCCTCCCTCCACCACACGCTGTCTGAGCCTACTTCCCTGACAGCACGTGACACAGTGACAGTCATGATCGGGTCATGACCACAAATGTTCCTCTACGCGACCTAGCACAACTTTATATCCCTGTAGAAGTAACTAAGTATGGACTGTTTTAATTTTGTATTATTTTAAAGATTCATGCTCCCTGCAGTCCATTAGACATCTTGGCAGCATTTCTGACTTTGTATGGAATCGTGTTAATTTAGGGACAAAGATGACTCTCCTGTTCATGTTCTTGGGTTAAAAAATTTAATGCTGGAACTGGACGTTGGCATGTATTCTAGCTTGCATGCAAACACCTTGTTCATAGCTGACTTCAGTGCTATCTGCAGCAATAAGTAGTCAGCACCATCCCTCTGGTTTGCCAACTGTACATTGTGCTCCACAGATACAGGTCTGAGATTGGTAACAGCAGTTTAACTGGTTTGAAAGATGATTTACCATGACAGATTTTTATTTATATTCAACTGAGCAAGACAACCATTATCAAGTAGTTTACGCAGGGCAGCAGGTAATTATGCCAACTGTCCATCTCGAAACACGATGGTGTAAGCCCTAGAGCAGTTCAGTTACATCCTGATTGGCTGAAGAATCCAACTCTTGAGCGACATTCGTTGCCACAGATGATGCGGGTGTAAATCACAGGGCCAGATAGTGAAGACCGCACACTGTTAACTCTTCAAGCCTGATGCACGTTCCTGGAATCGTAGAATCATAAAATAGTTACAGCACAGAAGGAGGCCATTTGGCCCGTCGAGTACATGCCAGCTCCCTGCAAGAGCAATCCAGCTAGTCCCACCCCCCTGCCCTATCCCCAAAGCACTTCAGTTTTTTTCCCTTCAAGTACTTATCCAGTTCCCTTTTGAAAGCCACGATTGAATCTGTCTCCACCACCCCCTCAGGTAGTGCATTCCAGATCACAACCACTCGCTGTGCAAAAAAGTTTTTCCTCATGTCGCCTTTGGTTCTTTAGCCAATCACCTTAAATCTGTGTCCTCTGGTTCTTGACCCCTCCACCAATGGTAACAGTTTCTCTCTGTTTACTCTGTCCAGACCCTTCACCCTCTTCTCTTTCCCCTTCCTCAGCCACCTCTCTTCAGACTCTTTGGCTCCCCAACACAGCATTTGAATGAGTGACCCTCTTCTGAGGGTCCTGAAAATTATTGCCTTCCAACACTAACAGGAATGTGGATGGCAAGACAGATAATGCAGCCAAGACAGATAGAAAGTATAAAAAGCTTCAAGGAACAATTCGCTACCATGCTGGAGTGATACTCCACAGCTTCTTTAACCTATTTCTGGGCCTCCATAGTTGAGTATCATGGGAGCATAAATCAAGTCATTACCAGAGTCATCTATGACATTGATTACTAGCCCTAAATGGCTGCAGCGGGAATAATTTGTAATAACATTGTAAATCCAGCAATTTCATGATTGCCATTAAGTTCAATGGGGAGCCTCGTGGCAAGGAGGGACTTTTATCGGCTTTGGTGATGCTAACGGCAGAGTGGCGCAAATCATCCAGCAATATGCGGAGAATCGGAACTCATGGTGTATCTCTTTTACTCTGAGAATTCTTGGATTTTTTTATGAATTAATAATGGTGAGTGCTGTTAATGTGTCATTCTAATGACGTGACTTCCCAGCAATTTCTGGCCCAATTGTCTTTATTGTGTGGCGGCAAAGCGATGGTGTGTTTTTTTTTAAGATGTCATGTGTAAACAATCTAGTAAAAGTTTTCATAGAAAACTTTACTAGAGTGCAGCCAATGATTCTCTTTCTACTTCTTCACCCCCCCACCCCCCCCAAAAAAAGCCGGTTGTGTTCTTTCACTAAATGCAGAGAACTGGCTCATCGCTGGAAATCTTTGCAAACTGTACTCCGAAAAGCCACAGCTTTGGATGCTGCTCTTCCTGGAAATAAATGCAATTTCTTTTTCAGCCTTCATTTTCAATTAATCAGTCCCTCTTTTTTTTTTTCTCTCTCTCTCTCTCACTGCCCCCCCCCCCCCCACCACCTTCACCACACACACATAACTTTGGCTCATTTTAATACAGAATTGTCTGGTTGTCTTTAATGGCTTTCGTACCTGTGAACTTCATGATGTGCAGTTGGGTCATGTGTTGATTCCTAGGCATGACCCTCCCTCACGGCCTCCATTGGGCCTATGGAGAGAGGAAAGTATAAACCATCAGTGTGTAAGAACATATGAAATAGGAGCAGGAGTAGGCCATATGGCCCCTCAAGCCTGCTCCGCCATTCAGTAAGATCATGGCTGATCTTCAGCCTCAAGTATAAACTGAGTATGGCCAATTCAGGTTGCACTCTCAAAATTAAATTATGAACCCCCTAATGTTGAACTGCTTCAAGACTCAAATTGAGTCATCACTTTGCAGTGGTCTGTTTAAAAGAAAACATGATGTGGAGATGCCGGTAAAGGACTGGGGTTGACAATTGTAAACAATTTTACAACACCAAGTTATAGTCCAACGATTTTATTTGAAATTTACAAGCTTTCGGAGGCTTCCTCCTTCCTCAGGTAAATGTCAGGAACTCCTCGAAGCCTACGCATTTATAAATCACAGAACAATACATGGTGATTACAGATAGTCTTTGCAACTGCCCGTTGCCACGGCAATCACCGTGTTCAGACAGAGAGGTGTTACCTACAGAGCCCCTGAATATACAGTCAACAGAAAAAAAACCAAAAAAAAACAGAGAGAGAGGCAGAAACATCCGGAAGGCAGAGAAAGCCAGCAAATGACCCGTTATATTAAAAACAGATAGCTTTTGTTCGCTGGTGGGCTTACGTGTAGCGTGACATGAACCCAAGATCCCGGTTGAGGCCGTCCTCATGGGTGCGGAACTTGGCTATCAATTTCTGCTCAACGATTTTGCGTTGTCGTGTGTCTCGAAGGCCGCCTTGGAGAACGCTTACCCGAAGGTCGGTGGCTGAATGTCCCTGACTGCTGAAGTGTTCCCCGACTGGGAGGGAACCCTCCTGTCTGGCGATTGTTGCGCGGTGTCCATTCATCCGTTGTCGCAGCGTCTGCATGGTCTCGCCAATGTACCATGCTCTGGGGCATCCTTTCCTGCAACGTATGAGGTAGACAACATTGGCTGAGTCACAGGAGTATGAACCATGCACCTGGTGGGTGGTGTCCTCTCGTGTGATGGTGGTATCTGTGTCGATGATCTGGCATGTCTTGCAGAGGTTACCGTGGCAGGGTTGTGTGGTGTCGTGGACGCTGTTCTCCTGAAAGCTGGGTAATTTGCTGCGAACGATGGTCTGTTTGAGGTTGGGTGGCTGTTTGAAGGCGAGTAGTGGAGGTGTGGGGATGGCCATAGCGAGGTGTTCATTGTCATTGATGACATGTTGAAGGCTGCGGAGAACATGGCGTAGTTTCTCCGCTCCGGGGAAGTACTGGACGACGAAACAGAAAACAGTAATGGTTTTTAATAATTGTTCCTTTAAATATGTTAGACTGGTAAATGTCTTGTTTCAATGACTGCTTCAAATAGTTTGGTTAAATGTCCATCTCAAATGAATAAAGCCAATTTTGAACTTAATACCTGCTGCACTGTACTGGTTGTATTGAGTTGTGGACATTGGCTTTAATAGTGACTCAGGTTTATAGTTCTATTAAACAGTCTGTGTCTGTATACGTATGGCAGAACTGGGGGGAGAGGATGTGGATTCGCCAGGAAAATAAGCGCATAACTCACAAACTAAAAGTAAATGGTTAACGTAGGTCAAACTCTGTGTTCGTTTCTTGGTGGACTTTCAAGTTCCATTTTTTCCGCTGGTTTTACATAAGTACTGTAATAACTGATTGTGAAGTATGGAAAATTATGGTAATTGACCTTTGTAAACATATTTGCCATAGTGAAAGAATGCTGTGTGGGTAGTGATAACTGGTTACAATTCTGTGGCATGACCATGTGGCAATCGTTGCTTGTGTATGTTGCTATGGCGATGGGAGTAGGAGTGGTTATCGTGGCTGTTTACATTGAGGGACGGTACCAGTTCAAAGACTACTGCTACTGTCTGCACTTATTTGTATCAGCTGATGTGTCTTGAGTTAATAGCAGCCAGAAAGTAAATGCTAGTGTTTATTAAAAAAGTATATTTAAACTGTGCAGAGGCCACTTGTCTGGGTTGTAAAAAGTAAGGTGCTTTATGTCCTGTGAGTTTGCTACTTCTATTGCAATAAATTGATGGTTTTGTGTCTTGATAGATGCAAAGCTACCTTTCTGTTCTCCTTGTTTTGTGTAAGGGTTGTGGGGTGGAATACAAGACTATTTAGTAGTCTAGTAGCAATCTATAGTGAAGCCTGCCTGGTTGCTAACATTATGAAATAATGGGTCAAATTCCCAATTACTGAGCTAATATCAACATAGACTACTCAAAGTAGTGATGTTGTAAAGAACTCCATTAAGATACTTGTAGGGATGAGAAATTGTGCTTATGTACTCAGTAATTTTTTTTGCTCAATATTCCTTCAGCAAGCCCTGGTCTCAATGCCTAAGGTAGGCAGAAGAAAACCACTGTGCAGTGAAATGTAGGGAAAGCAGCAGAAATCCTTTTCCTTGCAGGCTCAAGGGATTATGACATAGGCTGGGGTTTCATGGATGATGAGGAAGATTGGTCCAAATTTGAAATTACGGGACCGATGATAAAGAGGAAAGCCAGGTCAAATATAAATAATATAAGAAAACTAGAACACGGGAGATGAGAAAGACCAAGAGGGAGTATGAGAGAAAATTAGTAAAAAAAAATTGAGGCTAAAGAAAAGGTCTTCTATTAGCACATTAATAGTGAGCAGAGAACTTAAGTTATGGGTAGGGCCATTAAGAGATAAAGGAGTCGAGCATGAAGTAGAGAGTGAAGGAATGGCAGAGATATTACATAAGGACTTTGCTTCACCAAGACAATGGATGTTGAGATTGTAAAACTGCCAAAAGTAGATAAAGAACAATTAGTACAGTTGTTATTCAAAAAGTTACTCAGGGTAAATAAATCACTGGGACCTAATGGTTTACATCCGAAGATCCCGAGGGAAGTAGCAGCAGATCTAACAATTTTCTAAAATTCGTGGAAAGGGAAACATATCGTAGTACTAAAAGGTGGCAAATCTGATGCCCCGCTATAAAATAGGGAGACGGGGGTAAATTAGGAAATTATTGGTCAGTAAGTATTACCTCAGTTGTTGGTAAACTGAGAGTCTGTAATATGGGATGAAATTACTAAACACTTGGAAAAATAGGAGTCGATCTGTGCCTCTCAGCATAAATTTCCAAATCGCAGGCCATGTTTGACAAACCTTTTAAAATTCTTTGGAAAAAGTAAGAAGGGGTCAATAAAGGAAATGCAGTGGCTTACATGGTTCTTCATAAGTACCACATAAGAGACTCATGACAAAGATTGAATTAAGGGGAAAGTGACCAGGTAGATAGAAAGGTGGTTGGTGGATAAAGAAAAGGGTAGGATTGAAAAGAAGTTCCTCAGACTGGAAAGATGAGTGGAATTCCAAAGGGGTCAGTGTTGGGGCTACTCTTATATTTACTATATATAAATAAATGATCCAGACTTAGGAATTTGTGGGAACAATATTGAAATTTTCTGATGACACCAAATTGGGAAATATGACAAATGGCTAGGAATGTGAAAGACTGCAGGAGGACATAACTACCAATCCAGCAAGGTTACCTAGGTACAAGTCAATATAGAAAAATATGAAGTAATACATTTCAGAAGTAAGAATAGGGAGAGAAAATACATCTTAACTGGTAAGATTTTAGATGGAGCAAAGAACAGAGGAACTTTATGCAGATACAATAGGCCATTAAAGGTGGCAACACAAGCATTAAAGCCATAAAAATGATACAAGAATCCTTGGATTTGTATCTAGAGACACAGAATACAAAACAAGGAGGTATTGTTGAACTTGGAAAAGACCTTTTAAAGGTTAAGTA
Source organism: Heptranchias perlo (assembly GCF_035084215.1). Classification (NCBI taxonomy): domain Eukaryota; kingdom Metazoa; phylum Chordata; class Chondrichthyes; order Hexanchiformes; family Hexanchidae; genus Heptranchias; species Heptranchias perlo. Next base: position 14,314,575 of record NC_090332.1, on the reverse strand, counting down.
TGTTTTGTAGTTTTGGACACTCCACTATAGAATGCATATAAAACAATGGAAAAGATGCATTCACTAGAATATAATTAATGAAAGGCTTATTTATATAGAGAGACTTGAGAAATTAGAGCTTTTTCACTAAAGCTGAGATGGTTAAGGAGTGACCTGATAGAGGTCTTATGAAGAGTTGTGAGAAGGTAAACTGTAATAGATTGTTTCCACTGGTCATTGAGATGGTACCAAGTGGGCACAAATTTAACGTAATTACAAAAAGAATTACAAGGGAAGTTTTTTAAAAAAAACTTCACAGAGGGTGGTTAGAACACAATGTTCTTTTCCACATATTGTTCATAAATCCTTTTAAAAGGGAATTGGATATTTCCTTGAAAAAGAGGAATATTAAAAGACATGGAGAACAGGCAGGAGAGTGGGATTAGACTGGGTGGCTTATGTACTAAAAAAACCATCCAAATGGTCGTCTTAGAGTCATAGAGTTATACGGCACGGATAGAGGCCCGCCGGCCATCAAGCCCTGTCTAATCTAATCCCATATTCCAGCATTTGGTCCGTAGCCTTGTATGCTATGGCATTTCAAGTGCTCATCCAAATGCTGCTTGAATGTTGTGAGGGTTCCTGCCTCCACAACCCTCTCAGGCAGTGAGTTCCAGACTCCAACCACCCTCTGGGTGAAAAAGTTCTTTCTCAAATCCCCTCTAAACCTCCCGCCTTTTACCTTGAATCTATGTCCCCTTGTTATAGAACCCTCAACGAAGGGAAAAAGCTCCTTAGTATCCATCCTATCTGTGCCCCTCATAATTTTGTACACCTCAATCATGTCCCCCCTCAGCCTCCTCTGCTCCAAGGAAAACAAACCCAATCTTCCCAGTCTCTCTTCATAGCTGAAGCGCTCCAGCCCTGGTAACATCCTGGTGAATCTCCTCAGCACCCTCTCCAAAGCGATCACATCCTTCCTGTAGTGTGGCGACCAGAACTGCACACAGTACTCCAGCTGTGGCCTAACCAGTGTTTTATACAGCTCCATCATAACCTCCTTGCTCTTATATTCTATGCCTCGGCTAATAAAGGCAATATCCCATATGCCTTCTTTACCACCTTATCTACCTGTTCCGCCGCCTTCAGGGATCTGTGAACTTGCACACCAAGATCCCTCTGACCCTCTGTCTTGCCTAGGGTCCTCCCATTCATTGTGTATTCCCTTGCCTTGTTAGTCCCTCCAAAGTGCATCACCTCGCACTTTTCCGGGTTAAATTCCATTTGCCACTGTTCCGCCCATCTGACCAACCCATCTATATCGTCCTGCAGACTGAGGCTATCCTCCTCGCTATTTACCACCCTACCAATTTTTGTATCATCAGCGAACTTACTGATCATACCTTTTACATTCATATCCAAGTCATTAATGTAGACCACAAACAGCAAGGGACCCAGCACCGATTCCTGTGGTACCCCACTGGCCACAGGCTTCCAGTCACAAAAACAACCTTCGACCATCACTCTCTGCCTTCTGCCACTAAGCCAGTTTTGTATCCAAAGTGCCAAGGCACCCTGGATTCCATGGGCTCGTACCTTCTTGACCAGTCTCCTGTGTGGGACTTTATCGAAGGCCTTACTGAAATCCATGTATACCACATCCACTGCGTTACCCTCATCCACACGCCTAGTCACCCCCTCAAAAAATTCAATCAAATTAGTCAGACATGATCTTCCCTTGACAAAGCCATGTTGACTATCCCTGATTAATCCTTGCTTCTCCAAGTGGAGACTAATTTTGTCCTTCAGAATTTTTTCCAATAATTTTCCTACCACTGATGTTAGGCTCACTGGCCTGTAGTTCCCCGGTTTTTCCCTACTCCCCTTCTTGAATAATGGTACTACATTAGCGGTTCTCCAGTCCTCTGGCACATCCCCTGTGGCCAGAGAGGTTCTGAATATATGTGTTAGAGCCTCCGCAATCTCCTCCTTTGCCTCACACAGTAGCCTGGGATACATTTCGTCCGGGCCTGGGGATTTATCCATTTTTAGGCCTGTTAAAACCGCCAATACCTCCTCCCGCTCGATGTTAATATGTTCGAGTATATCACAGTCCCCCTGCCGTATTTCTATGTCTACATCGTCCTTCTCCATAGTGAAAACAGATGCAAAAAATTCATTTAGAACCCCTCCTACATCTGCCGGCTCCACACACAGATTGCCATTTTTGTCCCTAATGGGCCCTATTTTTTCCCTAGTCATCCTCTTACCCTTAATATACTTATAAAACATCTTAGGATTTTCCTTTATTTTGCTCGCCAGTGTTATTTCATGGCCCCTCCTTGATCTCCTAATTTCTTTTTTAAGTATCCCCCTGCACTTTTTGTACTCCTCTAGGGCTTCCTCCGTCTTTAGCCTTTTGTATCTGCCAAAAGCCCTCCTTTTTTTCCTAATCCATTCTCGTATATCCCCTGACATCCAAGGTTCCCTGGAGTTCTTGGAACCACCCTTGACCTTTACGGGAACATGTTGCCATTGTATGGTCTCAATCTCCCTTCTGAAAAACTCCCATTGCTCCGATGCGGATTTTCCTACAAGCAGCCGATCCCAGTCCATTTTGGCCAGATCCTGCCTTATCCTATTAAAATCGGCCTTCCCCCAATTTAGAACCTTTATTTCCGGCCCCTCCCTATCCTTTTCCATGACCACCTTATGTGTGCTGAGTACTCAGTCTGTGAGTATGATATGCCTGAGGAGCTTTACCCCAGTGTGAATTGCTTTAAGGAGAGGAGGTATTAACCAATTTCAGCTGAAACACAGCACTCCCTCAGTACAGCACTGAAGTGTGAACCTATCAATCTGTTCGGTTCCATACCTTTCTTAGTACTGCACTGGAGTATGAACCTATATAACCATTCAGTTTTATACCCTTCAAATTAAGAATATTGCATCTTGTGCCCAATTTGAACCAGTGCTTGGCACATCATTCTTCCTTGAACGTTTTTTCTCAATGCTAAGTTTGTAACCTGAAACCAGGCTGGTTACTTTGGTAATTTGAAGTGTTAATTAGCTATTCAGAGGGGGAGATCATTGTGTACAATCTCGAGCATTTCATGTCATTGTGAGAATATGGCCACCTCGTGTCACCTAAGGATTTAGGTGCCATTCCATCCTTTGCTATGGCAAAGGCTGAGGGGCCTCATGCTCACACATCAAAGGTTAGGAAATTTGATTGACAGCTCAGTGAGCTGATCTCCATCTCTCGGATTTGGGGCAGTGGAGCGAAAAGTACTCTTTTTCTTTTCCTTTCTCTCTATATTTTCTCTTTCTTTTGACTTTTCTCTTTTCTCTCTTCCTCTTTTTTTCTTTTCCCTTTTTTTTCCGTTCCCCTTTTTTTCTTTCCCCTTTTTTTTCTTTCTCCTTTGCAGAAGATCATAATGTACTAATCATAGGAAATTTCAACATCCGATGGGTTCAATGGACGGATTGGGGGCAACTTGGAGAGGAGTGAGAATATAAATGAATTCACTGAGACAGTTGTTTCCTTACACAAGTGAGGTTGGCTTACTAAAGCAGAAGCTGTGTTGGATTTGTTATTTAGCAATCCACCAGAGTGGGTTAGTAACCTGGAGGTTGGTGAGCACCTGGGATTTTGTGATCACTGTAATGCTAGATTTGATATTGTCAAGGCTAAAGCAAAAAAATAACAATGTGTTGGTAGTACAGGCCTTTGGAAAAGCAGATTTTTAAGTTATGAGAAGAGTCTGTGACAATATTGGAAGCCATATTTAAGAATGGAACCAGAAGTGATGTGGAATATATTTAAGGCTATTACAGAGGATGAGGAAAGAAAGTCTGAATTAAAAACAAAGTGCTGGAGATACACAACAAGTTAGTCAGCATCCGTAAAGAGAAAAGATAGATAATGGCGTTTTGTGTGTGCACCCTTCAAAAGAACACTATTCAGTTTAAAAATAAGAAACGTATACAGATCGAGACCACAATGATTCAAAAGGGAGGTTAGAAGGATTTTTTTCTTTTTTTAAAAAAAAGCAAGCAAGAATACAAAGACAAAAAATAGGGAGGGCTGGGAGACCTATGAAAAGCAGCAGAGGATAGCTAAAGAAAAAAATTAGAAAAATTAATAGTGTTGTGGAGAAACAATCACAGGTCAGCAAGCAAGGCCTAGAATTTTTTTTTGAGGGTCCTATTTTAAAGAAGTGAGAGACATTGTGCCTTTTCTAAATCTCTGACCCTCTTGAAGTTTAATGTGAAATAATTTTCTGGATCTACTTTCTCCATAATTTTTTTTTTTAAAAAGACTTGCATTTATATAATGCCTTTAACGACCTCAGAACGTCCCAAATGATTTACAGCCAATGAAGTACTTTTGAAGTGTAGTCACTGTTGTAATGTAGGAAACTACCTTGTATATCTTTATAAAATCACTTCTCAGATTGCTTCCTTTCAAAACTGAAAAGCCAAATTTCTGCAATCTTTCTTTCCTTATATCTCGGTCCTCTGACGCTGCGGCTCAATCTCCTGGCTTTTCTTTGAATTGCTTCCGGTGTTTGAATGTTTCCCTTGTATCTTGGAATACGCGGTGTGTTCTGACAATATACAGTTTGAGTATGACTTCCTCCAAACTGTACTCCAGTATCAGTTTGGCCCAGTTGGTAGCACACTCTAAGTCAGAAGGTTGTGGGTTCAAATCCCACTATGAAATTAATAATATAATCTAGGCTGACACTACAGTGCACTACTAAGAGACTGCTGCATTGTCAAAGGTGCTGCCTTTCAAGTGAGATATGAAACTGCCTGCGCAGGTGGACCTAAAACCTGCCTTGGCACTGGTCAAAGAAGGCTTGGCTCTCCTGATGTCCTGACTGACATTCATCCCTCAAACCAACACTACAAAAAACAGATTACCTGGTCAGTCATTCATTTGCTGTTTGTGGGACCTTGCTGTGAGGAAATTGGCTGCCATGTTTGCCTACATAATAGTGACTGCACTTCAAAAGTAAACCTTTGGTTGTAAGATGTTTCCTGAGGACATGAAAGACACAATATGTATAAAGGTTCTTTTCTTACTATTTGGCTATATAGTTCACTATTCTATGGCTTTGTTTGCTGCTCTGAAATGACTGCAAGTTAAGCTTTGAGTCTACTAAGACTCCTAATCTCTTTCAATTTTACCTGCAGCAATTTCAACACTACTCATAAAGCACTTTTTTCACTCATTTTTTCTTCCTACGTTTAATACTTTACACTTGTCCATGTTAAATTTCACCTGTCCTTCAGTGGATTAGGAAACTTGATTGAATACAAGTAACTTGCAAAATTGGTATATAAACAATTCATTAATCTGTGTGCTTCAGCCCAGTGAATTTGAAATACCCCAACATTTGACTCTGTTGGACTGATATTGAACACTATTAATAATTAAAAGCACACCAAGTAGCTTGGAAAAGATTTATTAGTTTTAAAGAAGAAAGTGTAGGGTTCTCGGTCACTATTGAAAGTAAATTTACTGCCAACCACAAAAAGTCCAATTTAGTTACAAAAAGGAAGTTCCCAAACAGTACTGCATCATTATCTTCCTGGAATTTGCTTATTTTTAGAGTTTTGATGATTTTTGCATACTATTACTTTTTTACTGGCTTTCCCTTTATTATTAAATAAGCATTATTCATCTCTGCCCATACACGCAGACAATATAGTCACCCTTATTGTCAGACTCTCTAATCTGATGCAGTTTCTTACGAGGTCCCTGGAACTGTTTTCAAGACATCTTCATGTTACATTCTATGCAGCCTAATAAGACATTTGCAATAACGCACACCTCATTACAACACACAAAATGCTTGGCTCCCAAGCTCGTGTTGGAACAAGGATGAATTATATTGTTGCTTACTGTACCCATAATGTAAATTCCTTCACTGCTTATGTTGTACAGCATTAATTTTTAAGGATCAAATTTTCTCTCAACCCACTGATTTGTAATATAGCTAAACTGAATCCTTACCTGCAAGCCATCTGCCTTTGAGTACTAAGACTGATGAAAAGTGACATGGTAGCATCTGGATTGAGCAGTCACCCATAAGAAGCCATAATCTTTTTTTAAAAAAAAACAAATTTTAAATTGTGGTGGGGTTTAAGGTTAAAATAATAGAATTTGAAAAGGACACATATCAATCCTTTGTGTGAACTTTTGGGCTTTTCAAGGGTGAGGGATGTTAGTATCATCCAGTATTACCCAGTGTCAAGTGTTATACACAAGTATGAGTTATTTAATTTCTTACATCAACCATTGTTATGGCCTCTCTGAGTGAGAGAGCCAACTTACGCTGAATTTCAAGTGGTTTTGCACCACATTAAAGAAGAACCGGGTTGAGACTGTTCAAAATCATTTCACAGAAAAACTATGCCTCCAGCAAAGAGATGGCACTTTCATCCAATGGATCGGGGTTGGATTCAATCCCAGGTCGCTGAGGTTTAAAAAATAGTGAGCTATCCGACTGCGCCAACTAGCCCTAACTTGCTGTACAGCATGTGGCACCAAAGTGGTTCTTCCTCACATACTAGATCCATTCCAAATGCAGAGAGGGTGTCCTAAGATAACCTAAAGTTTTGCTTTGAGACTTTTTATTTTATGACCAACACCCTAAAGGGTTCTGAATCTCTATCCACATCTTGGTGAAATCCAAGAAACATGCTCCTGATTAACATCCTCAAGCGTCAAGACATAGTTTCTCCTGACTCGAGTTACTGATTCCCCATGGAAATAATTATTCAGGGTCTGGAAGATAGACAGATGGCTGATTTAGCCATAGGGATGAAGAAATTTCAATAATGTGAAAGGATAAGTTTACAACTTCGAGCCCGACTGGATAAGTATGACATTTAAGAGCTACTATGGCAATACTCATCAGCTACTATTAATGTTCATGTGTCTTAACCAAAGTATCTTTTTGGGGTGTAATTTAATTAGTTGCTATTTTTGCTTGTCTCGGTGTATGTTGTAATGACTATTTGCATAGGTTTTTGTGGTGCCTTGTAAGTCTTTGTTATCCATCAATATATTGGAACATATCAGTAATTATTTTAAGCGTCCTTCAGTCCTTTTCCTTCTGAGTGCCTAAAGTAAAATGGTGTAAATAAATTAAATCATAGAATGCATAACATTTCTTAGCATAAATGTGTTCAGTTACCAGCATTTACAGTGACTACAAGTTGTGCAATGGCAATGATGCAATTTCCTTGCACTGAAACTAGAGGGTTTTTTGTGTATGCAGCATTATATTTCTTCCTACAATTATGCACATTAATTCAGAATGAAGATCGTACTGCATGTCTACAACTGAGTACTATTCTGTGCTGCAAAGAGGTAATCTAGCTCAAAAGTTGAAGTATTGCTTTAAAATGAAGAAAAAAAAGGAAGGGGGAAAGTAGGTGAATTAAAGGAAATTAGGAACAAAAAAATTAGCATGATGGACGAGAGAAAATCCGTGTATTTTGTACTTTTACAAACAACAAATTGAAGTCTGAGGAAAAGAAAGAAAAAAAATTGAGTGAAAAAGGAAAAAGGGAGGGGGGAAAGCAAGGTGTTTTCGGTAAGTTTTCTTCTATTTTTCTCTTTCTAGTCTTTCCCAGGCACATACCTGCTGCGGTTAAGAGGGTAAGTGAGAGACTTGCTCCCAGTCCACAGCTAATGCCATTCTTAAGGGTTTGTTCAGGGGCCTATTTAAGTGGCCACCTTGCCCACAAATCATCTTCCAGATAGGAGTTACCTGTAGTTCACTCTGTTCATTCCCAGAGCAGCTTGACAGCTCATTATTGTGAGGGAATGATTCTATTCTTTGATTCCATGGAGAGAAGCTATGGTGCTCCAATGCTTGGCATTGCTGGTAAGTCTATCTCTAACTTTGTTTTGTTGTAGATATATATGTATAGCTTTGTGTACGGGTGCTAAAGTTGACATCTGGAGAAGGGGAGTGACTTTCTGTTGGTTCCATTGTTGTGATTGTAAAGACCTGTTTGTCTCGCCATCCCAATCAAGAAAGGCAATGTCAAGTTAAGACTCTGGGAAAATGGGACAGAGACTTGGATATCATACAATCTCTAGCATATATTCATAATTCATTGAGGTGTCATCACATTCAAATTATCAAAACTATTTTTCCTTTTAATAAAATCAAAAAATGCATGTTCAAAGCATAAACTTTCTAAATCTACAAACCACAACAATAACAGTATTTAGCACTTGTAGTGCCTCCAGATAAATTGGAACCAACCCACAAAGAAATATCATGCTGCATTAAACCCATCTTATTTATCATTTAACCTAATTCTTCATCAGATCTATTTGAATTGATGGTGTAAACAAAATATAGCATGAATACCCGTGAGATTTATATCCTACACATGGTACTAACCATATTTTCCTTGAGAGCTATCAGTTTAATGGATATAAAATCATACCACATAGATCTTCCTTAGGGCATTGCATTTTCAGCTTCTAATTTTTTTTTTCTGTTACTCTTTGTTGATGTTTCATTATCTTCCAATTAAAAATCTGATTTCTTAACTATTTTACCTGAATTTGAACTGTAACTGCTGAACCCGAGTGATCTGTTTCCGCCCTGTATTCCGATTACGTTAATGAATACCACAGTAATTCTTTTACATTTTACACGTTCGTACATTGAATGCATGCACACAATTTCTTTCTATCGTTTCTGCAGACTGTTCAATTCTCTTTCCTCCACCCCCTCCTCCCGTTTTTACGCATTTTTGAAATGTCCAAGATGAGTGCCAAAAGGCATCAGGGAAATCCTTCGTGGGGGTGGGGGAGAGATCACCCTGGAGATCGGATCAGATCGCAGGCGGGGGGGCAGACTGAAGATCGCGGGGAGGGGGTCTGGAAGTCATGGGGTGGGAGGCCGATTACGGCAGGTTTGCTCGGGGGTCCCAGGGGAAGGATCCCTGCTCCTCCTGGCCTTCAAGCAGGTCTGGAAAAGCACTTACCTGTTGGATCCGGCAGTTCCTGCCTCCCTTCAGCTGCCGGCTTTCCCAAGTCCTGGGAAACCTGGCCTGCAGCCTTTTGTCTAAATAGCTGCTAAAATCTGAGGTGCGCAGCCTCATTAACATACTGACCTGCCTCTCGAGAGCAGGTTACTCGCCCACCCCCAACCCGTCACGGTTAAACCGGATGTAGGCGTGTTCGCAGCGGGTTAGGGTCAGGTTTCACATTTTCAAGAGTTCTCCCCTCACCCACCCCCCCCCCCGCCCCCGGCCACTGTCCTGGGTGGGGGGGGGGTTAAAATTCCCTCCAAAGAGAGGGAAAGAAAGATTGGATTGAGAGAGAGAGAGGAAAAGGAGATAGAAAGGGGAAAAAAAAAATTTAAATTTAAAATTTTGAAAAAACCTCTTGGAACAATTTACTGCCTGCAAGAGTGAGACTCCACAGTTTCAGTTGTACCCCTTCTGGGCCTCCAAAGTTGAGTGGCATGTCAGGACCATAAATCACCGTATTAACAGGTTCCTTATGCTGTGAAATAGCAGCCCAAACTTTCTGCGGTGAGTTTCATTAGTATTTACGGTGCAAATCCAGCAATTTCTTGAAACTCACGGGGAGGTTGACGGCGAGATCCTGTTATTGTGAGGCTAACAGTGGAGAGGCGCAAATCGTTCAGCAACTCACAACGTATCTCTACCTCGCCACAAGTTGCTGGGTTTTTTACGGACCAATAATGGTGTGCGTCGTGAACTCGCCATTATTTTCCCAGCAAATTCTGGGCCAATGTTACTTGACGTTTTTGAAATAATGGAGCACTAACTGATGTAATGTGATAGCTCCCTGAGTGAATCCTCCTTAGTGCAACAGCATTTGCTAATTCCATAAATTCACTACACTGGGAGACCAAGATAAGATTGCCGCATTTGGGACAAAAATATCAGTTGCGCTTTAAACATGGGCCAGAAAGAGGTTTGAGTTTGTGAGGCGGCAACTGTCTGCCAGATAATCCCGTCCAATTCATCGAGGCCAAAAACATCCATCGGTCCCAACTGCCCCTCCCTGTATTGAGGCCAAAAGCAGCTGCAAGCATTCCTGCATCTGAGGGTAAAATATGCTGCAGAATCCCCTCCTCCCATGCTCCTCCCTCTCCCTGTCTTGCCATGTCCTTCCCAATCCGACCTCTCCCTCCCATCCCTCCACTCCTCTCCCCTCCTCTATCTCACCTGCTCCTCTCCCCGCATCCCTTCTTTTCTCCCTCTGCCTTCCCCCTCCCATCGCCCACCCCTTCCTCCGTCGGCCTCTTCCCCCCCCCCCCCCCCCACCCCCCAGCCCTGGATTATATAGTCCAGATTGTGCTCTATTAAAATCTAAATTGTGTACCTATGTTATAGCTACAGACTAAAAGTGAAAGTACAAATGAGTTTAAATTTTATAAACCAAATAATTGCACAGATATGATAGCTCTGTGCATTTTAAGTTAAACTAAGTCAGGCCTTTTGGGGGAAAAAACATTCCTCTATACTATCACATGAACCAATCGGTCACGGATATGACCATCATAGTTTCATTTTCTTATCTGTTAGATGAATGTACAGTTCAGAATTGACTCGCCTCTTTAAGAAGCAATTTCTTTGATTTTTTTTATTTTGCCCACATGAAGATAAATGCTCCTCTGAAGATCAGAAAAAGTTAGCACCATAATGCTTCTGGTTGCCAACCACAGTAAAAATTTTACCTTGTTAAAAAACCTGGTGCAGTATTAAGTGTTAATTTGTGCAGTCATCTGATGGGAGCTGAGACCGCTACTGCTTTTTAGTTTTGGGTTTCACTGAACCAACGAAAAGAGTCCTCTGACTTTGTCTCACAAGTGAGAAAAAGAAGTGATGATTTATTTTTTAGGAATCAAACTGTTAAAGGAGATGATTATCATTAGAATAAATACATTTTCTATCACTATCAGGCCTCCACAATGCAAGGAGATCTGTGTCTCAACCATTTATTTTGGTTTTTCCAAAACTTGGTTTTTCCAAAACTTAGTTTCAGACTTGGTCTTTCCCTAAGCAGTTAAGTATCTAAACTGACCTTTTTCATATTTGGACTTTCCCAAGGGGCTAATATCTAGACTGACCTTCATGCTGGGGCTTTCCATGGGGACATGTTTTGCTAGTCTTGGGCCTGGTGGCTTGAAAGGCAAAAGGAAAACTCCTCTAAGTGGATCGATCTCTTTTGAGCCATTTGATCTTGTCTTCTGGCAGATTGGACAAGGAGTGAAGTGGGCATATTTTTTTTATTCGTTCATGGGATGTGGGCATTGTTGGCGAGGCCAGCATTTATTACCCATCCCTAATTGCCCTTGAGAAGGTGGTGATGACCCGCCTTCTTGAACCGTTGCTGTCAGTGTGTTGAAGGTTCTCCCACAGTGCTCTAAGGAAGGGAGTTCCAGGATTTTGACCCAGCGACAATGAAGGAACGGCGATATATTTCCAAGTCGGGATGGTGTGTGACTTGGAGGGGAACGTGCAGGTGATGTTGTTCCCATGTGCCTGCTGCCCTTGTCCTTCTAGGTGGTGGAGGTCGCGGGTTTGGGAGGTGCTGTCGAAGAAGCCATGGCGAGTTGCTGCAGTGCATCCTGTGGATGGTACACACTGCAGCCACGGTGCGCCGGTGGTGAAGGGAGTAAATGTTTAGGGTGGTGGATGGGGTGCCAATCAAGCGGGCTGCTTTGTCCTGGATGGTGTTGAGCTTCTTGAGTGTTGTTGGAGCTGCACTCATCCAGGCAAGTGGAGAGTATTCCATCACACTTCTGACTTGTACCCTGTAGATGTTGGAAAGGCTTTGGGGAGTCAGGAGGTGAGTCACTCGCCGCAGAATACCCAGCCTGTGACCTGCTCTTGTAGCCACGCTATTTATGTGGCTGGTCCAGTTAAGTTTCTGGTCAGTGGTGACCCCCAGGATGTTGATGGTGGGGGATTCGGCAATGGTAATGCCGATTGAATGTCAAGGGGAAGGGGTTGGACTCTCTCTTGTTGGAAATAGTCATTGCCTGGCACTTGTCTGGCGTGAATGTTACTTGCCATTTATCAGCCCAAGCCTGGATGTTGTCCAGGTCTTGCTGCATGTGGGCACGGACGGCTTCGTTATCTGAGGGGTTGCGAATGGAACCGAACACTGCAATCAACAGCGAACGTCCTAATTTCTGACCCTTTGATGGAGGGAAAGTCATTGATGAAGCAGCTGAAGATGGACACTGCCCTGAGGAACTCCTGCAGCAATGTCGTGGGGCTGAGATGATTGGCCTCCAACAACCACTACCATCTTTCTCTGTGCTAGGTACTGGAGACACTGGAGAGTTTTTCCCCCGATTCCCATTGACTTCAATTTTACTAGGGCTCCTTGGTGCCACACTCTGTCAAATACTGCCTTGATGTCAAGAGCAGTCACTCTCACCTCACTTCTCGAATTCAGTTCTTTTGTCCATGTTTGGACCAAGGCTGTAATGAGGTCTGGAGCCGAGTGGTCCAGGCGGAACCCAAACTGAGCATCGGTGAGCAGGTTATTGGTGTGTAAGTGTTGCTTGATGGCACTGTCGACGACACCTTCCATCACTTTGCTGATGATTGAAAGTAGAATGAAGGGGTGGTAATTTTACCGGATTGGATTTGTCCTCCAATTTTTGTGGACAGGACATACTTGGGCAATTTTCTACATTGTTGGGTAGATGCCAGTGTTGTAGCTCTACTGGAACAGCTTGGCTCGAGGCGCAGCTAGTTCTGGAGCACAAGTCTTCAGCACTACAGCTGGGATGTTGTCAGGGCCTATAGCCTTTGCTGTATCCAGTGCACTCGGCCGTTTCTTGGTATCACGTGGAGTGAATCGAATTGGCTGAAGACTGGCTTCTGTGATGGTGGGGATATCGGGAGGAGGCCGAGATGGATCATCCACTCGCCACTTCTGGCTGAAGATGGTTGCAAATGCTTCAGTCTTGTCTTTTGCTCTCACGTGCTGGGCTCTGCCACCATTGAGGATGGGGATGTTCACGGAGCCTCCTCCTCCTGTTAGTTGTTTAATTGTCCTGCCACATCCAGTCGTGAATGGTAATGGACTGCAGAGCTTTGATCTGATCCATTGGCTGTGGAATCGCTTAGCTCTGTCTATAGCATGTTGCTTCCGCTGTTTAACATGCATGTAGTCCTGTATTGCAGCTTCACCAGATTGGCACCTCATTTTTAGGTACGCCTGGTGCTGTTCCTGGCATGCTCTTCTACACTCCTCATTGAACCAGGGTTGGTCCCCTGGCTTGTTGATAATGGTAGAGTGAGGAATATGCCGGGCCATGAGGTTATAGATTGTGCTGGTATACAATTCTGCTGCTGCTGCTGATGGCCCACAGCACCTCATGGATGCCCAGTTTTGAACTGCTAGTTCTGTTTTGAATCTATCCCATTTAATACGGTGGTAGTGCCACAAAACATGTTGGATGGTGTCCTCAGTGTGAATATGGGACTTCGTCTCCACAAGGACTATGTGGTGGTCACTCCTACCAGATGGATAGATGCATCTGCGACAGGTAGATTGATGAGGACGAGGTCAAATAGGTTTTTCCCTCGTGTTGGTTCGCTTACCACCTGCCGCAGGCTCAGTCTGGCAACTATGTCCTTCGCGACTCGGCCAGCTCGGTCAGTAATGGTGCTACCGAGCCACTCTTGGTGATGGACATTGAAGTCCCCCACCCAGAGTACATTCTGGGTGAAGATAGCTCACAAGCTGTAGAAACTTGTCTATCTGACAGGACAGTGTGGGTGTGGAGTCAGAGGAGGGCTTATGGTGGGCATGGAGGTGGAGGTTGAAGAAATTTTATAACACTACCACCAACAAAAAAATGCTTGCACTGTAAGTTTTTGAGTAAAAAGAGAAAACAGGTGATAGAAGTTTTTGTCTGGTTGAATGGCTAGATTTCTATTCCGCAGTCTGAGCTAATGACCCTAAAGATGCCACAGATAGTGTTGAAAGTGACAGTTTCTCCATTCCACCTGATACTGCTCTGATTTTGGACGACAATGCTAGTGGGGATGGACTATTTACTGCCACAAATAGTAAATCATTGTCTAATCTCATAATGCTCACTATTTACACATGAAGACTGAGCTCTTGGTTCGATCATGCCAAATTGTACCTTTCTAGCATTTATATATCTTTTCCCATGTGTGAGACAATGCCAGAATGTCTGATACATGTTCTGCCTTGTCAGTTCGAACAGCAAACCAGAGAGAATTCAAAGTGAGTAAGAAAAAAAGAATGAACTTGCATTTGTATAGTGACTTTCACAACCTCAGGATGTCCCAAAGCGTTTTACAGCCACTGAAGTACTTTTGAAGTGTAGTCTCTGTTGTAATGTAGGGAATGTGGCTGCCAATTTGTGCACAGCAAGCTCCCACAAAGAGCAGTAAGATAAATGACCAGATAATGGGATAAAAATTTGTCTTGGACGATATCGTATCGGCCACCTGTTACACTCCCCACACGATATTCAGTTCCGTTGACTTCAATGGACCATTGACCTTTTTTTCTTTTCAAAAGGGTGGCAGGTGTATTGTAGTTGGCACAGCAAAGGTGTGGCTGTATCTTTAAAGGTTTATTGCCTGGCCTTTTGTAAAAAAAAAATCTGTTTTCTCTGTCTGATCTTGGTATGAGTAAATCTCAATATAGGGATTGGGAGGGAAAGTGGAGTTGAGGTCGAAGATCAGCCATGATCTTATTGAATGGCAGAGCAAGCTTGAGGGGCCGTATGGCCTATTCCTGCTCCTAATTCTTATGTTCTTATGTTCAAATGACCAACTATCAGGCATGTTTGTATTTGTTAGTCTTTTCACCAGTCATTCATGCACAACACCAATTAATGAAGCCCATAAACGTTTAATTCCTCTTCCTGAGTGCCTGTTATTTTGATTAACAAAACCATCTTAATCAGTTTCTGTTGTCAAAATGTTGGAACTGCATCATTCTGAGTTGGTCTTCAGGGGTGAGGAGGCTGCATCCTCTGATGGGGAGAGCATTTTTCTCAAAATCAAATACGGTATTCTGCCTCGTTTTCGTTAGCTAATTTAAAATGACGGTGTTTACGCAAGGGGAGGACACTTTTATATTTACCTGGCTGGCTCAAGTGAAGTGAAAACGCTTAATTGTGTCAGTAAAGGTACCCTTGCTGCATGGTTTTGTATGTAAGATGGAGGGCTGCTGTTCATGTGGATGCACATGTGTGTTAATAGCCGCATGTGCTGTACATCAACAGTGGCTCTCTGGGTCTTGAGGGTAACCAGAGCACCAAGTATGTATGACAAATAACCCAAATGTGCACACATCAATCGTTTACCCTGGGATTGGAATTCAGGTAACATAGGACAGTTGTAGCTCACGTTATAATGTAATGCCATGCATTGAATTTTAGTCGCGAGTGTGTGTGAGAGAGGGAGTGGGCGCAGGGGGAGGGGGGTGTGAGAGAGAGAAAGGAGGGGTGGGGGCGAGCAAGCGAGTGGGTGGATGAGAGTGCAAGTGGATCGGTGTATGTAAGAGAATGGGTGGGAGGTAGGTGGAAAGGATTGCTATACCAATGCATTATATAATACAGTTGATCTCGTGCTGAAGCTTCTGGAAAAAATATAAACAAAACTGTCACGCTCTCTTCATGTGACAATCTCTTGTTCTATGCTTCTAATTTCCTTCTTTCCTTCTGTGGTGTTCTCTGTGTTTCTAGCTTGTCTTTTCTTAAAGGAACTTTGCTTATTCTGGTGTTTATCTTTCTATTTCACACACTCTTGCATGTCCACCGGCCTCCCCCGCTGTGAGGTTTGTGGGAGGTCACCAAGGGTGTATTGGAATAGTTGTACATGTAGAAACTGACCCTGTGTCTACTGTTCATGTCACCAAGGGACATTTTAAACTGGTGCCATCTTTATTCCAAAGTCTTCGGCAAAACTATTTTATCTGGTTTTGTGACTAAAATGATCTGTTCTCCTTTCTCACTGTGGTTTTCTCTTTAAGAACCAACTTATGATTAATGAATAGAACCTAGTGCTTGCAGTGACCCATCCCCACAGGATATTCTCTTGTACTGGGTTTTGTACTCTACAATAGTGAACTGCGAAGTTATTTTATGCTGCAGCATCTTAACTGCTTCCTCAAGTAAATACTCTGCCGCATCAGCACCATGTGACTGGAGCAGCTGGAGCAGTTCAATCGACTTAGAGGAAGTCAAAAGAGTTGTTAACAAAAATTCTGTTGCTCCATACTTCATTGTATTAAGCTGGTTTAATGCTCATTTCACTGCAGATAAAAAATACCCCACTGCAGTTGGTTGTCACTTAAGCTGGCATGCAGCGCGTGATGCATCTTGAGATGCATTCATGTCAGAAGAGTATCACACCTACCTGTGGTGCTTTAAGAGGATCTTTTACCACTGCCTATGAGACTTAAGGGGCTTTCATACTTGTGAATTAAATCCCCCATTACAGTGTGTAATCATGCACATCTATACATAATAAATAAGTAAATATATATATAAAAATGATTGCTAGTGACAGCTACTTTAAGATTTAGGCAGGCAGCACTGCCATTTTTACTTCTTTGAGCTGTTGAATGGGACTTCTGCATATAGTATACCAACATATATTTCAGAGAAAGTAATTGACAAATTGCTGCGTTATCACCTTTTTTATTTTGCATTTTTGGCATTTCCTTTTAGTTTGATGCAGTTGATGTATAATTCTAAAATGACAGTCCCTTTGCATGGGATTTTACCAATCTTTGTCACAGTCAGTGTGGGGATTTCCCCCTTAATTATTTATAGAGTTTTGCAAATTCAACATCAGTCCCATTGATTCCTCATATCAGCTGAAGACAGTTAGCCTGGTCTCGTACGCAAAGGTTTCTGCCTGGTGTCAGCTCATGAAAGGGTAAAACACTGCCTCTAATTATAGCAGAGTGCTAGTATCTTTGATGCATCTGTCTCTATTTAACCACCACGGGCTTCATTACAAGTTGTAAACTGTAAGACTGTTCAGGAAGTCGAGAAACGATTCAAGCTTATTGGCTAAACGTTTTTTGGGTTGGCTGTGCATAATCTGCAGATTCTCAAAGGGCAGAATACATTTCTAGTCTTATTTACATTGCCCTGCTAACCAGCATCAGGCAGGTTTTGAAAACAGACTCTTAATGTTTGCAGACTTTTTCTAAGGCAAGTTTTTGCTCTCTCTCACTCAGGAAATCCCACTGTCAGAAATCCTGCAGTTGGATCCACCTCGGGATTTTACAAATCTGGCTCAAGGCAGCAACCCTCACTGTTTCGAGATCATAACTGACACCATGGTGTATTATGTTGGAGAGAATCTTGGAGGCAACTACCAGAATCATGCCCTGGCTGCCACAGGAGTAGGTTTAGATGTTGCTCAGAGCTGGGAGAAGGCCATTCGACAGGCCCTGATGCCAGTCACTCCACAAGCCAGCGTCTGCACCACTGCAGGACAAGGCAAAGAGCACAGTAAGTAATTCTTGTTCTGTTAACCCTGTCAAGGCATTGAAGGCCAAAAGTGTCATTTGAGATGGAGGGTCAAACAGTACAAATACCAGGCTTCACTTTTAGTGATGAATTAGTTGAGTGTATCACAATATGTAGTTAGTTTTTTTTGGAGATATCTAAATATGATTTTTGTTACTTATGCTCTTAGATCGGGGTTGGGGTGTTGTACTTTGTGGTGATTATTCTGTGAATGCAGCGACTTGATATTTGAGCAAAACTTGGCATGTAGCTTTAATTAAGCCAGATCTGAATTTTATTTATTGCCAGTGGATTTAATTTGTTGCGACTGTTTTTGAGTTAGGCTTTTATTGCCTTTCAATTTAAATTTGGTTTAGTGAGTCACCAATAAATGGTAGCAAAGTCTCCTGAATTCTGGAATGTTACAATGACCTCTTTTGTTTACTACTGGCTCAGCCTGGAAATCAAGTTTAACATTATTTTGTAAAAGCTTTGACCAATTTTCTAAGAAACTCTAGTTGTAAACTCACCACCATGTTGGCACTTTTTAAATTTTCCTATTTTCTTCCCCCCTGCCCCCCCTCAATTTTCTCTCCTCATTGTGTTAGTCTTGGCTCAGTGGTAGCACTCTTGTCTCTGTGTCAGGTTGTGGGTTCAAGTCCCACTGCAAGAATTGAGCGTACAATCTAGGCTGACACTTCAGTGCAGTACTTAGGCAGTGCTGTATTGTTAGAGGTGCTGCTTTTCAGATGAGATGATAAACTGAGGCCCCATCTGCCCTCTCAGATGAACATAAAATAACACTGTTTGAAGAAAGGCAGGGGAGTTCTCCTCGTGTCCGGGTCAATATTTACCCCTCAACCTACCCCACCAAAAACAAATGAATTGGTCGTTCATCTCATTACTTTTTGCGACTTTGCTGTACACAAATTGGCTGCTGCATATGCACACAAAACAGTGACTGCACTTTAAAAGTAAATCATTGGCTCTGAAGCACTTTGGGACATCCTGAGGATGTGAAAGGTGCTATATAAATGCAAATTCATTCTTTCTTTGTCCTCTCCTGAAGTTGTTGACTCATGCTGTAAAACAGTTCCATGGCATTCTCTGGCCTCCTTGGACACCCGATTCAATTGGTCGTTTCTCATATGGCAAGTGGAGACATTGAGTGTCATCAGACAATGCTCCCCTCCTCCCACCACTGAAGAGAGGGCAGGACACCTTAATCTGTCCTCACCCAATGTCCACACAAAGGAGTATCTAGAAGGTGATCAGAAGCAGGAACACTGGCTGATTTCTCTCATTCCTAGCGTTAGGGCAGTGAGGTTATTTATTGTACTCCAACCACCCTCCAGCTGCAATCAAACCTGGGACACTAGCCTTGTGAGAGGGGATGGAGGGCAAGACATCACAGGGTACTGTCTGGGAGATTGTCCTAATTGTTATTGCACCATCTAGTTTACACATGCATTGAAATCGGAACGTCAAAATTTGGTATATAAGGAGTGGCCTCAGTCAGTGTACAGCATTACTGAAAATTCTGACAGTTGTGAATCTCTGGCAAAGAATTATGCAAGGTTTATCAAAACTTTACTTCATGCTAAAGAACTCTGATCTGCTAAACTGTATTTTACTGTAATTACTTCAGAATCTTTTATTGTGTTACTTACAAACTAGTCAACTTGCTGTACTGTATATTGGTATTCAGCAGATTTTAGAGTAGTATTATTTATGGAATAGTTTCCAGCCTGGATAATTTATCCTCCTTGCTGGAGAAATCTATTAAGGGACAAGTGGCTATATTGGAAATTTATGGGACATGTTAGAAAAATTATACATTTTTTCCCCTCACTTTTCCTTTCCTGAAGTTGGTAATGTATACTGAGGTATATTTCCGTAACCTATGGCAGTACTCACCCTAGTTACATTGTTTGTGTCGTGAGTGTTTGCCATCATAACTGAGCCCAATGCTGCCCACACCCACCATCCACATGCGTGCTCCTCAAAGGTCGCTGAATGAGGAACAGGGACACTGGATGGCTTCCTTCCCCTATCCCCTCCTCCAGACTGGAGATCCTGAGGCTAATTATAGCACCCCCAAACACAACCTGAAAATTAGATTGATTGATCCATCATAGACCTGGATGTTCCTGATTTGTGAGCAGCACGATGCAGTTTATTTAACCCACAGAATATCAAGAGCTCTATGTAAATCTGTTCCTACATTAAGAACTAGGAGCAGGAGTAGGCCACACGGCCCCTCAAGCCTGGTCCGCCATTCAACAAGACCATGGCTGATCTTCAACCTCAATTCCACTTTCCTGCCTAATCCCCATATCCCTTGATTCCCCTGGAGTCCAAAAATCTTATCTATCTCAATCTTGAATATACTCAGCAACTGAGCATCCACAGCCCTCTGGGGTAGAGAATTCTGAAGATATATAGTATATTATTAGATGGTACATAATTTGTGCTTGAAGTAAATATACAGTATGTATCAAAATGGAAAGATTAAACACATGGGTGATGCTACTTTGTTTCGTTTTTTTAAATCTTCCTTTATCTACAGTTTACTAAAAATTTTGTTCCATCAATTCTGGAGTCCACAAGGTAACGATTGTGCAATTGTGTTTTACTGCATCGCTGTTCTTTGTAAAACTAGCTGAAAGAATAGAAAAAAATAGAAAGCCCCTGCAAGCAAAACCAACATCTCCATTTTGGTGTAGTTAAAATGCTTTAAGAGGTGTGTTCTTGTGAGTTGTAAGCTACGGTAAATAACTCCATAAGTAAGGCTGACTGGATCAATAGCATTAAATTGAGCTTAGTGCTAGGATTGAGGGAGTAGCAAGACACTTCCAGAAATATGGAGAAAGTTTCCATGGTTTATTTCCCTCTTCTGTGATATAAATGTAAGTACAAGAGGGGAAGAAGGTGCAATTGCCTGGTATTTACCTTTTTGAGCACATTCCACTGATTCCTTATATGACAAGTGACCATTCAGAGCCTGGTCATCATGGACAGGCACCTGGTGCAGACCAGACGTGTCCCCACAGAAAGGTACACTCGGACGACTGGCAATGCCAAGCCAATCGTGCAATTGACTATAGAACGAGATAGATAGAGGCCCAAGTGCTGATCTGCAGCTTGTCCTCTTGGCCAAGTAAGGTGTTTGGCTTTACAGGAGACAGATCAAGACAGATCAAGAACAAACACATGAAGAAAATATCTTTCCTCCATAATTTGCATTCTTTTCTCCCATTAATTGGGAAAGCAATGTAATATAATTTATTTAATGTAAATGTTAATTAAATATTAACTTTATTGCCACTAAATTTTGTGTTTTTTTTTAACAAAAACATTGTATCCCCTTTAAATGGAATTGTGGCCTGAAGGCCACAGATTACACAAAAATATAATCAAATGGGCTGTTGATAGAACAGAAATAGGGGCAGGACCAAAGGGAATGTTGGGAGACTATGTGCTCCGAAATGAGAGCAGGTTCAGTAGCTGAAGATTCCAGAGGCCAAAGAAGACCTGGGGGTGATATTCTGGTTTTAGTTTAACTCTGTGCTTTTAGATGCTGAGACACTGGTAGAATGTCCCCACTAAACAGGATTATAAGGTGTTGCCAGAACACAGTAGAACTCTGGAATTACCAAAGATCTGCTATTTGGAAAAACAGCTGAAGCACATTCTGATTTTCTTTTTCTTTTTTTTAAAAAAGATGGGGTATTTGAGAAAAATTTAGAATTTTGGCCAAATTGATTGATTTTTAAATTCAGATGTGCCTGGATGTTTAAGAAAATGGTATCACAGTTGGGCAATGTAACATTTTATATGACGCCACTTTGTAAACCACTAGGGAAAAAGCCTCCGTGTTTTGTATGTGCCAATAGTTAGAAGGAAGAGTCCCAGCAGGTAGGTATTTGTTTTGATTCAATAGGTCGGGGGGGGGGGGGGGGGGGGGGAAGCTTTCAGATCCGTGATTGTCTAATGGCTTATTTGCTCAGTTTGTATGGTGTTCTATTGGATCTGGATGAATGATGTTGCAATCCCTGGTTGATGAATGGGGGTGTGTGTGTGACTTCCCTGATAGTTCTGTATACTGCCATTGCTTTTTTTGGGGAGACTTTCAGTGCAAATTGTCCTTTTTTGTGAGCATGTGGAAAGAGAGTGGAGAGCAACATCTTAATTTGTAACTCAATTGAATTCATACTGTATGACACCTTTTTGAACATTTGATGCTATTTTAAATATTTACCTTTTAAATGTGGATTTAATTGTATGTTTTGATATATTGGGTTAGACAAATTCATCGCGTCCAGATTTGTCAAGTGGCCAATGATGTTAGTCATCCTAAAAATTTCTATATGCCCTTAAGGCAGTAGTTTCCCTCTCAGGGTGAACCAGCGGTTAATGGCTTATTTTTTGAATCTGTTTTCCTTTTTGCCCTCCTCCTGTCTTTTTAAAAATTATAATTCCTCTTACTTCCTGCACCTTCCCCCAGGACTGATTACATGCAGGTGTTGCCGTTGGTCCATCTGCTAGGCAGTGTGTTATTGTGGCTCGGGTACTCTGTTCCTTGAGGGAAACTGAGATCTTCTGCTTAGTGCCTTTCTGGAGGGCCTGGCTAATATTGGGAACTCGTCATGTCAAGTGACATTTCTGTCCTCTGCATGTTCAATTCAGGCTCATCAGTGTTGATATTACTGGCTTGATGGCTTTTGATGCTGCTGACTCATCCCTGCTTCAGGCTAAACCAAGTGTAAATCTGGCGAGACACTTTAATGGTTGTAACTCTGTCAGGCTGGACTCAGAATCGTGTCCTTGGAGCGCCCTGCCCTGCTTTGACTACTCAAAGGCCCTTCAACTTTTAAAATGTCCCCTCTTTTTCCTTTCCTGTAACCTCTGTGCAAATCATTTCACATCTCTGGTTTATTATACAGCATTTCTGGAGACCTGCACAGAACCCACAAACTTTTTTTTAATATAAAAAATAAAGATGATTTTTTTTTCTCCTTCCCCTTCTGTAGTCTTGTGCTGACTGGACAAGCAAACAAATTTTCTGGGCTTCTATCAGTTTTATTTTAGAATCAACTATTAAACCAGTGCATGTGGTGTAAGTTATTTTGCTTCCTTCCATTAGGAGAAGTGCCTAACTTCCACTGTGCATCTGTATGGCAGAATAGATAAGATCAGTAACTCACCGTGTAAGAAATTGTAGGTGAGAAGCTGTGGCCTAGCACTACTCGCTCTGTTGCCCTGAATCAAGGAACACATCTCAGTTAGAAATGCTCACAAAATTTACAAAAAAAACAATATTGGTGAAAGATTCGACTGTGGTCCTCAAAGACTTTAAATGGGAACTTCAGGCTTCGTGACAAATGTAAGGTCCCACACACTTATCAAGCACTAATTCATTGCGGCAGCCAGAAACTGCTTTGGAGAGGTTATTATTAGCTTGTCATACCATGATAATACAGTGCTTACTGCTAGCTGGAATTAGTTGAAAACAGAAGGGTTGGCATTTGATTTTTTTTTAATTAAATTTTGTTGAAATAGGTTTTGGGACTGGTTGAACTGGAAAGAGGTTTATGTTTGTTCAGACTTTGAACAAGTTTTAAATTTTAAAATGTACAAATTTGATGCATTTCATTGTTGATGAACGGCTGCTATTTATCCCTCTAGTCCAGCTAATGTTTGTTTTATTGGGAAATCTTTATTTTGAAACATTTTCTCTCTCCATTCCCCCATTTTTCTTCTTCTTGTCCTGTTTTATGTCCCCACACACCATTTCCCCCATCCAAGAAAATGAATATTTAATATCTTCCTTCCAGAGCTGTGTGAAAGCCACTGTAGAACCAGCTACCAGGAAGTAAGCAAGAGCAGCAAAATTTGACCTTTATTTGCAAAGTGCAATTAAATTCAGTCGAAATGGCATTCTGAATGCAGTGTAACCCCAATCCGCTTTAATGATGGATCAATGTTCTTGCTAATCTGGATGCTTCCCAAAAATGAAGTAAAGGACAAACCAAGTAATTACAGACCAATGAATTTAATGCCAGTAGTAGAGAAATTGCTAGAATTCATTATAAAAGCCAGAGTACTTGGAAAAGGATAAGTTAATTAGAGAGAGTCACCATGGTTTTGTAAAAGTATGTTATGACCTAAGAAAGTTCTTTGGTTACTGGGATGGTAAATCGAGGAACATCAATTAATTTCACATTCTTGGATTTTTAAAAGGAATTTGATAAGATTCTGTGCAAGAGATTACTAGTTAAAATTGAGGCATATGGAATTGGAGACCGATTGTGGTGTGAATAAGGAAATGATTGGGATGTTTAAAGGCTGAGAGCTGAGATAAAAGGGACATTTTCAGGCAGGGTCCTGGAATGTGTCACCTTGTAATTGTGCTCTAGCCTCTCTCACCACTCCTTAATCAAGAGCTCCCTACTTCAACTGTCCACAAGCTTAAACTCATCCAAGATGCTACAGCCATTGTTGTCACCCACAATAAGCCTTCCACTCCCATCAGTCTCGTGCACTCCAAACTCCATAAACTCATCGTGACCCAATGAGTTGGCTTCAGGATTCTGGTCTTTGCTTTCAAATATCTCCATGGCCTTACTCCATACCTTAGTGATGTTAGAGGAGTGCATGTGCAGGAAGACATCAGGTTTCTTCTCGTCCCCTGCTCACTCTCATTGATGGCTGCTCTAATAGCCACTACATCCCTTCCTTTGGGACTCTGCCTTTTCCCTCTGCCTTGCCATCTCCCTCCCTGATTTCAGAAACCTCCTTAAAGACCTTCTATTTTACCATTAATTTGGATTCCCATGCTAACCATCTCTTTTACTCTCCTGCTTAATGTCTGTTGTTTTGTCCTTAACTAAAGGCATTTTGAGAGGTCTACAGTCTAAATGGGGAAGCACTGGGAGGTGGGGTAGGGGGGAAGGCAGGGATGAACAAAAGGATTTAGGAGTTCAGGTCAAAAAAAAAGCCAATTTAGAGGTGCAAAAAAAATGATCAAAAAGCCAAACAGGATGCTGGAGAGAGAGCAGAGCAGTGGGATTAGTTTTTGGATTGCCCTACCAAATAGGGCAAACGTGATGGGCCAGATGGCCGTCAGCTGTGCTATACGCCTCTACGGTTCTATACAAGACGTCATCATGAGATACAGAATTTAAAAGCAAGCAAGTGCTACTATAGTTATACAGAGTTTCGGACCGATCTCACTTGGAGCACTGTATTCAGTTTTGGCCCCTCCACCTTAGCAAGGATATACTGGCCTTAGACACAGTCCAGCAGTGATTCACTAAGATGAAACCTGGGATGAAGGGATTTAGCTGTGATGTGAGACTGGTAAAACTTGGTTTATTGTCCCTGGAGATTGAGCTGTTTAAAGTAATGAAGGAAATTGACAGGATAGATAGGGAACAACTTTTCTCTAGTAAGAGAATACAGAATAAGGGGATATAACCTTCGAATTCAGACTGAGCTGTTTTCAAGTGAAAACAGAAAAAAAAATCTGCACATTGCAAAATTGTGGAATGTATTGTCTCTGAAGGCTATACAGTCTACTCTTAATTCAGAGTTACTTAAATCATATTATCTGATTCATTTTTAGCACTAAATTACTATTTTACACCCCTTAATTTGAATGACTGGATAATGCAAAATTGATGGTGCCAAAAATAATTTTGAATTATCAGGAGTAGACTGTAGATGCGAAATCAATTGAGGTGCTTAAAAGATAGAGAGAGAGCGAGAGACTTATTTATTTGGGAAGTAAGGATATTAAGGGATATGGACAAAGGTCAAGGAATTAGAGTAGACAGGGCTGATGGCCGGCGCGGACACGATGGGCCAAAGGGCCTCTATCCGTGCTGTATAACTCTATGACTCTATGAATGGGGATTAAAAAGACACAGCTTTCACGGCTGACAAAATGATGGAGCCAACTTAGTGGGCTGAATTACCTACTCTTGTTTCTAGATTTCTTTGTTCCCTCTAAGATTTCCTGGCAGACTTGTAAACCGTACTTATCTCCACACCCTGCATACCAATTTATCTATTATTCTCTTTCTCCTCTCTCCCACTGTTTGCTGCATCCCATCTGTACCACTATCCCTTCATCCCAGGTCACTTGTTCACAATCACTTCTTTGTGCAGGTGTAAATGCTGTGAAGCAGTCTGGTGGTAGCCTACAGATTATTTAATAGCTGAAATACAAGATTCTGTTTTCAGAGTTCTAAACTCAAAGTCGTCGTTCCTTGGTTGGAGAAGCTGTTTGTAAAGGTGCTGCCTTCTAGTGGCAGAAACCCGGGAACAGATCACCCCCTGCTCTAGGAATAATTTGTGCTGAGAGAGGGATCTAAGGAGCTAGAAGAAAAATAACACCCATCGGTGAACCTTTTTGTGCAAATCAAAATTTGTACACATTAAATTATAATTGCTTCAGTGGCAGCCTATTGTGTTGTGAAATAGAGGGAGGGACAGTATTTTGAGTAATCCTGATGGTATTGAAGTACTTCTGCTGCTGAATAATAATCTTAATTACAACTCTGTCCATTAAGCCCCTCTTTGTCGTTCTTTCCACAGAAGATCTGTCTCTCAGCATATCTGTATCTAACTGTCAAGTCCAGGAGAACGTGGTAAGTCAGCCTTTTCCCCCAAATACTCCAATAATTTGCAATTTGTAGCAATTTAAATCAGGCAATTATAGGCCAGTTAGTCTTTCTTCAGTTGATAAGTTGCTAGAGTTAATAATACAGGACGAAATTACTAAGCACTTGAAGAGCAAGTCAGTTGTGGCCAGTGAGCATTGAAATCTAATGGCCCCGCAGAGTTCTTTGAAGCGGATGAGGTTTATATGTATTTTTAAAAAGCATTTGACAAGGTGATCATTGATTTTTTTAATATATATATATATATATCTGGACTTAGGAATTGAGGAAAAACAATATTGAAATCTGCTGACTAAACCAAATTGGTGGAGTGTAGATTTGCCAAGGATGAGGAATTATAGTTATGAGGAGACACATGAAATGTTAGAGTTTTTTTTTAACCAGAGCTGAGAAGGTTGCTGGGTGACTGGATGGCAGTCTACAAGATTATGAAGGCCGTTAATAGATATAAAGGTGAAAGATTGTTTCCACTGGGGATGGTAAACAAGGTTACAAATTTAAGGTAATCGCAAAAGGAATTAAACAAGAGTTTAAAAAAAACTCACTTGGCACTGGGGTGGTTAGAAAGTGGAATTCTGTGCCACGGACCGTAAGTACTTGTAAAAAGGGAATTAGATACTTGTTTGAAAAAGAGGAATATTGAAAGGTATGGGGAACAAGCAGGAGAGTAGGATTAGACATGGAGAAAAATACTGGCACAGACCTGATGGACCAAATAGCCTGTTTTTGTGCTGAAACATTGTATTATTCTGTCAACCTACTGCTTCTGTCTACATAACATAATTGCTCAGCGATGTTGCAGCATGGACTGTATAAATCAACCTCCCTCCTTTTGAACAAGTTCACAAGATAAATATATATAAACAAGGCTATTCATCCCATGTTGGCTCATATTTTTTTTAAAAAACATATAACCATCACAGCATCCAACTGTCTTTTCAAATCATGGAAACTTCCACTACCCTGCCCGGTGATCTATTCCACTTGTTTGTCACTACGTGATTTCTATCCTCGTAACTCAGTCTTCCGAGGTGAGAAAACAGGCTTGTGGTTCTTGGCCTGGAATTTCCTCAAACGGCACAACAGACGAGTTCCGCCAAAATTTACACTGGTTTCTACACCGATCTCGTTGACCAATACTTACGCCAGAATTTCCTGAGAATCTCATTAGCTTGTGCCGGAATGTAAAAACTGGCATCAACAAGTGGAAATCAGCATTAACATTCATTCCAAATTCCTTCTTGAAATCACTCCCAAGTATGAAAATTAAAGTTTGAAGCTATCAAACCATCATTTATCTACATTGGGCACAGCATGTTTAAGAAAATACAATAATAGAAATTTTTCAATTTTAATGTCACTCATTCTGATACCATAAAAATGTATCAATTATGCAAAAAATACAGTGCATGTCTCAATGAGGAGAAATATAACCAAAAAATGGCTTCAAATAAATTGCCATAAAAGACCAGAAATGTAACTTTGGTTCTTGTTGCACTGAACATTTTGTGCGCAAATTTACAGTCTGTTCAGAACTGGCCTAAATGCAAGAAACTTGTGTTTTCTGGTCTTTTGCATGGGGGGGCGGAGCTATGTTAATGAGGGTTGGAGGATTTTGGCGGCGGTTTCGCCAAATTGACTCAAAAGATTGAGCAAACTCAGGCACAGTGTAAAAACCCACGTAGGTCACTTGCATGTGAAATTCTTCGATCTTTCGCGCTAAAAATCGGAATTTCGCCGTACTTACTCCGTTGTTTCAGCACAAGTTTCGAGGAAGTTCTGGACCATTAACTCTCTTGGGTGTGTCTCAGCTTCACCTTAATCTAGTTCAACACCATTCATAGAGTATATATGACATCTATTTTTTCTTGCAATGTGCCATACTATTTACTTATTTCATCTACCACTGTTCTACTCAGTTTGATTTTTGTTAGTTTTATCTAATGTGTCAGTTTGGTCCAGTTGGCAGGGCTCTCACCTCTGAGTCAGACATTTGTGGGTTGAAATCCCACTCCGGGACTTGAGCACATAATCTAAGCTGACACTTCAGTGCTATACAGAGGGAGTTCTGCATTGTCCAGAAGGGCCATCTGTCAGATCAAGCTTTACATCACGGTCTTGTCTGCCTGTTAAGTTGCACATTAATGATTCCATGACATTTTTTTGAAAGAGAGCAAGGAGTTATCCCAGTGCCTTATTAGCCAACATTTCTTCCTCAACTAACACCACCAAAACATTAACTGGTTGCTCATCTCATTAATGTTACTTGCTGTATGCAAGTTGGCTGCCACGTTTGCCTACATAACAGTGGCTGCACATCAGATTTATTTGTGTGAATTGCTTTGAGACATTTTTCAAATAAAGTGCTATACAAATGAATACCTTTACCACGTTGATTTTGTAGACCTTTCAATACCTCATGAGACTCAACTGTAGGGGTCCCAACACAGAATCTTAGGACATTCAGCTCCATACTTCTCCAACAACCTCTCTAGCATCATTTTCCTAACAGGTATCCACTTCTTCTTTCGCACAAGCCCATATAATCCATTTGCAGATTTTATCTTAAATTCCCCCCACTTTAAGCTTGTGGTGCAGCCTTTCAAGTTAAACTTTGCCAAAGGCTTTTCGGAAGTCTAGATGTACCATAACATGTCCACTTGGAATATAACTTATTCACGTGAATCAAAGTCTTCTCCTTTATATCATAGTGTTGATCCTCAAACCTCCTAATAAAAGATTCCATTATTTTATTTATCATTGATGCAAGACTGATGTGTCTATAGTTGCCTGGTCTGTCTGTCACATCTTTGGACTATAGCTACTATGTTAGCTGGTTTCCAATCTAGTGGGATCACCCAATTCTTCATTGACTCCATCCATGACGACTTTCAGGACAAGTCTCATCTATGTCTGTCGTAGTATAAATCCCATGTATCCTTTGTAATTGGTTTATTTTGAGTCCGCCTAGAACTGCTGTCTCCTTGATGTCAAAGTAATTAAACCTCTCTAAATTAGTTCTGATTATGGAGAGCATACTACTAGTGCCTTCTCTGGTGAATACGTGAAGGAAATACTTCTTAACTATTTTCACATATCCTTCTTATTTCTTCATAGAGTAAACTGTTGTCTTCCTTTATTCCTAGTGGTCTGTAGCATATCTTTGCTGTTTTCACTCTATAAAAATGTCCAGCCAAGTAGTTCAGTAAGTAGTTTTTCATATTACCATGGGATCTATTTCTTTAACCTCCCAGATATACTTAACATTTAGAACTGCAGCACCTCCTTTCCTATCTATTTTATCCTTCCTAAGCGCTCTCCACCCTTCTACATTGTATCTATTAACATCTTCTGATGTGAGCCAGACCAGGTAGGAGTGGTAGGTTCCCTTCCCTCAGGGGCATTAGTGAACCCACTGGGTTTTTAAGTTTCAGGGTTATTTCAGGTGCCAGCTCACAAATTACCATTTAAATTAGTGAATTCAATTTCACAACTTACCATGGTGGAATTTGAACTCATGACCTCTGGGTTGGTAGCCCAGTACGACAATCACTAGGCTATCATAGCCTTGTTGCAATATTAATGCTACACATTGCTCAAGGTAGATTAATGAGTCACATAAGTGTGGGACTGGAGTCACGTGTAGCTCAGAGTAACTAGGGATAGGCATTAAATACTGCCTTGTCAGTCTCGTTCACGTCCCAAGAATAAATAAAAAAACATCAGAGGATGTTATTTGCAGGGAGTTCTCTCAAGTATTTAATGATGTTGACAAACTGAAGGCCAGGCAGGTCAAACTGCGTATTGTCAAGTCTGTTCCTATTGCACTGCATTATCACGGTACCATTTCCTATGGCCTACTCCTGTTCTCAAGAAAACGGCACAGAAAGATCAAGCACCACCTCCTCATGATCTTTTTAGGAACAAGAGACCCCCATCATAACTGAAGGACTATGTTGTTTAAAAGTTTGCATGTTGTATCTTAGAACGTTTGGCTATTCTTTTAAAAAAGGATTTGTTGCCAGCCTCTCTTAAAGGAAAGGAGAGATGTAATGTATTCTTCCTGACACTGGAGGGGGAGCTAGGAGTTTTCTGTTGTAACAACCAGGGGCTTTCCTTTCAAATAAACAATCAGTGTTTATAAAGACAGGGTCAAGAGCAGGAGCGTCTGAATGAGTTAAAGTAGGGTTCAGTGTTCATTGTGATCACCCTGCCCTTTTATTTTTAATAATGTTGGCATCTGTCCTCTTTTCCCCCTCTCCCCCCAGTGAAAAAGATCTGAATTGTACAGCTAACTTAGGTTTTCAAAATATAATTGTAGCAGTGCTTGACTTTTTTTTGGTTTTTTTTCAACTCGTGTGTGTGTGTGTGTGTGTGTGTGTGTGTGTGACACAATGGTTAGGCACAGGTCTCCCAACACTGGTCATAGCGTGACCATTACCGATGAGTAATGTTGGAGTCAATATCGTTGCCTTTTCTGATTACTGTAAAATCCCAGTTACTCAGTGAGTCTGTTCTATGTGTACCCTGTCTAAGATCCATGCTATTGACTACAGCTTCCTATTTAATGGCCTCAAGAAAACACCTGGATATAATGTAAAGTAAGATGATAAACTTGCGCTGTAGTTCTCTGTCAACTCAGCGGTCCTACCCCCACAAACTGGTACATTTGACTGTTGGCAGAAACCCACAATTCATGCATCAACAGGAACATGTGGTTGTGTGGGCAGTACAGGGACAGTAGAGAAGCCTACAAAAACTTCAGAAAGGACAGATGATCACATAAATTATTCACACACTGCATTTGGTTTCAACCTTGCACTATTTTTGTTACAGGATATCAGCTCTGTGTACCAGATCTTTGCTGATGAAGTGCTGGGTTCAGGGCAGTTTGGAATAGTATATGGAGGTAAGTTGCACAGTACTCCTGGTCGTAGCAATCAATATTTTTGTCTTTTTAAACAACAGTGCCTTTTGTTGTAAAGAAACCAGTCAATGCAACAATAATTTGTCCAGATACACATGAGGAAACTTGCAAACTATCAATGCTAAGTAGGCCACTCAGATCCTAGATCTCATTCTCATCCCAAATAAGGCATGCCTGTCATTGTGATCGCATGGATTCTGTCCTTCCTCAACTCCTATGAGTATTGTATTAATCCCCTCCCACCAAAATGACAAAAATATGTATAACTTTCAGTTTCATTGGTAAAACCACAAACAGGAAAGTAGCAAATGGAAGTATGTGTAGCTTAAGGTTCAACTTAAGCTGTGCTCGTATGCGTACGTTGGCATTGCAATTGTTTGGCTTTCAGATGTTAAGATTTTCTAGATGCCTATTAGTGGGACCTTTTCGTGGCATTAACTTGCAGGACAGGTTCATGCAAGCACTTCTCCACACAAAATGGAAACTAGGAATCTCATCACTGAGGAAGGAAAAGCCAGAGTGAAAGTAACCTGGGTCATACTTACACACCTAATGACAACTGTAACAACCAACTAGGCAGAGGTTTCACCTATCATATAATATTGGATGCTCTTAATTTTTTTAAAATTACATTGAAAGGTAGGGGTGGTATTGGAAGAAATGTCATGGGAGCAGCAAAATCTACTGTTTAACCTTCCTTTCAAGCAGACACTATCAAAAAATCTGATTCCAGTTTGGAGTGATGTGTCTATTGGGTACCCGGAGCTATAGTTCTAACCCATCTCTATGAACAGTTTTACACGATGCATTGAGAGGATACAAATATTTCCTCTGAAATCTTTAAAATGGGCTCTTTTGGTAATCACAGAAGGTATTGCAGAATCTCTCTCAATCAATCACATTACTTGTACTGGATCAATTTATGAAGAACACAGTTAGCAATCTTCACAGTAGCTGGGTAGCTAACCAAAAATAGAAGTTCAAGGAACTTGGGAAAAGCCTTACATTGGATGCATAATGTAAAATGCTAAACTTTGCATGTGATTGTTCCTCCCCTTAACTTATTAACTCACTTACATAATATAATTTTGTGACAAGGCAGCAACACAAAACATTCATGTTCCAACCCATGTGCAGAAATAAAATGTGGGTTTACGTCTGAGATTCCACATGTAGTAAGTTCCCAATCCTGGCTATGCCATTATGGGGAACGAGTGATCCTGAAACCAATCCTTTTCATTGCCTGCATAGAAATGCAGTTACCATGATCACAACTTTTTGGGAGTGTAGGGGAAGAAACGGTCTCTCAATACAAAAGTTGTAATGTTTGTTATGTATGTGTAGGAAAGCACAGGAAGACTGGAAGGGATATGGCAATCAAAGTGATTGATAAAATGAGATTCCCCACAAAACAGGAAAGCCAGCTTCGCAATGAGGTGGCCATCCTTCAGGTAGGAAAAGCAAATGTTTGTACAAATATTTGAACGAGGTGAATTCAGCAATAAGTAATAAGTGTTTGCCGTGTGAAATAAATAGTTTCAAAGAAGTTTGGCATTTGCTGAGATCCATATTTATTTTTAATTTATCTTTGCCTGGATAGTTCAATAGGTTACAACACTGACCTTGCATTTCCTGCCCAGATTGATGGAATGAAATTCGTCTGCTGGCTGTAAAGGTCTTAAGTGAAATGAATTTGGGCATACTTAATCTACTTCTTAGCAGGCAAAAATACACAGGGTAAAACTGCACATTGTTGGACACGAATTGGTACAAAATTGGCAGTCTCACCCAAAAAATACACTGAGGATGGTTGTTGTGAGAAATAAAAATGTTACTGTGATGCAGTGAGGTGTGTTTGGCTCAGTTGGTAGCACTCTCATTAGTAGGTCAAGAGTTCAAGCCCCACTCCAGGACTTGACCACATAATCTAGGCTGAAACATCAGTGCAGTACAGCGTTGCCAGAGGTGCTATCTTTCAGATGTAACGCTAAACTGAGGCCCTGCCTGTTCTGATGACACTATTCAATCTCATTTATCTCTCAAACAACACTACCAAAAAAAAAAGATTAACTGGTCATTTATCTCATTGCTGCGGGATGAGATGTGGGACCTTGGTGTGCAATGTTTGCCTATATAACAATGGTACTACACTTCAAAAAGTAAGTCATTGGCAGTGAAGCACTCTAGGATGTTCTGAGGATGTAATAAGGCATTATATAAATGCAAATTCTTTCTTTTTGCTCTTTCTGAAGTTGGAACTAAGGCACATTTTGGGATCACACAGGTCAATTTTATATATTTTCTTTTGAATAATTTTTGTCTTAGATATTCGCTTTTCCTGTGTCACAACATTCCTTGTCCTAGAAAACGATCTGCTTCCTGCAATGATGCCAGTCGCCATGCAAAAATGTGCTGGTTGACTGTCAGCCTATTTTTGTTCCCCACCTCCTCCCGCCCCCCACACCCCCATCGGAAAGCACATCATCTCCACTAGCTCACACCCTAGTAGGAGTCATGGCCACAAGCCCACATCCTACCACTCTGTGGTATGGTGTTTTATTGCACCAACACTCTTATACTAGCCCACTGCTTCTACAGTTCTTAATCGTCTTTCTCCATCCTCCAGTTTTCTCCCCTCCTCTCTTGAAGGTGCTGACTCATGCTGGGGTATTGTTCCACGGATGCAGGCCACCCACTGGAGGAGGTGGGAGGAACAGAGCAATAGGGCAGGATATTGCCTCTTGCTTTAGATTCAAGGTGTGGAACGCCATTCCCTGACTTAAAGGATGGGACGGTGTCTCATCACTTGTCCCCAGGACTCTCTCAATGGTAGTCTTGAACTAGTCACTAGTTGATGCATGAGACAGGCAGATCTGTCCAGCCTCATTCGTT
This sequence comes from Heptranchias perlo, assembly GCF_035084215.1. Classification (NCBI taxonomy): domain Eukaryota; kingdom Metazoa; phylum Chordata; class Chondrichthyes; order Hexanchiformes; family Hexanchidae; genus Heptranchias; species Heptranchias perlo. Next base: position 14,280,541 of record NC_090332.1, on the reverse strand, counting down.
TGACGTGAGAATCACAATGGCAGCTGTTTTTGATTGTAAATCTCACTTGTAAAATTTCCCTAATTTTGACAGCTCTGGACTAAGGCTGCATTACATTTGCCCTCTCATTATGCGTGTTTAAGTACACATACAAAGCTGTGCTTTGCCTGAATAGAATGGTGCGAGCCAACACAGTATAACTCCATGCTGCCCCCTTGAACTGCCCTCAAAGCAGGTGTTAAGTGTCAAACTGGTGTCTACAGTATCACAGCAGCATTCATTAACGAGTCTAAATTTGCACAAAACACTAAATTTTATACAGCCAGCCTTCACACCCATTATTTTAATTTTTTTCTTAAAAATCTTGTTCATTCTTAGAACCTTCATCATCCTGGAATTGTAAATCTTGAGTGTATGTTTGAAACTCCTGAAAGAGTCTTCGTTGTCATGGAAAAACTCCACGGAGACATGCTGGAAATGATCTTATCCAGTGAGAAAAGCCGCCTGCCGGAACGCATCACCAAATTTTTAGTCACGCAGGTAATTTTTGTTTGATTATCTTCCCTCGCCCCCACCCAGCCCTCTCTCCCAATGCCAACAGGCTTCAGAATAAGGATTAGACGCAGTCCATTTCATAAATGGCTGTTGTTTTTCTAACGCTACAGTCACGTGTTCAGCTGTGCCAGAAGTTGAGATTACTTGCCAAGTTATGAAATAACCCTTTGTGTACTGAAAGGTAATGTCAGCTTTTAGAATATGTGCAACTTTTTTTTTCCAAAATCCGTAAATTCACACCCCACCTCACTTGCATTTAAGGATTTTAGGTCTTCCTCGGCAATACACTTATTCCCTGCCTGAATAGGCAGATGGATGCTGTCCACCAATGCTGTTCTTTTTCCGTTGGAAGAGATGCAGTGGAACAATCCGCATCGACTGGCTTTCTGATTATTCCTGCCTTCCCCCTAACAATTTGGCAAAGATTGTGAATGGTCATTTGAAGAATCATGGTTGTGAAACCATGTTGTCCTCCATGGAGTTCACTGGGCCAGCGTATGCTGTCATCTCTAATGACGTATGTTATCAAGTAGAATTGGAAAACGCATGGAGCCACAGTGTCTTGATTCATAGTGTTCTTGTTATGCAGTCCTCAGATAAGATCTGACTTGAGAACTGGATCTCTTGCAATTCCACAGAATTTTTGGTTTACATGATGGTTACTTGACATGTCACCTGACATGTAACAGTATTGTTGTACGCTGGTAAAAAGGATTTTTTTTCTTCAAAATTGGAATAACAAAATATTAACTTTTAATGCTTCTTGACGCCTCAATACCATTTAGGGATACAGATAAATGTTAAATGAAGATACCCTGGGCAGCAGTCACCCAGTGTGTTGATGTTCAGTACAGTAGTGGCAGAACTTGGGCATGAGGGAGGAAAGACAGGGAGTGGGAAATATGGATAATCACCCTCAAAAATGGAGAGAAGTGTTGACATGTTCTGTTCCCACCCATCCCATAACATTTAAGTGGTATTTGAGCAGACTTTGAGGAGAGCTTTTATAGATTTTCCCAATCTACCACCATAACTTTGGTAGAAACCCTGGAGAAATGGCATAAATACAGATGATTGCCATTTACACAATTTCTTGGAGGGGGGTGGAATTTCTGCTGAAGTTACGAAGGGAGATTGGCCACAGAAGTTCCAGACGCTTGTGTTTAAAGTCCATATTGTTTTTCTTTCTCGAGTGTGAAAGAATCACAGCAACGCACGTGGGGAAAGAAAACTGTAGCATTATATGTTTTGAGATTTTGTAAATATTATAGAGATGTAATGCTTTGTGAGGTGTTGACTTTTTAATTTCCCTCTTCCTCCTCTTTATAGTCTCCCAATCTGAGAAGATAGGCAGGTGACTGAATTCTGGGCTTCTACCTATGTGCCAATCTCAGACTATTCACTAGGAGGTACACAGAGGGAGTACACTGCTTCTGATGTGCACCACTTCATAACACCGTAGAGATTATAGACTAACAGTGTGATGAATCATGGTTTAAGCTCCCCTCCTTGTATCAAGCTGTGGACCATTTGGGATAATTCACACTTTGTTGATTTTGAATGTCTGGTGTCATGTGTTTTTCATTATTAATGACCTTATCTGTACACTTAACTGATGCAGACATAATATTGGATATTTTTCCTCGGTTTAAAAAGACTAGGAAAAATACAATGTGTGTATGTGTGTTACACAGAAATAGATGGTTAGAAATGAGTTGCACTGATATGGGTTTGCTCATATCTAATAATACAGGATCGCATATGGTACCAGTCTCATTCCCTAACCATTTTGCCTATGGTCTTAGTGTAAACTGTGGAATGAAAAAACTTTTATTTCATATAAAGCTTAGAAATCTGTCGATCTGGATTTCTTTTACTGAATTTATCTTTTTTTTTTATAAAGATTCTGGTGGCATTAAGACATTTACACTTTAAGAATATTGTACACTGTGACCTGAAGCCTGAGAATGTACTACTTGCCTCAGCAGACCCTTTCCCTCAGGTGAGTTGAATTTTGTCAAAACGATGTTTTTATTTTGACATCTCTTTCCCTTTGTCCAATGTAAATCTCAATGACAACTAGTTTATATCCTTGCAATTATTAAAATGAATTATGTTCTTTATATTCGGGATTCTAAAGATGTTCTCATTATAGTTTCAATCTGTCTGTCCAATCAACTAACTTGTTTTATCAGGTCAGCCCACCCATTGGGATTTCAGTTGTATACCACAGCTCTACATTTGTATCCTCTGCACATTCTTCCTTTTCTTGATTCTTTAGAATATTATTGTTTGAACAGTGATGATTAACAACATGGTTTGGAGATGGCATTGAGTCTATGCACAGTCAAAACTGAATCTCCGTGTGTTAATGACTAGTATCTGCACTAACTTTAATTTAGTTTTCTTCCACTGGCCCACTAACTCCTCCAAACTGGTAATGAAAACTTACTATTTGGGCAAAAATATTCAACAGGGGAAAAAAATGTATGTATAATAACAAAAGTCAACAAAAGTATGTTGAAATTGCTGATGCTGTTTTGTTTCTGTTTGATTTTTAAAAAGGGTTTCTAGTGTTCACACTGTAACTCGCTTCACTGCAGAATGAAAGAATGTGGGTTTGTGCCTGAGATTGTTTAGATGTTAATGGAAATTCTCTTCCTTTTTTCCCCATGGTCCACCAAGAGTGATGTTGTGTTGACCTGGAAAGGTGGCCTTGGATGCTTCAATCACATTCCTTCAGTATATAGTATGAACAATGAACTAACAGTGGAAGCTAACCAATAGCAAAGTCACTTATGAGGAATCACCCTGAACCGAAAGTTTTTTTTTAAAGCCACTTAATTATTTTAACACTTATTATCTTGTGTAATGCATTCAACTAATTCCAACTGCTAAGATCTTGGATTTATTCCACTGCTACAAATGCATCAATCTTAAAAGAATTAATCAGCAAGCAGCATATTACCTCACTTCAGTACTGAAAGGTCTTACTGCTGTCCTCTTTTTAAAAACTCCACGGTGATTGGATGGTGCCACTAAGTGAACAAATGATGTGAAAAGCAGAGTTAAGATTCAGCTACCATCAGAGAGAGTTCTCACCTAAACCCAGGGAGCCACAGAAATCTAGACTGCATACCCATGGCAGCTCCTGGCCCATTTTGTTTGTACCATACATTATGAAAATAATTCATGTTATAATAATTTAGATGCAAGTATTAATTTTATATGAGGGGCTAAACTGAGGCACAGGTTATGAGCTGCCTTTGCTGACATTAGTATTAAATGTTTCCCCCACCCTGCCCTCTATTCTCATCTGAGACATTGTGGCATCATGTGCTATAAGTTAATAATTCTTTGTGAGTGATTTTTATTTTTTGAAAGAGGCATTGCTGGTGATTGTTCTTTTCATGTAAAAGTTCCTGACCCAAGCATAAAGCATTAGGCAATTTTAGCTCAGCACATTAAATTTAATCCATCCACTGACATTTCACCCCAGAGGCATTGCCACATTTTAAAATCTGTTGACTTCTATATAGTAGACATTTCTGTTTAATGTTTCCTGCTTTTGATTATATTGAATTGCAGGATGAATGATTAAATACAGTGTACTGCAATGATTTGCAAATCGGCTATTTTTGTCCCTTCTACACAAATCTTGGGTAACGTTTCTTGTCAACTGCTTTTATTTATCGGGATTCAGCTGTACATAATGCTTGTCTTATATTCAGCTTTGCACGATAGGGCCGTATGGTGAGGATTCAGGTTTTAAGTCAGATTGAGTAACTTCATACATTTTTAATAACTAGTGGGATATATATGGGAAAATAATTCCAGACTTCACCAGGAAGGCTGTAACGATAGGTTTCCTGAAGTCACATGTTAAATTATTCTTTAATAACTCACATCTCCCAATTATGCCATTCTGTCAGAAGCTGTTGGGCAGTACAATAAATGTACCATTGCCTGCAAAACAATGATGGCTTATGTACAGCAAGGTCCCAGGTTCAATCCCTGGTCTGTACTAAGTTAGCCAATCTCAGCTAGGGTAACACAAGAGTTGTTTCCAATCGGGTTCCGCAGTCCCAAGCTAGGGATGAGAGAAGAAGAAAAAATGCTAGCTAGGGCTTCCTTTCCCAATTGTTGTCTAGCAACTTCTGTCAGAAGTACAGTGCAGAGTTACTGTAATAACTCCCACAGTCACATAGTCTGCTAAAGCACCCTGTCTAGCTTCAGTGGTCTCAGAATGTGAGACTGTTAATTTAAATTATAGCAGTATTGAAGCACAACCAGTTGACTGAGTTACCAGAGCGATGCTAGCATCCCGAATGTTTTCTCTAGAGGCAAAAAATACAAAAGAATGGAGTTAATGTTAAACTTGTAAAAGATCTTCGGCAGCAGTTGGAGTATTGTATGCAGTTTTGAGCACCTTATTACAGAAAAGATATAAAACTTATGGGAAATGTGTGCAGTCTAGATTCACTAGGATGTTACCAAGGATGAGGTTACAGTTATGAAGAGAGATTTGAGAGTTTAGAACTTTTTTCACTAGAACTAAGAAGGTTAAGGGGTGATCTGTCTAGATTATGAAGGGTTGTGACAAAGTAAATAGTGATAGATTGTTTCTACTGGTTGGGAAGATGGTAACATGAAGGGACAAATTTAAGATAATAAAAGGAATTAAAGAAGAGGTTAGAAAGAAATTCTTTACAGGTAGAATGATTAAAGTGTGGAATTGTTTACCACAAACTATTGTTTTAAATCCATAAGTTAGTTTTTAAAAGGGAATTAGGTCTCTGGGCAGTGAGCAGGAGATTGGCATTAGACTAAATGGCTCTCGTGGAGAAAAATACCAACACTTGATTGGCCAAATGGCTTGTTTCTATGCTATAACATTCCATGATCTGTAGAAGCATGACTGAGCATGCATTGCTGCCTTCAGGAGAGGTAGGCCATAGGGGGAGAAAAAGAACAGGGAAGAACCTTAGTCAGCAATACTTATGATTTCAAAATTAACTACTGCAAACAAACTATCACTTCAGACTACACAGATTAATATATATCTCTGAAGCCATTCGTGAATGAAGGCTGAATTTTAGCTTCATACTAATGAGCTTTGATGTTGTCCCTTTAGGTAAAGCTCTGTGACTTCGGCTTTGCTCGTATTATTGGCGAGAAATCATTCAGGCGGTCTGTGGTGGGAACCCCAGCCTACCTTGCACCAGAAGTCCTCCGGAGCAAAGGATACAACCGGTCCCTTGATATGTGGTCCGTGGGCGTTATAATCTATGTGAGCCTTAGTGGCACTTTTCCATTCAATGAAGATGAAGATATTAATGATCAGATTCAAAACGCTGCATTCATGTACCCACCAAATCCATGGAAAGAAACCTCTAGTGAAGGTAGGAGTTTATCCATCAAATCATTGATGTCAAACTTCCAAATTAGCATGATAAGCATGTGCATGATGCTGGACACAGTGGATGTGTAACTGGTGTTCTGTAGCTTACTAGCCATCAGTTGCTGAAGATGTTGCCCTCCACTTGGCTGTTACTGAGGGGTTTCCCTGGTCTTGGAATGTGAGACAGAATTAAAATTCATCAGTATTGCACACACGGGTTCTTAAAGAGGACCATAATCCATAAAATATTAACAACTAAGATAAGACCACTTTTATGTGGTTCTTTTAATGACCTTCTCATCAACATAATTATCTTTACATGCTGCCCCTTGGTGATATCATCTGTGGACATGGGGTTAGTTTCCACATATGTATATTGATGACACCCAGTTGTACCTCTCCATCACCTCTCTTGACCCCTCCATTGACTCTTTGTTATCAGGTTGCTTGTCTGATATCCAGTCTCAGATGAGCCTCAGTCTCCTCCAGCTAAACACTGGGCAGGCCAAAGGCATCATCTTCAGCTCTTGTCACAAACTCTGTACCCGTGTCACTAATTCCATTCCCCTCCACGACCATTGTCTCAAGTTGAACCAGACTGCTCACAACCTTAGCATCCTATTCATCCCTGAACTGAGCTTCTCACCCTGTATCGTCTCCGTCACAAAGACTGTCTACTTCATCCTCACTAACATACAATTCGCACCACAAACTCTCCGTTCCTCTGAATCTGGCTTCTTGTGCAAATTGGCTACCAAGTTTGTCAACATAACAACAGTGACTGCACTTCAAAAGTGATTCATTGGCTGTGAAGTGATTTGGGATGTTCTGAGGATGTGAAAGATGTTATATAAAAATGCAAATTTGTCATTCATTCATCTCTCTGGCCGTTATTTCAATATGAAACTTTTTGATTTGTGCACTGTCTGATTAGATACCATTGCTCTTAAATTTATTTTGGCTAATGTACATTTGTATTTACGGAGGAGTGGGACTAATTGGATAGAATCATAGAAAGTTATGGCGCAGAAGGAGGGCATTCGGCCCATGTCGGCCGAAAAAGAGCTATCCAGTTTAATCCCACTTTCCAGCACTTGGTCCATAGCCATGTATGTTACGGCGCTTCAGGTGCACATCCAAGTACTTTTTAAATGAGTTGAGGGTTTCTGCCTCAACCACCCTTTCAGGCGGTGAGTTCCAGACCCGCACCACCCTCTGGCTGAAAAGATTTCTCCTTCGCTCCCCTCTAATCCTTCTACCAAACATTTTAAATCTATGCCCCCTGTCACTGACCCCTCTGCTAAGGGAAATAGGTCCTCCCTATCCGCTCTATCTAGTCCCATCATAATTTTATATACCTCAATTAAATCTCCCCTCAGCCTTCTTTGTTCCAAAGAAAACAACCCCAGCCTATCCAATCTTTTCTCATAGCTAAAATTCTCCAGCCCTGGCAACATCCTCATAAATCTCCTCTGTACCCTCTCTAGTGCAATCACATCTTTCCTGTAATGTGGTGACCAGAACTGTATGCAGTACTCAAGCTGTGGCCTAACCAATGTTTTATACAGTTCTAGCATAACCTCCCTGCACTTATATTCTATGCCTCGGCTAATAAAGGAAAGTATCCCAAATGCCTTTTTAACCACCATATCTACCTGTCCTGCTACTTTCAGGGATCTGTGGACATGCACTCCAAGGTCCCCTTGTTCCTCTACACCTCTCAGTATCCTCCCATTTATTGTGTACTGCCTTGCCTTGTTTGCCCTCCCCAAATGCATTTATTTCAACTTCTCTGGATTGAATTCCATTTGCCACTTTTCTGCCCACCTGACCAGTCCATTGATATCTTCCTGCAGTCTACAGCTTTCCTCCACACTATCAACCACACGGCCAATTTTTGCATCATCTGCAAACTTCTTGATCAAGCCCCCCACATTCAAGTCCAAATCATTAATATATACCACAAAAAGCAAAGGACCGAGTACTGACCCTTGCGGAACCCCACTGGAAACAGCCTTCCACTCGCAAAAACGCCCATCAACCATTACATTTTGCTTCCTGCCACTGAGCCAACTTTGGATCCAACCAGCCACTTTCCCTTGGCCCCATGGGCTTTTACTTTCTTGACCAGTCTGCCATGTGGGACCTTGTCAAAAGCCCTGCTAGAATTACAATTTTATCACAATTGCGCTCAAATGAACAATTTGCCAATTACATTGGCATTACTAGGATATTTCTTCCCCAGCACCCCCACCCCCCAAAAAAGTTTCTTCCTTTCCTGAGAACGGTGAATCATCCTGGAGTACAGCTCAACAGACACCACCGACACTTCCACACCTTCCCTAAGCAGCCCTACTTCACGTGCAAGCCTCGCTAGTAAATGCCAGTGGGTTACTTGACTGTGGGAGGTTCCACAGGTGAACCAAATCTGTTTTCACTTGGGGCGCGCACGCACGCACACGCACACACACACACACACACACACACACCAGCAGGGGTCATTCGATAGCCATCTTGGCTGATTTCTCTCCTCCTTGGCCCACGGGTACTGAGGCCAAATATAGCATCCCAACTACTGAAACAGCTAACCCAGCATGGACCGGGTATTAAACCTGGCTCTGCATGACTTATAGTTCTGAAAATGTTTCACAGTCCGGTGAGTAAAATTACTCCCTCATGGTTATTACTTCAGAATGTATCTCAACGTTTGAGTCAATCGGGCTATTTAAACTAATTTCAGAACATCAAGTGATACATAACCTTACTACATTTACAGCAGGTCTGCTTTAGATCCTCTACTAGAAAATTATGATGGAACCAAAAACTGTACAAATAAAACCATGAATTTTATACAAATAAAACAAGTGACATAATATGCTGAAAATATTCTTCACCATAGATGAAATACAATTATCTTATTACACTTACATTGCCACATGGGACTGAATTATGTGCCCTTGTAATACTTGGTTCCAGTGTCATTCTGAAACAGTGTAAGGCACTTGCTGTCTAGCCTCCAGTAATGTTGTTTTCGTAGATTGTCTTTGCTTTGCTTTGATAGCTCTTTCAAGGAGCCGGCACAGGCACGATGGGCCGAATGGCGGCCTCCTGTGCTGTATCATTCTCTGATTCTATGAAATATTTTCTCATGAAGTAAAATGATAAGGCAATAATATGAAATAATGGAGGATCCAAATTGGATCTCTCAACCCCCTCCTCCATTTACTGCCCTATAATTAGACAATATAAAAACCAATACATTTGGCCCAGAAACCTAATATCCTGTTCTCACGCATTATGTTTGAGTATTGTGTTCTCGTTTTTGAGTGTTGCTTATTTGTTTGGGCGATCAAGTGTCACTAATTCAATGTATTTTTGCCTCGTTTGGTAGCCATTGACCTAATTAACAACCTGTTACAAGTAAAGATGAGAAAACGTTACAGTGTGGACAAGTCACTCAGTCACCCTTGGCTACAGGTAAGGTGGGAAAAAAATTACAATAGGTCTCCCTTCCTCCTCCCTTTGGAGTTTTTTTCACTGCAATCTTTGTGTTGAGTACACGTGTAGTATGAATTTCCATGTGATGTATGTGATGAAACACACTGCAGCAGTGTGAACTGTATTAGTCAGACAATTTCTTGTTCTGATCAGTTCAGTATTTTATTTTCTATTTATTGATCTTATTCTCTAAGCCTCTGGGAAGGTCATTGGATAGCGATCAGGAATGGGAACCCTGGTAGATTTTGTCCTCACCCACTCAGATGCTAAAGATGACTAGTACCCTTTAGAGCCTCCCAAGCTGAGATGAGCAAACTAAGCACAGACCGGGGATCGAACCTGGATCTTCCTAGTCTGTATACAGCTACTCACTGAATAAACTTTGAGTTATGAGGGAACTGTTCGTAGTTTCTTAGTCAGTATTACAGATGTTTCACTAATTTTTTTTGGCACTTCTTGGTAGTGACACACAATTGATGTTGTTCTAAGGAGCTCATCTAGTTAGTTTTACACCCTTTTGTGAAAATCTGCTTTTAAAGATTGATTAATTCCATTAGCTTTTCTTGGACACCTAGAGAGGGACATTTTATGCTAATGGAGATCAATTGATGGATTTTAAATGGTTTGTATTGCTCACACTTGAATAAAGTGAATAATTTGTTCACCTGTTAATATGTTTTATTAACGATCTCTGCTTCACCTAGAAAAGATTAACACTATTTTGTTCCTAAATCTGGAAATTCACCATTTCTTTCCTTTGTATTCCTAAATGTTTTGGTGTTAACCAAGGTTTAATTTTTTCTTGTCTTATGTGCTCACAGGATTATCAGACGTGGCTGGATCTCCGAGAGTTTGAGACCAGGAAAGGAGAGCGTTACATCACTCACGAAAGTGATGATGCACGTTGGGAAGAATATGCCCTGGAACACAATCTCCAGTACCCCAAACACTTCATCATGGCACCCAATCTAGATGATATGGAGGAAGATCCTTAATGTATCAAACTGGGCAAATTGCCATGAATGATAATGTGGAAATGTACTGCCACTGGGGGAAAAAGGAAGCTCGGACTTGTTGCTGCTTGTCGTACAGCACAGCCAAAGCTGATTGGATACTGCTCAGCTCTTTACATCAGCCCACGTGACAATGACGGGAAATGGTGTAAATGAAGACTGCACAAGCCTGTAGCATATTTCAGTTGCACAGGTGTGGACTTGGTGACTGGTGTATGTGGAGAAAGAGGACAAATGAATGCTGTGAGCTTTAGATTTTAAACCAAACATTCCTTTTCTAGTATTTAGCTGGTTTAATACTATCCACCCAAGTACCTCTCTGGTAACTAGTCAATTTGTACCAAGCCATAAATTTACTTGTTTACTAAATGCAAAACTAGATCAGACAATCTCTTTTTCACAAGTCTTTTTTTAAAATATTAAAGAGATGGAAAGTTACTGAGAAATTTTGTCCATTGTAGGACAAGGGCTATTGCTTGGACCAAATTCAGTTTAAAAAGGGCACTGGTTACTAAGGTTAGTTGGAGATTTCAGAGTGAGATTTCAGAGTAAATCATCAGTTCATTCCATTTTGTACACACAACTGTTTGATTACCTTCACATGTCCTGTTCTCTCCAGAGAAGGTCATTGTGGAAGAAAGCTGGTTACTGGGACAGTATTACTTTATTATATATGAGGGGCCTCTTAAAGACTGACAGTATTGAATTTATTGACTGCATTGTGAAGTTGGTGTAATTGAGTCATCAAAACATTCTTGTGCGTAAGTTTAAAAAGTAATGTAAAGCTGCAGCATTTCTTGATGGCTGAGTTTAGCATTGGCAAACCAATATCTTCAGTAATCATTCAATTGGTGATCCATTTGTACTGTGGTTCAGAAATATGACAATCAGTGCTACAATAAAGTGTACATAAATTGGATTAGAATGAAGAAGTGGTGCTAAAAGAATAATACTGGAGTCCTACAACCCACTCATACACACCAGATTAAGCTATAAACTCTAGAGCGGAGCTGTGGGGCATGCTGGAGGGGATCCTATACTGCACTCTTGTCACCAGAGGGCATTGCGGAGATTTTTTATCATGTCGGTACCAGAGGTCCATGACCGTATTTAGCTCCCAGTGGTGACAGGTGTAGGTGTAGGAGATACGGACTTGTCATGTGTTCTTGCTTCATAATATCGGAAGTTCAAATTCCACTTGTGCAAAACCCATTCTTTTAATTTTTAACTATTTTGACATACTATTCTGTATTCCACCAATTGAAAATCTGTCCCTGTTCTGTCAGCTGTCGTCAATCAGTAGGCTGGCAGCGGGAAGCCAGTATGTCGTACTCCATGCTTGTGTTTGAACATGCATATGAGGAGCTTTGCCTGGTATTAGTGGAGATTATACCTGGAAGCTCCACATTCCCATCAGTATTGAAATCCTGCCAGCACTTGGATCGGCATTTGTATTGTGAAGAATTTAACCTCTAGTTATTTGCTCCCACTGTGTTGAGGCAGTGCAGTCCATGTGTAGTTGATGCCTTTGGCTTCAAACTTCTGTTGTGTTAATGTATTAAATCTTTGAACCAGTAGGGAGGTAGGGGAAGGCCCGCTGTTCCCTTTGCCCGATCTCTTGAGTAGTTTTATCACAAGAAGTTTTGCACTTGTTTTACAACATAGAACTGCTTTGGTGAGGCAGGCATGAGCTAAAAGGTATAATGTTCTTTCTTACATAGAAATGTAGCCCGGGCAGGACAGCAAAAGGGTTACTGTCTTTTCAACTGTTAGTCCAGTCCGAGCACTTGAGAAACTAACTACACACGACAAAATGCATAACTTGCACAAGACAGGCCATGTACTTCAAAGGATAACACAAAAGATGTGAACTATCGCCCCCTGAAAGTAGCAGCTGCTAGTGACATTACCATACACACTGCATTGTATATATCAACCGGTCCATGTGTAAGAATGTCTGCGGACTAATTGACATTAAATATTCCACTCTTGTGGTTTTAATCAAAAATACTCCTCCTCAAGTTGGATGACTTTTTAAATCCTTGAATTCCATTTTCGCAGTTTGTGTCAAAACATACGGTTTTAACCAGATCAGCCTTTGACAACATAAATATCTGTGGCACCACAGCGTACAACAGGAATCTTTTACGGGTTAGAAATTATATCAAACGATTGGTGAAGAACGGTGGATTTTAAAATGAACAATGTGGTTCATTGACATTCACTCCTATCACAAATAAACAGTCGACCAACGCTTTTCATTTTAGGCAGGCCTAAAGAAGAGTGCTGATTGGCTGGCAATTGTTGAAAGTCCCTACCATCCCCCCCACTACATGAACACGCAGCGCCTCTTGACCTCTGAACCTTTCGTTGCTCAGTGTCAATGTTGTTGCTGTGAAGTCGGGAGGATCGCAGGTACCAAGGGAAAATGTAACAATTTTAACAAAAGCAACTACACATAATCTATAGTGTGCGTTCATTACCATAATCAGTTGAACTACTGTTACTTCTACTTTCCAGAATGGCACAGGTTTGTCAGGATATTGGTCAAGTACCGTTCTACAAATGTTACAAAATTCAGCCAAACTGCTGCCATCTTGGAGAATATACAATATTGCTTATAGTAATGTATTAAGAGGGTTAGATTGAATAATGACTGAGAACACAGGTGCCACACAAATTACAGTACTATAAAATACATTACCCACATTTAAAATTCCAATTTTAATTTTTTCATCTAAAAATATTTTTTTGCAAGACTCTGGATAATGGGTTATTTTGATAGTATATTTTAACTTGCTTTGCCTTCGGTTTTCACATCTAAGACATTTTTTGTGCAACAGCCTGGAGTCTACGAAGATAAGAGCTGGAGAGTCCCATAGAGTGGGCCAAATATAAGTTTGATCCTCAATCTACGCTGTGCCAAGTAGGGAGTGAGGAACCCAGCAGACATTGCAGCATCTCCTGATAGTGAGGCAGGAAATTCAGAGGCAAGAGTTGCAGTTTGAATGCTCCCCAATGTCTCCCGGGGAGCTGGACATGGGGCAGTGAGAGTGGTTTGGAACCTGGCCGTTCGTCAATCCTCTTAGCAGCAGAAGTGCCAAGGCTGGACACTGGGGATAATTTACACAGAAGAAAAATTGCATAAAATACCTGCTAAACAAAACTTTTGTAATAAGATGAAAATTGAGGTAGGAAAATGTCAAGACACTTCTGCTTTTGATTACTTGAAAGGAAAGAAATCATGAATTCAATAATTGCCTATTTAAGATTGTAATGTAGTCATCTCTCAGTAGCATGAGGAACATATTTTAAGGTTTCTTTCCCTATAATCAGCTGCAAAATATGCTACAACCCAAATGTTGATCCACTGCAGTGTATGCTTTATAATCGCTGTCACACCATGTTTTTTTAAATGAGTTACGTTTCTTTTCCATTACGATTCCGCTGCCAGATGAATCTAGATTAGGGATTTATAAAAGATTTACCCAAAGTAATTTCAGTAGTCTGATTGGAAATCTGAACGTTATTTTTTAAATTACAGAATAAATGCATCTCACAAAACAGGTTAACCCTGAAATGTAGATGCAAACGTCAAAGACCTTAGGGGTGATTTTTATTTTTGCAGTTTTAGTTTCTGCTCAGTGGTTTATTTTTATTTCTTGATTTATTTTTCCCCCCCCCCCCCCCCCCTTTTGATTTCCTTCTCTTGCCACGGGACTTATTTCTTCCAGGGATACAGTTCCACAAGTGCTTGTGGCCCCTCCACTACTCCACCCGATCAACAGCCATTCTTTATACGTGAGCTTGGACTGCCAGAGCCGACAGGCTGTCTGATTGTGAAGAGCATCGTGGTTGATCCTGACCCTGTCTACCTAACACCACTTTCTAGCACGGGTTTCCCCTCCCCCAAGCCGGGGGCACTGAGACCAATTGTATAGTCCCAGCTGCAAGTACCGCTGGGTCTTTTTGGTTTACACTGCTCAGTGCCGAATTTATTTTCCCCATTAAGTCACCAGTCCAACTTTGAGGAGATCTCCGGCTGTGTCAGCAGCACCCTCCGTTTCTTTGACGCTGGATTTTCTTTTCCTTGCCTCTTTTGGTCCACCACTAGAGGCTAATGGATTTCAAATATAATTAACCATTTCTGACCTGGCATATCCGTAGCTGCATTGTATCCATGGCGAAGGGTCTCTTTAAAAAACCATTTTTGTTCGGGGGTGGGAAGAGGTTTTTTTCATAGTGGAGTCACATGCATCAGATGTATTGATTAGGAAAAGTGACTTAATATCCTGCAACAAATCCTGTAAATGTTTACACTTAACCTCAATCTATCCGAGTAGTGTAGAATGGGGGTGAATATCCCTATTTCTGAGTGATAATCAATCATTTGCTCTAGCGATGCAGCATTCCACATTTTTCATGTAAATGGGCTGGATTTTCTGTCCACTTACAGCCAAGGCTCAAAAGACCCAGTCCATCGTGCGTACATAAAGCTGAAATGGTATGCCGCAGGGAATTGATTTCAGCACACATGTCCTCATTTTCAAATCCTTTCACTGCCTCGTTCCTTTTGATTTGCGAAATCTTCTCCAGCCTTCTGTCCCAATCCATTTCTTTGCCTCTGGATCACTAGCTGTTTTCTTCTGCTTTTGCTACTCCACCAGAGGTGGATATTTCAGCTACATACACCCCTGGCAGTCTCTTCCAAAGGCACCTCGCCTTGTTACCTCTCTCCATGCCTTACATAAAGTAGGCTTGTATTCCCTGGAATATAGAAGGTTGAGGGGTGATTTGATTGAGGTTTTTAGAATTTTGAAAGGAATTGATGGGGTAGATAGAGAGAAACTTTTCCTGCTGGAGGGGAGACTAGGACAAGGGGACATAACCTTAAAATCAGAGCCAGGCCATTTAGGAGAGAAGTTAGGAAACACTTAACACAAAGGATGGTAGAAGTGTGGAACTCTGTCCGACACAAAAAGCAGTAGATGCTAGTTCAATTAATAATTTTAAATCTGAGATCGATAGATTTTTGATAGCCAAGGGTATTGGGGATATGGAGCCAAGGTGGGTAAATGGAGTTAGGATACTGATCAGCCATGATCTCATTGAATGGTGGAACAGGCTTGAGGGGCTAAATGGCCTACTCCTGTTCCAATGTTTCTGTGTTCCTAGACACCTTCTAATAACCTATCTCTTCAACTGTGCCTTAGATCACCCTCCCCAACCTCAAAACTGCTTTATTTCTTTCTCAGTGTCTACCTCTTCTGTAAAATTCTGAGATGCTCTTTTACTCGAGGAGTGGCAAACCATTTTTTTCATTTCTTTTTAAAGTTGCCCATTTTTATATACAAAAAGAAATGGAACAAATTTTTGTAAAATAAAATCTCATGATTTAATTTAATACACAGTATTGTATGGACCTTTAGAGTTCATTTGGAAAACCTGTCTATTTTAAGATGCTGTAACTTTGAATTTATTTTGTTGAAACAAAACTAAATCAGTCTGATTTGCAGCTAAAACAAAAATATTCAGTTTTTGATCATGCTGCAAATTTAAGAAAGAATCTCTTTGAAATAATATTCAGAGTAAATGCTGTCATAGTGTGTCTGTTTATAAAATTGGGTTCAAAGAAAAGGTTTGTATGTGAGGAAAAAAATTGTGTAGAATTCAGACTGTGGATTTTCTATGGAGTATTTTGACATTAAAATTTATAGTTTCTGACTCATTCGAGGTGCTATTTGAGAGGTTAGTCAATTGTAGTGCAGCTAGCGTAGATAAATAAGCTATGATTTTACCCTTAGGCAATGCGATAAAAGATTCTCCAACATTTTGTGTGTTTAGATTTTCTACAAATGTACAGGGACTGCTAAATTAGAATACTGTGGTGTTTGTTGCTATTGGAATAGCTGAAAAAGGATAGGTCATGAGATTTAGAAGCACCAGCTGTGATGAGACCAAGACTTTACCTGAGACAAGTGTTGTATTCAGTTTTTTAGATTTTTTTTTCTCTGTTTGCGTTTTGTGAACTTGCTGCCTACAAAGTTGAACAAATGTATAGTTGAGTTTCAAGTATTTTGGGAGAGAAAACTCTCATTTTACGCTTTAGTTTTAGACTGTTTTGCTTATACTTGTGTATTTAAGTGTGTTATGGTTTGTCTTGCATTAGTTACAATTGAGTGTTATTAGACAAAATAAATTGTGCACTCCATTACTGGAAGATAATATAAGGAGTGAAGTAACCTGGTTATAGTCACAAATGTCCCAAAAAAAAAATTTACCCCGTGGCTGTAGTTCTGGTTTCATATATATATTGTTTTGATATGTTGGAAGTGCGATGTCTGTTGTCTTCTTTGCTCTAACCATTTGATTTTAAGTGCAATTTTGGCAAAGGAAAGAAGTTAAGTTTAGAGTCTATTTCAAAGATTAAAAATATTGTCAAGAACAAGGTTTACCGTAGTATTTTCCTAACCTATTATGATTAGGAGTGTGCAAATATACCAGTACTTGGATTGTGACCTTGTCTAGTCAAATTATTATAAAATGTTAAATCACATCACACATTTTGTACAGCCAAACCTTATTTTGTGGATTCTGCTTAAGAGAACAGTTTTGCTTTAGCACGAGAGATTGGCTGCATACACCTAATTATCATCAACTGGGACCAAACCGACCACTAGAAAAGGTACAGTAACAAAGTTACCACGTTGGTGGAGCAAAGAATGTGAAATTCAAGGTTCCCTTTCCTAAATTTGTGTTGATTTAGGAAAATTTCTTGAAATGCAAAAACTGCATGGTTACTAATCATGGTCACCTTAAAAATGCTTTTGTATTCCTTTACCTATTTAATAGGGTTCTTCGTCTTATCTTTCATTGTTGCTGTTTTCCTTAAGACATGCTGAATGTTCTGGAGTTGGTTTGTCAAGACAGGTATATGCTACATTGTGTTTGGTAGCTCTATGCTGATTAGTATATTAAACTTTGTTTGCAGGCTGTGCATTCCCAATATCGTGGCCAAACGACTGTTTCCAATCTTACTATTTGTAATCCGACTTTAGTGACGGGCCACACTGCTGCCTCTGTTATGATCCAATCCAGTGCACTCAACAATGTTGAAGTACAGGCAATGAACTCTGCGTCTTTGCTTTAAGTAGTAATCGCTATTTTAAAAAAAAACACACATTCTGAAAGGAATCTATGTTTAAATGTCAGAACAATGGATTTAATGATGTAATGCATTATCTTTAAGACCATAGTTGGTCTCTGCTAACTTAATAACAATTCAACTCTGTTTTGATAACTGCACTGTAGATAGAAGATTGGAACAGTTCTTGGCTCACTAATGCATGTAGAATAGGCAGATGTTTGGTAGATAGTATATATTTTGTGAACAATGACAAAGTTACTGAGAATGCACCAGAGGTGTGAAAGATTTCAGTAAATCCGATTACCAATAAAAGAAATCATGCTCACAGCATGGCTTGAGATATGTATGTCGTATTACCCATGCCATATACATGGGTTCTGGTACAGACTATATAGCAAAACTGCTGCAAGCCTCCATTTTTATTAACATTGTCCAAAATATTAATTGCAGCTTGCAGTTTAAGGGCTAAATAATGGAAGGCAAAACCAATGTTTGTTTTGTTAGATTTTTTTTGCATTGGCTTGTCCTACAATAATTGTTTGTTGCCTTTTATTTGTTTTGCTTCTGTGCGATTAAAAAGAAATTCAATTTTTGCATATCCAGTTTTGTGCTGAATAGTCATAAGATACTGGAGGTGGTTTAATAAGGGCTCTCCAGCATCTTTACACTGCACTTTAGCTGGTCAGTGTAGTTGCTGTGGTCCGTACTCATTGTTGTGAAGTGTGATGGAAATCAAGGAACCATAGACTTTAGACAACAGCACAAAGGACCAGTTTATGATAACTGTTAGGGAAATATTTACAGGCTGTTCCTGAGAATCTTTACATCATCAGTGTTGCCACTGGCTTGGCAGGAGTCTTATAGAAAAGTGTTTTTGTATATTTTAGTACTTACAGTTTAATAAAACTCTAATTGGAATTTCAAATTGTGCTAATTTTACTGTCATTATTGCCAATGGCAGGTGTTTCTTACACCGCACAAACAACTCACATTTATATATAACACCTTTTTAACCAGAAGAAAAATCCCTAAGCATTTTACTAATAAGGCACAAGGAAATGGACACCAAGTCAAGGAGGAAGAGATTTGGAGGGGGTGAACGAAAGCTTGATCAACAAGATGGGTTTTGCGAAAGTTTTTAAAAGGTGGAGAGGTCGAGAGGTGGGAGGGAATTCCAGACAGTAGGACTGAGACGGCTGAAGGCTCAGTCACCAATCTCTGGGCAAAGGAAAGAGGGGGGAATACACAACCCATTAGAGTCAGGAATGGAGTGTTTGGGAGATCATCAGAGGTAGGGTGGGGCTAAGTCATGGAGGGATTTATGGATGACTATAAGGATTTTAAATATACATTGGAGGACAGAGAACGAGTGTAGATTGAAGACAGGGGTGATGGGCGAGTGGGATATATTGTGGGACAGGATGAGAGAAGCAGGGTTTCGGACAAGGTGGAGGAGGCCAGCAAGGAGAGCACTGAAATAATCAAGTTTGGAGGGGACAAAGGTGTGGATGATAGTATCAACAGTAAAGAGGCTCAGGTAGGAGCAGAGGTGGGCAAAGTTGTGGAGTTGGAAGAAAGTGGTCTCGGTGATAGAAAGGACTTGGGGTTTAAAGCTCAACTCAGATTCAAACAGGTTACCAAGATTGCAAATAGTCTAGTTTGCGCTGAGGGTGGCCAGGGTAGGATGGAATTAGTGGCAATGAAGTAGAGTTTGTGCGGGGGGCTGAAGATGATGACTTTGGTCTTCCAGGCGTTGAGCTTCAGAAAGTTGCGATTCATCCAGGACTTGATGTCGGGCAAGCAGTCTGATGACATGGAAGTGTTCGAGGGGTCAAGAGGTGTGGAAGAACTGGGTATCATCAGTGTACAACGTGAAAGCTGGCACAATGCCTGTTGCTGATGTCATTGAGGGGCAACATCTAGTGAAGGAAAAAGAGGGAGGCCAAGGATAAATCCTTGGGGGACCACCACAGAGGTGATGTATCAGAGAGGGAAGAGAAGCTATTGCAGGAAATTCACTATTAAATGCTGCAGAAAGGTTGAGAAGCAATAATGCATTACTGTCCCACTCACGACATTGGCTAGGGCTGTTAGCTCAAAGGTGGAAGCCGAACTGGAGGGTGTTATAGGAAAGAAGGGCACAAAGCTAGGAGGCATCATGGGTACAAAAACTTTAGAAAGGGAAGGGAGATGCATTATGGTTAAGTTTTGTGAGAAAGGGGTGATGGTGGTTTTCAAGGGGAGAGAAATGGTGCATAAGGAAACAAAACTATTGATGTCAACTAGCATAAGTGCCTGAAAGGAAAGTTGCATGATTAGGAGTTGCTTGGAAAGGGCATCGTGGGAGAAGGAAATGGATCTCATTGATGAAGTAGGCTTAGAGATAGGAGGGAGGGAGATGCTAAAAGAGAGAGGTTCAGGTCTAGAATGGTTAGGAGGTTGGGGAAGGCAGCAGAAGCTGTTCCATCGATGGTTTCAATCTTAAAGATAAATCCATACGTTTTGCGTTTCAGATGAGGTTTGGGAGAGGAATGTAAGTTTATTGGAGAAAGGATCCTAGGGTTGTGCTTGCCCTCCAGGATGACACAAACTACTTTCCCTTCAGAAATGTAGGAAGTTGCATGTTCCCCTTGGGAACTAAACAAACATCTAGCTCGAGTTTGGGACTAAGTGGTGCGGTAACACAAAACAAGTTTGAGTAGCCTTACTCCAGTACAAATTTGTTCATACTTTGGCACTAAGTAGACAGCGTCACGCAGAGAGCCACATAACTCACCAATGCGTTTGGGGTGCACCTCTTGCTTGGACATGAAGATGTTGTGATGAGAACTTTAACCTGTGCTATGCCTGACTTGGAATGCTTGATTTTGAGTGAAAAATGGGGGGAAAATTCATTTGTCATTTCGAGAAACACAAAATTCTCAAAAATCTGGTTTTGATTTTTATTCCATGCTGTATTTATAATATTTCAACAAGTCAACATACTGGCTACCACCCAAATGCAGTACAAACTTCACAAGTACATCTGTTACTGTGAACCTACATAACATACAAATACTCCTAGAATACAACAAAGTGTAAAGAGATTTGACAGTTTTTAAATTATGTTCTATAATTTTATATTTGACAAGATGTGCAGCAAAATCTCAGCCCTCTACCATGGTGGCAGATTTTAGTTACGGGCATGAGGAAAATGTATCTCACTGCTGGCAGTTTTAATTGGCTATCATACAGCTGAAAAAGGCAGCGCCAAGGTAAGGTAGAGGCATTTAAAATGGCTAATGGTAAAATTAATTATTTTATGACATATTGGAAAAGAAATTTTAAAAACCGTTAATCAGCAGATTCCAGAGTGTACAAATCAAGATTCCATGCCCTGTCAAAATCCTGACTTTCACATATCAGAGATTTTAATTAAACATATAAATCCATTCTGTTTTTCCTTTTCTTATTTCAGTGTCTGCAACATTCAATACAAATGCAGATTGTATTACAATTGCAACAGAACATCATCACTAAGGTGAAACTAATCTATCGCATGATCGTCTAAACCCAGCTCGTGTTCCCTGTTGGGTGAACTATCCAATGTTTGGAATTCTGTTTCACAGTGCTAGGAAGAGATGACATTGAAGAATTAAAGAACGATGGGCTACTAGCCGGTTAAAGCATAACTGCCTGTTTTCACACACAATTAAAAACCGTTCTGACCATCCACTTCACTGAATCTAAGAGAGTTTAGACTTCCTCTGTGGTCCTCCTGATATCTGGGCCAAACTAGACTTATACACAGGGGTAGATTTTTCTGAGGGATCTTCTCCAAAAGCAGGTGGGATCACACACAAACATAAGGCGGTGAGGCCTACTGCCTTACCACCCTGATTTGGATTTTACTAACCACCCACAGCCCCATGCAAATGCTGGTGGAGAGACAGACCAACGTTCCAGGCAGAGTTTCCTTCCGTCCGCTGTGGTGACAGTAAGCCCGGGGGAAAATACTCCAGTGGCTGGAGTCATACCTAGCACAAAGGCAGATGGTAGTGGTTGTTGGAGGCCAATAATCTCTGCCCCAGGACAATGCTGCAGGAGTTCCTCAGGGCAGTGTCCTAGGCCCAACCATCTTAGCTGTTTCATCAATGACCTTCCCTCTATCATAAGGTCAGAAATGGGGATGTTCGCTGATGATTGCAGTGCTCGGTTCTATTCGCAACCCCTCAGATAATGAAGCAGTCTGTGCCCGCATGCAGCAAGACCTGGACAACATCCAGGCTTGGGCTGATAAGTGGCAAGTAACATTTGTGTCAGACAAGTGCCAAGCAATGACCATCTCCAACGAGAGAGTCTAACCACCACCCCTTGATATTCAACAGCATTACCATCGCTGAATCCCCCACCATCAACATCCTGGGGGTCACTTTTGACCAGAAAGTTAACTGGACCAGCCACATAAATTCTGTGGCTACAACAGCAGGTCAGAGGCTGGGTATTCTGGGGCGAGTGACTCACCTCCTGACTCCCCAAAACCTTTCCACCATCTACAAGGCACAAGTCAGGAGTGTGATGGAATACTCTCCACTTGCCTGGATGAGTGCAGCTCCAACAACACTCAAGAAGCTCGACACCATCCGGGACAAAGCAGCCCGCTTGATTGGCACCCCATCCGACACCCTAAACATTCACTCCCTTCACCACCAGCGCACTGTGGCTGCAGTGTGTACCATCCACAGGATGCACTGCAGCAACTTCGACAGCACCTCCCAAACTCGCGACCTCTACCACCTAGAAGGATAAGGGCAGCAGGCACATGGGAACACCACCACCTGCACGTTCCCCTCCAAGTCACACACCATCCCGACTTGGAAATATATCACCCTGCCTTCATTGTCACTGGGTCAAAATCCTGGAACTCCCTACCTAACAGCACTGTCAGAGAACCTTCACCACACGGACTGCAGCGGTTCAAGTTGGCGGCTCACCACCACCTTCTCAAAAGCAATTAGGGATGGGCAATAAATGCTGGCCTTGCCAGCGACGCCCACATCCCATGAACGAATAAAAAAAATGGCCCCAAAGTCTTACATTGGAGAGAGAGCCGAGTACAGGCCGCTACTTCCTCCAATTTAGCTCCAATAGAGCCATTGGGTTTTTGTTTTTGGGGCTCTTGTACCCATTTACCCTCCGGTCAGTCCCAGCTACTTACCTGTTGAAGGCCCAATCTTGGCCGAAGCCTAGAGTGGGCCATCTCCTATAATCTTGCCAGTATGTCTGCCCCTTTAAAGTCCCTTTCTGGATCTCTTGGTGCTGCAGCAGACTTCTCCTCCTTTGTACAGAGACGCTCACTCTTGAAGGCAGGAAAGAATCTTGCGAGGAGCCTGCCATACATATTTAAGGAGCTCCTAACCTGATGCTCCAGGCATCATGAATATGGGTCAGGCTGGATGGATCAGCTGGTCTTTTCCTGCCTGTCATTTTTGTATGTTCACATGACCCAGCTAAATGAGTCAGGTTGCTGGAACTCCACCAGTGCCCAGTGGTAGCACTTTTGCCTTGGTGTCAGAAGGTCGTGACATTAAGCCCCATGCCATGGCTTTGAGCACATGATCTAGGCTGCCACTGCAATGGACTGCTGCAATGATGGAAGTGTTATCTTTCAGATGAGATGTTAAACTGCAGCTCTGTTTGCATTTTCAGATGGATGGAAGTGTCATTGTCCATTCAAAGAGCAGGGGAGATCTCCCAGTGTCCTGGCCAAAACTTATCCCTCGATCAACACTCCTAAAAGCATATTAACTGGTCATTTATCTCATTTGGTGTTTGTGGGACCTTGTTCTGCGCAGATTGACTGTCAAGTATGCCTACATTACAACAGTGACATTAGCTTAACTAACTTAGTTAACATTTTCCTGTTATTCATCATAATAATGCTCATGTCCCTCTCAACCATTTCAAGAGTCACCTCCTCTCCATTATCCTTCTCTTCAGTAAACTTGGGCTGACAAGAAGCAGGCAGCATTCACACACACAAATGCCAGGCCATGACCACTTCAACATGAAGAGGCCCAACCACTTCCCCCTAATCTTCAGTGGCACCATCACTCAGCAGAGTGCCCCACCCTCAATATCCTCAGAATCACCATTGACTGACTGACTGACTGAAAGTTTAACTGGACCAGCTACATCAACAATGGGGATACAAGAGAAGGGCAGGGGTAGGGTACTCTGAAAACTGGCTTACCTCCTGACCACTCAAAACCTCTTCACCATCTACAAAGCTCAAGTTAAGAGTGGGATATAATATTCATCATTTGGCTGGATGGTTGCAGCTGCAACAACACTCACATAGCTTCCGACTTTGGTTGATTGACAGCCTACCCCTGCACCCGATATCCACTCCCTCCACCACTGGGAATCAAGGCCTCAGTAAGTACTAGCTACAGGATGCACAGCAGCAATTTGATAAGCTTGCTTGGACAATACCCACAACCTCTACCACTACAACCATGAACAGCAAGATCATTGGAACACCATTTCATTTATGTATTATTCCTGAGTCCAGAATTCACATGATCTGAAGTGAATTAGCATCATTTTCATTCTCTGCTTGTGTCAAGATGTGCTCTCCGTGGGCAGATGTACAAGTTATCAGTTTTGAGGTTACAAAAATGATCACATCAACTTGGTACTGTCGCTTTATTTCACTGAGATGCAGCACCAGCAATGACAATCATTCCGAACCAGTTACCTTCTGTCCTCCTTTACAACTGCAGTTCACTGAATCCTGCAACAGGTGGTGCTGTTGCACCATGTTTCTCAGTCTTCATGCCTGCTCCTGACATCAGTCTATTATGAGGCAACAAGGCAAAAAACTTGAATCGTTTCCCCATTTTCTCAGGGTTCATTATCATATCATAGGCATCGATTAGTTTTTGGTGTGTAGCTGGGTCAGATACATTTCTTAGCAGTACCTGTGAAGAGAGAAAAAGTGGGGATTGGAAGAAAGAAAAAGTGGGGATTGGAAGAAAGAAAAAGAAATCAGTTGCCAAAAAAGTAGTTATTGATTTATTTTTCCTACAGATAGAGCACAAATCTATAAATGTGTTAGAACATACAGATAATTGAACATACCCTACATATGTTAGCCAACAATACATGTAAATGCTGTGTTTTCCACACTACTGAAACTACTCAATAAACCTTGTACATCGTGTGGGAGGATCCTTGATCGCCCGTGCAGCTCTTGATTCCTGATGTTGTAAGTGCTGCTCCAGACAGGGTAACGGAGTCAGGCTTGCCTGCAACATTGGGAGTTGGGAGCTGGCACAGGTGATACAGGTGTAATAAAAGCAGGAGTGCAGAGACTTTTAGAGTCAAAGTGCTTCCTTAGGATTTGCGTTGGCAGCTACAGACAGTGGTTCTGGGCCAAAGCACCAGTAGTGTTCCTGCCAAAGTTAATCTAATCACAGGTTCTTTGAAAGATCAGGCAGTATTCTGCTAACACAGCTTGTGTTTTACTCATCAGATCAT
The DNA here is from genome assembly GCF_035084215.1 of Heptranchias perlo. NCBI lineage: Eukaryota > Metazoa > Chordata > Chondrichthyes > Hexanchiformes > Hexanchidae > Heptranchias > Heptranchias perlo. Next base: position 14,255,427 of record NC_090332.1, on the reverse strand, counting down.
TGTTAGATCTTGTAGTTGTAGACTTATAACTGCTGTTATATCACCAATTTGGTGCTGGATTCACACTGGAATCTGTGTACATTAGGTACCCAATTGGTAGCACAACACTATTAAATTGTAAATAGTCATCTCCTATATCTGGTCTGGCCAGGCTCCTGTAGTGTGGTAAACGTTCACGTTGCATCAAGTCCAGTATAACAACGAGGGGCTGACATGATGCTGATCACTAGCCACATTTAATAAAATAGTGCAACTCAATCGTCAAATAACCATCTGACCCTTCTAAGCAAAGTGCTTTTTCTTTGTTCTTAGGCTTTTGGCTGGTTTTCCCAGAATAGTTATTTCCCCTCTAGAAAGTAAGAAGGAATTATGTTTACATCTCAACACTTCAGTCAAAAATGTCCCAAAAGAATTACTCTGAAGTTGTGCAAGTGTTGTTATGTCTGTAGATATGGTAGACAATTTTCGCTCAGTGAGGATACACAACCAGCAACTGAACGAGTGACCAGTTCATCTGATTTGATGGTTGAGGGTAGAACGTTGGCCAGAAAACCTGGAAAATTCTCCACCCTACTTCGAACATTACCATAGGATCTTTAACATGCATCTGAACAGGCTGATTAAACTTGGTTCAAATGTCTTATCCAAAGGATGGCACCTCCAACAATGCAGCACTCCTTCAATACTTCACTGAAGTGGCAACCTTATTTATGATCGCAAGTCCAGGAATAGGATTTGAACCCATGACATTCTGACTGCTCTGTATGTTTACATAACAACTGTGACTACATTTCAAAAATAAATGATTCGCTGTGAATGTAGAATGTCCTGAAGAGGTGAAAGATGCTATAGAAATGTAAGTTTGTTCTTTTTTCTTCAACATTTTACAACTAGAAGTTTTCCTATTATAGCCAGTTCCCCCCATATAAGAAAAATATTTCAAGTAGCATGCAAACTGACAGTAAAAAGAGAAAATGACAGAATTCTCCATTACTGTAGCACAACCTAATTTTATTTATATATTAACGACTTTATTTGTTGAACATTTTACACATTAATTAACCACAGGTTCCACTATACCAACAGAAAATAATCTGATTTACGTAATGGAATAGGGGGGGAAAAAACTACATACAGATGAAAAAAAGGGCATATCATCAGTGAATGGACATCTAAACCCTCCTTACACAAGATTTCAGTAATGTATACACCTACACAACCCTGAGCCATGAATCCTAATGTGTGTGTTATGGAGAAACAGAGCTTGTAATATGACATTGATAGTTGTAGAAGAGTATCAAGCTAACATTTTCTAGATGACACGCACTGGTCAAATATTGTATCTAGTCAGTACAAAATGCAATCCTATTATGTAATAAAAGGGACGGAATTTGGCAACCAAGTACTTTTTCTAATCCTGTGGCTGCCACAGCACAATCGTGGAGAGCAGCTTCCCTGGGCTAAACAAACAAGGAAAAAAAAATCAGAGCGAGTAAGTACTCTGGAGAAAAAGTATTTACTGTGGAGGACTGGAAAATTGTACTAAGACAGGTCCAAATTCTTTACTGTAATTTTGATTAAAACAGAAGTTCAAATAAAAAGAATGCTGCTTTGAAATGGCTGACTTTGCCAAACAATCCTCTGCTGTGAACTCTATTCGATGTGCCGTTGAGAAGTAGAGCTAATCACAATGCAGAGGTAATTGCGCCTCCCTGTGTGTAACTGAGCCATACAGACCAAGGTTTCAAGTTTGATCCATGGTTTGTCCCGAGTTAGCTGACCTCAGCCAGAGCAGTAGTAAATTTGTTACAATTCACCACTGCATCTCTAGGTTATGGAAGGGCAAAAAAAAGTCAAGTTCCTGCTCCTGAAAATACCCCTGCCGGAAAGTATTCATAGATGGACGTTGGGTGAGGTTAGGACTTGCGTGGCTGTCATGTACCACTACCTCTCTACTACCCTGCTGACGATCACTGTCTGGGCCCCATTAATGAAAAATGGCCATTCTGATGAGGCAATTGTGAAACTGCCCCAACAGCACCTAGCAACTTCAGAAGAGGGGAAAGACTAGTGGGGGGAAAAGAAAGGGCAGCTATCTTGCAATAAGGAATTTATGCAAAAGCCATAATGAAGTATCTCATTTCTAATTTATTGCAATATATTATCGATTTTGACAGCATTACTGGTTCACATTTATGAACCAAAAACTGTGAAAAAGTATATAGCACAAGTTCAGGAAAAGATATGTTTATGATTAATTATGCTGTAAAGCATCTAGGAAAGTGGTCTGTGAGTTTCAAACACCTGTCCCAAGCTTCTGAAGACACTGTCAGCTCCCCAAACAAAACAGTGCTTTCACTGCAGAAAACATTTCTAATATATACCAACAGAAATACTGTCCTAGTAAGTCAACAAGTACCCAAAAGTCAGATCAGTTTGAGTACACTCAAGATCCCCTCATAGATCCCAGGAACCTCAGCTTGAAAATTCAACAATCTAGGAAATCGACAAGTAACAGTGACAGTGCAATAACGTAGGGAAAGGGCAAGAGAAGATACTTAGATTTTGGACTTGAAACTGCATCAAAGGTACAAAAAGACAGAAATAAATTAGGCCACAGCATATAAAGAGGGAAAAACAGAACTGCTGGCAATGTCTTACCTGAAGTCTCACATCAATGCCCATATTCTTCAGAAATTGCTGTTGTTCAATTGGTCCTAAGGAGGTAACCTTACCCTCAGTCATTTGCCGAAGGTAACTGAAATCAACATCTGCTGTCAGGTCTGCAGTTCCAGGTGCTGTGAGCACTTCATGTAGCTGATGCCCATGGAAACCCTTTACAAAGTAATGGTTATTAAGCATAATAATATTAATAAAGGTTGTTAAATACATCCAGCAACTTCTGCACATAAAGGTTACTCTTTAGAACAGATAAGCAGTAGTGACAGAGAAAGCAGTCAATGGTTCTCTGGAAATATTGACTTGTAACCAAGTAGAGAGTAAAACATGGGCTTTGTATTTGAATGATCATCTATAGAAGCAGTCAAGACAAAAATATACTGGTTTATACTAGGTTAATTGATGAATTTGCAAATCACCACAATTAAAATGTTAATATGAACTCAATTCAGAGGAAAAAAGTTTGAATGAAGTTCAGTTCATTAGGACTAAATTAATCTTTTAAAGAACGTCATTTTATCAGTACTCCATTCAGAAACAATGAGTTGCAAACAATATTTTTGTTTCCACTTTAAGTCCTTCCTCACTCCTATATATCCTATGTTGTTGAAGCAGAGTCCATAAATTATTTTAAAAGATAGTTCCTTTAAAAAGAGGAATATTAAAGAATAAAGTGAGCAAGAATATGGGATTATAATAGGTAGTGTGTGTGGAGACTCAACTGGCCAAATGGCTTCTTAATGTACTTTAACATTCTATGATTCAATATCTAACACAGACACTAGCATGATGGCTGCCATCTTTTCTGTAAATTCTATGATTTTATCTTTTGGTTTTGCTGATTTTGTTGGGGGAAACCAGATTGGTGATGTGATTGCGCTAATTGTGCAACTAAGATGAATGTAAAAATTTGCAGGGCTATGGGGAAAGAGCAGGGGAATGGGACTAACTGGATTGCTCTTACAAAGAGTCAGCACAGGCTCGATGGGCTGAATGGCCTTCTTCTGTGCTGTAACGATTCTATGATTCTAAGTTGATACATTAATAACTGTACACTAACGATACACAACAGTGTGCTTCAGTAATTGCCTCATTTCAACTATGTCCATTAAATTGAACGCCAATGCAATTCTCTGATGAAATTACCAATATTTAAAAAACAAAAACAGAATAAAGGATTCTCATAATTAATTACCTTTCTTTGTAAGGGTTTGATTTTTAAAAAGGGTTTTGATTTTGCAAATAACTTGTACATTAAAATGAAAACAAGATGACAAATTATGAAAGAACTCCAAAATGTCACTAAGGAACTTTTGTCAAATCTACTTAATAGTTTTTCTTCAAGTTATTCTGATAATATCCTAGTGTTTATAGATAATAAAACACGTAATTCCTACCCGTATTTTTGAATGAAGCCCAGTGCCCAATATAAGAGAGGCACTTAAAATTTGATGAAGCATTTTTAAAAGTTTTATAATGACAATCATCTATAGACAGAAAGGCCTCATGATCAATATCCTCTCCCAAAAGTTATTCCACCCCCCTCCATTTACACATATAAATCGGTTCAAACAACAGTTTAAATCGAAATGGGCTGCAGCTGCAAACAACAACTTGCATTTATATAGCACCGTTAACGTAGTAAAATGTCCTAAGGCACTTCCTAGAAAGCTTCATCCCTAAGCTTTAAAACGCAATGTGGCATTAGATCAGCATCAGTGTATAAGAAATTGGGTAGAAAACCACTGGTGTCACATCACATTGTGTTGACGTCTCCAGCAAATACACAAAAGGTCAACATGAAACTTCACAGGGATCTCTTGAAATTAGGACTTCCGATTCAAGCCAGTCATATTATAAAAATTAACACCAAGTCAATTCTAAATGCCCAAATGCCAAGAAACCATTTACAATCACACAATGACTGTTTTCTACTATATAAACTTGAAAACATTTGTTACTATCCTTTGTGGGTTTAATTCTTCAAAAATCCAACATTTTGCAAACAATTTTGGAAAACAGTAAGGTCTCATTCCTTTGGAGATCTAATATATATATATTTATATTTTGTTGCCTTCTCAATGTTAATCGGGAATGTCCTTGGCAGCAAAAGTAGGTCAAGTTTTTTTTTTAAAAAGAAAAGACAAACAAAGTCACTGCTATGAGAACATTTCATTCATCAGTGAAATGTCTGTTGAAAACATTGTAGCTAGCCTGAGGGAATGTTGTATTTTGCAAAACATTTTATTTACTAAAAGGGACAAGTCAGTATCCAAATACAAAAGAGTCTAACTTAATAATGATATTTCACTAAATGTAGATTATACATTTTTCATTAAAAAAGCATTCAGATTGCATCACTAACTGTTCACGTTATGTCTCTGTACTTTTCTGATCATCTATTAATGATTAAGGCTTTACCAATATTAATTGATCCAATCAATTAAATAAATTGACAACTTTGGGCTTGGCTTAGATTTAATCATTCATGTACCCTTGTACAGAAGGCAATAACAAAAATATATTTTTTGAAGTTTATCACCTGTGGGCAGATAACATTTGTACTGATTAAAAAACTGAGTTATTAACATTACTGTGCTAGATATTGTATTCTCATCCATTAGAAATTGTAATTGAAATTCACAGCATGAATTAATGTACAATAATTTTCAAGAAATCATTTCATTAACTAATACCACCGCCGCCTCTCACAAAAAAGAACATTAATAATACTCAGCCATGCCAGTACTATTAAGCATCAAACTAATCTCATTCTCTGTTTTAATTTGAATTCTATAGCACACAACATCAGAATATGAAACTCGCAGCACACAAGATCCACATTTAATAACATAATCCAGACCAGTAAAGAATGAAATGCCAGTCTGTGGTGGATATCTGGGGGATGATTGCAATATGATGGGAGACCTACGCCTACTAAAGGCTCTTTAAGAATATGCTTCATTGAACTTACTCTAAATGTGTCGGTCTTTGTTCCATTATGGCCATAGTCAGCTATTAGTGCTGCTCCCCCATCTTCAGTAATTCGACTGGCTAGACTCTGGATGATGACACCAGCCTCAGGGCAGATCTCTACATGGTCTCTTTCATCATTTCTCTGCTTGGAAAGGAAAATAAAGACTTTTACTACAGGGCCAACAGAAAATATTGAGTAGTAGACCATATTCAACTTCCAAAACACAAAAGAACTTCAATAAAACAAACTATTTAAACCTTTCCTGAACAGCCATCAATAATTATGGTAGACCAAACTTGTATATTTGGATGCCCAATGCAGTGATATGGGAAATGGGAAGAGACACTGTAACTTGTATTGTCTGCAGTGCTGAAGTAACTTTTTTCTTCACATTTGTCTTGGCAGAAGCTGTGGTGAACTTGTGTTGACTTCTCTAAACCTCAAAAAAATGCCCTTTCAATAACCACAGCTTCCTTGTCTCCACAAATCTGTGATAGATAGATTTGTAGCTCTTCTATCTTTTAACATTGGTATCTGAAGTTATACAATTAGCCTTTAATGGATTAGAGCAAATCACAAAATTATATAAAGAAAAACCTAATCCATAGTATTCTTTGAATATTCTGTTTTGATGCAGAAACATTACTGCAACTCCCAAAAAGTTTAACTAGTTATTGAAATATTATTCAAATTCCATAGTTATATAGTCACCCACTTTTCTATTCTGCACACTATTTCCCAACTAAGAGTTTCACTCCTGCCTTTGCTCAGCTACTCTATCTAATGGCCCACCCAAATTTGAAAAGCATAATGTGGCAGATTGTAAGGAAAAACCTTGAACATCACCTTTCTTAGCATGGTGTGGACCCATTAAGGCACAACCGAACAAGCAAATCCAACATAAAAATGACTCGGCATTCAGTTCCTCTCCATTGCTTTGCACAACAAATGTGATGAAGTAGCTACTGTACAGGATTTTTCATTGAAGGAATTTTTTTTTAAACTGGACATTTACACCAGCAATTTCCCACTTTGCTGCCGTAACTTTGGCTGAAACCCCGTTTACACAGGAGAAGCTCTGAGGAAATTTACCCCCTTAGATTCTTAAAAATTGAACAAACTTAGAACAAACACTGTATCCAGTGGTGCAACATTTTTTCAATTTCACCTGAATCAATGTTTTTGAAGCCAAAGTGCCAGAAGGTGCGAGAACAAACCGAAGCTTTTTTGGTGCCTTTGGTTCAATGTCGATCAGTATTTCACGCCATCCCTGCTTGGTTTTCTGTAAGTGATGGACATTTAGTAATTATAAACTCGTAATGGCTACAGTTTGAAAAATATAGAGTTCATATTTTAATACATGCTAATAGTTAATATTATGCCATTTCACCAGAACTTTACCTCACTGAAGGAAATACAGTATATCCTTTGAAAAGCAGTCTTTTTTATGAAAGCAGTCTTTATGAAATCATAAGTAAGTGAATACTACAGAATACAACACATTAGTTATTCAGTTGCCTCATATTTTACAAGCAAACATAGCATAATTGCTGTGACAAACCCAAATATGGTCCCAAAGTTAATGGGGAATGTTGACAGTGAAAGATTTCATTGTTGTCCCCCTAACTACAGCAATAATTACTCACCTGTTAGCGTGGGTACAAACTGTGAAACTGAGGGATTAGAGAAGTAATTAGAAATTACAGTAGTAGTTAGTGCTGCATTTGACTATTTGAAGCTGTGACCATACTGTATATGCACCGCTATTGCTGCACCCCAAGTGAGTCGCAGCCACAATATCAGAAGTACAGTCAGCAAGTGCAGGATTCAAGCGGCAGCTACATGTGCAATCAGTGCTATTTTAGAATCTGTTTCGTTGTAGCCAGCTTCCTTTGTTCACGGCATAAATACCAGATGAAGCCAAGACCAATATGACTTCTGTTTCATTTGTGAGTTCATTTATTTAAACAAACTAGTTTGCTCAAAATTTTGCAATCTCTGGGCGCAGTGCGAGTAGAACACTTCAGTAAAAAAAAACACTTCAGCATAACAACATATTTGAGTCTCACAATAACTTTGTTACATTTTTCTTGGCTTGGTAAAAAATCTTTTTTTTTCAGTGCCCCTTGGTTAGGAAGGGAAAACTCACTTCTTGTACTAAAGTTCTGAGGGCGAATGGAAGAGTTCTATTGCATATACCATCCTGAGTGACTGCACCTTCTAGCTTTGCCGACAGTACTTATTATCTGCAGTAAATAATTAGCCAGTCCATTTGATCCCCCCAGGTGAAGGGGACTAATTGGAGGTCAAAGGAATGAAATGAGGAACAGAAGCTGTGAAATAAAAATACAGATCAATACTGTTGGAATATGATACAAGGCCTGATGCTTTTACCTGAAACTTGTGGATTGGAAGCACGTCAAAAAACTCATGTGCAAGATAAAAGCTGAAACCTGAAAAAGAAATGAGCATTGATAGATTAACACTAAAGCACATGTTAAGAAGACAGGAGAAACATTTAATTATTTCAACAATTTTTAAATTGATTGCAATCTTTCTAGCAGCTGTAGTCAAAAGGAAGATAATTTCCTCTAGCCCCTTCTAATTACAGGTAAACAGGCTGATGATAAACGAGGCTGAAAGCAATGTGAACACAATTCTGCTGAAAATTCTACAACTTTAAGGTATAGAAAATACAGGAATGGGGTCAGCTGAATAGGGTTAGTATAGAGTAGAATACCTTCTAAGAAACCATTAAAGCCTGAACATATAATTTTCAGGGAAGTGTGGAGAGAAGAAGGCAGTTGGAATGCAGCAACACCAACATTCTGAAACTAATAAAAGTAGTAAATCAAAATTGTAACTGAATTGGTAAAAATAAATGAAGTGGGTTGATTTGGGAGAATTTGTAAATTGCAACCTATTTAATCAACTTTATCTATTTAAGAAATATCCAATTTCAAAGGTTATATCTACATATAAAATATTAAAATTAAGATGATGGGATTTCAGTGTGCACTTCCTGTCCGATACATTTCAGGCATCACCCTTCCTTCCTTCTGTCATACTTTTGTATCAGGCATAGCCTTCACATTTAAATTTTCTATTTTACTCCACTATGTTACATGATATTTTCTTAGTTTACCTTCTTTTATATTTTAATTAATAAGCGGGTTAGTCTCACCTTTAGGTACATCCTGTAAATCCCTGTACCAGGAGATTGGAAGTCCTGTTTTGGTAGTACCCATCTTATAAATTGCAGCACTGGGATCATGTAGCAAGTGCTGCTCTCCTTCAGTCAGAAGCTGTGCTTGAACTTCACCAAGTTTTGGGCTCACTTCAACCAGATGCACAGAAATTTCAGATTCCCTCAGCACAGAACGGAGCTGGCTGAAGACCTAATTGTCATCAAAAAGAAAAGTGCAATTGCAGATTAACCTGTTAAACAAAAAGTTTGCTGTGGGAAGTGCACCTAAAATAAATAGCAATTGAAACGATTGACTTGTACAGTATTTGGTGACCACCCTGCCATAATATTGTTTGTTTTCTTCTTCGGTATTTAACTTTTTATTTTTGTTCACAACCCCTGTCTCGGAAGTAAAGCTTGTGTGCTGCCCAACAAACGATGACGATTCTTTGAGATTTCACTGGGCTCTGGAAATCCCATGAATTAGACAGTGTTAAAAAAAATCCTTGCTGTTATCCATTCAATTTGGGTATCTTGTAACCAATCTCAATAGAGTTGGCAGTAATATTTATAACCACTGACTAGACAGTTCAGGTGAAGTGCATGACATCATTACACAATGATATTTGTTCTATCAAAGTGTTGAAGTTGGTCAAAGAAATATTAATATATAATTCTGGGCCAAGAATGGATAATTTGGCAATAGATCAATCTACACTATTTTTAAATACATACACAGGGTAACAGAAGGGCAGTGTCAGTTAGATTCACATGATGTCACTATCGGTTGAACTACCCTAAAGCAGGCACTGGATTTAATACATCAATGTCACTAGTGAATTTTTCAACATTGACAGGTTTCACCAACCCTATGGCAAACAAAATGACCATGTCTCATGTAAACATCCTTTATATCGGAGAAATTGCATATTACTAAAAAAAATTTAAAGGATTATTCTGAATTATCTAATTTTCAAATACATCTATGAAAGTCATATGCTTAGCTAAATTTATGAAGATACTGAAAGTGATTTCCATAAATATAGTTAAATCACCATATGTTTGTATCCATCCTCAACAATGTAGATGAACCACTAAAAATTATACGGTTTACATTTTCCGAAGAATGTTGAACTTAAACTATTCACTAATTTTCCCCTATTCTTTCTTATATTAATAGAATATTACACTAGTGTAGGTGTATTTTACAAGTACTTTCACAATTGTCAAAAACCATAAGTCATAACACCATAGACATTTGGATGAGGTAAAGAAAATTTCTAAAGGAGCACAAATAGTTCAATATTCTATTATGAATGTCATTAAATTTATTATGCAATGCACTATATAACATAAGCCATTAAACAATACCCACCATTAAAAGATAATGAATTGTTTTCAGTATAGTTATACTGATTAGAAGTGAAAATGATTTCTAAAATCCATACATTACAAAACATTTTATTTTTCATCTGCACTAAATATGAGGATGGAAATATTCTTAAGCAAATTCATGCTTCGGTGTTTAAGTTAGTGCACTCACAAAGCCAAGAAACTTACCCTTAGAACATCACTTGCCAAAGTACCCCTGCCAGGCCCAAGTTCTACTAGTTGAAATGTCTTTGGTTTACCAGCAGCCATCCACTCACTTACACACCACACTCCGAGTAGCTTGAGGGGTGGGGTGGGGGTGCGTGGAAGAGAAAAAATATCTTAGACAACTCTTTAATTTAACTGCAAAAATCTAGATACAGGATTTTCTAAGTGACCAGTTGTTACAGTAAATTAATATACTGTAGGCACAAGTCAGGAGTGTGATGGAATACTCTCCACTTGCCTGGATGAGCGCAGCTCCAACAACACTCAAGAAGCTCGACACCATCCAAGATAAAGCAGCCCGCTTGATTGGCACCCCATCCACCACCCTAAACATTCACTCCCTTCACCACCGGCGCACTGTGGCTGCAGTGTGCACCATCCACAGGATGCACTGCAGCAACTCGCCAAGGCTTCTTCGACAGCACCTCCCAATCCCGCGACCTCTACCACCTAGAAGGACAAGGGCAGCAGGCGCATGGGAACAACACCACCTGCACGTTCCCCTCCAAGTCACACACCATCCCGACTTGGAAATATATCGCCGTTCCTTCATTGTCGCTGGGTCAAAATCCTGGAACTCCCTTCCTAACAGCACTGTGGGAGAACCGTCACCACACGGACTGCAGCGGTTCAAGAAGGCGGCTCACCACCACCTTCTCAAGGGCAATTAGGGATGGGCAATAAATGCCGGCCTTGCCAGCGACGCCCACATCCCGTGAACGAATAAAAAAAAAACTGAATAGTAGTGTTACTTATTACTAATGAAAAGAGCTGAAAAAATGCAATGTCCATATCAATGTAAACACTTCATAGTATCTTATTAAACTTTAAAAGGGTAGCACACCTACACCACCAGAACATTGCAGTCTCAGCTAAAAGATCAGCACCCAACTAACATCAACACTTTGGCTTCCTCTAGACTGAGAATATTATCCACCTTGAGAAAGCTATCTCTGAATGGGTGAAGAGTGGGCTAATGGACCAAGTTGAGTGTGGGGGGGGGGGGGGGGGTCTCTTTCCACACTGCTCAAACAAACTTCCTGCTGGGTTGACTGAGCGGCAACACTGATCATCCCTCTCGTGAACACGGATGCCATCTATTAAGCTAGGGAAATAAAAGGAAGCAGGAAGAAAATACCCACTCCACAGTAAATACTAAAAAGATGCAATTGCCATAATATGCATACCATTTATACCTTTTGCAACCGGTGGGCACCGCAGGGACTAGAGTGTATACTGGACACCGGTAATAATATCATTATTTAAGTTTATAAATTTCCTTTGTTTTTTATGGTTTAGTTCTTTATTAGTTGTGCCCCTCTAAAAAGGGGGCACTTTTGTTTAGTTTTTGTTTTCATGACACTGGAGCAACCCTGTGTCTCCTTATTGGCTATTTTAGAAAAGGCATACCATTTATAGCAGTCCATTTTAGTAGTGCATACACTTTTGAAAATTCTATATTAGGCTATGATCTAAATTTTTACAACTAGATCCTGCTTTCTTAGAATCAAATAGTTTTACTAATGGCCACTATCCATTTTGTGTAAATTATAGTGGGCAAATATTTTTCAGGGTTCTAACAAAACCATAACAAGTTACACAGCGCACATATATAGCCGTACCTCTCCAAAGATCTGACTAATCTCAGGTGATGTAATGAAGTCTCCTTGTGCTCCTAGAACATCTCTGTAGTAATAATATCCCTGGAACAGATTACACCAATAATCTAAATTAACATTGCCCATTGAAACAAACACTTTGCTGATTTACATAATTATGCTTTTTTAAAAACACATATACAGTATACTAATTACAGGAGTAGAAAAGAGGCCAGTGACTGTAATAATATAGATCTAATTAAAGAATTAAAATATCAGCCTATTCCCAAGGTAGCAATTTTTGAGTCCGTGATGAATTACATACTGTGATAGGATTGGTTAAAACTTCCCGCATATATTCTGCTACTGAGATTGGGCCTGTCGACTTTATTTTTGAAATCAGATGCTTTAGCATCCGATTATCATGGTCGCTTTCTTTTGTACTTTCTGATGTTCTGGAGCATGACCTCATCCATTGACCTGCATATAATCTTCCATACACTGCAAGAAATGGAACATAAGATTGAAGCAGTGTTCCAATTATACACAACAATCATTTTACTAATGTGACAACTTAAGTCAATGCCAGTTTACTGTACATTAAAAGAATCCAAATCTCACAATATGGGCAAATATAGGGAAGAAGAATCTAGAACATCACTAGTTTTATTTTATTTCAAGTGCTAGAAAAGGTTTCATTATATTTTTAAGGCTGGGATAACTGACAAGTTCTGCTTAACCTAATTCTAACCCTAAGGGCAAAATCATTATTGAAACAACTGTCCTTTAATAGACATATAACCAGAGCTTTCCACATCTGGGAAATATTCAAGATGATACATACAATCAGTAAGACTGACATGCGGATTGTAATTAAACACAATCAGGATAGTAATAGATTTCAAGAGGACATAGACAGGCTGGTGAAATGGGCGGACACATGGCAGATGAAATTTAACAGAGAAGTGCAAAGTGATACATTTTCGCAGGAAGAACAAGAAGAGGCAATATAAACGAAATGGTACAATTCTAAAGGGGATGCAGGAACAGAGAGAACTGGGGATGCACATACACAAATCTTTGAAGGTGGCAGGACAAGTTGAGAAAGCTGTTAAAAAAGCATATGGGATCCTGGGCTTTATTAATAGAGGCAAAGAGTACAAAAGCAAGGAAGTTATGTTGAACCTTTATAAAACACTGGTTCGGCAATAACTGGAGTATTGTGTCCAATTCTGGGCACTGCACTTGAGGAAGGATGTGAAGGCCTTAGAGAGGGTGCAGAAAATATTTACTAAAATGATCCAGGGATGAGGGACTTCAGTTATATGGATAGACTAGAGAGGCTGGGGTTGTTCTCCTTAGAGCAGAGAAGGTTGAGAGGAGATTTAATAGAAGTGTTCAATCATGAAGGGTTTGGATAAAGTAAATAAAGAGAAGCTGCTCCCATTGGTGGAAGGGTCGTGGACCAGAGGACACAGATTTAAGGTGATAGGCTAAAGAACCAAAGGCAACATGAGGAAAAACTATTTTACGCAGCAAGTAGTTATGATCTGAAATGCACTGTCTGAAAGGGTGGTGGAAGCAGATTCAATCGTGGCTTTCAAAAAGGAACTGGATAAATACTTGAAGGGAAAAAAAATTGCAGGGCTACAGGGGAAGAGGACCAACTGGATTGCTCTTACAAAGAGCTGGCACAAGCTCGATGGGCCGAATGGCCTCCTTCTGTGCTGTATCCATTCTAGGATTCTATAACACCTGGAGTTGTTTATTTTAAAAGTAACAAGATAAGTAACACTTAAAGCAGAAGGACTAACTGTCACTGCTAATGATCGACATGTGGCAACTCTGCAACCTGGAGGTTTACTTCACAAATACCTGGAGAGCCTCTTCTACAAATATCATAGGAAATTCGTCTGCATAAACACTTCAGTCCTGGAAGGAACCTCATCGTGATCAGCCTCATCATCCCCTACATCTAATGTTGGTGAAAGGCAGAAACCCCACAGCAACCTCCAACTAACAAGGCTCGCATCCCACGTGAGCAACCTTTGACCCTCAACCAATCACCCTCCCCAGGTCCTATTCGCTAGGTAAAGAATGCTGTTTTCCCCAGACTAATATACGACATTATCGATCGATTTTAGGACATTACCGAGGTTGAAATATTTAACCTTGATTTATTCTTTATTGTGTTTTTTTTTTCAATCCGTTTGGTTTAATTTTCTTTATTGGGTTTGTCTATCTGACATGGCCTGAACTGCGCACGCGTACTGGCGGCGCGGCACAGCACGGCGGTTGGCGACATGGCAGCGGAGGAAGTGGAGCCGCTTTTTGAAGAGGGTCTCGAGGCGACGGAGGAGGAGGAGATCGGCGGTCAGGACGGGTTGGGACGTTACGACGCGGACGATGGGTTCACGTTGGACGAGGTGCTGCGGCTCGGAGGGACCAAGGTACGAGACAGACAGACAGACCAGACAGAGGGAGGGACACATGTTTGCATCTGGGCTGCACAGTAAGAGCTAGGCTCCAGCTTGCTGCTCGGCACGGAGGTAACTCTATAGTGCTGCTGAGTCGCGCTCCTTTTGATTATCAATGAACTGGACAGAGGGAGAGAGACTGAGATATGTTAGTACCAGGGCCGCAAGAGGCACTTTCTGTCTAGCTGGTAAGGAATCTTAGGCTAGGCCCTATTTTGAATCGGTCAACGTCCTGGCCAATATTTATCCCTCAATCAACATCAGTAAAATAGATTATCCGGACATTTATCACATTGCTGTTTGTGGGACCTTCCTGGTGCAAATTGGTTGTTGCGTTTCCTACATTACAACAGTGACTACAATTCACCTGAGGAAGGAGGAAGCCTCCGAAAGCTTATGAATTTAAAATAAAATTGCTGGACTATAACTTGGTGTTGTAAAATTGTTTACAATTGTCAACCCCAGTCCATCACCGGCATCTCCACATCATTACAATTCAAAAGGACATCCTTGGCTGTAAAATGCTTTGCGACATCCTGAGGTCGTGCAAGGTGCTGTATAAATGCAAGTTCTTTCTTTCAGTAGGGTGTTCGGTGTGCCAAATCCCACCAAACTCTCAAACAAAAGCAAAATACTGCGGATGCTGGAAATCTGAAATAAAAGCAGGAAATGCTGGAAAACACTCCAGGTCAGGTAGCATCAGGGGAGAGAAAAATGGAGTTAACGTTTCAGGTAGATGTTCTGATGAAAAGTCATCGACCTGAAACGTTAACTGTTTCTCTCTCCATAGATACTGCTAGAGCTGCTAAGTGTTTCTCAGCATTTTCAGTTTTTATGCCACCAAATTCTCTTTGGGCACTGTCCTGGGTGCCTGCTGGTGGCGGGAAGTTTCGAGCCAATTGGTGGGCCTTGCGTGTCCGTATCCCGTGGCCGCTCCAGCATGTGGCAGCACTCTAAATGTGGGCAGGCAGGTGGAGTAACCACCCTCAATGATCCTATGCATACTGGACCTGTGTATAGCAGCTTTCACCAGGTCCCAGGAGTAGTTAATGGGGGGTGGAGAATGGGAGGCCAGCTGGGAGGATATTGCAATCAAGTCTGGAGGTGACAAAGGCATGGATGATGGTTTCAGCAGAAAATGGGATGAGGTAGGAGTGGAGGTGGAGGCAGGCAGCATAATGGAGGTGGAAGTAGGTTGGCTTTGTGATGGAGAGGAAATGAGTTGGACGCTCATATAGGACATTGGGGTTGTGAACAGTCTGAGACAATGGCCAGGGATTGCGGGGTCACTAGTAAAGGTAGAGTTTGTTGCAGAAGCTGAAAACAATGGCTTTAGTTTTCCCAATGTTTAACTGGAGAAAATTGTGACTCATTCAAGACTGAAGCTGTTCCCGGATCTTCAGGAACATATAGCTACAGCCTCTCAACTACTGGTGATTTAAGATGGTGTGCCTGGTAAATAAAAAGGCTGGGATTTAACTTTTTTAAACCAGCAGTTGGATCTTAACGTTTGCAGCATAACCACCCCCTGGTTTGTTGATGCTACATAGGATTGTGCCCTTATCTTTAAAACAAAATATTTAATTTTATCTTTGTGTAGTTCAGTGTTAACTATATAGTAATTGCAATATCGTTGAAGGAAAAGTATTCTGAAATTTTGTTTTCTAAATTTCTGTGTGTTGTCATGCCTCCTGAAAGTATTTTAAAATTGTGGTACTCAGCCTAGCCAGTGCCAACTGCCTCTGGTGATACAAGTACACTGATCAGTGCAATACTGAAACCGTTGCTGTGCCATGTGGGAAATGGGCCAGATTGCAGATGGCTGTAGCAGATGGCTGTAACACCCAGCTGAAGTATGCTCAATCATTTGTGATTCAAAATGACAGACTTTACTGAAAAGTAATGCTGTGAAATTGTTTTACAGAACTACAACACTCCTGTGTATACAATAAAAGATGTGCAAGCCTCATGTTTATTTTGTAGTTCTTGTGTTTAAATCCCTCCATGGCCTTGCCCCTCCCTATCTCTGTAAGCGCGTCCAGCCAAAGAACTGTCCAAAACTTTGCGGGCCTCTTGTGCTTCCCCAATTTTCTTTGCCCCCTCCATTGGCGGCCGTGCCTTTAGCTGTCTAGGTCCTAAGCTTTGGAATTCCCTCCCTAAACTTCTCTGCCTCTCTCTCTCTCTCTCTCTCTCTCTCTCTCCTCCTTTAAGACATAAATGCAAGTTGTTGTTTGTAGTGTGCATTTTAATCCCAGTATTTCTGCCCTAGACTAACAAATGTTTTTGTTATGATTATTACTATTCACCTGATTGCCAGGGTGGTAGAACCTGGTTGAACTAAAATGTGTGTGTGGTATTGGCTCTTTTGTATAATCATAATATGTTTTTCTCTACAGGCTGACTATGTAATGCTGTCTTCCTTGAATGAGAATGAAGAACTAGTTGATGGTGGAAAAAAGACAGCAATAGATGATCTGAAAGAAGGTGAATTAGAAGCCTTCATTAGTAAACTAGGCATAAGCAAATACTCCCAAAATCTGCTGGAGGAAAATGATGATGAGCACACTAAAAAGGAAAAACAAGTAAAAAAGGAGAAAGAAAAAGTTGACAAGAAAGGCAAGAAGAATAAAAATGAGGGACTGAAAGAGAAATTCCCAGCTGGAAAGGGTCATAAGGAGTTGTCAGGAAAGGATGGAAAGAAAAAGCTCATTCAAGATAATGAAGTATCTAGTACGTCTGGATTACTGGGTAGAAAAGCTAAGCAACAGGTCACTTTTGAATTTCAGCCCAAAGCATACTTACTGATAAAGCCAGGAGGAAAATGGTATGATGTGGGGTATACCAATGAACACAGCTCTGAGCCACAAGATGAACCATTAGTCACACAGTATAGGAATCTTGCTAAACAGTTGTACGATCATGAGACCAATCGTTACAGGAGTAAGAAAAATATCCAAAAAGGAGCAAACTCAACATGGATGAAAACTGTTGTCACAACAGGCACGTTGGCAGACAGAATGGCAGCTATGACACTTCTGATGCAGGATGCTCCAGTGCATACTCTACACTTTGTGGAGGTATTAGTCAACCAAATCAAGAAGAAGGGAAGTCGACGGCAATGCTTAATGGCTTTGAGTACGTTAACAGAACTGCTGATCTCTGACCTGCTCCCAGATAATCGAAAACTACGAACTTTCTCCCAACATCCCTTTAAAAACCTGGAGGAGCTTGCCAGTGGGAACAAGGATGCCCGAGACAAGCGTCTAATATTGTGGTACTTTGAACACCTATTGAAGCATCATGTTGCAGAGTTTGTGCAGGCATTAGAAACTTTGGCCCATGACACTGTGCAGGCAACAAAGGCTCGTGCCTTGGCGACAGTCCATGAGCTGCTCTGCAATAAGCCAGAGCAAGAGAAAGCCCTGCTGATCCAGTTAGTGAATAAGTTAGGAGACCCACAATATAAATTGGCTACTAAAGCCTCCTACCTTTTGGAAACTTTGCTCCATAAGCATCCCAATATGAAAACGGTTGTGTGCTGTGAAGTTGAACGACTTCTGTATAGGCCTAACATCAGTCTGAAAGCCCAGTACTATGCCATTTGCTTTCTCAACCAAATGGTCTTGAGCCATGAAGAGAGTGATCTTGCTGGGAAATTAATTGCTGTTTACTTTTCATTTTTCCATGCCTATGTTAAAAAGGCAGAACTAGACTCTAAAATGCTAAGTGCATTGCTGTCAGGTGTCAATCGAGCTTTCCCTTATTCCAAGATGGATGATGAAAAGATAATGGAACAAATGGATACTTTGTTCAGGGTTGTACATGTTGTGAACTTCACCACAAGTGTCCAGGCACTAATGCTACTATTTCAGGTGATGGAGTCTCAACAAGCCATATCCAATCGATATTATGTGGCACTCTACAGGTAATATTTACTTGTGCTTAAATGTTTTTGACATAAAACTTACAGTATGAAGTTTTTGAAGATCTCAAATGGCTTTAGAGAAGGTACAACATAGATTCACTAGAATGCTGCATGATGTACATATACGAAGAAAAACTTGAAAAATTGGGGCTTTTTTTCTTTAGAATAACATACATTACATGGCAATATCATAGAAGTGTTTAAAATTATGAAGTAATTGATAGGGTGAATAGAGCAGACTGTTTCCAGTAGTTAAAGGGCCTAGAACAATTATAAACCCTCTACTTTTTTGTATGGAGGTTCATCTGCCCCTCTTCATCAATTTCTTTCTTTATTATATATCCTTCCTCTTCCCACTTTGGAGTGCACGAGGATAGCTGATGTGAGAAATGGATATGTCGCCTGCTGGAGTAAGGATGCTCTTCTGAGGCTGAGGTGGAAGCAAAGTAAGAAAGAGTAAAAGGGTCTTTCAGTATGTTTCCCCTCCACCCCCACCCCAGAACACACACATGCTATACCTGATCTGGAAGATCAGGTATAGCATGTACGCTTACCCGAAGGTCCACCGACCTTCGGGTAAGCGTACTCCAAGGCGGCCTTCGAGACACACGACAACGCAAAATCGTCGAGCAGAAGTTGAAAAAACTGTCTGTACTCACCAAGCATTGTTCTGTGAATTATAAATGCGATTTCATTTCGAGGATTTCATTTTCACATCGTTCACCTGACGAAGGAGGAAGCCTCCGAAAGCTTGTGAATTTAAAATAAAATTGCTGGACTATAACTTGGTGTTGTAAAATTGTTTACAATTGTCAACCCCAGTCCATCACCGGCATCTCCACATCATGATCTGGAAGAGCCATAGTGACTTTGGATGAAGTGCTCTATTTGCCAACAGTAACATCTGTCAACTAAATGAGCATAAAATTAATCAGTCATAACTCATTGATTTATTTGCTTTTAACTTCCCTCCGTCTAAGTAATATAACTTATTGTTGTTTCTGACATAACTCAAATATCCAGGAATGTTGAAAATGGAGGATGCTGGTACACCAAGAAGTGAGGTAAAATGGTCGTATTATGGTGGTTTTGTATAAATGACCAATTATTGGTATGCAATCTATTATGTATTACAAGTTTGATTCTTCTGAAGGATTGAAATTGATTTTCAGTAATTGACCAAGGATGAATTTAGTGTGAGGCATGATGATACCATTTGTAGAGGCACAAAACCAGCAAAGTCCAATGTTGGTATAAATCACCAGTGTAAAACACAATATAAGTAAAGGAAGGAAGGGAGAGAGAGAGAGCAGATGAATCCTCTTCCCAAGGTAGATCGAGTATTTTTTTAAGTTAAATTTGCATTACAAAAAGAGAATGAGCTAATCCATCTTTGGTAATATATTATGCAATCAGCGAGGCTTTTATTTATGTCTAGTTGCAACACATCTAATAATTATGGTTGGATCTTCTGGTAGTCACAGAATCCCCCCCCCCCCCCCCCCCAATGCTTTATGGCTCCCAATTGATTGCTTGCTTCTGTGTATTTTGAAGAGTTATCATAGTAGGTACAGCACTGGGAGGAGGCCATTTGGCCTGTTGTGCCTGTGTTGGCTCTTTGAAAGAACTACCCATTTAGACCCATTCCCCTGCTCTTTCCCCATAGCCCTGTAAGTTTTTTCCCTTTAAGTATTTATCCATTCCCTTTTGAAAGTTACTATTGAATCTGCTTCCACCACCCCTCCAGGCAGTGCATTCCAGATCATTACAACTCATTGCGTTAAAAAAAAATGTTTCCTCATGTCGTCTCTGGCTCCTTTGCCGATCACCTTTAAATCTGCGTCCTCTGGTTAACGACCCTCCTACGACTAGAAACAGTTTCTCCTTTTTTACTCTGTCAAAACCGTTCTGATTTTGAACACCTCTATCAAATCTCTTCCCCCACCCCTCCCCCAACTTAACCTTCTCTGTCCTAAGGAGAACAACCCCAGCTTCTCCAGTCTCTCCACATAACTGAAGTCCCTCATCCCTGGCACCATTCTAGTAAGTCTCTTCTGCACCCTCTCGAAGCTCTTGACATCCTTTCTAAAGTGTGGCCCAGAATTGAACACAATACTGCAGCTGAGGCCTAACCAGTGTTTTATAAAGGTTCAGTATAACTTCCTTGATTTTGTACTCCATGCCTCTTTTATTAAAGCCCAGGATCTCATGTGCTTTTTTTAACAGCTTTCTCAACTTGTCCTGCCACCTTCAAAGATTTGTGAATATGCATCCCTGGATGTCTCTGTTCCTGCACCCACTTTAAAATTGTACAATTTAGTTTGCATGTTTATATTGCCTCTCCTCATTCTTCCTACCAAAATGCATCACTTCACACTTCGCTGTGTTAAATTTCACCAGTTTGTCTATGTCCTCCTGAATTCTGTTACTATCCTCCACGTTTGCTAGATTTCCGAGTTTCATGTCATCTGCAAACTTTGAAATTATACCCTGTATACCCAAGTCCAGGTCGTTAACACATATCAATTTGAATTCCTAACATAAGTTAAGAATGTTACATTTCCACCAATCTTCTAAAATGTTTGTGTACTGAGAGAGGGAGAGGATTACCTGTGAAGGTTGGTTTCCATTGTGTACTGCACCGATTGACGTTCCATTGCCAAATAGTCAGGTACTGCAACAGTGTGACAAGTACTGTACAGTCCCTGAAATCTGCTGTTTTTTCCCCACATCCAAACATCAAGTACTAATTTGATTCATTTTGGAAGGATGAACCCTGCTGAAATTCAAAAGCAGGACCTTTATCTAAACTTGTGTACATGGCTGTTATGTGAAAAGTGCCTCCATTTGCACTGACATACTTTGCAAAATATGTACAAAAAAGTAAATCAAACCAATTTATCTAAGTAATTTTTGTTCTGTAGCTAAATAGTTTTGTTCAACATTTTGTTACATTTACTGTATTTTCTCTTTTTAATTCATGGCTTACACTTATTTTGAGTAGTTCTCATTCTTATCGTTTTCGGGCACCATACGTGTGAGGCTGATAAGATTCAGATCTGCTCTGAAGTCTTTGCCTAAGTTGCTATCCTATCAATGTGATCAGCAAAAATTGTGTGAGTACTTCCAGCATCAGCTCACTTTCCAGTTTATTTATCCTCCTTTCTTGAGCAACGGTATCTTGGCACCTCAAGCCTAGCTGAGATCAGAAACACGCTGCACTGAGTCACAGACATAAAATTACACCCTACTACATTGATGTACAATGACATTGTGCCACAAAGCTAACTGCTGTCTTTAACATTAATTCAATTTATGTTTTCTTTTGGCCAGTGCTGCTCACAAGTGAATTCTACTAATGTGATAACCATGAGTTGCATCATAAATTGACCAAAATGGAACAAAGACCAATACAATATGCTGAGTTCTGTAAATTTTGTTCCGTTTCTTGCTTCAATAAAGCCAGAGGTTGGCTTTGATTCAGGAATAGTTATCTTGATGATACATATCATCGCCACATTGCGCAGGCACTTTGGATCAATGTATGTACGTGTAACTTTTTAGTTTGTTTTTCTCAGCCAGTATAAGTGGTTCAAATTGGATAAATCCATTTCTGATGGACTAGAAAAAAGTGTAACTCAGGTAATGAATTACCATTGTACGCAAAGAGCAGAAAAGATATCGTACAACTGAGAGGTTATACCAGTCAGGAAAGATTGAGCTCTCTGGAAAAGGTGACCTGATAGAGGTCTTTAAGATTATGAAATGTTTTGATAGGGTAGACCAGAACTAGGGGCCATTATTATAAGATAGTCATTAATAAATCTAATAGGGAATTCAGGAGAAACTTCTTTACCCGGAGAGTGGTTAGAGCGTGTCACTTGCTACCACAAGAAGTAGTTGAGGCAACTGACATAGATGCATTTAAGGGGAAGCGAGATAAAAACTGAGGGAGAAAGGAATAGAAGGATATGCTGACAGTTGAAGTTGAGAGCGAGGAGGCTTGTGTGCAGCATGAACCTGTTGGGCCAAGTGGCCTGTTTCTGTGCTGTACATTCTATGTAGTTCTATGTATAATCAGGGCAAAGTAGACTAGTATTTTTAGCAGATTATTCAACAAAAATGTGCACATTATAAGTAGGTGACATAATTTTCTTGTCAATAGTTGCAGAGAAGGATTGGACCCATAGAAAAGATACAAGATAGATTTATTAGGATGATACCAGGAATGAGAGCGTAGTTATAAGATTTGAAAATCGTGGGCTTTATTCACTGGAGCAGAGAAGATTAACAAGGAATGTGATAGAAGTGTTCAAAATTTTGAAAGCCTTTGGGTGAATAGATAATGAAAGATTATTTTCACCGGTGAATCAATAACAAGGAGGCATAAATTTAGGATTAGTATTAGAAGCACAAAGTGGAAGGCTAAAAGATTTTTTTTTCACAAAGGACAAGTAGAATTTGGAATACATCAACATGAGGCTTTTGAAGCAGAGGCAATCACAACATTTAAGAGGAAATTAGATAAACATTTGAAGAAAAATATTAAAAGGTATGAGGAAAGGTTGGGAAATGTAATTACTATAGATGGTTCCGTGTGGTGCTAGCACTGACAGCCACAACGAGGCTAAATGGTCTTCTCTGCCTGTTCTATGATTCAAGATGCATGGGACAAGTGCTTTATGTATTTCTATACCTGATGTAAAACCATTTTTCATCTATCTTTTGTATGCAGGAAACTGTTGGATCCAGGACTGGCACAATGTTCCAAGCAAGCCATGTTTCTAAATTTGCTATACAAGTCTTTGAAGTCTGACTTAGTGCTTCGTCGCGTTAAGGCATTTATAAAACGGATCTTGCAGGCCACTTGTGGCCAGACGCCAGCATTTATATGTGGAGCGCTCTATCTTATTTCTGAGATTCTGAAACTGAAGCCAGGCATACAAGTCCTGTTACAAGAATATGGGGTATTGCTTTCACTATTTCACCAATCCATTGTGTTCCATGATATTGTTTCCCCCTTTGATATAAAATACATTATTCCCAGCTTTGTTCAGGAAATATCCAACAATAAGTTTTGTGGAAGTCAGAATGAGCTTTGTCAAATAACTTGAGTGGATTAAGGTTTTATAAATCAATTGCTGATTTAAGTACTAATTTACTTAAGTGCATTGGATTATGACTGAAAATAAATTAAAAAGTGCTCTTGATTAATATTTTATCTGATAAAGCAGAAGAATTCAGTTGTATTAGTATAGAAGGAAGCAGGGGTTCAAGTGGAGTTTGGAAATATCAATCACTTCTGAAAGATCATAACATTTTGGGGATAATTAACAAACTGTTAATTCTGGAAATCCTAGGCTAAACTGCGGGAGTATTTTAATTAAGTCCTCACCTAGCATATAGATTTAATTATTTTAAAATTTGAAGTGGTAAGCTCCCCTAATAGTGTACTGGTTTAATGCACTAAGTATAAAAAGTTCCAGGTATAATTCCTGTTCTGTACTGAGATAGTTGATCTCTGTAGGTGAGCAGATGTTCCACTCTTGATTGCTATCAAATAACTCCAGTGGTAAGTGTAGGGATATTGGGTGAGAACCAGATTGGTATGGCTGTGGTGCCTCACCAACACTGTCTAATGTCCTGAACAAAGAATGGCCACTTAGATGAGATACTGGAGGCTGCTGTCCCTCTCTCCCCTTCATGGGACCGTAACCCCAGCATGAGTTGGCACCTTCAGGAGAGGAGGGAAGAAAATTATGGAAGGAAAATATTTGTATTTGTAGCAGCACCTTCTGTTCCTGCGGATATTACATTCTATGATTAGTTCATCAGAATAAACAATGACCCTATTATGGCAGTGTTACCAATGAATAAAGCATGGCATGTTATTTTTATGTGCCATATATTTTCTGCTCAGGAATCAGATGAAGAAGAACATTTTAAAGATGTTGATGACAGCGATGAGGAAGAGAAATTTGAAGATCTCTGTGAAGAGAAGGTGGAGAAGAAATCAGAAGATGAAGGGGAGAAATGTATAGATGCTGACAAAGGTCAAATGGTAGTACCGAAGACCATTGTAGCTGGAAAGCAAGAATCAACAGCATCTGGATCATGGTTGCACCACAAAAATCGAGAAGGTAAACTATTTGGATAGGCCAGTGCGGGACAAAATTTCCTCTGTTAGGATGAAGAATTGTAAGCCTGTTCTTTATCATTTTGCTACATCTAGTGCAAGAGGAAATCTTCTCTTTTCCACACCCCCCACCCCCGTCTACTATTTTTAGATGAGATGTTAAACCAAGGTCCCCTCTGCCCCTTGATGAGGCCTAACGAGTGATTTATAAAGGGTTAGCATAACTTCCTTGCTTTTGTACTCTCTGCCTCTATTTGTAAAGCCCAGGATCCCATGTAATGAAGTTGGCGTCTAAATTTCAAACAATATCTTTTTTAAAAAAAACTGCTGGCTGTTTAAGATGTGAAAAAATTGAATTTTATATTGTGCAAAGTGCTACTAGTACTATTAAGCTCTGCTCTTTGGTTTAGGTGGAAAGTGTCTGGCAAACTATGACCCGCTCCATAGGAATCCTCTCTCTTGCGGAGCAGACCGCACCAGCCTCTGGGAATTGAGGAAGGTAAAATTAATTTTTCCTCATTAAATATTGCTCAGTTTTGTGGCAAAGTTTCTTTTTAAAAAAGAAATAAAAGTAAAAGCTTTAGGTACTTGATCATTCAAGTGTAATCCAACATAGTTTGTAGTGGCATCAACTGTGCAAATCAATAACTAGAAAATTATGTCCTTGCAGCTGGTGCTAATTTGTACCCTAACTCTTGATGAAAATTACAAGTTTTATTAGTTTGCCAACTGTGATTAAAAGATGTCCACAGTCAAGTATGCATCAGTTTCATTCTGGTGTTTGCATTTGATTCTAGTGCCTTGAGAAATGTGCACTTTATATTTACTAAAGCCAATGTGCTTTCAGTAATAATTGAATTTCTTTCATTCTTGTAGTTTGTCTTTGCAGTTTGGTAAAGTTGACCACTTGGAAACTATTATAGCATAGTTACATTTCTGTCTGTCGTTAGTGAGAAGACTGGTGTTCTGCTTTTATTTTCAAAACCTATTTATTATAAAATGATCCACTTTTACATCAGGTTCATTTTATCCTATAATTCTTTTTAATCTTTGCCTTGAAATTTAATTGCAAAAACCATTCATGGGTACATCAAACCACTTTTAGGTATATGTCAGCCCTCTTGTAGAGGTTAATTTCTCGTATATCTGCTGGGCTAGTCAAGTTTTTATTTTTGGCGGGGGAGAGGTGGTTGTTGGTTATGTTATACATTTAATTGAACAAAGTCCACATCTATAACCGTCCCTAAATCTTCAGGTGACCATGTAAAATAATTTGTTATTTAGAACTCTGACTTCTTTCAATTTAGAATGAATCCTCTTTGTATCGTAGACATGTTCTTCAGGTAGTTTTATTAGTGGTCTTTATTTGGTGTAGAAGAAAGAAAGAACTTGAATTTATATAGTACCCTTCACGTCCTCAGGACATCTCAAAGCTATTTACAACCAATGAAATACTTTTTGACGTGTAATCACTGTAATGTGGAGAAACATGGCAGCCAATTTGCGCATAGCAAGGTCCAATAAACAACAATGAGATAAATGACCAAAAAATCTGTTTTGGTTATATTGGCTAAGGGGTAAATGTTGGCCAGGACACCGGGCAAACAACCTTCTCTTCTGCCACGACAATGCAGCACTCACTCAATGAAACGTAGGTCCGGACTTAGTGCTCAAATCTCTGGAGTGGAGCTTGACCCACAACCTTCTGATTCAGAGATGAGAGTGTCATGAGCTGAGGCAAGGCTGATGCTCAAGTATGAATATTAAAAAGTGACACTCTTCAGGCGAATGATTGCTGTAATACCAGTAGAAGTCCCTACAGACAGGCAAAGTCAGGAGTGTGATGGAATACTCTCCACTTGCCTGAATGAGTCCAACAACACTTAAGAAGCTCGATACCATCCAGGAGAAAGCAGCCTGCTCGATTGGCACCCCATCCACAACCTTAAACATTCACTCCCTCCACCACTGCGCAGTGTACACCATCCACAAGATGCACTGCAGCAAGTCGGCAAGGCTTCTTCGACAGCACCTCCCAAACCCGCGACATCTACCACCTAGAAGGACTAGGGCAGCAGACACATGGGAACACCACCACCTGCACGTTCCCCTCCAAGTCACATACCACCCTGTCTTGGAAATATAGCACATTTCCTACCTAACAGCACTGTGGGAGAACCTTCACCACACGGACTGCAATGGTTCAAGAAGGCGGCTCACCTCCACCTTCTCAAGGGCAATTAGGGATGGGCAATAAATGCCCACATCCCATGAATGAATAATAAAAAAAATAAGCAAGTGTTTCACAAATCTGATATTGGGGTATTATGCTAGCATTTAAGAGAAACTCAAAGCAAGAAAGATTTCATTTCCCCAATGTCTGGAGTAAATAAGGGTTCACAGAAGATCCATTCTTTATTGGTTTGAATTTATATGAAAAGAGTGCTTCAATGGTAGTGCAAATCCTTCTGGAGCAATGTACTTTGCGTTATTTCCAAGGTTCCCTAATTATGTGGCATTGGCATGGGATCCAGAGAGGCATAGCAATCAATAACTTCTATGATTCTATAAGTGCAGGCAATTGGGACTAGCTTAGTGGTATAAACTGGGTGACATGGACATGTTGGGCCGAAGGGCCTGTTTCCATGTTGTAACTTCTATGATTCTAATTATATAATTGTGAACATCTTGGCACACATTTTGCTTTCCCTTTGCATGTTCAACATCATTTGAAAACCTTGGATCACTTGGATAACCTTGGATAATTTGCTTGTCAAGAGGGCACCTCTTAGCTGAACTGGGCAAAGTGTTTGCCTTGCAACAGAGAGTTGCCAGGTCAGAGCAGCTCACAGCTTCTGTGCTACAAGTGACAAGGGCCAAGCAGTCAGTCACGAGGGATTTTGGTGAGCACAATGCCTGAACAGGGCCTATGTGACTTCTGATAGAGCAGGCTGGATGTCAGATGATGGGGAATAATTTTCACCTTCACCTGGGTGGTAATTTAGCATGGCGGATCTCCCTCCCATTGTAGAACCTGCCGATTTCAACCCAATGATTTTATAGTATAGGACAGCAGTGTACAGGGCCGCCTAGGTATGTCTGTTCCAGGCATATTGCAGCATTCCTTTTGGCAAATGACATTGTGTTGCTGGTAGAAATATCCAGGGATCTAGATATCCAGTGCATTCTACTCACTATCATGAACAACGGGCTAACCAATGGGATATATAGTGTCCCCAAGTGCAACATTATGGCCTTGCACAACTACAATTGCTTGTTCTCCAAATATTTTCTCCTCCTTTTCCAGGAAAAAAATCTAACCAACCATTGGCATCTCCCTATAACAACATATTTGGGATTGTCAACCCCCTGTCTGGTGGAACATGGGAAGAACCCAAACCCTTCCATTCCATGACCTGCTCTGATGCTCCACTGTGTGAGGTTCCTTTTTTTTCCTCCCCTCCCCACCTAGGATCTTCCGGGATCCTATTCCCCACTGTACCCTTGTTCCTGCAATCCCTTTACCAAGGCTGCTCGTTATGTCCTGTGATCAGCACGTTCCTATTTCTAGACTTTAGTGTTTAGAATTTGGATAAAAGAAAGTCCATTGGACCCAACAAGACTGTTCTTTTTGATAAATCAACCGTTATCTACTCACCTTCTAACCATATTCCTCAATCAGTTGCAGAAGTTACCAAATATATCAGTTGAGGCATAACATACATTTTTTTTTAATATTCATGGGATGTGGGCGTCACTGGCAAGACCAACATTTATTGCCCATCCCTAATTGCCCTTGAGAAGGTGGTGGTGAGCCACCTTCTTGAACCATTGCAGTCCATGTGGTGAAGGTTCTCCCACAGTGCTGTTAGGTAGGGAGTTCCAGGATTTTGACCCAACGGCGATGAAGGTATGGCGATATATTTCCAAGTCAGGATGGTGTGTGACTTGGAGGGGAACGTGCAGGTAGTGGTGTTCCCAAGCACCTGCTGCCCTTGTCCTTTTTAGGTGGTAGAGGTTGCGGATTTGGGAGGTGCTGTCGAAGAAGCCTTGGCGAGTTGCTGCGGATGGTACACACTGCAGCCTCGGTGCGCCAGTGGTGGGGGGAGTGAATATTTAAAGTGGTGGATGGGGTGCCAATCGAGCGGGCCGCTTTATCCTGGATGGTGTCGAGCTTCTTGAGTGTTGTTGGAGCTGCACTCATCCAGGCAAGTGGAGAGTATTCCATCACATTCCTGACTTGTGATTTGTAGATGGTGGAAAGGCTTTGGGGAGTTAGGAGGTGAGTCACTCGCTGCAGAATACCCAGCCTTTGACCTGGGTACTTACCTTATTTATGAAGTTTGTATGTGCATTTTCATTTAAATGTTGGGAAAGCTGTTTTAAAAAAACTTCCCCCGTCCATGCATATTTAAAAAGTATGAAAAGTTTGTCATACAATTTAATGAATGCAAAATAAATTTTATTTCTTCTTCCCAGTTGAGTGAACATTTCCACCCATCTGTAGCACTCTTTGCAACAACTATCCTGCAGGTAAGATACATCAATGTGTTGAGGTTTAGTTTTTTCCTGTCTCTTTCCCCTTCTTCCTGTCAACACAATAATTATTCAGTGACTTCCCCTTCTTCAAATTTTAAATTTCTTTGTAAAAAGGCACTTGGAGTAGTTGTTACAGTTGCTAATTTGTCACACCAGTATTTCTTCCCCCTTTCAATTTTATTCTCTTCTCTTCTTGTGAGGTACAGTTCCACAGGTGACAGAAGCCCTTGCTGCTTCACCAAGAGACAATTCTTGTGTGAGTGTTGGCAAATTATTAGACTCTGCAGGACATCATCCTGCAGCCAAGTCCAATCCTGCTCATGCATGCCCTTTCAAGTAGGGGGTCACTAGATAGTGGTCAGGAGTGGGAATCCTGAATGATGTATCCCTTCTGTGACCCAGGGACACTGAAAGCAACTGTAGTCTCTCCCTGTTCCCCTCTCCCACAGATTTGTTTAAGATTTTTTTAATGTCTGTTCTGTTTTGTTCTTGTTACACTTTAAACTGTAAATGATTTCCGCAAATACTGGTTGTCACTTTTCTCTTTAAACCAATTTATAAACATTGCCCACTTGTTACTTTAAAGATTTCAGTGGATTTAGAAAAATGTCATTTGTTGAGATGAAAAAATAAACTTGTTGCTTGTATGACTTCTTGTAGGGTGACCAGGTCCAATATTCCGGAGACCCTTTGCAGGATTTCACGTTAATGAGATTTCTTGATCGTTTCGTGTACAGAAACCCCAAACAGCACAAAGGCAAAGGTAAGCTCTGTGTTTGTAAACCTATTACTGATTACAAAAAAAAAGTGTTTTATATCTCATTGTAAAATTTATACATTGGCCATATTATTCTACAAGTGCTTTAGAATCATATAATCTTATAGCACAGAAGGAGGCCATTCGGCCTATCGTGCCTGTGCTCGCTCTTTGAAAGAGCTGTCCAATTTAGTCCTACACCCCAGCCTTTTCCCCATATCCCTGCAAATTAGTCCTCTTCAAGTACATGTCCAAATACCTTTTGAAAGTTCCTTTGGAATCTGCTTCCACCACCCTTTCAGGTAGTACATTCCAGATCTTAACAACCTTCTGTGTGAAAAACTTTCTCCTCATTTCTGTTCTAGTTCTTTCGCCAATTATTTTAAATCTATGACCTCTGGTTACCGACCCACTTGCCAGAGGAAACAATTTCTCCCTATTTGCTCTATCAAAACCCCTCATTATCTTGAATACCTCTATTAGGTATCTCCTTAACCTTTTTTCTCTTAAGGAGAAGAATCCCAGCTTCTCCAAACTCTCCACATAACTGAAGTCCCTAATCCCTGGTAAACCTTTTCTGTACCCTCTCAGACCTTGACATCCTTCCTAAAGTGCCCAGAATTATACACAGTACTCCAGCTGAGGCCTAACTTTCTCGAACATTAATCCTTCAATGTATGATTACATAGTTGTGACATGTAGTGCAGTGTTAATCGGCATCCAGAATGAGAGCTATTATTGGCAAAAAGAGGCATAAAGTAAACATAACCAATCTGTAAAGATCAGATTAAATGTTAAAAATCTAGAAGTGTTGCAAACTCTTTGTTTTGCTAATAACTCTTTCTGTCTATAATATAATAATGATACATATGTGCATTTCCTTCAGGTGACATGCTTTTTATGTTGCAGCTGGTTGGTTCCTGCAAATTTCTATCAATCTTTACAAAAAAGAGAAGCAAGCTAGTTATTTGGAATTATATAAAGAATCTCCTTCATTAACACAAAAGACATATTTACATAGTGGTTACAGTGTGTGTACCGTATAACTTCAAAAATAATCTTAGTAATCACACCTAAAATAAAACAAAGAAACCCAGATATTTCATTCTGAGTTCTGACCTACAGTTTCAAGAACAAATAGTCTTAAAATGCTATGTCATTCTGAGCTACAGGCTGAGACTGTCAAAGGCATGCCAACCTTAAAAGTTCCCTGACCAAACAACAATTAAACTCAATGAACCTTTTGAACCTGTGTTTACTTTACAATTAATTTTTGTGGCCTTAAAGGGACATCTCGGCAGCAGAATAATACATTGTGTATTGCATGCTATAACACTACTGTCCTTATAAAACAGTCTTATCCACTTTGCAGTGAGCAATGTGACAGGAGATCTGCTAGCGCTTATAAAAATCTTACATCTAGCATGTGTTTTGGGCATCACACCTAGGCATTACGCTTTGTTACAGATTCAGAATGATCTAAAAGAAAACCAGTAACTAGATGCTTCTGACTTGGAACCTGAAATGTACAGACACATTCCAATCTGGAAAAAGGTCCCAGACCAAATAACAATTAAATTCTGAATAACCTGAACCTCTGTTTTGTTAACAATTAAACTTTTCTGATCTCAAAGGTACTTAACTTCAACTTATCAGTATAATGCATTGTGCAATACAGTATATTAAATAGAATAGCTCTCTTATCATATTTCTGTTAATATCTCATCACATCTTGTATCATGTGACTTAACATGAGCAACACCATGGGAGATCCATGAGTTAAATTAGAAATGTGTCCTTATATTGACAAACAGCATTAGGTCAGGGGCAGGAACAAAAATTATGCCAATTTTTATTTCAATAGTGACGTTTACTGACTAAGCCCTGGCATATATCAGTTGATCATTAATATAGTGACTCCCTGACCTGAATCACCAGGTCTCAAAAGACTGGCAGTAAATTAAATGAAGGATACTACATGCTTTGGTCTGTGATTTTATTTATGTAAGAGTGGACCTGACTGCACATTGGCAGGAAAATCATGAGTAGTTGAGTCCATAAAGTCACAAGATACATATTGATGAGGAAGTCCTCAATCTTAATTCATCCTTACAGAAAGACCCTACAGACCCCCATTATGAATGTTGTATAAACTAGAATCGGTTTTGTGTTTATGTGTAGGCTAACTAGTGAGACTAATTTTTAAAATTTCTATAAGTGAAGAAGTGGAAAGCCATAAGTATACTAACAAAGCACTAAGGAAAATGCATGGTGATTTGACCAGTATTCTGGCTGTTGAGATTAAGTCCTGATGTGTTGAGATAGCAATCATTTCTATTGATTGTGTGCTGTGCTTTAGAAAATACAATATTGGATCTGAATGTGGTTATATGAAAGTATTTTTTTTCTTTTTTTAGATATCTTATATAATGTAATATGGACTTCTAAACAGTTCTGACATTACATACCAGTTCAGCTGGTAGTACAAAGGCAATAGTCAAATGGCACTGATTTCCTGTCTATTTTTCTCTAGGTGACTGGGAAGTCCAATAGGGAATTAGACAGGAACAAGTCCTGCATCTGATGTGTATTTGTAGCAATGGCCATCTGAGAATTGATAAAAGTGATTACACTGGAAAGTAATGGAGCTTGTCTATAGTAGAAGTTGACCTGCAACCACAAAAGATATTGTGTAGGCAATACAACTAATGAATGGGATGAAAATTTCTTCGTGAGCATATTGTGCCAGTGCTAAGCATTTTGTCCTCAGGTACTTTACAAGAGTGTGTGTAATGCGGTGCCCAGTTCCTGCCACCAGAAAGTCTGCAATTATGGGAATTGTAGAGTTCTCTCTAGTGACTTAAAATTATTACTATACCACATCAATTTTTACAGGTCTTGTGAAAGTTTACATGCTTGAAGGATTTGTGCTTGCAAAACACTTTATCCAGTTGGTCTACTATTTTGAAGCTTAATGCCTATTCTCTTTTTCTTTTAGACTGTGGAAGCCAAGTGTTTTAACCTGTGTTTTAGTCAGTGAGGAATTTCCCAGACTTTTTTCTTAAATTAGCCTCTCCCAGGAGATTGCTTGGCTGTTGGGTGGTTGGGGTGTTGGTCATGGTGCACCGCAGTTACACCATGACAGTGTAGGAGAGGCTAGATGGAACATGTGGTCTTTTCCTGGCCTTCATTTTTGTATGACTCTTTGTTTTTCATAAATTACAATCTTTTGATAAAATGCCTTTATTGTTTGCAGAAAACACTGACAGTGTTGTGATGCAGCCTAAACAGAAACTTCTATTGAATGATGTGCGCAACCTGCCAGGTAATGAATTAAACGAAACAGTAAACGAAAGTAATGGAATACAGTGGTCACTGACTGCCTTATAAGTTTAGTGTATTAATTCTAAGACATTTTGGAAATGTTTGTTTTCCCTTACTGCAGCTTCCATTCAAAGACTTGGCACAGCATAGCTCAGAAACATAATTTCACGTTAATTTGTACTAAGCCATTTACTGTAGTTCAGTTGTACCAGTGATTGCCAATATTGTCTGCTGATTAGATCATATTACTAATGATGGATTACCAACTGGCTCCCCCAATAGCTTGGTCGGTTGGGATACTGAGTGATACAGATCAAGAAAGTTACAGGTTTGATTACGCATCTGTATTGAGTTAATTGATTTTAGCTGGGGAACATAAAAAATGGCCACTAGGGCATGGTGGCAGAGGTTAAACTATTCCCCACCTTTAGGAGGGAAGGGGAAAGACCATATTATTGACCATACTGTAATTATAGATTGGGGTGGATTGCAGAGATGAGAAAGGAGCATGGAAAAATATTAGCATATGGTCATAAAATCAAGTCCTATCAGTAATGTTTTTCTAACATCCACTAAAGCATATTTTTCATGAATGACTTGTACATTTTTGTTTGTAAATTTGGGCTTGGGACATTAGTTTGTGAAGAGAAATGGGTGGGATGCCTGGAAACGTTTTGGGATTTGGCAGAATAATGTAGAAAATATGGTCAGCCACGTCAGAGTTAAGAAGAACTTAGGCAAACCTATAATGTTTCTGACACAGGACGGGTTAATGTATGCTTATTCAGTGCAACAAAAGTATTGAATATAATTTTTAAGTTTGCAATGCTTTGGGACAGTGATGTTCTGGAATGTTGAGTCACCTATAGGGGTATTTACTGGGCATATTAAAGTTATTCTACAATTCAATTTAAATGGGGTGCAGGAACAGAGAGACCTGGGGGTTTACGTATACAAATCTTTGACGGTGGCAGGATGAGTTGATAAGGATGTTTTTATTAAAAAAAAGCATATGGGATCCTTGGCTTTATAAAAAGAGGCAAAGGGTACAAAAGCAAGGCAGTTATGCTAAACCTTTATAAATCACTGGTTAGATCTCATCTGGAGTATTGTGTCCAATTCTGGGCACCACATTTTGGGAAAGATGTCAAGGTCTTGGGGAGGTTGCAGAGGATATTTACTGGAATGGTACCAAGGATGAGGGACTTCAGTTACATGGAGAGACCAGAGAAGCTGGGATTGTTCTCCTTAAAGCAGAGAAAGTTAAGGGAAGATTTAATAGAGGTGTTCAAAGTTGAGGGGTTTTGATAGGGTAAATAGGGAGAAACTGTTTCCGGTGGCAGAGGGGTCAGTAACCAGAGGTCACAGATTTAAGATAACCGGCAAAAAATCCAGGGGGGAAATGAGAATTTCTTTTACGCAGCGAGTTATTAAGATCTGGAATGCAGTACGTGAAAGGATTCTGGAAGCAGATTCGATAATTACTTTCAAAAGGGAGTTGGATAAATACTTGAGGGGGGAAAATTGCAGGGCTATGGGAAATAGCAGGGGAGTGGGACTAATTGGATAGCTCTTTCAAAGAGCCAGCACGAGCATGATGGACTGAACAGCTTCCTTCTGTGCTGTATGATTCTATGATTCTGCCAAGCAAGATACATTATTTCTTCATGCTTTTATCATTAAGCAATGTAAATGCATGGAGGATTATTTTTAAAGCATCTTGCAATACAAAAACATTAGGAGTCCATTATGTTGTATTTGTTACCTTGTTCATCTTTAAATCCATTGCTAAACTCTCTAAATTGTGCTTTTTGCAAAGTGGGCAAATGAGTCCTTATTCTGATTTTTTTTAAAAATTCCAAAATTCAAATTATGACTTTGTAAGCCTAGGTCTGAAGTGAGACTTGACGGACTTGTTGATATTGATATGGTTTATAATGTTTACAGTGAATAGTCAGAAGTTTATTGAACGGGAGGAGAGCCAGATCCCAGTAGATGAAATATTTTTCCACAGGTAAGATAGTTGATTATATTATGGCATTTGGACCTTATTAAAATTTGTGCAATTATTGTATGTAACTGATCAGGATCATTAGTACACAACAGCACACATTTATATACAGCTCTTCATGTAGACTAACATCTCTGGGTGCTTTACAAGGAGAAATGGACACCGAACAATGGTGGAGAGAGGGGAGAAACCGGAAGTATAGTTGAAGAGACTGACTATGGTGCACTATCCCTCCTCGTTCTTCTCGACCCGCCTTTAGCCTCTGTTCCATTTTCTGGCTGAGTGTGACTGCCCTCACCTGGTTCCATTCTTATCTATCCAGTTGTAACTAGAGAATCTCCTGCAATGTCTTGTCTTACCGCTCCTGCACTGTTACCTCTGGAGTTACCCTAGGATCTATCCTTGGCCCCCCCTCTTATTTCTCCTCTACATGTTGCCCCTTGGCAACATCCAAGAATATGGCAGATTCCACATGTACGTTGACATCACCATATCTTCAAATCCCTCCATGGCCTCATCCCTCCCTGTCTCTGTAACCAACAACCGTCTGAGAACTCTGAGTTCTTCCAGTTCTGGCCTCTGGTGCATCCCCAACTTCCTTCGCTCCACTGTTGGCAGATGTGCCTTCAGCTGTGTTTTTAAAATTTGTTCATGGTATGTGGGCGTTGCTGGTGAGGCCAGCATTTATTGCCCATCCCTAATTGCCCTTGAGAAGGTGGTGGTGTAGGCCCTGAGCTCTGGAATTCCCTCACTAAACCTCTCCATGTTGCTTTCCTACCTCTTTGACCAAGCTTTTGGTCACCTGTCCTAATGTCTCCTCCTTGCTCGGTGCTAATTGTTTTGACTAATTACACTCTTGTGAGGTGCCTTGGGATGTTTTACTACGTTAAAGATGCTATATAAATGCAAATTGTTATTGGAATATGGTTAGAGAATTCAGTGACTGAAGTGAACTGCACCTGACTACCCACATTGAAGTGCACATTGATGGTGTTTAATGTTACAGCATATAGAGATGATCTGATTAGAAAGCTTTTTATTTTAAGAATGTATAGTTAATTTAGTTTCTATAAGATCTTTTCTAACTCCAATAATTAGAATCTTTAACTGCAATGTGCAACAAAGGTTTGGCAGCTATTTTTCAACATATGGCTGGTATTTAAACTAGAGTGTCAGCTGGGCTAGGATGAATACAGGGACTAGGTCAGGATCAGTTTTGAATCTGAATTCTTCTTTTTGATTCCAACGGCAACAGAACTAAAGAGACCTCAACATTTCAAGAAACTTAACAGATGTGATATCTAAAGTGTCTAATTACTTGCTTTAAAATTATCTATTGCATGTTAACTTTGTTCAGATACTACAAAAGACTTAATGCATCGCAGAAACTACGAAGACTCCGTAGAGACAATGAACCTGTGGAAGATGTGGATGATGATGAGTTTGACCAGCTGCTTGGTAAGCATTATTAATCTAGATATTTAAATATATAGTAAGAAGAATTTTTAACATTTTGATGTGCAGTTGATAAGTAGATTTTTGCTTAAGGAAGTGTGTAGAATCATGATGGTAGGCAACGTTAGTCATCAATAGCTCCTCTTGTCAGAATGATTAATGTACTGTTATGAGTTTCACTGTAATATGTGAAGTATGAAACATTTTAGGCCATGTTTATCTTGTGCATTTTGCCATTGCAGATTCCTATGAAGGAGACAAATACTTTGAAACATTAATTGATGACAATCTAGATTTTGCTAGGTAAGGTTTATTATATTGTACAATTTCAACCAATAAGTAAAGCCAACTGCTTTTTTTCAGGGTAGAAGATTTACCTCATTGCATGCTTCAAATGCTTGAAAGGCTGAGAGATGATCTAAGCGAGGTGTTTAAAATTTTAACAGGATTTGGTAGGGTAGCTACAGATAAATTATTTCCTCTGGTGGGCATAATCTTAAAATTATTTCTAGGTTATTTAGGAGTGAAATCAGGAACCACTTTTTCACACAATGCGTAGTGGAAATCTGGAACTTGCTCCCCTAAAAGGCTGTGTGGATGCTGGGTAAATTGAAATTTTCAAGAACTGAGAGCGATAGATTTTTTTTTTGTTAGGTAAGGGTATCAAGGGATATGGAACAAAGGTGGATAAATGGAGTTGAGGTACAGATCTAATTGAATGATGGAACAAGCTTAATGGGCTGACTGGCTGCCTTCTGTTCCTATGTTCCTATACTGAAACATGCTGCTTTGATTTTCTTTCCCCCACAATTATGCAGTTAAGTTCCCAGTCCTAGCCACACTGCTGGAGGGATAGAGATAAGACATCTCCCAGAATCATCCTTCAGCAACTCTGTGCCTCCTAGTGGCCAGCTGAAAGTATTTGAGCAGGTTGACCACATAGTTGTAGCCCAAAGAGCCTAGGGAAGGGAACCATCAAAAAAAAATTGTGGGATTTCAAACTTTTTTTTTTTAAGTGTGTGTATATATATTTGCAGCTCATGACTTTAGTATTACAATTTCTTTAGAATAAGGTGTACCTAACATGTACACATCCTGTTTTGTCATGGTGGCTATAGAAGGTGAAAAATAAAATCATGAAACCAAGTTTTGCCAAATGTTTTCAGAATCCTTTAGGGGTGCATTTTTGTATTTGCTTTATTTTTTAAGCTGTAATTAAAATTAATTTTCTTCCTGGCTCGCCTCCCCACAGCATACCCTGTTCTGTAACCAGCCAGTATCTTTGAGTTAGGAAAACTAGAGGATGCATCTTCTAACAAGGATGTGCCAAGCCATTCAATAACTTTCCAGACAGCATGGCCTATCAGGAATTTGCAGTGTGGGGAAATAATGAACAAGTGGTCAAATTTACTGATGATACCAAATTGGATGGGGCAATGGAATTGGAGGAAGCAGCTCAGAAATTACAGAATAAGTTGGACAAAATATGTAAAGCTATGGCAGATAAAATTTAATAGTCAAGTGTAAAGTATTGCACAGTGAAAAGAAAAATAGGTGATACATGCACTCCATGAATGATGTTAAAATGCCTACAGATGAAGCTGAAGGAGACAGATGAATTAGTAAATGTGATGCTAAACATGCCCTTCCAATGTACAGCTGCAGTTAGCAGAGCCATTAGAATATTGAATTAACTAACCAAAATAGAAGAAAAAAATTCACAGGAAGTTGGGCTCAAACTGTATAGTTCAGACCTCACCTTGAATAGTATGCCCAGTTCTGGTCACTAAGACACAAGAGGGGCATTCAAGCACTGGAGATAGAGCAGAGACAAGCCATGAGACTGATCTCTAGTCGCCTGAGTTACAAGTATAGACTGGAGAAACATGGGTTTATCATCCTGGAAAAAGAGTTGATCTTATAGAAGTATATAAGATAGTTATGGGACTGGAAAAGGTAAACCAGAATATTACTTTAAAGTAAATAGTGAGAGTAGGACAAGGGATCATGGGTTCAAACTAGTAAAAAGTAAATTTGGTTCTATTTTGGGAAATTCTTCTTCACTTAGAGTGATCAATGTATGTTAAAGACTTGCAGATAGAGTAATGGAGGCAAAGACCTTGGAATCGTTAAAGAAACAAGTAGATGCTGTAATGTGGGGACTATAGGATATTGTTGTGGACTGTAGGATCTTACTGGATGGATGAATTTAGGTGTATCGAAATGTCCTTTATCTATAACCATCCTGTGAATTTACTTTTTACGAGTTTGAACCTATTTAAAAACACATTTTAAAGGTCTTCCATTACTTTTTTTAAAAAATGAGTACCATTTGGATACTTGAAGTAGTTGAGCCTGTAGTTGCTCTGGGTTAGTCGTTTATAACAGAGAAACTATTAGGATGAAAGCAAACTTCCTTTGCTGCCTAGTTTTGATAACGATAAATCATTTTAACTTAATGGAATTTGAATTTTGTGTGTTAACAAATTTGATATTGATTTTAACCCTTGACCAATCCTAACGCTTTATTGTAATAAATGGTAATTGTTTTCACTGCAATTTTTAATTTTACCAGAATTTTATAAATCCATAAAATCATGATTTAAAATACTCATAAGAAATAGGAGCGTGAGTTAGCCACACGGCCCCTCGATCCTGCTCCGCCATTCAACAAGATCATGGCTGATCTTCTACCTCAACTCCACGTTCCCACCCTATCCCCATATCCCTTGATTCCCTTAGTGTCCAAAAATCCTTCGCACTCAGTTTTGAATATATTCAACGACTGAGCATCCACAGCCCTCTGGGATAGAGAAGTCCAAAGATTGACAAACCTAAGTGAAGACATTTTTCCTCATCTCAGTCCTTAAATGGCCGACCCCTTATCCCAAGACTATGACCCCTAGTTCTAGACACTCCAGCCAGGGGAAACAGCCTCTCAGCATCTACCCTGTTAAGCCCTCTAAGAATTTTATACATTTTAATGAGATCACCTCTCATTCTTCTAAACACCAGAGAATATAGACTCATTTTACTCAAATCTCTCCTCAAAGGACAACCCTCTCATCCCAGGAATCAGTCTAGTGAACCTTCGTTGCACCGCCTCCAAGGCACATATATCCTTCCTTTGATAAGGAGACCAAAACTGTACACCGTACTCCAGGTGTGGTCTCACCAAAGCCCTGTACAATTGCAGCAAGACTTTCTTACTCTTATACTCCAACCCCCTTGCAATAAAGGCCAACATACCATTTGCTTTCTTAATTACTTGCTGTACCTGTATGTTAACTTTCTGTGATTTGTGTACAAGGACACCCAAATTCCTCTGAATACCAACATTTACTAGTCTCTCACCTTTTAAAAAAATATTCAGCTTTTCTATTCTTCCAAAGTGGATAATTTCACATTTCCCCACATTATCCTCCATCTGCTACCTTCTTGCCCAATCACTTAACCTGTCTACATCCTTTTGCGTCCTCCTCATGACTTACTTTCCCACCTAGCTTTGTATTATCAGCAAACTTGGATACATTACGCTCGGTCCCCTCATCTAAGTCATTGATAAAGATTGTAAATAGCTGAGGCCCAAGCACCGATCCTTGCGGCACCCCACTAGTTACAACCTGTCAACCTGAAAATGACCCGTTTATTCCTACTCTGTTTTCTGTCCATTAACAAATCTTAAACCCATGCTAATATATTATCCCCAATCCCATGAGCCCTAAACTTCTGTAACAACCTCTTGTGTGGCATCTTATCGAATGCCTTTTGAAAATCCAAATATACATCTGCTGCTTCCCCCTTATCTATCCTGTTAGTTACACCCTGAAAAAAAAAATTCTAACAGATTTGTCAAACACGATTTCCCTTTCATAAAACTGTGTTGACTCTGCCTAATCATATTATGATTTTCTAAGTGCCCTGTTACCATGTCCCTAATAATAGATTCTAGCATTTTCCCTTCTACTGATGTCAGGCTGACTGGCCTATAGTTCCCTGTTTTCTCTCTCCCTCCTTTCTTGAATAGCGGCGTTACATTTGCTACTTTCCAATCCATGAACGTATTAAGATTTATAAAAGCAATATCTTGGATCACTTCAATGCCAAGTCTGATTTATTTTGCATGAGAAAAATCAAGTGTGGCAAATATTGATTTGTTAACAAAGTACACTATTGAATGAAATAAAATGTAATTAAGTGGGACATGCTAAATGGATTGGAAATCATGACTTTTTGCCATTAGAGGTCTGCATGTGGGTTATTGCAGAATGGGGCTCTATAATGGCTAATGCAACATAATAATGCTGCTTAAATTGCTGTTGGCTTAGTTTCTGTGAACACAATGAATATTGTCAAATTGACCTCCTATGTAGCTATCTTTCTGCTTGCTAACAGTAGCACTACTCCTGAATTTCTGTTTTTAAGAAGGCTGAAGTATATGCATGGTAATTGTAATTTTATCATTTAAATGTCACTTCAGTTTTGTTTAATTTAATCTATATTATTTACCTAATTTGCTAATCAAATATGAATTTTAAATTTCTCACTGCCTGGGGAGACACTGGATCCACAATACAGAAAAAAGGCAACAAGTACAGTATCACTGGGGAAAGGGAGAAACTAGTGGCATGTTTGTAGAATACGACGAGGTATTGAGATGTGTTTTAGTATACCTTAAAGGACAGAGAGGGAGAACAATCTGGATATTGTTTTGATAGTTTCACTCATTATTTCACTGCCATGCAGTTCTGATTATTAGATAATGCAATGCAAAAAAACAAGAAGCCACTGACTTGTAAAATCAAATGTCTTCTATATTCATAGTAATATAAAACAGAAATCATCCAAAGATGTGAAAGGAATTGATGAGCAAGCCAATTCAGACCTGGATGAAGATGATATGGGTGATTTGGATGATGAAGAAGTGTCACTAGGAAGCTTGGATGAGGAAGACTTTGGAGAAGCGATGGGAGGAGGAGGTGTATTCATGGATGAACCAGATGATGATACAGAAGGTACTATTCATACTTGCTGTAATATTGCATAATATACCTCAATTTATAAAACAAATACTTTTTCTTTTATCCTGCTTTCAACAAGCGCCACCGCTAGCTGCCCTCGAGGCTGTGGTGGAAAGGAGACCATCATTCGCCTCCTGATGGGCTGCCCCTTTGCGCAAAGGGTGTGGAGAGAGATGCGTTGGTATCTGTCCTGGTTCATCCCAAACAGTTCGGTAACACAGGACGCTGTGCTCTACGGACTGTTCCCCAGGATGCACACCGAGACAGACATCACCTGCGGCTGGAAGACCACCAACTCGGTGAAGGAGGCCCTTTGGTCTGTCCGAAACATGCTGGTCTTCCAGCTGAAGGAGCTGTCCACGACAGAGTGTTGCCAACTGGCACACTTCAAGGTCCAGGAGTACGTGCTGCGGGATGCACTGAGGCGACCTATGCAAAGGCTTTATGGGGAAAGGCCACCGTGTAAGACCACCCCACCTTGCATTGTACACCATGAGTCATAAGAAATACTGTGTTTGAATTGTAATAATGAAATCGCTTTGTGTACGATCTGTAGTGTTTTGGTTTGAATTGTACTGGTTTCAAATTGTGATATTTACATTGAACTGTGTACCTTTTAAATTCTATGAAATAAAGTATATTTTGAAATTTTTAAAAAATCAACAAGGTGGACTCCACAGGGAATCTATGTAAAGTATTTCTAAATCAAAATCTTCAAACTTCTATAAACTATAGAGAAACTGTATACTTGTATCTGATGGTACGCAAATTCATGTACCTTTTCTTAACTACTGGACATTAAAGATTTGCATAAATGCTTAATAGATTAAACTGGTTCATCATTGATAAGTAAATAGTTGAAAATTAACTAGTAGTTGAGAATACACACACTAAACACCAATTCTATTTTCAGATCTTGAAGATAACGAAATGGAAGCATTTGAAGGTAACTTGCATTTTTAAAAAATCTTCAAACTTTCTGTTTTTGCTTTGTCATCTTGGAGTACTATATTTGTACAATGTTACAATCAATAGACACACTGGGATTTTTTTGTAGTGAAAATGATTTAACCAGAAACACTATTGTACAATGACTATTCATGTTAATATACAGAGACTGACAGTACAGCAACGATCAAGAAAAGTAGTAAGTCATCTGGTAAAAGGAAAAAAGGTGAAGACTTGGATTTTGCCAAATTTGTTGCAGGTACAAAGACTTTTGGAATTTATTAACATTCTATATATTCAACTGGTCTGCTTTGTAGAACACTCGTACTTTTAGGATTATTCTAA
Organism: Heptranchias perlo; assembly: GCF_035084215.1. Lineage (NCBI taxonomy): Eukaryota > Metazoa > Chordata > Chondrichthyes > Hexanchiformes > Hexanchidae > Heptranchias > Heptranchias perlo. The sequence continues at coordinate 14,212,449 of NC_090332.1, read as the reverse complement.
AGTTTGAAAGAACGTTTCTGGTACTTTTACTTTCTCTCTAATTTCTCTTCTGAAATACAAGTTATGGTTTCACAAGTGTAAAGATATTATTATTTATGCATGAGCCCTGGCGGTGAGTGTCAACATGCTATTTGACTGTATGGGGGCATCAAAGCCGAACCCCAACCTGGCCTCAGAGTCGCCGGATTGCAATCTGAAGTGTGAATCATGGCTAATTATAGTCTGTCTAATCAGGAAGCCCTTATGCTCTTTTGGCTGAGATGAGTTAACTCACCCCACTACCTTGAAATCCTCATCCATGACTTTATCACATCCAGATTTGACTTCTCCAAATCTCTCCTTGTCAGCTTCCAGTGCTTCATCCTATATGAACTCTTAACTGGTACAAAACTCCACTGCATCCTGTATTGCACTTAAATCTCATTTCCCTATCATTCCTGTTTTCACCAACCTCCATTGGCTCCCCATCTTACAGCACATTGATTCAAAATCCTGATCTTCATTTATAAATCATCCCATGGCTTCACCGCACACTACTTCTCTGCACCCTCCTCTAGTTCTATGTAGCAGGGCGCACCATCCATTCTTCCAACTCTGGCCTCCTTTGCATTCCCCTACGTCCCATTCAACTCTGTTGGGAGTCTTCAATTGTCTGTACCCAACCATCTAGAACTCTCCTTAACCTTCCCCATACTGCTCTGCCCACAATCTATGTCTTTGACCATGTCTTCAGTCACCTCCCCATATTCTTCTGCTCAAAGTCTGTTTCCATCACGGCGAAGTGCCTTGGGAAGGTTTCTATGTTAACCGCAACTTGCTGAATGTACCACATGATTTGGCATTGAGCTTTACAGTGAGAAGGAACTCCAATTTCCCTAGTCAATGATGAATTAGTTGATCTACTGAGGGAGACACTTGCAATATCCTCTGCTTTTCCAGGTTAGGATCGGGGCGGGGTGGGGGGAGAATTAAAAGACCACTGCTGCTACTCTGACTGTCCAGCAGTCCCTACTGAATGAGTGTTACCTATGCTGGGTGTGGATAGGGTTGCACTCAGCTGTAATGGCCACATGGTTGGATACCCCACTGACACTCAACATTTAAACTCCTAGATGGAGAATCGCAACTTGGGTAAGATACCGGGGTTACTGCCATCTATAGAACTCTACCTCATCATGAGTCACCACCTTCAGGAGAGATTAGAGCAACAAAATATCAGAATTCTTAAAATAGCTAAAGAACAGTCACAACTTTTTAATATTGACTTGCCTGGTTTTCCTACATCGAGTAATTGAAAGAGAAAGACACCCATAGTGGGCCATTACATTTGTAAAGTTGTAAATTAAATTTGAGATTATATTAGCCCCCTTATCAGATCAAGTAGGAGAAGCAGTGACTTTTGTGAAGTGACAAGTAATCTGAAGTTTGCATATTTTATTTTTGTGTTGACCTAGTACATCTCAGAACAGTGTCCTGTTTTCTAACACTAACATGGAAAGGCAAAATTGTTTTGTGATCTTTCAGTTTTGTGTAGTGTAAAAAGAAATTTTAACTGTAATTTTTCAGATTCATGAGTTTTAGGTACGTGTGGATTCCAGCCATTTCTGTAACTGAAACTAAAGATAGCTTTTGTCAAGTGGTTATTTTTAAATAACCTGAAATGTATGAACTGTTGCAGGAAAGAAACAGAAAAAGGGTTTTAAGGATGACTCTAATATGTTTGCTGCAGCAGAAGAGGTGAGTAGTGTCCTTTTTATAAATTATTCACTTAGGGTGAGATTAATAGATTACAACAGTCCTGCTGTACTTGACTGTAGTTCAGGCAATGTATTTAGTATAACTCTGCTCTGCTGATTTGTAATCAACATTATGTAAAACACTGAAGAAAAAACAGCTATCATTTAATGCAGCTGGGATTTTAAAAAAATGTTTTTGTCCTCTTTTTACAGTTCAGTTATCTGCTGGATGAAAATACAGGATCAAAGTTTGACAACATTGGCATAAATGCAATGGCAAACAAAGATAAAGCAAGTAAGTAATTGCTGTGGAGTACTTAGTTGAATTATGATTACAGGAGTAATTAACCTTTATAAAATGTGTCAGATTAAAGAGAAAAAGCTAAGTGCTTTCCAGGCAATTAATTAGTTTTGAAGTTTAGTAACTTAGGTAGGAACATGTAGCATTTTCTATTTCAAAAGGACACGTTTCAAATGTATTACTTATGGATTCCATAGTAATAACTTGTGATTTTGACTAAAGCATACAAAAGTTGTACTCTGCATTTTTATACTTCAGTATAACAAATGTTGAAAAACTTGAATTTACATATTTTATTTGTGAAAATCAGATTCCATCCTTTAGATTTTAATTATTTTGTCAAGATATCACATTCTTCCATTGGCTAGATACTAGCCATAGAGATTTATATATTGTAGAAGCTTCCCATTTGGAAATTTGATGGCGGTTCACTCTGTTCACTACTAGGCATCAAACATATGCTTTTATTTCCCCAGGTATGAAGCAGCTACAGTGGGAATCTGATCGTGATGCTTGGATCAGAGGCAAAGATACGCAAACATTACGTAAGCAGAAGAAGACCTTCAAGGCCAAGAAACTGCAAAACAAACAGAAAAGATTTTTAAACAAGCACAGATGAACAATATTTACTAAATCATTTATATAAAACAAACATTGTTCCTTACTCCCAACCAAGTCAACTTTTATATATCACAGACTTTGTACTTACGTATTTACTGGTTATGTCTGCTGGACCAGGTTTCCTGATCCTGCTCTCTGATTCCATAAATTCCTGCCCACTCATTGGATTTATAATAAACTGAAAATTGTAAACACAATTTATTTTGGATCAATAAATTATAAAATGGATTTTAGTCTGCATATTTTTGATCTTTAAATCACCCAACATCAGGAACATTCCCTCTGCACTGTCTTCTCCATCCTTAAAAGCTAGAGTGCTTTTTTTTTTAAACTGTCTATAAAAAGGCTAACCATGGAAGCAGAGTCAGATGATAGTGAGTGTGGTGTGTGCAGAAGACACCAGTACCTCAATCATTGAAGCAGTAACACTTGTGCTAGTCATATTAGAACAGTCCATGCATTTTGTATAAAATTTCTAGATATTAAAAACTAGCAAGCTGAGCCACATTTGCTTGTCACCTAGATCTTTCCAAACCACTTTGATTGTGTTTTATTCCCTATGGATATATCCTATGGTACATTTGATTCCAAAATGAACTTGGAGTTGCTTAGAAACTTCCAAAATGTTCATAGTTTTAAAGCACAAACATATGTATCTTTCTAACCTGCTCAGAACAAATAGGATAGTACTCACCTTCCAAAATGGAGGGAAACCTTCTGTTTACTGTATGTCTGAACTCTGGAAAAAATATACTGTAGTCAGCTGCACTTTGCCTTAAACTTCATCGAGATGAAATACTGTACAAAGTCACCGGAGAGCAAAAGTTTTTTATTTGCTTATGGAAAACTTTGTCGTCTTGGGGATATATAAACCAAAATGTCAGATCTGAATATGTTAACAATTTTTCAAAAAATGCAGATTCTATAAGAATCTGGAAACAGATCTGCAGCTGGGAAGCAGCAGGTGCTAATAATCCTAGCATGAAATGTAGCACAGTTAACCTAATCACTCTTGACAATTCTGCCAACTGTCAGATTAGGGGAAAGAAGCAATTTGTATAAAATTGATTAAAGTTCCACAAATCATTAAAAGGGAAGCAAATCATGTAATTATATGCTTTTCATATTTATCAGATAACTCCAGTATACATCCTTGTCAAACATATTTATCCTTGTATATTGATTGTGTTCATACTTTTCTGCTAGGACCTCAAGTTATTCAATTATTAACTGAACAAAAGTCAGTCCTACTTTAGTGGTTAAACTATGGAGGGAAATGTTACAATGCTGTATTGGGAGAATGTAGCAATCGTCCTTACCTTGACTGACGTTCATTCTATGAAACACCCAGTATGCTCCTATTACTCCTGCAAACTCCAAGAATAAAACTCCCTTAAAAAGCTTTCTTGCAAATGGTTCCATAGTTTTAGGTGCCATTCTTAAAGAGAAACAGGGAGAGTCCATGAACATCTTGTCTATAGTAGCATAGTTTACAAGGAAAGGAGAATACAGATTTTTTTTAAATCTCATGGGCATTTGAAATAGATCTTGTCCCTAATGGTGATATGGTATGATAATTCACATCAGTGAGTGTGGCTGGTGCTGTGGTGCATCACTGGTGTAGCACAGATGTGTATTCCCAATTATGACTCCCCATTCACACATTTATTGATCTTGGCTGTGCCATCAGTGAAGGTCTCTTACCAGTCAGGTTAAAAGAAAACAAAAGCAAATTAGGCTGAATGTCTGCAGATAAATCACAAGCAGCATTCACAGAGACAATTTAATTTCATCACAGATTTGACTGCCACAACAAATCTATAGCTAGTATCAAAAATTTGTTTCAACCCAACAGATATTCTCACCAACAAGGGACACAACATAACATAGGTTGTGTTCTGATGTTATCTAGTGGATGTCTTTAGAACAAAATCGGTTTTGAGTGAGATGCAATGTCACTAATTACATCAAAGAGCAAATTCCTATACATTTGATTCCACATGTTCTAAAGCAACAAGTGACATCTGAAAATATATTCTCATGGAAAACTGGCATGTCATAAAATAGATCCATAGGAGGAAGACCAGTCAGCCCATCTAATCAGTGAGAACCTACAGTTCTCTCCATCACAACATTCAATTGTTTCTTAGATGATTCCAGATTTTTTGTCTACTATGTAGCCCACTGAATTACATTCTGGGTAGAGTACTCCTACCGACTCAAGCTCCACGCCTCAGGCTGCAGGTCCTGGATTATGCATTCACTTAAAAAAGCCTTGCCTTGGCCCCAATTCCTCCTTAACCCACAAGCAACATTCTTATTTTTTCTTGAATAAGGATAAGTTTTGAGATCAGTTACTATCTTGAACACTGAAGTCATCCCACCGGAAACTTCACATCTTAGCCTCTGATTCCATTCTCCTCTCCAACTGCTTGCTCAGGTCGAACCCAACAGTACGTAACCTTAGTGTCCTCTTCAATCCTGAGCAGAGCTTCAAATTCCACATCAAGTCTATTGCAAAGATTACCAATTTACACCTCTGTAATGCCATCCTCTACATTCCTACTTCAATCCAATTGCTGCTTAAACCTTGATCAATGACGTAATCACTTCAGGGCTCAACTACTCTAAAGCTCTCTTCAGCTGCCCCCCTTGACAAATCCCAACTTTGCCACCACATCTTACCCTGCGCAAATTACTGTTCACCTATTACGACTGGCTCCTTGACTCCCAAAGCATTGATTTTGAAATTCCCATGCTCATTTATAAATCATTTCATGGTCTTGCTACACCCCTACCTCTGCAACCTCCTCCAGCCCGAGTTATCTTGCAATCTCAGCTTTTCCAACTCCGTTCGATTGTGTGTTTTCTCCCCCCTCTCAAGCATCAGTGACAAAGCTGTAAGTCTTCACAATCCTGCTCTATGGAACTCCCTACCTAAACCATAAACCCTGCTTCACCTCTTCCCATCTTCAAGCACAAAAGCTATCTCTTTGCAGTTTCAGTCATCCCTCCCAACTCCTGCTTGGCATCTTTCCCCACCACGTGAGATTTTGATACATTAAAGGTGAAAATGTTGTTATAATCCACAAATGCATTACATGTAGTTGCTACAAAAGAATGAGCAGCAGATAGACCTCAAAACACAATGCCACAAGAATAATTCACCCATTATCTGCAATCATATGCAAGAAAAATTAAGACTAACACAATGTCACACATATGAACATGGTTGGCTGCTGTCGCTAATCTGATTATCTACTGCATTAAAGCAAGTAGAAATAAACTATTTAACACTGAGTGCCTAGACAACTATTATACTGTGTGATTATTGCCCACCTGTGCTCGCTGACCTACATTGGCTCCTGGTCTGGCAATGCACGATTTTAAAATTCTCGTCCTCGTTTTCAAATTCCTCCATGTTCTTGCCCCTCCCTATCTTTGTAACATCCTTCTATCCTACAACCCTCCGAGATCTGTGCCCTCCTCCAATTCTGGCCTCTTGCGCATCCCAGTTTTTAATCACTCCACCATTGGTGGCCATGCCTTCAACAGCCTAGGCCCTAAGCTCTAGAATTCGCTCCCTAAACCTCTCTGCCTTTCTACCTCTCCTCCTTTAAGATGCCCCTTACAACCTACCTCTTTGACCAAACTTTGGTCACCTGTCGTAATATCTCCTTAGGTGGCTTGGTGTCAAATTTTGTTACCAAACACTGACCCACACCCACCTGTAACCACATAGTGAACTCTCAGTACCCAGCCCGTACCCACCTATAACACGACACTGAACTCTCGGTACCTGGCCTGTACCCACCTGTAATCCAACACTGAATCTTCAGTACTCGGCCTGTACCTACCTGTAACCAGACACACAATCATCTGTACTCAGCCTGTACCTACCTGTAACTTCAGACACAACCATCCGTACCCTTAGACTCTGAACCCATAGTACCCGGAGACACTAAACCCTCAGTACCCAGTCCTTATCCACCTGTAACCTGACACTGAACCCTCAGTACCTGGTCTGCACCCAGAAACACTGAACCCTCAGAACCCGGCCTGTACCCCAAGACATTGAACTCTCTTTACACAACCTGTACCCCGAGACATTGAACCCTCGGTACCCAGCCTGTACCCTGAGACATTGAACTCTCTTTACACAACCTGTACCCCGAGACAGTGAACCCTCGGTACCCAGCCGGTACCCCGAGACATTGAACTCTCTCTACCCAACCTGTACCCAGAGTCATTGAGCTCTCTGTACCTGGCCTGTACCCAGAGACATTGAACCCTCTGTACCCGGCCTGTACCGAGACATTGAACCCTCTGTACCCAGCCTGTACCCTGAGACATTGAACCCTCTGTACCCACCGCTAACCTCAGTCACGGTGCCCGACTCCCAATTTTTTTATTCGTTCATGGGATGTGGGCGTCGCTGGCAAGGCCAGCATTTATTGCCCTTGAGAAGGTGGTGGTGAGCCGCCTTCTTGAACCGAATACACAAAGTCCGGGACGTTGTCCTGATACCCGTGATATCCCGACTTCTCTCTCCCCAGGCCCAGTTATTTTAATGACCTGCAGCCATTCCGCATGACCTCACCTCCATGGGTCGTCCCGGCAGTAAACCTGATTCTGCGCACTTCAGTCCGGAAGGAAGCCCCGTGACCCACACACGCGCGGGACACCGTACTGACAGGAACTCGTTTGGAATATTTCGAGTGCGCTGTCATACAAGCTTAGCATTTTTTTTAGGTTGAGTGCATTTTTCCCCACTGCTATTTTGACTATTTACTCCCCTCATTGACTTCTTGCTGGGGTGCCAATGCTCTCCATTACCTAACCCAAGTGAACATCCTTTATGTGTACTAGTTCGTGTCAGCAGACTATTTGACCACAGTGAGTATGTTTGCCGAGCCCGATCTGAACCTCACCCAATGATAACTTGTTGCTCACTTCCATCGTGGGTTACTGGATATTGATCAGAAGTGGAATCCATTGTCAGTTTTCCCCTCCTTAGCGCAGGAGCAGCCAAAGAGGCTTGTAGCACCCCTAATGCCACATTGACCGAGATCAGCTAACTCAACCCATACTGGGGATAGAGTCATAGCCCTTCTCGGTCTATGTGGTTCGGCTACTGATAGTTTTACCCAGCTGAGCCATTGAAGTATATGCTCGAACATAATTATATTCACAATTGTTTATGTTAGTCAATAAGGCTTCTTTGGCAGCATCTCCCAAACCCTCAACCTCCACATAGGGAGGGGGTATGGATATTTTGTATCTGATTCACAGTTTAGGATTTGATGGTTGGCTTCCCTTGATCACAGTTATCAATTACTGTACAACACAATTTCCTAGTTAGCTGAACATTCCCCTTCCTTATAAAAAGTAAAGAATCTTACAACACCAGGTTATAGTCCAACAATTTTATTTGAAAATCACAAGCTTTCGGAGGCTTTCTCCTTCGTCAGGTGAATGTGGGAATCCTTGAACGTTTCGCATTTATATTCAGAGAACACCAGGTATTGTTCTCTGAATATAAATGGGAAACGTTCAAGGATTCCCACATTCACCTGACCAAGGAGAAAGCCTCCGAAAGCTTGTGATTTTCAAATAAAATTGTTGGACTATAACCTGGTGTTGTAAGATTCTTTACATTTGTCAACCCCAGTCCATCACCGGCATCTCCACATCATGGCTATTATAAAAAGTAATACAGTAATATACACATACACAAAACTTCGTTATGAACAGAGCAGGGGAATGGGACTATTTGGATAGCTCTTTCAAAGAGCCGGAACGGGTACGATGGGTCGGATAGCCTCCTCCTGTGCTGTAAGAGTCTATGGTATAAATATAATTTCCGTCTATAGACCATAAATCAATTTTAAGAGATGAATTACAAAAAAAGTAAACTCTCATATTTCAGGAAGATGGATTTAGTGTAAATGAAGTGTTTATGTACGGTGTATATTTGTCTTTCTTGTGAGGGGGGTCGAGAAGTGGGGAACCGGTGCCGCTTTAAGAGGCGTGTGTGGGGCGGGGCGGCTCCAGTGCGGCGGCTGAAGATGGCGGAAGACACGTCGCGCTACCTGAGCGGGGATTATTACCCCCGCAAATTCGGGCCCAAGCCCGACGTGGTGCCCTCGGGAGTGACTGAGAGGAAGATCTCCCCGTTCGGCATCGGGCTGGACAAGCCGGACATGGTGGCGGTGGATGTGGTGAATGTGAAAGAGGAGGAAGGTAAGAGGGAGCGGAGCGGAGCGGCCGCTGGGCCCTGGGACAACGGGTCGGCATCGAGAGTGGTGACAGGGTGACACTGATGGTCACCAACCCCCAAACACCTGGAGCTGTGCGACAGCCACCCCGCGATCGACATATTAGAAAGACTTGCATTTATGTAAAGCTCCATCCGGCATCTCAGAAACTTTTATCAAGCACTTCACACACACACACACACACACAGAATTTCATTGGAATTGCAGTGATTGTTATGTGGGCCGTTTTTTAGCACTGGAAGATCCCATACAGAGACGAGTGACCCGTTAATTCAGTTGAGGAAGTTTTGAGAGCCAGGGCACTGGGAGAACTCTTCGTCGAATAGTGCTCCGCGATCTTTAACATCCACCTGAATTACTGAAACATTGCATGGGATGTGGATCTAATGTCTCATTCACAGGATGGTACCTCTGATCGTGAAGCACTCCCTCAGTACTGTGTCAGCCCTAGGTTGCGTGCTCAGGTCTTGGCGATGGACTTGAACCAACGACCTTCTAATTGAGCCAAGCTGACGCCTTGAGCTCCTTTTTTTTAGAGTGATAAAATGAAGGTAGAAGTTAGGAGAAATCTCTTTGCACACTAGGGTCTTGGAGCTTGAAATGCTTTGCGACAGGATTGAAGCAGAGACCATTGAATCTTTTTGAAGAAAATCCCATGGCACTATTTTGAAGAAGAGCCGGTGAGTTCTCCCTGGTGTCCTGGCCAATATTTATTCCTCAACCAACACCTAAAAACAGATAATCTGGTCATTATCACATTGCTGTTTGTGGGACCTTGCTGTGTGCGAATTGGCTGCTGCATTTCCCACATTACAACAGTAACTGCACTTCCAAATGTACTTAATTGGCTGTAAAGCGCTTTGGGACATCCTGAAGTCATGAATGGCTCCAGATCTAATTTTAGCCTTCAACATAGTCAAAAGAGCTGAATTCCAGAGGTGAGGTGAGAGTGACTGCCCTTGACATCAAGGCAGCATTTGACCGAGTGTGGCACCAAGGAGCCCTCGTAAAATTGAAGTCAATGGGAATCAGGGGGAAAACTCTCCAGTGCTAGAGTCATACCTAGCACAAAGGGAGATGGTAGTGATTGTTGGAGGCCAATCATCTCAGTCCCAGGACATTGCTGCAGGAGTTCCACAGCGCAGTCCCAACCATCTTCAGCAGCTTCATCATTGACCTTCCCTCCGTCATAAGGTCAGAAATGGGAATGTTCGCTGATGATTGCACAATGTTCAGTTCCTTTCGTAACCCCTCAGATAATGAAGCAGTCCGAGCCCACATGCAGCAAGACCTGGACAACATCCACGCTTGGGCTGATAAGTGGCAAGTAACATTCGCACCAGACAAGTGCCAGGCAATGACCATCTCCAACAAGAGAGAGTCTAACCACCTCTCCTTGACATTCAATGGCATTACCATCACCGAATCCCCCACCATCAACATCCTGAGGGTCACCATTGATCAGAAATTCAACTGGACCAGCCAAATACTGTGGCTACAAGAGCAGGTCAGAGGCTGGGTATTCTGTGGCAAGTAACTCACCTTCTGACTCCCCAAAGCCTTTCCACCATCTACAAGGCACAAGTCAGGAGTGTGATGGAATACTCTCCACTTGCCTGGATGAGTGCAGCTCCAACAACACTCAAGAAGCTCAACACCATCCAGGACAAAGCAGCCAGCTTGATTAGCACCCAATCCCCCACCCTAAACATTCACTCCCTTCACCACCGGCGCACTGTGGCTGCAGTGTATACCATCTACAGGTTGCACCTCCCAAACTAGCGACCTCTACCACCTAGAAGGCCAAGGGCAGCAGGCACATGGGAACAACACCACCTGCACGTTCCCCTCCAAGTCACACATCATCCCGACTTGGAAATATATCGTCATTCCTTCATCGTCGCTGGGTCAAAATCCTGGAACTCCCTACCTAACAGCACTGTGGGAGAACCTTCACCGCACAAACTGCAGCGGTTCAAGAAGGCGGCTCACCACCACCTTCTCAAGGGCAATTAGGGATGGGCAATAAATGCTGGCCTTGCCAGTGATGTCCACATCCCATGAACGAATAATAAAAAAAATATAAATGCAAGTCTTTCTTTGAATTAATGAGTAGACCAACCATACACTACGACTTTCTCTTCAAATCTGATTTAGTCACAAGATGTTGCAGTAGTAACATGTGTGATTTTCTTTTAATTAGTGAATGGAGCTGAATTTACTGCGAGGAACTTTATTGTTCGTTAGGCAACTCCAATCGTATGTTACCCTGGTGGCTGTATTTGCTATGTGAGCCTGGACCGTGAGTGATGGCTGGTGATTTCACTTTGCGGCTGGCACAGTCAAATCAGGAACTGTGGTTCACACACAAGCATTTCTGGTAGGAAACACTGGGTGATTATAGTTTCCTACTACTCCTACTAGAGGTTGGCAAACTCAGATTGAGGATTGAGTGTAAGATCTTCCTAGTTTGTATGATTGCCACATGGTGTATTTACCTACTGCGGTAAACCCAGAAGGAAGATTGTATATAGTCTTTAACTCAGTGCGAGGAACCTTTTTTTTTATAGTTGCATGTTTTCTTAGACTTTAGACAGTGAGAAAAACTAATACAATCTATACCGGACATCAACTGTAGATTATATTTTGAAAAACCTGCTGTAATTGACATTACAAATCATTAATCCTCTTGTGTGAACATCATAACTCATCAAGTACGTGGGGCAGTCAGGGTATACATTAACGACCACTGTCCGCACCAAAAGTGAAACAGAACCTTCTATAAATCTGGAGCAGTGCAAGTGCTAGAGAATAACATAGCAAAAAATGGAGGATTAACACCAGTATAGACCTGTTGGGCCGAATGGCCTGTTTCTGTGCTATAGAATTCAATGTAATTCTATGTTTTTAAAAAAAATGATTTCAAAAGTGTAACCTAATCCTGGGTTCAGATGGTGGTTATAAATTCTTTGACCACTGCTCCTATGGATAATCTCTCAATCTTTTAAATTGCATTTTAGCCTTGTAATAACTCCTACATATCCATTACTGCATATTATAATATTCATCTGGTTCTGCAGAACAATTGAAGGCCAAATTCGTAATGTGTGGATGAATGGTGATGGGCTGAATTGTTTCAGTTACAACTTTGTTTTATAATAACTGAACTCTCTTGCATTTTTTTGAATTACACTGTGCCTTTACTTGTGTGATTCAGAGGTGAGGTGAAACAAACTAAAATTCAATGTCGGTGGCCTGGAATTTTTTGTGGTTATCAAGTTTTTAGGTTGATAGCTACAGTGGCTAATTGAGGGGGAGGTGAAGCCAGATGCAGAGTTTTGCATTTTCTACCAAGCTGATTTTAACTCTTAAATAATTTACTTTTGTTACGCCAAACCTAAGGGGTCCATGTTCATTCAACCAAGAGAATCATTTAAGTTACGTTCATTAATGGTGGGCATACAATAGAAAATATGTTCCTATATAATCTGTTGCCAGTGGTTTATTTGTATGTGCCATTTGACTTGCCACTCTTGCTGATTTATTATAATGCAAAACTGCAGATGGGGAGAAAGAGATTTATTTTGTTCTTTGCTTTTCTTAAATGTAGGTCACTAAGTGGCAGCATATTTTATTGATCACTGTCCTAAATCTCTTGCATTTAATCTTATATCTATGCACCCATCATTCTAGTGCCCCCAATCACTAGATACAGTCCGTTTCTATCAACCTGTCCCATTACTGTCATAATTTTACTCACCCGGTAATCTCCTTTGTCCTAATGAAAACAGCCCCAATTTTTCATGTCTTTTTTCGCATTTCTTTTTCCTCATACCAGGCAACATCTTTGTGACTATGCGCTGTACCCTCTCTCTTACCTCAACATCCTTGCTATAGTATGGAGCCCAAAACTGCATGCAGTATTCCAATTGTGGTCTTACGTTTAGGTAAATCTATATAAAACCCTAGTATCAACTTCTATATTTTATATCTATTATACTCAGTATTTAGCTTTTTCTATGGCATTATCTACTTGAGGTGCTGCTTTTAATGTCTTGTGAACCCCAAACTCTTCTGCTATTCCATATCACCCAGCCTTCCCCCATTCAAAGTATAATTACCTTTTTTCACCAAAATGAATCACCTCACATTTACTGACATTTCTTCTGCCATTTCTTTGCCCATTCCATCATCTTATCAGTAACTCTTGTCAGCTTCATTTGGTCCTCCAGAATTATTTACAATGCCTCTTAATTTAGTTTTGTCTGCACATTTGGACTAGCCCTCTATTCAAATCATTGACATACACAGTGAAGGGAAGCAGGATATTGAATATTGTTGGATATTGGTACCCACTCGCAAACAGTCTGAGAAGCTCTGTTCCCTCCCCTCTAACTAGTTTTTAATCCAACTTTCTGCCTTTCCCCTAATTCCATACCTCTTCTGTGTGATACCTTGTCAAAGGCTTTCTGAAAGTCCATGTGCACCGCATCCATGGCATTTCCCCATCCATCATATCTATCACCTCCTCAAAGAACTCTATTAAATTTGTCAAGCATGTTCTTACTTTCTGAAATCTGTGTTGGTTGCATCTACTCACTTTCTTTTCATCTAGATATTTAGTAACTTCATCTTTAAAGATTCCAAAAATGTCCCTACCACAGATGTTAAACTAATTGGCCTGCAATTACCCAGGTGAGCTTTGTTTCCCACTTTGAAAATAGATATTACATTGGCCACTCTTCAGTCCTCCAGCATGCATCCACACTGACTAGATCCCTGAAATTAAATCTCCAGGGCCTCCACTATTTCTTCCCCCATTTCCCTCTGGATCCTTGAATGCATCCTGTCAGTCGCAGCACTTTGTCTCATGTAGCTTAACTAACTTCTCTAATACTTTCATTCGATATAATATCCTCATCTCACTTTTAACCAATTCAGGATTTACCTCCTCCACAGCATCCTTCTCTTTCGTAAACACTGATGTGAAGTACTTGTTCCATACCCTCACCAATTTCTGTTTATCTTCTATTAACATAGTATCATCTCCTCTCAAGATCTTGTCTAATGTTTAACAGTATATATTTTACTGAAATATTTGTAGAATAATTTACTGTTCTGTTTAATATTTTTGAGATTCTCTCCTCACACTCCATCTTTGCTTTCCTTATCTCCCTCTTAACCTCCGTCCTTATTTTCTCATATTCTCTTATTTTTATCAGCAACAATAACAACTTGCATTTATATAGCATCTTTAATGTAGTAAAACCTGTCAAGGTGCTTCATAGGGCGTTATCAAACAAAATTTGACACGGAGCCGCATAGAGATATTAGGACAGGTGGCCAAAAGCTTGATCAAAGAGGTAGGTTTTAAGGAGTGTCTTAAAAGAGGAGAGAGAGGTAGACAGGTGGAGAGGTTTAGGGAGGGAATTCCAGAACTTAGGGCCTAGGCAGCTGAAGGCATGGCCACCAATGGTGGGCCGATGAAAATCAAGGATCATACCTGTAGGCTCCAAATGCCCTCTTCTGCAATTTTAGTTCATTTCTAACTTCTTTACCCATGGCCTCGTGAAACCTGGAATAGTCTTTTTGTAATATATTTATTCTACACCTTTGCAGTCTCCTTTTTAAGCATATCCCATTGTTGATGTACAATTTCTCTTTCCACCGTACCTCAACTGGCTCTCTCCATCTTTGTGAAATATGCCCTTTTCCAACCTGGTGTCCTTGTGTTTGGTACTAACTTTTTCCCTTTCTGTTTGGACCATCAACCTTTTATATTCTGTACAAAGCAAGATCTCAAACAGCTAATAAGACAAATTATGAGTTAAACTGTTTTCAGTAGTGCTGATTGAGGGAAGAATGTTAGGTAGGACACCTGGAGGACTCTCTTGAATAGTGACGTGGGATGCACCTGAACAAGCAGATGAGGCCTCAGTTTAGCGTCTAGTCCAAAAGATGGCACCTCCTACAATACAGCGCTGCTTCAGTACTGTACTGAATTGTCAGCCTATGTTATGTGCTCAAGAGATTACAGTATAAGAGGAAGACCATTCAACCCACCTAATTCATCCATCCAGAAAGATCCCAAAGTTCAGCCATCCAATTGCAGCTTGCAGTTGTTTCTAAAAATCTATTCCTATCAGTGCTAAGTAAGTACTTGAATTACTTACTTGCAAATGTGGAAGATTGTTGCTACCTTTCCTCATTTGATAATGGCCCACCTCTCTATAGATCCCTGTGGAACAATACTTGCCAGATTCTGTCAGACTAAGAAACATCATATGTGTTTACTTACCTGAGAAGCTACAAAGTGGCAAAAGTGTTATTTGACTATCTATATTTTAAGAATGTGAGGTAATCAGCCCATGGAGTGATGTCATTTTCCAGAGTTTTAATTTGTCTCTGATAAAAGCGTTACTGGTTCCTCCGATTAGGTACTTGCAGTTTGCCAAGTTTACCAGAAATTCAGAAGCCATTACTAACTACTTGATTATGGGAGGCTTCTTTTCCAGTTCATAATCTGCTAGGCTTTCTCTGACGTTCATTCTGTTCATCTTATTTTTAAATTTTATTGTACTTTGAATATTTGTTTAATATGTATTTCTGATTATTTCTTGGTCTAAATTCAACCTCCTGTACTACTGCTTCAGTCTCATGGGGCAGACTCCAGAGCTTTATTTAAATTTTTGTTCAATTTTATTCAGCTTTCCCTCATACAGTTATAATATTTCTCAGTCTAAATTCAACTTCCTGTGATGCTCTTGTGGCCTCTGGGTCAGTGTGTCTGACTCCAGAGCTGCTGAAATTAATTTTATTTTCCTGATCCCAGTGCTTTGCTCCTTGGTTACTTGCCACATTAGTCACTGGCTGTTCTGCTCTCAGTCCCCAGTAATTTGCTCCCTGGCCACCTGCAAAAGAATAGGACTTTTCCACACGGGAATGAACCAAAAACAGCGATCGATGCTGCAGCCTCACGCATCGTTTCAGGAATTGACCAGGGTCAGAGGAAATTCTTCCAAATATTAAAACTTTGCATGTAGTTCTACCTTTTAGATTTTTTTCCTTTGCATTTATTTGTAGTTCTTTGGAGGGAATTTGATAGCTATGCTTACAGAAGAAGGATCTGATGACAGGTACATGATTTTAGGTATAACTTAGTTAATTCAACTTAAATTAAAAATCTGGGGTAAACACCATCACCACGTTCCAGGCCCTAGACTACCCATAAGCAATCCCATAGTACATCCACTATCATTTTAAATTAGTAAGTATGGAACTTTGTCACTAGACAGATAATCGTTAAAAAATATGCTTTGCACATAGATAGGTAAAAACTCTTGAATTTCAACCCTTGGTATTTTGTTGTCATTGTCTGGTGATGATAACACCATTGACTGATTTTGCTTAAGTGGAAAGAATTTGTTTTGAGTGACCTTTTAATACATTACGCTTTTCAAAATGGCTAGTTCCACTTGAATCACATTTTTCAGTCCTTTCAGAGCAAATCACCAGGCTTTTGTCCAAGGTTTGAAGATCAATGTAGGATTTCAGAGATGAAAAACTTGAAACATTTTTGAGATATTTAGCTTAGTTTCAGTGTCTAATCTGTATATTGGAGGAAACCCTGCATTATCATCAAAACAATATTTTCTGCTGTTTCTTACTATTTTAATTTGTTTTATTTCTTTTATGTACCAATATAAGTTGGGACTGGCCAAAAGAACCACAAGGAATATTTTCAGTGATGTACCTACTTGAGTTCCTAACTACTGGGCATATACATCAAACAGAAAGAGGAGTGGGTAGTGCATAGAATCATACAGCACAGAAGGAGGCCATTCGGCCCGTGCCTGTGCCGGCTCTTTGATAGAGCTATCCAATTAGTCCCATTCTCCTGTTCTTTCCCCATAGCCCTGCAATTTTTTCCTTTTCAAGTATATATCCAGTTCCATTTTAAAAGTTACTATTGAATCTGCTTCCACCACTCTTTCAGGCATTGAATTCCAGATCACGACAACTCGCTGCGTAAAAAAAATTCTCCTCATCTCATCCTCCGGTTCTTTTTCAAATTAACTTAAATCTGTGTTCTCTGGTCACTGACCCTCCTGCCCGTGGAAACCGTTTCTCCTTATTTACTCTTATCAAAGCCCCTCATAATTTTAAACACCTTTATTAAATCGTCCCTTAACCTTCTTTGCTCTAAGGAGAACAATCCCAGCATCTCTAGTCTCTCCATAACTGAAGTCCCTCATCCCTGGTATCTTTTAGTAAATCTCTGCAACCTTTCCAAGGCCTTGACATGCACCTAAAGTGTGGTGCCCAGAATTGGACACCATACTCCAGCTAAGGCCTAACCAGTGATTTATAAAAGTTTAGCAGTTGGTTATCACACTGTCTTTTCATCGCATGGGACAAATCCAACCCAGACTGATGAGGCAAAAAGTTCACCGATCGGGAAACAGAGAGTAATGGTGAACGGTTGTTTTTCGGACTGGAGGGAGGTGTAAAGTGGTGTTCCCCGGGGGTCGGTCCAAAGACCACTGCTTTTCTTGATATATACTAATGACTTGGACTTGGGTGTACAGGGCACAATTTCCAAATTTGCAGATGACACAAAACTTGGAAGTGTAGTGAATAGTGAGAAGGATAGTGATAAACTTCAAAAGGATATAGACAGGCTGGTGGAATGGGTGGACACGTGGCAGATGAAACTTAACTTAGAAAAATGCGAAGTGATACATTTTGGTAGGAAGGAGAGGCAATATAAACTAAAGGGCACAATTCTAAAAGGGGTACAGGAACAGAGAGATCTGGGGGTGTATGTGCACAAATCTTTGGAGATGGCAGGACAAGTTGAGAAAGTGGTTAAAAAAGCATACGGATCCTGGGCTTTATAAATAGAGGCCTAGAATACAAAAGCAAGGAAGTCATGATGAACCTTTATAAAACACTGGTTCGGCCACAACTGGAGTATTGTGTCCAGTTCTGGGCACCGCACTTCAGGAAAGATGTGAATGCCTTAGTGAGGGTGCAGAAAAGATTTACTAGAATAATTCCAGGGATGAGGGACTTTAGTTACGTGGATAGACTGGGTAAGCTGGGGTTGTTCTCCTTGGAACAGCGAAGGTTGAGAGACATTTGATAGAGGTATTCAAAATCATGAAGGGTCTAGACAGAGTAGATAGAGAGAAACTGTTCCCAATGGCAGAAGGGTCAAGAACCAGAGGACGTAGATTTAAGGTGATTGGCAAAAGAACCAAAGGTGACATGAGGATAAACTTTTTTATAGTGAGTGGTTAGGACCTGGAATGCACTGCCAGAGGGGGTGGTGGAAGCAGATTCAATCCTGGCTTTCAAAAGGGAACTGGATAAGTACTGGAAAGGAAAAAATTTGCAGGGCTACGGGGATAGGGCGGGGAGTGAGACCAGCTGGATTGCTCTTGCAAAGAGCCGGCACGGACTCGATGGGCCAAATGGCCTCCTTCTGAGCTGTAACCTTTCTATGATTCTATTCTTTGATCACCCCAAACTGCCTATAATTTGAAACTAAGTTGGCAGCCTCTCTCAAAGGTCAAAGGATAACTATTGTAGGAAATAAAAATGTTGGAAACTGGATGGTGAACTGGGTAAGCACACTGTTCTTTTACTTTTGTGATTTTTGGTTTGAATGCCAGCCACAGACTGATGGAATGAAAGTCTCTTCTTTCTCACATTGTTGTGACAAGGTATCACCAATTTAAGATTGTCACTGAATGAGGAGAGAGGTTACAAGAAATCTCTTTACACACTGGATTGTTGGATCATGGAACAGAGAGTAGTTGAGGCAGAGATCCTTGCATCTTTTAAGTGAAAAATGGATAAATATTTGAAGTAGAGGAAAATGAAGTGCTGTGGAGAGAGAGCAGGGCAGTGGCATTAGTTCTGTATCACTCCAGCAAACAGCCAGCACAGACACAACGGGCTGAATGGGGCCTCCTGTGCTGTAAACCTCTATGGCTCTTGCGTGAAAACTTTCCGGGCATTCTTGTTTCGCTTCCTATTCAACACAAAAGTATGCATAATTTTTCACTGTTACTTGGAGAAACCATAAATGAAAGGCTGGTGTAGTGATTTGGAAAATGCACAGTAACAAACAGTTATAGAGCACCTCTACCAAAGCAAAGAACCCTAAGGTGCTTCACAAAAAGAAGGGGAGGGGGTGGACACTGAGCAGGACTTACAAAAACTATGAGAGACAACAAAGGTGTAGTTGAAGAGGTTGTGAGGAGACTTTTGAAGATGGGGCGAGGTTTAGAAAAAATTCTATAATGCAGGACTGTGGTGGCTAAAGGCTATGCCCCCTTATAGGAAGGGGAGGTATACAGGTTGACATTGGAAAACCAGGGGTGTGAACTGAGACACAGGGCTGGGTGAAGTTGCAGAGCTAAGGAGGGAATTGTAGACTGAAGAAAATTGTAGCACCACAGCTAACAGCACAGACTGGAGATTAAATCTGGGACCACTTTTGTCTGCATTGCATTGCACTGCTACTCATTGTGCAACAGTTTAGACATTGGGAGAGCCTCAATGGCTGCAATGGAGATTTGAAAAAATATCAAACAATGAAGAATTTGCTACAAATGTGTGATCTATGGTGAATAATCTTTATCATTATCTTGTTATTTATTATGCTTCTCATTGTGAGGCCTACATTAATAAATGTAGGCCTCACAATGAGAAGCATAAAATAAAATTGCTGGACTATAACTTGGTGTTGTAAAATTGTTTACAATACATTAATAAAGACAGCTGCACACCACTTACTGCTTGTGTGTCCAAATATTTGCTTGATAGATCTTCTTTGTAGTCCCTGGTGCTTTCATTCAGCCTTTCCCCTCTTAGCAGTCATTCCCAAAATAGCAAGTGTACTGTGCTGATGTTTTCAATATATAGCATTGGAACGTGCTTTGAAAAGCAGGAAGGAGTACCCTAATGGGAAAATCCAAGATTAACATTAAAATTCATCTCTTCAAATAATGGGTTATTTGTGGTATTTTTTTTAAAGTTTGTTTTATATAGTAATTCATGTACTTTTTGGTTTGAAGTTTTCTTCTTAAAGTGTAGTTGATTTAAAGTGACTTAAGCAAATATTTGTATAGCTTAACCAATTTTTTTTTGATATTCCAGTGCACAGGAGAAAACAGGACACCACTACTTATCTCTTGGTAAGTACAGTATTTAACACTAAATTTCTCCTTTTCTTTACTCATACAGAACATGTGAGAGTTAATGATCCACAATGACTAGCCTGTAACTATCCTGTCTGAGGGAGTTTATATGGTAATGATGACGAGAAACCCAAGAACACCTTTTGTGAAATGCTGCCTCTTAATTGATAACATCTAACGGTGCTTTTCGTGTGTTAATTAACTAAACTTTCAATTAATTTCAGATTCTTGACTCTTGGTCATTTTGACATCTTTCCTGTTGAAGAGGGTACTGTTGGCATACCAAAAAATATTAATTAAAGAAACTGGGACATCAGAGTTATAGGACATCCAGTAGCACAGAATGAAAAGATGTGGGGTTGTTATTAGTTTCCATTAGACACTCAATTCCTGACCTTAGTGGTGGTGCTGGAGATGCTGAGCAAAGCCCAAGCTTTTCCCTGTGGCGTGAAAGAAGATTGGAGGAGGAGCCACTCAAACCATTTACGCTTCCATTCTGGTGACTGCTCACAAAAAAACATTGGCAGAGGCCAGGCAACAGGTTGCTCATCTGCACTTTTAAGTGGGGAAAATATTGTGTGGCATTGAGAAGCCGAGACATGGCTCACCACTAGGCTAAGGGAAAATATCTGGCACCTCTGTCTTTCACCAGACCACCAGAAATGGGAGTTAATTTGAGCATTTACCTACCAATAGGTTGTAAAAGGTGGTATTGGTGCCTCCCAATTTGAATTCTGACTCTGATGTTCATCCTTACCCATTGTTACGAAATGTGAGGCTAGTTCTGTGCTGGGGTGTTTGGAAGCTGTATTGAGATTTTGGCCCATTATTTTCACTTCAGAGTTGGTGTTGATTTACCTGACTTTACCTGGAGTCGAACAAATTTCCCAGAATTAAAGAACCATTTCTAATCTTGTTGTGCAGTGCTACATAATCTGAATTTTCAATAAATGCAATTTATGGTTGAAGCTTATGCTAAACTTCCTCCTTATCCAGCCATTATAGGATCCGACTGTAAAGTCAGAAATGAGCAGCAATGTTTGATACTGTATCTCCAGCCTACACCAACCTGTTGCTAAGCACTTTAGTGGGAGGATGCGTTAGTCTCACATCCAGTGTGCATCTTCGCCAAAACCCCTTCCATAGAGTCTGGATTAAATAGTTGGTGATGAATAAGCCTGGTATATG
This sequence comes from Heptranchias perlo, assembly GCF_035084215.1. Classification (NCBI taxonomy): domain Eukaryota; kingdom Metazoa; phylum Chordata; class Chondrichthyes; order Hexanchiformes; family Hexanchidae; genus Heptranchias; species Heptranchias perlo. Next base: position 14,191,115 of record NC_090332.1, on the reverse strand, counting down.
GCATTAAACATGAACGTCTGGACCATCAGGGTGACTGGCTTTTCATAAAGTGTTCACCACACTGAAGGCAAATGTCTGTTGGTAACTGATGAGGAAATTTTGAGGCTTCAGACAAAAGGTGTTATCCAGAAGTTAGTATGTGAATACATAGTAATATATACAGGTTTGGTGCCCAGCATGATTGGGTTGCAAAGAGGCAAGCTATTACACTTGAAGCTGTGCACTTTGAATAATTTTTTGGAATGGTATGGTGCGTATCCATGCTGTAGTTAGGAGGATGGTGGCAATTCACTCAAATTTACAATGAGCTGCTCATCATGCTACTTGGAAGGAGTTCTGCTATCTACCTAGTTTGGGCTCAAACTTGTGCTTGTCGCTTGTTTAATGATCAACTAATAACTATGCTTGAAGCAGAACAAGTGGTTTTTTTGAAGCCTCGTTGGTTCCAGGATTATATGACTAATGAAGGGAAATTGGAATCAAAACAATTCTCTGTTGCAGACTCAGTAATCTACTCTCTGACTCAGGTAGGTCTACAGGACTCCAGAGTTAAGGTTCTTCCCATTCAGCTCCAGAAAACCCTATGAGACAATTCCCTACTGGGTAGGTGGTCCTCACTGGGTTAGCTTTACCAGTGTGCGCTGTGCTAGTAAGCTGCATGGTTTTAGCCAAATGAGCTTCAGCATCCCTACACACAGTTTGCTCTTGCCAATCTGCACCTAAGTACTCCAGGCTTAGATAAGTAACATCTATCTACAAAAAAGTGCGCACTGAACATTAGAAATTCTACTTGTATGGAGTTGTTAATAGTTTGGTTTGGAGACTCACTGATGAGACCAAATCCAACCACTTCTTTGTATTCCACATCAGCCACATCTCTCCAACACCTTCCAATTCCACTTCCTTCTTCTGCCCCTGGAAAAAACTGTTCCTCCAACTCACTTACAACTGCCTAATCTTTGGCCCTGCAGTAGCCGCAATACTTCTGCTTCATCGATTTGCTCAACCATTCCCTTCAGCCCCACCTCTAATGCCCTTTACCACTTCACAACACACTCTCTCTTTCACACATATAGCCCTGGTATGTCCCCATCTTTACAGACTTGAGCATATCTAGCACACAGCTGGTTTAGCCATCCATCATCAGAACCGACTGGACCACATCGTATGTTATCAGTCTTCCCTCTCCTCCGCCAAAACCATCCACTACTCCAGGATAACCCCTGGATTTAACGGTCTCCTTAAACCACTCCCCTCCACCCTCATCTTTAACAACATGGACTTCCTTATTACTAAGATTGAAACCATGCGTTCTGCTGCTTACCCCCTTTCCTTAGCCCACCAAGATAAAATTCCCTTCAGGCTTCCCCATGCCCAAGCCGTGAACCTGTCTCTTTCTAGTTTCTCTCCTATCTCCGCTTATCCCTCTCCGAGCTCATCTCACCCATGAGATCTACTTCCTGCTCCACTAAAGGAGGAGCACGCAACTTCCTTTTCTGGCCCTCATGCTAGCTGACATTGTAAATAGTTCCACCTCCTCAAGTACTGACCCCTGTTTCAAAACCATCATCACCACCATTCTGCAGCATGGCTAACCTCCTAATTCTGTCCCCAAAATCTGTCCACTGCCTACAAGGCACAAATCAGGAGTGTGATGGAATACTCTACACTTGCCTGGATAGATGTAGTCGTAACAACACTCAAGAAGCTTGACCCCATCCAGGACAAAGCAGTCACTTGATCGGCACCTCATCGACTAGCCTAAACATTCACCCCCTCCTCCACCACCAGCATACTGTGGTTGCAATGTGTACTATCTATGCACTGCAGCAATTCACCAAGGCTTCATCGGCATCACCCCCCAAACCTGCTGCCTCCACTACCTAGAAGGACAAGGGCAGCAAGTATGTGGGAACAACGTTACCTCCAAGGTCCCGTCCAAGTCTCACAGTATCCTGACTTGGACACGTATCGCCATTCCTTCCTTGTTGCTGGGCCAAAATCCTAGCACTCTCTACCTAACAGAATTGTGGGAGCACCTTCATCACATGGACTGCAACAGTTCAAGAAGAAGATCTTGGAATTCAGCTCTTTTGTCCATGTTTGGACCAAGGCTGTGATGAGGTCTGGAGCCGAGTGGCGGAACCCAAACTGAGCATCGGTGAGCAGGTTATTGGTGAGTAAGTGCTGCTTGATAGCACTATCGACGACACCTTCCATCACTTTGCTGATGATTGGGAGTAGAATGATGGGGCGGTAAATGGCCGGATTGGATTTGTCCTGCTTTTTGTGGACAGGACATACCTGGGCAATTTTCCACATTGTCAGGTAGATGCCAGTATTGTAGCTGTACTGGAACAGTTTAGCTAGAGGCGCGGCTAGTCCTGGAGCACCACCTTCTCTGGGAAACTAGGGATGGGCAATAAATACTGGCCTTGCCATCGTCGTCCATATCCCGAGAATGAATATTAAAAATCCGCTAAATATAGTGTTGCCTTATGCTGTAATTTGATTGGACAATGATGACATGATTTGTTGTAAAATATGCTTACTTATAAATAAATGTCCTATTTCCATTGCTTGAGCAACAATGACAAGGTGACATCGCAAGTCCTCTAATCTTAAACGAAAGGGGAAAATCAAGTGAACGCCAAAGTTCAGCTGGGCAGTCTGGCAGAAGCATCAGAGGATGTGGTAAAGATGGAACTTATAGAAGTGGAGAAAGGAATAACAAATGTGAATAAGAAATGTGGTAATTAGACTGGTGAAGAAGAATATGAAGTTTTGTATACTTGCAGCATCCTCCTGCCAATTAGATATAAATACCCAAAACTAAGAATCTGCTTTTCGTTCAGTGCAAAAAAAAAAGAATTGTATGTGCTACCCCATTATCTAATGAATAAAGGTGTCAGCCATTCCAGTCTTAAGCCATGCAGGCCAGAAAGTCCTGATTTATGTTAAGTCGGCAGATCATAACCAGGCAGTAGTTAGGGTGCTACTATTGGCCTTGGTACCACTGGGCTAGAGAAGGGAAAAAATTAGCCCTTTTTTTGTTCCAGTTACACCTATTGGAAAGTGCACAATTGTGCATGTTGGGTAAGAACTGATTTGGGCTCAGCTGCGATTCCCTCCAGAGTCAGATAGACCGATAGCACTTACTGTCTGGGCTCGTACATTAAGAATGGCAACTTGGATAAGGTACTGGAGGGCAGCCCTTAGAACTGTATGTCAGAGGAGGTGGCACCTAGAGGAGTGAAAAGGCAGAAAGGAAACTTAGCTTCTCAAACAACTTACTTTTTTTTACATGTAAGCTGCAGGTACTTTTCCTGTACATGGAACAGGAATAAAATAGTTAGTTGTTTTGAAGATGTTCAGTTTTTCTCTTTTTTTAAAAAAAATAAAAATAACATTACTACCAAATTTTCAGGAAAATTTTGTATTGCTATGCGAAATACCTGTAGGTACCTATCAGGTTACCCTATATTCTGTTATACTTGCAATGCTAGTTTGCCATTGGTTTCAAGCTCTGAATCTGTATAAATAGTTCATTGTAGGTTGTGGCAGTTATAGTGGCTGATCATACTGCTGTGCAAGGACAGTGTGGAGCTCTGCCCATGTATACTTGCTACCTCTGCATATGGACAATATGCCTTCAATTCTGCATATAAAGCTGTGTTCATTTTTTTAATATATCCCATTTATTTTTCTAAAGTTTATTTTCTCCCTCGATTTGCTCTGCTCTCACAAGCACTATATTAACTGTACGACAACAACTTGCATTTATATAGCGCCTTTAATGTAATAAAATGTGCCACGGCATTTCACTATAGCTGAGCAGGTGGGTAACCTACCTCACCAATGCTCCTCTTTGCCAGGATGTGTGAGAGAGCACTTGTTGATGACTCTACCCCTGATATTTCTGTCAACACCCCCTACGGTGGCAAGAGGTTTAGGCACTGATTGATATCTCCCATGCCATGTAGCCTAGATCAGGAACTTAGTGAATTAAATCTGTGCCCATTCACTCTGAGGTGATGCTCATTGCCGTTGCCCCATTCTAACTACATTTCACGTTTTAAAATAGTTTAATCTATTCAATTAAAATATTTTCCCATAAACTGATCAGCTGTGGGAGTTTGAAAACGAGCAAAAAAACATTCATGTCTGTTCACCACTTTAGAGCAAGTTATGCAGAGGGCAGAATTTAAAATGGGGTGACCTAATTTCGTACCCAGTCTACATTACATTTTTGGGACAGTTGTTATGAATATAGTGGTCTGAAATTTCTCCTGAAAGTATAGCTTGACATGGACAAAATGGGCACCTGAGAAGAGGCTGCATCCAATAAATGTGGGACTTGACCACTAGGTGGGGCCATTGTAAAACTAATCTGCTTCAGAATTGCAGTTCCCAGTTGCATTATCATTTGTCAGTTGCAAGGAAAAAAGATTGCGTCAAAGATGAGAAAATATTTTCAGATTTATCAAGTACAATCAAATGAGGAAGGCTGTGAAAAATTGGTGTATAAAGTAGTATCATACTGTGGACAAAAACAAGTCTGTTGGAGCAGGGCCACACTCTGCTCTATCATCATGGCAGAGTCATCAGCTGTCATGCCCCTGCACTCTGGAACACACTTCCTAAATACATGTATATATTGGAATAGACAATTCCTTATCAGTATTAACAAAGAAAATTAAAATGTTGGCATAAATCTTACTTTTTGCCACTGATTGATCCTGTGTCACTGAGTGAATAATTTGTCGATTCATTACTAATGATCATGGCTATCACCAAGCCATGGAATGCTTCAGGCCTGACTATAGGTAGCTAGGGGCGGGGGGGGCATCAGAGGACTGTGCCACGTAAATTAATTTGTGTCTCTTTTACACATGTAACATTTAAAAGATGCTTTGATACTTACAGTAATGCTTACGTTGCATGTTATGCAACAAAAAGAATAAGGCATCAAATGGAGCTTTCTTGAGATGCAGTGAGATGAAAATAAACAAATTGAATCTATAATACAATATGACCTGAATTGGCATCACTGGATCAATTAGTACTTCTATAGTCTGATATATTGGAATGTTTTGTTTATTTTTTTCTGCTCTACAAATATTTTATCCCCCTTGGCAGTATTGCACTCTATGTTTTAAAAATATTTTTGTTGGATCTAAACAATCTTGATTTTCTTGGTCAGCTAATATTCGCACAGGGTATGTTTCTCAAGGCAGTTTATTCCTCCATCCCACTCTTAGTTTCTCTTCTTCAGTTAGTGTTTACCTCTTTTGAACACTGCATTTTTGGAGGTCTTTGGGGAGGGGAATCCAAATGCTGATCCTTACAGTGCAGATCTTTCAGTCTACAAGAAGGAAAAGTGCTACCACTAATTCAGGGGATTGTATGTCATGAGTTTATAACTGGAGGAAACATACTCACAACCTGTTAATGTTTTTCCACTATCTGGTGTTGGCAGTAACATGGATTATAAATAATGAATGAGTGGGGGACTGAAGACCATGATTTCTGAGTTTTCCATGTTTACTTGTGTCTTGCTCTTCTGCTCGGTGATGCACGTCCAGAGACTGCAGACTTTTATGAATTGCTTACATTGTAGTGAGGACATTGTGTCCCAGACCTAGTTTTGTAGCAGGGATTTTTTTTGTATTGTAGGGACACCCATCCTTTGGACATGCTCTAGACAGTGTTCTGAAAAGCTGACAGTAGGTGTCAATTGCAGTTATTCTCTGCTAGTTTGTACTAAATTACATGGCATCCACCTGCCGACTTATATGCATCTCTTCACTGGTTAACCATGCGGACATAAATGTCAACTTAAAACTGTTTCACCCTAACCATCTAGTAAACTCCACTGAGTACAATCTTATGGATGCTTACATTGTTACCTTCCTTATTCTGTGAGCTTTGCTGCAAGAATTACTGAAATTAACTTTATAAGAAGCCAATATGGAATTCAAATCTAGGAAACTGTTCCATGGATTTTGGCAGGGCTAGATGCCCTCTGATATTTTTGCACAAGTGGCTATTGATCAGGCGTTAACTGACACAATGTTGGTGGGTTATTTGACCATGTGGGTCATCACTGCCGAGCCTGATCCTGTCCTCATTCTACCTCCTCTGCAAAACTCACTGGATAGAGATCAGAAACTTGAACTCTGGCTAACATCCTAAGTCAGTACAGACAAGAGATGCAACCATGGGACTTCCTGGCCTGTAGGGCTCAGTAGCACATTCACCCATATTCCTATCCAGTCTGCCATGAGGGAGCTGAATCCAGATTGTTTAAAATGTTTTGTTTAGCCATCAATAAATTAACGAGCCCACGTCCTGTTCTTGTTTAAGTGAAACCTAAAGAGAGCTATTTGTGATTTAAAGACAAGACAGTGCAGCAGTTTTATAAATACAAGTATAGAGCATAGAGGTTATGATAAACTTGTGCAAGGCAATGGTTATGTCACAGTTATAGTACTGTATGCAATGCACTCAGGAAGGATATATTGGAGGGGTTACAGTGCAGATTCACCAGAATGATACCAGGGTTTAATGGGTGAAAATATGAAGACCGGTTGGATAAACTTTGCTTGCATTCCCTTGATTTTAGAAGGTTAAGGGATGATCTAATTGAAGTATTTAAAATGATAAAAGGATTTGATAGAGTAAATACAGAGAAGCTATTTCCTCTGGAGGGGGAATCCAGAACAGTGGGGCACAGTCTTAAAATTAGAGCCAGGCCATTCAGGAGTAAAATCAGGGAGCACTATTTTCTACAAAGGGTAGTGAAAATTTGGAATTCTCTTCCCCCAAAAGGTTACTGATGCTGGGTCAATTGGAATTTTCAAGACTGAGATCAATGGATCTGTATTAGGATATCAAGGGAAATGGATCAAAGGAGTTGAGGTAGAGCTCAGCCATGATCTAATAGCAGAACAGGCTCCAGGGGGTGAATGGCCTACTCCTGTTCCTATCTTTCTGTGTACCTATGTAACTGTGGATGCCCCATTATAAAAAGGACATGAAAGCCATTAGGAGCATACAGTGTAGATTCACTAGTTTAATACAAGGGATGGAAATGTTAATTATATTTATTCTTGGTACGTGAGTGTCATCTGCAAGGCCAGCATTTATTGCCCATCCCTGTTTGCCCTTGAGAAGGTGGTGGGCCTTCTTCTTGAACCATTACAGTTCTTTGTAGCAGATTGATACAGTTGAGAGCAGTGCATTTATTCAAGGTCTGCTTTGTAAACTGAAAACATTCTCCAGAAACAAATATTCCAACCACAGATTTACTATGAAATGTAACCAGTGCATAATACGCCTCATGTCACCTTCAAAGATACCAGGCGAAAGAATTCTGTTTCAAAATTAGATTTGTATATGTTGAAAGACTGATCTGATTCATGTCTTGTGCTGCAAATGTGGGAATACTTTAATTCATTAAGTATTAAATTGATTAAAAATGAAAAGGAAAAATTGATTTATCTTGTCAGCAGGTGTAGGCATAATTCTGTGGGTGCATTTACTATATATTTCACTGAAGTGAGCTGGACTGTTCAGAATCAAACTGGGAACTAACAGTTTATAGCTAAATGTGTTGAAAAGTCATTGAATTTCTTATTTTTAAGTTTCTACTCTTTACCGGATCTTTCCTTACCTTTCTAAGGCACGCATCTTCCCTGGCCATATGGAAATGAAGCAGACTTTCATTCAGGTTAACGTCTCCCCATCACTGACTGCACCATGTTTCTTCCTTCCCCCCCCAAAAGTAAATTTTGCTGCAATGTTGTGAGACTATCTTAAAGTGAGTGGATCTTGCTACGTGTTTTTAGTATCTTTACTTCATCGTTCACCCTGAGGAAACAATTGACCGTAACTTGTTATCTACCCAACCAGAACAGTGTGATCTAACACTATAATACGCAGCATGTTACTTAAAAAAAATGACAATACTACAGTGAAATCTGTCTATAATGGACACTTGGGACAGTGAACAGGTGGCCTTTAAGTTGGGAGTATCTGCAGTTGGGCAATTGAGTGGGACTCTGTTTAAATAAAGATAGTGGCACGGTGCTTGGGTGAATTTCTGAACTCTACTAATCTGTGGGGGAAGGTGTTAAGTGTATGGCATTTCTGTACTTGAGGTGAGGTAATCAGATAATGAACCAATACATGAATCTATGAATCTTTTGCATGCACATGACAGTGGCAGGTTATCTGCCCACTTTGAGGAATGGTGCATGGTGTGAGGAGCCCTTTAATAGAAGAGAAGTGAATGCTAAGATTGATTGGAACGGGAATAAATGAAAGTAAAGTAGTTAAATTTGTCTGAGGAAAGTGTGAATAAATTAAATGCAGCAACACTTTGTAGACTTGCAGTACTTCTGATGTCTAGTTTAAGAATAGAATAAGATTATGATATCTTAAGTAATGCTCTTTGGGCTCATACATCCCTCTAATTCTACTAATCCATCATTAGAAACTTAGCCAGTTATACTACACATTTTGTGTCATTGCAAAGCTGTCTCAGCTTTGCAGTGATGCAGACTGTAGTTCAACTCAAGTCATCCAAATTAAATGAGACCACCTCAAAGAGCCATTGCACCAGCTGCAGTATCGGACGTCTTGGGAACTTTATAAATGTAATTTTTAATCTTTTTTTATTGTAGCCGAGAGTCCTGTCAGCTCTTAACATTAAAAAATTAACCAGAGTTCGGATGTCAGTGAGCAGAGTTCTGTTTGCAACATAACTGGTCTGCTGGCTTTGCATCACTCTAAACAGATACTGTACTATAAGAATGCCCCTTGATATTGATTGCCAATTTTGTCCTTTCTAACAACATGAATTAAAATTAGTATTTACAGGATTACCACTGTCTGCTACTCAGAAAAAATCCACCCAACCAATGCATTAAAATCTGTTCTCAACTTTTTTTTCCCCCCTATATCCTAACTGATTTGTGCTGGTTATTGTATTTTGTGATTTCGCTTAGCGCAAAATGTGTAAATATGATAATGTAATTTAAAATACATTTAAATATATTGCAATAAGTCTTGTGTAATTTGAAGGCTGCATAGGTCTTTCTGTACTTGAGTTAATAATGGAGCAGCTCCCCTCTTCAGTGACAAATGAAGTGTAAAATGTACCCCTTTACAATAGCAGTCAAAAAAATGCATCTCCTATATGCTGTAAAACCCAGTAATTTGTGTCGGCCTCTGCTAGAGTGAAAAGAGATGTAAATTGACAACAAAAGAGCTACTCTAAGTATGGCAAATTGAAATGTCACTGAAAAATCTCCATTACCGGTATTGAGTGCATGGAATCCTGCTTGCTCATGTTGTACGGTGGACTTCATAACTTTTCGACTTTAATGGATACAGTGTTCTGTATTAGCAGGATAATGTTTCAGTTAATGACCATGATTTATCATGCCTCCTAGTAATCTCTCCAGATGGTGTAGGTTTTCATTGATAAGTGAACATGCAATTTGTAATCTGGAAAATCTTGGATTCTGGTTTAAAGTGTGCATTCGAATTTTCTATTCATATTTTTTTTAAATATCTCTTTCTTTTCCCCCCCCCCCTCCGCCCCCCAATATTGTGGTCACATGAGACGAAGTTGTTCATCTTAAGGCTTGACCACTTCCTCTGATTAGCCAGAGAATGGGAAAGTGTTTTTCATTGTTAACAAATAGACAGCTGTAATTCAGTTTTGTCGATGTTCATTTGCTTAAAGGCATTTCGTGTTTTCAATGTATGTTGATGGTGAGCTAGAAGTAGCAAACATAATTTTGCAGCATTATATTTCTTTGCTCCTTGTTGCATCTTGGTGCGGTGTATTCCAGCTTTCCTAAACCTGGATTGAGCTATATCTTTAGTACTGAAGTTTTCCTGAAAACCCAGAAGTTGCATGTCTTTATTTGAATTCAACATTTGAGCTTCCAGTATGGGTAGCTGGAGAGATCTACCATTTCAAAGTTCAGCTTCTGACTTCCAAAAGCACTTTCTTGCTATAGTTAAGAGATCGTTTCATCTGCAAGACATTTTATCTAGTTAGTAAATCACCAGCAAGATTACATCAGTGACTTGTGTTAAGAAAATTTATGTACGGGACATTGTCACATTGAGATTTCTGCCTAGTTGGTTCGGGACAGAATTTTGCCTTGTTACAATATATTTTTGATATGGTTAGGACAAGGAGATAACATCCATCTGGGATGCAAGTAGACTTAATAGCTGGGTTACCAGACAAAGTAATTAACATTGTTTTTCAGTTTGAGATGATGAGGTTCATTAGTACATGTCAGAGAAGTTCACATATATAATATTGGATTGGTTAATCTGTTTTTGTTGCTATTGGTTGAGGAAGGAATGCTGGTCAGGACTCCTTGCTCATTGAGTAATGCCATGGGATCTTTTGGTCCACCAAAAGTAGATGAGCCTCCGTTTAACATCATGTCTGAAAGGCAGTACCTCTGACAATGCAGCACTCCCTTAGTACTGCAGTGAAGTGTCAGCCTAGATTATGTGCTGAAGTCATGTTATGAAATAGTGCTGAAATATGGCTAAACCCTTAAAGCTTAAAATTGAATTTTAGTTTTCCTCCTTTTCTTTAAAGGGAACCATTCATCCGTTCCGCAAGACTCACAGATCTCTAGGTGGAAAGTTTACACAAGAGTTTCTGCTGGTGGCAGCTGACAGGCGGGTAAGTGCTATACAAACCTTGCATCTACAAGCAAGCTAGTCATGTTGATTTAAAAATGTTTATCTCTTGTGTAATTACAGAGGTTGCATGGAATTTTTTTCCTAATCAAATGTCAGTCAAAAAGAGATAACTTTTTGTTTGTAAGAGATGTATATAGGTTAATGGATAATTTGGAATGAGGTTGTAACCTAATTGAGGCATTCTGGTAATGTCACAGTCTAGTAATGTAAACATTATCTAGATTCCAAGATTAGGTTTTGGATATTGTCTTTAATTTACTAGCTTTATATTTTAGGTTTAAAATTTTAAGTTTACATTTTCATAGTGTTTGAAGGTTCCAAAATTTTCTTGCTGTTTTTACAGGGTTGAAGAAGACATTTAATTCTTGAATGATCACATAGGGTTTTGCATATATTAATGATGGATCACTGAAGGTTTATTGAAACATAATTAACAATATTTGCATTGCATAGCAATTCCCTTTATGGTGTGTTGTAATTATTGAGAAATAGCAAAAAGAGAATGCATCATTTGCAGCTTTGGACCCACCTGTCTCTCACCTACTGCTGGCGATGAAAATTTGACCTAAACTCAAACTGAGAATTGTCCTCTTGCTTTTTGTCATGCACAATGTATTTCTGCTGTTTATTTGCCATTAAGACCGCCAATGCTGTGCTGTTACTGAGCGCTGAGATGTGTGAAAATGGCCTCAGATGACTCATCTGCCTCGCTTTCTGTTCTTTCCCCATCGACAAATTCTTAGGCTCCACTTGGCGCTTCTGTCTGACTGCATGGCTTGAACTAGTGAAGTTGCTCGGTGGAGAATTGCAGGCATGAATCCATGTCCTACCGCTCCATAGCGCAGCATGTCAGCACAACAATGGAACCAACCCCTGGAATTCTGTTTCTTTTTGTTAACTTGGTGTCTGCTGCCCTGGTTTTCAAATTGTATTGTACAGATTAATTTGATTGATGATGTATTTCAAATCAAGAGCATGAGATGATTTGCGCTGCTGCCAGTTGTCCTCAGCAATTGACTAGCAGGAGAGAGAATTCAAGTAGAGCAAATTACTTCCTCCCCCTTTAACTCGCTCCCCCAACTTTCTTAGTTAAATGTATTTCCAGTATGCGCAGACGCGGAGCGTTATGATAAACAAACATCTATGCTTTCAGCCAACATGCACATCAGTTGTCTAGCTAATTAAGCTGAAAAATTCAGAAAACGCATTTGTGCTTGCTTTATTGTAAATCAGGCTCTGCTCAGCCATATCCAGCGTATGCGATATAGCACACCATCCTCATGCTGGTTGTCTGAACAGCATGTTAATTCATCAACTGTTTCAGCCCACATTTTTATTGAGCGGCACAGCGGTGCAAATATATTTGTCAATTAAAAATGACAGAAGGAGCAAAATGAATGCAAGATGTTGCAATGAATGTTTCAATGCTGTTAACACATTGTTTCTGCTCCACAGTCCTGGAAGATCTTGCTGTTTGGATTGTTGAACTTGATTTGCACTGGCTTTCTACTGATGTGGTGCAGTTCTACAAATAGTATGGGTGGGTAATAGTTTTCTGTATTCACTGATTTTGCAGTTGATTTGGAAAATAGAAATGTGTATGTGTATCTTGTGCGTGCATCTCGCCCAATTGCTCAATCTTCTTCATGTGTGAGCTTATTTTTCAACTAGGGTGAGGTTGCCTATATCATCCAAGCTCGTTAAAACTGTTCAAACACGCATGGAGTATTCTGCAAGTGTCATTAGATAGCATTCAGGAGAAGAAAGCTGATTTTTTTTTTTCCTTCCCTAGCTCGGAGAGGCTAGTCTAATTTTAGTAACCCATTGCCACACTTGACTGAGCACAGCGACTCAAAACAGACTGAGGATTGAATATAGGTTCATCCAGATCTGTATGGTGCAATACCAATGTTACGTTTTTAGGTCTTTTCTACCCTTCTTACTCTAGACTTTTTGCTCTTGTATCTAAGATCACTCTTATGAGTTAATCTGAACTCCCTTAGCCTTCGAGAGCATCTTCACTAGCTTTAGTAAGGTAAGGTTTCAGTAACTTGTGGCAATTTGGGAAGCATAGAAGTGGAATTGGTTGAAGTATAAGAGTTTCTCTATAGTACAGGCTGAGAATCTGGGAGATGCAAATGTGAGACAACAGCACCACACTGGTGGGAAGGTATAATTACAGTGTGGCAGGTTTACATAAGCATTTCCATTATAACACGCTTGTATTCTGGGCACAAACCAATTATGTAGTTTAAAAGATCACGGCATTTCGAGCGTAAGTGAGTAGCATAACTACAACGTGCACAAATCTCGTCGATATTTTACATACGTCCACCAAACCTTCTGACCGAACACGAATCTCCACCCATAAAACTAGACACGCCCCTGACTCTCCAATGCTTGTAGCCTCCAATTGCGCATGTTTGGGAGGGTCTCAACGTTGTGTCCAGATTTTCAGGCACAGCAGGAAACAGTCATTTTTCTGGTCTTTTCATTACAATTTTTCAGTTTTTAAAAAACTTTATCCTTGCTGAGATGTGTTCTGTATTATCTGTTTCTTTGAATGCGTTTTTATGGCAAAGTAAAAGCTACTCCGATTGCAGGTTCTTAAAAATGCTGTGGCTAACGTGCATGAATGATGGTTAAATGAGTTGAAACTTTTAATTTTAAGACTCGAGGAAGAATTGTACTGTTGTGGGTTTGGTATTTCCTTGGGCCCCAATTATTTACATTGATTTATCCCCATTTACGCCCATATCAAGTTTGGGCATATTCTAATGAGATTGGGAGGGACTGTACATCAGGAAAATGGGCACAACTTCGAGTGGAATTTCAGGTATAACTTCCAATTGCGCCCAAGAAGGAAACTCCAGACATGTATGTATTATGATTGTTTCTTGAAGTGGTAGCCACCAAGCCAAACCTAGACAAACAAAGATATTGCATTTTTTTTTCACAAGGACGGGAGGGTTGGGAGGGGAGAGAAAATACATTTACTCCCCCTGAGCCAATGGAGGAGTTTTAACCACCAAAAGTTTTAATGCAGATCTATTTGTTTGTGATAAGTTTAAAGAAGACTGTTTCACTACGTAGTAGATTTTCATCTCTCAGGAGCTGTCACAAAATGATTTGATTAGTTGTTGTGGCTTGAGAGAATTTGACCTTAAATAACTAAAGTTATTGAGTAAACTTTTTATTTATTTAGCAGGATTTGACCTTGTTGAATTGATTTTAACCAGGATATTATACACAGTAGAGAATGTAAATTGCTCTATATGGGGAAAAAATAGCTTATCTAAGTTGTTCACCATTGACAACTATATTCTGAATAATAAAGGAAAATGGCAGCTAAAATATTGTCATTTTCCAGAAGTCCAAGTGACATTGAAATATAATTCTGCATTTCCACTTCTGAATGGTAGTATTGCATGAATCTGTGGTATTGCATACTCTTGACTTGACATTTTGAGAAGTGAATAGCTGCCCATGAAAGGGCTTCTGTTAATTCAAGAATGTTGAGTCAGCCTTGGATTTTGCAACCCCTCACTTAACATTTGGTGAGGTAAGATTATAGAGCAAGGGAAAGGAATTTAACAAGAGAAAGATGATCTCGACAAAGGAAACCTGTTAGATTTTTTTCAACCTACATCTAATATGAAGCATGCAATGCCAGATCTGCAGGTGTGTGTTTTTCTCCTGTTTCTTTTTTCCTCAGTTGTATTCTGAAAAATGATGCAATATTTTGCTGTCCCCTCCCTTCCTCTCACCTTCCCAACCAAGAGTTAACTAATTTTGGGCTGGAAGAAAAGTGGGAACTGGTCCTTTGCACAATAGTTTGATTCTCATCTGTAGTATTTAGTAGTTAATGAAGAGCCTTCCTTTGCTAATATATGATGTGGAGATGCCGGTGATGGACTGGGGTTGACAATTGTAAACAATTGTACAACACCAAGTTATAGTCCAACAAATTTAATTAAAATTCCACAAGCTTTCGGAGGCTTCCTCCTTCCTCAGGTGAACGGTGTGGAAATGAGATTTTCGAATCCTTCGCATTTGAAAATCACAGAACAATGCCTGGTGATTACCAGGCATTGTTCGCAGCAAATTACCCAGCTTTCAGGAGAACAGCGTCCACGACACCACACAACCCTGCCACGGTAACCTCTGCAAGACATGCCAGATCATCGACACAGATACCACCATCACACGAGAGGACACCACCCACCAGGTGCACGGTTCATACTCCTGTGACTCGGCCAACGTTGTCTACCTCATACGTTGCAGGAAAGGATGCCCCAGAGCATGGTACATTGGCGAGACCATGCAGACGCTGCGACAACGGATGAACGGACACCGCGCAACAATCGCCAAACAGGAGGGTTCTCTCCCTGTCGGGGAACACTTCAGCAGTCATGGACATTCAGCCACCGACCTTCGGGTAAGCATACTCCAAGGCGGCCTTCGAGACACACGACAACGCAAAATCGTCGAGCAGAAATTGATAGCCAAGTTCCACACCCATGAGGACGGCCTCAACCGGGATTTTGGGTTCATGTCACACTACACGTAACCCCACTAGCGAACAAATGTTATCTGTTTTTAATATAACGGGTCATTGACTGTCTTCCTTCTCTCTCTCTTTTTTTGGGGGGTTTGTATATTCGGTGGCCTTTTAGGTGACACCTTTCTGTCTGCTCACTGTGATTGCCTTGGCAACGGGCAGTAATCACCAGGCATTGTTCTGTGATTTTCAAATGCGAAGGATTCGAAAATTTCATTTCCACACCGTTCACCTGAGGAAGGAGGAAGCCTCCGAAAGCTTATGGAATTTAAAATAAATTTGTTGGACTATAACTTGGTGTTGTAAAATTGTTTACAATTTGCTAATATATGCACTTATCACTATTTAGTTCTGTCTTGTGTAAGATTCATTGTATGCTAAATAGGATTGAACTGTCCAAAGATGAAGTACACCAAATTTAAATATTAATTTCTACCCTTTATCCAGGGTACAATGTTAATTGTATCCATGTACTTTATATCAATTAGTGTTAATTGTATTCAGGTGGTGCGTATCAATTGGAGACTCTCTTGTATCCATTTATAGGAGGGAGCATGTCTAGGGGGTGCACAATGTGTAAGGGTGAGCTCTGTGAATAAAGGCTTGGAAGCAACTGAAGACCGGGCTCCAGCGTTCTATCCTTCACCACCTGGCCATCCAACATTTTACATATGGTAGTGTAATAGTTATGTTACTAGACTAGTAATCCAGAGGCCTGGACTAATAATTGTGAGTTCAAATCCCACCATAGCAGTTTAAGAATTTGATTTCCGTTTAATAAAATAAAAAGCTCGTACCAGTAAAAGTGACTATGAATCTGTTGGATTTTTATAAAAACCTAACTAGTTCACCAAAGTCCTTTAGGGAAAGAAACCTGCTTTCCTTACCCGGTCTAGCCTATATGTGACTCCAATCCCACACCAACGCAGCTGACTCTTAACTGCCCGCTGAAGTGGCCTAGCAAGCTACTCAAGGGCAATTAGAAATGGGCAATAAATGCCGACCTTGCCAGCAATGCCCAAATCCCAAGAATGAATAAAAAATTAAACATTTTTTTGTAGTATTTTTAAATGCATCTTTTATAGTAGTCATATTAACATTTAGGTGATTATGCATCTTTCATAGTAGTTATATTAACATTTAGGTGACTATTAATCATGGATGAGAACGATGAACAGCAGTAGCACATTCTAGCAGAGTACAGAACTAAACAGGAAAAGTATCTGGTTATAGTGTACAGTGATTCCTTGTAATCAGCAGTTGCAAAACTCCCTCAGTTCTACATAGTGATGTTTGAGCTAATGTTAAGTAGCAGCATAGTCCATCATCTCTTGCATCACCATAATCTTTTTATCTGCTTCTACTTAAATTTTTTTTTAAATCAAAAATTGTATGCAAGGAAGAATGAGTATTGCTGGTACTAAATTGATATGAATTCTGCTATTCAAAATCACTTTGACTTGCCTCTCCTAGTTTGACATCAGCTGAACTGCTCAATTTGAACTTGCTGCCAAGCTATCTATTATCCTATATTTTCTTTACAGTCATTGACAACATTGCATCCTAGATAGAGCTATAATGAAGGAGATCTATTCCAAAGCACTTAACCAGCATCTATTATTTAGAGATCAAATTTTACATGCATTATGTTTTTGGTCACAGATTATCAATTTTCAAGTTAGTTGGAGTGCTTGTACACTTGACTAGTAAAAGCATTTTCATTTGTCAACACCATTTTTACCAGTAGAGTATTAACAGATTGCCAGTACGATTTTTTTTGGACTGCCTGCCATCTTCAAACAAATATACATTGAATTGAAGTCTTTAAATGTAGGTTTCTACTAAATGAAAAAGTACAGTCTGGAAATTATCGCTCCCTGTATAACAGCAGCGTGTGGCAGTGCTAATAGTCATCTTATCATTGGTACATCTTTAATTGAGAAGTATTAATTTATAGTTGCAATTCACAACATTCATTCCAAGCTATCGTGTCCCTACCTCATTTAGAGCGCACAGAAAAGTCACCCAAATTAGAGCATTTGTTTATTCTGAATACAATGTCTTTTATTTAGAGCTACAAATATTTGTTTTATAAAAAAAAGGCAAGACTGGCAATTAAATCAAACGCTTGTGTCTTACAAGCATTTCCTACATTACAACAGTGACCACACTTCAAAAGTACTTCATTGGCTATAAAGTGCTTTGGGACATCCTGAGGTCATGAAAGGCGCTATATAAATGCAAGTCTTTTTTATTTCTCAAGCACACTTTTATATTGATGTCAGGGGAAGCTCGAGTGGAAACCAGCAACCTCTGCACAAAAAGTCCGCATGTTGGACATGCGGATTCGCATCCTTTAAATTGTTGCTTGCCACTGACAGCGGACATATCACTTGCCTGGAACTGACACACGTTATCAATAGCGCATTAATCAGTCAGTAAAATTAGATTTGTTATTTATCAGTTAAATTGTAAGGAGGCTGATTTTGCTCTTTCCTCATTCCCTTGGGATGTCAATCAAATGTAATTGATTTAACCATGATGGTGTATTTATTTATGTAAAGAATCTTACAACACCAGGTTATAGTCCAACAATTTTATTTGAAAATCAAATTGTTGGACTATAACCTGGTGTTGTAAGATTCTTTACATTTGTCAACCCCAGTCCATCACCGGCATCTCCACATCACGTGTATTTATTTCACCTTTTTAATGACTTGTGAAATGGGATTTATTTAGAAATCTTGATGGAGATACAAGCATTTTTATTGGAAGTAGGAAACAGAAATTAAGCTATTTGGGTCAGCTATTTATTTTTTTTAAGAGTGGTTCTGATAAAATAGCATCCTCTGTGTGCTATGCACTAGCTCCTGTCTGTCTTATATCATTGCCTATTTGAAAACTTAGTGAAATCACTGGAGATTTCTGAAATGAGTTTATTACTGGGGGAGAAGAAATGGTTATATTGTAAATTGCTCAACATTTCAATACTGTTTTATTATAATTTTATGTAGAGGTTAAATGGTTGAACTTACAAAGTTTTTGTCTAGCATATTACAATACACTATTAACATTTTAAAAAAGGATTTACTACATGTGTGCCATCCTACTAAGCTTTTAAAAATAAAAGGCCAGTTTATAATAAACTATTGCAAAAATATATCCATATGCGGCCTGAACTGGTATCCCACGCAACCCTCCCCAAATATAGACTTTTCCTCCACATGCTAAGTTTTGATTTTGCCGTGCATCACAGCAGGGGGTAGTTTATAGGCCAGGAGCTATCCCACTGGAAAGAAGAAACATTGGAGGGCATGGGTCACCCCAGATGATCATGCTCCTCCCCTATGTCATATAGTGCATTTCCTAAGCTTTAAATATGCCATCTTACACACTGACTCGTGCTCTCCCTGCTCCCTCACTGTTTTGAAATCATTCATTATACCATCTCCCAATCTAATGTATTCGTTCCCAGGAGTGCAACACTGTGGAATTCCTTGCCTCCCTCACCCTTCCATCCATTCTACAATATTGATCCTTCACTTAGGTTTCTCAATTTATTTTTTTAAAAGTGGCTTTCCGGGAGCCTGCGTTCTAGTGTAGAGTGTGCTGCATGGCCTAGAGAGACCTAGAGGGAGGGGAGAGATAATAATAAATGGACCGTGGGATTTGGGGAGGAAGGAGTCAATGAAGTTATTATTATAAAAATAATAAATCTTTTATGCTACCCAAGTATGGAAACATTACAAATTAGATTACATTGTTGAAATACATATTTTATGAATTGGACTTTGATCATTTTTTTTTAACAACGTGTGTTTTATTTTCTGCCTGTTTGGTTCACGAAAACCAAATCTAGTCTAATAAACAAGTAACTGAGTTACTATCATACCATAATGTTAGTGGGAAGATGCATTAAAAAATAAAACAGTAGAAAACTCTAGGGATAAGAACTGTGAATATTAAGTACTAAACCCCCAGAGATGTCGCAGGTGTGTTAGTCATAATGGGATTCCACCTAATAGTCCTTTAAAGGATTTTTTAAAAAAAATTTAAATAGAAAGTCACAATGAAAAACACAAAAATGGGGATAAGTACCTAATATTCACAATATTTGTTGCTAGAGTTGTGCTCTCCTTCAGCTAGCAGTCTACTCTGCTTAGTTTCCTTTTCAGAGTACCTACAACAATGTCTGTTCTGTACTGAATCTTGACTGTTTTTGTCCCATGCTTCACATGCAATAAAATCTGTGGTATGGAATGCTAAGACTTAAATACATTTTTTTGTCTTGATCTTAAAAATACAAATTGACAGAAGATTGTAAAGAATCACCAAATCAATATAATTAGTGGTAATGAAATACCGATCAGACGCCCTTAGTCATCATAATTGATGAGTGCCTAAGTAGGTTGCTTCTCAACTTGCTGCCTGAGGAATAGTGTAGCTTGGTGGGAGAAGAGAATTGAGAGATGGTATATTAAAAAAAAACATTTAGCATAAAATTTGGTATGCTGTCGTGTACTCAATTAATGGCCTATTAAAGGGAGCATAGGCTCAGATATGTGTTTATTCCCTATAAGTTCTAATGGAAAGCTGCTAGTTTATAAAAGCTGATGGTTCTTCTTTTAGAGATACTCCAACTACTTCAGGATCAACAGATGAACATACTTCAAACAAAAGTAATAAGTTTAATTAGGTAATTAACTAAACACTCTGCATGAATGATGATTAGGTGTTTCATGAACAAAACAAATGAATGAATTTGGCATAGCTTCCTACTGTTGCCATACAGTGGATAGTCCTAAGAGGCATCATTCTGTCTCCACAGATAGTTTTAGAATAGAGGAGGTCGTTTTCTACTCCGACTATTACTAATACCCACTGCTTGGTGCCTAGCATTATTGAGTTGCAGAGCGACAAGCAACTACTGCTGAAGCTCCGCACTTCAAACTTGTGAAACCATTGTTCAGTGGCGTATTGTGTGTATCCACACTGTGGTCAGGGGATGGTGGCATTGCTCTGACAGATTTTATGCAGAGTTGTGCTGCTCACCATGCCACTTGTGAGGATCTTCTGACACCTGCTATCCACCTAGTGAAGGCTCAAACTCTAACTTGTCAGTTGTCTAATGACTAGATGATGACTATGTCCTGGGTGGGGTGTGGCGTGGGAGGGGAGTAAGTTATGGAGGTCTCTTTAGCGTCAAGGTGGCTACAAGATGACAGGCTCATCGATGGAAGTTCAGAACCAAGTGAGCATGCAGGCGCAGTAATTTGGAACCTGAAGTAAGCATGTGCACAGTACCCCAAGGTACTGTTGAAGACTGGCCAGGCAGCCTGGATCATTAATGGACTCTCGAAGAGTAGACCTGTCTTTGGAGGCTGGGATCTTCCCACTCTGCTCCTGATAACCTTGCAAGCCAGTGCCTAATGGGTAGGTGGCCCAATCAGGACAAGCAGCAGAAAGCTCACCAGCGCTCTGTACTGGAAAGCAACAGGGTTTTAGCTGATTAACTTCCAGCAGTGTCCCTTTGCACACTTGGGGTCCGTAAACCATGTTTCTGCCTACCTGCGCCGAAGCTGTCTGGATTTGAGTAAGTGGAGTATGGACCTCTGGGGAGAAAGTGTACACTTTGTATTGGCAAACAGAAACTCTCCCCATGTGTCAGATGTCTCAATAGCTTGGTTTGGACACTCTTAAACATGGTGATGCATTTCTGCTAGTGTTAAACACCTGCTGACCAAGAAAAAAGTGCTACCACTGGAGCACTGAGTTATCAGAATAGACTGATTGTATTGGAGTTGCTGTCAGTGGAGAAGAGAAGATTGAGAGGGAACATGATCCCTGTCTTTAGAATGCTGAAAGACATGGATAATGTAACAACCATGTTATTTAACTTCAGCTGTGATTGCAAGACTAGAGACAGTTAGTACCAAATTGGCACGCCTCAGGGAAAACTATAGACACAAGGTTTCTTTTTCCTCCCTGCCCCCATCCCCCAAATATATTTGTGAACTAGACTTTCATTAAAGAGAGAGTTAATGAAATGGACATTTTCAAAAAAGTTGGTTGAATGTCATTGAGAGAAATTGAAGTTTGGCACAGGTGATCAAATGCTACATAAAGTGTTATAGTTCCAGTCTTCCCCTTATAGAAATGTAATTTGTAGAGTGCAGCAAGCTGCATTGAACAATGCTAGATTAATATCTTGAGGTGTGGCCTTTTTTGCCTAATTGTCTTTAGGATAAAAGAGGAATTTTCACCTGTACTAATTCACCTCCCTCAGGAGATTTTATAAAGGAGGGAGATTGTATGACAGTACAAATTGTACTGGCATGTTGGAACAATTTTTTTTTCTTGTATCACACTTCATTTTCTTGTCACCATTGGTCACTCTTACAACAACCTCCCATAGTGAAACTCACTTCCAGAGGTGATGGTCAATCTCAATTTAACACTGCAGTCACTTCAGAGATTAAATGCAATGACCGACTGACCAGTATATTAGTGGCAAGGAGCACCTTGATTTGACATTGCTTGATATATATAAATAAATAAATAAATCTTGCCGTAGCTTGATGTAAACAAATTTAACATCAGTGGGCTAGTTTTATACCCTGTTGCCGAATGCAATATTAATGTTAGAAACCAATTAATGACTTTACTTCTTGATCAATTCCAATTCCAAGTGCAGTATCAATTTCTAGCCTTCCTGCTGGACCAACTTTTATAATTTTAATGGACTGTCAGCTCTTAGGAACAGAGCTAAGAGCCATTCAGCTCCTGGAGCCTGTTCAGTCATTCAGTTAAATCATGGCTGATCTGTACCTCAACTCCATTTACCCACCTTTGATCTATATCCCTTGATACCCTTATCTAATAAAAATCAGTCTTGAAAATTTCAATTGACCCAGCATCTACAGCCTTTTTGAAGACTCGTGGTAACGACCTGGTTATTCTACAGCTGATTGGTAGCAGGATGGGGGGGATGCGGCAGCAGCAGGGAACTGTACACGCATGCGATTCTCTAAAGTTGCAATTGCAAATTTAATGTTAGTGTACTTGTACTTGTGTGAATCTCACACACATGCAATTAATGCCAAATTATATTTGATTCTTCGTCAGTCTATCCATGAACTTGCCCTAATATTGGTGGGGGGGTGGTTCCTGCAAGCAACACCTGCAAAATATTGCTGACTTGTCTAGGTGGACTGACAGATCAGACTGCCTGCAACCAACCCCCAGGTGGTGGATCTAAACTGTGTCACCATTGGATCAGAAGTAGCAAGAAACACCCCATTGCAGGACTTTGTTGCTGCTTCTGAAGGCAAGATTGTTGCGTTGCTTATACTGTAGGGTGTGTACTGCACGATTGCTGTTGAATGCACTCTTGGTACTGGAGGAGCAGCGGCAACCCTACAGTGTAATGAGAGCATAAGTAAATATCAGAGAGCAAAGGCCCCACCCTCAGTTGCTAGGGGAAGGGATATGTAAAATGTAAGTGGAGGGATGGGAGGAGGCTGGTGTGGCGCATAAACATCGGCATGGACCAGTTGGGCCAAATGGCCTGTTTCTGTGCTGTGCACTCATAAAGCAAAAAGAAAATTGATATAATGAATTCAGGAATTTAGAAATCCAAATCCAAATTTTGAACACCCCAAGGACCAACAATGTGATAACCACTAACGTTAGTCTGAAGAGGTTGTGTACAAAAGAACAATTGGCACCCAAATCAGAACCAGAAACCATTAATCACAGGCATCGGTCCCAAGAGAATTTGTACAAAAGAACATTTATTTTATGATCTGGGAATAGTTACCTGCAACACGCAAACTTGTGAACCTTTGACTTTGGGTTTCAATCAGCTATTGACACTTCATCACTCAGGAATGTTGCTGTGGAGAGGGAGATGTTTAAGGTGACTTGAAACCCAGTCAGACTGTTGAAGAGTTGAGGCAGTGAGCCAATGTTCTGGAAGAATATCCACACAGCCCTGAAGACCTGAAGACAGGAGTACATACAAAATTCAACATGTAATTTGATTTCCACCAGCTTTTGTACAAAGAAAACAAACTAAAATATTTCTTTCTCTTCCCCTTCCCTCTGGTATAAAGAAATATCTCCTAACTTTTCACTTCATATTGGAAGTGACCATTTTAAATCGATGACCCCTCGCCATTGACTCCGCAACCAGAGGAAATAATTTTTCCCTGTTCAATCTTTCAACCTCTTCAGAATTTTAAAATCTCTATTAAATCTCCTCTTACCCTTCTCTGCTGCACTGCAGATAATCCCAGTATATGAAGTCTCATCTCATTACTATCCCTGGCATTATCCTAGTGAATCTACACTGTACACTGTCTATAGCTTAATTATCCTTTCTATAATGCAGCACCAAGAACTGCAAACAGTACTCTATAACTGGCCTGACAAGTGTATTGTATAAATTCGTCATTACGTCTTTATTCTAGTACTCTATGTTCTTTTTTATAAAACCCAAAATGTTGGCCTTTTTTATGGCTTCATCTGCTTGCACTCACATTTTAAAGGAATTATGTATTTGAGCCCCTAGGTGTGTCTCTTCATCCACACCCGTCCGTGTCTTTCCATTAAGCACATACAGTACTCCCATTCCTTGTTTTTGTTCCCAAAATGTATGACTTCACGCTTATCTATATGAAATTGGATCTGCCACTTCCGTCATCTAACCTGCTTCCTTGAAGCCTTTTACAGTCTTTCTCATTGTTTGCCAAGCCTCTGAATTTTATGTTGTCAGCTAACTTTGAGTGTATTCCCTATACCCAAATCGACTATATATACTGAGAACAAAAGTGGATTAGCACTGACCCTTGGCACACACCAGTTCTAACCCTTTTCCAATTTGAGACACCCATTTACCCTAGCTGTTTCTTTCCAGTCCATTGACCAACTTTCTATCGATGCTGCTACATATCTTATACCATACATCTTAATTTTTATAACAAGCCTTTTGTGAGATACCCTAATGAATGTTGCCTTAAAATCCATATACACAATATCAACTGCATTTGTTTTATCTATCCACTTCTTCAAAAAAGCTCTGTTAAATTTGTCAAACAAATCTGTACTAGTTCTCGTTGCTTAACCTATGCATTTCTAAATCCTCACTAATTTTATCGCGATTTATGGATTTTAAGAGTTTGTCCACAACCAACATTTGAAGAACTGGTTTGTACCCGGATTATCTTTCTCTCCCATCTTGAAAAGATGGCTACTCTCCAGTCCCCCATTACTATATGCATATTTAAGGGTTGAAAAATTGTGACCAGAGCATCTGCTGTCTCCTCTCTGACTTTTTTCAACAGACAACGATGCATGCCATCAAAGCCAGGTGACTTATCCTCTTTGCGTTCTACTAATGTTTTCAGAACCAATTCCTTTTTCTTAATATACAGTTAGCTCGATCAATCATTCCATATCTTCCTCTAATACACCTATGTCCTCACTTTTACTATAGTTTGTAAAAACTGATGCAGATAGTTATTTGACAACTCTGCTATACCTTTATTCTCCCCAATTAGATTCTCTCCTTCACCCCTTGGTGGTCTGACTCTTTAACTAAGTTGTTTTAAAACTAATTTCTGAAAACACTATCAACTTTATTTTTGATGGTGGGAGAGGAAGGATTTTTGAGAACATTGCTCATACTTGCTGGGTTTTTGACTCTCCCTCCTGTTGCCCCCCAGCCACTTTGAAGCATACAGATTTTACGAATGTATCTGGATGATGGACCTATGCACTGACAAATTTACATTGATGCTCTTCTAATATACGTTCCTATTGTGAGATGGGGGAGGAGGTAATTGTACAACAAAGCTTTCTAAAAGAATATAAATGTTTATCCTCATTCAAAAATCAGTAATGCCCAGTAGAGGTTGTATCATTTATGTGAGGGATTAATCCTCCTGGGAAAGTGACCTCACCTCCAGGCTGTAATATGAGTTTAAGTTCTGATGGATCCTCACTCCCATCCATTAATTGCCATTTAGTTACTTTAATGTCTTTAGTCTACTCCAACATCTGTGGTACTGAATTACTGAAGTGCAGCAAGGTTCTTATTAATCATACAGATTTTTGGCAGACAAATATTTTAAACATATTTTCCTTTACCCTTTAAATTAATTGAGTTAATCCATCATTTAACTTTATATAATTATTTCCACAATATTTTGTTTCACCTTTTTGTATTGTGTACATATCCTATATGTCATGATGCAGGCCTGAATGCTTTTGAAGGTATTGAAGCTCACCTTATTAATTGTTTAAAACTTTTAACATGCAACCCATTTATTATCAATTGATAGACTTTCATAGTGGATAATTTTTGACTGTGACTTAAAGCTGCTATCAATTATTTTCATGTGTGAAAACTGCAATCATAAAAGTGTCTACTGCAGTTCTACATTGAGACCTCTGGCTCAATTAGTGAGAAGTGACATATGCACAAGCCACAATCAGTGCTGAGTCTTTTCCACTCTTTTTTTCATTTCTCCCCTCCCCCTCCTCTTCCCCCCCCCCCCCACCAAACCACCACCAAACAAAAATGAGAGAAGATTACATTATTTTATTTACGTAATTTGTGTCTAAGATGTGCCCCGTGATTGACAGAAGTCTTTATTGAAGTAGTAGAAAGTGTTTTGTATTATAAGCTTGTGTCTAACCTAAACTTGCAATAATTTTGAATCTCATTTTGGAAGGGTATGGTTATTTTTGAGAATTATTTGCGAACAGAGGTCATGAGCTGTGAAAGAAACATGACCGTTTTGCTATCTGAATATAGAGATGAGATTCTCATAATCACTGCTATCCAGCTATTACTTATTTGCTATAGTCTTACTTGTAATGAAATAAATTAAATTGGACCTTTCCTACTGCTGTCTGCTAATGAAAACACGTTTGTATTAATAATGTATGAAGGGTTTTTACAACAAAACAGCATAGGATTTTTTCAGTAACAGGAACTTTATTAAAATTAAGTAAAACATTTTTCGCACAAACGGTATCTCACCCTTAGCCTCCGCGTTATTTTTAAGAACTTGCTGGATTTTCACATTAAGTGCCCATTAAGCTCGCCGCAGAAAGTTAGGGCTTGTAATTAATAGTTTAAGTACCCTTTTAACGACATGATAATTGTTAATTCAATGAAAATCAACCTCTCTGGCCCAGAAGACAACAATTTGAACTGTTGAGTCTCATTCCTGCATGTAGTAAATTCTTTTCAGAGATTTCAAATTTTAAATTTTTCTATTTTTTTTCTCACTTTTCCTTTCTGTCTTTTTTCACTCTCTTAATCCAATCTATCTTTCCCTCATTATTTCTCTCTCTCTACCTGATTTGACTCTAATTTGCTCTCCTTTGCCATGGTTCCTCTTTTTTTCTCAATCCTTAAACCTCATTGGTTAAGGTGATACACTGTTGGTCCTGTCGTTAATTAAGGTCCCAGATGCCCTCGCACCTCCAGCAAATTATGGCGCAAAAGGTTTTTCTGCTGAAGGGTACTGAGAAAAGTCTAACAGCACGCGCCGTGAGATGCCCCACTCCAGCAAGATCCGGCCCAATGTTTCAGATCGGTGACCTTTCATCAGAACTGGAAGATGAAAGGTCATCGATCTGAAACGTTAACTCTGCTTCTTGCTCCACAGATGCTGCCTGACTTGCTGAGTGTTTCCGACTTTTCTGTTTTTCAGATTTCCAGCATCCACGGTATTTTGCTTTTGACTCGTATTATGAGATTGGATGAGAGTAGAAATGTTAATATTGTTTTCAACAGACTTCCAGGGAATACTATATATGTGTCTGCCAAAGAAACATGTTTTACTTTTGTGCTGGTCTTTTTAGAACACCACGCTTGTTAAACACATCTGGTATGTGCATTGTCTATCAGTCAAAGTGAGTGCTGAGAAATAGAACGTACTTTCTAAACCAGTATCAAGCATTCTTGGGCTGGCATCATCCTCAGAAGGGCAACCCATAGTACCTCAGTCTGACGTTGATGTTTGTCACATAACCTATTCTTATGAAATTGCAATTTAGTGTCAGATTGTGGGCAGTTTCCCATTGTGTTTACGTCCAGTGGGATCTGGGTTGAGATTGCCCAAACATATTTAACACTCTTATAGCCAACAGAAGGAAGGAGGTTTTTGTTCCATCAGCCTTTGCTGGATTCAAGCTCGTGTCCCAGATATGAAAAGATTGTTGTCTTAGCTTAATGTACCCCTCTCACCCATCTGTTTAAATGAAAATATAGAAACGTAGAAATTTTTAGCACTGGAGAAGGCTATTTTGCCCTGTTTGCCTGTGCTAAGATTAGATTCAGGCCGATTTTACACAGTGCAGTGTGCGTGTGTGAACTCTGAGCGTGGAGGGAGGGTTTTGGGATGGGACACCCTGAAGTATGGGTTTCCTGGACGTCCTGGAGATTTTGACATCAGGACGACTTTTTTAATTTTTTCAGCAAGTTTCCTGTGCGACAGTCAGCCACATTGACAGGCTGGCTGCCTGTCGGACGGGAAAGCAACCGGGGAGCGGATGCCAGGTAAGATGGACATCGGTGGGGGGTTGGGGCCGGACATCGGGGGAGGAGGGTTGGAGACATCGGGTTCGGGCCAGTCATTGGGGTGGGGGTCCATGGATAGATCGGGATGGGTGAAGACATCTGGGGGTCGGACAGGGGGGGTGGGTCGACCGATTGCGTGTGTCGGATTGTAGCAGGTAAGTTTGTTAGGCCTGGAGGAAACGCTCCTGCTCCTCCTGGCCCACAAGCAGTGCAGTAAAGGCACTAACCTCTTGACCTGGGCCTTCTCACCTCCTCTAGTGTGGCGAGAATCAGAAGGCCTGGGAATCCCGGCCCCCAGGAGTTAAAAATATAAAAGGTATTAAAATGGAGGCACACAGCCTCCTTAAAAGATTTTGCTGACCGACCCACCTCCTGAGAGCGCGTTGTTCACTTGCCCCCTGATCTGCCTCCGTTAAAACCAGAAGTAGGCAAGCTGGGGTCAAGCTTTACATTTTTTTTTCAATTTTTACCTTCCCACCCGCCCCCAACCCATCCGTCCTTGGGGGTTAAAATGACCCCCTTGGACTCCCACACTCAGACACCAGGTTGATAGGCCCAATCCTGCTGGCACTCCCACTTGGCTTCACTCTCTCTTAGCATGACCCTAGCTCCAGGTTCTCTCTTACCTATGAACATTTTAACAGCTGCTGGTACTCAGTTTTTCCCCATTTCCACCACGTTGGCTGCCATTTTGCTGCATACCCTGGACTTTTAAAATGTAAAAGATGCAGAATATATTAATATGAGCCACATATGTGGAGTATGAGACTTAAAGACTGAGGGGGAGAAAGAGAGTTACAAAAAGAGGAAGAAATGGTTACAAAGATTCAGAGGCAGGCATGAGGATAGAGAGACAATAACAATAGAAAATGTATGAGAGCAATACAAAGTGTGTACAACAAAGAAAGACTGAGAGGCAAACAGTTGGGGAGTGAGTCCCAAGCAAAGAGATCATTACAGCAAGAGACATATTTAATTAAAATAAACTTTGTGAGCACTACCTTGGGAGAGCAACTAATGCATTTTTAAATTTTTCTGTACAGTTGTACTAAATATTCTGCAGTAACCTTCAAACCCAGTCTGGCAGAACACAGTAAACAGACTTAACTTGCAGACTGTGCTGTGAAGCAGCAAAGTGGAAATCTCAGATGAGATATGAAATCTGTACAGCTTAGCTGACAGTATCTGCTGTAATGTTATGACAGCTCAATCCATCTGGATGTCTGGAGTTTGCTAAAGTGGGAAGATTGTCTCAGTGACTGGTAGGAGACGGCTGCCTTTATCAGCCTGAATCCACAGCCACTAATGGTAGCTTTGCAGGGACGCATTGACGCAAAGCTTCCTTTTAAAGTCTTAAATTTCTTTTCAGAGTATACCAAGTGGATTCTTGTTTTCAGTCAATAAAGCTTTTAGTTTACTTATTGAAGAATTCTCTTTTAATGCAGAGCATTTTACGACATCCGACACTGAGTGGTCGATATGTGTTTCATGAAGCAATGACAGCAGAATGCTGTAGTTTGCAAATCTCTTCTCTGAGTCTGAAAACTAGCTAAGATTTTGATATTGGAAATCGAATGTTTCTACACCATTCTATTGGCTCAGTTGCAGGCCTGCCAGGGGAATGGGCTAAATGTAGCACAGATGGATGGGAAAGGGCAGAGCCTTTAACATTGCTGATCCCTTGGTAGCAGGCCTGCAGTTATGTAAGAAATGTATCTGTCCCCAGGGCAGGAAATAAAATGGCACAAATAAAATGAGAGAGTGGAGTATATGAATGTTTGTCTTGTGTTCTGCAGTCAGCATTAAAAATTAAACCAGAAAGATGGATTAATTTACCTTTATTGTTCTTGTTTCTTTTATCTTGATTGGCCACTTTTGTAAACATACACAGCTGACCTTATCCCGCTGATGGGATGCTGCTCTCAGACGGCAGTGTGCTATGCCGTGGCCACCAAAGTGCTTTAATGGAGTCAGAAATGTGTAGAATCTTACCAGATCTTCTGCTGAATTGCTGGTTGTTTTCACATGAGTATTTTTGCATCAGCCCTGCTGGCCCTAGTCTTGTCTGCAGTCGTTAACCTTAACTGGTGCTGCGGTCGCTATTTCAAAAAGGTGGTGAAATCACATGCTGATTTGTTAAATCTGATGAAAGCAAAATTGTCCAAATTTGGCAATTACCAGCTTGTTCGAGTCCTACCTCAATGGATGATCTTGCTCCTACAGCCACTAAACTGATTTGTAAGGTTCATTGCAGAGCCCTCCATAACTGAAAAAAAAAACCTAGACACTAACTCCTATACGTGTTGCTTCCCATGGTTTTTCTCTGACTTAGCTGCTGCACGAGGACTGGGCTAACAAAACTGAAATATGAAGGTTTATTTTTAATAGCTGTAGGCACGATCATTGTAAATGCACGCGGGGATTCCCTCCTTCCCCCCTCCCCCCAGCCTCCCCCCCGCCCCAATAAAATAAACTCCTTTTCTTTAGTCTGTTTTCACCCACACATGGGAGACACAAACTGGCTACAAGAAGGCATAATCAGGGGATACAGTGCCTTTGTTTTCAACTACATGCTAGCTCTGTATGGTACCAGTAGTGTAAATGGGTGTTTATCCAGTGCTCATAGATATAAGATCGTAGACTCAAAAGTAAATCCGAAATGTTTTTTAGCACCAAGGTGCCCATGGCAGGGAAAATATCTCTCAATTACTTTGTTCACCTCCAATCCCCACCCTCAACTCCACCCACTGGATTTCTGGATGTAATTCTCATTAAGAACAGAATAACAGCTGGTTCAAACCATAGTACATGAAGGTAGCGGGCCAGATGATGAGCGTTCAGCTCTGGTGACCATGTGAATGAGGGGTGCTGCCTACAGTTCACTGTCCCTATTTGTGATACTGGAGTGGTTTTAAAAATGTTGCAAAATCAGGAGTGTTACATAAAATGTCTCTTCTCATTCTGCCTCTTACCAAAATTTGTAAAATCTGTAACAAGGGAAGACATTGGTAACTCCGGAGACTGTTCATCCCCTTTCATTTTTAGTAATAATACAGTACTGATGAATATTTCAATAGTAGGCACAATTCATTCGATCATTAGTGTCTTTTTCTAGTTTAAAAAAAAATTGTGTATTAAAGTGAGGTGCATCTCCTTGATTATCTGATGCTCTTTTAAAAAAAAATTTAATTTATAAATTGTAGTAAAAGTTGCTCAGATCCAGCGATGAGCACATTAATCCCTTACTGTATCCTCCTGTGATTCATGTGCCTGTATTCTATTTTATAATAGCCTGTGGCATTTTTAGATCTGTCATTTCAGTCCTGCTTTAACACTCATTAGCATTGTTTTGATTTTTTTCATTTTATTGAGACAGTGGTGTACAGGTGTGAGGTATCTATATCCTGCAAACATTGATACCTTTTACATGGATCCCTGTAAGACAGTGTCAGCCATCCAAAAAATATATATTTTGTTTATATTAATATGCAGGAACCAAAATTGCTGTGCTAGTAATTCAACAAATGCAGATGAAGTACAGAATTCCCAGGACACTCTGTTCACAGTGTTAATGTGCTCAGCCCAGGGAGGTTTGGAAAGAGCTATTCTTACTGCTGTTGCCTCCTTGGTGAATAAATCCAAAATTAGACCACCTGGATATGTTAGGATCGGCATCTCAAGTTATATCCAAATTAATGGGACACGGATTTAAGATTTTTATATGTGACCCCAAACCTTAATGGTACACCTCAATGTCAGGTTTGAAGAGAAAAGCTTGTCAAAACCACTCTCACTTTTCTACCATAACTAATGATGCCACCTGACTCCCTGCAGCATACGTCTGCCTTATCAGTCACTTCCAACCATGCATAATCCTACAATGGTTATTTAATATTGTCACCTAAGCATGTGGAGTTAAATCTTGCTTTGTAAATGTAGCATTTATTTTCAATTCACACAAGCCTTAACTAGTTGTAGATTATCACGATTCATTCAATCTAATTCTGTTCAACTGCTTGCAGTGTGCCACGTATGGTATCTCTATTACTAAAGCATCACTGTACATTTTCATATGGCTGTCAGCATGTTCAAGTGTTTGCTTAAAAGATGTGCTGTGTATTTCAGGATGATCTTGGTTTCTGTGTGTATGTTTGTTGTACTGACTGAAAGATTAGCTGCATATGGCAAGGATCCTCTTTCTGCAACTATATGTGTCTTATTCCTGCCAGTAGTCTTGACTTTGTTGTCCTAGGCATAATTTAATGTCTCTAACTTGGAGAACAGCCATCAGGATGACTATTGTAGTTATTAATACTGTAAGACTGTGGTCATTAATTTGGAAATTATGGTGCTACCTGTTAACAGTAGCTCAAAATAGCAAACTCCATGGCCTGTGAGATGTATGAAAATAATGTAAACACTTTATGCTCTCAAATAACAAAAAAAATGTAACCCAGGATTGTGTTCTCTTTCTGTCTCTCTTCCCCATACCACCTACTGAAAAGCAAATGGGGAAGATTTTGCTCTTCATTTTAACAAAATTGTTATTTATACACCCATTTATGATTTTTCTACCTAGCAAATAATGGAAATCTTCCCCTAAGGTTACTTTTGATTTTGATGTTTCTATGTTCATTAATTACTCAACAATGTCTTGAATCATAAATTATTTTGCTGATTATGGTCTTATCAAATGCTATTGAATCTTCAGTAAGTTAGCGTGTAGTATTTCTATTAACAGATGGATTTTTTTTTTTCCCTTTGGGGAAGGGTAGAAATTGGGAGGTGATTTTCACTTTCATTGGGGATGGAACACTGGCGGTAGCTGCCTTTTACCACACCCCGCCCAATTTTTCCTTCTATTGACTTCAGTGTAAATATGAGCTGTGAGCTTGGTGCCTATATGTGAGATTTTTAAATGACAGTCCAGAAGGAAATGATGGCCTAGATTTTGCTGAAAAAATAACAGCTGTAATCAAAAAGGTGAATGGAACGTTGGCCTTTATCTCAAGGGAGTTTGAATACAAAGAGGAGGAAGTGATGCTTCAGTTGTACAGAGCCTTGGTCAGACCCCATCTGGAGTGTACTGCATTCAGTTTTGGGCACCAAACCTCAAGAAAGATATATTGGCCTTGGAAGGGGTACAGCGCATATTCACCAAAATGATACCAGCTTAAAGAGCTAAATATGAGGACAGTTTGTATTCTCTTGAGTTTAGAAGATTGAGGGGTGATCTAATTGAGGTGTTTAAAATGATTAAGGGATACGATACAGAGAAACCATTTTCTCTGATGGAGGAATCCAGAACAAAAGGGCATAATATTAAAATTACAGCTAGGCTATTTAGGAGTGAAATAAGGAAGCACTTTTTTATATAAAGGGCGGTATCCTAGGCCCAACCATCTTCAGCTGCTTCATCAATGACCTTCCCTCCATCATAAGGTCAGAAATGGGGGTGTTCGCTGATGATTGCACAGTGTTCAGTTCCATTCGCAAGCCCTCAGATAATGAAGCAGTCCGTGCCCGCATGCAGCAAGACCTGGACAACATCCAGGCTTGGGCTGATAAGTGGCAAGTAACATTCGCGCCAGACAAGTGCCAGGCAATGATCATCTCCAACAAGAGAGAATCTAACCACCTCCCCTTGACATTCAACGGCATTACCATCGCTGAATCCCCCACCATCAACATCCTGGGGGTCACCATTGACCAGAAACTTAACTGGACCAGCCACATAAATACTATGGCTACAAGAGCAGGCCAGAGGCTGGGTATTCTGTGGCGAGTGACTCACCTCCTGACTCCCCAAAGCCTTTCCACCATCTACAAGGCACAAGTCAGGAGTGTGATGGAATACTCTCCACTTGCCTGGATGATTGCAGCTCCAACAATACTCAAGAAGCTCGACACCATCCAGGCCAAAGCAGCCCGCTTGATTGGCACCCCATCCACCACCCTAAACGTTCACTCCCTTCACCACCTGCGCACCGTGGCTGCAGTGTGTACCATCTACAGGATGCATTGCAGCAACTCGCCAAGGCTTCTTCCACAGCACCTTCCAAACCCGCGACCTCTACCACTTAGAAGGACAAGGGCAGCAGGCACATGGGAACAACACCACCTGCACGTTCCCCTCCAAGTCACACACCATCCCGACTTAGAAATATATCGCTGTTCCTTCATCGTCGCTAGGTCAAAATCCTGGAACTCCCTAACAGCACTGTGGGAGAACCTTCACCACATGGACTGCAGCAGTTCAAGAAGGCGGCTCACCACCACCTTCTCAAGGACAATTAGGGATGGGCAATAAATGCTGGCCTCGCCAGTGACGCCCACATCCCATGAACGAATAAAAAAAAAATTTAAAATCTGGAATTCGTTCTGCCAAACTGGAAGCTGGGTCAATTGAAATCTTCAAGACTGAGATCGATAGATTTTTGTTAGGTAAGGATATCAAAGAATATAGAATAAAGGCGGGTGAATGGAATTGAGGTGCAGATCAGCCATGATCTAATTGAATGGCAGAACAGGCTCAAGGGGCTGAATGTCCTATTCCTGATCCCATAAGACAGTGTACTGCAGGACCCCTACCAGTGCTGCCATTAGGTTTGCAACAGGGCTGAGGAAGACACTCCTTTTGATTTTCTATTTCTGCTTTGTAAGGAGGTGTCTGGGCGCTTGGTTCCTCCACATGGCTGCACACCTGCCAAAAAGAATAATGGAATGAGGATTAAACTTGTGTTATCTCCCACCCCCAAACTGCCCCAGCATCCCACATTGCTGTTCTAGCATTCTGCATTAGTCGTTTTTCAACAATAGACTGTATTTCTCTTTCAATGCTATCTTTGGTTTTAAATCTCCACAACATCTATTTTAGAAATTGAATTGTTATTTAAATTAGTCGAGCACCAACCATTTCAAATGTGCTGCTGGAAGTGAGGATTCTGATGAGGTTTTAATTGGATCAGGATGGGAAAATGGATTGTTTCGTGGATTTGCAAACATGTCAAGTATTACAAGAACGAAAGATAAAACCATTCCTAAATTACGATTTGCATGATTTCGGTTGACCTTCTTATGACAGAAAGACAATCCTGTGGCAAGGTTGAATTTGTTATGTAGCATTTTGATGCACAGTTGTACTGTGTCAGAATTTGACAGACATGACATGGTGCTGTTATTATCTTCAATCGTACAAAATAGCAAAGACATTCTAGTTTTTTAAAACCATAAATCTTTGTGTGCCTTTCTATCTCCATATTCTTCTCATGACCACAGTCAATCATATTTTGTAATGGGTGACAGGAGGCTTTGTGAGTGGGACAAGTTTCTCTGTTGACTCTTTTCCGTGTCTATGCGCAGTTGTTTATGTATGATTTTTGAAAATTTTTTTTTTTAAAAAGGATCTAGTGTCATCTATTATTTTTAAGATTTTGAAATGGAAGAAAAATTCCTTTCCATACCCATTGCCCAGACCCTCTGAATATGAGTAGTTTTCATATTAGCATGCACAAGTTACTTTAAAAAGCTTTCCAGCAGACCTGTGAGTTTTAATTTAAATTGATACCGTCCCTGTTCCATTGAAGGACTTTGGTAAATGCTGATCCTCTTTCAGAGCTTGTGACTGGCCAATGCTGAGTGCCAGACAGCAATTAAATAACGAGGCCACCTCCAGAAAGTGCCGACTGCTTCAGGCAGGATGAGCGCCTGAAGGAGATTAGTGGAGCCCCTGATGGAGGAGATGCCGTCAAAAGACGGATGGGCTAATCCTTGAATTAGCCCATGGCATGGCATCCACAACCTACAAGCCATGACACAGCTGCAGTACATAAAAAGTCAATGAAAGAGCAGCCATGGACAGTTTAAAACACAACACCAGGGTTCATGTCCCTGCCTTAGGTATGGAGGACAGTCACAGGAGCTTTGACGATATTCAACCGACGATGATGATGTTACAGCTGCAAGTGTTTCCCAGCATTGAGTTTTAATTTTTGTATACACTTTAATTTCACCTCGCATACTGTAGTAAAACCGACCTGTTTTAAGATTATTTCTATTGAGACAAAATAGATTAAAATGGAAATCTTTCAGAACCCCTGCCCCATTAGCATTAATACCCATCCATCTTACTAATAGGATCACCTTCTGCCCAATCCAACTAGGACGTATTTTGCCTGAATCCTCCCAAGATAAATCGGGGACATGTCACTGCCTGTATGGTCAACAAGCTTAAGATAAAGATTTAATGTAGCAAAGTAGTGGCTGTCAATTATACCTTCCTTTGCCACAGCAGAGATACTGAGTTTTAGAAAACTGAAAATAAACACTGTATGCTGCCGGATGTTGCAGTACTGATCCTTTTTTGCTATGATAGATTTGTACATATAGTAAAATGATTTTTGAATTGCTGAAGAAAAAAAACTAATTATGAGGCAGAATTAATGTTACCAGTGATAAGTCTGCATTCACATGTGGCACAGTAAGTAAGCAAACAGGAACATATTTTGGAACAGTTCTGGAGTGCAAAATTGGTTGTAAATATCCATTAAGTTGGAGAGTTTCCTGTAGGCAAATGTTTGCATTAGACCCACAAAGAAATTTCATTTGTATTTCCCGTGAGCAAGGAAAAAAACATGCATTGGACACAAAATGAAGATGTTAGGGTTAGATGAAGTAGGGAAGGAGGAGGCTCATGTGGAGCATAAACATCGGCATGGACCTGTTGGGCAAAATGGCCTGTTTCTTTGCTGTACATTCTATGTAATTGTATGTTAATTTGACATTTTCCCTCTCCTTTTCCCTACAGCTCTGACTGCCTACACGTACCTTACCATCTTTGATCTTTTCAGGTAATTTTTTTTAAACATCCTGTGAATTTTTAATGCAAAGTGCTCCATTTCATTTGTGCCTGCATCTGGAAAAAAGGCAAGCTCAATGGGACTAAAGATTAATTGACACAAGTGAGATTTTATTTTGCCAAATTGTACAAATAGCTGTAGTGAAAAATGTTCATAATTAGTTGTCACCATGTAACTGCTTTTTATCAGGTATTCAGTTTTTCTTTTTAAATTTTGCTTGTGTGTCTTCTCTGTTTATGTCATAATCAGTTACCCTTTTTACTGAGGGAGGGTGGGCAGGCGATCTGCCCTCTGCTGCTCAGAAGTTCACAAGAACAGACTTTGGGAACTTCTACTTTCTCGGGGCAATGCCTGACGTTCATTCACCATTTCCCTCCAGTTGCACGGCTTAGATTGGGAACTTTTGTGGCAGATTCTGGTTGCCATGACAATGCTGTTACCTGCTTCAAGTTGTGTAATTTCACAACTATTCCTCATTTCATTTGGCTGTTCAGCCACATAACAGTTGAGTGGCTATTTTTGTTCTGAAGGTAGATAGTAGAGCTTAGAATGCGTATTTTGTTTCTAAGAATGTTGTCAGGGGAGAAAATTGCTTTGTCTCTGAATGAGTCTCTGTTGAGAATTTAGTACGAGAATTCCTGCAGCATTTTTTTGTAAAATTCTTTTATAACTTATTACTTTGAAAATTACAAAGGACATTCAGTGCTTTGAGTTAAATGTGAGAATACTAACCAATCGAAGGAAATAATCCCTACCTCACTGGATAAAGTAAGATTGGAAAAAAACACACATGATGGAAACACATAGAAGTTCAGTCAGTATTTGAAAGAGAAAGATAGGTTAACATTTCAGATGGGACTCTTCTGGTTTCCAGCCCTTTCTGTCTTGTTTATGGAGTGATTATCAATCTGGTATCTGCTGTCATTTGAAATTGAGTAGCTCAATTGACAATTTTCTAGGAGGACAACACTTGAGGCAGAATGGAAAGTGACATGTCTTTATTGTAGCAAAATCATGTTGGATTTTGTTACTTTTAAATTGGCACCAGAAAATATGATTGGGAGATCTGTAAGATGCAGTTGATACACAATCTTATTACTTTACCTTTTAAAAATGGTTGTCTACTCAGCAGTTAATTGAAAAGGGGGAAGTACTGTTGTTTGTTCTTCTCACATGTATTATTTATCTACATAAATTTATGAGGAACAGCTTAATGTTCAGTAGAGTGTTAACAGTGCTACTGTTGAGATTATGACAAATTCAGCACCACTAAAAGAAACCGTTCCAGTAAATCAAAACACCTCCCCAGAACTCTCTGGTAATAACAGTTGTGGATAATTATGCCACAAAATTATGTTGTTTATTGGGCAGAGTTCAGAATTGTAAAATATACAGTTACCTCTGTACAGACAATTGTGTGAAATGTTTACAATTTTAAAAAACAATAATTTCATAAGCAGATTTGATTCATATGAATACAGTTGGCTTTGTTTACTTCAACTATCTTCAGTCCAGGCTTTTTGACATTAATCTGTTTATTTCTTAGTTTGGTGACTTACCTAATAAGTTTCTGGGTGACTTTGAAGAAACCTAGTCCAGGGTATTCCTTTGGGTAAGTGTATATTCAGCATTACTCAGACACTTTTTAAAATTTTGTATAATCATAGAATGGTTACAGCACAGAAGGAGGCCATTTGGCCCATCGAGCCTGTGCCGGCTCTTTGCAAGTTAGCCCTTTTGACCCATAGTAATTTTGATGAGGACAAGGTACCTTCTGTCCATTTTAATGAAGGAGAAATGTTTAACCTTTTTAATGCATTTGTTTTTGTGGATGCCTGTTAGTAAAGGAACAGTTTTCCAGCCAAATGGTTGTTATGTTCACAACCTCGGGTGGCTGGTTCTCCAGCCTGCATGCGACTAAAGTGAAGTCTCATCAGTTCTCTGCTCCACCCCTGGGTAGAGCACTGCGCCCTAGCAGGATGTTCTGTTTTGCAAAGGAAGGAAGTGGAGGCAACACTTGGCCCTTTTGCCATATGCACTTACAGAGGCACTCCACCAATCAATCAACCTGTAGCAGACTCGGTAATGTGATATCTGAGCCGGGCAGGGCCTTAGGACCAGGGCACTGTTGATAATTGAATGGCAGCCTGGCTCATTAATGGGACCTGTCACTGGGGACTGGGATTTCATCTCACTGTATCTAAATAACTTGTCAAGCTAATTTTCTAATCGGTTGGATGGTTCTGGCTGGACAAGCAGTGGGAAACCTACCAGTGCTCTATGCTGGTAATCGGCATAATTTTAGCCAGTTAAAATGCCAGTACTACCCTGGCACGCACTTTGGAGTCCCTGAGCCTCGGCCCTTATTAATTTATACCTAATATCTTTGTATTTGGCTAAGTGATGTGTGTCTAAATCCAATGGGGCGGAAGTGTGCTTTCTATACTGGGCAAACAGAAACTCTACCTGCATGGATTTTCCGGTGGCTCCATTTGGAGACTTAACCATAGTGATGAGTTTCTATGCATACCATACATCCAGCTAACAAGGAATTCCCCCATTCCCAAAAACAACCCTGCTGCACATTGGAAGGGGGCCATTTTGTGAGTTATACAATGACCCTGTAATTAGTAATGACATCACTGAAATAGATCAGATGAGTACCTTTCCATTCTACCCCTCCTTAAAAAAAAAAAAAAAAAATTTTTTATTCATTCATGGGATGTGGGCGTCGCTGGCAAGGCCAGCATTTATTGCCCATCCCTAATTGCCCTTGAGAAGGTGGTAGTGAGCCGCCTTTTTGAACCGCTGCAGTCCATGTGGTGAAGGTTCTCTCACAGTGCTGTTAGGAAGGGAGTTCCAGGATTTTGACCCAGCGACGATGAAGGAACGGTGATATATTACCAAGTCGGGATGGTGTGTGACTTGGAAGGGAACGTGCAGGTGGTGGTGTTCCCATGTGCATGCTGCCCTTGTCCTTCTAGGTGGTAGAGGTCGTGGGTTTGGGAGGTGCTGTCAAAGAAGCCTTGGCGAGTTGCTGCAGTGCATCCTGTGGATGGTACACACTGCAGCCACTGTGCACCGGTGGTGGAGGGAATGAATGTTTAGGGTGGTGTATTGGGTGCCAATCAAGCGGGCTGCTTTGGCCTGGATGGTGTCGAGCTTCTTGAGTATTGTTGGAGCTGCACTCATCCAGGCAAATGGAGAGTATTCCATCACACTCCTGACTTGTGCCTTGTAGATGGTGGAAAGGCTTTGGGGAGTCAGGAGGTGAGTCACTCGCCGCAGAATACCCAGCCTCTGACTTGCTCTTGTAGCCACAATATTTATGTGGCTGGTCCAGTTAAGTTTCTGGTCGATGGTGACCCCCAGGATGTTGATGGTGGGGGATTCAGCGATGGTAATGCCGTTGAATGTCAAGGGGAGGTGGTTAGATTTTCTCTTGTTGGAGATGGTCATTGCCTGGCACTTGCCTGGCGCAAATGTTACTTGCCACTTATCAGCCCTAGCCTATCAAAATTAAAGTAATGTTTCAGAAACCAGCCCCGTCAGTCTTTTTCCTCTATACAGATGTTAACCGAGTCAGTAGATTGCTAAGCATGCGAGAAATGTTCAAAAAAATCAAAACCTACCCAGTTGTTTTTCAGTTCGTGGGGGGTGGCGTTTCATTTCGGTTGGTGATAAATATTCACTGAGATAAGAGACACTGATAGAGTTACTGGAGGTTTCACTTCAAAGAGGCTGGTCCCATGTATGAAAGAGATTTTTTGAAGGATGGGGGGGGGGGGATATTTACAATTTATTATTCTCTGTTTCCCCCTAAGTGGAGACACACAGACACTTTTCACATGTCCAGTATTTTGTTCCATTATGTCTTGTATTTGGGACAGTTTTTTTTTCCAGACAACATCATTTTGCCAATGTGTTTCATTTTTACTATACCAGTTGAATGTTGTAAGAAAAATCAAACTGATAAAATATTAAAAAGGTTAGTTTTTGTAACATCAGCAGGATATATGCCCTGAAATTGCAATCCTGCACTTTTGGCACAGTACGAAAGCGGGGTTAGAAGTCAGCATGCCAACTCATGGTGTTTTCGGGTTTTCTGGCCTTTAAATCAACGGCTAATAAATTGGACATGCTGATCTCCACACCCAGTCCTCTGATCTATGCTCCCATCAAGCAAGACCATACACCAAGATTTTCTTAAATTTCAGGGCTCATAGTCATTAGTACAAGTCTCCAGCTTTCTGTCAGGCTCAGTATCCTCCAAGTTGGTGTTCTCTAATTATCAACAAACGCTATAGAAAGTAATATTTAGCACCTTAAAGAATTTTCATAATTTCTTATAGAAATTGGGCTAACATTTATTTTTCATCCTTAATGTGCTTTTTTAATGCTGGAAATCTGAATTTTCTACCTCAGCATTGCATCCCTTCGAGAATACATTGTTCTTTCTCTTGTTTCATTTTCTGTGGCAACATCATGTAGTGTGTTTAGTTTCCATTTATGTCCTGGTGGTTCAGAGCAACTGTTACTGGTGAACTTGAGGATTAATCTGAGCAAGTAGACATGGTGTTCCGGAGAGCCACAGTATAGCCTGCACTTACCTGATGTCAGCCATGGGTCAGGGGCAGCACTCTCGCTTCTGAGTCAGAAGGTTGTGGGTTCAAGACCCACTCCAGTGACTTGAGTACATAATCCAGGCTGACACTCCACTGCAGTACTGAGGGAGTACTGCACTGTCAGAGGTGCCATCTTTCAGATGAGAGGGTAAACCGAAGCCCCGCCTATCCCCTTGGGTGGACGTAAAAGATCCCAAGGCACTGTTTTGAAGAAGAGCAGGGGAGTTTTCCCCGGTGTCCTGGCCAATATTTATCCCTCAACCAACATCATTAAAACAGGTTATTTAATCATTATCTCATTGCTGTTTGTGGGAGCTTGCTGCGTGCAAATTGGCTGCCACGTTTCCTATATTACAATGGTGACTACACTTCAAAAGTATTTAATTGGCTGTAAAGCGCTTTGGGACATCCTGAGGTTGTGAAAGGCGCTATATAAATGCAAGTCTTTTCTTTCTTATGGCTTCAACACAACATCTATCACTGACGTACAATTGCTTCCTTCTACACCTCACTTAGCAGCACAACAATACAGCTTCCTGCTCAGTCTAGAATTCCAAACCTACTGCCTTCACAATCATATGGAGGCTATTGGATAATCTCCTTACCAAACAAGAATGTCTGGCTCCAGTGTATTCCCTTTAATTATTAAAATCTTAATGGATGTTGGCCAAAAGGATTGTTTCTAGGTTTTTCAAACCTGAAAATATTCAACCAGATTTCTAAACTGGTCACTTTTTTTTTTCTTTAAACGTTAAGTTTAACCAGTTGGTGAAGACATTGTATGGTTCAGTGGACATATTTGATCTGGTTGTTTAGAGGGTGACCCACAGAGCAGAAGACTACTTACATTACTGGCATGAGAAAGAAATGCAGCAGCTTAATTTCACTTTGTAAATAAACCACCTAGTTGAACTCCTGTGTATTCACAGAAAAATGTAGTCTTAAACGAACTGTGCAAGTTCTAACTTGTATCAATGTTCTACTGGATGAACCCAAACTCTGAATATTCAGTTAACAGTAGCCTACTCTGTTAGAAAGATCATTGCTTACCACATTCCTATACAATGGAAACTCTATTATCCTGACGGCATGGAGATACCACTGTATAAACTGAAAACATTTTTAGAACATAAGAAATGTTCATATTGAGTAGAATGGACCTATATTCTGGAGTTTAGAAGAATGAGATGTGATCTCATTGAAACATACAAGATTCTGAGGGGCTTGACAGGGTAAATGCTGAGAGGTTGTTTCCCCTGGCTGGAGAGTCTAGAACTAGGGGGCATAGTCTCAGGATAAGGGGTCGACCATTTAAGACTGAGATGAGGAGGAATTTCTTCACTCAGAGGGTTGTGAATCTTTGGAATTCTCTACCCCATGGTGGATGCTGAGTTGTTGAATATGTTCAAGGCTGAGGTAGATAGATTTTTAAACTCTGGGGGAATCAAGAGATATGGGGATCAGGCAGGAAAGTGGAGTTGAGGTCGAAGATCAGCCACGATCATATTGAATGGCAGAATAGGCTCGACGGGCCAT
Source organism: Heptranchias perlo (assembly GCF_035084215.1). Classification (NCBI taxonomy): domain Eukaryota; kingdom Metazoa; phylum Chordata; class Chondrichthyes; order Hexanchiformes; family Hexanchidae; genus Heptranchias; species Heptranchias perlo. The sequence continues at coordinate 14,148,197 of NC_090332.1, read as the reverse complement.
ATGGTCTACTCCTGCTCCTATTTCTTATGTTCTTATGTCCTTTTGTTTTTTCATGTGACTTGTTAACTCTGAAAGAACAGCCAGTAATGAAGGGGAGAAAATAAAACAATAGACATGCTCTTTTTGGGGGATATTCACCTTACCCCGCACGACTGTCTTTATTACTTGTACGTGGAATTCCTATGTGATGAGCTTCTCTTCTCCCCTAGCACTCATATTAAGCATTAGTTGACTTTGCGTTATCTTTCTCCGTTTTCAGCCTATGGGCTAGGATACTATGAACTTTTTTTTCTCCCCATTTTAAAGTAATGTTCTAGGATAAGGCTGTACAATGGGCTTAACCTTTGATACTCCCCATGAAAAAAATCCCACCCCATATATGTTGTCTTGGGGCAGCCATCTTTGCTGCTTTTTGTAACGAGGTGAAAAAACATGACCATCTTATTCAAAACCCCCAGCAGTTCCTGCTGCTTCACTAGAAGTGCTACATAAAAATAAATATTTATTTATTTTATGGAGCAAATATCACTTAATGAGGAGGCCATAATAGGGCCTCATCCTGGCGTAGTAAGTGGTCTTGCAAAGAGCACCATTCTTTGAGGCTATTTGTACCCAGGTTTCTATCAGTATAACTGTTGAAATGGCCAGAGGGAGGAGTGTAAAGAGCTGATGGGGTTAACTTGTCCCTCCTATTTATTTTTACCTACCTCTGAGTATACTTCAACTCCAATTAGTTCAACTGAGATCAGGAACTTAGAATCAAATCTGTTTACTACAACTACACATTTTTATTACTGGGCCACCCAAGAAATATTCTGGAAAAAGCCAAGTTCTATCTCGAAATATGTCTTGTGAAATGCATCAAGCTCTTCCTGTAATGGATCCTAATCCAGGAATAAACTTTGGGGAATCTGGGTTTACATCAGTCCGGACTGATGGGAGGAAAATCTGCTCTAGCTCTACGGTGGATGTGGGTCTATAGCGTATCATGACTCTAAATTAATCCTTAGTAGAAATGTGACACTCAAAGGAAAAGGATAGCAGAAGTGCAGTAGAGATCCTGTAATGTGGTTGTGGCTCTTTTCCCCCTTCCCCAAATTTAAATATTCTTCATGGAGCCCAGGTGCTTCCCCAGTCTCGTGCACCTCCTAATGGCCTCCTGATGCATTGGCAGGGGCCTGGAAGCAGCCTCCCATCTGCTTGGCTTGTGAAGGTAGATAGCATTAGAAGATGTTGTGGCTTCTCCTTGCTATATCTCTGCTCAGCACAATTCAGATTGGAAAGTGAGCTGAGAAGGAGATCGTAACATTCTGTGGTGCTAAGTTTTAGTGTTTCAATACCCAACACTCACCGGAAACTACAAATGTCCTTTGAAATCCAATTGCATTTAAATCAGTCTATTATCCAGAAATTAGGCCTGGTTAGCTGATGTATTTCCACGGTCTGATCACTAGCTTAACGTGAAATAATTGAAAGATTGACCTAGTAGAAAAGAAGATAGTTATGGAATAGCATTCCCAGCTGTCATCTGTATAGATTTTTTTGTAATTTTATTTTTATCACTACCTTTCTTCTCGCTCTCCCATCCCATAAAACACTAGTCTTGTTTTGTTGCTCACCTTCACCTTCACCAGCTGAGCACATTGGCTGGAGGTCTACTCCTAAGCCTCCGACAATGTTTTAGGCAGCTACTAGAATGTGCACTAAAATGACCATTGGTGACCGCTCCTCCCTAAAACAGTGCATTTGAGACTGAAAGCTTATCTTGTGGGGAAGATCAGTTACGGTCCTGTGTCCCTCTACTTTGTATTACAGAACATTGGAGTTCCAGTGCATAGTTCCTCTCGACACGGATAGGGTAATAAATTGCACTACTTTGATCTTCAGTCCTTTTTTTAAATTGAATGATTCTCAGAAAAAATACAGTAACCTGTCTGGTCTACTGTATTTTATTTCTGAATGATTGTTTTTGCAAATAGCAATGATAGGCACTGTTTGGTCAAAACTACTTCTATGATCTGAAGAATATCCTCATAATGGGTGCTAAATGGGTTGTTACGGCACTACCTGGCCTCTCAATCATCCAAGATGGCGTCTTGGCTGCGCATGCATGTTTCCAGCGTGATGTGCGCCGGACGCCATCTTGGTATAGGATTTAGCGCATGCGTAAATACCAAACACCGGAAGCATGTAAAGTAAGGAGAAAATGGATACAATCAGTGTGCTATGCTGATTTAAAGTGATAAGTGCCAAAATGGTGTCTAACGCTCAACTCAAGGCAAAGTCTTAACCACGACCATCTGAACGGGTCTTAGAGTGCCTGCAGGACCCCCACCAGTACTATTTAAAAGGACCATGCAAGATTTTCAGGTTAGTGGCTGGATTATTGCTTCTGGCTGCTGATACATTTGTAACTGTTTTTGAAGGTCTCCTATACTTGAATACTGGGACTAGGGGACATAGCCTAACGTTTAGAGCCAGGACATGCAGGAATGAAGTTAGGAAACGCTTCTACACGCAAAAGGGTGGGAGAAGTGTGGAATGCTCTTCTGCAAACGGCAGTTGATGCTAGCTCAATTTTGAATTCTAAATCTGAGATTGATAGATTTCTGAGAACCAAGGGTATTAAGGGATAAGGGGCTACGGCGGGTATATGGAGTTAGGTCACCGGTTCAGCATGATCTCATGGAATGACAGAACAGGCTCGAGGGGCTAAATGTCCCTGCCACTTGCTGCCTCCTGTTATGCGCCACCTTCTTCTGCAAGAAAGCGGGATGTGTGTCTGGGTGATGTGCCTGTCATGGTTGAATAGCTGCCAGTGTGTGTGGCCTGTGAGTTGGCAGCTTGCAACAGTGGTAATGTGTAAGGGTGAGAGGAAGCATCTGATTGGAAGAATTGAGTACTGATGGAAAGAGTTTGTTGGTATTTGGGTGATGGGGGTGTAGTGTGTGGAGCAGTGAATGTGGCTAGTGGTGCAGTTGGTAGGAGACGCCACTTGACAGTTGACCTCACTCACCTTGACCACTCGTGTCAAAGCATTGAACTTCTCCCTGGACTGCATCCATGTTTGTGGTGCTGAGCACCTGGCATTGACTTCATCTCCCGTTGCCTCCCACTGCCTTTTGGCCATATGTCTGGAAGGCCTCTTGCCCCCCCCACCGCGGATATAGGATGTCCCTCCTTCTGTCCACCTCTTGCACCAAAGCCTCTAGTGCATCAGCAGAGAACCTTCATGCACGTGCTGTCACAGGCCTGGTAGATCAGCAAATTGGTGAGGTCTGGCATGCAGATTGGAGGATGTGGGATTTAGTAGTGTGCAACCTTTATTCAAATGTTGTAACATAACTCATCAGTTTGTAAACATAATGATGGGACCTGCATCTGTGCTTTACAAGTGTGATGTCTGATCTCCATGCAGACAGCAGACTGTTATTTTTAGCAAATAACAGGTACTGGCTACCTTTAAGAGATTTTAAGAGACATCCTCCCGTCAAGAGATTGGGGCTCCCCCTACTGGTGGAAAGTGTGCATTTACTTGAATCGACATGTAAGGCCGAGATTTCAACGCTGCTTGAAGGTGAGTACTGAGGCCGGACGCAGGGGCCATTGGGCGCAGGTTCATAGCGGGTCGCGCTACCCGTGCCTAATATTAGGCCTTATCCAATTTTTTTCCCCCCAATGTTTCATTAATGATTCAGCTGTTCCCCTTCTATATAAAGAAAAGAACAAACTTGCATTTATATAGCACCTTTCATGACCTCAGGACGTCTCAAAGTGCTTTACAGCCAATGAAGTATTTTTGAAGTGTAGTCACTGTTGTAATGTAGGAAATGCAGCAGAAAATTTGCACACTGGAAGCTCCCACAAACAGCAATGTGATAATGACCAGATTATCTGTTTTAGTGATATTGGTTGAGATATAAATATTGGCCAGGATGCTGGGTAAGATTCCCCTGCTCTTCTTTGAGATAGTGCCATGGGATCTTTTATGTCCACCTGAGAGGACAGACGGGGCCTCATCCGAAAGACTGATCATACGGGATGCTTTTTTTTAAGTTCCTTCCTGGAGAAGAAACATCCCTGGGGGAAAAAAACTTCAAACAAAAAAAATACATTTGATATTATATCTTCCTGAAATTTATTTTTAAACAGCAAGAGATATATATTAGTGTTGTTTTGAATGTTGCAGTAATTTATTTGATGGATGAGATCTAAAACAAAGGTATTGAAAATGACTGTTTATAAAACAACTAATAAATTTTGCATGAACAGGATTGCATTCTCCAGTTGAAATTTGGAATTATTAATTCCACTGTTTGCTGAACTATCTTAAAGGTTTTAGCATTAAGACGGGGGGAAATCCTATGTTACAGCAATTTTAGTTCTGTCTTGCACCTATTTCTGCTCTGCACGGAATAGTATATGCATTACTGAGAACCATGCATGGATTGTTTTACAATCGTGACACTTGTTTTCCTGCCTGATTCTTAAATTTCAGGTTTGAGAGGTTTGAAGTATTAGCAGTGTTTGCTGCCACCGTCCTGGCACAGCTCGGGGCTCTGTTTATACTCAAAGAAAGGTAGGAATGTGGGTCTTTTTCCTTTTGATTGACACTTAACATTTTACCATGAAAATTTATCCTGGCCTGACATGCATCGGGCTAATCAATATTTTATGAATGCAAGAACACAATTGTTCCTTTCAGCATTAGAGCAATAATTGGGGAATTTGAGAGTATTTTAGAATCGTGCCAAAGAAAAGAAGAGGAGGGGGTGGCGTACTTTGTTGGCTACGCATTGGTGTTACTTTAAGGTTTTATCCAGATTCAGTATGATTGATAAGGGAATCCAAACCAAAGATTTAGTAATTAAAAAGCTCAGCAATTAAAATCCATTACTGCTAAATAACATTTTAAGAGTTCTAATATTGGTTAGACCAGAGATTACCTATTAATTTCTGGAAGCTTTTCCATTGCGAAGAATCCTTGTTTAGTGTGAGAAATGGTGGTTTTTAAGCTATAAGTAATGAAGCTTATCATATATTACTGAGCTTACTTAATCAATCAGTCAATAAATAAGTGGATAAATAAAAAGTGCCGTTATTGGACTATCATAAAAATACATGACCATTTGGAGGCAGAAGGGGGCCTCAGCTTCAGCAGTAAGTTTAAAAGACCATGTTCAAGTAAATGAGCTTAATGCATTACATCGCTTGTGCTTCCTGACTTTCAAATTTTCTCCTTCCGTTAAAATTTTTTCTTCCATGCTGTGTACCTAAGAACAATGCAGGTACCTTGGTCCAAGGTTCCTGCCTGTATTGCTCTGCAGCCAACCACTTGTAATACGAGAGCAATTCGAGTTTATTTACCTCTGTTTTTCAAAAATTATTTTTCTTCTCTTGTTCCTTCCCCTTCCGCTCCTTCACATTTTTCTTCCCTGACCAAGATGATGACCTGGAGATCTGCTGTCAGGCCTCTATTATTGCTGTTCTGTAGATAACCACTAGGAGTATTCAAGGCCAGCCTAGCATGACTGACACTCTGGGCCTCGATATTTACTCAGGGCTGTGAAGAGAGCGGGGGGAAGGATTTCCGGATAGGAAACCCAGAAGAATGGGTTTCCCGGATGTCCTGACGTTTTTGATGTCAGGGCGTCTTCTAAATTTTTTCAACAGGTTTTCTGCCCGACAGGCAGCATGATTGACAAGCTGGCTGCTTGTTTGGACAGGAAAGCAGCCGGGGTGCAGATGCCAGATAAGTGGGACATCGAGGTGGGGTGGGAGGTTGAAGCTGGACATCAGTAGTGGGGGGGGGGGCGGAGATCGTGATGGTTAGTCATTGTGGTGGGGGGGGGGGGGTCAGACATGGGGGTGGTCAGCCGATCGCTTGTGTGGGATTGCGGCAGGTAAGCTTGTTGGGCCTGGAGGAAACGCTCCTGCTTTTCCTGGTCCACAAGCAGTGCAATAAAGACACTTACCTTTTGATCCGGGCCTTCTTGCCTCCTCTTACGTGACGTGAATCAGAAGGCCGAGGAATCCCAGCCCGCAGGAGCTTAAAATAATTAAAAATCTATTAAAATCGAGGCCCGCAGCCTCCTTTTAAAAGATTTTACTGACTGACCCACCTCCGGAGAGCGGGCTGGTCGTCGGCCCCCTGACCCACCTCCATTAAAACCGGAAAGGGCAGGTTGGGGTCGGGTTTACATTTTTACAATTTTTATCTTCCCACCCGCACCCCCCCCCCCCCCCCCCAGCCCACCTGTTCTTGGGGGTTAAAATTACCCCCCTGATCTTCTGTTTCTCTTTTTTCTCCCCTCCCCCCCTCTTCCCCTCCCCCTCTCCTCCTCGCCAAACTTGTAGGAAACCCTTAAGCTTTTTTTAATGCCTCCCTTTGATAGGCTGACAGATATTCAACTCACCATATTGGGCATCCCATCCATGAAGCTCCTTCCTGGCCTCTGTTATATAGCACACTATCTACCTAGACTTTTAATTTTCATCAACCAATACAATTGTCAATTAGAGAAAGAGGCAGATATAAAAACAAGAATGCATTTTTATTAGGTTAATTCTGGATGGATGAACTAAGGTTGCTGAATGGCCTTCCTTATCCATAATTATCTTGTGATCTGTGTGTATTTCTACTGTTCATTTTTTTAATAAAGTTGGTATGTGCCTAATTCAAACCTAAATGTGAAGATTGAAAAAAATCAAGCTTCCCATTTTTAATGTTGTCTTCCTTCCGCTCCCCTTTTCTATTGAAGGTATTTATTTGTCTTGTATTGGTACCAACAACCATCCAGTGCCTCATCCTAGGGGCTATCTTTGCGTGTAAGTTGCAATAATGAGAGCCAACCAGCCTACTAACAATCAGGAAGGTTGTCACTGCTGAGCTGAGTCTTGTCCTTATCCAAAGATCAGACTTCCTGCATAGTAATCAGGAGTGGGAAACCTAGCATGTTTTTTTTCCTCTCCCTCAAGCACAGGGACACAGAAAAACTATTTTTTTGTGCTCTGACAGATCAAGTAAGGATCAAATTGGCGATCTTGCTGACCCATGTTCCTCAGTATCACACCAATTTGTTGTAAAATATAAATTAATTTAAAATATTTCTTGGCTTTAGATTTGAGTCTGGACACCTTAAAGGGTCCAAAGTGAAATGAATTCAGAGCATATCAATTATGTCCCCAGTCGACGAGGCCACTGTAACAAAAAAAAATTGCAATCAATTGAAGTTGTGCGTGCCCTTTTGAGGTTGGGTATTGGTTTTAAATTCAGGATAATGCAGAGAAAGCTATTCGTTGCATCTGCTTCATGCTACAGATGACCTGGATTGCTTGATGCTGTCACAGAGGATAGAGTAAAAATCTGTTTCAAATCTTTATAAGATAGATCTAGGAAAAAAGGAAGTCAGGAATTCTGTTTTCGTAATTTGTGTACTATACAGTTATTGCAGCATTGTACGTTTTAAAGGCTGCATTGTCAAAATTTCTAGAGACACTCTGCCTGTTGTCTATATAACATGCATGTATCTTTTCTGAGAAGAAAAACATTAATATCAGTTCATGTAAACAGCTGTCTATACAAACATGTTGAATGTAGTCTCCAGATGTATCATATGATTTTTAAAACTACTAAATTGCTGGCTGCATAAAGTTTCAAAATAACTCTACATCACCTGTGGTAGCATCACTGTTAGAATAAGATATTTACAAATCTTTACTTAAATTTAATCCTGAAAAGCAATAAAATATGCAGGCAATATTCAGTTATCTGAATGTACTGTGTTGTGTAGAATGTTAATGGTTTCGGAGAAAATTATTTGTGTAGCTGTCTGATCATAGAAAATATCTACTTGCCAAGCTGCACAACAAATTAATTGTTATGGGCCTTATGATACATTACACCACCAGTCTCCCAATACCTGTTGGTAAATACAGTGTATCGTTGAGCCATGCAGACCATCCCAGATTTGATTCCTAGTCTGTGCTGAATTAGCTGATCACAGCTGGAGCAGAGTTCGGGGTTTTGCAATTGATCTTGTGACCCCACCCCCTGGGCTAGGAAAGGAAAAACCAACCAGGGTTCCCCTACCTGATTACTATACAGCAAGTAATCACTTAAGCTCGGTACTGTAGGGTAATCAGCATCCTTGGAATTATACGCCGCCATACGTCAACACCTTCAGAAGGGGTGAAAATTGGGGAGGATTTTTTTTTTAAAAGGCACATGATCTGTTATAACTGCTAATGATGAAGGAGTCAACAGATTAACATCAATATCAGCAAAAGTGCATTTGTTGTCTTTTATACATTTAAACCTTTATGTATCTTATTGTGTAATGAAAGCAAGTTCATTTCTAAGCCCTGTAATATATTAATATATTGGCAACCTCTACAGTTTAGAGTTGAAATATTTAATGAAGTAGATGGGCTGTTGTTGTTTCTGGTTGTCTGAATATTTATGTATCAACTGTAGTTCCATATATTCAGCCTGATTGATTGCCTGTATCAGTCTTGTAAACACAAGCTAATGTACAATAAGCTTATGAGGGAGTAGGAGAGAGAGGAGTACACCGTTCTTGCATAGAAATGAAGTATGATTGCTTTCCCGATCTTTAGCAATGCAGCGGGTTAATTCCTTTGACTTTTTTTTAAAACAGTGTGGAGCGATTTGTAGAACAGCCTGAAATCCATACGTAAGTTTTTCGATTTAGTTCTGCATGAGCAAAAATTTAGTAATATCTTGGCAGCAAAATTAAACGTTTTTCAGTTTTTCTTAAATAAAGCCAACTATTCACAGGTGATGTCATGCACGTCAGCCCTTTGTTGTAAGGGAAAGGACCAGTGCATTTGATGAATCCATGCTTTAAATCCCAACACAACTTGTAAGATTCTCTTCAAATTAATCCTCCTTTTAGCCACAAAGGTTAAAGAGGAAAGCACTTTCTGTTCAAAGTTACATATTACATAGAATTTACAGGAAAGACAGGCTATTCGGCCCAACTGGGCTGTGCCAGTGTTTATGCTCCACATCTAACCCTATAAGCATAACCTTCTGTTCCTTTCTCCCTCATGTACTTGTCTATATCCCCCTTAAATGCATCTATGCTATTTGTGTCAACTACTTCATGGGGTAGCAAGTTCCACATTCTAACACTCTCTGGGTAAAAAAGTTCCTCCTTACTTCCTTATTGGATTTATTAATGAATATCTTATATTTATGACCCCTAGTTTTGGATTCCCCCACAAGCAGAAACATTTTCTCCAAGTCCACCCTATCAAAGTCCTCTTAGATTCTAAATGGAAAAATAATAGGAGGACATCTTTGGGTCTTGGTTTTCAGCAGAGCCCTTAGCTCTAGAGCTGCACTCAGGTCAGTCCAAAGTCATAGCCTTCATTTCCTTTGGAGCAGCTCCTGGGCACATGGGGGAGCTGTCTCTGCAGCAATGTCACAAAGCTGCCAAATGAACATGTCATAAGCATGTATTGTTTATGTATAATGGGGTGTACCATTAAAAAAAACCCTCTTCACTATCTCTTTCCTCCCCCAGGTTTTCTTGCCCGATAATGGAGAAACTGTCTTATGCCATTAATAATTTGTCTATTGTAAATTCCAGTTTGTTTTTGCATTTCTTCAATACTAACTCTACAATGAATCTCAGTTTCATAGATAGTTGCATGTTTAGTAAATACAAAACAAATGAATTTTTAGAAATATAATTACAGGGTATGTAATTGTTAAAATAAAAATCAGTTTCCATGATTTGCTAAAAACAAATTTTATCCTGCAGGGGGCGCCTCCTTGTTGGTACCTTTGTGGCCCTGTTCTTCAATTTACTTACAATGCTGTCTTTGAAGAACAAGTCTTTAGCTTATGTCTCTGAAGGTACGTTGCTATCGAAAAGCTACATACTAGCCGTAATGTGGTAGCAATTTGCAATGACCTAGATGTTGTCTACAAAACAGCTGTTAATCATGTTTAAATGATGTCAAGAGAGTCAATTATCTACAGGAATCCATCAAAAAGGATAAATTAAAGTGGCTTTAAAAATAAAAATTAATGATCAAAAAAAATTGCTTTCTTTACAGTATGGGCTTCAGGGGCATTCTACACAACTCTGTTTTATAGCCAACATATTTCAGTTATTCTTGCAAGGGTCGAACGATGTTCTCCACATGTGTTCTGCATTAACTCTTTTAGGACCGTAGTAAAGTTTATTTAATACAACAAGATGACACTTTCTTTTGAATTTGAAGAGAGACACTCCATCAGGGACATCTATTTGTCAGGATATGGTAAACTTTATTCTCTCATTTCCATTTTTAATGTTACTTCCAGCTGTGGAAATTAGTTAGAAAGGGTTTCTTAGCCTGACAGTAGCAAGGGAGCTGAATCAACTTTAGCGTGCATTTTCTCATTAACCTGCATCTCTATTTCAAATGTTAATTATTAATTTAATTCTCTAACTCCTCCAGTCTGTACCCCTGATGTCATCAACACTCACTATTTAAATGCTTTTTTAATTCAAATCTTTAAAAGGACTCTTGATGATAGCAGTCTCCTACTCATCTTTTTTATTTGATGTAAAAGTACAGGTGCACTGAAGAAAGAAATGTTCTGTGCTCCTGTACTTCTCTCAAATTCTAATACCCAGCATCAGCATTTAAAACACAAACATTTACGCAGATGTTGCATTATACACAATGTCATGTTTTGAAAATTCAAAGGCTTTTCAGTGTTTATAGGTTTGAATAGGTAACTTAATTTCCCATATTAAAACAATGTAGATTTACAGCAAGCACCAGAGCAATACATGTATATAACACAAAAATGTGCTTTTTGTAAGCAATGTAAACTTTTACAAATTGTTCCTCCCCCAAATCCGTTTCCAGTATCAGCTGGAAGTGGAAACACTATTTGAGATTAGAAATCAGTACACACTTGTCACGTTTTGAAAGCTCTACAGAAAAGGTGGGACATGGATGTTGTTTTCCCATTCTGCTGAGATTCTGCTCTCTGCCACATTGTTGTGGGAAGATGCTGAGTGGGCCATTGGGAAAATCATTGTTGGGCCACTCTGGCATACCTCCTGGCAAACAGCTGAAGAATGATATTAGAAGCAAGTTGGCTAAGGGAATTGGGGAGAAAAAGGGGAGGTGGGAAATATAGGCTATAATAACCCTAAAAATAATCAGGCCATTCAGTGCTTTAGATTATAATAACTGATTATTTTGCACCAAAGTCTGCTAGTTTTGCTAATCAAGCGATAAGAAGTGTCATATATACATCATCGCTGTAAAACTTTGCATGCACTTCCCAAATGGAAATTCTGGATTACTATACTGGAGTATCTCTTTGGTTTTTTGTTAATCTTCAGGACTCACTGTACTTCTCTGCAGCTTTCTCCCATAAAAGAATTGAACTGTGGGGTATATTCATATTCTTATTTTTATAAATATCCCATTCTGTCAAATATGGTATAATTTTTGCTGTTTGATCGGTATGAGTTAGAAAATGTGGAAGTATTAGCCAAGATGTAGTGTAGAACACAGGCTATTTTCTAAGGGCAGGCAAAAGCACAAGATGTATCTAATGCAATCAATAGTGAATGTCTTTTCAATGATGTAGGAGACCAGGGAGCTGATGATGGGCAGGAAAAGATTATGTGAAGAATATGAAAAAGTAACAGAGTGAAGAGATCGTTGGGGGAAAGTTAAGAAAGATGAGGATCTGCTAAAAGAGCAAGAAAGTGAAAAAAAGAATGAGGAAAAAAAGAAAGAACCTGCATTTATATAGCCCCTTTCACAACCTCAGGATGTCCCAAAGCACTTTACAGCCAACAAAGTACTTTCAAATTGTAGTCACTGTTGTAATGCAGGAAAATGCAGCAGCCAATTTACATTCAGCAAGGTCCCACATACAGCAATGAAATAAATGGCCAGATAATCTGTTTCTGGTGGTGTTAGCGGAGGGCTAAATATTGGCCAGGACACCTAGAGAACTCCCATGCTCCTCTTCAAATAGTGCCATGGGATCTTTTACGTCCACGTGAGGGGGCAGACGGGACCTTGGTTTAACCTTTCACCCGAAAGATGGCACCTCCGACAATGCAGCACTCCCTCAATACTGTACTGAAGTGTCAGCCTAGATTATATGCTCAAATCTTTGGAATGAAGTTATAATCAAGGTAATATAGTTATAGATAAATAGTCAGCCGGATGATGAGTTTAGGTTTTTGCACGTTTTGGGTGAGAACTGTCAGAGGCCCAGTTGAAGAGCACAAACTGAAAGACTGCTGTAAAATGAAAGACCATAGGTTTGGATAAGTAATTTGTATTTTCACCCATCACACATAGGCACATCTTTCTGTGCTGTAAAATTCTAAGATGATATTCTCAAATATAAACACTGCAAAACTAGTGTGGTTCAAGGCACATCTAATTATTCTAATTACCTTTTCATTAAGGTGCAAACTTACTTGTGTTTGTTTACCTGCATAATAAGTTAACTCTCTGTTATTTATTTCATGGACCAATCATGCTGTTTCTTTACATAGATTACATAGAAATTACAGCATGGGAACAAGCCTTTCGGCCCAACCAGTCTGTGTTGATGTTTATCCTTCACGTGAGCAGTAGTCCTAACTCCTTGCACCTGCCCTGTTCCCATATCCCCATATCCCTAAATCTCTTTATTTCCTTCTTTCAACCAACTGTCTAATTTATTCTGGTTTCTGCTTTGATCACTAACTCTGGTAGTGCATTCCACAGCCTCGCAACCCTTTATGTTTAAAAAAAAGTTACTCCTGCTCTCTCTGCTAAATTGCTTATTATATCTATGACCTGTATTTCAAGACCCTTCAATCCATGGAAACTGTCTGTTTCTATCTACTTTGCCCCACCCCTTCATAATTTTAAACACCTCTATCAAATCATCTAGGAATCTCCTCTGTTCTAATGAAAGCATCCCCAAATATTCAGGTTTTTCTTTAGATTTACATTTCCTCATGCCAGGCAACATCCTAGTGAATTTGCGCTGTCCCTTCTCTATTGCCTCAATATCTTTCCTACAGTGTGGCATCACTTCTGTGAAACCTTTAGTTGAACCCAGCTGGTGTTAACCAATTGAGTATTCATGACCTTGCTAGACGGCATCTTGGGACTAATCGGACCAAGTGCGTGAGAGATTAGAAACATATCTTACTCATCAGTCTCTGATTAATCCACCAAAACACATGTTCAACAAATATGGAAAGATTTAGTTGCTGTTGTAATTTTTTTCAAGACTTATTGGTCTTGGTTTTAATTTAATTTTTCACTTTTATGACTCTGCATGGCTTTTAGAATGAATTGAGTGGCCTAAGGGTTTGTATAGAAATAGGGTGTCACTTCACAGCTGCATAGGTGCTGCTGGTGAGTTTAACAACATATGAAAATATTACCACATTCAATCTGTTTTGTTGGTAGTTAAGTTTTTTTTTTACAACACTTCATCAATATTTAAACATCAGAGTGACAATCACCGTGAGAGCGATTACAGGCTTTTTAAAGTGGAGTTTTTTCAAGGGTACGAACAAGTCACAACAGCAATTTGAAATCACAGTCAATTTGTCATAAGTGATTACATACACTCCAGTAACTATGCCTTCCAGTTAATCACTTCGGGGAAGAAACTATTGCCTCATGATGTGCCGTCAGATTTCCAAAACAGAATCCCGTATTCTGCTACTGGATTTAATATGTCATCTTTTTTGATTGTTTTGCCAATTTTCTCCTGAAAATGGTGACTCATGATAGCATGGGGACCAAGCGTCCTCCAGTGCTTTACCCAAGTGACTGTCCTTCAGATTTGAGCTAGGACAGTGAGTATTTACAATGTTATAAACCATGGGAGCGAGGACGATAAACATCACAGCCAAGCCCGAGCCATAAATATTTTCATTGGATAGCAATCATTATTGTGAAATCTGCTCTGATTGTTCCCCTCTGTAATCCAGGGGCATTAAGGCAAACTGCAGTGCCCCACTGCCATCCTGGCTGCGATCAGCTAACTGAGCATAGACAGGAAATCAAACTTGGAAATTCCTGGTCTGTGAGGTTCAGTTTATTTGCTGGTTTGACCAACTGCACCATGGGTTTAAGAGACTTTTTGCATTAAGCTGTGCAAACACATTACCACTGTATTATTGGAGAGATTTAATACTAGAAAGTAATTGCCTCTATTCACTTAGTTATTATGGTTATTTTATGGTTGCAGCAAAATTAAATTGCTCAGAAAGTACATGTTTTGTTAATATGGTTTATCAGTTCATTAGTCTTGACATTGAGATTTTCAAAGTAATATATTGGCACATTTATAAAGACATTAATTTTAATTAAAGGAAAACTTTGGGACTGGGTGATAGAGATGTGAGTTAATCTGCTTTCATTTCTTGGATGTGAAACTAGCCCAAAATACCTCCTCTTTCTGCCAGTTGTGATGGTCCAATATGACATGACTTCGAGCAAGTGCCACATAAAGCTCAGACATCGCCCCGATATGGAAAAAGACACAATCAATACGAGAGTCATTTCTAGGACCCTCTTAAACAGAGATCAGTCTGAGATTTGGTGGAGACTAGAGAGCCTGCCCTCTCTACCGTATGTGGTGCATGGCTGAGAGAGCCTGCCCTCTCTACCGTATGTGGTGCATGGCTGAGAGAGCCTGCCCTCCACCGTATGTGGTGCATGGCCGAGAGCGCCGGCCCTCTCCACCGTATGTGGTGCATGGCCGAGAGAGCCGGCCCTCTCCACCGTATGTGGTGCATGGCCGAGAGAGCCGGCTCTCTCCACCGTAGGTGGTGCATGGCCGAGAGAGCCGGCCCTCTCCACCGTATGTGGTGCATGGCCGAGAGAGCCGGCCCTCTCCACCGTAGGTGGTGCATGGCCGAGAGCGCCGGCCCTCTCCACCGTATGTGGTGCATGGCCGAGAGAGCCGGCCCTCTCCACCGTATGTGGTGCATGGCCGAGAGAGCCGGCCCTCTCCACCGTATGTGGTGCATGGCCGAGAGAGCCGGCCCTCTCCACCGTATGTGGTGCATGGCCGAGAGAGCCGGCCCTCTCCACCGTATGTGGTGCATGGCCGAGAGAGCCGGCCCTCTCCACCGTATGTGGTGCATGGCCGAGAGAGCCGGCCCTCTCCACCGTATGTGGTGCATGGCCGAGAGAGCCGGCCCTCTCCACCGTATGTGGTGCATGGCCCAGAGAGCCTGCCCTCTCCTTCGTTTGTGGTGCATGGCCGAGAGAGCCGGCCCTCTCCACCGTATGTGGTGCATGGCCGAGAGAGCCTGCCCTCTCCACCGTATGTGGTGCATGGCCGAGAGAGCCGGCCCTCTCCACCGTATGTGGTGCATGGCCGAGAGAGCCGGCCCTCTCCACCATATGTGGTGCATGGCCGAGAGAGCCGGCCCTCTCCACCGTATGTGGTGCATGGCCGAGAGAGCCGGCCCTCTCCACCGTATGTGGTGCATGGCCGAGAGAGCCGGCCCTCTCCACCGTATGTGGTGCATGGCCGAGAGAGCCGGCCCTCTCCACCGTATGTGGTGCATGGCCGAGAGAGCCGGCCCTCTCCACCGTATGTGGTGCATGGCCGAGAGAGCCGGCCCTCTCCACCGTATGTGGTGCATGGCCGAGAGAGCCGGCCCTCTCCACCGTATGTGGTGCATGGCCGAGAGAGCCGGCCCTCTCCACCGTATGTGGTGCATGGCCGAGAGCGCCGGCCCTCTCCACCGTATGTGGTGCATGGCCCAGAGAGCCGGCCCTCTCCTTCGTTTGTGGTGCATGGCCGAGAGAGCCGGCCCCCTCCACCGCATGTGGTGCATGGCCGAGAGCACCGGCCCTCTCCAGCGTATGTGGTGCATGGCCGAGAGAGCCGGCCCTCTCCTTCGTTTGTGGTGCATGGCCGAGAGAGCCGGCCCTCTCCACCGTATGTGGTGCATGGCCGAGAGCGCCGGCCCTCTCCACCGCATGTGGTGCATGGCCGAGAGAGCCGGCCCCCTCCAGCGTATGTGGTGCATGGCCGAGAGAGCCGGCCCTCTCCTTCGTTTGTGGTGCATGGCCGAGAGAGCCGGCCCTCTCCACCGCATGTGGTGCATGGCCGAGAGCACCGGCCCTCTCCAGCGTATGTGGTGCATGGCCGAGAGAGCCGGCCCTCTCCTTCGTTTGTGGTGCATGGCCGAGAGAGCCGGCCCTCTCCACCGCATGTGGTGCATGGCCGAGAGAGCCGGCCCCCTCCAGCGTATGTGGTGCATGGCCGAGAGAGCCGGCCCTCTCCTTCGTTTGTGGTGCATGGCCGAGAGAGCCGGCCCTCTCCACCGCATGTGGTGCATGGCCGAGAGAGCCTGCCCCCTCCACCGTATGTGGTGCATGGCCCAGAGAGCCGGCCCCCTCCAGCGTATGGTGCATGGCCCAGAGAGCCGGCCCTCTCCACCGTATGTGGTGCATGGCCCAGAGAGCCTGCCCTCTCCTTCGTTTGTGGTGCATGGCCCAGAGAGCCTGCCCTCTCCTTCGTTTGTGGTGCATGGCCCAGAGAGCCTACCCTTTAGACGGCAGTTTTTTAATGCGGTTTGAAAACATTTTATTGCTTTCAAAAACACTACCTTTTCAGCAACACACATCTTGTGTTTTTTTCCATTGTTTCCACACCATACACATATGTAGGTTTGAGTAAATCATGTTTTTCTTTTTTGTGCCTGAAACTTAATATCATGACTAAAGAAAAGATTTAGAAAGAAAAATGAATGAAAATAGATTTAAACAAAAGGAAATTAAGATTGTAAAAAAGGAATGAAAGCGATTCTAAATTGCAAACCCCAGACAGAACAGGGAGATACTGTTATGCTGGCGAACAGTTCCATTGGATTTGTGCCGAGTGCAGTTCTCAACTGTGTTCTAGAAATTGTTGAGAGAGTCACTTGAGCCACATTTTTGCAGTTGTCTCGCGCACAAGTCATAGAGTGAAATAGAAAATGGTGAAAATGCACAAATGGTCAACCAGTATCTGAAAGAAAGATTAGCTAATGTGTCTGGTGTGACCCTTTCTCAGCTAGAACATTGGTGAAACCTAGCAACAGATTCCTATTCTGTTCTCATGAACACTCAAAAAAAAAAGTAGAAATGGTGGAAAAAAACCAATTCCTTATGCTGAGGAGATAGAATCTGCATTGAGACTTGCAATAAACTTTAATAGTCTTTTCAGGCAGTAAATGAACAATGCATAGATTTCCACTATAAGTGGGTGGTGATTTTGTTATATCAAGTGTTCCTTCATGCAGTTCTGTGGCAGGCAGTTGAGACATTGGCATGTTCTAGTTCTGTTCAACTTTAGTGGTTTTGCCAACATGCAGTCGTAAAATATGCTGTTCAATAAAACTGCTTTTAAAGGGGAATAAAATGTTAGGGGTAACCACAATTATGTTATAATCAGTTGGTTTCTCTCCAGTCAGCCACAACAGGAAAGGAACATTCCTCTGTAGCACTGGGAGACCAAAACAAAATGTTTTGTTATGGAACGTAAAAGCACAGTTTCTTGGATTCAACCTGCCGTGCTTCAGGGTGTTCATTTACAGACAACAACAGGAAAAGGAACCTAATGGGCCTTTCTACTGTCTTTACAGCTGCTAGTACGAGTTGGCTCCAGGAGCATGTTGCTGATCTAAGCCGAAGGTAACAGTGATTTAAAAATGCTGATGCATGCAATCTTCTACTGACCCTGAAAAAGAGCGTAACACCAGTGCTGCCTAAAATGAATTTATCTGGCACTTTCTGACAATATGCAGTAGAAGTATATTTGAGAACTAGTGAGCGCAGCTGAGGGGTGTTATCTAGGTAGTTAGGTTTGCTAGTGCAGGTAATTTGAGCAGAGTCCCTGCAGCCATTATAAGCCTGATGTAAAGTCTCCATGCCACAAAAGAAATCATTGTGCAGAAGGGTGTAATTTAAGCTGCCTTCAAAACCCAAATTAAATACCCTGATCTTACTACAAGATGCCAAATTAGAAGTTTTTGAAGTAGCTGAAGGGTAATTGTTGCTGTAATTTGTTCTTTCCTCACAATCGGACAGATTGATGTGATTTAGATAAAGATTAACCTTGTTGAGTAGGGGCATACCAGCTGATCATGCAGAGTCCCAGTGGACTGCACTTTTACAAAAACCACCTGCTAAAGATCAAACATTTGAGCAGTTTATGCTGCAGTTGCAAACTCGCCTTGTGGGTGAGGAAATAATCCTGTAGTCAAGAGCAATGTGTTTTTCACGTCAGCTTCATTGATATCTGTTAAATGCCAAGTATACATACATGTAATACTGTGTAAATATTTTCACTGTCTCCACGAATTTAAAATTAATAGCATGGAGCACAGCAACCATTGGCATCTGCATTTTAAGAAAAGGGACAAAACTTGAATATAAACATAGCATAATATATAACGTAGTACCCTGTCTAATACATAAAATAAATACCCTGAAGTAATTTCAAGGCTGTAATTTCATCGTTGAGCTCAGATAATTATAAACCACTAAAGCTTCACTCTTGCAGGTTATTACATCATCTGTACCCTTGGATCAGATTACTGCCTCTCAATCACACCCAGGGATCCATTCTCTATTATCTTGTGGGTGGGTTGGAGGGAGTAATACTGCAAATGGAGAATTTTTGCCATCTGTATAAATATTAATCATTTCCTTCCATTTACTTGATAATGAATACCATTTTCAAGTTTCACACACTGCTGGGCTATAAATGCATTTGGCGCAGGAAATATTGTAGGTAAAAATTATGGGGCCGAACAGTTTTAAATAGTTTTTTTTTAACCAGACTGGTGTTGCAGCACATTAGCCGCTAAGACGTCATGCCATGGTGTAGTGGGACACGACTTGTATCTTTGTTGTCTTCCACGTCGTGGGTTGCTGAATTTATTCACATTAGGAAGTGGGGAACTTTCGCACTTTGGTACAAGGAGGGAAGATCAGAACAAGTAACACTCTAGGCTGTTCTTGGAATTGGTTACTTGGGATAACAAATGGAATGTGGAAAAGCAAATGCCTTTTTAAATTGTTATTTTGTTTAAATACTAATGTCAAATAAGTTATTTTGTGTCCATAAAGTTGTTAAGCCAAAAAAATTAAAAGAAGTTGTCATACTTCATGAAGATTCATTGCCAAAAATTATAAAATACAGTTTCAGGAAAGGATTATTTCTAAAAGCCCTAATTATATTTTATTTTCAGCTTATGTGGAATAATTCCTAGTTTAAGCAGCATTTTGCTTCCTCGCATGAACCCATTTGTCCTAATTGACCTTGCAGGAGCACTGGCGCTCTGCATCACCTACATGCTGATTGAAATAAAGTAAGTAATGTACGCTGTGAGTTATGCATTGCATCTGATCTTTGACAAATATGAAATCAGGGTGTGAAGATGTGTTAAATGCAATTTAAGGTTCTGAATCAGAATTAAATTTTTCAATGTATTAAAATGGAAATAATTTAGTGCATTATCCTTACTTATCCTCCTCGACCTCTCTACAGCGTTAATATAGTTGACCACGGTATCCTCCTTCATTATCTCTCCTCCATTGCTCGGCTCCATGGAACTGTTCTTGCTTGGTTCTACGTCACACAGCCAGCCTATTTCAAGTAGAGCTTTCTCTTTCCTCCTCTGCAACGTTGCCTCCAGAGACCCCCAGAGATCTAACCTTAGCCACCTCCTCTTCCTTTTCTACATGTAATGACATCACCTGCAGACATGGCGTCAGCCTCCATATTGAGCTTTTCTCTCAACCCCACAGCCATCTCTCTGCTGTCAAACTGCTTGTTCAACATCATCATAGTTGAGTCAAATTCTTCCAGCTGAACATCGGGAAGACTGGAGCCATCGTTATTGGCCTCTTCCACAAGCTCTATTCCCTTGCCACAGACTTCATCCCCCTCCCCAGCCATTTGCTTAGGCTGAACCAAACAGTGTGAAACCTCAGCATCCTGATTGACCCTCAGCTGAGCTTCAAACCCAAAATTCTATCAATCACCAAGGCTGCTTATTTCCACCTCCACAACATTGCCTACCTCCATCCCAGCCTCGACGTCTCCACAGTGGAAACCCTCTACTACTAAAACCCGTAGCCACTCAATTACTCCAATGTCCTACTCGCTGGTCTCCCATCCTCCACTCTCCATAAACTCCAACTAATTGGGCCAGATTTTGCTGTAGCAGGGCATCAACGGTGTCTGCCATTAGTTAGACTTTCCCCTGCACCCTTCAGCTCAAAAAAATTTTGCCCTCTAAGTTGCTGAAAGTGCGAACTGATAACAACGCAGCGAGGGAAACAGCGCATCTGGGACCTGAGCGATCAGGACAACCAACAGGGTATCTCCTTAACCCATGAGATTTAAGGATTGGGAAATAAACAGCGGAAGGACTGAGAAGGAGAGTGAATTAAAGGGGGTGAATTCAATGTAAAATCAAGAACAGGAAGAGAAATAAAGAGAGGGAAAGAAAGATTGAATTAAGAGAGAAAAAAAGAGACAAAGATAAAGTAAGAAAAGAAAAATTAAAATTTGACATTTTAAAAATCTCCTAAAACAATTCAAAACCTGAAGGAATGAGACTCCACACTTGTAATAGTTAATTTTCAGTGCCAGAGAGGTTGATTGGCAGTCATTAACACTTAACATGTCATTAAAAGGGTACTTACACTTGTAATTACTAGCCCTAAATATCTACGGCGGGTTTAGTTCATATCTACCGTGCAAATACAGCAACCTCACGCCATTCAATGCATGTTAATGGTGAGGCAGACAGCGAAATGCCATTTTTGCAAAGCTAACGGCAGAGCGGTACAACTCAGACAGCAACTTTTGGATGTCCGCGTTTAACTGTGCATCTGCCCCTCACTTGAAGTTGCTGTACCATTTACGCATAAATAACGGTGAATGCTATTAACCTCACAGTTAATTTTGACAGCAAAACCTGGCCCTTTCAAAACTTATCTGCCCTTATTCTGTCCCACTCGCCTACCACCTCTGCCCTTGTAGACCTACATTGGCTCTCTCACCCTAGAGCATAAAATTTTAAATCCTTGGTCTCCTCTACAATTCTCTCCATAACCTTAACCCACACTATCTCTATATTCTCCTTTAGTTCTATATCCCCTCCTGTCCTCAGACTCTGGCCATGTGTGCTTCCAGCTACCTTGTCCTTGCTCACTGGAATTCCCTTCTTAATCCTCTCTGCCTCTCCATTGCTATCTCCACCTTTAAAACCCTCTCAAAACCCCATCTTTCAACCAAGCTTTCAATCACCTTTCTTAATCTCTCCCTTTGTGGTTCAGTATCTGCTCCCTCTATCTGTGAAGCACATTGGGACTTTTGTTTTAATATTAGGGGTCCTATATAAATGCAAGTTGTTAATGCTTTATAACCAACCATGGGAAGTATAGAAGTCTGTATTACTACCCTTTGCCCACCAACTATTTTTCCTCTCTATTCCCAGTAATTATTTTGCAGTGGACACAGCCTCGGCTATAGCTATTGCTGTTATGACATTTGGCACCATGTATCCCATGAGTGTCTACAGTGGAAAGGTGCTACTTCAGGTAGGAGTCCTCTTATTTCATATCATGTGAAAACTTGTGAAATAGAAAATCAGTCTATAGTCATCAGTAAATCAGGTTCTCGCTAGGATTTCAGTAAAGCATAACGTTAAGCATGTTAAGTTTTCGTGCAACTGCAGTGCAGATTTTTTTTTCCACAAAGATCTTATTAATGCATAATGATGGAGTGTGTGAAATTGTCATACTATGTCCACTTGAACTGTATATTTTGTCCATCCAAACATAGATTGTGTCTGGAGAGAGCATTTGGGGTTATATAACATTGCAATGAAACACTGGTGGTTACAGGTCTGTCACTGGTGCTGGTAGTGATGGAAGCAGCTTTCAGATGATGAATTAAGAGTACTATGTAGGAACCATGTAGTTACAGCATTAAGGCCTAATAGTGTTTGGGGGGCGGAGGGCTGAGGTTCTGGTGGCAAGTAACAAGCAAGGGACTGAAAATAAGGAGGGTCGAAATACTTCATCTTGTGAATAAATAATTATAAATGTGGATGCTGCTGTTATAACTCAGAGGTTTATAACACATCATTTGACTTTTTTCTTTTACAGACAACACCTTCTCATGTGATTGGCCAGTTGGACAAACTTTTAAGAGAGGTATGTATTGATATCAAGGTACTTAAAGATTCAGTAACATTTTTTCCAGTGTGCATTGTTTAATTATTTCATCCCTTTCAGTCTCAAATGTCTGGAAATCATTTGCCTTTGTACTCAAAACTAGTAGCTATTTGTTGTAGCTATCTTTTCATTGTACTAAATGTTTTACTGACTCTAAAGACCAGTGGTCCATTCAAACTTTACATTTATGGTAACACTAAAGAGTCTGGATGTTCGTACTCACCCTGACCTGAAATGAATTTTGGGTTCCTAATCCAGAGTTCAATTCCCACCATGGCAAGTTGTGAAAACAAATCTGGTAATTTGTGCGCTAGCACCAGGGGGGAAAAAATGACTCTGAAAGTTACTGGATTGCTGTAAAAAAAAACAACTGGTTTAATGTCCTTCAGGCACTCCTACATGTGCCATCAGTCCCACACTGCATGGTTAGCTCTTAATACCCACATCTCAAGCATACAATTCTTTCTTCATTCAGAAGTTAAACCAGCTTAACTGTTCTCTTTGTTAGTTAACTCAGTAATGTGTGGAGGACCTGTTCACCTGTAGAATGGGGCAAGACTCCACAATGGTGATGGAGGGAAGTCTGTTACCAGCCAACAATCCATCTTTTCTTATAGGGGTAGCATTGAGGCACATGCACAAACAAGTCTATAAATGTAACTGTTCATTTTGGTGACTGAAATTAATTTATTTGCTATGGGGAGAATTTGTTATCAGAACCTCCAAATGATGTAGTGGCCAGACAGCTTACCAAAGTGGAAAATCAACTTAATGTTCGAAAAGTAAAAGACTGAAAATCTGAAACAAAAAAGGTAGAAACACTCGGCAGGTCAGTCAGCATATATGGCGAGAACAAAGGGCCTGCACCTGAACCATTAACTCATATGTTGGGGTCGATTTTAGGATGGCCGAGCAGGTGCGTTCGTGGCGAGGGGGCTCCGAAAATTCGGGATTCCCGGGGCGGGTCAGGAGCCCGGCTCCAACCCGCCCACTTCCGGGTTCCCCAATGACGCGCTTAGATGCGCCCGCAGCCCCCGCATGCAGGACTCCCACCAGCAATTAAAGCCGGCGGCATCCCAATTAAACCAATTATTTTGATACTTCAGGTCGTTAGCAGACCTGATTTGGAGGATATTTTAGGAGGGGTGGGATTTTCATCCAAACTGAGCGTGTTTCCCGTACTGGGGGAAACACTCCGAGTTGAAATAGATGTGTTGTAGCCACCAGCCTGTGGGAGCTGCAAAGGTCCATTTGACAGGTGCAGGGGGGAGACCCTCACTCATTGCAGGAGGCCACTCTCACTTTGGACAAAGTTTGTCCTGCACCACCCTCCTCTTAATACAAAAAATCACCAACTTGCAACCTCAACCCCGGTGTGTAGACACATTTATCTACCTTACAGACCCCCTCAAACGTACATCTTCCGGATGGGGAGCCACCATAGCTGCACTCATGACCTCCTCGGAGGACGAACAGCATCACCAGCCTCGCCGTCCACCTCTGACACGTGGAGCTCCACAACACAGTGCTGTGACACATCCACCTGCGCAGCAGGAGGGAGGGCAACCGCAGAGAGATGCGTCGCAGAAGGCACTACCCTCGCCACAGGGTCTACAGACCGAGGCTCAGCTTCCTGGACCTCTCTGAGGAGCAGTGCACAAGGAGGCTCAGAGTCACTTGACATGTAGTCGTGGACAGCTGCAGCCTCCTTCATGCCGAGCTGCTCCCGGCTGGCCCGAGCACCATCATCTTACCTGTCGCTGTCAAAGTCACCACTGCTCTCAGCAACTTCTCCGGATCCTTCCAGGGTGCCACCGGGGACATCGCCAGCATATCTGTCGTCTGCACAAAAGAGCCCTGCAAATACACCTGTACCCACTCTGCAGTGACACAGTGGGTGGCATCAGGTGTGGGTCTTCATGGTGATCCTCAGGAAAGGGAATTATTGCACAAACCAGACAAGATTTGCAAAGACATGGCAGTAGTGGTGATAACAAATTTTAATGTGCTTTGCAAATCAAACAAAAGTAAATCAAAAACATGACATTTTGTCTTACACCCTTGTGCATCCCTTTTGTGCTCACAAAACCTTCGCCTTACGTTTACGGGAACCCCTACGTGGTTCTACCCTTGTGGCTTCAGCAGAGGTAGTGGCAGGTTGCTCTTGTCCATGCCCTGACCGATGAGATGCTTTGCGCAGACGCCCTCAGGGTTTCGGTGCCTGTGAGGGCCCCTCCAAAGACTGCTGCACCTGCACCTGTGCAGGGGCAGACTCGGCCACCTGGAGAGGAGGCAGCATTGAGGGTACTGGTTGAGAGGGGGCAACGGGTGAGACGTGGGAGCACTTTGAGTGGCGTCCCCACTTCTATGTCCCCTTTCACCATCATCCCTCTTTTTTATTCGTTCACGGGATGTGGGCGTCGCTAGCGAGGCCGGCATTTATTGCCCATCCCTAATTGCCCTTGAGAAGGTGGTGGTGAGCTGCCTTCTTGAACCGCTGCAGTCCGTGTGATGATGGTTCTCCCACAGTGCTGTTAGGAAGGGAGTTCCAGGATTTTGACCCAGCGATGATGAAGGAACGGCGATATATTTCCAAGTTGGGACGGTGTGTGACTTGGAGGGGAACATGCAGGTGGTATTGTTCCCATGTGCCTGCTGCTCTTGCCCTTCTAGGTGGTAGAGGTCGCGGGTTTGGGAGGTGCTGTGGACAGTACGCACTGTAGCCACTGTGCACCGGTGGTGGATGGGGTGCCAATCAAGCGGGCTGCTTTGGCCTGGATAGTGTCGTGCTTCTTGAGTGTTGTTGGAACTGCACTCATCCAAGCAAGTGGAGAGTATTCCATCACACTCCTGACTTGTGCCTTGTAGATGGTGGAAAGGCATTGGGGAGTCAAGAGCAGAGTCACTCGCCGCAGAATACCCAGCCTCTGACCTGCTCTCGTAACCACAGTATTTATATGGCTGGTCCAGTTAAGTTTCTGGTCAATGGTGACCCCCAGGATGTTGATGGTGGGGGATTCGGCGATGGTAATGCCGTTGATTATCAGGGGGAGGTGGTTAGACTCTCTTGTTGGAGATGGTCATTGCCTGGCACTTTTCTGGCGCGAATGTTACTTGCCACTTATGAGCCCAAGCCTGGATGTTGTCCAGGTCTTGCTGCACGCGGGCTCGGACTGCTTCATTATTTGAGGGGTTGTGAATGGAACTGAACGCTGTGCAATCATCAGCGAACATCCCCATTTCTAACCTTATGATGGAGGGAAGGTCATTGATGAAGCAGCTAAAGATGGTTGGGCCTAGGACACTGCCCTGAGGAACTCCTGCAGCAATGCCCAGGGGCTGAGATGATTGGCCTCCAACAACCACTACCATCTTCCTTTCTGCTAGATATGACTCCAGCCACTGGAGAGTTTTCCCCCTGATTCCCATTGACTTCAATTTTACTAGGGATCCTTGGTGCCACACTCGGTCAAATGCTGCCTTGATGTCAAGGGCAGTCACTCTCACCTCACCTCTGGAATTCAGCTCTTTTGTCCATGTTTGGACCAAGGCTGTAATGAGGTCTGGAGCCGAGTGGTCCTGGCGGAACTCAAACTGAGCATCGGTGAGCAGGTTATTGGTGAGTAAGTGCCGCTTGATAGCACTGTCGACGACACCTTCGATCACTTTGCTGATGATTGAGAGTAGATTGATGGGGCGGTAATTGGCCGGATTGGATTTGTCCTGCTTTTTGTGGACAGGACATACCTGGGCAATTTTCCACATTGTCGGGTAGACGCCAGTGTTGTAGCTGTACTGGAACAGCTTGGCCGGAAGCGCAGCTAGTTCTGGAGCACAAGTCTTCAGCACTTCAGCTGGGATGTTGTAGGAGCCCATTGCCTTTGCTGTATCCAGTGCACTCAGCCGTTTGTTGATATCACGTGGAGTGAATCGAATTGGCTGAAGACTGGCTTTTGTGATGGTGGGGATATGGGGAGGAGGCCGAGATGGATCATCCACTCGGCACTTCTGGCTGAAGATGGTTGCAAAAGCTTCAGACTTGTCTTTTGCACTCATGTGCTGGACTCTGTCATCATTGAGGATGGGGATGTTTGCAGAGCTTAGTTCTGTCTATAGCATGTTGTTTCCGCTGTTTAGCATGCATGTAGTCCTGAGTTGTAGCTTCACCAGTTTGGCACCTCATTTTTAGGTATGCCTGGTGCTGCTCCTGGCATGCTCTTCTATACTCCTCATTGAACCAGGGTTGATCCCCTGGCTTGTTGGCAATGGTAGAGTGAGGAATATGCCGGACCATGAGGTTAGATTGTGCTGGAATACAATTCTGCTGCTGCTGATGACCCACAATGCCTCATGGATGCCCAGTTTTGAGCTGCTAGATCTGTTCTGAATTTATCCCATTTTGCACAGTGGTAGTGCCACACAACACGTTGGATGGTGTCCTCAGTGCGGAGACGGGACTTCGTCTTCACAAGGACTGTGCGGTGGTCACTCTTACCAATACTGTCATGGACAGATGCATTTGCGACAGGTAGATTGGTGAGGACGAGGTCAAGTAAATTTCTCCCTCGTGTTGGTTTGCTCACCACCTGCCGCAGGCCGAGTCTGGCAGCTATGTCCTTCAGGACTCGGTCAGTAGTGGTGCTACCGAGCCACTCTTGGTGATGGGCATTGGAGCCCCCCACCCAGAGTACACTTTGTCCCCTTGCTACCCTCAGTGCTTCCTCCAAGTGGTGCTCAACATGGAGGAGGACTGATTCATCAACTGAGGGAGGACTGTAGGTGGTAATCAGCAGGAGGTTTCCTTGCCCATGTTTGACCTGATGCCACGAGATTTCATGGGGTCCAGAGTCAATGTTGAGGACTCCCAGGGCCACTCCCTCCTGACTGTAGATCACTGTACCGCCACCTCTGGTGGGTCTGTTCTGCGGTGGGACAGGACATACCCAGGGATGGTGATGGAAGAGTCTGGGACATTGGCTGAAAGGTATGATTCTGTGAGTATGGCTATGTCAGGCTGTTGACTAGTCTGTGGGACAGCTCTCCCAATTTTGGCACAAGTCCCCAGATGTTAGTGAGGAGGACTTTGCAGGGTCAACTGGGCTTGGTTTGCTGTTGTCGTGTCCGGTGCCTATTGGTCCATCTGGTTTTATTCTTATTATGACTTTTCGTAGCGAGATTTTACAACTGAGTGGCTTGCTAGGCTATTTCGGAGGGCAATTAAGAATCAACCACATTGCTGTGGGTCTGGAGTCACATATAGGCCAGACCGGGTAAGGACAGCAGGTTTCCTTCCCTAAAGGGCATTAGTGAACTCGAAGGGTTTTTACGACGATCCGGTAGTTTCATGGCCACCATTACTGATACTAGTATTTTAATTCCAGATTTTTATTTAATTAATTGAATTTAATAAATTCGCCAGCTGCCGTGGCGGGATTTGAACTCATGACTCTAGATTATTAGTCCAGGCCTCTGGATTGCTAGTCCAGTAACATAACCACTATGCTACCGTACCCTGGCCCGGGCCCACATCACTCTTTCCACCCAGCTGGACGACAGTTTGGAGGACTTGTGTGAAGCCTTGGAAGGCCAGCTGTAATGTATCTGTCAGCCTGTTTAAGGTGGCAGAATGTTGCTCACCCTGAATCCAAATGACCATTGTCAGGGCCTGAATGGACTCATTGTTGAGCCGTGCTTGAAGCTCGATGGAGGCTGGCCTTTCCTCCATCGCAGGCATTCCCGCACCTACCCGTGACACTATCTCGGAGATGCCTTCACGTCCCTGTGACCGTATTCCGCTCATGAAGGAGTTGGACTCCTCCATCCTCTGCGTGATTGTGGAGAGTGCGCGTGGCAACTGTTCCAGTACCTCGGCAATGTGCTGCTGGCCCTCGATGACTCTCCTTTTCATGGCTGGCCCGCAGGGTTCAGCATCTGGGTCCAGCTGAGCAGAGCCTGGAGAAGAGTGCTCCCACCGACGCGGACTCTCCACGGCAGCCCCTGCCACCAGAGTCTGCTCGTGCTCACGTGCGTGCTGACTCACCATATGCAAGCCCAACTAAGTGAGGACCGGGACCCACCGAGGTGCGTGTATCTGCTGGTGGATGACTGGCTCAGATGTGACGATGCACCCTCAGAGGCCGGCAGGTCCTCTGAGGAATCGTCCTCCACAATCACGGCGCTCGCAAATGGCCCTGCAAGAGAACAGAAAGCAATATTAAGCATGTGGACAGATGTTGAGGTGCTGCAGATGCCAAGTGATGCTAAGATCATTCGCTATCATGAGTGCTGAGTGTTAGATTTCTGTCACCAGCTGCTTGTGCGCTCCCAGTCTCAGCATCCGCCATGGACAGGCACTCCAGCGAACGGCTTACTTCCAATGCTTGCTGCTCCGCGTCCGTTAAGACCACCTGGTGTGGCAGGCCCCCTCTGGTCCTTGCCCTCTCCCGGGCATTCTGGCATCTCTTCTCCTAACAAGGCAAAACACAGAGAGGCGTGATTGAGTGATGGTTGCATAGTGACCTGCTGCATGCATTTGTGTAGGTGGGGGTGAGCGTGAGGGAGATGCATGGGAGGGTGCATTTGAGACATAGCCATGAGATTGTATGAGGATTGGGTTGCGTGGTAGTGTTCGAATGGGAACTGGGGCGGTGAGTAAGTGCAGGCAAGGTGAGGATGATGGTTGAGTGTGGAAGACGGAGTGTGGGAGAATGCGTAAGTATACTCACTTTGGCTGACCTGGTTAGGTCATTAAAGCGCTTCCTGAACTGGACCTAATTTCGGCACACATTGCTGCTGCTGACCTCCTCTGCCACCTCGAGCCAGGCCTTCTTGGTGGCAGAGGGAGGCCACCTCCTCCCATCAGATGGAGCAGGCTTGCCTCTGGCCTGCTCCATGCTCCAAAAATGGTTCTTTGCTGCAGGAGGAGCATTGAAGGACTGCCCCTTTAAATAGGGCTCCTCCTGCTGACAGCCTGTGATGTGGGTACGCAGTGCGCCCGCTGCGCAGGTCTGGAACGGGAAACCCGGAAACATGCGTAAGTACCTTCAATTAGGCTGCGATTGTGTGCGGAGCACCCCGATTTCACTGGGCGCGTTACCCACACGCCCAGTCAACCCTCCCGCTGCCAACCCACCTCCCTCCTAATATCGGGCCCGTTGTCTGCACAGATGCTGACTGACTCGCTGAGTGTTTCCAGCGTTTCAGTTTTTGTTCCAGGTTAATATTCCTCTTTTTCCCCGTCACTCCACATTATTAAACTTTCTTTAATTTTATTTTACCTGTAGTTTCTTTTTGATCACTTGTTTACTCTATGGCTGAAGCTTAGTACCACTGAGAAAAAGGACTTGATTTGAGAGAGGCACTGTTTCGAAGAACAGTAGAGTTCTCCCTGGTGTCCTGGCCAATATTTATACCTCAACCAATATCATTTAAAAAGCAGATTACCTGGTCATATGGCTGTTTGTGGGACATTGCTGTGCGCAAATTGGCTGCCGTGTTTCCTACATTACAACAGTGACTACACGTCAAAAAGTACTTCATTGGCTGTAAAGCACTTTGGGATGTCCTGAGGTCATGAAAGGCTTTATATCATCTGATTTTAATTGTTGGTTGAGGGATAAATATTGGCCAGGACACATGGGAGAACTCCCCTGTTCTTCTTTGAAATAATGCTGTGGGATCTTTTACATCCACCCAAGTGGGCAGACGAGGCCTCAGTTTAGAAAGACAGCGCCTCTGACGGTTCAGCACACCCTCAGTAGCACACTGCAGTGTTAGCCTAGATTTTGTGCTCAAGCTCCTGGAGTATGACCTGAACCCACAACCTTCTGACTCAGAGACAAGAATGCTACCAACTGAGCCACAACTGATACTATCTTAGTAACTGAACACTGGTCTCCCAACCATGTGGTTTTGAGTTAAATCCAAACTTCGACTTCAGTTTGCTGTATCTGCATTGAGGAAGATTTGTTGGTCCTTTTCCAGATTGCTGGATGGAGTGCCCTGTGGCAATACACCTCTGTCTCATGAGAAAACAAAATGAGCAGCAGCACTGTAGGGCAATATGCTGCACTCCTGGCTGAAGGAGAAAGTGTGACAACACTAAACAGGACCGAACGGCTTGAAACAGAAAAAGGACTCATTGGCTGACAGCTTTGTGTTGCTTTTTCATTGCCAGGAATGTTATTTTCATTCCTATCTCTAACATGAATCCTTCAAAATCGCAATGAAAAATATAAGGTAGTTTGACAGCCGCATACATATATAAAGTGGTCTTTCAAAACCAAGATGATTCAGTATCTATTTTCTGTGTGCTTCCGTGCGCAGGTAATTTGTCAAGTTCTCCAGTGGAATGTTAAACGGCAATTTGGTCTTGTTTTTGTTCGTTGCTTTAAAGTTTAGAAATGTTGAACTTAACTGTAAGTAAAACTTGAAATCACACTGCATATGAATGCCTCAATGTCTCTGTTTCAGGTCTCCACTCTTGATGGTGTTCTCGAAGTGCGGAATGAGCATTTTTGGACCCTAGGATTTGGGACTCTGGTATGATCCTTATAGATAGAATATAAATTTAGTTCTGTAACAACAAATGTTATCATTTTTAAACGATAAAGTTCTCTTAGTTGATGAGGTATGTATTGAATATAGTCTGAACTATATTGCCGCTCTGTGTAACATTGTGTTTGTAATGTTTCATTACTGTAATAAACTCATTAGGACTAGCTTTATTGCTAAATTAATAAAATACTAAAAACACAATTTTACATCAAAATTTAAAATAAACCTGTATTTTTCCTGTTCCTTTTCCCTTCTTACTTTCCTATTTTTATTTGTAGTTTTACTTTTTTCTACTTAATCCAGTGTATCCTGTCTATTCCAAACTTTTTTTTTCTTCTTAAAAATATGTTTTAAACCTTTTTTTTGTTTCTTTTGGTGTTCGGTTTTCATTTTGGAAGTGGGAGGAACTTGTTTTAAAATAAAAACACCCGATGCTGGAAATACTTAGCAGGTCAGGCAGCATCTGTGAAGAGAAGCAGAGTTAATGTTTCAGGTCGATGACCTTTCATCAGAACTGGTAGAAGTTAGAGATTTGATCGTTTATAAGCAAGTACAGAGCCAAGGAAAATGTGGGGTTCCGGGTGGGGAATGAACAAAAGGGAAGGTCTGATAGGGTGGAGAGCAGGAGTGATTAAATGACAAAAGGGATGATGGTGCAAGGCAAAAGGGGGGTGGTAATGGAATAATAAAGAAACAAAAGATGGGTCCAGAGGAGGTGCAAATGGCAACAGTAGAACCATTAGCAGTACCTGCTGCCCAAGAAAATGGGAGCAGTGGTTATGATCTGAAGTTGTTGAACTCAATGTTGAGGCCGGAAGGTTGTAAAGTGCTTAATCGAAAGTTGAGATGCTGTTCCTCAAGCTTGCGATGAGCTTCATTGGAACAACGTAGGAGGCCAAGGACAGAGAGGTCAGAGTGGGAGTGTGATGGAGAATTAAAATAGCAAGTGGCCGGAAGCTCAGTCATGCTTGCAGACTGAACGGAGATGTTCAGCACTTGTTTTAAAGTTCCTTTCAATTACTTTAAAGGCCTGCTTTCCAGCCAGTGGAGAGCCTATAATGGAAAGGTTTTTGTTAAATCACGGAATGATTTTAAACATTGGCGCAATTTGTAGAGATTTTGTTTATTTGTTAGATAGCAAAGCTGATCCCCAGTGTCAGAGAATTGAATTATGAGAAAGAACTGGAGAAACTACAGCTCTTCAGCCTTGAAAAGAGTTGACTGAGAGAAGACCTCATACAGATATAGAGAAAAATCTGGAACATTACTTCAAACTAAGCCAAAAGAGTAAGAAAAGGAGGCACAGGCTCAAACTTGTGAAAGGCAAATTTAGGAGTAATGTCAGGAAGTTTGTCACCCAAGGAATGATTAACACCTGGAATGGGCTTCCGGATAGGCTAGTGGAGTCTGCAGTATGGAGAACAGTAGGTTTTGCCAGATGGATGAACTAAGACAGTCAATTAAACTATATGGAACTGTTGAGGATATTTGTGTTATGAGTGCATTGGAACAGGGCACATTGTCCACCCATTAGGTTCCAATACTTCAGTATCAAATATTTAACTATTGGAAAAAACTGTAAGGTTCTGGATGCCTTTATAGCAACTAAAGTACATTTCAACCTCTGCCAATGGTTTTTTTCCCCCTGGTGTGTATTTTCCCATGTAATTCTGTCACGTTTGTTTATGTTCCAGCTTGGTGTCAATAAACCATTAAGTCGTTGTTTCTCCTCACAGACACACATTGAGCTATACCTTCTCGCATCTTTGTATAAAAATAGATCTTGCAACATTTCAGTTAAATTCACCTGGGAAATTTTTCTAAACAAACAGACTGCATAACAAAACATATTATCGGTCTGTATTCACAAACATAGATACACATATTATTTTGTGATTTTTTTTTTCTAGTGCCAAATTTAACAAATGCAATCTATATAGAATTTTTTTTGAATTGCTTCCTCAAATATTTGTACATATGAATCAGATTTTCATGCCTTTATTTGGTATGTATAGCACATATGATACGAAATTGGCTGTAAACAAATGGTTGTGTTTGGACCATATTGGAACATATTTCTGCAGAGCAAAATGTTTAATTACTTGTTGCAAACAATTAGACCCAAGAGAGAAAATCAGCATGAGAGAGATTGGTCTCAGGCCACATCAAGTGCGAACATGCCACACACTCAGACACAGTAGAAAATCTGAAGTAACAGGTGTGAAAATAGATTCTGGATCCATTCACTTGTTATATTTGTAACAAACATACTTTCCACTGAAATCCCTCTGCACTTTACCACATGTGAATATCTCTTTATACAATGCCAATGTGAGTTTTGTGCTGCTGTTTCCCGATCCTTGATATTTTAATTTTTTATATTCCTCTTCCTCTCCCCAATTCCAACTTAATTTTGAAATTTTTGAGTTTCAAGGTATTTTTAAGCTCTGCTTTATCTTTGATTCACTCAAAAAGCTGATTAGTGTATAATACTTGTGGTGCTGGATGGAAAATGTTTCATTTCTTAGCTCTGACACAACCTGTATTAACAAGCAGAAAATACAAAACTGCTTTTAATTCCGAACAAGGGTTGTTTTCAGGATTGTGCCATGCTTCTGGTATCTGTTTGCTTCTCCGTTTCCCTTCAAAGCCTTTGCATCTGACCTGCTGTTTTGGTCCCTTCTTGGCCAACTTTTGCTTCGGTCATTGTTTCTACTTCTCTTACAATTTTCTCTTGATAGTGTAGCTGAGAAGGACGAGGTGACACGGTGGAATTTACAACTTAAAATTGCAGCTCCTACCATGGCACCTTAGTGTAAATGAAAGTGGTATCACTTATGCTAAGAAGAATGGGTAAAACCTGTGGCATTCTGATATCTGGTCTCCTCCATAGCTACACTTTATATTGATGTCAGACAGTATATACAGTCTACAAAAACCCTCTTCTGTCCAATTCGCTTTTTTGCAATTAAGTGGCTTTATTGAACTCTGTGGAAGGGAATCTTCATTTAAGGAGTTTCTGGTGGAATCGATGAAGAGATAAAGATTTTGCATTAAAAGTATACATCTTAAGGTGACGTCCTTTAAGTGCATCAGCAGTTAACAAAGTTTCTGGATGGATATTACAGATCTATCTGATTACTTATACCCCACAACATGCAACCTATACTTATAGCCACTTCTGTAGGGAGTCACTTCTATAGTGTGGCAACTTTTCATGGTCCCAAATTAGCTGGCATTGAATTTAACGTGTGTTCCATTTTATGCTGCTTTATTTGTTTTTTTTAATTATATTCTATGTTCCACCTCTAAACTATGGTGGAGAGTGGAGTGGATCCTGACTGCTTGGAACCCTTTGTTCTAAGCTTTGTACTTTTTCCCCAATTCCCTCAATGATATATCTGCATTTGGAAGCAGGCTGGTTTATTTGGAGTTTTGTCTTCCTGCTAGTTTAATAAAAAAAAATCTCTCATTTCTAGTGCAGGTTGCTCAGCAGGTAAGGAGAAAGCATTAGACCAAAAAAAAAATTCATTTACTGACCCAAACACTTTATTGCCTCTACTGTTTTACAAGAACTTACGAATACAATGCTTCCTCTGTAGCGCTGCAAAATTTTGAATGAAAAAGTTGCACATTCAACTTTTTCAAAATTCCGTCCCACATCTCTGTAGCGTTGTGGAGGAGACACCATACTGGGAAGGGCTATTAAAGTTGCTGCACCACCAATACAGAGAAAAACAAAGGCCTGTGGTGCCTGAACAACATGTCTGACTTTTGGAAGCCTGCCTTTTTCACAGGTTTATGAAAAGTTGACTTTTCTTAACTCGAGCATTTTTAATGAGCCGTGTGACTCATTCCTTTTGTCTTCAGTTTTCTATTATATATAGGATGTAAGCCGTGGGATATGACTTTTGTCCGTAAGGTTCTGGAAGCAGAGACCTGGTTATCCTGTTTGTAGAAACACAATCGATTGTAGTATCCAGGATATTACACCACATTGTCTTTGGCTACCTTCAGTATTAGCTTGGCTCAGATGAAGGGACTCTTGCCTCTGAGTCACAAAGTTATGAATTGAAGTCTCATTGCAAGTCCCATTACATAATTTAGGCTGACCCTTCAATGCAGTACTATGGGAATTTTGTATTGTTGAAATGTAGGCAGTTTGCAAACAGCAAGGTTCCGCAAGCAGCTTTGTGATTAACGTCCAGATAATCTCTGTGTGATGTTGGTTGAGGGATAAATATTGGCATGGACACAGGGAATACTTCCCTGCTCCTCTTCGAACTTTTACATCCACCGGAGAGGGCAGACAGTACTGCACTGAAGTGTCGGCCGAGAACAGTTTCCTGCTATTCGTGTGAGCTAAGTGGCCTATAGTTAATGCTTTATCCCTTCTCCCCCTCCCCCCCCCCCCCCCCCCCACCCTTTATGGTCCTTTGATATAATTTCTGTTTCCAAAGAATTTTAGAAAATTATCTGGTGAGTATTCTGCTTATTTAACAATGAACCTTCATGCCCTGCTGTTAAATCGCTATCTCCCTAAGTATTCCAGAGTGTAGACCATCTGGGCTTGGTGACTTAGCGGCTCAGGCCCCCACTGCTGTCTGGGGTGCATCTCTGGCAGGGCTTCCATACAAACCCATCTGTATTTCCAGTGTGTAATCTTTTACATATGGGAGGTGGACTTCCTGGCAACTCCCAAGAGGTTACCCCAGTCTGGGGTGGAGACTTGCAGCTGTGGTCCTTAGAGGTTTACCGCTGTGTGAGAAAGAAGTGACCAGCGAGTTGTCTAATTGAATTTTTTTTATCTAAAAAATTTCAAGTTTCATTAATGGGCCTGTGCATGGCAGCACTCAAAGTGCTTGCCTCTGCAGTTTTTGCCCCAGGGTCCCTTCCACCAATTTCTGATCATTGTATGTCAGGCCTAACAGCCGGTCCCCACACCAAGCATTCCATGAGTGCAAATGGTGGGAAACACAGCTGCTCTTCACCATATGCCTGTCTACATACGGTTAGGCACGGTTTTCCCTGTTAGAACTGGCCCCATGGAAAACAGTGGGGCGGCGAGGCAGAGCACATCCACGAGTTGTTTGCCAGTTCCACCAGAAAATCATCGGGTGTGAGGGAGGGTGCAAAACCTAGATCATCAACTAGAAATCCTATAAATTTTTTTATGCTGTCTGTTTTTTTAGTGTGTATATATCCCTGTAGACCTCCCTTCCTCACCTAAATACAAAGCCAAAATATTGAAGCACTTCTGCCATTCTTTCATTCCGTACTATAAAATTGCCTCTTCATCCCAAAGACGTCTGTCGTTCTTTAACCTTCTCTTGCTTTTACTGTGGCAATATTGCTATTATCATACCCTTCCATTTTCCCTTTTTGCTTCCCTTCTTTGCTTTTGGTATTGCACCTGCATTTCTCCTTTATTACTTTCTGCAATTTTATAATATGCTTCCTTCTTAAATAGTAACTAACTACAAATAGAATAGCTTCCTATCTAGACTAGGTGATTCTTGTTTGTATACTACTTTAATGTACCATTTGTATCAGCTGCATTCACTCGCTGGATTTGTTTATTGTTTGTGAATCTTAAGTTTGCAATTTGTCTGTTTTGTACACATGTATGTGCCATATCCTGGAAATTTGTCCCACTGGGTTATAAAACAAAGTACAATAACATGTTGTGCAGAACAAAAAAATGAAAAATATTATGACGAAACCTATACCACAGTGGAGTGTTCTGGCTCAGGAGCATTGAAAAACCGTCAGGATCATTCCTGTCCCACAGAGTGCACCTTCTGTTAACTGATTACAGCGCATAGAGACTGGCTTCAGAAAAATCTGTTGCTTGCAGCTTTCCTCCCTCGAAGCCTGAATCTGTTTGTAGGTAGTGACAGGGTGTCAAAATTGCGAGGGGAGGAAGGAAAAGAAAAGAAATATAAACTCACTAAATTACGATGTGGTAGGAAAAAGAATGGGAAATTCAAACCCCTTTTGTGCTCATTGACATTCTGAGAATGACTTTGCATTCTAAAACAAAACCAAAATGTTTGAACAAATTGAATTCTTTGAGGGAAATGTGGTTGATATGGTGTATATGGACTTTCAAAAAGCATTTGATAAAGTACCACATAATAAACTTCTTAGGAAAATTAAAGCCCATGGGATTAAAGGGACAGTGGCAGCATGGATACAAAATTGGCTAAAGGACAGAAAACAGAGTAGTGGTGAACGGTTGTTTTTCAGACTGCAGGGAAGTATACAGCTCCAGGAGCCAGTATTAGGACCACTACTCTTTTTGATTATATATTAATGACCTGGACTTGGGTATAGAGGGTATAATTTCAAAGTTTGCAGATGACACAAAACTCGGAAATGTAGCAAACAATTTCAAGGATAGTAACAGATTTCAGGAGGACATAGAAAGACTGGTGAAATGGGCAGACACATGGCAGATGAAATTTAACACAAAGAGGTGTGAAGTGATACATTTTGGAAGGAAGAATGAGGAGAGGCAATATAAACTAAATGGTACAAGTTTAAAGGGGGTGCAGGAACAGGGAGACCTGGGGATGCACATACACAAATCTTTGAAGGTGGCAGGACAAGTCGAGAAGGCTGTTAAAAAAGCATAAAGGATTCTGGGCATTATTAATAGCAGCGCAGAGAATAGAATCATAGAATGGTTGCAGCACAGAAGGAGGCCATTCAGCCCATCGAGCCCATGCCAACTCCTTGTAAGAGCAATCCAGTTAGTCCCATTCCTCTGCGGTTTCCCCGTAGCCCTGCAAATTTTTTTTTTAAATACTTGAATTTTGCAAATTCAAGTTCCTTTTTGAAAGCCACGATTGAATCTGCTTCCACCACCCTTTCAGATAGCGCATTCCAGATCACAATTATTCGCTGCGTAAAAAAAGTTTTTCCTCATGTCGCCTTTGGTTCTTTTGCCAATCACCTTAAATCTGTGTCCTCTGGTTCTCGACCCTTCTGCCAATGGGAGCAATTTCTCTTTATTTACTTTATTAACACCACTATCAAATCTCCTCTCTGCTCTAAGGAGAACAACCCCAGCTTCTCCAGTCCATTCATGTAACTGAAGTCCCTCATCCCTGGAGCCATTCTAGTAAATCTTTTCTGCACCCTCTCTAAGGCCTTCACACCCTTCCTAAAGTGCGGTGCCAGAATTGGACACAATACTCCAGTTGTGGCCGAACCAGTGTTTTATAAAGGTTCAACAGAACTTCCTTGCTTTTGTACTCTATGCCTCTATTTATAAAGCTCAGGATCCCGTATGGTTTTTTTAACCGCTTTCTGAACCTCTCCTGACACCTTCAACGATTTGTGCACATATACCCCCAGATCTCTCTGTTCCTGCACCCTTCAGTTTATATTGCCTCGCCTCGTTCCTCCTGCCAAAATGTAGCACTTCGCACTTTTCTGCGTTAAATTTCATCTGCCGTGTGTCCGCCCGTTCCACCAGTTCCACCAGCCTGTCTATGTCCTCTTGAAGTCTATTATTATCCTCCTCACTGTTTACTACATTTCCAAGTTTTGTGTCATCTGTAAATTTTGAAATTGTGCCCTGTACATCCAAGTCATTAATATATATCAAAAAAAGCAGTGATTTTAGTACCGACCCCTGGGGAACACCACTGTATACCTTTCTCCAGTCCAAAAAACTACCATTCACCACTACTCTCTGTTTCCTGTCACTTAGTCAATTTTGTACCCATGCTGCCACTACCCCTTTTATTCCATGGGCTTCAATTTTGCTGACAAGCCTATTATGTGGCATTTTATCAAACGCCTTTTGAAAGTCCATATACACAACATCAATCGCATTGCCTTCATCAACCCTCTCTGCTACCTCATCAAAAAACTCAATCAAGTTAGTTAAAACATGATTTGCCTTTAACAAATCTGTGCTGGCTTTCCTTTATTAATCCACACTTATCCAAGTGACTATTAATTTTGTCCTGGATTATTGTTCTAAAAGTTTCCCCACCACCGAGGTTAAACTGACTGGCCTATAGTTGCCGGGTTTATTCTTACACCCTTATTTGAACAAGGGTGTAACATTTGCAATTCTCCTGTCCCCTGGCACCAGCCGTGTATCTAAGGAGGATTGGAAGATTATGTCAAGTACCTCTGCAATTTCCACCCTTCCCTCAGCAACCTAGGATGCATCCCATCCAGACCAGGTGACTTATCTACTTTAAGTACAGCCAGCCTTTCTGGTACCTCCTTTATCAATTTTTAGCCCATCCAGTATCTCAACTATCTCCTCCTTTACTATGACTTTGGTAAATGCAGATGCAAAGTACTCATTTAGTACCTGAGCTATGCCCTCTGCCTCCATGCGTAGATCTCCTTTTTGGTCCCTAATCGGCCCCCTTCCTCCTCTTACTACCCGTTTACTATTTATATGCCTGTAGAAGACTTTTGGATTCCCTTTTGTTAGCTGCCAGTCTATTCTCATACTCTCTTTGCCCCATTTATTTCCTTTTTCATCTCTCCTCTCTACTTTCTATATTCAGCCTGGTTCTCATTTGTATTATGAACTTGACATCTGTCATACACCCCCTTTTCCTGCTTCATCTTACTCTCTATCTCTTTCAGCATCCAGGGAGCTCAGGCTTTGGTTGACCTACCTTTTCCCCCTTGTGGGAATGTACCTGGACTGTCGCCGAACCATCTCTTTAAAGGCCGTCCATTGTTCGATTACAGTTTTGCCTGCCAATCTTTAATTCCAGTTTACCCAGGCCAGATCCGTTCTCAACCCACTGACGTTGGCCCTCCTCCAATTACGTATTTTTACGCTAGGTTACTCCTTGCAAAAGCAAGGAGGTTACGCTAAACCTTTATAAAACACTGCATAGGCCTCAGCTGGAGTATTGTGTTAAATTCTGGGTACCACACTTTAGGAAGGATGTCAAGTCCTTAGAGAGAGTGCAGAACAGATTTACTAGAATGGCACCATGGATGAGGGACTTCAGTTATGTGGGGACACTGGAGAAGCTGGGGTTGTTCTCCTTAAAACATAGACGATTAAGGGGAGAACTGATAGAGGTGTTCAAAATCGTGAACGGTTTTAATAGAGTAAATAGGGAGAAACTGTTACCAGTGGCAGAAGGGTCGGTAACCAGAGGACACAGATTTACGGTGATTGGCAAAAGAGCCAGAGGCGACATGAGGATACATATTTTTTATGCAGTGAGTTGAAATGATCTGGAATGCACTGCCTGAATGGATGGTGGAAGTAGATTCAATAGTAACTTTCAAAAGGGAATTGGATAAATAATTGAAGGGGAAAAATTTACAGGGCTATGGGGAAAGAGCAGGGGAATGGGAGTAATTGGATAGCTCTTTCAAAGAGCCAGCACAGGCATGATGGGCCAAATGGCCTCCTCTTGTGCTGTACTTACTATGATGATATGATAAAATGGGCCCCAGACTACTTGGTATTTCCCCAGCTCCAGGTGGAGGTTGAGTATGACTTTTTCAGATTGGGATATGTCCCAAAGTTGTTCAGCCACATATTTGATGTGGAGAGGGTTGCACACTGCCAGTGTAGGGAGGAAGAAAAGAAAAGTGCATGATCTTCAACTAGCAGCAGAATCCCTGCTAGTCTGTGTGCCACGAAGGCCCTTGCTGTTCAAGCCTGAAAAGCTATAACCACACCAAGAAATGTGACTAAGTTTCATGCTTGGTTCAGTGGTAACACTCTTGCCTCTGAGTCAGAAGTTTGTGACTCAAGCACATGTCTAGGCTGGCATTTCATTGCTGCATTCATTGAGATGCTGGGTTGGAATTTCCGCAGGGGTCCCCTGATCAACCACCATAATTTTGACTGAAACCCTGCAGAAATGGCAAAAATGGCTATTTCCTCCAGTTGTCCAGGGTTCCGCCAATCTTCCGCCAAAGTTATAGCAGGAGATTGGGAGAATCCCCACGGAAGTTAATGGCAGCTGTCTTTTGGATAAGACATTTAACCGAGGCCATGTCTACCTGCTCATATTCGTATAAAAGATCCTGTGTCACCATGCTAAGAAGAGGAGGGAATTCTCCTGGTGTCCTAGTCAACATTCCTCCATCAACCAACACCACCAAAAACAGATTACAATGGACTCCGGTTAATTATATTGTTTTTGCTTTAAAAAAAATCAAATTATCCAGTAATTCGAATTAAACAATTTTAAGAAACAACACAAGGCATTTTTTACACTCTTGAAAATATAATTTTTTTTTAAAACTCAGTGTTCAATGCATGAAATCTAATTGCAATGAACTGCACACTTATTACAACTGATTTGTTTATGCACACAATGCTTAATTTGTGACTGTTATGTACAGCTTTTTAAATTAATAAATACAGGGCACACAAGCAGAACAGTGGGATACCTGATTCCTTGCATCAACTGGGAAGACCTGATCATATGACTTACAAACATCTTCCTCATGAGTAGAATAAACAGGTTGTTCTAATATTCTGCCTTGCGTATTTTGTTTCTACCACAGATGGAGGCATTTTACTTTTTAAATTTGTATTGGAAATTGACACAGGTGCAGAGGCACTTCTTAATGCACTCACATTATTCATGTCAGCTCTTTCTGAACATGACAGGCTGCCATTTACAAAATCCATTAAATGGTATTTGCCATCCTGTAATTCTTAGCTCTGAGTATTTGTTTTGTATATTAGTCACTAAGCTAGCATCCATGTATAGTTTGTGAAATTTCCTGTGATTCATTATGTGGGGAGAAAAGCCATTGTTGCTGATAACATTTCCTAATGCAGGCTATATGTATGGTATCACTACAACAGTTCCATATTTCAAGCTATATGTATGGTATCACTAGAACAGTTCCATATTTCAAGCTGTAAGTATGGTATCATTCAAACAGTTCCATATTTCAAGCTGTAAGTATGGTATCACTAGAACAGATCCATATTTCAAGTTGTAAGTATGGTATCGCTAAAGCAATTCTGTATTTCAGGCTGTAAGTGCAGTATGCTAGTCTAGTGGTTATTTTACTGGACTAGCAATCCAGAGGCCTGAACTAATAATTCATAGAACTGGTTCAAATCTCACCAAGGCAGTTTGAGAACTTTAATTCAGTTTTAAAAATCTGGAAACAAATTGCTGGTATCAGTAAAAGTGACCAAATGTTGGATTGTTGTTTTAAAAAAAAACAGTTGGTTCACTAATGTCCTTTAGGGAAGGAACCCTGCTGTCCTTATCTGGTCTGGCCTATATATAACTCCAGTTTCACACCGACACTGACACCTAACTGCCCTCTGAAGTGGCTGAGCAAGCCAGTCAAGTTGTATCAAATCGCTACTAGTGATTGAAGAAGGTCCAGCATCACCTTCTTAGGGCAACTAGGGATGAGCAATAAATGTCAGCCTTGCTAGCAACATCCACATCCTGAGAAGGTATATTAAAAAAAATTTGCAGGCTGAATGTGTAGCACTATTGTTTCAGTTCCTTACCACAA
Source organism: Heptranchias perlo (assembly GCF_035084215.1). Classification (NCBI taxonomy): domain Eukaryota; kingdom Metazoa; phylum Chordata; class Chondrichthyes; order Hexanchiformes; family Hexanchidae; genus Heptranchias; species Heptranchias perlo. The sequence continues at coordinate 14,105,873 of NC_090332.1, read as the reverse complement.
GGTTCAACTATGGTATCACTGCTACAGTTTCGTCCTGCAGATTGTCAGTAGGGGACAGATGTGACCGTTTCCTACTGCAGGCTGCAAATATAATATCACTGCAAATATGGCAATCTTAGGACCTTTCCATGATGGTACTCTTGCTACAGTTGCATATCATAGGCTCTAAATAATACTGCAACAAAGCATCTCAATGCAGCACTTTACAGAAACAGGAGAGATTAAGTTCTGCTTGCAGTGGCACCACACTGTTATAAATCTTCACACAGGAATACAATAAATATTTTATTTTTCAGAAAATATCTAAACTCCTGTTTTTTTGTTAAAAGTATTGAAGAATGGGACTCATAATTGAGAAAATTATTGATATGGCAAAGAGCTCAAGCTGTTAACCACTTAGCAAGTTAACACTAGCACAGCCTGAAAGAGAATAAACAAATAATTGTATCTATGGGGAATTTTAGAGATTTACTTGGATATGTCTGGTCATGTTCTGTCACTTGGATACAGTCACAGCTTCTGAAAATAGAGCCTGTGCAGCGCCAGTTAATATTATCCCAAGTGGGCACCATAGCTGTGCTTCAGATGGGGAAGTAGATGTGCTGTCCTCAGGTGTGTTTAGAAAATCAACAACAAACACTCTTGATAATGCATGTTGAGGCACTCTAGGGAAGTCCTTCACAAACATATATTTTGTTTCCAGCCTTTAAGCAGTGTAGCATTCTAACAAAATGGTAGTCTTGAGGGGGAAGAGATCCCTGGGTGACTGTGAGGTAAGCGTTTTATTTCATTTTGTTGGATCTGCAGTGCAAAGCAAAATGGTTTCCCAGCAAGCTGTGAGTCAAAGTAGCAAAGATGGCTTTTGATGCAGTACATGTTGCCTGTGACCCTCGGTTGCTCAAATAACGCTATATGGGAAGTTTATATAGTACTCTTTTTAGCTTTTTACATGCCTGAAAGACGGTGACGTTTCCTAAACTATACATGTCATGTGGTGTTAATCACAGGTAGTCTGGAACAACCCATTTGATACTAATGGATAATTTTGCATGCGCTATGGATGCACGCTGGATGCAAGACATTTAATTGTACAGGTTGTAGAGAAAGTTGATCCACCAGAATTCATAACGCTCTCATGCATTACATTATCGTGATCTGGTATCTCCTATAGGGAATGAGCTGTAACAGCTTAATGTTTTGCTGATGAATCTGAAATTCTTCAACCAACATATTTTATGCAGCTTTGTGCACTGTGGAGAGTTTAATGAAAGATGCTGGGAGGAGCTTGATCACCTTTACCTCTCCTAAAGGCAGTGACTTATTCTGGGGTACTGTTCTATGGAAGGCAGCAGTCTTTTGTTCAAGTGCTTTAATCTAGACAAGTGCTCAACAATGCTTTGTTCAAGTGGCTGTACATAACGTACAAAGTCAGTTAGTGAATTGGTGGGCTAGTGGTATGGAACTGTCCCAATAAAAGGCTGATGTATGGCACATCACTGATGACGCATGCTATGGTTCTGATTGGCTTCTCTGAAAAGGATGAAAATGAAGGTGACTTTGAAAAGTGGGGAGAGGAAAGTCGGAACAAAGGTTACCTAGTTTTATCCGATGATTGCTATAAACATAAACACACACACACACACACACACACACACACACTGGATTGCAGTCAGGAGTGGGGATTCCCTCTCTATATTTTTCCTTTCTAGGCCAGGGACACTGGCTAGGCATGGTGCCACTAATTCAAGCTTGGTTGAGATCAGCCAACTTAGCTGAGGCCAGGAATCAAGTCTTAAGATCTGCCTATTCTGCTTATGGCCACATCATGCAGTGTATTTGGCCACTGAGCAATCAGTGGAACAGTAGTTCAGTCTCAAGATCTGCAGACTTTCACAAACTACTTGAGCATCGCTTTTGTGATTTATTATGCCAGAATCACCTAATCTACTGGCTCCGTTGCACAAGAGTGTGAAGCTTTTGCGTGGGCAGTGCGTCACTGCACATTTTCTTCTGTGTTTTCCTCTTCTTTGCTTATGTCTTTACACTCAATTTTTTTTAAATGAAAATTTGCCAGTTTTGTGGTTTATTACAGCTAACCTGATCTAGATTAAAAATACGTTATAGAATTCCATGAGTTTTAATTTTAAACTTTAATTGCACGGTGTGCTCTGTTGTTACTCTAAGTAAATTGCATTTGTTTCATAGTTTCTGAAGCCCTATTGAGCTCTCCTAATCACCTTTTTGATCTTTGTTCCTGTTTATTTCTCATCAAAAACTTCATAACAACAGCACACAAAAAGGTGATCAAAGCCTAGATATTTTTTATCTTGTAGGCAAAAGAATTATCTTTTTTTTTGCTTTATTTGTGCAATAAATATAGGCTCCTGTGTAAAAGTGGTGAGGATAGCAGATTGGATTAAACATCACTAAATAAAACCAGACCTGGCAGAGCCAGCATTCATTAGGCCAAAAAACTGCTTATTAGCTCACTTCAAAAAAAGCAGCTGCATACTAAAGACACGACATCTGAGAAGCAACATCTTGTCTCCGAACCATTGTAGCTTGGTCATGTGAAATGCTTTGTGCCAATAGCGGAAGGTGTGTGATCCCTGTGGAGAATTTAATTCGGCATGTACAGAAGGCGTAAAAAGAAACTCATGGTTTAAGATTGTGGTTTACATGAAAATGCTCTCTGAAAGCAATTCATTTTTTGTCCTCTTCAAAACCAATCCTCTTGTTTCCCCCCCCCCCCCATTTTTTTTATTCAATCTTGCGAGTGGTTTCAGTCCTCTTTAAGCCACTTCCACTTGATGCCTGTACCTCACTGTCAAGGTGTTAATTGTTGATTGACACCCCTGAATGTTGTGGTTTATGTAGAGGATAATGACACCTGGGAATGATTGCAAAGCAGTAATCTGATCAATGATATGTCATAAATCATGAGAATGAAATTCAATCAGGTATCTGAACTCTTGAGATGAAATTACAGCCTCGAAATCAATCCACAATATTTGCTAGTCTGCTAATAACTTTGTGGGATGGTTTTTATTCAGTTTTGAGTAATGTTGGGTAATGACCACCATACAAAGGATTAGCTTGCAATGATGGTAAGTTTTATAAAGAAATAATTTGAGTTGAGAGTGAATAATATGGCTAGTCTATATTATACAAATAAATGCTTTAAGTAACAATAAAATCTATGGAAATTAGACAAAACTTCTATCTTGGCATGATGGTATAATGTTTCAGTATGTTTGTGATATGTAACCATACACAGTGTAAAAGCTGATGCTGTTAACTCATGACCTTCAATATTAGTAAGGAGAGTGTATCCATGTACATCATCTATATAGCTCGTGTAATTACCCGATGCCCTGTCTATGATTGCGAATTGAATTAAATTGCTGAAAAAAAAATGGTGATTCGGCTCCTGCAAACACAGCACATAGATCAGTTTGCAAATAGCAAAACGCACCTTTTCCGATATCAATGGGCTCCAAGTACTGAATTTGAGCTGGTGAATAAACATGGCTCGCTGGCAATATTATTCAACCTACTACATGTTATAAGGCTCCATTTGACTGGTCTAAGCAATTGATGTGTAGTTTTAGCATTCCAAACATCTGCTCAGTGAGGGGCCTGGTTTGCACATGCTTTGTTGCATCGATTTCTGCCGGGGTATGGGCGGTTGTACACAGATATTGTTTGTGAAGTGTTTATTCCGGCACCTTCCAAAGGTGAGGAAGATCATGTAAGGACACATAATATAGTCAGTAAGCTGAAATATGGTGAAGAGGGTTTGCTGTTTGATCCCTGAATGAAACTCCAAATTATTTAGTTATTGGGCAGGTATAAGCACCCTCTGGGTCATAGGGAATGAGGGCATGCCTATTGGAGTGGTCTGAGAGGCTGAACCCATGACAAATCTAGAGTAAAGACCCAAAAACGTAACATTCCTTTTGAAAGTGATCTCTCCTGAACTGATACCATGTTATTAAAAACAACGTGGTTGGGCAGCTTATTATGCCTTTAATTTACACATGGCGAACACAAGGATCCCTTTATTCACACCAACTGCACGTGAATAGTTTTTTCACTATTAGAAGAAATGGTAGATTGCCTTCAGATTGTGTATTATCATCTATTAAAAATCTCATGGCATTATTGAGGAAGAGCAGGGAGTTCTCCTGGTCAACATTCTTCCCTCCAAAACTGTATATATAAAAAAAAACAGACTAACTGATCATTCATCTCTTTGCTGTTTGTGGAATCTTGCTGTGTGCAAAATGGCAGCCATATTTACTGTCTTAATAGTAACTGCAAAATGTAATTTGTTCTATGTTGGGATAGTTCTGAGAGGTTTGAGGAGATATGTAGTTGTAAATTCAAGGGCAGGATTGGGTACTAAATATTCCTGGATACAAGGTGTTCAGGAAAGATAGGGAAGGAAAGAAGGGGGGGGTGGCAATATTGATAAAGGAGAATATTGCAGTACTGGAGAGAGAAGTCCTGGAGGGGTCAAGGACAGAATCTATTTGGTTAGAATTAAGAAATAAGAGGTGCCATTACACTACTGGGTGTATTCTATAGGCCACCAACTAGTGGGAAGGATTTAGAGGAGCGAATTTGCAGGGAAATTACAGAGAGGTACAAAAGCTATAGAGTAGTGATAACTGGGGACATCAACTATCCTAATATAGACTGGATAACAATAATAATATAAGGGGCAAAGAGGGAGAGGAATTTTTGAAATGTGTTCAGGATAACTTTCTTAACCAGTTCGTTTCTGGTCCAACGAGGAAGGAGGCATTGCTGGACTTGGTTCTAGGGAATGAGGTGGGCCAAGTGGAGCATATGTCAGTGGGAGAGCATTTAGTGAGCAGCGATCATGGTATCGTAAGGTTTAGAATAGCTATGGAAAAGGACACAGACCACTCTAAAGTAAAAATAATCAATTGGAGGAGGGCCAGTTTCAATGGGATGAGAACAGATCTGGTCTGGGTAAATTGGAATCAAAGATTGGCAGGCAAAACCGTAATTGAACAATGAGCGGCCTTTAAGGAAGAGATGGTTCGGGTACAGTCTAGGCACATTCCCAAAAGGCAGAAAGGTAGGGCAACTAAAGCCAGAGCTCCCTGGATGATAAAAGAGATAGTGAGTAAGATGAAACGGAAAAAAGGAGCATATGACAGATGTCAGGTTGATAACACAAGTGACAACCAGGCTGAATAGAGAAAGTTCAGAGGGGAAGTGAAAAAGGAATTAAGAAGGGCAAAGAGAGAGTATGAGAATAGGCTGGCAGCCAACATAAAAGGGAATCCAAAAGTCTTCTACAGGCATGTAAACGGGTAGTAAGAGGAGGGGTGGTGCCGATTAGGGACCATAAAGGAGATCTACTCATGGAGGCAGAGGGGATGACCGAGGTACTAAATGAGAACTTTGTATCTGTCTTTACCAAGGAAGAAGTTCTGCCACAGTCTCAGTAAAGGAAGATATAGTTGAGATACTGGATGGGCTAAAATTGATAAAGAAGAGGAACTTGAAAGGCTAGATGTACTTAAAGTAGATAAATCACCCTGTCCGGATGGGATGCATCCTAGATTGCTGACGGAAGTAAGGGTGGAAATTGCGGAGGTACTGGCCATAATCTTCCAAACATCCATAGATGGGGTGGTGCCAGAGGACTGGAGAATTGCAAATGTTACACCCTTGTTCAAAAAACAGTGTAAGGATAAACCCAGCAACTATGGGCCAGTCAGTTTAACCTCAGTGGTGGGGAAACGTTTAGAAACAATAATGCGGGACAGAATTAACAGTCACTTGGACGAGGGTGGATTGGTTAGGGAAAGCCAGCACGAATTTGTTACAGGCAAATCATGTTTAACTAACCTGATGGAGTTTTTTGATGAGGTAACAGAGGGTAGATGAGGGCAATGCAGTTGATGTGATGGTATATGGACTTTCAAAAGGCGTTTGATAAAGAGCCACATGGTAGGCTTATCATCAAGATTGCGGCCCATGGAATAAAAGGGGCAGTAGCAACATGGATTCAGAATTGGCTAAGCGACAGGAAACAGAGAATAGTGGTGAACGGTTGTTTTTCAGATTGGAGGGAGGTGTGCAGTGGTGTTCCCCAGGGGTCAGTGCTGGGACCACTGCTTTTCTTGATATATATTAATGACTTGGACTTGGGTGTACAGGGCACAATTTCAAAATTTGCAGATGACACAAAACTTGGAAGGGTAGTAAACAGTGATAGATTTCAAGAGGATATAGACAGGCTGGTAGCATGGGCGGACACGTGGCAGATGAAATTTAACGCAGAAAAATGCGAAGTGATACATTTCAGTAGGAAGAACGAGGAGAGGCAATACAAACTAGAGGGCACAATTCTAAAAGGGGTACAGGAACAGAGAGATCTGGGGGTATATGTGCACAAATCGTAGAAGGTGGCAGGGCAGGTTGAGAAAGTGGTTAAAAAAGCATACGGGTTCCTGGGCTTTATAAATAGAGGCATAGAGTATAAAAGTATGGAAGGCTTGATGGACCTTTTATAAAATACTGGTTCGGCCACAGCTGGAGTATTGTGACCACTTCTGGGCATCGCACTTCAGAAAAGATGTGAAAGCCTTAGGGTGCAGAAGAGATTTACTAGAATGATTTCAGGAATGAGGGACTTTAGTTACGTGGATAGACTGGAGAAGCTGGGGTTGTTCTCCTTGGAACAGAGACGGTTGCGAGGAGATTTGATAGAGGTATTCAAAATAGACAGAGTAGATAGAGAGAAATGTTCCCATTGGCGGAAGGGTCAAGGATCAGAGGACATAGATTTAAGGTGATTGGCAAAAGAACCAAAGGTGATATGAAGAAAAACTTTTTAATTCAGTGAGTGGTTAGGATCTGGAATGCACTGCCAGAGGGGTGGTGGAGGCAGATTCAATCATGGCTTTAAAAAGGGAACTGGATAAGTACTTGAAAGGAAAAAGTTTGCAGGGATAGAATGGGGGAGTGGGACTAGCCGGATTGCTCTTGCATAGAGCCGGCGCGGACTCGATGGGCCGAATGGTCTCCTTCCATGCTGTAACCTTTCTATGATTTATTCTTGTACTACACTAGTTGAACTTCCATGACGCTGCACATGGGGGAGGGGGTGGTAATTTTGACTTTGGGTGATGGTGTAAAACAAGTGTTATTGGATCAGCCGCCCATTATACACCCCTCCCGATTTTTTTCATTTCTATTGAAGACAATGGAATCAAAAATTGGAAGAGATGTTTAACAGGTGGCTGACCTGATATCGCCCAAAGTCAAATTTATCCCCAGGGAGTCAAAGACAAGCGCAATATTCATGTCAAGCAGGGCTAATGGGTGGGAGGGGAGGGGTGTTAATTAGGCCTAAAGAACGGTGGGAGATGGGGAAAGGGAAGAGAAGAGAAACAGAAGAGAAGGAATAGGAACTACAGGAAAGGAGGATGGGGATGGAGGGAGCAAAGGCTGAAAAACTACCTCAGTGGAGTGGGGGGGGAGGAAGGTGGAGGGGAGGTTAACTTCCCCTTTGCTGATGGAAACCTCGATTAAACCTGGGGGGTGGGGGTTGCTGTTGACCATCTCATTCTCTTCTGCGCAGCTTGTTTGTACCTTATTTGGGGAGGGGGAGTGATTGCAACCTTCCCTTTTCCCTCCTGTTGGTCCTGATTTTTATCTCAGCAGGGAGGAAGGAAGGGTTGTAGCCAGGTTCATTCCAGAAGGAACAGATTTCTGATTCACAGCGTGGAGGCGGGGGGGGGGAGAAATCTCCACTCAGCACGGTCCAGTAGAACAGAAGATGTGAGTGGGGAAGGGGGCGCAGGGCTGTGAGGATTGCTTGTCTGCACCGGGAGAGGAAGAAAACAGGCACTGCAAGTTCTTTCTTTTGATGGGGTGGGGGGGGGGGTGGGGGGAGCTGGGCTACTCTGGAGCATGTGGAGATTTTAAGGCAGTGAATCAGCCCAATCAAGGGAACATTCCTCAGCCCCGAGGGGACAGTTGGAGATGACATAAATACAGTTTCATTCTAAAAAGCTGCAGCATGTTTTTTTTTTTGTTATCAGACATTACACTGTGAAGGACTTTAAGATGTTCCTCATATTTAGGTCACTGGTGAACAATTGAAATAATGCTATCCAGTCACCTGGTGTATTGTACCTCTAGATGAATTACTCAGGTACAATACAGCAGCAATGCCGTTGTGACCTTTTAACAAGACTGTGCTGTCACAGTGCCACCTAAACACACAGATGTATTTAGAACAGATAAAAATGGACACATTTCCATTTTCTTTTCCTTGCCAAAATAGAGCATTATACTTCAGAACTTATGACAATCATCCTTCCATATTTATTCCCTGTAACCTTCAGATATACTATTCCGTGCACTTTTCCACCTCCTTGCATCCTCACTGTGATGAAATCAACACTCACTGCAATGTCTCCCGATCATAACTTTCTTATTTACCTCGTCTTCTGTTTTACACTATTCAAACTTGATATCCTGCACTGTTGGTCTTGGCCCTTCCACTTTCAAAATAAAGGCCGACCAGTCAGGAAACGACACAGCTCATTCCAACAATAGCCAACAGGCACACTCATAATGGGATGCTTTATCGTACAATTTATTTTGGTCATGTCAGATCTGAATCATTTTTATGTATGATGGTCGAAAAGGCAGCAACTTAATTGCAGTGGATGCATTTATTTGATTTTAATTCAATCAAGTGATGTGTGAGTGCTTCAGATTAATTTACAATATTTAATGTGCCCCACTAAGGTCTGGATTTAAGGATTACAACAGTATAAGCAGTGGTCATTGCTAATGACTTCTATGCTGAACAGCTGGAGCCTTGTTCCGAGGACAGTCGTGGATCAGCTGGATGGTTCAGGATTGTTGGGCAGGGTGATTTCATCCGTAGAATAAAATTTGGAACGACCCCAATGTTGAAAGGCTTTCGGCAGCTTCAATTAGCATCCAGGTCACTGACCAAGATAGTCATTAACACCTCAATATCACTTGTTAAAGAAATAGGGCATCTTTTTGTCTGCATGTATATGGGTAAATCTCTTGTTTTTAAAGCAGTTTGAAATGGTAGAAGTTCTGAAAGTAATTCTAATACCCATTATTGCTGGCTATTTTGTTTATTATCTGCCTATTTATTTTTTATTTATTGTGCATGTACATATATGGATGTGTGTATATATTATATGTACGCGCACACGCACGTGTGTGTCAGCCGTGGTTCAGTGGCATCATTCTTGCCTCTGAGTCAGAAGGTTGTGGGTTCAAGTCCCACTCCAGGCACTTGAGCTCAAAATCTAGGCTGACACCAGTGCAGTACTGAGGGAGTGCTGCACTGTCGGAGGTGCCATCTTTCAGATGAGATGTTAAACCGAGGCCCCATCTGCCCTCTAAGGTGGACATAAAAGATCCCATGGCACTATTCGAAGAGGATCAGGGGAGTTCTGCCCGATGTCCTGGCCAATATTTATCCCTCAACCAACATCACTAAAAAACAGATTATCTGGCCTTTTGTGGACTCTCGCAATGCCCAAATTGGCTGTCATTACAACAGTGACTACATTTCATTGGCTTTAATGTGCTTTGGGACGTCCTGAGGTGGTGAAAGGCGCAATATAAATGCAAGTCTTTTTTTTGTTTCTTTTTAAAAGGGGGACTATTTTGTAAACGAATCAGACTAAATATTGAGAGTGGTATCAGTAAAAAGTACGAGATAAAAGACTACACAATGTTTGAAAGCTTAAGGAGCGAGTAGAAATCAAAATTGTGTGGTGTCCGGTCACTGGATATTGGCAGCAGAGAGGGGTTTGTCTTGTCTGCTTTTATTTCACTCTAAATCCCCCTGTATTTCTGATATTAAATACATTTTATATTCTTCTGACTTCCTAGTGGTTCCTGCATTGCTCGTGATTTTGTTAACTTGTGAAACAAATAGATTAGCTGCAGGTGTTTTCAGTTAATGGCCCATCCTGTGGCTTAACACTGTACTGTGCTGAGGCTGTGCCCAATGGAGTGGCAACAACCTGATGCATTTCTTTGCCGATTTGGTAATCAGTCACTTAAAAGTCAGGCCTCCCATGTCCAGAGTAAAATAGATATGAAAGGTAGGTGTATTTTGCTCGAAAACTTTAAACCTCCTTAAATTTGTCGATATTGGCTTCCATGGCAGCAAGGTTAGGAATATGAGTAGTAGGACTATAACATAAATTTTCAAGATGAAATTTCATCTCCCCCTCCCCCCTCCTCTTTTTTTCAAAATGTATAATTTTCAAGTATTGCTGACACCTGTGGCTGACATGGGTCTTTCATTCTAGTGGATCTCACTAGACAGCATTCTTTATTTTTACAGTATTTCTATTTTTTAAACCATTTTGATTTTTAAATGTTACATTTTGGAAAGAATAAGCACTAAAAAGCAATTTAGAACAGTTAGAATCCATTTGCAAAATAGGTGGTGTCCAAATTGGTAAGTCAAATCTGACAGGCGGTAACTAAAATGAGTTTATTTTGTTTCTGTTAGGAGTCTGACTACTTTTCACCTACTTCAATATCCACTGCGCTCACCCAAGTGAAGCTAACACTGTAAAACTAACACTGGAATAATGAACATTTGTAAATATTCGGGAGCTGTCCATTCTCATTTTAAGAATTGAGAACAAACAGAACTGTCTTTAGACATCGTAAAAAATGGACATATATTCAAGAGCTGCAAAAGGTGTCCAATATGCAAAAATTGAATAGCAAGGTTATCTATCCTACCTCACACAGTAAAACTTGCAGGTTATTTACATCTGAGAGATACTGTTCCCTCAGCAATGAGGCACAATAATCTGATTCTGGGCTGGGTTTGTCTTCTTGTCTTACTTTATTGCATTTAACTGGAAATGTGCAGCAGGCCGATCAACTGGGAGAAAAAAAACAGGCTAATGTCTTGGGTATAACTTTTCATCATTTCTGTTGAAGGGTTCCTCCTGAAATCTTTCCTCCTTTAGATGCTGATTGACATCACATACTTTTGCAGAACTTGTGTTTTCACATCAGATTTTCAACATCCGTGGATCTTTTTAAAAAGGCTTTGTTTTTCCTTCTCCTTAGGTTGGCTCTGTACACGTGCGGATCAGGAGAGATGCAAATGAACAATTGGTGCTGGCCCATGTGACCAATCGCCTATCCACACTCGTTAAAACTTTAACTGTTCAGATTTTTAAAGATGATTGGGTTAGACCGTCTTTAATTACAGGGCCAATCCCAAGCAGCATGCTGAACCCCTTGGACCACACTAATATTGCAGCAGTTTCAGCTGTCAAACCCCTGGATGACATGAACCCCATCACCTCTACCCCTGCAAAACCAACCAGTCCTCCTCCTGAATTCTCTTTCAACACACCAGGCAAGAACATCAATCCTGTTATCCTACCAACTGCTCCATCAACTAGACCTTATGGCTTAGGGATCAACTATGGAGTTGCTCCATACGGAAGTGCTTTTAACCAGGGCATCGGAAGACCCGGAACAGGAATGACTCAGGGATTTAGAACTGGATTTGTTAATGTTCCAAGCAGATACGGAATGGGTACTCAAGGACATATTAACCAATTTAGATCGTAGGTACACTACAGTGGTACAGTGCTACAGAGGAGGATTTCTACAAGTTGATTAAATTAAAAACTAGCTGAGGAACATATTTTAACTGTGGAACATATATTTTTGTGTCATTACCTCAGTATAAGTTAGGTGGGGTAATTCCTGGACCAGTCATATTTTAGTGTGTTTTTTTTTATAAAGACTTTTTGCTTATAATCATTCATTTACAATGTTGTCTATATTCCTGGAGTTCATGTTACACCAAAACAGCAATGTAATATGCTTTATAAAATATAAGTTTCTCTGCCCCTTAAGCACGTCTGTCCTTTTCAGAGTGCTTAGTAAAAATAAATCAATCACTTGGCTGGGATTATAGTTTGGCCAAGGATGGCCGACCCGCTAACATGCCTCTCTCTATATCTGAACACCAGGCTGTGCAAGATAGTGCCCCACTGAGAAATCATTGGAGCTCCTCTCTTGATATTTCTCCCCTGGCCATCTAATGGTCCTGCTGAGATCAGAAATCTGCCATTTTAGGGAACCGTGGTCCATAAACAGGCACTGAGTGCTCCACATCACTTTGGGATGTTTTCATTTTTTTTTTTGCCAGGTGACCTCAATGAGTCAGGCAAATGCCTCTCTTTCCAGACACTGCACCAGAGTGGTCAGTGATCCACCTTGTGGTGCCAATTTCCCAGTTTGCAGATCTATCTCTCAGTAAGTAACGAGCGCTGCAAGACTGACATTGATGGCGCCAATGGAGAATTCAACTGTTTGAAGGCGTGTGTATGACACATTAATTCAGATAGGAAAATTACCATCTTATTGTCAAATTTTGGCAAGTTACTTTTTATCCTACATCTGGTTCTCAACAAATAATGTGATTATTGCTTTCAGTGTTAATAAACTTTAAAATGACATGTACTGTACTCGTTTTGGAGACCGAGCAGTCTTCCATTGGGTTTATTGGACTGACTTCATTTTAAGGGAAGACTCATCTGTTTAGCTGTGTTTCTGAACCCAGGGTATCCATGCATTGTGTACAGTTGTTCCTTCAGGTATTCAAGTATAATTAGTCATTTTTGATTGTGCTGTCTGGTTGTATTCATCGAGGACTAGACTGCCACTATAAATATCTCTTGGATAAAAGGCCCATTCCTGTGTTATGAGAAATAAACTGTACAGCTGATGCTTTTGTTCAGGGCTTTTCCAGACAAATATATTATATGTTAAAATATTTGTATTTAAAAGTACAAAAATTCTTGTATAAAATATATGCTGTAGTTTGCACTATAGATATAGGTTTGATATATTTGGCATCAGAATGTACATAAACCAGATTTTTTAAAACTGGATCAGTCATAACAAAAGCATATTCAGTCCTATGTGAACATGTTAAAGACTGTGTGTTTTGGTGTGTGTTAATGTTATATTGACCAATAAAGTGAGAGTCAAAATGACAAACAGTATCATGAGCAGCAGTAAACTTATGCTGTTTTATACTTGGTGCTGCATTAAAATAATCAGAGGTTTTAACAAAGTATCTATTTTGTCCAAGTATATTTGTGCTCTTCAAAGTTAGGAATAACTTGTGCTAAGAAGGTGGATTATTTTCAACTTTGTGCCTAGTGATGGTATCAGGAACCGTTACACTAAATATTGCACAAATACAATGGAACACGGGGCCTTTGGAAGAGCTCCCCTTTCCAGTCACACATTCTAGCTATACCAGATTGTTTGCAGTCTTGGAGTCCTGCTCAACCCTGAGCTGAGCGTTAAGCCAGACATCCCACACATCAAGACTATTTACTTGCACCTCCACATCATAGCCCACTTCCACCTACCTCATTGCATGGCTGGAGGGGATAGCAGAGATAGAGAAGGGTGAGCCATGGAGGTGGAAGTAGGCGGTCTTTGAGATGGGGACGATATAGGGTTGGAAACTCACCTCAGGATTGAACTGGACATTGAAGTTACAAACTGTTTGGTTCAGCCTAAGATGGTGGCTGGGGAGGGGGATGGAATCATTGGTAAGGTTATGGAGTTTGTGATGGGAACTGGAGACGATGGTTTTGGGCTGCCCAATGTTTAGCTGGATGAAATTGCGGTTCACCTGGGATGTTGGACAAGCAGTCTGACCAGCATTGAGGCTGCTGGGGTCAAGAGAGGTGGTGAAGAGTGAAAGATGGGTATTATCAGTGTACAGGTGGAACTCCATGTCTGTAGATGATGTTCTCAAGGGCAGCATGTAGATGAGGACAAGGATGGATCCTTGAGAGACTCCAGAGGTAAAATTCCTGGGCAGGGAAAAAGAACCATTGCTAGAGATGCTCTAGGCACAATTGGACAGGTAAGAGTGGAATCAAACTCGTCCCACTGAGCTGGACAATGGAGGAGAGGTGTTGGAGGAGGCTGGTGCGATCAGCTGTGTGAAAGGCTGCAGAGAGGCTGAGGAGGGATGATTCACTATGGCCATAGTTATATAGGATGTCGTTCATCATTTAAGGTGATTCAAACACAGTTGTGGGAGAGATGGGCATGAGGTCTCTATCACTACAGGGCTAATTCTGATTTCTCTCTCCGCTCATCCTACACATCCCATACTTGCCTCAACCCCTCCACTCTCTCCTTCCACACTTCACATATGGTACTCCTAATTCCCTCACACCACCCTTTTTAAAATCCCAACTCCCTCTCCACTGCCCTGCTACCCACAGTGGCATTGACACTTATCCACAAATGCCTTGCCTATTTTTGATGCTCTCATCCTCACCAGATCACACATAGTCTCCCACCCCCACTGTTTCCCTCGTACAATAGTCACCGCCAGGGGCTCAAAACTGGGCCACAGACGTACAACTGGCCTGCCTGTTCATGCCGATCTAGCTCAACCACCTCAAACAGTAACACTGCTTCTTCTCTGCGACCAAAGGGGTCACACTGAACAGCAAGAACAACTCCAAATTCCTCTTCTCCAGCACAAACTGCCTCCTTCCTCATCCATGATAATGAATGTGAGGAGCTCATGGAATTCTTTGTTTCTAAAATTGCAGGTATCCATTCAGCCATCTCTGCCTCCTACAACTCTTCTTCTCTCCTAATGCATCCCCTCGTAATCTCCTTCCAGACCCAGTCCCCACCCATTACATCGTACAGTTTCTCCCCCCATATCTCTGACAGCTCTTCTCAGACTCATTTGTTCCATAAAGTCCACTACATGTTCCCTTTACTGCTTTTCAATCCAGCTCTTCACCACTCAACTTCTCGTTCTCAGCCCTTTGCTTGTCAATCTCTCAGTTTCTTCAGGCAGCTCGTACTCAGAGGAGCTCATGGACTTTGTTGTTTCAAAAATTGAGATTATCATCGGTGCCTCTGTCTCTCATTCCTCCCAGTCCTCCTACCAAATTATTCTCAAACTCTGGAAGGATGAGATCATTGGCCTAAGGGGCTGCCTTCATCTGATCCTAACTAATTAAAGTGTCGATCCCCTGCACTAAGCACCTGGGTATGTAAGCAATGGTTATGAGATGTGCAAGGGTGACTTGGGTTCATTTCTCTTTGTATCTTTTAGGGAAGCAACTCATCCATTTTTGGCATCACTTCCTACCTCCCCTAACCCAGAGGTATGTCCGAGACTGGAGAATGATGGGCATAGACCATGTGGTAGTGTTCTGGTACACTGGCATAGTGTGGCACCAGACAACTTCTATTGCTCTATATTTAATTATTAGAGCTGTGCCATAAGTCTTCTGATTTATATTCTAATCAATGTTTAAAAGTAGACTTCAATAATGTAAGAAATCTGGGCATCCATAGCCTTTTTCAAAATGGTTATCTAAGTGAGTTCCCTGCATGTATTTTCTCAGACATTATATCCTGCTCCTCAAACAATAAAATCCATGATAACAAAAATGGTGAGACTTGAAAAACTACATAAACAATCTTCTGAGAAGGTTGTTAACAAAATATTTCAGTTTGTTTTTGCCTTTAGCTATGTACAACAATAACTGATTCAGACATCATATTTACTGGATCCTGTAAACAGACAAATTCAGGTCAGTGCACTCTCATAATCACCAGCTTTGTTTAACCCTTCACCCTAACCACAGAAAAGGCTTCAGCTGAAGAGAAAAAAACGTGTTTTCCACTGATGGTAAAGGGTTAATAGGTTCAGTGCATTCTGATAATCACCAGCATTGTTTAATACAGAAGCTGATTTGCACACAGGCAGGGCAACAGCTGCAAGTTCTAGTGTTCCTAATGTTTACGCGCCAGCCTCCCCACTGTTACTATGTTAGCACGTTGTAGCTCAATGACCCATTTGACATTGCACAACACTGTTGTCATGTGTGTGTTCACATCAAATTAACTGAAATGCAAAGTTCAATGGGATTTGTGTTGCTATTTTCAGACCAATGAAATGTCCTCACTCACATTAGCTGTACATTGAAGGCCGTGTTGCATTTGTACCTCGGAGAATTTTAAAAATTATTTCATCTGTCACACTTCTTCTATGTCCCTGTCTTGCAACTCAGTTATTCTATTTTCAAAAAAAATTGAATGACCCATTTTTAGTTACTTATCTCCCCTCCTCAACTAAGAGATCAGAGAGGTAGCCCACTTATGGGTCTCCACAGTGCTAATCTATCCACTGGGAGACATGAAACGGCCTTTATACAGCAGGTTGTCGGAGCTTTGACACAAGGAGTGGTTGAGACTGAGACCATTACATCTTTAAGTAAAAGAATGGCTAGCAGTCTGCTTAAATATATGGCCTCCTAACATCAGGCTTCATATTGCAGTAAAGAACCACCTTGAGAAAATTCAGGCGATGCCACAACTGCCACTTTTCACAGATATATGGAAGGCGCCTCACTACTGACAAATCATCAGAAGACGAATCTGGATTATGCTACCATCAATTTCCAAGGTGGATGCTGCCGCATTATGATGAACAGAATGGGGATGAGAGAGCAGCTCATCCCCGACATCCCTTCTTCATCACCCAGCCTAATGAGAGACTGCCTGGCTTCAAGCTGCCACGCCGTCTCTGGTGCACATTGAACCATCTTAGACGTGGGTGATAAGGTGTGCGGCAAATGACCATACCTGATGGCTCAGGAACTCTGTGTAGCTGTGGTGCAGTTGAGGATGCTGCACATTTACTGAATGGCTGCTTATTTCTCGCTGGTTTACTGAGGACTTTCCAGACTCCACAACGTTAATCCCCAAGGCTACTGAATGGCTAAAACATGTATTATACCTAACTAAGCCCCTTGACACTTTTGACATGTTTGACTTATAGTTTATCTCCCTACTTTATATATATTTTGAATTTTTTTTCCAGTTTTTATTGTGCCACTTGTGCTTTTGTAAATAATAACAAGGAAAAGTATCATAGTAGGTACAGCACAGGAGGAGGCCATTTGGCCCATCGTGCCTGTGCCAGCCCTTTGAAAGAGCTATCCAATTAGTCCCATTACTCTGCTTTATCCCCATAGCCCTGTAAATATTTTCCCTTCAAGTATTTATCTATTTAAAACAGCAGAAGATAACTGAGCTATGGGGAGCAAGCAAGGCAATGGGATTCGTTTGGATTAATCTGGTAAAGAGCTGGCACAAACACAATGAGCTGAATGCCCTCCTGTGTTGTAAACATCTATAGTTCTAACAGGACTTACTCTCCAATTTTACTTCTCCCAATGGTCCAACTACCAATTTTAATCATAACTTCAGGCATTTCCCAATTGGATCAGTTCCTTCTCTTGCTGAATTTCAGGCCATCATCCTCTTCTTGCGCATCTGAATTCTAACATACCAATTACATCCGAAGACAAAGATAAAGATTCTGAAGCACAATCCTTGAATCCAATCTGAAGCAACTTGGGTTGAATATATATTTAACAATTGATGGTTGATGTGAGTTAGTCCATAAAGACATCACGAACCACCAGAGCAAAGCTTGAGTTAGATGTAAACATCTGAACTTCATTATTATGTGGATGTCCTGTAGTCAATCTATCATCATTTAAAATATACATCATCTTAGTTTTATACACTGTAATGCGGTGCTCCATCTTGTGATCTTGCAGAAGGGCGGTGACACTGGGGCTTAAGATCATGACCATCTGGTTGTGAGGTAGGCGTTCTGGTGTCTGTGTTACCAACTTGCCTCCAGATTGAGTTTTCTTTAAACCGGTATGCAGCATTAATTCAGAGTGGGGGGAGTGTCAGCAATGGAGAAAAATCATTCACTTGCTGAGTCAGCTGTGTTCTAAAGGATGAGCAAGATATCTAGCTGACTAATGAACAAAGAGTGACACAGCACGTATTTGCTATGTGACCTTCAAAAGATAGACTAACCAGCAGAGAATGGAAATTAAGACAGTGTCACAATCTGCAGTAAAAGAAAGAGACCACTTTACATCAGCACTAGCTGCTAGGATAGAGCGGCAAACATGCTGATTGAACTGGTGCCAACAGCCTGTTAACAGCTTAAACCACACTAACAGGGAAATCTGATGCTGTCATGTTTCGTGAGGTAAAACATGTCTATAATTCATGCTTTTAAAAACAATCATAGCATTTGCAAACTACCAATTACAAATGTTTTGAGACATTTAAAAAAAAGGCAACAAGAACCCAAAGGTCATCACCCTGCTTCACTAACTGCCAATTGGCACACTGTAGCTGATGTTAAATGAATGAAATGCCATTTTTTGGGCAACATAACGATTTTTACCAAAACTTCATTCTTCAAAATACACAAATGCTGATGAAAACAAAGGGTTAAAAGCACAGCAACCAAATAAATACATTAAAAGGGAAGCTACTGATAAGTTACAACAGCTTAGAAGGATTCTCACCAACTGTTATGAAAAATGCCATACTGTATTAATACATACTGACATGCAAGTAATTCTTGCATTGTAACAGAATGAGTGCAGCAAAGATTAGTTAATCCAATCGTAAGAAAGTATGGAATAACAAAAGGTCATTTGGCCCAGCAAGTCTAGTCCTTTCACAGGTCGTCTAGAATCTGTCTCATCAAGAATTCCACCCCACATAGTAAATCAAGAAGAAAGCTTGGCATAATTTCTTTCTTACCCGTAAAAC
Organism: Heptranchias perlo; assembly: GCF_035084215.1. NCBI lineage: Eukaryota > Metazoa > Chordata > Chondrichthyes > Hexanchiformes > Hexanchidae > Heptranchias > Heptranchias perlo. The sequence goes on along the minus strand of NC_090332.1, from coordinate 14,087,123 downwards.
AGTGCTGAGCAAAACTTCACAATAACTATCGTGGTTATGGTACTGGACTAGCAACCCATAGATCATTGTGGGGGAGGGGGGGAGGAATTCAACTAGGTTTTGCCCCTTAGTGTGTGTCTTGTGTGTTTGTTTCCTTATCCTAGTGCTCCTATAAAGTGTTTCCCCAGTGCCTACAGCGTGGGGGGTGGAAGGCTGCTGACCTTGTATTGAGGACACTTCAGGTGGCTGTGGTGGACGGCCTCGAGCAGCTCTGGATCTTGAGGAAGCGGCTGCAGACTGCAACATCTCGTCATGAGCCAGGGCAGTCTGGCCTAGCTGGCTGTATGGCACTAACATGGGCACTGTTGGAGTGGGTGGTGGGGGAATGGGCATGCCGTCATCCTGAGCGAGGACAGCAGGTGTTTCTCCCATGGAGCCAGGGCCACTCCCCTGGGGCTGCACCTTAGCATTCCTACTGCTCTGCATGAGAACAGTGTGCAGGAATAATGTGACGCTCTGGAAATCCATGTTAACACTGGCCCCAGTGCCAAGATGGCACCCGTCTGAGTTTCCATGACAGCAGTGTGAGCTGCTGCGGAAGCTGTCACAGCTGTCAGCAGAGGCTCCATCATGATGGGCACCATTGTTGTGTTCACGGAGCTGACCGCTAGCTCCATGTTGGACAAAATGGTCTCTGTGCTCTGTGTGAAGCCCCGATACAAGTTGGAGCTGGATTCCTCCGTGCTCTGAGCCAACAAATGCAAGCTCGTTGGCAGGCTGCCCAGTACAACTTGTATTTCGTGGTGTATGTCCATCAGCCTTCTTCGGTAGTCTGGACCTGTGAAATCAGCATCTGAGTCCTCTGCATTAGAGCTAATATGTGATCTCACCCTCTGGGGAGCTGGCATCTGTGGTATCCTATCCCCCTAGTGCCTGCACACATGGCCAGTGATTCACCACTTGAAGACCCCCTCTCTAACCTACCCTCTAAAGTACACGTCGTGCCAGTATTTGACCTGGTGCATGTTAGGGTCAGACTGAGTGACACTGCACATTCAGGAGGTCAGGCCTTCTCTTTCTGCACTGGCACAGGGGCCTCGACATTTTGAGCAGCTGAAATGAAAGAGAGGGACAAGGGTTATCTTTTAGTGTGAAGGGAGAGCAGACACAGATGAGTGCCTGCTGTAAGCAGCTGCAGTTTTGTCATGTAGAGTATGTAGGCATGAGATAGATATAAGAAAGGAAAAAAGTGGATAAGGTGTGAAGAGACCCTGCGCAAAGTCTCCTCCCACATTGTCACTCACCACAGCCATGACTCTCCCCCTGCCCGTGATCACCAGCACATCTTCCTCCAGAGGGGAACAGGCGTGCAGGTGGGCTCAGCCTCATCCTCCTCCAGTCGCCTGTGAGTCCAGGTCTCTTCACAAACTTTACTTCTAGTGTGGAATTTAAGTGAGGCTCTGCATAAACTAATAAAGCTCCCCATGCCTTTTTAACCAGGTCATGTGACCAAAAGGCATTAAATTTGAAAACAACTGCAATGTCATTACTTTATTTGAGATTTTTGTCTTGTTGCTCTTTATGATGAATTTCCGACTACAGTTCTGAGTACGACAATTTGTTTTGAAACAAACAGGCTGCATTTTTAAAGATTCCCTTCAAATTTTAGTTACTCCATCTCTTCCATGTTATTTTGAGAATTACTTTTTCAGGGTTCTGATAACCCACAGTATCTTGTATCGTGGTTTGTACTCGTTTGAAACCAACAGAACAAAATGGATTCTGAACCTTCACCATGGGTTGTGCACAGACAGAACCGAATTCTCCTAGATACATTACTTTGGAAGAATCCCCTGGTATGCGAAATGTAATGAATAAGATGACAAGCAGATTATTCACATTTAGGTACAGTATTAACCTTTCCTCAAATGAATGCCTCCTTCATGCCTCAATTCACAATGCCCTATTCTCTACACCCTGCTCTAGCGAAAATAAATTCCTGTTAAAAATGATGGAAATCACTTCACAAAACCTCAAAACTGAAAGTTTGTGCAAAAGAATGCAAAAGTGGTTGTTACAAGTTTGTTTCAGTCTGGTTTTCAATTTGTTTAACAAATTGGTGATGGCTGGTTGGAAAGAACAGTGGGCCAGGGAGGTATAATCTTATTTCAAATGCTGCCACAAAACTGTATGCTACCTAGTTTCCTTTGTGGTTGAAAGGACCTGAAAGTAGCCCATGTGGGTGCACTGCATAGACCACATGAAGGGAAGGGACAAAATCCTTATTGTGCTGGACAAAATCCTTTAATCCTTTGTAATAACTTTTCAGCACTAACATTCTTTAAATTGCTACATTAATATTTTTTAAAAATTGAATTTAATGATATTGCAAAATTAGAAATTTGCTTTGAACTTCTTGTAATTCTACCTTCCAATGTTTATTGTCACAAATTGACAGAAAGTTACTTTGACAGCTGTTACATGATGGAGAGAAATGTTGTGCGTTTTCAAAGCTGAAAACAACTTTCAGTTCTCCGAGGGTAAAAGGCACAGGCAGCTCCAATAATTTCCCAGGTGGGATTGCTTGACTTATCCGCACGGTATGTAGAGGAGCATTGGAATAGAAAGCTTAGGGTTAGTACACCTGAAGGTAAATAATCTACCTAACTCATACCTCGCACTGTCCACCAGGGTCCTTAATGTTTATGGATGTAGTGGTGGGAATGTAATGATGTAAAAAGCTCACAACTGACAGCAATATTTCATTAAATGTGTGTGTGTGTGGACAGGGTGGTGGTGGGGGCAGGGGGGGGCGATGGAAATGGGGGATGTCATTTCTTTAACTCTTTAATGTCCAGAGCATAAATGTATTTTTTTTCACATTAGTTATAAGAACAGAACTTTAAATGTTTCAGTAAGTGGGTGCTTATAAGGGATCCAACAACAGGTGTTGCTTTTCACTTTTTGCAGTGTAGTGTGAAAAAAATCTGTGTTTAAACAAATACCCAAATACCCTCGAACAGCACCATAAAGAGTCAGGGCCTTCCAGAGAGTGGAGTTTTATTGGACCTTTATATTCCATAATATAATTGGACAAATGTATAACAACTAGAGAAGTGGAAACTTTGTTCATAAAGTTTCAGATGTTAGATCACAGTCCTACATTAGTGTTGGTTACAAGACTTCTGCTTTCCTGATTCCTTCCTGGGGTTTCAGTTTCGCTTGTCGGCACCATTGGTTTCGGTACCTCAACAGGTGGACTTGATCTCTGACGTTCCAGTTAGATTTGCAGAAGAACTTTGCACAGTCCTGATTTTGTGAAAATGGCAAAAATGACTCCATCTCTCTCCTCAGCCACTTACTGAGGTTGAACTAGATCATGCAAAATGCTGGCGTCCTGTTTGGACCCAGATTTGTGCTTCAAATCCCACGCCCTATCCATTACCGAGACTGTTTATTTCCACCTTTGCAACATTGCCCCCCTTAGCTCCTTTGTAGTCAAAACCCCTATCCATGCTTTCATCAGCAATAGATACGATTTCTGTAATGTCTTCTTTGAAGATCTTACACCTTACACCCTCTATAAAATCCAACTGGTCCAAGATGTCATATCCTGTTCCACACTAACCCTGCTCGAACATCGCCTTTGTTCTTACTGATCAACATTGACTCCCAGTCCCCCAAAGCATTAAACTTAAAATCCTCACATTTGGGTTCATGCATCCACAGCCTCACCCTTCCTATTTCTATAACCTCCTCCAGCTTTATATCCCCTCCTGCACCCTCCTGTCCTCTGACTTTTTTGCCCCCACTGTTGGTGACAAAACCATCAGCCAACTCGGCCCCACTTTCTGGAACTCTCTCCTTAAGCCCCTCCACCTGATCACTTCTCTCTCCACCTTTACAAGCCTTCTCAACACTCAACATTTTGGCCATACTTTTGGTCACCTCCCCCTAATCACTCCCTGCAAGGGTTGGTGATCTGTCCCCTTAACAATTCCTATTTTGTATTTTTATCCTCTATCTAAAGTGCTTTGGGATATTTTCTACATTAAAGAAACTCTATAAATGCAAGTTGTTTTTATATATTTTCCTCATGCTTGATCTGTGTTGGATCACCTTCTTTGAGCAGTGACAATTTCTTAATGGTGAAATGCCCATCAAACTTTTCCTTCACTGTCTCAAGCTTTTTGCTTTCATCATCTGTAGAGGTGATAATATTGGAACATTCACGGCTTTAATCACAAGGTCACACCTCGGGGTCATGTGGCACAGCTCCCCTTGTCCAGATTTTCTGATTCAGACTGAGGGTGGTTAAATGACCAGTGCTGTGGCAATGCGTGTGCCGTCAAAGGGTATCTGTGATGTTTGGTAGTCCATTCATAACTCACTGAAATGCTCATGCCACCATTAGAGGATGAGCATCTTGTCAGTGATGAGGATTTTGCATCTTCTCAGGTTCCAGTGCATTTCAGGTCACATACCACTTTCAAAGCATTGTAAAAGTTCTTGGAGACCCCCAATCTTCTAATGCTTGAATCCTGTCTACCTTCTTTTCCCTCCATTTGTCCTGTTTGCATTGTAAATTTGTTTATACTGTGTGCCACAAGTCATGTTAGCAAGCTCTCTTGTCTGCAGAGTTCTTGTCAAACACATCTGACTAAATCATATAAAAGATAGTGGTGCTCAAAGACCAATCTTTATCACAAGAGTGTGTTGCGGGCGGTGATATCTTCATGAAAACATATGTATGTGGAAATTACATTCTTAAAACAGACCTTAACTGTGCTTTAAGAATACGTCATGGTGGAGTCAGACTCTTTGCCGCTAACTTTGATACAGTATCAGCCAACTGGCTTTCTCAGGAGGATCATTATTTTGAAGACAATGTACTTGGGATGTGGGTGATATGAAAGGTAGTTTGGACGAAGCTCCTTTAAAATCTCCAGGGCCTTTCAGCAGTTGTTGCTATTCTTCTCAACAGAAGAAGGAAGTCTCCTTAAACACTGATTGAGCTGTCACCCTGATCAGAACATTACTTCTTTTCTTCAGTTTCAGTTGCCATAGAAACAAGGCCTTGGATAAGCTTCATAACAGGATCAAAAGGAAGATTATGAATTGTTCTAATGGACTGCATTAATAGGACACATTGTACAGATGTGAAAGCTTAAAGTTCTTGATAAGTTAATAAAAGCGTAATAATGTACGCCAATATATAATGTAAAAAATGGTCTTTGAAAGGAATAATTCAACAAAATAGGTTTCAAACCTCAAATGTTAAAAAGAATAATTACGAAGGGAATATCATCCCATTGATTCTGAGCCAAATTCAGGCCCCATTTGAGCTTAATCCAAAGCAGTAAAAGTATAATTCCCTCCGCTGTTGAAATGGTAAACTGAAGACTTGGCTCAACTCCAATATTCCATTTTGCCATTAGAGAAAAGAAAGAAAATCTGCATTTATCCACAGTTGGAATTACCAAAGCTCAGATTTCCTTGACTGCCCAAGTTTGAAACCACTCAGGTTTCAAGCTCAGATTTGCACTCATTCCTAAGTATTAACAATTCAGATAATGCAGAGCAATTGTTTTTCAATCCTTCTTGACATCCTCATCCAGGAGGACAAGTGGGTAATATAACAAACTGATTGATTTTTGCCATTTGAATTTAGTTTCCTTGAGATAAAAATTGGGCCTGAATTTCCTCTTAATGCAACAGTGTGAAGGAAGGAAGCTGGAGATTTGTGCCCAGTACTGCTATAACAACAACTACAACTTATAGAGTATCTATAACATAACAAACGTCTCACGGTGCTTCACAAAGGAGAAACAGACACTAAGCTGAAGTGCAAAAGTTAGGAGAGATAACTGAAAGATCGGACAAAAAGTTAGGTTTTGAGGCTGCTTTTAAAGGTAGACAGAAAGGTATCAAGGCAGAAGATTTTAGGAAGGAAGCTCCAAAGAGCAGGGCCAAGATGGCTAAAAGTTATACCACTGATGCTGGAGTGGAAGGAGGGAGAGAAATACACACAAGGCTAGAGTGAGAGGAGCAGAGGACAGATTGTCGCATAATGCCAGCGAAGGTTGCATACAAAGGGTGAGACAACGCAGTGAGCCATTTAAAATGAGGCAAGGATTGTGATATATTAAGAGACAAGGGAGACCAATGGAAGTTGGTGAGGATGGTGGGGGGTGGTGGAGGCGGTGGTGATGGGCGAGTAGGACTTAGTGTGGGACAGGAGACAGACAATGGAGTTTTGACTGAGTTGAAATTCGTGAAGGAGAGCATCAGGAAAGATAGGGTAAAAAAACATGGACAATGATTTCATTTTGGCTGATGTGCCTAAGGTGGGAACAAACAATCTTTGTAATGGATAAGATATAGGGTTTGAGATTCAGCTCTTGTCAAACAGGATACCAAAGTTTTGCACTGCTGGTTTCAGCGAAAATGAGCAGCCACGAGGGGGCTCAGGGTGGCAAGATAGCAGAGATTTTGACAAGAGTCAAACAAGATGACTTCCATCTTCCCAATGTTCAATTAGAGGGACTTCTAGTTATTTGACTTGTTCCGTGATTTACAGGCTACTTCAACCTTTTTACTGCGTCTGACTGCATTGCATGTTTGCATTTGATGTGGCCTCAGATTAATTTTGTCGTTGCTGATTCAAACAGGATTCTCTTGGGGCTAATTGTTTGCAGCAAGTAATTAAACATTTTGCTCTGCAGAAATATGTTGTAAACACAGCCATGTGTTTGCAGCTAATTCTGTATCATAGGTGATTCAATGGAGAATTGGCAACTGAATCAATGTGGATTGCTTTTGCACATTTCCTAATGGCTGGTTACAGAAATCCATTGACAAGATAAGGAACACTGGCTGCCCGGATCCCACCCTCACCTCTGGGCACTGATGCTATGGTGTTGAAGAAATTTATTGAAGAGACAAAAGACAACAAAATATGGCACAAAATATAAATAATCCAAAGGGTAATTTTTGTAAAATGCAGTGTGGTAACAGGAGAAGCAGTTCAGAGATTGAGAGGTTGCATTAATTATTATTAGACAATGGAAATGTATTTTATTATAAGAAAAATCTGTTTAGAAACAGTTTCAATATGAATCCCTGCCTCCAATCTCCCCCTTTATCGTGTTTTCACTATTCCCTCTGACCTTCCCCTCTCTGACCCCAAACGATCAGTCCTCAGCAAAGGCCTCAGCTTCATCCCCTTATGCCCCCACCTCAATGAATTTCGAGCTCGACACAATGCTGAGCTCTTGTTCCGTCGCCTTTACCTCCGCACCCATTTCTTTGGCCAGGAATCTCCCACCCCGCACAGCAGCTCCTTTCTCCCATCTTCAGAATTCTCGTTCCACCTGGACCCCTCCCTCTGGCCTCTTACCCTCTTTTGATCTTTTCATTGCGAACTGCCAGCATGACATCGGCCGTCTCAATTTCTCTACTCCCCTCACTCACTCCAACCTACCTCCCTCTGAATTCGCAGCACTCCGTTCTTTCAGGTCCAACCCTGACATTGTCCTTAAACCTGCTGACAAGGGCAGCACTGTTGTTGTGTGCCGGACAGACCTCTACCTTGCGGATGATGAATGCCAACTCTCCTCCTACCTCCCCCTGGGCCATGACCGCACCGCCGAACATCAAGCCATAGTTTCCTAGACCATCACTGACTTCATCTCCTCTGGAGATCTTCCCCTCACAGCCTCCAACCTCATAGTCCCCAAACCTGCACAGCCCGCTTCTACCTCCTTCCCAAGATCCTCAAACAGGACTGCCCTGGGAGACCCATCGTTTCAAACTGTTCTTGCCCCACAGAACTTATTTCCTCCTATCGCGACTCTTTTTTCTCCCCTTGTCCAGTCTTCTGACCTACATCTACGACTCCTCTGACACCCTCCGTCACTTTAACAGTTTCCAGGTCCCCGGCCCTAAGTGTCTCCTTTTCACCATGAACGTCCAGTCCCTCTGCACCTCCATCCCCCACCAGGACGGCCTGCCGGCCCTCCGCTTCTTCCTTGAATGGAGGCCCAACCAGTCCCATCCACCACCACACTCCTCCGTCTGGCTGAACTTGTTCTTACATTGAACAACTTCTCCTTTGACTCCACTCACTTCCTCCAAATAAAAGGTGTCGCTATTGGAACCCATATAGGTCCCAGCTATGCCTGCCTTTTTGTGGGATACGTGGAACATTTCTACTCAGGTCTCTTCCCTCACCTCCATTTCCGGTACATTGATGGCTGCATCGGTGCCGCATTCTGCTCTCGTCCCGAACTGTAAATTTCATCAACTTTGCTTCCAATTTCCACCCTTCCTTCACCTTCACATGGTCCATCTCCGGCTCTTCCCTTCCCTTCCTTGACTTCTCTATCTCCATTTCTGGGGATAGGCTGTCAACCTATCTAATATAAGCCCACTGACTCCCACAGCTACCTGATTACACCTCCTCCCACCCCACTTCCCGTAAGGACTCTATTCCCTTCTCCCAGTTTCTCTGTCTCTGTTGCATCTGTTCTGACGCTGCCACCTTCCACACCAGTGCTTCTGATATGTCTTCCTTTGTCCTCAACCAAGGATTCCCCTCCACTGTAGTTGACAGGCCCTCGACCGTGTCTGTCCTATTTCCTGCACTTCTGCCCTCACCCCTTTCCTTCCCTCCAAGAACCATGATTGGATCCCCCTTGTCCTCACCATCCACCCCACCAGCTTCCACATTCAACCTATCATCCTCCGCCATTTCCGTCACCTTCAGTGCGATCCCATCACCAAACACATCTTCCCCTCCCCTCTCAGCATTCCGAAGGGACCGTTCCCTCCGCGCCACCCTGGCCCACTCTCCTCCCCACGGCACCTTCCCGTGCAAGCGCAGGAGATGCAACACTTGCCCTTTCACCTCCTCCCTTCCCACCGTCCAGGGCCCAAACACTCCTTCCAGGTGAAATAACGGTTTACTTGTACTTCTTTCAATTTAGTATACTGTATTCGCTGCTCACAACGCGGTCTTCTCTACATTGGGGAGACCAAACGCAGATTGGATGATTGCTTTGCTGAACACCTCCGCTCTGTCCGCAAGCGTGACCCTGACCTGCCGGTCACTTGCCATTTTAATTCCCCATCCCACTCCCACTCTGACCTCTCTGTCCTCGGCGTCTTACACTGTTCCATTGAAGCTCAATGCAAGCTCGAGGAACAGCACCTCATCTCTCGTTCAGGCACTTTACAACCTTCCGGACTCAACATTGATTTCAATAACTTGAGACCATAAACACTGCTCCCATTTTTAATTTTAAAATTTTTTTATTGGACTGCAGCTGCTGGTAGTGGTTCTGCTGTGGCCATTCACAGCTCCTCTAAACCCATCTTTTGTTTCTTAACCTGTCCCATTACCACCTTCCTTGCCTTGCACCATCATCCCTTTTGTCATTTAATCACTCCTGCCCTCTACCCTATCACAGACCTTCCCTTTTGTTCTTTCCTTCCCTCCCCTTCCTCCCCCATCCCTCTCCCTGGCTCTCTACTTGCTTAAAAACATTATCTCTTTAACATCTTCCAGTTCTGACAAAAGGTCTTCGACCTGAAATGTTAACTCTGTTTCTTTCTCCACAGATGCTGCCTCACTTGCTGAGCTTTTCCAGCATTTTCTGTTTTTATTTCAGATTTTCAGCCCCTGCAGTATTTTGCTTTTGTCAAAGTGAATTAAATTAAAATGAAATTTTTTGAGCAGGCACAATTGATTGAATCTAAGAGGAGGAATGCTGATTAATGCTTCGCTGACACTAAAGGGTACATTTTGCAAGACTCCTCTCCTGGCATGGAGTATTGCTTGATGAGAGAGTGGATTGGAGAATCAGGTGTGGAAGTCGATGCCCCGATCTCCTGTGCTTCTGATTTTCCAGTAATTAATTTTAATGAGTGGATAACCAGGGGCACTGCAAATCAGACATGTTGACCCCACACCCAACACTCCAATCTGCATTTCTGCACAAAATTTACTCTTAAGTCTGTGAACAGGAAATGTTGATTAATGGTTTACTGATATGAGGTTTATGAGGCAGAATGTTGGCTAAGTGTCTACTGATATTATCTATGCGTAAGAGTGCTGACTAATGGTTTACTGATACTAAGTCGAAAAAGAGGAATACTGACTAATAATTTACTGATATTAATGAGGAATGCTGACTAATGGTTAACTGATATTAATTAATGAGGAGGAATGCTGACTAACGGTTTACTCATATTAATTAATGAGGAGGAATGCTGACTAACGGTTTATTCATATTAATTAATGAGGAGGAGGAATGCTGACTAATGGTTTCCTGATATTAATGAGGAGGAGGAATGCTGACTAATGGTTTCCTGATATTAATGAGGAGGAGGAATGCTGACTAATGGTTTCCTGATATTAATGAGGAGGAGGAATGCTGACTAATAGTTTCCTGATATTAATGAGGAGGAGGAATGCTGACTAATGGTTTCCTGATATTAATGAGGAGGAGGAATGCTGACTAATAGTTTCCTGATATTAATGAGGAGGAGGAATGCTGACTAATGGTTTCCTGATATGAAGAAGAGACCAAGGAGTGCGAGCTCCTGTCTTCTACCTCTTGGAAGAGGGCCTGGAGATCTTCATCAGCGAAGCCTGTTGTTCTTCCTCTGCCTGCTGCCATGCTAGTGCCCATTGAGCACAGCTGGCACCTAAGTTAATAGTTAATAATTAATAGTGTAAGTACCATTTTAACGACTTAATAATTGTTATTGCAATGCAATCAATCTCTCCAACCCAGAAAGGGAACAATTTAAATTGTTGAGTCTCATTCTTGCAAGTAGTAAATTGTTGTTAGAGATTTAAAAATATCAAATTTAAAATTTTTAATTTTTTTCTTACTTTTCCTTTCTGTCTCTTTTTTTCTCTCTTAATCCAATCTTTCTTTCCCTCTCTTTATTTCTCTTTCTGTACTTGATTTGACTCTAATTCACGCTATTTGCTTCTCTGTCATTCCTCTATTTCTTTCTTGACCTTTAAATTTCATTGGTTAAGGAGATAAACTGTTGGTCCCGTCGTTCACTAAGGTCCCTGATGCCCCGTTGCCTTCGCCGCGCCGTTATCAGCTCGCACTTCCAGCAAGTTACGGCGAAAAAAAATTTTGGAGCTGTTGGGGGCAGGAGAAAGCCTAACTAAAGCTGCATGCCGTGAGATGCCCCACTCCAGCAAGGTTGGGCCCAATAACTCACTCTAAGATCCTTGTGTGTAACTCCCTCTGCTGATGAACTACAATGTAACAACGGCATAACTGACCAAGGAAATTCAGGACCTGTGTCTATGAGGAGAAGTGCTGAATAATTTGGGCTGCTTCTTTCTAGTTGAAACTGGGCACATGGCCAGAACATAAAGGTACCCATCATTCTGACACTAGTTTAATTTGTTAAGGCCATAAAGATGGTTGATATAGAAAAGCAGAGATGTCACACTGGTGGAGCTGGAAATGCTCTTCTGAGGTTAGAGTTGTGGCTTTTTGTTGGGGAAGTGTATAAGGAGTTTTTCCCTGCATCTAACACATGCTATAATTGACCTGGGAGTTCTTCATGTTGACAGTAGATGGAAAAATATGGGAAAGTGTTCCATTCCCCAGTACATCTTTCAATTTGATAAACAGAAAACACACACACACATACACACACACAAACACAAATTCTAGCCACTCAAAAGATTCTTAGACACCGCTAAGAAACAAAACATCTGTCAGTCAAAGAGTAGAGGCAACAACATGTGAGAGAATTCTGTGCCTCACTAAAGACAGATGGAATTTGTTTGAAGATACCTGGGCCCCCTCCATTATTTTATTTTAATAAAAGAAATAAACCAGACAGAGTCAGGTCCCAGTGGAGCTCTTCATTGTTTCATGAGATCAGTGCTTCATTGGTTGCCATGGTTATTTTGCTCTCGACCCCTCAAGTCCATGAGAGTCATGCATGCAATCTACAACTCTCCACTTTATTTACTCATGTGGTATCTGTATTCTCAATGTTCTTTTTTAAAAAAATTATCCATAAAGGTATTCCTTGGTTTAATGGGCAAGACAAAAATTATGGTTTTGGCTACAAGAACATTTTTTTTCATTATTAATTTTACTGTTTTTCACTAAGTCTGTGTAGCAATGAAATGATAGCTAAAAAATGTCACGGGTTAACTTTAGCAAAGAACTAAACCCTTATTAAAATGGAAAATTAAGTCCCAGGTAATAACAAGTAATGTCAAGTTGAATCTCATATGGTTCAGTTAGATTACATGCTTCCAACTTCTTACTGCCCAAATAAAACACATTTACATAAATTCTGTGCTTGCATAGTATTTTCAAAACTGGCACTTATCTAAATCCAATGTATTACAGGTTTAGTTTTTATAGAACCAGCTTCTTTCTCAATGAATTTATCAGAAATTCCTATAAATGGTTATCTCCTCTGTCATCTAGAAGCTGTACCTTTGCAGTAATGTTATTATTGGATTTAACAGTCTGACGCTATAACGGCAAACTCTTTTGGAAATAGTTGGACACTGCCTAGGGTTGCCAACTTTGGTTGAGCATTTTCCTGGAGGTTTCATCACATGACCTCCAGCCTCCAACTGCCCTGCCCAATCAAACAGTTTTTTTCCCCAATCTCCAATATTTTAATAATCTTTAATCAGGATATTACTCTTTAATTCTCAGAGATTCCAGGACAATCCTGGAGAGTTCGTAATCCCAATTTTGCCACATGGGCCAGATATTTACAGACTAAACCAACTAATATACATTGTTATAATTAAATAGTAATATGAATCAAAAAAATTGGATGGGCAAGGTTAAAATTGAACCTTTCATATTTCTGGGTTACACCTGACTTCCTGCCTTCACCCGGCCTCTTCTGCCCTCTTTACCCCAGCATTGCGCACTGAGACAGTTTGGGACCTGAGCGTCAGCAGGCTATTGACCGTGCGGGTAGCAGCCAAAGTCCTCACCTGCCAGCAACACACATGCACTTTCCAGCAGATCACTGAACAGCAATCAGGAATGGGGACCTCCAATGATTTTTATTTGTCTCCCTAGCCCAGGGCTCTGATCCAGTTCTGATGTATCAACCGCTGCTCCAGCTGAGATCAGCTAACTCAACAGTAGGATTTTAAAATGCTTTGAATAGCATCAAAACTTTAGATAAAAACATAAAATGCTGGAAACACTCAGCAGGTCAGGCAGCATCTGTGGAGAGAGAAACAGTGTTAACGTTTCAGGTCGATGACCTTTCAAAACCTTAGTATCAGTGAAATCAGAATTCACATGGGAATACATTTACGCTTTTGGCAATCCACATTTCTCAGGATCTGAACTAGCTCAGTCAGGCCAACTTACACGGGCTGAATCTCCGTGCTTATTTATGTTGCAGAATCTCAAACAGTTTTACCTTCTTCAAGTGTACTTCAGTTACTGTCTGTAAATCTTTTATTGGCTCTGCGTTAAAATTCTATTCTTCCATTTGGATTCTTGGCTTAACTAGAGAACAAGCTCCTTCCATTGTAAGTGTTCAGAAAAGGTCTTTTAAAATTATTCTGCCTGATTATCATCAAGATTATGAGTCTGGACTCCAATTTCTAAAATTGGAATTCTTGGCTTCTCAAAGTGAGTTAATGGTGTCTCATTTTGTTTGATCTCTTTCCAGTTTTTGACATCAATCTCTGCTCTATCCACAAACTGATCTCTCAAGGTATTCCCTCCGTCGTTCTAATCCACCTGCGCTCATTCATCCTTATTTTGTTCAATTTTATAATCCTCCTGTATTTATTTTGATTTGCTTTTTAAATTAAGCATAATTTGCACTTTTAGATGTAATTATTTGTGTTCTGTGTGATGTATATTTGATTTGTATATTTCCGAAATGGTATTAAATCCATTCTGTATGTGTTTTCAGTGACAGTAGCCACTCTCTGACTAGTGCTGTACTTGTGAAGCAATTACATTTTTTGCAGCTCATAGCACGATGATCTGATCTGCTGATTTTCCATTCTGATTTAGGTAAATAAATAGAAAACATTTAGGAAAACAAGAATGCATTGGGGACCAAAGCCTAAAAAATGTAAAGTCCCTACGTGATATGGTCAAGTTCTAAAAATATCGACTGGTTGATAGTCTAGAACAATGTTGTCCAATACATTTGACACTAGCCACATGTGGCTAATTGGGAATCCAGATGTGACTAATTGCATTTCTGATTAGTAAATGAAAAAATAATTGACACCATCGTTGGGCATGTAATTTCAATATTCATATTTACAGTGTATCCATGTGTACTTTAATCTTTTTGTGCCTTTGATGGTAAAATGATAAGATGAAAAGCAAAATGTGTAAATGTTTTTTGATCCTTGGCTACTGAATGGTGGTTTGTTAAGTAAATGTACACGTGAAGCACATTTACCTGTAATGTGTGTGTGTGTAAGGCACTTTCTACTAAAATTAGTGCAGGTGACTAAAACAGTGTCACCGTAGCCACACCTGTGGCTAGTCAGCAATTTCTATTGGACAACACTGGTTTAGAACCTCTTTCCTTCCTTTCATAAGGTTCACATACATAGAGCCTGAAATGTGCCACTCTCGGTGGCATAACTTGCATCATTTATGGCTTCTTCACTAACCAAAAACCCACATAAAGCACCCTCCTAATTAAAAGCTCTCTGATTTACCGTGACCTGTGATATAACTACATTTTTTGTGGGTCCCCTGTAAATTGAGAAACCATATTAGGACACCTTCTTAATCTAACATACTGTTTATGTGGATCTGATTATGGAGAGGGTCTTGTGGACTTGTTTTCCTCTCTCTTTATTCCCCCCCCACCCCCCACACCCCCCACCAACAGCTGAAACCAATAGAAGGTCGGCATCAATGTGGGATTTGGACTGGACCCAGGTCCATGCAATTTTTTAAAAAATCTTTGTCCAATCCCATTTGTTTTGAAAGGGTAGACTTCAGGGTGTGTTACAATGCAATGTGTTCTTTTACAGACATGTATTTATAAGGAATGAGTAAGTACAGCTACTCTAGACAGTTGCCCCATATCACTTCATAATATGGTTAAGAAAGTCATAATAAGGCTTCGAGATTGTAAAATACTTCTCCAGCCACACTGACACTTTGCTAGATTGTAAACCCCATGGTACACACCTCTTACCACTGATTGTCAGAAGCTGTTAAGAGTTCAATTCGATTGGCCTAATGAAGCTGAACTAGGGGCTCGGGCTCACTGAAGCTTTGTGTGTATAAAAAAAAATCTGATCTTATCCTTTCTTATTCCTAGTTGCCTTCTCCCTGATCACATTACTGCACCTTGCACTTTGCATAGTTCCCTGTACGCTCACAAAGGTTCTGTACTCAGTGTACCTGTCTCTGCTATTGTGCTGATATGACAATTATGCATGGTTTCAACACCAACCTTGCAAAAGCATAATTGATTGTTCATTTATCCAATGTGCGAACATAAGTCTGTTTTTATGCTGATTTTACAAATGATATATTGTTGCTATGCCCAGCTATCTGCGTTGCTCTAGGATATATCTGACAGTGTTTCAAAAAACCTGCGGAAAGCTAGATTGATATCACAGCCTAAAAATTGGATTGCACTGTGTCTATTTCAAAGGTGTAAAACAGGCACCGAAGGGCCCAATATGGCATGCTCATTCCGCACCGGAAGTGCGCTGCCCACCATATTGGATTGGGCTCATAATGCTGCATTTCTAGCTGTGTTGATAGTCTCCCCATTCCACAAACCATCTCTTGTTTGTTGGTGCCATTAATATTTATTTGATGGCCTATCAAGAGGCCTCATTTTCCCCACAGGAAGCCACAGCTTCAAATCTGTTTGAGAGCATAAGTTCTTCTGGCTTCTCCTGTTCTAAAGCATCCTTTCTGCCTTTCCCCACCCCTGAGATAATCAACCATCTTTCTTTCTCCATTGCCTCCTCCTTGGGGGTGATTTTAAACCCCAATAATGAGTGGGTTGGGAATGGGTGGGAGTTGAAAATAGTTGTTTTTTTGGGTCGCAACCGCAAAATTTTCAGACTTTGTATTCCCACTGGGAAGCCTGTACTTTTACTCGCCGATGTTAAACCCAGAAATAAAGCCGGGTTGCGGTCGCGACCCAAAAAACAAATATTTTTAACTCCCACCCGCCCCCAACCCACCCGTTCTTGGGGGTTTTAAACCCCCCCTTATTTCTCATCAGGGTAGGACTACCCTCTCAAACTGTTGCTCCAAAAACTGCTCTCCATCCTTTTTGTGTTGAATTGTCTCCATCTCCTTGTCAAATGAGATATTGATCTCAAGCAATGTGAGTTGGTCACATTTCCCACAGACAGGATTGCCCAAGTCACCTGGTGCTCAACACTCCCACATCCTGCAGGAATGGCACATCACTGTGTCACCTCTCCTGTAATGCCACTTTTAGGTTTAGTTAGTTTGTCCTACTTTAAAGTTTATATTACTTGCATATATTAGCTAGTCTACTTAGCACCTCCTTTCCCCTCTGCACCCAATTCTCACTCTCACCAAATTCCTGTTGTTAGGAATTCTCACTCATAACTCTGTGAGGTGCTCAAACTCAAACTCTTACAACTACCTCACTTTATAAACCTTTCAGAAACAAACCAGTTTCAATTGGTCAGTCAGCACCCCACTCCCTCAACTAACTAACAACTGACCAGTGGCCTATTTACAGTTGATTGACAATCATCTGCCAACTGACTTAACTTAATGTCTAAATATCAGTTCAATAAATAGCACCAGTTCTGTACTATTTACCCACAGCTTATCTCCCACTGAATTCCCACTCTCATCAAATCCCAGTTGTTAGAAGTCCTTACTCACCTCACTCTGTCAACAGCTCACTCCGTGATGTGCTTTCAGCTCGACCCTAATCTTATATTTCCAGCATTTTCTGTTTTATAGCAGAATTCCAGCATTTGTACTTTCCCCTTTTACAATAACATTACTATTGCAAATGAGAAGCTGAAGAAAAATGAACTAAATATGAAATAAGTGATCCATTTGTATCGATGATTTTCAATTCTAAGTTTTAACAAACTGTGGAGACTCCGTAGAATATCCCCTCGTAGAATATCTTTCTAAAGAAAAAAAACTGACATCCATCTGGGTATTTTAATCTTTCCTCCTATAAAATGATCTTTGTCACAAGCCTTCCATCACTGTTTACAGCGGGCACAACTTTATTAATTTATTTTTATTTACCTTGTTTATTTCCAGATTGCATTAATGGCCATTTGCTGCTTTCCTGCAGTTGTTCTCTCACAATTGGACAAATCCAATAGGGAAGATTCGATGGCAAATATCTGTCAAAAAAAGGAAGATAGAAGAAATCAATTGTAAGACCTGAGAATATTTTTTTAAAGGTGGAATTTTTTTGCCATAGCATTCAACTAGGGAAAACAAAAGGCTGTTTGTTGCATCTTTCAGATCTCTATTAATTTCTCCCTCTAATGATGCCAAGGCTGATGAACTTCTGGTAATCATCTAATTAGAAAAATTCACCCCAGGATATCTGACCTCTGCACTTGGATCAGGAAAGTGTAGGCAGGTTTTGTCATCTCAATTGTACCACGTGGATTGTAATCAAGCATGCTTTTTCTTACTTAGCGTATTTCCTCTGTGTATCTTTGTACAGTTGACCGAAAGGTTTGGATTTGACTGGTCGTGGGAAACATTCATTGCCAGCTTTTGTATTTTCCTCAGCAACCCACAGCAGTCCAATTTGTACCACACCACTACTATAGGAAGGCAGGAAGGAAGGAAGGTCAGACTTGCATTTAAATAGCACCTTTCACAACCTCAGGAGGTCCCAAAGGGCTTCTCAGCCAATTAAGTATTTTTGAAATGTAGTCACTGTTGTAATGTAGGAAACGTGACAGTCAATTTGCACAAAGCAAGGTCCCACAAACAGCAATGAGATAATGGCTAGATAATCTGTTATTTTTTAGTGATGTTGGTTGAGAGATAAATATTGAACAGGACACCAGGGAGAACTCCCCTGTACTTCTTTGAAATAGTGCCATGGGATCTTTTACATCCACCTGAGAGGGCGGACGGGGCCTTGGTTTAACGTCTCCTCCGAAAGACGGCATCTCTGACAGTGCAACGCTCCCTTAGAAGCAACAGTGCTACCACTGGACCAAGGCTGACACTTCAATGACTTTATTCATGTAGCAGCTAGAAATCAAAAGTAGTCACTAGATGATGCCAAGCTCCGACTTTAGAGATGATGGAGTGAGATAAAGAGTTCCACGGCTTTCAGGTTCCGGGAAAAACCGAGAACAATGTAAGATGAGTCTTGTGGGTTACTTTTGCGCTTCTAGTGGGAAGCCATGCTTGAACGAAGTGTGGGGCAGAGATGTTGCATCTCCAGTTTTAAGACCAGCACGCCCTGTGAGCACAGCTCCCCACTGGGGAAGGTGGGATTGTGGAGTTAACCCGTTGATTTTTCTCATACAAAAGAAAGAATTTTAACCCACCTCCCTGTTCCTGCTCAATTCCTGCCCGCTGCCATCTTAACCGGGCCCTTTTATTTTAGGCACCCGAGTGCCTGCCTGACTCAGGCTCCGGCCTCTACCACCAAATCATATGACACAAGAGTGTCCTCAGAGTTCTTATGTGCCAAGTCTACACTAAAATCTATTCAGTCCTAAGAGCAACTACCTTTCCCAGGGGGGAAATCCCTGACAATATACATTTCTTACCTACTGCATTCGCATGCAATGACCTTGAATACTAGGATCAGTCTTTCCCCATCTAGCCACATTTAACCTTCATCTCAAACCCCCAACGTCTTACTTTTACGTTTAATAGCAGGGAGGTACATGCTATTAAACATAAAAGTACCTGAAGCTTCCTCATATCTATTCCTAATCAAAGGTACCAACTAGATTTCCAGTCAGCTTTATTTAAAATTAATGGATAACCAGAAGTGTTAAAATAACGCAGACTGGAAAACCTGCACACACGTAGAACTAGATTTGAAATACTCCTCCTGAATTAAAAGATGCTTTGTTCATCTGCTTGCCGTGTACTGGGCATCTGGCCACATTGAACACCATCTGCTGGGGAATTAAATCTATATGGTTGGGTTCAAGCAAGGACAACTCACAGATTGTTTCTCTTACTCTGTAAGAAGCACCTTTGTCACTAGAACTGTTTGTCTGGAGCTGAATCTTCAGCCCACCTCCTTAGTGGTCAAGCTTTAGAATATTATGCTGCTGCTTTTTCTTTTAGAACCTCTATCTTTGACTAATTTTTATTTCTCTATTTACTGTACTGCACCTTCCCCATTGAAGTACATCACTTTCCCCATTGAACTCAACAATCAACAGGAGAGAGCTTGGGGATTTGCAGCAATGTCTGGCTTCCCTCACATCCAGGGCATCATTGACTGCACACAGGTTGCCATCAGGGCACCAGAGCACCAGCCAGCAGCACTTGTGAATAGAAAAGGTTACCAGTCCATTACTGTCCAGCTAGTCTCCGATCACAGAAACAGGATCATGCAAGTTTGTGCAAGGTACCCAGGCAGCTTTCACGATGCTTTTATCTTGTCGCACTCAACCATTCCCCCATTATTTGACCCTTCCAGCAATGTGACAGGAGGGCTGCTGGGGTACAAGGGCTACCCCTTACAGATGTGACTCATGACACCCCTCCGCGACCCCACCATACCTGAGCAACAGGTATAATCAAAGCCAGGGGACCAGCAGGATCATTGTTGAGCACACCATAGGACTGCTGAAGCAGAGTTTTAGGTGTCTGGATGGGTTTGGGGACTTACCAGTTCAGGAGCCACTCACTAACTCTCATCCTCTCTTTCTTCAGGAGAAAACAGCCCATAATGTCGGGGAGTGGAGCAAACCCGGGAGAGGAGTACCTAACATCATAGCCCTTGCCCAAATGGAGCTGGAAACCCTTGGAGATTAGTGGCTGAGGCAAAGCCATGAGCATCGGGGAAGACAAGACTGGTGGCTTATTGCAGTAGGGTGTCCACATTTTACTTGTAACCATTCATTCACCTCAGCAAATATTCAGCAAGCCTCACAACTTCAAGATGCATTCTCAAGACTGTCACCTGTTAATGTCCAACCTCTCGGTGCCATCCCAACTCTTGTCTCTTTTCTCTTTCCTCAGCACCTGCACCCTGCAGAAGAAGACACCTCAAAGGAGGACAATCCTCCCCAAGAGGCACCGTCATGAGTTTCATCTCTCATAAGCACCAGCACGGACATTGGCACTCAGCGTGGGTTAGATAGTGAGCCTGATTTAACCATCCCCTGTCCGGTAAGGTGAGATTACATGGCACAATATTAATATGCGAATGCGTTAATACATTCATATGAAATCTCTTTGTCCACTACGTTAGCACTGCTGTTAAACTTTATTTTAAGCCTTTTCACTACATTACTCTTTTCAGCGTTAATGGCATCCATTGCAGGGGGCTTACTTAACCCTTCACCGATTCTCAATACCAAAAACAAAAGCTTGGAAATCTTTGTTGGTGGCATTAGGAGACAACTATTTAACATGACTATTTCATATAACATTTCCCTCTCCGCTATTTTAAACAATTTATTTTAATGTCTCCATCAAAATAGGAATGTCATACGTCTGTAAGACGTTTTCGTACATTAATTGTATAAACTGCAATTTCTAAGCTAAAATTTATGATAAAATCTGGTTGCAGAAATGGATGTGCCACACATCCTGTAACAATTCATTTTTCACTTTAACCTCACAGTTTTAAAGAAAAAGCCCATTTTAGGCAGGAACTCCTCCAATCTCACTGAAGTACTCCTTTAAAGCTTTAAAGCGATGATTTAAATCCATTTACAACTGACAGTGAGCATCCCAAAGCTGAAGACTTGATAAATATTTACAGTCTATCCTACTTTATACTCTAATCCATAATCTGTTTTTCAGACAGAGCTTGCGAGCGAGTTCTACTGCAGCTTGTGTCTGTGTGTGTATGTGTGTGCGTGTCTGCACGAATACGCAACTGAGCCTGATAATGGTTATAAAAATAGAAAATGCTGGGATACGCAACAAGTCGGTCAGCATCTGAAAGATAAACAAAGTTTGTTTCAGGTGTAGCTTTTCACCAGAAAGAGTCCCACCTGACAAGTTAACCTAATTTTTTGCTTTCCGATACCATGCATCCCCAGCTTTATTGGTTTTTGTTGCAGGTTTCCAGTATTTGCAACTGTTTTATCTCTGATCACAGTTATGAAATTTGATTTATGCAGGTAAAATGTGGTAGTGTTTGAGGATTTTTTTAAAGAGTTCTCATCTGGAGGTTTGAATGCCCATTGTGATGAGTTCTCAATTGCAGTCATGATTTGCAGGGGAGTGTTGAACAGAAGCCAGGGGTTTCAGTGCTGCGGGGAGAAAAATTAGACTGGGTCGCTCATATATGTCATGTGGGAGTTGTTTAAGTGTCACATTGGTGAGAAAGATCTCTGAGTTCTTGAACCCGTAAGCTAAAATTATAATTAATAATGTTTTAAAAACATGGATTCACGCTGGTATCCTACCCTATTGCTGCAAAAGAGTAATTTACATGGGGAAACAAAAAGAACTCTTTTCTGACTTCATCTGTTTAAGAGGGATTGACCCATTATGACATTGATCAGCTTAGCAAGTACACAGCCCTCACCGCAATCTGGAACTATCTCTTCCTGTTTTTATTCTGTGTTGTAAATCCAGCTACACCACTCTCATCAATCATTTCAGCTTCCAGCTGTGATCAACTCTTTCCTACAGTCCTTCAATGCCTCAGAATCCTCTCTTCTACAATTTACAATTTTCAGCCTTTGGATCAATCTCAAAAATTAAAAATCAAGCATTTTGTGTCCTTGGCCTACTTGACGTTATTGAGAAATGTAATTAAAGAATGCCGCCTGTTGATTGTAGCTCTGAGACACAAAGTTCTGGTCATTGCCTACTTGCCTATGGCTGTTATTTCTGACCATTTTTTCCCAGAGATGTTACAAAAATGGCTACTGAATTACACCTGACGTGTGTCCACCTCATTCATAAAATGTCACCCTATCACAAAATGTCATTGGCTACAGCCACAATAGAAGGTAGGAGTCATCGAGAAATCAGTATAAGTGTTATTCAACAAGCAGTTCTGGTCAAATAAAAATATTGGTTTGTTGAAGGGATCATTTTTCTTTTAGGCAAAAATGTACAGAAAGTCTAATGAAATGATTTTACTGAGGCCTTAAATGATTCATTACTACAGTGCTCCTGGCCATATGTGTGTGTGTATCACTGAGCCTGTGACTGAAACTGATAATACTTGAATATCTCAACCCAATGGGTAATAATTGGTTGAGCAATAGAAGATCCAAAATATTCATATTGTGTTATATTTGATTACAGGAACTTGATATCATTGATTAGACTCTCTAACCACAGTGATGTTTGAGAAATTATCTCCGGATTAGAATGCAATTACTGTAAAAGGAATCCAAAAGTCTTCTACAGGCATGTAATCAGTAAATGGGTAGTAAGCGGAGGGGTGGGGCCGATTAGGGACCATAAAGGAGATCTACTCATGGAGGCAGAGGTACTAAATGAGTACTTTGCATCGGTCTATACCAAGAAGGAAGATGCTGCCACAGTCTCAGTAAAGGAAGATATAGTTGAGATATTAGATGGGCTAAAAATTGATAAAGAAGAGTTACTTGAAAGGCTAGCTGTACTTAAAGTAGATAAGTCACCCGGTCCGGATGGGATGCATCCTAGGTTGCTGAGGGAAGTAAGGGTGCAAATTGCGGAGGTACTGGACATAATTTTCCAAACAGCCGTAGATACGGGGGTGGTGCCAGAGGACTGGAGAATTGCAAATATTACACCCTTGTTCAAAAAAAGGTGTAAGGATAAACCCAGCAACTATGGGCCAGTCAGTTTAACCTCAATGGTGGGGAAATTTTAGAAACAATAATCTGGGACAGAATTAACAGTCACTTGAACGAGTGTGGATTGATTAGGGAAAGCCAGCGTGGATTTGTTAAAGGCAAATCATGTTTAACTAACTTGATAGAGTTTTTTGATGAGGCAACAGAGAGGGTAGATGAGGGCAATGCAGTTGATGTGGTGTATATGGACTTTCAAAAGGCTTTTGATAAAGTGCCGCATGGTAGGCTTATCATCAAATTTGCAGCCCATAGAATAAAGGGGGCAGTAGCAACATGGATACAGAATTGGCTAAGTGACAGAAAACAGTGTAGTGGTGAACAGTTGTTTTTCGGACTGGAGGGAGGTGATGTTCTCCAGGGGTCGGTGCTGAGACCACTGCTTTTCTTGATATATATTAATGACTTGGACTTGGGTGTACAGGGCACAATTTCAAAATTTGCAGATGACACAAAACTTGGAGGGGTAGTAAATAGTGAGGAGAGATAGTGATTGGAAGGGTAGTAAACAGTGAGTGATAGATTTCATGAGGATATAGACAGGCTGGTGGCATGGGTGGACACATGGCAGATGAAATTTAATGCAGAAAAATGCGAAGTGATACATTTCGGTAGGAAGAATGAGGAGAGGCAATATAAACTAGATGGCACAACTCTAAAAGGGGTACAGGAACAGAGAGATCTGGGAGTATATGTGCACAAATCGTTGAAGGTGGCAGGGCAGGTGAGAAAGTGATTAAAAAAGCATACGGGATCCTGGGCTTTATAAATAGAGGCATAGGGCTCGATTTTACCAGGCCTGCGGGTTTCCGGCGGGTTGGGTTTCGGGAGCGTGGTCAACACGCTCGGTGAAATTAGTGTGTTGTCCGCGCGATCGTAGCAGGCAACACACTAATAGGAATCAATTACCTGCTCCTCCGGGCTCCACGCTGCTGGTCTGCGCGTCGGGCGGGCTGCGCATGCGCAGTACGATCTGTCAGCTGGAGGCTCTCTAGTTAAAGGGGCAGTCCTCCACTGACAGATGCTGCAACCAATGGAACAAATTTCAGCATGGAGCAGCCCAGGGGGAAGGCTGCTCCCAGTTTAATGATGCCTCACCCCAGGTATCATCAGATGGGGTGAGGAGGAGGGCGAAGACAGAGATCTTCCACCCGGCGGGCGGGAGGAAGCGGCCAGCCTCTGCCACCAAGAATGCCTGGCTCGAGGTGGCAGAGGGGGTCACCTGCGCAACCAACATATCGCCCACCTGCATACAGTGCAGGAGGCGCTGCAATGACCTCAGTAGGTCAGCCACAGTGAGAACACGAAGTCTTTCCCCTACACTCCATCTGCCACAACACTGCCCCAACCCCACATCTCCTTTGGCACCGCCAACACTACTCTGTCACATCACCCCTCATACCCACTCAAACCCCATCCTCATCTTACCTCCACCTACTCACCTCGCCAGTACTCATCCTGCCACTAACACGCGACCCAATCCTCATACAATCTCATGGCTCTATCCCATACTCACCCTCTCGTGCATCTCCCTCACGGCCAGCCTCACTCAACCTGCCACCACCTGTGCTGCAGCCACAGGGCATGCATCACATATGTGCAGTAGGCAGCGTAAGGCAAATGTTTCGTGAGCATGAAGTGGGTGCACAAGGGTGTCAGAGGGTTTGCCATAGGTGTTACCTATATTGAATTTCAGAGCAACAAACAGCACACATTATATTGGCACCACCACTGCCATGTCTCCGCGAATCCTGTCTGTTGTGTCCAATAATGCCTGCTCCTGGGTATCACTATGAGGACCCACCACTGATGCCACCCATCGTGTTACTGCAGAGTAGGTGCAGGTGTATTTGCAGGGCTCTTCCGCGCAGACGACTGAGAGACATCGGCGGTGTAGCCGGCTGCACCCTGGAAGGATGCGGAGGAGAAGTTGTGGAGGGCAGTGGTGACTTTGACAGCGACAGGTAAGCAGTTGGTGCTGGGGCCAGCCAGGAGCCGCTCGGCATGAAAGAGCCTGCAGATCTCCACGACTACATGTCGAGCGAATCTGCGCCTCCGTGTGCACTGCTGCTTGGAGAGGTCCGGGGAGCTGCGCCTCGGTCTGTGGACCCTGTGGCGAGGGTAGTGCCCTCTGCGACGCATCTCTCTCTGCGGTAGCCCTCCCTCCTGCTGTGCAGGTGGGCGTGCAACAACCCCGTGTTGGGGGGCTCCACGTCTCTGCGGCGGACGGCGTGGACTGCGAGGCTGCTGGGGCTGGTCATGCTGTTCGTCCTCCGAGGGTGTCCTCGCACCACCCATCTGGCAGGTGTTGGTCTGAGGGGTTGTGCAGGGTAGGTGGGTGGTTCCTCGGACTGGGGCTGCAGTTTCGTGTCGGTCTGTCCTCTGGCTTGGCGGGGGGTGGTGGGGGCCAGGGGTTGCCCTATGTGACACGGTGGCCTCCTGCGTGGGTGAGGGCTCTCCCCCGTGGGGTGCACCTTGGCAGCTGCCACAGGCTGCTGGCTGCAACACGCCTGGTTGGAGAGAGACTGTTTCCCCCAGTGTGGGAAACACGCTGCGATGCAGGTGAAATCCCACACTTCCTCTTTTGACAGCTGATTCAGCTCATTAACTGACCTCAACAAGCAAGGAAGGTAAGTACTCTCAAGTGGAATCCCGCTGGCTTTAATTGCCTGCGGGATTCCCACCAGCGGGGGCCACGCACGCAGCCCCGCACGTCGTCGGGGAACCCGGAAGTTGTCGGGATCGCGGCGCGATCCGGTCACGTGACCGCATATCGGGATTTTCGGGGCCCCCCCGCTGGAAACCCGCAGGAAACCCGACCCTAAAATCGAGCCCATAGAGTACAAAAGTATGGAAGTCATGATGAACCTTTATAAACACTGGATTGGCCACAACTGGAGTATTGTGTCCAGTTCTGGGCTTCGCACTTTAGGAGGGATGTGAAGGCCTTAGAGAGGCTGAAAGACAGGAGAAGCACACATGGGGGCATATGCGAGTTTACGGTATCTAGTTTGTATATTAAGGTGGGGGCGCATTGTTAAATCCCTTGGGCTACGCTATTGTATACATAGATATCCTAGGTGGTGTGAGTCAACTCCTGAACATAAGTTACATGGGATCTGCTTACGGGAGTGACTGATGTCACTGAACCTGAGAAGGTATCTACAGCAGCCCCAAACTGGTTCGGGGAATGATTAGGGAGAGTATTTTCTGTTCAACGTACTCTCCCAAAGTCTAGTTACAAAAATATAATCACAGAATTATCTGTTGTCTTTTAAAAAATAAACATTCAAATTTCTTGCTCTAAAGGAGACCCATCATTTTGGGACTCCTTCACTTTAGTGCTGCTCTGCTGTGATCACGGACAGGAATAAGCCATCTACATCCCTAAGTGGCTGCACTTTTCTCATGAGAGATGTGACTTCAGCCTGGCAGCCAATCCAATGGTGCCTGACTCCAGAAAAACATCCTACCAGTTGAGCAAAGACATGACAGACCTCCACTGTCTTAGGTGTTGATACCAATATGACAATTAAGAACAAAGATAATTCCAGGCCAGAAAAGTAAACAAATTCAAATTTAGGCAGTTCCACCAGGCCAGGCCAAAAAATAGACCTTTCTCAGTTCACACTGAAACAAAATTTTAATGAGGCAGCTCTTGTACTATTCTAGGGAGTGGGGCTAGAGGAAAATTTAAGTGAAGATTTTTCACCTTTTGTGACTTGAACCTTGCTGTATCGAGATCGACTGTGATCGTCTGGGCTGAGAAAGAACCAAACCACATTAGCTGGGAAGCCTTGTGCTTGCTGCTAGATTATTGCTGGGACCTAGCAATAATTATAGGAGCGATCATATCATGATCTGGTGTGGTTAGATGTTGAAGCTTTCAAGTTGACAGCTGGCTGTCAGAAATAGCAGTCTACTCTTCCAGATACTTCCATCAGCTAATACTTTAAGACACCGTTGGTAACACAATGCAACATAAGCATATGCCATGTAGACACTGTAGAGCTAGTTCAGCCAAAACAAAACTCTGTCTGCAGGCACCAGGTTTCCTGTTCTGTATATCTGACCAATAAATGGTTGGAAAATAAGAAAGGAACATCTTTTAGGTCCATTGTACCACAGAGTTTGTGCCAATGTGAAGTAAACTGCAATATTATTTGGATGTGAAGTTGCTCAAATTAAATTTAAATAGATGTGTGAAATCACCTCTGAGTCTCACCACTTTACCTTCACTCTAATTACAGTATAACTGGAATCAGTGCAAAGCAAAGTTTAAAACATAAACAAAACTCCATTTCCCCAGGCCACGAAATAAAACAATGGGATATGGCTTGCAAACTCTTAATGTGTTTGTCTGAAATTCCTCTCTCCATCAATCTAATGGAAGTGTTAACTTTTAAAAAACAAATGGGTTAACGGATATGCTAAAATAGCAGAGAGGAAATTCAGATGAATGTGTTGAGCATTCTGACACTTGCATCTTATGGTGTAATTTCAGGGCTGAGAGTTACTATTGGAGCACGCATTTGCAGCATTCCATTTTCTCTGACCAGAGATTAACACTGAGACAGCAGTGTAACTCAGGTTTGTCCCTGTGCTGATCACCAAAGGTACTGTGCTGAAACCAATACAATACCAAAACCAATCCTTTCTTAAAACTGTGTTTGAGAAGATTAGTGCTTGTCACAAAATGGACCAATTTTGGAAAACTGAGTTTGCGGATTAAGCAATGTTTCAAAATAACTGAACTTATCTGAATCATTTAACTGTGAACGAATCAATCGTTTATCACAGAATACTAGATCAGTGGTTCATAATCCTCGTACCTACAGATGTCAGCCTTCCATAGTTAATCCAAATATAATGAGGGTTTAAAGCCAAGACTGAACAATTCATTTCCATTTGTCATCTGTAACTTTGTTAAATAGTTAAATCTTTTAGAATGGAATTTTAAAAAAATCCACTCATGTTTAAGAATTACACTGGACATATCCTCTAGGATATTCCCATCCTTCAGTATTTAACTTCCCTTTCAGCATTTTCCATGTTCCATGTGATACCAACTTTAGAAAGATAAGATCATAAGGGAAATCATAGAATTATAGAACCATACAGCACAGAAGGAGGCCATTCGGCCATTATGCCTGTGCTGGCTCTTTGAAAAAGCTATCCAATTAGTTCCATTCCCCTGCTCTTTTCCCATAGCCCTGCAATTTTTTTCTTTTCAAGTATTTATCCAATTCCCTTTTAAAAGTTATTATTGAATCTGCTTCCACCACCCTTTCAGGCAGTGCATTCCAGATCATAACAACTCACTGCATAAAAAAATTCTCATCATCTCTCCCCATCATCAGGTACAGAAAGAGAAGTAAAGTGAGGGAAAGAAGGATTGGAATTAGAGAGAGAGAAAAAAGAAAAGAAAGACATTAAAAGAAAAAAAATACAACATTTCATAATTTGACATTTTAAAAATCTCTAACAACAATGTACTACATGCAGGAATGAGACTGAACAGTTTAAATTGTTCTCTTTCTGGGCCAGAGAGATTGATTGGCATTGTATTAACAATTATCACATCGTTTTAAAGGGTACTTACGCTAATAAATATGAGCTGCGATGTGTTTAATGGGCAATTAATGTGCAAATCCAGCAAGTTCTTAAAAATAATGGGAAGGTTGAGGGCGGAGCAGTGTAAATCGACCAGCAAGTTCTGGCACATACGACCTGGCCCTCACGTGAACCAGGATCATGTGAGTGACAGACAATGGCCCGTGTGTGATTATTCAATAAGTGGATGTCACTCTTAAAGTCAGGGTGTGTTAGATCCATTTTTGGAGGGCAGGAAAATCATAAAGAACTTACAAAAACTTTACTTTATTTATTTTTTATAGTTAAAAACAGGTTATTCTTGTGCTGCTGTAACTGATTTTTTCCCCCCCAGTTTGTATAGGGAACCTTTGTAAGTGAAGCAGAACAGGGCAGATCAGAGCAGGCGCGCAGAGAGCTTGGATGCTTTGCTGCGATGCAACGTTTAATCAGCTATGTGCATCTGCTGCTATTCCATGACCTTGTTCCCTGAGAAGCAGGCCTGCTACATTACAGGACAATGAAACACAATGTGCCTGAGATAGTAGATAAGCAAGCCTTGTTTGCACAGGTAGGACTTTGTTCAGCAGGCAAAGGAGATAGTTTTCAGGTGTAAGGAGAGGGAGGTCCCCTGCTCCCTGACCTAAACTAAGGTGCAGATCAACTTACGTGGCGCAGACTGCCCGCCGCCAAAGCCTGAGATAAAAACACAATGCTCCATCTGCAGGGTCTTTTCTCCAGCAATGCTGCATATGGCAAAGCAATTGCGGAATACAATACAAAAGCAGCTCCAGTTACCAGTGTTGGAGATAGCCCCAAAGCCTTGCCTATTGCATTTCTTTTTAAGTTCAGGTATAATGTTTTGTCGATATGTGCTGCATGCACAGAGAGGGATCAGAAACAGATATACGGTGCTCACAAACATATAGATAGCTATGTGGCTAGATACACAGATATGGAGCATTGTGGCCACGTTCTGCGAGAAGAATGTCTCTATTCTCCAGAAGTGAGTCTTCATGCTGCCCATTGTTGTATGTGTTTTGCTGAGTACAACACTGGGGTTAACACGCAGCCTCCCATAGCCAAACAACAGAATGCTTTCTAATCAGAATGTGGTCACAATAGTACAGGGACATTCCTTCCTCATTATCTGATTTTTAAACTTTATCTACAGTACCCCGATGATAGTTTTAAAATACAGAGTATGTGTATGGCCTCTCTCTGCTAAACAAAAAATAAAACGTACTTTATCATTTAACTGAACTGGAAAGAGTACTAAGTGCCTACACATAAATAATGTACATAACAACAACCACTTGCATTTGTATAGCGCCTTTAAGGTTATAAAAGTCCCAAGGCGCTTCACAGGAGGGTTAATAAACAAAATTTGACACCCAGCCACTTAAGAGATATTAGGACAGGTGACCAAAAGCTTGGTCAAAGAGGTAGGTTTTAAGGAGGAGAGAGGTGAAGAGGCGGAGAGGTTCAGGGAGGGAATTCAAGAGCTTAGGGCCTAGGCAGCTGAAGGCACGGCCGCCAATGGTTTTTTTTTTATTCGTTCACGGGATGTGGGCGTTGCTGGCGAGGCCAGCATTTATTGCCCATCCCTAATTGCCCTCGAGAAGGTGGTGGTGAGCCGCCTTCTTGAACCGCTGCAGTCCGTGTGGTGACGGTTCTCCCACAGTGCTGTTAGGAAGGGAGCTCCAGGATTTTGACCCAGCGACGATGAAGGAACGGCAATATATTTCCAAGTCGGGATGGTGTGTGACTTGGAGGGGAATGTGCAGGTGGTGTTGTTCCCACGTGCCTGCTGCTCTTGTCGTTCTAGATGGTAGAGGTCGCGGGTTTGGGAGGTGCTGTCGAAGAAGCCTTGGCGAGTTGCTGCAGTGCATCCTGTGGATGGTACACACTGCAGCCACAGTGCGCCGGTGGTGAAGGGAGTGAATGTTTAGGGTGGTGGATGGGGTGCCAATCAAGCGGGTTGCTTTATCTTGGATGGTGTCAAGCTTCTTGAGTGTTGTTGGAGCTGCACTCATCCAAGCAAGTGGAGAGTATTCCATCACACTCCTGACTTGTGCCTTGTAGATGGTGGAAAGGCTTTGGGGAGTCAGGAGGTGAGTCACTCGCCACAGAATACCCAGCCTCTGACCTGCTCTCGTAGCCACAGTATTTATATGGCTGGTCCAGTTAAGTTTCTGGTCAATGGTGACCCCCAGGATGTTGATGGTGGGGGATTCGGCATTGGTAATGCCGTTGAATGTCAAGGGGAGGTGGTTAGACTCTCTCTTGTTGGAGTTGGTCATTGCCTGGCACTTATCTGGCGCAAATGTTACTTGCCACTTATGAGCCCAAGCCTGGATGTTGTCCAGGTCTTGCTGCATGCAGGCTCGGACTGCTTCATTATTTGAGGGGTTGTGAATGGAACTGAACACTGTGCAGTCATCAGCGAACATCCCCATTTCTGACTTTATGATGGAGGGAAGGTCATTGATGAAGCAGCTGAAGATGGTTGGGCCTAGGACACTGCCCTGAGGAACTCCTGCAGCAATGTCCTGGGGCTGAGATGATTGGCCTTCAACAACCACTACCATCTTCCTTTGTGCTAGGTATGACTCCAGCCACTGGAGAGTTTTCCCCCTGATTCCCATTGACTTCAATTTTACTAGGGCTCCTTGGTGCGACACTCGGTCAAATGCTGCCTTGATGTCAAGGGCAGTCACTCTCACCTCACCTCTGGAATTCAGCTCTTTTGTCCATGTTTGGACCAAGGCTGTAATGATGTCTGGAGCCGAGTGGTCCTGGCGGAACCCAAACTGAGCATCGCTGAGCAGGTTATTGGTGAGTAAGTGCCCCTTGATAGCACTGTCGACGACACCTTCCATCACTTTGCTGATGATTGAGAGTAGACTGATGGGGCGGTAATTGGCCGGATTGGATTTGGTGGAGCGATTAAAATAAGGGATGCGCAAGAGGCAAGAATTGGAAGAGCTTAGAGATCTCGGAGGGTTGTAGGGCTGGAGGAGGTTACAGAGATAGGGAGGGGCGAGGCCATGGGAGGATTTGAAAACAAGCATGAGAATTTTAAAATCAAGGTGTTGCTGGACCGGGAGCCAATGTAGGTCAACAAGCACAGGGGCGATGGGTGAACAGGACTTCATGCGAGTTAGAATATGGCAACAGAGCTTTGGATGAGCTCAAGTTTATAATGGGAGATCAGCCATGAGAGCATTGGAATGGTCAAGTCTAGAGGTAGCAATGGCATGGATGAAGGTTTCAGCAGCAGATGAGCTGAGTCAGGGGTAGGGACGGGCGATGTTATGGAGGTGGAAGTAGGCGGTCTTGGTGATGGAGCGGATATGTGGTTGGAAGCTCATCTCATGGTCAATAGGATGCCAAGGTTGTGAACGGCCTGGTTCAGCCCCAGACAGTGGCCAGAGAGGGGGATGAAGTCAGTGGCTAGGGAACGGAGTTTGTGGCGGGGACCGAAGACAATGGCTTCGGTCTTCCTAATATTTAGTTGGAGGAAGTTTTTGCTAATCCATTACTGGATGTCGGACAAGCAGCGTGACAAATCAGAGACAGTGGAGGGGTCGAGAGGGGTGGTGGTGAGGTAGAGCTGGGTGTCGTCAGTGTACATGTGGAACCTGACATGTTTTCGAATGATGTCACCGAGGGACAGCATGTAGATGAGAAATAGGAGAGAGTCAAGGATAGATTCTTGGGGGACTCCAGAGGTGCGGGAGCAGGAAGAGAAACCATTGCAGGTGATTCTTTAGCTATGACTGGATAGATAGGAATGGCAATCCCATCCAGCTGGACGACGGAGGAGAGGCATTGGAGGAGGATAGTGTGGTCATAGTGTCAAAGGCTGCAGACAGGCCGAGAAGGATGAGGAGGGATAGTTTACCACGATCACAGTCATTTGTGACTTTGATAAGGCCAGTTTCAGTACTGTGGCAGGGGGGAAACCTGATCAGAGGGAATCAAACATGGAGCTGTGGGAAAATGGGCTTAGATTTGGGAGGCAATAACATGTTTAAGGACTTTGGAGAGGAAAGGGAGGTTGAGGATGGGGCAGTAGTTTGCAAGGACACTGTGGTCAAGGGTGAGTTTTTTCGGGAGGGGAGTGATGACAGCAGATTTAAAGAGGAGGGGGACAGTAGCTGAGGAGAGAGAACAGTTAACAATATCAGCTAATATGGAGGCCAGGAAGAGAAGTTGGGTGGTCATCAGTTTGGTGGGAATAGGATCGAGGGAGCAGGAGGTGGGTCTCATGGTCAAGATGAGCTCGGAGCGGGCATGAGGGGAGATAGGAGAGAAACTAGAGAAAGATTTGAGTTTAGAACTAGGGCAGGGGGACCTTAGGAAAAGTTTGGCTTGGTGGCCTAGGGTAAGGTAGACAAGTGGCAGAGACAGCTGAATGGATGGTCTCAATCTTGGTGGCAAAGAAGTCCATGAGCTCCTCGCACTTGTTGTTGGAGGTGAGGGTGGAGGAGGCAGGGGAGAGGGGTTTAAGAAGATGGTTTGTAGCGGAGAAGAGAAGTCGGGGGTCATACATACATATATTTTATAAATGCATAAATAATCTGTCCATTTTAAGATTACAAAAGCTTTATATGTGCCTGATTCACTCAGATTTCATATTCATAAAACAGTAACAAATCACAATTCTAGAGCTTTACAAATTCCGGATTAATAATCACCTAGAAAATGGAGCTAGACTTATTCAGTCGCCATGAATCAGTGACCCTAATAATATGTTGTGTGTTACATGACTCCGCTCTGCTTCACTCGCTCAGGCATCCTACACAAACTGAAGAAAAAAAATCAATTTCAATTTCAGCAGCGCAAGAACAAACCTTCCTCAGAATAAAAAATAAATAGAACAAACTTTTTGTAAGTTCTTTCCAATGTTATAAAACAGCAGAACCTCTGACCCACCATGAGCTGTGTCGCAGGAGATCCACAGAAACATTTTGTGACACATCTGTCGCACATCACGGGGGGTAGATTTTAACTATCGGGTGGGTGACGAACGGAGCTGGCTGGCCGCCCAATCCTGCCAGCAGGAGGCCCGATCCATTTTGAGGCCTCATTATCAAGCTGCCAGCGAGCTCTGGGCGCCAAGTAGACTTCCCACTGCAGCTTTCCGGCTCCGAGCTGGCAGGGAGATAGGTCCGCAGGGGATGGGGGTGGGGGGGTGTCAGTGCTGGAGGGCACCGTCAGGCAAGATTTTATTTAAATTTCAAAATATACTTTATTTCATAAAATTTAAAGATACACACAGTTTACACACAGTTCAAGTAAAAAGACACAATTCCAAGCAAGGCAGTTCAAAGCAATACAGTGCAGGCCGTATACACTATGATCTCATTAGTACAATTTTAAAACACAGTACATTTCTTCTAATACATTCTGTACAATACAAAGTGGGGTGGCCTTACACAGTGGCCTTTCCCCATAGAGCCTTTGCATAGGTCGTACCTTGCTTCAGTGCGTCCTGCAGTACGTACTCCTGGACCTTCGAGTGTGCCAGTCGGCAACACTCGGTTGTGGACTGCTCCTTCAGCTGGAAGACCAGCAGGTTTCAGGCGGACCAAAGGGTCTCCTTCGCCGAGTTGGTGGTCTTCCAGCCGCAGTTGATATCTATCTCGGTGTGCGTACCAGGGAACAGTCCGTAGAGCACAGCGTCCTGTGTTACTGAGCTGTTGGGGATGAACTGGGACAGATATCAATGCATCTCTCTCCACACCCACTGCGCAAAGGGGCAGCCCATCAGGAGGTGGATGACGATCTCCTCCCTGCCGCAGCTTCGAGGGCAGCTCGCGGTGGCACTGAGATTCTGTGTGTGTTAAAAGGACTGCACTGGGAGGGCCTTTCTCACCACCATCCAGGCTACATCCTGGTGCCCATTGGTCAGTTCTGGGGATGAGACGTTCTGCCCAATGGCATCGACCGTCTGGTCAGGGAAAAGCCTGATTGAATCCACCCGCCTTTCCTTGCAGGACTCTCAGAACGTTTCGTGTCGACCACTGCCTGACAGCCTTGTGGTCAAAGGGGCTCCTCCTTAGGAACTTCTCCACCTGGGACGGGTGAGGGGGGTGGGGGGAACGGTCCAGCTGGACGGGACATCCTGCGCCTCCTCGGCCAGCGTGGCTAGACCCAGCCTTCTTAGTGTGTTGGATAGGTAGAAACTTAGCACATAGTGACACTTGGTGTTTGCATACTGGGGCTCTACACACATCTTGAGGCAGCCACACGCAAAGGTGGCCATCAGGTTCGGAGCGGCATTGGGGACGCTTTTCCCCCCTTTGTCTGGGGCCTTGTACATGGTGACCCTGCGGATGCGTTTTACCCTGGAGTCCAGACGAAGTGGAAGATAGCTCGGGTGACTGTGACGGCGGAGTTGTGGGGAATGTTCCAGACCCTGGCCACGTAGAGCAACACCGCGAGTACCGTCAGGCAAGATCCGGGCGTATCTGCTGGGAACGTGATCTGTGGATTTGTGGCCCCATATTCTCTATATGACCTCTGTCCTTGAAAACAGTCTATCTTCTGACTTACTATAGGCCATGTCACAGGAGATCTGCTAGTAGATATAAATACACACAACACCATGGCCTAGAAATTAGACTGCACTCGGTGCTGCGCGACCAGCACGCACCATAACCAAAAGGCCTGAGGGTTGATGGAAATTGGGCCTCGGTCATCATCAACATGTTCGCGCTGGTTGGGTACTGGCTATTAGGCCCATTCAACAACAACAACTTGCATTTATAGAGTGCCTTTAACATAGGAAATTGTCCCAAAGCACTTCACAGGAGCCTAATCAGACAAAAATTCACATCGAGCCAAAAAAAGAGACATTAGGTCAGGTGACTATAAGCTTGGTCAAAATAGGTTATAAGGAGTGTTTTAAAGGAGGAAAGAGAGGTGGAGAGGCGAAGGTTTATGGAGTGCATTCCAGAGCTTAGGGTCTAGACGACTAAAGGCACGGCTGCCAATGGTGGGGTGAAGAGAGTGGGGAATGCACGAGGCCAGAGTTGGAGGAACACAGAGTTCTTGGAGGGTTGTAGGGCTGGAGGAGGTTACAGAGATAGGATGGGGAGAGGCCATGAAGGGAATTGAACACAAGGATGAGAATTTTAAAATCAAGGCGCTGGTGAACAGGGAACCAGCGGAGATCAGTGAGCACAGGGGTGATGGGTGAACGAGACTTGGTGCAGGTTAGGAAACGGGCAGCAGTAATTCTCATAACTTGGAACTGTGAGGGAAAGCATATATGTAGAGTCGGACATTCATGGAGTGTTTTCACCAGAGGGTGGGAGAGAGTAAGGGTTTTACTGGGGACAAAAGTATCAAAGGCGAAGGTGAGGGGTTTCTGAGCAGATTGATAGCTGCAGAAGCATCATAGCAAATACAGGGCCAAAGACTCGACAGTTGGGAATTTGAAAGTGGCATTGTAAGCGACTTGGGGGAGAATTTTTTCAGACACAGAAGGAGGCGGGGTTGGAAGGGGGGTGACCAGAGATGGCCTTGTCTGTTATTGAGACAATGGGAATAGAGAGGCCACATGAGATGGCAAAGTATCACACAATCCATGAATGTGCAGTTGGTCTGTGATCATTGGTACAGAATCATGCACGTTAATATTCACTACCATGGTAGCTGTCACAATTCCTTTATTTTTTGGCTATTGATGGTCGAATGTACTCTTGAATGTAGAATGTTGTCTTGCTTTATGCTATTTCGTTTTCAGTGCTTTTGAATCTATTGCTTTTTGGAACATTTTCACCCATTCAAGTTCACACTCTACATTCAAGATTACTCGATGGAGCATCTACAGGTCCCAAAGATCTCCCAGTTTACATGGCAATTTCAGCTAAATTATGAAGTGCTGATTAGGTTTTTTTTAATTAGTTATTAATAGTAACATTTGTTCTCCAGCTCAATGCTTTCATCAAAATGATATAATAACATTTTGCTTTTCATAGATTTTGACAGGACCAAGACAGAATGTTCTTTAATGTCTAAAAACAGATTAGTCACTTTGCATTTAGTCAAACTGATAATTAGCTTGAATCAATTCAGCCGTACTTAAGTAGCCCTGATTTTTAAAGTTGGCCTTTACTCACATCCAATCTGCTAACCTTTAATCCTCCTTTCTGAGTTCTACAATCTAACTCACGGTATATCTGGATTACTTTGGCACCAGAAACATGCTGGAAACGTTTTACCTTCACCCCTACTGGGGATGGACAACCTTGGCTACTGCATCCACACCAAAGTTTGTCAATGGCAGTGTATGGGGGAGGTTTTATGCAAGAGTCCATTGTGTCCTCCAACCACCCATAGGCTGCCGGCAGGAAAGAATGTCTGTATGGATCTGATGTTGGGACAGAGAGGTGCCCCCAAACCTCAAAGCCACAGGGGCTCAGAAAGTATGTTTCTTATTAGTATTAGTTCTATATTTCATACTGCTATTATTTCAAGGTTTTGTAATTAGTTTTAAGTTTTTATGCAGTATTTTAAGTTTCCTTAGTTTTTTTTAACTTTCTTTAAAATGTAATGACTTTAAGTATTTTTAAAGTATCTTTAAGAAGTTTTAAATTATTTTTTAAAGGTTTTTTAACATATTTTTAAGTCATACGGTTGCAAAATGGGTCTTGATAAACCAGTGGCATTTTCCTTAAACCTCCCATGTTCCTCTGCTTTGAGTAGGAAGAGGGAAAGGATCAGGAGGACCACCACCAGAGATGACAGGCTGAATAAGTACTGTAGATGACCTTCAGCTGCTACCCACGATAGTCACGCCTCCCGACTATCGGCAGATTCAGGCACATCTATTTCACTTTGACCCCTCAGCAATGCTTCAGAAGGATGCGCCTCCCTCAAGAAGCAGAAACTGAGTTGCGCCAGCTGTGGGCATGGTTTGTAAGGGATAACTTCAGCGGACGAAGATCTGAGACCACAACCAAATGAGTAATGCCATTGTGGTCCCCTAATGATAACAAACTCAACTCAATGACCTGCTGACATGTAGCTCTTCACCACAACTACTAAGGCTCCCACTTGGAGATCATTCTGATACTCCTTCACTCACTTAGTCGCCCATCTTACCTCAAGTCATTCTGCGTATATCCAGTTAGTGACAAAAAAAATCTCACTGAAACTGATTCTGATAACCTTCCTACAGTCTTCTCCATTTATGACAATTGTTGTGTGTCCTTTCAATCCTGGCCTTCTACTTATACAGTGACAGGATGTTCTGGGCTGATCATTTGCAGCAGTAGCTTTGGGAGATTGAGGTGGTACTGTCTTCTCTTTGGTTTCCTCTTTAAGAAGAAATTAGAGAGAGTGAAGGCACTCAGCATGCTGTCATTTAGAATGCAACCTGGGTTTCAGAAGACACTCCTAAATGGGGGTGAGGTGACACTTACTCCCAAGGCCACCTCCTTCCATTGACCTTTCATGGACTTCCTTTCCCTTGTGCCAAAATGGTTGGGTCCTAATTTGCTGGATTGAAGATGGTAGCACCTCAACTGAAGAGTCTTTAAATTTATGGGCTTAGTGGCTGGAAAAGGCATCAGCTTCAGGCACTGCATTGGGCCACATGGTTACCAACACAAAATGGCTGCCTCGATCCTTTCACCTTCTACAGAAGTGTTAGATTTTCATCCTCCATCCCCAGAGGCCCATGGAGGGCGCTAACAGCACCTGGAGCCTGCCATGAATTTGTAACGAAGGTGCACTGAGGAAAATTGGGCTGGTATTCGGCGGTATGACACAGGTGGGCGGAGGAAAACCCGGCCCACCGAGTCTTTCATGATTAGAAACAGGACAGATCTCTGATCCATCGCATGAAAAAAGGAGGAGATATTTTCCGAACAATTGACCAATGTGTTGGAACACTACAGCAAGATACAGTATATGAGTAATTTGAGACATGACATGTGGTAAGTGCTTGGGAGGAGAAAGGTGGACTTTGGACCAATGGTTCCCAAAGCTCTCCAGCGCTGGGGTTTTTCTCACGTCATTTCTGGGTCTGTTTGCTATCATTGATTGCTATGATTAGTCAACAACTCCATTATCGTTGTATCATGCGATGGTAGAAGGCGAACTAGATGGACCTTGGTCTTTTTTCATCTAGCAATTCCTATGTTCCTAAGAGAAAACCTATCTGTATTTAAGTTCACAATGCCTCACCCGAAAATCATTCTGTCTGTATCATTCCTGTCATTTTGAAGCACAGGATAGATTTTGTAAGTCTGGGAAATGTGCAGGGTGGGAGGATGGGGGGAGGAGAGAGATGGAGAAATCGACTCCAAATCACAGCTTACATCTGCAGACATTTAAACAATTTGGTGCAGGAGGATATACGATATTCAAACTGTAGTTAATTTTTATGTTGGCTTGCTATCACGTAAACATGGGATTGTAGTCATTAAGATTACTTTGGGTGATATTAATACCAGTTTGTGAATTCTGACATAGATTTATTTCTGTAATGGATACTTCATGGCAATGGACTAAAAACATCTAGTGGCTGAAATTCCTGCCTTTGTTAATTTTAACAAAAAAGCAGACTTGAGTGTAAAGTGTAATTATTTTATACTTGTCTTTACTTTTTTTGTTAAATTTAGCGAGGACAATTATTTCATCTCCTTTGAGCTAACTACTGGCAAAGGCAGATCCAATTAACTACATTTGTGCTGCATGTTCCAAATAGTAAAAATTGCATACTCCCTCAATGCTATCTCGTACTCAGACCAGGCTTTTTACTATTGACATAAATGAAACCAGTCGCTCTTAATATCTGAGAATGTACATATAAAATGTTACTATATTCGTGTGTTATTCTGAAAAGCAGCATGGGGAAAGGACGCAATATTTATATAGAAGAAATAATTTATCTGTTTCAACTGGCAAGTGTCAAGCCATCCATTTACATGAATATATTGAGGACAGCAGGGTCCAGAGAATAAAAAGAGTGCAACGTATGACTGAACATTCCAGAAACTGTAACCGTCTCGCCCAGGGGATAAAGAAAAATCATGCTGGAGGCTTTCAATCTACATATTAAAAGTGGCATGGAGAGGGAAAGAAAATGCTAGAGGCAGAAATAAGAGAAGAGAAAAAACTTTTTCCTTCAAGGTCATAACGGGTCTTTCACCTTAAAGCTAATAAACATCAATTAATATGTTGTATTTGTGCATATTTTTCTGTGCAATGTCTGGAATACCATCATTAATCTGCTTATTACTGGAAAAATACATGTCACAGTAAAAGACTGAACAAAAAACAAGAATTCTGGCCTGGCAATGCGTGATATTTTAGCAACGTCTGTTCTTAAGTTGTATCACATTCTTCTAGTAACAGATTTACAGGGAGCTCGGAGAACACAACACAGGAACATAGGAACAGGAGTAGGCCATTCAACCCCTCGAGCCTGTTCTGCCATTCAGTTAGATCATGGCTGATCTGTATCTTAACTCCATCTACCCGCCTTTGTTCCATAACTTTTAATACCCTTGCCTAACAAAAATCTATCAATCTCAGTTATGAAATTATCAATTGACTCAGCCTCAACAGCTTTTTGGGGGAGAGAGTTCCAGATTTCTATCCTTTGCGTGAAAAAGTGCTTCCTGACATCACCCCTGAATGGCTTAGCTCTAATTTTAAAGTTATGCCCCTTTGTTCTGGACTCCCCCTACCAGAGGAAATAGTTTCTCTCTATCTACCCTATCAACTCCTTTAATCATCTTAGCCACCTCAATTAAATCATCACTTAATCTTCTATAGTCCAGTGAATACAAGCCTAGTCTATGATCGAGACTGATATGGTCACCTTGTCTAATACTATGTAATTTGGGTGGGTGTAGTTTGCAAACCTCTAATCAATTTGCTCACCACACTGCTGCAAAGCCACCAGCCCTGCTCCCTTACAGCTCCGCATGTAGGTGTTCAAAGCTCCCAAAAGGTGGCACTCTGATTCAGGGGTAATCCAGGCTGTTACTTCAGTGCAGTATTGTCTTTCGATGAGATGTTTAACTGAGGCCCTGTCTGTCCTCTCAGGTAAATGTGAATGATCTATTCGAAGAAGAGCAGGTGCTCTGGCTAATACTTAGTCCTCAACCAACATCACTAAAAACAGATTATCTAGTCATTATCTCATTGCCATCTGTGGGACCTTGCTGTGTGCAAATTGGCTGTCGGGTTTCCCTACAACAGTAACTACACTTCAAAAGAAGTACTTCATTGGCTGTAAAGTGCTTTGGGATGTCCAGATGTTGTAAAAGGCATTATCTTTTCTTTAACTGTCTGTGGTACTGAAGAATGATTGTTAATAGAGTGGTGCTCACTAATCATCATCCCTTTTTGTCACTTTCTTGCTTAATGGATTCTAATGGGCTTTATGTTCAATGCCTAAAGGTCCAATTCTTTTCAATACTATAGATTCAGATTCATTTTTCATCTGATAACGTCAGTCATTGATTGTCAATCTGTCTCTTTTTATTATATTTTTTACTATTTTAACAATGTGATTCACATCTACAAATAGTATTGATGAAATTAGCTCTCTGTATTAGTACATTATCATCTTCCTGTCATTATAGGTTAACTAGACATTACTCGGAATGTGTTAAATGTAAACTGGCAGTCTTTGATGCTGCCACATGGTGCCCAAAGTGGACAAGTGTTTGATTCACCAGCACTGGCCTTCTTTAACTTGATGAGCATAAAAATCCACCAAAGATTATAAAAATTTATAAGATGTTCGAATTTTAATTTTTACGATATTTTGAGTACTTTGTTGACCTGTGGGGGAAAATGCATTCTCTTTTAAAGGAAAATAAAGGAAGTATTCAATGGACAGATACTGTGGAATTCAAGGAATTATGGAACCAAGAAAGCTGAAAAAAGAATTTCAAGGGAGATAAAGCTGTGGAACTAAACGAAAAAGAATTCAGACATGACAAATATTTAAGGTGCTACATCTATCATGTCAAATTTTATCTATAAAACAGGGAAAGTGTGAATTTGGATGTTTCATCGAAACTTTAGTTGCTGCTGCCATCAAACACGCTTTTTACAGCTGTGGTGTAATGCAAATGATGCAGTGATGCTGCCTGTGGAGGAGTGGTGGTCCACCCTAACAGTGGTTTTCCCGGTAGGCCAGGGAACCATCGAGTGTTGGAGCAGACAGTCCAATTTTGGAACAGACAGTTTGGTTTTGGGTCGGAATGTCGGTTCAAGTCCCACTAATGTAGGCTGATACTTCAGTGCAGTATTGAGGGAATTTCAGATGAGACATTAAACTGCCTGCTCTCTGAGATGGACATAACAGATCCCATGGCACTATTCGAAGAAGAGCAGGGGAGTTCTCCCCAGTGTTTTGTGACCAATATTTTTCCCTCAACCAGTATCACTAAAAACGGTTATCTGGTCATTTATCTGATTGCAGTTTGCAGGACCTTGCTGTGCACTATTACCACAGGCTGCCGTTTTTTTCTGGCTGACAGGTAGTCAGCCGGCCCGATAAGACAAACAATGCACAAGTTCCAGCTTTTTCACAATGCCTGTGCAGCTAGTGGTTCTATAATTAAAGAGGATACCAGAGCATTAGGAAAAGTTGAGATCTAAGGAATGTGCAATGTTCCAAAGGCAAGCAAGTGGAACACCTTAAGCAGGTTCTGGCTAAATTAAAAACATGATTAGAAGAGTTGAATAAGCACCAGATAATCACTTGCAGCCTCAATAATAGATCCTTAAATATGTCCTCACATGGCAATGCTGTACCTTTAACAGTATGTAGTTCAGAACTCCTGGGTTTAGAAGGCAAGTGAAGACAGCATGAAAGATGATGCCCAAAATAACTGATTCTGGGATGTTAAGCAATATAACATGAGGAGACAGTCTCAGAATTGAATTTATTTTAATTAGAGAAAAAAAAATTGAGAGAGAATATAATATGGGTTTTTAAAGGCATAGATAATCCAGGTGCAATTGGGGTACAGTGCATTAGTGCACAGTGGAAGACCTCAGGTCTAGAAAAAAATGTTCCCTACATAGTAGTAAATAAATAAAATAGCCTTGTATCAAAAGCAATCTACACTGTATCAATTAACTCCTTCAATAAATGCTGGACAGATATCTGTTATGAATGGGATTGAAGATTCAAAGAAGAAGTATAGACATAAGTGATCAAATGCTCCATTGAACTCTATAGTTCCTGTCCTACTGGGACCCCATGGAAATGTCTCCTCTGGAATGTCATTGATCAGGGTTGAATAATGCGACTGATAAGGTTAGATTGACCTCCTGGATGCACTTGGTTACCTTTGCAATCAGAATGGAATTTGAAGTTTTGGCTCAGTTCTCAGGACTCTCACCTCTGAGTCAGAAGGTTGTGGGTTCAAGCCCCACGCCAGGATTTGAGCACATAATTTAGACTGACACTTCTGTACAGTACTGGGGGAATGCTACACTGTCAGACGAGGCATTGGACTGAGTTCCGTCTGGTGGCCCAGGCGGTGTTAAAGATCCCAAGATACTTTCGAAGAAGAGCAGGGAGTTCTCTCAAAATCCTGGCAAATATTCCATCCTCAACCAGCAAAAACAGATAAACTAGTCATTTCATCTGAGTTGCTGTTTGTAGGATATTGCTGTGCACAAATTGGCCACCATGTTTGCCTACATAATGGCGATGGTAGTTCAACAAAGTAATGAATGGTTTGTGAAGCACTCTTGGGATGTACTGAGGATGCGATGAGACACTATGGGATAGATTGTTCCTCGGTGTGGTCTTTGGGTGGCCAGCCGGCAAAGTGCACCCACTAGCTGCCCGATAGTTCCGGCCAGAGGCCCAGTCCATTTTGAGGGATGGGCCTCGTTAGCATTCGGTCGGAGGGCTGCTGGTGCAAAATGAGCGCCCTGGGGGTAGACCGCGCCCCCCCCCACCACCCCGGGGACACCACAATATCGGGTGGCCCAGCCGACCTCTGAGACAGAAAAAGGTAGGTCCGTGAGGGTGTTCCTATCTCGGGGAGGGGGGGGGGAGGGAGGGGGGGGGAGGCGGGGGCGTGGACCCGGAGAGGCAGCAGCCCAGGCTGGTTTAGCTGGAGCCCAGAGGAGCACTCCTGCCCTCCCCGGCTCCAACAGAAATACAGTAAAACTTTGGGCTCTTCTTCGGCTGGACTGCCAGCTGATTCTGGGCGGAATGTGTGCAGCGCGAGTTCTACTCAGTACTGTCCAAAAATGGTAATCAGGCTCCTATGTAGGCCATAGGCCCCTGAATTTGCATATTTAAAGGGCCTACTGCCTGACTCAGGCAGGCACTCTGCCTGCCCTATGGTGGGCCTGGGGGAAAATTACAGTGACACTCTTCACTATTTTCGGAGTGCTACCACACAATTTCTGCCGGGGTGTGGGGGGGGGAGCATCAAAATCTCTCCCTATAAGTGTGGCTCTTTTCGAGTCTGACATTTTGTGTTGTGATGGATGCAGGCTAGATTCAAAACTTTTATGTTTAGATTAATGGAGTTTTCCTTTAATAGTATTCCCCTTACTGTGAAGAAAGATTTCCTTAGGCTATTAATTCTGGTACGATCGTAAACGTGTTCTTTCACAGCGTGTTTACATTTTATCTCAAAAATATTGAAGACAGGAAATCTTTCAGCTATGCTTGCGACCAGAGGAAATCTTCCCCTCTGTGTCAAGTGACTTGAAGATATAATTTAAGCAGCCACTGTCACAGTGGGGAATATAATTGTGCATTTAAGAATAATTTCAGATGATTTGTCCAGCAGTGTTACTCGT
The DNA here is from genome assembly GCF_035084215.1 of Heptranchias perlo. NCBI lineage: Eukaryota > Metazoa > Chordata > Chondrichthyes > Hexanchiformes > Hexanchidae > Heptranchias > Heptranchias perlo. Next base: position 14,042,722 of record NC_090332.1, on the reverse strand, counting down.
GGCACTGTACTTTACGTCAGGATGTTGCTTTGAAAGGAAGATGACATCCTCTAACTTCCCTTTAAATTAATCTGTTTGACGTTTACAGACTTTAACAAAGGGGGAAAATGCCCCCACAAGCAAGAACATCTTGTTCTGTGGGTGTTTTTGGTGATTTCAGTGCCCCTCAAGATGCATGATTGTAACATGTAAAAATCAAAGATGACAATTTACACGTGTAAACTATCACACTGTGCTTTCCATCATGAAATGGCATTTGAGAATTGGTTTAATGAGTTATTTGGGTTCCTCTCACGCCTCTGAATTACACAGAACAACTCACCAATGATGGGAAGCTCCAGCCTTTCTTTCTGTTGTGTGAAAGACCATCATGGCTCACACTTGCCTGCCACACGTATACTGTTGTGTGCTGCCAGTTTTAGAAATACTGTACATCATGTAGAAGATTTATCTTTGGGGTTATGCTCTGGGGATTTACCCCTTCCCAGAAAATGTTAATTTTGGGCACTTTATTTGCTGCATTTTTTCCACCATTTTGGAGTAGACTATTTATATATAGATAAATATTTTATGATGTATACCACTTCATGATGTACAAGAAATATACCATACAATTAATTAAAACAAATGCCTTTGATGACTCAGTGAGTTTATCCAGTGAATAGCTGAGTCATACGGATCAGGAAGGCCAACCTATCTGCCAATCTGCAGCCAGCCAGCCCATCAGATGACAGCTAGTTAGTGGTGAGGCTACAGCCAGCTAACACCAGGAGCCATCTACCAAAAGCCAGCTAACACCAGGAGCCATTCACCAAAAGCCAGCTAACACCAGGAGCCATTCACCAAAAGCCAGCTAACACCAGGAGCCATTCACCAAAAGCCAGCTAACACCAGGAGCCATTCACCAAAAGCCAGCTAACACCAGAAGCCATCCACTAAAAGCCAGCTAACACCAGGATCCATTCACCAAAAGCCAGCTAACACCAGAAGCCATCCACCAAAAGCCAGCTAACACCAGGAGCCATTCACCAAAAGCCAGCTAACACCAGGAGCCATTCACCAAAAGCCAGCTAACACCAGAAGCCATCCACCAAAAGCCAGCTAACATCAGGAGCCATCCACTAAAAGCCAGCTAACACCAGAAGCCATCCACCAAAAGCCAGCTAACATCAGGAGCCATCCACTAAAAGCCAGCTAACACCAGGAGCCATCCACTAAAAGCCAGCTAACACCAGAAGCCTTCCACCAAAAGCCAGCTAACACCTGGAGCCATCCACTAAAAGCCAGCTAACACCAGAAGCCATCCACCAAAAGCCAGCTAACACCAGAAGCCATCCACCAAAAGCCAGCTAGCCTTCAGTGAGTCTATAGCCAGTTGACACCAGAAACCAGCAAGCAGCAACCAGGTAATCACCAGCAGCCACCAGAAACCAGCAAGCCATGGACAATAGCATGTCTGTAGAAGCCACCCTTTCACAACCAGCATAAGTGGAGGGTGACGGCTGTAGTTCCACATTTTATAGAAGCAGGATCAGTGCAATCATCAGGAAATCCAACATAAATAAGAGAAGCAGCAAGAGCAGGAGAGAACTTGGCAGCATGAGTGGGAAAACCAGCAGGGGCTGGAGCCAGCAGACCAGGAGTGGGTGAGAGCCAGCAGACCAGGAGTGGGTGAGAGCCAGCAGACCAGGAGTGGGTGAGAGCCAGCAGACCAGGAGGGGGTGAGAGCCAGCAGACCAGGAGGGGGTGAGAATCGGCAGACCAGGAGGGGGTGAGAGCCAGCAGATCAGGAGGGGGTAAGAGCCAGCAGACCAGGAGTGAGTGAAAGCCAGTAGACCAGGAGTGAGTAAGAATCAACAGACCAGGAGTGAGTGAGAATCAGCAGACCAGGAGTGAGTGAGAATCAGCAGACCAGGAGTGAGTGAGAATCAGCAGACCAGGAGTGGGTGAGAATCAGCAGACCAGGAATGGGTGAGAATCAACAGATCAGGAGAGGGTGAGAATCAGCAGACCAGGAGTGGGTGAGAATCAGCAAACCAGGAGTGGGTGAGAATCAGCAGACCAGGAGTGGGTGAGAATCAGCAGACCAGGAGTGGGTGAGAATCAGCAGACCAGGAGTGGGTGAGAATCAGCAGACCAGAAGTGAGTGAGAATCAGCAGACCAGGAGGGGGTGAGAGCCAGCAGACCAGGAGTGGGTGAGAGCCAGCAGACCAGGAGTGGGTGAGAGCCAGCAGACCAGGAGGGGGTGAGAGCCAGCAGACCAGGAGGGGGTAAGAGCCAGCAGACCAGGAGTGAGTGAAAGCCAGTAGACCAGGAGTGAGTAAGAATCAACAGACCAGGAGTGAGTGAGAATCAGCAGACCAGGAGTGAGTGAGAATCAGCAGACCAGGAGTGGGTGAGAATCAGCAGACCAGGAGTGGGTGAGAATCAGCAGACCAGGAGTGGGTGAGTATCAGCAGACCAGGAGTGAGTGAGAATCAGCAGACCAGGAGTGAGTGAGAATCAGCAGACCAGGAGTGAGTGAGAATCAGCAGACCAGGAGTGGGTGAGAATCAGCAGACCAGGAGTGGGTGAGAATCAGCAGACCAGGAGTGAGTGAGAATCAGCAGACCAGAAGTGAGTGAGAATCAGCAGACCAGAAGTGAGTGAGAATCAGCAGACCAGGAGTGGGTGAGAATCAGCAGACCAGGAGTGGGTAAGAATCAACAGACCAGGAGTGAGTGAGAATCAGCAGACCAGGAGTGGGTGAGAATCAGCAGACCAGGAGTGGGTAAGAATCAACAGACCAGGAGTGGGTAAGAATCAACAGACCAGGAGTGAGTGAAAATCAGCAGACCAGGAGTGGGTGAGAATCAGCAGACCAGGAGTGAGTGAGAATCAGCAGACCAGGAGTGAGTGAAAATCAGCAGACCAGGAGTGAGTGAGAATCAGCAGACCAGGAGTGAGTGAAAATCAGCAGACCAGGAGTGGGTGAGGGGCGGCAGACCAGGAGTGGGTGAAAGGTGGCAAACCAGGTGTGGTGACAGTCAGTCCTGGCAGATTTCCATCTGGTAGGTGACTGAGGGGACAACATGCCAGCATTTACAGTGGCTAAAAAATAGTGTACACTTGCTTCCAAAATTTTTACGTTTCTTTTTGCCATATACCCTCAAGCACACCCCTGTACCATGTGTGAAAGATGGTGAGGTCTATGCTACTGATGGTTTTTCATCCCAGTTACGCCTCGCAAAAAACACAACAAATCTCCCTCCCGCATCTAGTCTTAATGTCAGCCAGATGACAGCTTTCATTCAGTGTCTCTCTCGTGTTCACTTGACTCATCACTGGAACTTTAAAGCATTCTACCGAAGACATAAGGCAGCAGTGAGGGAAGCTTTTTTTCCCCACTCTTAATCATCCCTGACAGAACTCATGTCATCCCTCCTCTGCTCACATTGTCTATTTTTAGTGGAAACCATTCAGATGTTGCAGCATTACTGACGGTATAATGACCTCCTGTTAAAAAAATAAAGACTTCGAATAGTGAGGTTGCCCCTAAGCACATTGTTAAACCACATTTTAATGGCAGCGGTCTGCGTGTCAGGGGCTTAGGTTTGACTGAACTTGTTACAATTGTTGTTAAAGTTAATTGAGTCTGCGGATCGTTGGGTCCCTGATGTGGATTACGTTTATTTTTTTCCCCTTGTATCTCGGTGTGGAGCAGCGGATCATGATCACCCTGTAAAAACTGTTAGTTTCTCAGCTCGGCTATGCAGAAAATTGTCGCCTTGTGACGAGAGGCATGATGGTGTGTGCTGACCCAGGGCGCCCCGCCACAGCGGGATTACTGTCGGTTGTGCCAGTTGTTTGCTTAACCTCCCCACCCCGCCCCCGCGCCCCCCCACCCAACCCCTCCCCAACCCACCCCACCCAGTAGTCAGGGAACACTGTGCGCCTTCTCCTCATTAACTCAATTAATTCACAAGCTGTCAAACGCAGAAGCAGATAAAGAGCTATTGTTGGGCAAACGCTGCATTCAAATCAATGTTGGATTTACATGGCCATTTCTCCCCTCCCCCTCCCAAAGTCACTGTATTCTTTTATTGGCAATGCAAAAGAGGAGAATCCCAGTCGTCCTGCAGCCGGGGTCACTGCAGCACCAGAAGGTCCATTGCGGGACCTTAAAGGGGCAGAAGTGCCCCAAAGATTAGAAGAGAGGTTCCACTGACGGCCTTGGCCTGCAACAGATAAGTGTTGGGGGAAGAATGGAGGGAGAGGGAGGCTACTACAATCTCCTTCTCCATCCCCACCCCCTCTCCTCCAATAGGGGCAACTCAGGGCCATTACCGCCACTTCCCTGGGCTCTTTGCCACCTTTCCCATGATGGCACTGGGAAGCTGGGTGACAAGTAGAAAGAAGGGAAGTCTGCCGGGGACTCAGGCTCTCCTCTCCCCCTCTACATGTGGCGGGTGGGGAAGAAGCGAGGAATGGTGGTCCCAGTAGGGGAGGTGGGGGGGTGGTCTGACTACGCCAGTAGTAGGCCTCACTGTCCTATTTTCCTGCTGTTTCCGCCACAATTCTGTCCAATTTTGGGTGGGATTATGGATGAAAATCTCCCTCCCCCTACATGATGTCTCCTTCCCCGTGGTCTCTACAGTAAATTTAAGGAGTTAAGATAGAGCCACAAAGGGAAACGACAATAGGGATTTTGGCAATTAACAAAGCCCATGTTTCGAATGGATTGGAGACCACATTTGAGCAGCTGCCATCGTGTCCCCATTAACCTCTAAATGCTTACAGCTTGACTCCCTTGCCCTTGTAAGCTTCATCCATCAGCTATGGGCTTCTAGTCTCCAAAGGCCCTCAATTGTGAGCAGCGGGTAGAAGAAGTAAATAGGTGAAAGCAGGACATGGACGTCATGCTCTGGGCTTGAGCACTGCTCCCCTGGGATCCCAACCTAAAGTAAAAGTGGCTAATGAGAAACACACAGACACTGAGGGAAAAGTCAACAAGGGAAAAAAGGGTGCAATGAGGCAATAGAAAAGAGAAGAGGAAGTGAAATGAAGGAAGAATTGTTAAAAGAAAAGGAAATAGATCAAGAGCGTGATAAATTAAATTTGTTGTTTAAAGCAAATATTCCACCTTAACACAAGTGTTCCCCCAACATTACTGAACTGCTTCAAATAGAAGCAATTGCACATCATTCAGGGGCTCCCTGTACAGTGAAGTCCCCTCTACTTACATTGCAGGCCAGGTTCCAAAGCATGGAAGGCATCAACCAACTGTCCATCTATGCAGGACAACAACTGGATTGTGCAGGTGAGCTAACCACTCAGCCCAGCTGCTGCCAGATGTTGTGGCAGACTGTGCCCTCAATGGCAATGTCTCTGTTCACCATCCCTGCCTCCTAGGGCGCTGGTGAAAACCATCTCCTCAGGTGGGCCTCGGTGCCCCTGCAGGCAGCAACATCGGCTCATTTCTCTTACTGTGCAGCTGAGGAGGTCAGAGAACGCCATGGCCGTGGTGACAGCACTGTAACGTAAAAGGGGCTGTGAGTACAATTCTTGAGCAGGTTATTACTTATTTGAACAGCTCCTGTGCTCTGTCCCAGTGTCCTTGGTGGAGTTGTACGCCATAATTAAAATCACTAAACTTCTTCATGTGAGTGTGGGCGGATGGAAGGGAGAGGAGGTATGGAAAGAAAGAAACATCTTTAATTCAGACAGCAACTTATCACATCCTCCAGACATCCCAAAGCACTGGAGGGTCACTAGGAGCGATCACAATCAATGAATTACTTTTTGAAGTGTAGTCACTTGTTATGTCGGCAAACATGGCAGCCAATTTGTGCACAGCAAGGTCCCTCAAACAGCAACGACCAGGTAATCTCTTTTGCTTATGTTGTTTGAGACAAATGTTAGCCAGGACAGTGGGAGATCTCCCTTGCTCTTCTTCAAATAGTGCCAAGGGATCTTTTACGTTCACCTGAGAGGGCAGTCGGGCCTCAGTTTAACGTCTCATCCGAAAGCTGACACTTCTGACAATGCAGCACTCCCTCAGAACTACACTGGAGTGTCAGTATCCATCTGAAACATAAATTTTCATGTATCGGATTGTAGCTGGTGAGAGTTCTCCCCTTTCCCCTCCCTGTGTGGGGAGCAGCTGCCCTCTGATCAGCACGGTTCAACAGTGATGGAGCTCAGATCAGTCATCAGCAGAGTGGGAGTTTGAATCTGTATTCTGCACCCTGCGGCACTGAGTGTCGGTACTCCAGTGACTCCATCCCTCCCCGCATTTTACCGGATTCACAGCGCACGATTCCTTTAAAAGAAACCATTTCACTGACCTGATCGCACTCTCAAATTGGCAGCAACGCCTTTTTGGAATAAGGTCCCCAAACATTTTGCAATCCCAGCGTATCTTTGGAGCAAAGCCACAGTAAACATGCATTTTGTTTCTTCAATTTTCACCCCTCCTTTCTTGCTGTATTATTCCACAGGCGATATATTTCCAAGTCAGGATGATGTGTGACTTGGAGGGGAACATGCAGGTGGTGATGTTCCCATGTGCCTGCTGCCCTTGTCCTTCTAGGTGGTAGTGATCGTGGGTTTGGGAGGTGCTGTCGAAGAAATGTTAAAGCAATGTACTTTCAGCATTTTCTAAACCGTATGCAAATAATATTTCTAAAAGTATGGAGACACCTCCATGTAAAATTTTTTATCTACATGCCTGAGTGTTACATGTAGACAGAATGAGCTGTGCCTGGTTTTAATAGAACAGGGAGAATTCTCACCAGCATCACCCACCCCAGCCCTTCTACAATCAGCCCTATGCAAGGTTATAAAAATAAATATATATATGTACATAAACATGCAATGCAAAAGTTAAAAATTTCCTTTGGAGACAATACCTGTCCTCTGGATTTTAAACACATTTTTCAGGCATTTTGGGACACTGTCATTGTGCCATTGTGGATACATCATTACCAATGTGAGTGTGTCTTTACACATTACTCCACCATGTGGCGCACATGGAGATTAGCACTGTTTGCAAGAAGTTATGAATGAATAAATAAATCAGACCCTGGTCCATTATAGGAATTCATTCACTTTAAAGGTTTGGATATTGCATTTGATGTTGGGGAGTTGAAGCATGTGATCTCCAACATCTAGGGTTAACAAGTGCCAGGTATGGGTTTGGACTTGTGGTCTCCCATGCGTCTGAGCTGTCAATTATAACCACAGTGCTGAGCAGAAACCATATGATCCCCCTGAGGGAGGGAGAGAAAAGCAGAGGAAGGGTCATCCTTTGATGTGGTCCAAGCCCTCTGTCAGTGCCACTCTCAATCCAGCCTCCAGGAGGAGCTCCAGAGTAGCTTGACATGGCACAGCTTTTAATTTTCTCTCCTTTCCTATGACTGTAACTTGGCATGTAAAGAATTTTTCTTTCTTTTTGTACATCAGGAGGTACAGGGTGCATCCAGAGACAACTGTGCCAACATGGCTACCAAGAGGCAACAATCCGTGTGTCAGAATTGTGGCCGGGGTCCCATATCCTGTCATGCTCAAATACACTGCATTCAGTGTGGGTATACTGTCTCCATGAACTGCAATGCTCTCATTTCAATACATTTAGCATTTAAAGAATGTCTGACCTCCTAAGGGGATGGGCTTCACCTGTGCTTGGTACCTGTCTCGCTGATGGCTGTAATGAAGGAGTTGTATGTGGAGCATAGCACAACATAGCACAACATGCTGGAACACAAACCATTTTTGACTTGTTTCAGGCTAAGGTTCCATGTTTTTATGATATCTTTGCCCTTCTCTTTGCACCATGAAAGGGCAGCTAGGCAATCTGTCACATCTGTCACATCTTGCTCTAGCATATTGCACTGTGTTGTAACATATATTTTTTAACATTATACAAGTACTGCACTAAGCATGTAGCTATTTATACTACCTACAGCTCTATCTTTTTTGCATGCGATTGGATCCAGTATATAATATTTGGACTTCAACAAGGCATTCAATTTGAGAGTGTGTTTGAGCTAACTAGCTGGTGGGATTCAAACTGGGTATGACTAACTACAGAATAAAGGGTATTTATTTACAGTCTACTTCACTCTTTCCCAGCTTTAATTGACTGTTTACAGCAGACCCCTATCTGAGATAAAAGAGGATAGGTGTCTAAAGTTATAACTGTCTAGAAAGTAACACTCACAATATTTAAGCATTTAGATCCCATTAATAGGAGCAGATGGGTTGAGCAGCTTTGAGTTTGTGCCCTCTCAATAATGCCAGGCAAAGGCTTTTAATGATTAGACTGCTGGCCATGTTGTGCTCACAGCATGAGATCACATATGCTATTGTAGGCGGAAAAGATGACTCAAAATTTCCTTAGCAGAATAGAGTTATACAATAACAACAACAACTTGCATTTATAAAGTGCCTTTAAAGTATAAAACGCCCCAAGGCGCTTCACAGGAGTGATTATCAAATAAAATTTGACACCGGGCCACTTAAAGAGATATTCGGACAGGTGACCGAAAGCTTGGTCAAAGAGGGTGGTTTTAAGGAGCGTCTTAAAGGAGGAGAGAGAGGTAGAGAGGTGGAGAGGTTTAGGGAGGGAATTCCACAGCTTAGGACCTAGGCAGCTGAAGGCATGGCTGCCAATGATGGAGTGATGAAAATCGGGGATGTGCAAGAGGAAAGAATTGGAGGAGCGCAGAGATCTTGGAGAGTTGTAGGGATGGAGGAGGTTACAGAGATAGAAAGGGGTGAGGCCATGAAAACAGAGCAAGGTGAAAATGTGAAGGAAAAGTAACACAGTCTCCCCGGCCAATTACACTTTAATTCACGATCGTTTCCATTCCATAAAATAAATACTTCTGCTGCCCGATTCAGATTTATTTTAAGTGACATTACTGAAGCAATTTTAGTCCTAGTTGTAATATAGTTCACGATTCCTGCATCTGTCAGTGTGTCTGAACATTCCCCTTAAGCCAAAGCCTTGAAGCATGTAAAATTGCAAGATATTTTGTCACTCCTTACATTCAGTCCTCCATTAGGTCTGAACCTGATCTAGAGAGGCTAAGACCAGCCCAATTCAGGTCGAAAATTCAGCATGCTTGTTTTTCTTGGTAATGGTTAGCCTGCTAATGAAGTTGTGGGAATGCATGGTTTTTGAAATGTGTGATTTCTGAGGATGCAATTTTGTTAGGGGAGGTCATTAATTACAGAGGCAAGCAAATACTCATTAAAGGAAGAATTTCAGGCACCTTTCTCTGCATTTCCATCCCCAAATCCTTTGCCTCCTCTTTTTTCTCTCTTTTATTCTCTTTCTCTTTCATCTTCTCCCTTCCTGCTGGCTTACCCTATTCTTTCTCTTCTCCATTTCTCCTCCTCACAATCTCTTTCCTTCCCAGTGGATGATTCCCCTCATTTTGCCCACTCTTCCCCTCCAATGATTGTTGGAAAAGTCAAAATTGCTTTTGATGCAAGACTATTCCACATATACACAATTCTGTTGGAAACAAGTTGAGTTCTGTAAATTGCTCTTCATTACTTCAGAGTCTATGTTCAGAATCGTCCACCTCTGACTGCTCTCTAATACATCAACATCCCTTTGAAAGTATGATTCGCAAAACTATACACAATAGGGGTAAAATGAATGTGTGGAAAGTCGTGTAAGTGCACTTCTGAATTGCCGATTTGCTCTCCCAGTGGATGGAACTCCATTTCGGGAGCTTGGAGTTAAGTGGGCTTTCCCTCCCTGAATTTATAGTGGTGCTATCCCTTTGAGGGGGAGGCACTTGATATATCCCCTTAAAGTTCAGCTTTGTTTAATCCTACAATTCCGCTGGCATATCTTAAAACAGGATCTTTCCATTATGCATATATGCTATGTTTCTTCTCCAATGTATATAACCTAATATTTTTCCACACTGAAATCTATCTGCCATTCCTTAACTCATTAATTGTACTTAACCTTTTTTTAAATGAAATGCAGGCACCCCAACCTATTTGATAGTGACTGTGAATCCATAGCATAAAACTTCCAATAATTCAGTACTAATTGACAACCTTACTCAGAGAAGCTACAAGGATAGCTGGTGCCCGGAATGCAAAAATTTACAGTGGTGCAGTGGTAACACTCATCTAAGTGTGAACTGAGACACATTGTTGGGAACAGAGTAGAGGGAGCTTCACTCTGCATGTATTATACCTGACCTGGGATTGCTTAACAATGATATTGGATGTCAGAAGTGGAAAATATTCCATTCCCAGCAAAGATATCCCTCACCTTGATGAGCACAAAAAAACGTTAACCAAAAATAAAGCCTGGCCTATTCATTAATGAGCGGCTTTTCATATTTATCCTTACTATTACTTATCATTTAGACAACTGTTGCCGTGCAATATGAAAGAAGGAGCTGTTTCTTTGGACAGTAGTTAATCTTTGTACAAGACTTAATACATTGGTGTTTTGACAGTGGAAATATTAGACAAATATACTGGCAGATTAAGATTGATGAAATTCCACCATGCATTAACTTGGTTGCATGTTTAAACTGAACATTAATGCTAAGGAATTTTTGATATTTCACCTACGTTTGTGCTGTTTCGCTGTTTCTCGACAAATCACCCTCATGTGTAACCAAGTCTCAAGTACTGTAATTCAAACCGCATCAGTAAATGCTGTTCGGCCTGTTGGGGCCTTGCTAAAGGTAAATTAAGGGGATTTCATACAAAATTCTGCAGCTCTGGGCTTCCTCATCCGTTGGAGCCGACATTGGAGAAGTGGAAGGAATGGGGAAGGTGCGGTATGTGACGTAAAACAGAGCAAAAAAAGAAGACATGATACGGTGGGGGGAAGCTAAGTCAAATGCACAGAGTGGTATAGGTTGCAGAGGAAACCCCAGGCTGGTCTGATAGGTATGTACTCAATATGCTACAATCATGAAGTGAGTGCCTAGGAGATTTGTTATTAATAATGTCAAGCCCATAAGTTATGGTTGTATGATATTGTATAGCTTCACAAAAGAAGGCATGGCTGAAGAGCAGTACTATGCACTTTCATAAATATGTTAATATCGAAATGAGAATGATAACAAGTGACCAGCGTTATAGTATTTACAGCACTGTGGATTCTTGAGGCAAGTGTCGACTGGGGGGGATGAAGAACCACTGCTGGGAGTGGGAGCTGTATGTCAGCTTGTGCGCTGCCACCTTGTGAATCGGTAGTGCTGTCTCTCTGATTGATTCTTTCTCCACTGCCATTGCTGTTTCTACCAAAGAGTTTTTTCAGAGGAGACCTTTTCTCATTAAAATAGTGCATAATTTTCATTTATACGCGACCAGATCAGGAGTGTCAGTGCGCGGCCAGACAACTTTGGAACAATTGTTTCTCACCCAAAGCTTCAGCATGCCAGAAACTCTGTCTCCTCCCCCAGCAGCTGCCCCCTCCCCCAGCAGCTGCCCCCTCCTCCAGCAGCTGCCCCCTCCCCCAGCAACTCTGCCCCCTCCCCCAGCAGCTCTGCCCCCTCCCCCAGCAGCTCTGCCCCCTCCCCTTGCAGCTCAGCCCTTCCCCAGCAGCCCTGCCCCTCCCCCAACAGCTCCACCTCCCTCCCCCAGCAGCTCTACCCCCTCCACCAGCAGCTCTACTCCCTGCCCAGCAGACCACATCTTCACAGAAGACCACCAACCAAGAGAGTTTCAGACTCTTCTCTATCTACTCAAACTGCAGTGCCTCCAGCATCCTGGTCCACATATTCCACGCACAGTCGCCTCCAATGCTACTGCTTTCCACCTGCTCGCTTGCCTGACACTGCTGCCTCGATCACACCCACTGAATGGACTCTCAACGCCGTTGCCTCTAATTCATTCCCCTTGCTTAATTCCAAAGTTGCTGCTTTTACCCTGTGTGCAGTAAGGGAAAAGAAGTTAAGGAGAGAGAAAGAAGTGAAGGGAAGAGAGAGGGACAGAAGTGCAGAGGGGAGCGAGAGAGAGAAATGAAGGAGTGAGAAAGAAAGAGGTGAAGGAAGAAAGAGAGAGGCAAAAGTGGAGGAGGAGGGACAGAAAAATGAAATTGAAGGAGATGGAAATGACATGGTCCAAAAGATTCCAAAAATACGAAATAGGAGGTTGGTCATGACGTTTAATTAAGAATCTGCCTGATTTAAACATAAGTGGCCCATTCACTAATTGTGGCACCAGGCCCACTCCAAAACATTGGGCAGTCCTTCTCTACAAATATGAGTTTTTATAACCTGCAAATATTCTGATTCCAAGTAAAGTCATTTTACCTGCACAGTAGGTACTCTGGACTCCAAAAATAATTCATTGTGTGAAGAGTTCAGGGACGTTTTGATGATGTGTCACGGGTTACCTATTTGGAGCTCCTGTTTATGCAGCAAGAGTCACAGTGTATACCGTATGTTTTATATTTATAACTGCACCCTCCTTTGGGAAGTGTGTCAGACATAAAGTAGCTGGTGGTGGTGGATTATTCTAGTTGGAAATGGTCAAGTCTGGGCAAATTTCAGAAAAATTGTGTTGGATCAATAAAGCCTTTGAAAGGTCACTGATTCTAGAAATCCCTATTCACAGATTACTAATACTCATTAGACATTGTGTGCTTGAAAACACACAGAGTAATATCTACTACTTATTTTCCACATCACTGAAGATGTTCTGGTGTTTGTGTAGAGTTTCATTTTGTTGACGGACATAGTGGAGACAAGAAGTTTACTTTTTAAATATTGCTTTGAGGTGAAATTTTAGAGCAGAGTTGTACCACAAGAATTGGTTTCACATTTATTCCTGCTTAGAACTGTCCTTAGTTATACTGCCGGCTCCACACTGCTCTCTGGCAAGATAAAACTGAGGCTCCAAATAATGGGTAAATTTTAATGTCAGCAAAGAATGGACAGGGCAGTCTGCTAACATTAATAGGATTAAAACTGGCGTTTGAAAAGTTTTCACTTTAAATTGGGCTTCATGCTTTATTCTGTGGCCAATGCCCAGCCAAAGGACATCTGAGAGGTGCTCCTGGAGGTGAACTGACACCACCTACCTAAATTCGATTTGTGTGACTTTAACCCCCACCCCCTCAAGTTACACTACACCATTTGTACCAATGCAAAGTCAAGCCCATATTGTATTAATGCAAAGAGTGATCATGACTGGTATATGTAAGTGTGTTTCATGATGCTCTGATATGCACATTGCAACATGTACATTATGTCCTGGAATTTGTATATCTTTATATACAGTATTTGAATATTGCTGCTTTAATCTATCTAAATGGACCTAGTTTAAACCAACAAGTCACTGGGCGACCTCTGGTTGGCAATTTATTTTTCTTGCCATTAAACAAGCTGCAGATAATATCTGACTGGTGACACCAAGTTACTGATTATGAATTGATAAACATGTAGCTCGCATGCACCATAGGCGATAGTGAACTTTGATAGCCTTTCGTAAGAGTGAATGGCACCTGGGCCTCTCTGACTCAAGTCCCAATTGAAGTCTGGGAGTACAGGGAGACCTATTCAAAATACACAATGAACTTTTTAAACCTTCTGCAAAAACTTGTTTTCTATAAATTTCTTTTGCAGAGCAATGGAAAGGAGATGTAGCAACTTATACAGTAACAACATATATTCAATATATAATGTTTTTTAAAAATAAGTTGCAATAAATTATAATCTTATGTTTTTGATATGGAAATGTTTCTGTAGTTCTCAAGGGTCTGGATCTAATTAAAACCAGTTGAGAATAAATTTGCTATGTTTAAAGGTATGTTTAGGCTGCCACATTTGTGTTTATGTGAAACAGTTTTGGGTGTGCATCAATGGGAAAGTGGAGGTATAGCTCGGGGCGGGGGTGGAGGGGGCTGTTAGGTCAGTGGTCGAGTGTACTAAAGCCGTTAAGTGTGAGACCATCTCCAGGAGACAATCACACACCGGTTTGACTTTGCACCAAGTGCAATATAACTCTCCCTCCAGGTGCAAAGCTGCATTTTAGAAGTGTCCAGGTTGACCACTGGACCTCTGTAGAACTTTATAAGTGTATTTTTCAGTCTTTTTAATGTTGGGAGAAAGCTGATGCTCCTGCTTGCTCTCTCCCAATATCAAAATATAGCTGACCAGGGGGAAAAGATCTGTGCAAACATGCAGTGCTCCTTTCTCACTGATCTCAGTGCAACCTGCAGCAAGGCACCTCTAGCAGTGTTGATCACTTTGTACACTGAAGTAAACTGCAGCCTAAGTATGTAATTCCATTTTCCATGCATATTAACAATTTGCTTGAGAACTCTATGCATGGCCCCCACTACCACTTCATTTGGCCTAGATTTGGCCCAAATTGTCAAAGGCTTATCCATATTACAAATTAAAAGCAGAGATTCTCAGTAACCCAAACTATAAACCCTAATTATATGCATTGCTGCTTTGTGAACAGTTTAAAACATTTACTAAAGCATGACCAGAGTTGGAATTGGAATGAGCTACTAATTGATTTCAATTTAACTGCTATTTAAAAAGCAAATCCCAGTGCAATATGGATTACATAAAATAAAAACTGGAAAGCTATGGAATTCCTTAGCAACTCGCATTATGCCTGGAACTGATCCAGCTATTGAGGATCTCAGAGTCTAGGGTATGTCACTGACAGCTTACCATAACATCTGACTACTGTAATGGCCCAGTTATACTACAGAGACCGGTATCTGCTGTTACAGCAGTACAAGCAGACAACCCTGAGTTATACTTCCGTATTCATACAGGTCTCTGGCAAACAGTAACTATTGCATGCACAGAATTCTGTTTCTAGGCCAGAGTAATTTCTTATTGGCTCTTTTAAAGAAAGACAAGAAACAACTTGCATTTATATAGCTCCTTTCACAATCTCAGGATGTCCCAAAGCGCTCCACAGCCAATGAAATACTTTTGAAGTGTAGTCACTGTTGTAATGTAGGAAACGCGGTAGCCAATTTGCGCACAGCAAGCTCCCACAAACAGCAATGTACAAGATGGTTCAACTTTAATTTTAAAGTTTAAAAAAATGAGCATAACCATGCATCTCAACCCCCAAATTTAAAAATCAGGTATTGTTTCCCAAAAGCCATTCAGACATGGAAGGTCCCAGGTTCAGTCACTGGTCTGTGATGAGTTTGTTGATCTCTGGAGGTCACAGGTTCTGATTATTTTGATTTTCTTTTTAATCACAGCATCCTTAATAGCCAGATTCAATAGTAAATTGGAATAAAGGGAATGATGCCAATTCATAGCCGTTTGTTTAATCAGCAGGCCAAGTTGCCCAGAGAAAATCATATTATGGGGGTTAAATTGGATAACCCCGAAAGCTGGCGGGGTATCGTGGTACACAATTGACCCACACCCATTCATAGCGATGCAGGCATTACGTTACATTCGTGCTGCCTGCCATTTTAAAGGATTGCTGTGTTCACTAGATTAATTCCTGGGACGACAAGGTTGTCCTATGAGAAGTTGAGTAGAATGGGCCTATACTCTCGAGTTTAGAAGAATGAGAGGTGACCTCATTGAAACGTATAAGATTATGAGGGGGCTTAACAGGGTGGATGCTGAGAGGTTGTTTCCCATGGCTGGAGAGTCTAAACTAGGGGGCATAGTTGCAGGATAAGGGGTCGGCCATTTAAGATTGAGATGAGGAGGAATTTCTTCACTCAGAGGGTTGTGAATCCTTTGAATTCTATACTCCAGAGGGCTGTGGATGCTGGGTCGTTGGATATATTCAAGGCTGAGATAGATAGATTTTTGGACTCCAGGAGAATCAAGGGATATGGGGATTGGGCCCAGTTGAGGTCGAAGATCAGCCATGATCTGATTGAATGGTGGAGCAGGCTCGAGGGGCCATGTGGCCTACCCCTGCTCCTATTCCTTATGTTTCTTATGTCACTCGCACACCTGCATCCTCTGTGCCCACTCCACTCCTGGTGCCCACAATCTCCTCCCACTCTTAAGCTTCCATCATCATGGGCCTCTTTTTCGCCCGTTTGACTGCCTCCGGGTACCGTTCCCATTCTTCAACTGGGTCCAAAAGTCTCCTCTTCTATTTATAGCACTATTTATGCTTTGAAGAACTAACTTGTTCTTTAAAAGGTTTGGGATCATTCTTGTGGGGAGGGGGGAGAGAACAAGAAGCTGAGGCAGTGAGGGGTTGAGGGTGACCCAGTGAGGGGATGGGGTGTTGTATATATGCAGGATGCGGCACAGAGGGATAGGGAGTGAGGTGAAAGGTGTTGAATGGGAGGGGAGAAAAGGATATAGGAAGTGAAGGAGTGATGCAAAAAGGGGAAAGCAGTAACAAGGGCAGTAGTGGATCAAGGAATCATTGGTAGGAATTGTAAGGGATAGGGCGGTGATGAGAGTAATAGGTGAGTGGGAAGCAAGAGGGAGTGGATGCTGGATGGGGAGAGGGAGTGCAAAATGGGAGCAAGGGGTATGATAAGGTTCCTGTTTGGATCCCATTCTGCTCACAACCAAAACTCCGAGTGTGTATTAAAAACAGGGAGGAGCCAATGAGAAGGGGGTGGCAGGAAGATAAGGGCAGAGGTAAGTAAGAGGATGGAGGAGGGAGCGAAATGTAGGTGAGGGCAGAGGTGTGAGATGGAAACAGGAGGGATGGGAAGGGGTGCAATAAGGGAGTATGGGTCAAGGTTGGATGCAGGGGGTGAAGGGGCATTTGAAATGGGTAGAAGATCCCAGTATTAGTGGTGGGAGGAGAAGGGGATGATACCCAGCACCCTAGTCACATACCCCTTCCCCACCCATCAAACAACCCAAAATCTCAATGCATCCTTGCTTAGATCCCTCCCTCCATCTGAGATAGAGGATGCAGCCTGCGATCCTGTCCAGAGCTGCTTCACCATCCACTACCTCTGACCAAAAGGAAGAAAAGAAGATAGAGAAGCAATAGATAACACAGAAGGAAAAAAGAAGAGATCGTGGCCTTCAGAAGATGTACAGAAGGGAGATGAAACTGCCACAAGGTCCTCTCCCTCCACAAGGGACCTCACAGCCTTTACCGGAACTTAACCAGCAGAGAAGGAATGGCCAGCAGCGGATCTGGCAGGTCCAGGGGACGCAAATCCCAAACAGGACAGTGAGGTAGCAGTAGGCCACACTGTGTGCATTTTCCCTCATTCTCAGCTGCAATTCTACCCAATTCCAGGCAGGATCAAGGAGAAGAATCCTGGCCCGTATATGTTCTTGCATCCAAGCACAAAACTTTGCTTTCCCTCATTGTAGAATGTTGCAGAACTAGCAATATAGTTCAGATCTTCTGGATTCTTATTGCTCTAAGCAAGTACAGGTCTCCAACCAGAACCTGCACAGCTATTGGGCCCATTGGCAATAAATTAAATTATGTTTAAAATTTGGGACAAAAATCTTCGATGTTCAAGCACTAAATCTCACTCAGGAAATGCATAGGGACTCACTAGTGATGGGGCATGAGGGTTATAAGGGACTTTATTAAAGACTCCTACAAGTCTTCAGCTCAAATATCAAGTACATGGAAAACGTAGGATCTCCTGATCAAATTTCAAGAAACCATCCCCAGATTGGAATTTGCCTACTTTGCAATGTCAGGTGCCTCTTAGTGTCTTTTATCTCTTTCACGCCCCACTCGTTTCAAATATATCATGTTGAAGCACAGTGAGACAAAAAAGGAACATTTTTTTCAAAAAGTATAAAATGTTATGACCACGCAAAGATTTCTGGAAATTATTTTAATGGAAGGGGTCACTGAACCAGCTGATATTTGTATTTAAAAACAGTAAATCATTTTCTAATGGAAACAGTAGGTGACAGGCGGTCAAAATATTTATTTTAACAGCCATTTTATTTTCCAATTTGGGGTGTGTTTAGATGAGACGCCACACCATTAAACAAACTCACATTAACTATTACAACCATTGTTAGTCTTTCTAATGTGAGGAATAATAATATTTTGAATATTTTATCAGATTGTCAAAGATATTTTTAGTTGCAATTTCCTGTTATGATATTTGTAAGGTAGGTTATAGTGCATTTTGACTGGCTTTAGAAACAAGGAGCAGGTTTGACTTTGGTGCTTGACCCGATCAAGTGGTCATTCTGGAGAAACAGCATAGGGAGGGGCTATGCTTATGATAGCAGGTTTCAAAATCAGACTGACTGTTTAAGAGAGCATTTCTTCACAGAGTAAAATGTTTGGCCTCCTTTTTTTCTGGGAAGGATGAAGAATCAAAGATCCCTATGTAATAATACATTATCATTTTTGAAAATGTAATAATATTTGCAAATAAATATAGCAATGTATCATGTTGAAATGTCTTGAAGCACTGGCACAATGAATTCCTTTCTGATGTGCAGTGACTGTTTGTTTAGCAGGCAAACACAGCAGCCACTCTTCCTAGCAACATCCCATAAGCAGCAATCAGAATAATGACCAGTCAATGTGCTTCTTGGGGTGGTAATGTTTGACGGAGGAGTGTTGGCCAGGGCACCAGGAGAACCTTCTGTTCTTCTTTCAATAGTGATATATGATCTTTAGTGTGCACCTGAACAGATAGATAGGTCCACAGTTTCATATTTCATCTGAAGGACAGCACCTTTAACAATGTTCCATCAGTACTGCGCTGGAGCGTCAGTGTAGATTATACCATCAGGTCCTGCTGTAGACTTGAATCCACAACCTTCTGACTCAGAGGCAACTTCAACCAGGCTGAAGGCATTTACACTCAAGTCATGTAATAAGGTGCTGCAATGCGATTTATGTAATTATATTATTTGTTAGAAAACAAATGAAGCTGGCCCAGCATTTTGTCATAAAGTTGATGTCGCACCTAATGATAACGGTAGTATCAATAGCGGGATCTAACGCAAACCCTAAACCTAACACCCTAATCCTAACCCAATCCTCAACCCCACCCTTAACTATTAACCCTAACCCCTAACACCCTAACCCTAACACCCTAACTCCAACCCCTAACGCTAACTCTAACCGTAATACCCTAACGCTAACACCTTACCACTAAACCCAACCCCTAAACCTGACCCTAAACCTAAACCTTAAATCACACGGTGTCAATAGCCATCGTGATGTTCTTGTTGATGCAGGTCAGCAGTGTTGTCAAAAGTCACTTTGAGATATATATATGTATGTGTGTTTGTGCGTGTGTGTTAAAAAGCTTTCTGTAGAGACTTTTGTTAAAGACTCAGACATCAAATACCAAGTGAAAATCAGAATTTGTGTAACTTTGTTAAAGACTCATACAAGTCTTCTGTGCTTCCAATGTGTATGTCCTCCTTTAATGGACTGGGAATCCCAGAACAGGGCTTCTCAAATGGCAGACTGTGGTCTGGAAATGCCTCTGAGTCAGAAGGTTGTGGATTCAAGTCACAGAACCATGAAGCAGCATCTTCAGCAGAGTAAGAGTGACGCATTGTGAGGGGAAGAGAGAAAGTGGTATTCTCTACACGAAAATCGGTTTGGTAAATGTGTAACTATTATAGAGGGGTGGGGGAGAGGAATAAGAGGCGGAAGTTCTGTGCGTCATTTTCATCGTAATGACAGCTCGAACACACAGATTTACAAAATATAAACGCCATTTTTTTCATAAAGTTGGTGACCCTTTCAACTGATCCAGTTGCATCTTTTTTACAGCTACCACCGCCTTAATAACACAAAGATGATATATTAATAATCATAAAAACTCAAGGAAAAGTTCTGAAAACCTCTTGGAAATTCTCACTTCTGTTTTTGACAATTATTTGTTGAGCTTTTTATTTCGAAATTTGTGAACATCACAAATGAATCAAATAAATTACAGGAGGGAGAAATACTCTAAGTGTTCTGATAAAGAACAGATCAGTTCCCAGACCAGTGATGGCCTGGGAGCGGCTGTTGACAGTTCCAATAAATGAATTACAGTGCTAAAAACGAACAATACTGCGATTCCTGTCTGAGCCGAACTTGCAGGACAGACCCAGCCGTTTTAGCACATTTCTGGGCCAGAATTTACCGTAAGTGGTGAACGAATGCCGTTCGTTAGCCTTGCCCTAGCCCATATACTTTCCATGAGACTTTGCACTGGAAGTAGCTGTGAGTGGGAGAGGGAAACAGCGCGAAGCCCTCTACAGGGCATCTGGGCCCGGCGTGAACAGGGCAAGCAGCTGTGTATCTCCTTAACCAATCAGATTGAAGAATCGTTAACGAAGAGCGCAGAGTCGGAACCAGGAAGTGTAAGTTAGAATAGTGAATTCAATGTCAAATCAGGTACAGAAAGCGAAATAAAGAGAGAGAACGAAAGATTGGATTGAGGGAGAGAAAAAAGAGACAGAAAGTTTAAAAACAAATTACTTTTTTTTAAACCTCCAACAACAATTAAAACATGAAGGAATGAGACTCCACACTTGTAAAAGTTAATTTTCGGTAATTAACACTTATCACGCCAATGAAAAGGGTACTTAGACTGAAAAGGACAAGCCCTAACTTTCTGTGGCGAGTTTAGTTCGTATCTACCATGCGAGTACAGGAACTTCACGCCATTCAATGCACTGGAACGGTGAGTCAGACAGTGAGATGCCGTTTTCGTAAAGCTGACAGCAGAGCGGCACATCTCGGACAGCAACTTCCGGATTTTCACGTTTAACTGCAAATCTGCCCTCGCCTGAAGTTGCTGTCTGATTTGTGCATAAATAACAGTGAGTGCACTTAGCCTCACCATTATTTTGACAGGAAATTCTGGCCCATTGTGTCACATTGCAGCTTTCAGTATTTTACTAAAACTTATCTACTGAAGGTGAATCCCTTGTTAAATAAACTTTTGACTGGCCCCAAGTACCACTAGGCTCCAGATCAACTTTTTTGAAGAATCCAATACCCCTGTGAAAACTGCAAGGGGGAAGAAATGGAAAATTTAAACACTGTCACTGAAACTACATGTACATTGTTTTTAACAGAAACCAGATATGGACCTCCCAGGTGATCTTCTGTACTGCAGCACTAGATATAAATCCCAAATAGCCAGGACTTATTTTGTGGATTAAAGCCTGTACTTTTGTATAAATCCCCATGATTGAGTGACATGCGTTTCTAAGAGGTGGCTGAACTTGCCTTTAACGCAACATACTGCCTGAGAGGATGGTGGAAGCGGATTCAATAGTAACCTTCAAAAGAGAATTGGATAAATACTCAAGAAGGAAAAAAAATTGCAGGGATATGGGGAAAGAGCAAGGGAGTGGGACTAATTGGATAGCTCTTTCAAAGGGCCCGCACAGGCACGATGAGCCATTTGGCCTCCTTCTGTACTGTAAGATTCTATGATTCTAAGTAGACAAATATGGGTGTGATTATGGCAGAGCACAAGGGTACAAGAGCCGAGTCACAGCCAAACAATAACAGGGCGTGTCGCTAACAGTGGACAAGGGATTCAATATTTACCAAACAGAAAGACAACAGCCTTCAAAAGGTGTTCACAGTTCAAATTTAAGGTTAAAAACAGAGCAGGTGCACAAGCCAGAGTGCTTCATTGTGGGCGGCAGGATGCCGAGCAACCGGGCGTTTTTCAGCTCAGGCGCTTCACATGGTTGTCCCTTCTCACTCTGGTCACTTGGTCAATAAACTTCGAGCAAACCGAAAGTGCAAAATCGGACTGGAGAAGGTGTAACAACGGCAGGTCCACGTTTTCAGAGACCGTTTTCGTAACAAACTACATTCTCAGACCCTTCTTATCAGCCACCGCTTTTATTTTTCTCCAACGAAAGAGACGGAAATATCAAACTCTCGGGGTGGAGGGGGGGGGGGGGGAACAAAAGAGATTGAGGACCATGTGGTTCGATCCCGTGTCTAAACACGGAGTGAAGAGAACATTTACATTTTAATAACTGTAAGCCACCACATTTACTTTAATGTTTAAAAATAAAATTAATTTGTCTTTTTATTATTTTGTTTAATTCACCCGAACGTTAAAAATGCGCTGCCAACTTCATGGGAAGAAAGATTAGTACAGGTGTGCCAGGCTAAAGAAAATGATATCGTACTAGACGGGAAAAAATGTAATCCTGAAAAACGTATCACATGGAAATAAAGTTGCTCTTCAGTTCTATTAAGGAATGTTTTGTTATGCTGGCACGGTACGGCACAGAAAGGAAAATCTCCTCACGGCCTCCTATTTTTCCTTCAAAATCCAGTAATGTTTACAATGAATTCTGTGACTGGACTCGTGTTAGTGATTTTGTTTTAATCGACAATATCCGGTGAGTTCATTGACATTGGAATAGATGTAAGGAGTTACACGGTCCTCAAAGACGAGAGCAAGCCTTTGCACACAATCAATGACATGTTGTTAATTCCAATTTATTGCCCCGGGTTATTTGTGTAGAAAAGGAAAAGGTCGCGGATGCTTTTGGATTCTTTGCTTCACTGTGCTGGTTACAGTGTGCCCATTCACATGTGTGTGTGTGTACATGAATCTTATGTATGCAGGTGCTTCCTGCCTAATTCCCCAACTGATGTAATTTTGCTCAGACTGCACAATCCAAATTCAGCTCACAGAGTCACAACTCTGAGCAAAAATGTTAAGTCCAAACATTTGGGAGAGGCTGAGGTCTTTAATTAAAAACGTTAATGATGGCATTGAAAGACACAAAAGACAGTTCCATTGATTAATTTAATCGTGTTGTGGTGGTGTTTTTTTTAAAAAATTGTTGTTAAAACTTTTTTTCAGCATTAGAAATTTCAGTGAGGAGAAAAATGGCAATCACAAATTTTCAGCTGAAAAGTTTTAAGAAACATGAGTCATTTGTGGAGAAAAGCCACCCAGTGGCCAGATTGTGTAAATACAGGTCACAAGTTTACATGGATGATTTCCACTATAAATGTGGGAATGGGAATTTATGATGGAAAATTTGAGCAAAGGTGTGAGGAAAAGAGTGACAACAGGAAGTAAAGTTTTGCAGACTGGAACTACGATTTTTGATTTAAAAAATATATAGATATAATGGAGAAAACAAATACTGTTTGGATTGAATGACACAGTGACCCATCTAATCTACTAACAGAGAGTTCCGATGCTGCCAGTTGATTCTGTAGGGCTGTGAGATTCCTCTACCGTTGAGTGCCTTTCAATGCTTATAGGTTACCATATCTACTTATCTATGTCTGATTATTTTCTACAATTTTATCTGCTAACATTAAATGTTATGTCTTCTAAATAACCACAAATTGTGAAATTAATGTATTTGTTTTAGTTTCTAGTAATATATTGGCCGAATGACTCGATGAAAGGGAGTAGCAGCACCTTCAATAATACACAAGTTTGTACAAGTTCAATCAATGGGTTGTCGATTTTATATATCCGATGGGTTTTGTTTTTGGAGGGCTAAATGTTAGTAACATTGATGTTTCTTGTCGGTGAAAATTTGTGTATTGGTTTATTTCACTTTAAGATTCTTGAAATAAACTTCGTCAGTTTCATGAAACGTTCCTGCTTTAATCTGAAATAAAAGCAGACACCAGCCGCCCGGGAGACAGGGTTGGAGCTATCACCGTTTTTTTTCTACAAGTTGGCAAAGCAATACCCCGTTCACCTGAATGATTTAAAAAACACAATAAAGGGGTCGTTTATTCTATCCCAGTAGCTACCTTCCGAGGGACTTTAGTGCGTTCCCCTAGCTGATCAGTACCCAGCTCTGATGGAGCTGCAGCAATGAACCTTTCCTCAATTCTTATCACGTTGCTCTCCTGTGTTTGTGTTTAGTTTTAAACTCGGAGTTTACATTTTATGTGAAGCAGCAAAATTAAAGATCATCAGAAACCCCCGAAAAATTATCGATGACAAAAAGTACTGAACTTTTATTTAACTGAGATTTTAAAGGCGAAGCAAGGGGTTCTTGTTTTCAAAAAAACGGTATAAATATTGTAAGATTGATTACTGACGAAAAGTCATCGAACTGAAACATTAACCGCACCTCCCTCTCCCCACACATACTGGCTGACCGCTGAGCGTTTCCAGCATTTTCTGTTTTTAGTTCCTATTTCCAGCATCTGCAGTGTTTAGCTTTTTGATTTCTAAATGGATGGTCGGAAATGTATTAAATCAGTAAAGTATATTCCAACGACTTTTTTTTCTGCTGCCTCTTGAAGGGCCTGTGACATTGCAAACAACTTTCGCTCCGTTAATATTTTTATTGGCTTTCATTGGTCCTTCAGCGGCACTGAGCCCAAAGGGTTCCAAACAAAAAGGTGTTTTTTAAAGCTACCGGACAGAATAAAACCACTCCCGTGAATTTTACAGATACATAAATTAGTAACATGAATGGCCGGGTGTAATTTCAAAGATGTAAGATAGCACACATTTCGGACTTGTTAAAAATACGGATCATTGGGGTGTGTACATTTATCAGTAGCTCTTGTCAAATCTGGAACTGAAGATGCCGCAGTTTGGCCGAATTAGACTTAGCTGCTTTTTTCCCCCTATTTTAACATTCATATCCGGTTTCCTACATATCAACAGTCACTGCAATTCAGAGTAATATGAACCTCTTAGGGACTTTAATGAGAGACGTGCTAAAGTGTTACATAAATACACGATTGTTTCCAGTATTGCCTATCGCCATAGACAAACGCTTACATATCCTGATACCTATCATGCGGGAACAAAAACTGTTCGTGGTGAAATGATTTCAGATGAAAATATTACCAGAGATAAAACAGTATCTCCGAAAGAAACACGGAAATAACCTTTCACGACCCCAGGACGTCCAAAAGTGCTTTACAGCCAATGAAGTACTTTTTGAAGTGTAGTCACCGTTGTAATGTAGGATTACATAAACAATTTCTAAAATTCAAATAAAATAGAAAGGAAAAGAATCAAATTTGAATCGCGATTAACATATACCAAACACAATGTGTGACATAATTTGTTATAATGAGTTCAGCTCCTGGAAACTATTTTCATATTTCATTGCGATGGCATTGCGATTAACATATGAACAAGTGTAGGCCATTCAGCCCCTTGAGCCTGTTCCACTAATCAATTAGATCATGGCTGATCTGTACCTCGACCCTATTTACACGCCTTTGATTCAGACGGAGGACAGAGAGAACAATCAGAGTAGCACTACGGTAACTATTGTATAACTCACACATACATTTAGTTACCATTTTAAGTAAAAATGTAATTACTTAACAAATATGTGATATAAGTATAATATACAATGAGTAGCTGTGGGATCTGATCGATACCTCACTCACCCCGTTGACTATAACCTACTGGTTAATTCGTTATTCCTGAGTTAGCTTGCTTGTCGGATGTCGATTACACTCCAGGTCTCCTTGTCGTATATCCTCTGTGTAGTTTCTTGAGAACCTTTATATTCGGATCAAACTCGCTTTAAACTGTAAATAGAAATAGCCGGTTGGCAAATTTTGTACTACAGCCCACCCACTCGGTGTGAATTCAAAGCAACATGAAACACAGACACATAAATTCATGTGTGTATCGCACACAAAAACACCTTCCACGAATGATCAGACTAAACGGCCCAATCAATCCACCAGGTAAATTTGACAGTAATGGAATCTTATTGCGTCGAATATTACAATCCAGAGAATGTGGGAATATTCTATGCCTGGACATAAATGCTTCCTTGGATTACGAATGGAATAAATGTAAAGCGAGTGAATGAACAGAATTCTATATTGAAAATAAAATTGTAATGCATTATGTACGTGGTTATCTGGAGCTAACTGTGTTTAAACACTAATAATGAATTATTATTAATGGTAGTATTTGAATGGATGTAGAAATATCCGTCAACAAAGATTTGTACTATTTTTACACGTGTAGGGCAAAAGTAATTACATAAAATAATTATATCAATAGAAATACCTACACGGTGTACAGGATCATCCCCCAAAGTGTGATGAAAATGGCACTTCCAAAAGGTTGGCTATTGCGATCAAATTGGAAAGCTGCTCCGTGGCCCGGAACAACCAAAGCTGCTTAATTCAGCAATTCACATAAAATGTGTGAAATATTCGGAAGAAAAGATTAGCACATTTTGTATGCCATCTGAACGCTTTCACTGGTTAAAGATATCGAGCTGAATGGAGAGAATGCATTTGTACACACATTTCCGCGTACACTAGATGTAGACACGTACAAGACGTGACAATAGACAACCGCTAGTAAGTTACAAGTCAGTGGTTCAATCGAATGCTTTACACGATGTTAGAAATTCCTGCAGGGAATCTTTTGTGGTTTATGAATATTAACAAGAACCACAAGATTAAATTACTGCCTCAAACTCAATACCAAATATTTGTTATTCACTTTACTATATGGCACATAATTCATTAATAAAAACTTTCTATCGCCATGTGGTTAGTACAACGGGTCGGGTCGAAGTGGTTTGAGGTGAAGAAAGGGGAAGGTGACTGGTCTAAAAGCTGAAGGAACAGAATATGATATCAGGTGATATGTTCTTTCAGCTGCAATCATGCAATATATTATTGCCTGTTCTTTTCGGTGTGAGAGAACATGGAAAATGTTGTTTATCATACAAATAATAACTACAGTATAGAGATTAAACAAACACACAGTAAATCCACCCAAATAGCTAAATACACCACAAAGACAACAACAAAAAACACGCTACCTTTTTTTCCAGCAGAATAGTTGGCTCCGTGCTCAGTCCTTCCTATGAGTTGGGACAGTGGTGCGCCGTATCCTGCTTTGAGACCCATTTTAAGTTTCATATTGCACAGCTTTTCATCCGAATCAAACAAATCTTCGTACCAGTTAAACAGGCAGGTTACAAGCTATATGTCGATCCTTATTTATCTAATAAAAGTGGAAAAATGTAGTGTGTTCAGGACTAATTGGTCCTCAAACAGATAGGGTCGGCGCATGTGCCGAGTAACACATAGGCACAATTAATGTTGCTTCCAGTCCTGTAAAAGGCTTCAGGCATACTCAATGTTTGTTGCTTTGGTCCTTCTCCATTTCTCTGTTTAGAAATCACTGCATTCTTTCTTCTGCATCTGTGTTTGCTTCATCTAAAAACGCGGACTAAAAGTATTAGTTCTGAGGAGGACGCCAGCCGTTTCCTTCAGAGAAACTCATTGGACAACGCATTGAAAATGCTTTCGGCGTTATCTTGTTAACAGACCTTGACTTTATTAACCACACGATCTTCTGATAAATAACAACAGACATGAAATGTCTAAATTATTTAAATTAGCCATTTTAGCACATCTAAAGAATGCAAAAACCTGCAGAAGGAAAAGTTATAGGGAATCTAAGTAGCTTTTATATTGGGAGAGGGCGATAGGTTTATTATATACAGTTAGCGTGCTCGCTTCAAACCAACAGGATGATTTATTTTGCTGAAAGATAAAACTGTTGAAGAATTTTTAGTGATTTATAACAGTACAGAAATTGGAAAATAAAACACACCCAAAAAAAGGCGCTTCTGGGGCGCAGCTCTGGATATTGTTCCATTTAAGTATCCCGTGATAGGAGGGTAAAACAAAATAGGAAAGTACTAAAACAAACCAAATAACATTTAGAATAATAATAGTGAGGCGCAAAGTCCAAATGGCAAAGTTCCCAAGGGAGAGAGATCGGATCGGATCTGCTCCACATTCAAGGAATTCCACATCCCCCTCCCACCAACTAAACGAACTGCGCAGAGAGGCCTCTGTTTTACAAGATTTTTTTTAAAGGATTAAAATAATTTAAGTTCAAGATGCTGTCAGAGCACGCGGTATAATATTAACTCATTGATTTACACCAGGGTTCACTTTCGGAAAAATCATTATTCAAATCGGCAAAAAAGTATATAATATACAGAGCTGATTTTTTTAAATGTAAAAGCCGAGGTGAATGACGGCCAAAGTCTACAATGCAGGATATTTGGTTTTAATGCCATTCTCTCCGAAAATTTGCTGATGAAGGTGAGATGTGCTGAAGTTGTATCTATCCAGCAGCCACGATCTGGCAACGCAGCGTTACTCGGACTTCTGTCCCTATTCGGCTGCAGATTTGATGTCTATTAAAATATTTCTGGGGCGGGTGAGATTTGCTGTCTATTAAAGTGGTTACGGGGGGGGGGAGATTTGCTGTCTATTAAAGTGTTTATGGGGAGGGTGAGATTTGCTGTCTATTAAATTGTTTATGGGGAGGGTGAGATTTGCTGTCTATTAAATTGTTTATGGGGTGGGTGAGATTTGCTGTCTATTAAAGTGTTTATGGGGAGGGTGAGATTTGCTGTCTATTAAATTGTTTATGGGGAGGGTGAGATTTGCTGTCTATTAAAGTGTTTATGGGGTGGGTGAGATTTGCTGTCTATTAAATTGTTTATGGGGAGGGTGAGATTTGCTGTCTATTAAATTGTTTATGGGGAGGGTGAGATTTGCTGTCTATTAAAGTGTTTATGGGGAGGGTGAGATTTGCTGTCTATTAAATTGTTTATGGGGAGGGTGAGATTTGCTGTCTATTAAATTGTTTATGGGGAGGGTGAGATTTGCTGTCTATTAAATTGTTTATGGGGAGGGTGAGATTTGCTGTCTATTAAATTGTTTATGGGGAGGGTGAGATTTGCTGTCTATTAAAGTGTTTATGGGGAGGGTGAGATTTGCAGTCTATTAAATTGTTTATGGGGAGGGTGAGATTTGCTGTCTATTAAAGTGTTTATGGGGAGGGTGAGATTTGCAGTCTATTAAATTGTTTATGGGGAGGGTGAGATTTGCTGTCTATTAAATTGTTTATGGGGAGGGTGAGATTTGCTGTCTATTAAAGTGTTTATGGGGAGGGTGAGATTTGCTGTCTATTAAAGTGGTTACGGGGGGGGGTGAGATTTGCTGTCTATTAAAGTGGTTACGGGGGGGGGGGTGAGATTTGCTGTCTATTAAAGTGGTTACGGGGGGGGGGTGAGATTTGCTGTCTATTAAAGTGGTTACGGGAGGACGGGCATCCATTTAGCCACAAGGTCCTGTCGACCTGATGATAGAAAACAAACAAGGCAGCTTTGAAACAGTCAAAACAAACAGCAATATATCTCCGTAAAATACAGTGTCACAGATTGACGCGTTGCGCTCCCGGGGTTGTAATATTGACGCCGCTAACATTTGTCCCACTTACTATGCGCAGGATGGGGGCTAATTCTGTGCTGCGTGTCTGCTCAGGTGCCGGCTCCAAACAGCACCAACCTGTGAAAGTAAAGACTCGGTCCCGGGAGGACATTAGTTTGTAAATAAAACTGTGCTCCGACTCCAAGATCCAAATGAGGAGCGGACATATAAACGGCAAACTTCCCCAAGATATCTGTGTCGGTTTGAGGCAGCGCTGTTACAGGCAGATTGAAATAAGTTTCAACTGGAGTCAACATTTCTCCGCCTGATCTTTATTTATGCCGGGGCTCTCTTTAGAGTACAGTTTGTTCAAAAACATTGGATGGTAGACGAAGAATGGAGTTCAACATGTTCAATCTGAACATTTCAATAAAGACTTGGAAATCTTCCACGCTGCATTCGGGCTGTGGGTTAAATAAATAGCCCGGTCTGTTTGCGCCATTCTGTTCGACTGCATCAGACTGAGTGTCGCACTGTTGAATTGTCAGCGAGCAGTTCTACTTGGAGAAGGGGATTTTTTATTAATTCTCGACAAATATCTCCATCTCCCTCTCCTGTAGGTCTTGATTCTTTGCTCATGTAGGGTCCCAATGGCACCGATTGTCCAGCAAGTTCTCGCCCAAGTGCCATTCTTCTGGTATGAACCTCGGATAGAAGAGTGGTTGCTGGCTATTCGACCGTGCGGGGTCATTCTTGTGTTGGGGGTGTTAAGTGGTGGGAGTCTCTTTACCTTCCTGTTTGTCATCCTGTAGTACACAGGGAGCACCGCCTCGCCTGGCTTGGAGCAGGACCGCAACAGAGGCTGAAACCCTCTACCCGGGGTCTGGCCATCGATCAGATCAAACTTAATTTTCGGGATCTCGAAGACGTGTCAAGCATTTCATCGGGTCACCGTCCAACGCATCACAGCATCCCGGGATAAACGCTTACACCCAGTCTGTGGACCCACAGCAGCCCATGGTTCTGTACCCAGACTGTGGACCCACAGCAGCCCGTGGTTATGTACCCAGTCTGTGGGCCCACAGCAGCCCGTGGTTCTGTACCCAGTCTGTGGGCCCACAGCAGCCCGTGGTTCTGTACCCAGTCTGTGGACCCACAGCAGCCCGTGGTTCTGTACCCAGTCTGTGGGCCCACAGCAGCCCGTGGTTCTGTACCCAGTCTGTGGGCCCACAGCAGCCCGTGGTTCTGTACCCAGACTGTGGACCCAGAGCAGCCCATGGTTCTGTACCCAGTCTGTGAGCCCACAGCAGCCCGTGGTTCTGTACCCAGACTGTGAGCCCACAGTAGCCCGTGGTTCTGTACCCAGACTGCGGACCCAGAGCAGCCCATGGTTCTGTACCTAGTCTGTGGACCCAGAGCAGCCCGTGGTTCTGTACCCAGTCTGGGTCTGCACATATTTTCCCAGAATTTTCCTCCAGTCTTCTTTCTTTCTGGTGTATTCTTTACCTCTTTCCACTTTGCCTGTTTTTATTTGATTGCCTCCTTTACCCCAATATAAAACCTCCGCTTACACAGGAACATTAGATACAGGAGTAGGCCATTCAGCCTCTCTAGCCTGCTCCACAATTCAACTAGAACATGGCTGATCTACACCTCATCTCCATTTTCCAGCCTTTGCTCCATATCCCTTACCTAACAAAAATCCACCGATCGCACTCTTAAAAGCTCTAATTGTCCTAGCATCCACACAGTTTTTGGGGAGAGAGTTCCAAATTTCTACCACCCTTTGTGTGAAAAAGTGCTTCCTGATTTCCCTCCTGAACCGCCTAGCTTTAACTTTAAGGTTATGTCCCCTTTTTTCTTGATTTCCTCACCAGAGGAAATAGTTTCTCCCTATCAAATCTACCCTATCAAATCTTTTTAACATTTTAAATACCTCGATCAGATCACCCCTCTATACTCAATGAATACAAGCCAAGTTTATGCAACCTGTGCTCATAATTTAACCCTCTTACCTTATTCACATCTACGTGTACAAAGGACATTACTTTGCTGCAGTCAAGAACACTACAAATTTAAAAACTCACCAAAAGAGGAAATCTAGAAACAGAACAGAAATAGGTTATGGATGGAAGGGGGGGATAAATATCTAGATATTTTTAAATGCAGCATAAAGGATAAAATAATAAAGATTAATTCAGTGGAAGTGAGAGGAATGCGGACCTGATTATATTAATAAGTGACCGTTTTGTGTTTTCTTTACTTAATTATAGTGTAATCTGTACTTTCTCATCTAGTTTGCATTTATTTCGCTGAAAGGATTGGCCTTGGAGCCACATCAAAGGGACTAAATGAACGCCTACAGGTTCAAACAGTAGTAAAGCCTGTATCCCATTTGTGCTTAATGGGGACCAATCTGTACAAACTCCTCAAATATATGCGCCACGCGTTAGACCATTAAAGTGCTTTCAAGCGTCCAGATTACAATAAAGAAAATTAAAACAAAACCAAAAATAATATAAAAGTTCAAAATAAGAAGCAAACTGGAAAAAAATAATCATTTCTGAAATTAAACTTTTCATGCTGTTTTGAAATGGACGTACAGGACACACAATATCCGGAAGTATCTTGGCTTTAAAACAAGCCAGTGTTATTGTCAATACGTTTTTATAAACCCATTCTTCTAGTTTACCTTCCAGTTTAGATTATAAGTACCGCGCCGGTACATTAACAGGAAGATTGATCAGATGTATTTGAAACTGGAATAACCAACATTTACCTGAGGAAGGAGGAAGTCTCCGAAAGCTTGTGAATTTAAAATAAAATTGCTGGACTATAACTTGGTGTTGTAAATTTGTTTACAATTGTTAACCAGCAATGGTCAGGGGATGGAGGGTCGAACTCTAAAATGTGTTACACTGTCCACTCTCTGGGGCACCCAAGGCTATTGTTTTAGCACCTCAATCAGAAACGTGATACGATCACTAAACCCTGTTTATTTCAAGGACAATGCTCGTCAATATTCTCTGGGTCCGAACCTTTTCTGTAAGTTTTATTATATGATATCCGTGCAGAAAATATATGCGAAATAAGAGATTTTGACGGCTCGAAAAAGTTTTTGCTGATCAGAGCGTAAAAGTTTGAAGTCAGCAATCCTGGCAACTGCTCATTTGTTTTTCGTTTCAATGCAGCACTCTTGAACCCACTGACTGACTCCTTGTCCTGGAGTCTATACAACATGCAGAGTGAAAGGTGAGAAACAGACTAGCTGGATTTTTAAAAAGCACAATGTCTAGTCGGACGTTTCTACGAGCATATACCGTCAGATACAGACACTCAGAGACACAGACTCACACAGACGAATACTGATACAGACATACATATAATCTCAGATACGTAGACACACACAGATAGATACAAACACAGACACACAACGATAGATACAGACACAGAGTTACGGATACAGGCACAGACACACACAGATATAGGTAGAGGCATAAACACAGACAACCGGGACACCGACATACAGACACAGACAGAAACAGACAGATACATGCACGCACACATGTAGATACAGGCACACACTCTTCCACAGACTCACACATAATAGAAATACACGAACATACACATAAATATATAGAGAGATATACATGCGCGTATACACATATAAATAGAGGAAACGTACAGGAAAACCTCGAGTTCTGCAAACATCGAAAACAACTTCTCCACGCGGTTGTTAGAGTTGTGACGCATTAATTCGGCCGAATCTTAGTTAATAATTCTCAAAACTTCCAGTTCCTCCTTACCAGACCCTATACTTGCATTATTAGTGCACGCTGCAGGGTTTGTCAGGAATGTATTATAGAGTTTCAAAACGTTTAATACCGTAGTTAAACTATTCGAATAGTCTGAGCTTACATATTTAAACCATTCTGATTCCACCCGATTATTATAATAAAGTAATTTTGTCAAGTACGAAAGGTATTTTTCGTTAAACGTGATATCTCCTATTCATTCCTTGCGCTGTTCATTTTCTATCGAAAGACTAAAAAATCAGCCATGTCATAAAAAAGAAGCAACTGGAGGTTCGAGGGAGCGTCGGTCCCAGGACGTGACCATACACTGGTAAAAACTGCAACATACAAAGCGCTTTGTTGTGTGAGAGTTTCTAACTATATTATTCTTAAACATTTGGTATTTAGAAAATGAAGAGACATGGCATTCCTAATTATCTTTTTAATATTACCTAGTCTGCGTGTGCTCTATCAGTAATTTAATGTTCGTTAAATCTTTTAATTTAATGCTTGAGTCTAACTCTGGAGAAGCAACAGAAATCCAGATTATATAAAATATATTTCTTAAAATTGTGAATGCTAACACACCTAGATTTCCCCGTTATTGTAATCATTTTATACGATCAACACCTCTGCCATTCTATTATAGCCATTCGCTTTAGAAACTTACAGAAAAATAGTTCATATCAAGGTATGTGACAATAGTACACACTTTCAAAAAGCACGGGATCCCTAGAGGCGAACTATTAACAGTGATAACTGGCTGTGTGGCTTTGGGTAATACAAAGACAGAAAGTGTGTGTGTGTGTGTGTGTGCTGGGTGGGTTGCGAGAACTGTGATGGGAGATTTGCTTGTGGTCCTATCCATTTCGTGTAAAGTCAGGGGCTTGTTTTACTGTTTTCCTATTTAATGTCTATAGTGATGTGAGCCTAGCTACACTGAGCACATGAAAGGATCATCAGAGGGTAAAATACTGTGTTTTCATACACTCTCCGTTTCATAAAATCTACAAACTAGGCCCTCGTCAGTTCACAGAAACCCATTACGCCATCGTTATTTGTTAACCTTCGATCTAAGGTATCTACGATTACAAAATAAAATGGTTCTTCACCATTAAAAGCACGACGATCTTTAAAAATATGGATTGAAAGGAAGAAAAGTAATACAGACGGTTCATAGATCCTTTCAGCTTCTTTTGGAGACATCGGATCGATGAAATAGCCGCAGAGATCCAACGCTACGACCTAACTAATCCTAATCAAAGCGGGGAGGCGGCAGAAACGGGGGCCCTATAAGACTGAAAAGTAATTTATTCAGGGCCTGTAAATCTTTTGAAAACTGGTACAGTATTTAAATGCAACAGAAGTTACATCGAGAAATGTGTTCAGTTTATTTACAGAATATGTCCAATACAAGTACACATTTCTCCTTTTCTGCTCAAATTATTTAAGACTAAATTGTGAACGGGTATCAAGTGGCATAAATTCAGGGTTGGTACTAAAAGCACACAGGGGGAGATTAGGAGCAGCTTTTTCTTTCAGTAGAATATTGAAGTGGATATTGAAGCCGAGTTAATTACAACAGTTAATACGGAATTTGGACAAACATTTGAAGAAGAAGAAATATTAAAGGTTACGGAGAAACACCAGGGTAAGTCGTTCCGATGGGGAGTTAACATTGGCAAAAGCACAGGGGCCGAATGAGCTCTCTCCGCACTGATATTTCTTTCATTCTATGATTTACATGTCAGAAAATATTGATCTGCACAATTGTGTGTGCGAGTTTTGAAAGCCAATAAAGGCCTGCTCTGTAAACTTTAGCAAAATTACAAACATGGAATCCAAACAACGCCATCTTTTCATCCGCGGCCCATTTGCTATGATGCGTTTTAACGATGGGTTTTTAAGTTACTCAAAAGTTGAGGAAGAAGTTTAATGTGAATATATTATTTACGTTATAATCCTATGATCATTAGAAACTATCCAATCAAACATGTTTCAAATTTACCTGTACATAGTACAGACAGAACACAGCATAAAATAGAAGTGTACACAGAATGCCAGGTCGTTTCCTTTTTTTTAATAAAGTAGAGTAAAACTTTTATTGAATTCCATTCACTAAACGTACAAATGTCATGAATCGGATCCACAGCGTGAGTTTAAGGAAGACAGAACGAATGTTTTAGAGAAGGAGCTAACCATAGCCAACTTCCTACAGCAACAACAGAGGGGATGGGGAAACGGGCAGGGAGAGGAATTCGGTTGCAATGAATACGATTGGTTTTCGTGATTTAAAAATTAAAGGCAGTATTCCTTCTAATGTTGCTGCGTGTGTTCCACTTTATACAACGGCCATTGTGAGGTATACTGGAGCGTCCAAAGGCCCGAATCAGGGCTCCTTTTCAAAGCAGACACACAAATAGCAAATGTGTTTACACTGACGATTTTAATGTAATTCTTACTAGTGATTTGGTTTTAGTCACTTGTCCATTTATATATTTAAAATATTTTCGAGCTGCAACTGCAAGTTGATATAAGGCCTGGTTTTAAACAATATTCTCTTAACACAGACAGCACCTGCATTTTATGGATCACATAATTTCCACCACGGTCCTCAGCTGTTTAATAAACAAAACATTGTTCTAAATGTCATTTGTTTAAAAACAAAACAGCCCCCTCCCCCCTCCGAATCTGCGTAAAATTAGTTTGCGAATCAAATTGTATGGTCCAAACAAAAGAACACCGTCCCTTAAAATTGCTCTGGCAGAGCCCGGGAGTCAGATATGTGCATTACACTGAACATATATGTCAGATTGGGGCAGGCAGCTATTGCTTTCGTTCGAACGAAGCAAGGGGACACCTTGAAAACAGATTAAAAGAAAACAAACAAAAACATTCTAAAGGGCCGGGAACACGTGTACCGATTTCAGAGCAGGTTTGACATTGATCAGGTTATTTTCGAAACGGGTCTAGGCAGAGGACAGAGGGGAAAAGCGCGCGTTCAGTCGGGTTTAAATATATGAATAAATTAAAAAATAAATATAAATAACCTCTATTATGGCGCGAAAAAAAATAAATAGGTGCGGAGTTACTTTTTGTCTCAGTTTCACGCAGACACCCGCATACACACTCTCAAAGTTTTGGAGAATATTAAGATAATTGCAGTTTTTTCGCTTGTGCATTTTGCAGTGGTCTGTCACAAATATTGCTAACAATTTTACAACACCAAGTTATAGTCCAGCAATTTTATTTTAAATTCACAAGCTTTCGGAGATTTTCTCCTTCCTCAGGCTCCTTTTCAAAGCAGACACACAAATAGCAAATGTGTTTACACTGACGATTTTAATGTAATTCTTACTAGTGATTTGGTTTTAGTCACTTGTCCATTTATATATTTAAATGTCATATTTTCAAGGTGTCCCCTTGCTTCGTTCGAACGAAAGCAATAGCTGCCTGCCCCAATCTGACATATATGTTCAGTGTAATGCACATATCTGACTCCCGGGCTCTGCCAGAGCAATTTTAAGGGACGGTGTTCTTTTGTTTGGACCATACAATTTGATTCGCAAACTAATTTTACGCAGATTCGGAGGGGGGAGGGGGCTGTTTTGTTTTTAAACAAATGACATTTAGAACAATATAGTCCTAAATGTCATTTAAACAAATGACATTTAGGACTATAACTTGGTGTTGTAAAATTGTTTACAATTGTCAACCCCAGTCCATCACCGGCATCTCCACATCACAAATATTGCTATAATAGCCAAGAGCTTCTACAAAGAGGGCATTCTGCTGGTTTCCCTCTACTCGCCCTCAGACTTGTCCTGTCATCACCGTTTTCCATCAAGTCCCATGTTTACCAGCCTCAGTGCATCGAGGAGGGAGGGGGAGCCCCGCTCCCAGCATTGTCTGCGCCGCTCGGCTACACAGAGAGATCTGCCTAGCCCAGCCTGCCAAATCGGCGAGAGGTCTGAATGAAACCTTCAGCGACAGTGTAAAATATAATAATAATATACGAATGGGCGGCGGGACTGCGTGGAGGTCAGAGCCTGAGGTTAGATGACTTCTAGCTCAGCCTAATGTATTTTCCAGTTTCGATTTGCGTTTGTATTTCTGGCTGTGAGAGCTCGATCAGAGTTTCAAATTCAATCTCAAAACAGCTTCCATAGATGGGAACACATATCACAGGAGCTCGCATTTCAGTCATGACTAAATTAGTAACTACAAAATATGAAGGAAATACGCTAAAACAAATTGCATTCGGTATGAA
The DNA here is from genome assembly GCF_035084215.1 of Heptranchias perlo. Taxonomy (NCBI): domain Eukaryota; kingdom Metazoa; phylum Chordata; class Chondrichthyes; order Hexanchiformes; family Hexanchidae; genus Heptranchias; species Heptranchias perlo. Next base: position 14,005,569 of record NC_090332.1, on the reverse strand, counting down.
GATTGGACCAATACCACAATCGAAATACGTGTTTCGCCAAACACGTGATCCTCTTATGTACAATATTATTACAGATACTCAGACTGAGGGATTCCGCCATTCCGGTCTTGGCACTAATTTTAATTCCATGTAGTTTCACACTTCAAACAAGATCACCACAGACACTGGTTCCATAAAGCGTCATGTTCCTGATCAAGCACCCCTCCATCGCAAAAAAAAATTAAAAATATTAATTCTCAAGTTCCGGGAACAGATTTCTGCCCTTTCCAAGACATTAAGCCGATAGGCCTATACGAGACAATCCTTAACAGGCTCCATCCAGGGCTCTGCAAAGACATTTTGTTTTTGTATTTTTTTCAAATCCAAAGGCACCGTTTAAATGCGTTGAAGATATTGCAATGTGCCCACATTAATACACAAACACACCAAAATGGGTATTATTATTCATCCGTTTCTGTTGAAATAACTCGGGGAAAATCCTGAGCAATGTAAACAAGGTTTCGGCAATTTAAGACGAACTATGATAATTCAAAGAAGAAAAAAATATTTCACAGCGGTCCAAGTTTTATAGAAACCCTGTTTGTCTGTGTTTATTAAGGCGCTTTTATAGAGAGTAATAAAACAAATGGTGCAACCATTTCAGATATAACACAAAAAATAAAATGTCACCATATTTGTTACTACTTCCAAGATAATTAATTAGCACAAGATAATTAAATAACCTACAATGCTGGGGAGGCATATTATGTAACTTATTAAATTATAAATACATATATGTACAATTTTATAAATAATAAATAGTGTTGAACACTCAAAAGAAAAACAAACGTACTCCAAACGTTTCGATAGTATTTTGGATTATGCAATAGTGTTACCTTTGGTTAAAGAGAAGTCCGGGTTTCAGACTAAAGGTAACGTTTTCCCTTTTTGTCGCGTTAATATTGCAAAGCAAACCGGTTGCATTGTTTTTCTCCCTTTCCATTTAAACTATAAAAAGAAGGCAGGAGCATTTTTTTCGCTGTTTGCAGTAGCAAGTGTGCAAGGTACCTTTGACATTAATATTATTATTACAGGATGAAACTACAGCCTCGAGACTTTAAAAAAAAATTTCCAGAGCATATAATTGTCAATTTTCGACTAACACCAGATATAATAATCTAGCAAATATATCAGCACAGGCTTTCCTGAAGTAAGGTGCAGCTGTAGTTTTGCATAGCATTGTTTGCTACCTACTGTCACGTCCTGGGCCTAGATCAGTGCAAAAACGAATTGCTCGAAGCCCCTCCGTTCTGCTGTGACAAGTAGCTGGTAAACCCAGCGGCGAGACCGGACGGGAAAGTGGAAAGAGAGGGTCTGAGGGTCTCGGTGATGAGAGACGATGCTGCTGGAGGAGAGCTGGAAGGAGCCCCTGGGTTCCCCATCCCCGGTCCGTTCTGATGCTGCACTGACTGCGAGTGATGTAGAGACGGGAAAAAGTACCCAGCCTGTCCTGATAGCAAGCTGACAGAGCAAGGGTTTACTGTGTAGCCGTTGGCCAAACCGCACTGTACGGATCCCCTTAACAACGGGTGAGAGAGGTCCCCGCTGGCCATCTGATCGACCCCAGACCCACAGCCGGTGAGCAATGAGCTGTACGTGGGAGCTTGGTTCAAAAAACTAGAGGCAGCGCTGCTGTAATTGAGACTGTTGTGGGGATGGTGCAAGGAGAGAAACGGAGAGAGCGGCCAATACAAAGGATTGCCCCGATCCATCAACCCCAGCCCCGACGACGAAAGACGAAGCCCTCGTTTGAAGGCCAGTTTGCCCCTCGATGTGGCCGATCTCCGGCGGAGTTTCCCCGTCGTCCCGCCGATAAACACGTCGTCGCTCGACGGGTCCAACATCCAATAATTCCCCTTCCCGGGATCATCGTAGTGCCGGGGCACTTTGACGAAACACTTATTGAGGCTGAGGTTGTGCCTGATGGAGTTCTGCCAGCCCTGCTTGTTCTCCCTGTAGTATGGGAAATTCTTCATGATGAACTCATAGATCCCGTTGAGAGTCAGCCTCTTCTCGGGGCTCTGCCGGATTGCCATCATGATCAGGGCGTTATAACTGAAAGGCGGCTTGTCGTATTTGCCGTGTTTTTTATCGTCCTTTTTGTGATCGTCCTCCTCTGCGGCGACCTGTGTCCTGCCCACCTCCTGTGTCTCCGGATCGTCCTGGTATTTGAAGTCAGACTTGATATCCCCGTTCTCAGGTTCCCCGTTCTTGGCGCTCTGGAGCCCGGCTCTGTTGTTCTGACTGTTGTCACTTTGTTGAACAGCTTCGGGGAGCAGCAGGCTCTTGATACTAAAAGAGGTGGACTTGGGAACCATTTTCGGCTGCTTCTGATCTCCCATGCTCAACATCACGCGCTCTTTTTTTTTTAATCCTCGCCTCCCTTCCTCGTTCAAATAATTAAAGAAAGAGGTCAAAGGGAGCACGGTGGAGCGATCAGAACACTGCAGGCAGGAAGATACTTGGTGAGGAACAGAGCGGGACAACCTGCATCAAAACAGGTAATTAACTGGGGGAGGGTGAAGCAACGCCTCCATCAATAAGTTACTTTAAACATTTTTTTTTCCCGATGGATGTCCAATCAGGTTGGAGTGGAAGACGCTTTAACCCGCCTCTTTCCAGCCAATCAGCTTAAAGATGTTGGTGTATCTATTTGGGCTCTGAAATTGATTTGAAATTGACCAACATTGTCTATAGGGCGGATTAGGGAAGGAAAGAGGACACCGGGCGACGCAGGTAATGGATCGATTACCAACTCACTTCGCTCTTGTGTCATTTATTCAACGTTTTTTTTTTGTTTACCTTGTTTTTATTCTGACAGGGGTGAAACACCGGCGACTGCTGGGCGATGACAGTGTAGAGGATCAGCACAAATAAGGGTTAGACAGATTGATTTAAAAACAGACAAAACGTTAATTTTTGGTCTATTATATCTGTTTTCTTTGTTCGAGAGATTCTGCGGATAGCAATTGTCAAATAGAATATTGCAGTTTCTTGGCCACAGTTTTATTCCCTTTTAATTAATGGAAGCGGAAAGTCTTCTTGTTCAGGCAGATAATCCCAAAAAGTCACCGTTTGATTGTTGCGCTGTTAAAATGTACGTTAACAGACCCAACAATTAGTGGAGGAGAGATCAGTGAACCAAAACAGAGTGAAACACGGCAGAACGGCGCTGGGGGAAAAGTCTTTAAGAGCGCTCTTTGTTAAGTGCTAATTGGGTTTAGGAAGAGGAGGTTCTGACTCTCATTAGAAACGCTCGGTCGTGGGTCAGTGCTGCTGGGCTTTCTCTACAACCTCTTATCGATGAGAAAGTTTTTGCCTTTTTGTTTTTTTTAAAAAGGAAAGTCGACATTCATTTCCCAAACCCACCGAAACAGCATACAGTAATAGTAACTCATTCGGTGTACTGCGAGCATGTGATTGAGAAGTGGGCTCAACGGGCGTCCTTTCAAAGAAAAAGTCGCTCCTTTACGATGAGCAAGTGGAAGAAACGGGTGGAAACAAGTCGTTTGCACTTCAGTTTCTTACTGTTCTGTCACTGAAAGAACAAAAAAGTACAGGATTAAAATCTAATAAACTACAAAAGGTGAGCGTGGACTCGCCAAGAGTAGCGATGCACGAGTTCTGTGGGATGACAAGGTGGTACGACTTTCACTAGAATTAGTCAGATTACTCTTGAGATATTGAAAATTCAGTTACTAAAAACTGACTAAAATAGGAAACGAGAGAGAACGTTTGTGAGAGAGAATAACAGGGAGCGTTAATTTCTATAACCTCCCATGTTACAATTATAATGAAATAAATACCACACGGTTAGAGGGAGAAACGCCGTACTCTGCTGTGGTGCACTTTTGATTAGACAGCAAACATAAAAGTAACAGAATCGGAACAAATATTCTGCAGCATCTGATATAAATGTGAAGATAAAGGATTATGAAAGGAAACGTGACGTAGAATGTATCACAGTAGCGCAGTCAGCCGCAGTGTGAATCTGAACTGCATCTGGAAACACACGGAACATTAAAAAAACATCAAAAAGGAGGGATATAGATCACGAAAGGAAAGGTCGGATATGTTAATACAGCGTAAATGTTTAGGTGTCCCTGAAAGCGAAGTGCTGCCTACCAGTTTAGGTTCACCATTAATCAGCTGAATCAATACATTTTAACAAGTAAGCCTTTTTGGTAAACACCGCTAACAAGGAAAGGCACCTGAGTGCAGGGCCTGGGCAGGAGGCTGCGATTGAAGTGCACAGAATAGGAAGCCACTGAAAATTACATATGCATAAATAATTGCCTATGTCTTGTATATCTACACCATTTATATTTAAAATTTCAGACGGTCAACCTTCCAATAATAATCTAATTATTAAATAAGGAGACGGAGTCTCTCTGTAACTGAACCAAGGTAAGAGATAGTTTAAACGCTTTTACTCACATTAAGCAAATTTAAAACTGTCTGCGGTGTTTCCATTCAAAAAATCCCTCAAAATAAACCGTAAATAAATGAATATCGTTCATTGCTAGTAATGGGTATTTAACGCCGAGTGCAACGGAGCCAGGCTCAGGTAAAGTGAACCTTTCAACATCGCTCCAGCAATTAATTTTCTGATGCTTTTAGCGGCACGGTTAATTACGATTAATTTTAAACATTAAATATTTTATAGATTATTACTATCTTACTAGAACAATGAATTCAGATGATTTTGAAGTATTTTAAAAAGAGGTTGAAATGCCATTTCAAATCGCATTTATAAATGTTGGTAGGAGTTTGGTGAAACGTTTAATCGAAAGTTGTATTTTCTGAGGGAACTTATTCACAACACAAAATATGCCAGTGTCAAAAAATTGCTTACTTATGGACCTTAAACAATCACAGAGTCGCCAGGATTGAGCGGTGTTATCTATACAATGACTTTAACTGGCGCTTTATAGTAACACACAGATAAACGACTAACAAACAATTTCAAACTGTATAAACATAACCACGGTAACATTACAATTTTGCCCAAGTTTTTAAATCAATATTTAAAGAAATATATGTAAATAAACTCAGAGGAGTTATTTTTTTAACGAACCCATCCGATTTAAATGAAAAATACAGTATCTGATAACTGGACAATTTCCTTTTTTTTCCTGCTGCCAGGTTTATGATTGAGGCTGTAGTATTTTTAATTTGTTTTATTGTATTCTTCTGAAAGTTTCTTTCTTTGTATATGTATCTGTTTATATGCGTGTCCGCTTATTTAGCTCTTCAGTATCTGTATATCTGTATTTGTTTATGTACGTCCCTGTTTATCTACCTACTTTTCTAACTGTATATCTATCTGTTCATCATAGGGATGTACGCCAGGCATGTATTCAGATTTCCTACCAAGTTTCCATTCTGGTGGAGTAATTGGCACCGAGACGCCGTTCTGTACAGTTCACTTTACAGTCAGAATAAACGAATTCCGGTTAGTTTAAGCGTTACCCTTCAAATTCGTTTTAAACATAAGTTTTTTTTTTAAGTTGAGAATTTGGCGTTTTGATTTGATTTTTTTCTGTCTTCTGAAACTCTTTATTTTAAAAAAGTAACATTCTGGGAGGAAATCCGATGAACCCAGCTCACTGAATGAGATGGCAGTTTTAAGAGGTGTAGCAAGTTTTAAAGGGCAGGAAAATAATCATATCAGTTTGTATTTATTTTGGCTGTGGTACCCAAAGGTTAAATGATAACCTTTAGCTTTCGGACACGTTTTAATAGAGATTTATTAATAATAGCCCGACATTTCCTTATTAGACAGGCATACGGTATTTACAACAACGACAAGCTTCACATATGCCCATGGGTCAGAAAGTTAAAGGCTTACATTCAGCCTGGTTACTATTGTACACTGTCTGGTTTGATCTAAATCACAGGAGAGGGAGGAAATTCGCAGTCTGTGTACATTCTCCCTGCTACAGAAAGGTTTGCTTTAATGAATTTTAATAACTGGAGGAAGGGCGAGTCTCAATAAAAACATTAACGAATGCGCCGTTAGTGAGTCAATATTTAATGTGGGTATATCACGAACAATATAGAATTCGCTCTCTAAAGGCACATTTAAAAATCACTTTTGCTGAGTTATTGAGTTATGGTAGTATAAAGAGTATTTACGCCCAAGTATCAGATAACTCCATTATAATAATTAGGTAATTTTTGACAAGGAGCTGTGTGTATATTGGGATTTTAATCATTCAAGTAATTTTTTGACGCGAACTCAGTCCCATGGCTGATCTGGCCATACCTCTCTCCCAGGTTCATTCTTGCCATTAAACCCCATCGACTGGTGATGGATTTTAAAGTATTGTTTTTAGATTGTCTAACTCAAGCTCCCCTGATCTACTAGGTAAAGGCAACGCTCATATAGTGCTAAACCACGCTGACCAGAAGGTCTCCCATCTGTGCTTAGTTATCTGAGCTCGCTCAGCCTATGCAGCTAAATGGGGCACTACCACTGACCTCAGCGAACCTGAGTTAGGGAGGGGGAGAGTTAGTCCGGGGTCCCCACTCTAGCTGGAGAATGCATGTGAATGGATGCTGGCCGAGACCAGGACTGAATTGGGCTGTGATGCACTTCCTGCTACAATAGTCTACCACTATTCATTACACTCATCCATGAGGAATGGTAAGGTACTGGAGGGCTGCTGCACTCATGGAACTCCATGCCAGAAAAAGTCGCCTCCTTCTGGAGAGAAGGTAGAAATATTTGTCTGAACTCATGACCAGAGATCTAATTGTTTTCAAACGGAATTTAAACTGAGGGTAACAGTTAATGCTCTGAAGGGTTCCCCAAACAATGGCCAGAAAATAATTACAATTCTAAAATCAGCACCCTGAGTGAATTCCCTCCCCTGTTCTATATTTATAGTTTAAAAGCCAATTCTCTTTTTGCCTTCTATTTTCATGGCAACACTGACGTTCTGGAGTATGGTTCCAACAGCCCTCCACTATCTCACTATTTTTCATGTGGGAGCCAAGATAATCAGTGTCCACTCATCGTGGGAGACATCACAGCTGAGCCTCAAACCCAAGTTTACACACGTGCACTTCCCAGCTGGGGGTACTGAATAACAGGAGTGGGAAACCTGGTTGATTTCCCCCTCCCCCCGCCAAACCCAGGGGCACTGAGGCCAAAAGTAACACTCCTATTGCCACCTTGGCTGAGAGGAACACATAAGATCATAAGAACATGAGAAATAAGAACAAAAGAACATAAGAAATAGGCCATATGGCCCCTCGAGCCTGCTCCGCCATTCAGTAAGATCATAGCTGATCTTCGACCTCAACTCCACTTTCCCACTCAATTCCCATATCTCTTGATTCCCTTAGAGTCCAAAAATCAATCAATCTCAGTATAAAATATACTCAATGACTGAGCATCCACAGCTCTCTGGGGTAGAGAATTCCAAAGATTCACAACTCTGAGTGAAGAAATTTTTTCTCATCTTAGTCCTAAATGGCCGACCCCTTATCCTGAGACTATGACCCCTAATTCTAGACTCTCCAGCCAGGGGAAACAGCCTCTCAGCATCTACCCTGTCAAGCCCTCTAGGTATTTTATACGTTTCAATGAGATCACTTCTCATTCTCTAAACTCCAGAGAATATAGGTCCATTCTACTCAATTTCTCCTCATAGGACAACACTCTCAACCCAGGAATCAATCTAGTGAACCTTTGTTGCACCGCCTCTAAGGGAAGTATATCCTTCCTTAAGTAAGGAGACCAAAATTGTACACACTGCTCCAGCTGTGGTCTCACCAGAGCCCTATATAATTGCAGCAAAACCTCCTTACTCTTATACTCCAACCCCCTTGCAATAAAGGCCAGCATGCCATTTGCCTTCCTAATTGCTTGCTGTACCTGCATGTTAACTTTTTGTGTTTCATGTACAAAGACACCCAGATCCCTCTGATAGTTTCTTAATAGTTTCTCACAATTTAAAAAATATTCTGTTTTTCTATTCTTCCTACCAAAGTGAATAACCTCACATTTCCCCACAATATACGCTATCTGTCACCACCTTGCCCACTCACTTAACGTGTTTATATCCCTTTGCAGCCTCTTTGTGTCCTCCTCACTGCTTACTTTCCCACCTAGCTTTGTATCATCTGCAAACTTGGATACATTACACTTGGTCCCTTCATCTAAGTCATTAATATAGATTGTAAATAGCTGAGGCCCAAGCACTGATTCTTGCGGCACCCCACTAGTTACAGCCTGCTAACCTGAAAATGACCCATTTATTCCTACACTGTCTTCTGTCTGTTAACCAATCCTCTATCCATGCTAATATATCACCCATACCCCCATGAGCCTTTATCTTGCATAACAACCTTTTGTGTGGCACCTTATCGAATGCCTTTTGAAAATCCAAATATACTACATCCATTGGTTCCCCTTTATCTACCCTGCTAGTTACATCCTCAAAAAACTCTAATAGATTTGTGAAACACGATTTCCCTTTCATAAAGCCAGGTTGACTCTGCCTAATCATATAATGATTTTCTAAGTGCCCCATTACTACGTCCTTAATAATAGATTCCAGCATTTTCCTGACTATTGATGTCAGGCTAACTGGCCTGTAGTTCCCTGTTTTCTCTCTCCCTCCTTTCTTGAATAGTAGTGTTACATTGGAGCAGGAGTAGGTCATACAGCCCCTCGAGTCTGCTCTGCCATCCAATAAGATCATGGCTGATCTTCTACCTCAACTCCACTTTCCTGCTCTAACCCCACATCCCTTGATTCCCTCAGTGTCCAAAAATCTATAGATCTCTGCTTTGAATATATTCAAGAGCATCCACAGCCCTCTGGGGTAGAGAATTCCAAAGATTTATAACCCTCTGAATGAAGAAATTTTTCCTCATCTCATTCCCAAATGGCCGACCTCTTATCTTGAGACTATAATCCCTAGTTCTAGACTCTCCAGCCAAGGGAAACAGCCTCTCAGCATCTACCCTGCTAAGCCCTCTAAGAATTTTATAGATTTCAATGAGATTACTTCTTATCGTCTAAACTACAGAGAATATAGGCCTTTTTAAAAATTCGTTCATGGGATGTGGGCATCGTTGGTGAGGCCAGCATTTATTGCCCATCCCTAATTGCCGTTGAGAAGGTAGTGGTGAGCCGCCTTCTTGAACTGCTGCAGTCCGTGTGGTGAAGGTTCTCCCACAGTGCTGTTAGGAAGGGAGTTCCAGGATTTTGACCCAGCGATGATGAAGGAACGGCGATATATTTCCAAGTCGGGATGGTGTGTGACTTGGAAGGGAATGTGCAGGTGGTGTTGTTCCCATGTGCCTGCTGCTCTTGTCCTTCTAAGTGGTAGAGGTCGTGGGTTTGGGAGGTGCTGTCGAAGAAGCCTTGGCGAGTTGCTGCAGTGCATCCTGTGGATGGTACACACTGCAGCCACTGTGCGCCGGTGGTGAAGGGAGTGAATGTTTAGGGTGGTGGATGGGGTGCCAATCAAGCGGACTGCTTTGTCCTGGATGGTGTCGAGCTTCTTGAGTGTTGTTGGAGCTGCACTCATCCAGGCAAGTGGAGAGTATTCCATCACACTCCTGACTTGTGCCTTGTAGATGGTGGAAAGGCTTTGGGGAGTCAGGAAGTGAGTCACTCACCGCAGAATACCCAGCCTCTGACCTGCTCTTGTAGCCACAGTATTTATGTGGCTGGTCCAGTTAAGTTTCTGGTCAATAGTGACCCCCAGGATGTTGATTGTGGGGGATTCGGCGATGGTAATGCCATTGAATGTCAAGGGGAGGTGGTTAGACTCTCTCTTGTTGGAGATGGTCATTGCCTGGCACTTGTCTGACGTGAATGTTACTTACCACTTATCAGCCCAAGCCTGGATGTTGTCCAGGTCTTGCTGCATGCGGGCACAGATTGCTTCATTATCTGAGGGGTTGCGAATGGAACTGAACACTGTGCAATCATCAGCGAACATCCTCATTTCTGACCTTATGATGGAGGGAAGGTCATTGATGAAGCAGCTGAAGATGGTTGGGCCTAGGACACTGCCCTGAGGAACTCCTGTAGCAATGTCCTGGGGCTGAGATGATTGGCCTCCAACAACCACTACCGTCTTCCTTTGTGCTAGGTATGACTCCAGCCACTGGAGAGTTTTCCCCCTGATTCCCATTGACTTCAATTTTACGAGGGCTCCTTGGTGCCACACTCGGTCAAATGCTGCCTTGATTTCAAGGGCAGTCACTCTCACCTCACCTCTCGAATTCAGCTCTTTTGTTCATGTTTGGACCAAGGCTGTAATGAGGTCTGGAGCCGAGTGGTCCTGGCAGTACCCAAACTGAGCATCGGTGAGCAGGTTATTGGTGAGTAAGTGCCGCTTGATAGCACTGTCGACGACACCTTCCATCACTTTGCTGATGATTGAGAGTAGGCTGATGGGGCAGTAATTGGCTGGATTGGATTTGTCCTGCTTTTTGTGGACAGGACAAACCTGGGCAATTTTCCACATTGTCGGGTAGATGCCAGTGTTGTAGCTGTACTGGAACAGATATAGGCCTATTCTATTCAATCTTTCCTCATAGGACAAATCTCTCATCCCAGGAATCAACCTTGTGAACCTTTGTTGCACCCCTCTAAGGGAAGGAGCCCAAAACTGTACACAGTACTTCAGGTGTGGTCTCACCAGAGCCCTATACAATTGCAACAAGGCCTCCTTACTCTTATACTCCAACCCCCTTGCAATAATGGTTAACATACCATTTGCCTTCCTAATTGCTTGCTGTACCTTGCTGCGCAGCACAGGCCAGGGATCAAACATAGGACCTTCCTGTATGTATGGCTCACTTCTACATTAGCCAGTGCACTTAGCAACTGAATTATTGGGGGCACTACCAACCAGATGCTTGGACCCAAACATTAAATGATAATGGCTGAAGGGACACCTGTGAGAAAATATTTTTAATTATCACTCAGTAACTGAGGTCAGCAGGGAACTGTTTTAAGTCACTCAGTGACGTCAACTGCCAAGGGAACCTTGAACAGACCTGCTTCATGTCTTCATTCTCCAGGTTGAGTATGGCTGAGAAATACAAAATAGTAGTGGGGAGGGGTGCCTTTCCTTATTAGTGGTGCCTACCAAAAAGGCTGCCCTGTTAAAATGTATTGGTTCAATGGATAAATGATGAAATTAAGCCGGTGCATGCTTTTAGCTGATCTCAGCTGGGATAATATTAGGGGTGTTGTAAATCATTAAGCATCCCAGCCTATGAAGATGGGATTCAATCATAGGCCCTACTTTTGATCAATAAACGCTGATTCTTTCGGGAAAATCCATGTGTGTGGACATGGGGTGAGGATATGACTACTGCCCCATGATCAAATAGCCTGCTGACATGGGTGGTTTCCTCTACGGAGAAATAAGAAATAAAAATCACTGTGCAAGCAGCCTCCTAGACACTCTAGTGAACTCTTTTTGCTCTTTATTGAATCATTTTTAATGTTTTAGTCCAAGGGTACAAGAAGTATTAAATCACTGCTGAATCAATATCAGTGCTGTTATAGGCAATCACAATGTTATAAAACCCTGCTACACTCACTCAGAGCACTGGTGTATATTCAGTTCTCAGAATGTGGAACTCTATCGGGGGGATTAGTGACCACTGGCTGGCAATCAGATCACATGATTTTAACAAACATTCTAATGCTGGTTAATTAATGGTGCAGCCAACTGCACAAAGCAGCACAGGGTCACCTTGGATGCGGCTTTTCACCCTCTATGAGAGATGCTTTACTGACAAAAGACATTTTACTGACATGTTAACCTTTTTTTTGACATCATATAGCTGACAGAAGAATTACAAACAAAAACAGATCTTTTTCAGTACTAAAAAAGAATTTACCTGTTCTCTAAAACTTCACTACATTTATGGATTGCATATTTTAGAGGGTTGAGGTATATATTAGTGTCTGAGATCATCAACACTCATTGTTTAATCAGAAGTATGCAATGATCAATGGAAATGGGGAGATAAGATGTCAAAGGTCACCATGGTTCTTTGTAACTGATTTTTAAAATCTCCGCTGATGAATGCAGACTTCCTTCTTTCAAAATTACCATAATTGCATGATTACCTGCGTTACCTGGACTATAATCTCAAAGCTGAATTTCCTCCATTAATTTCTAATATTTTGACATAATGCCAGATGATGTGTCAAAGCACCAATTTCATTGGAGCATTCGTATATCAAACTGTAACAAGTTAAATGCTGCCACACTTTCAAATCCCATACTGAAAATTAATTCCAGTAATAAGAATCAGCTGATGCAATATCAAAACTATATTACATAACAATGACATCACCATGTGTACCTTTTTACAACTAAAAAGTTGTTGGCAAATTATTAGCCATCCTCACCAATGTTGAAATTAGAGCAGTGTTCACCGGTCCATGTGGTAATTGCTAGTGAAGTAAATTATTTCAACAACCTCTGCTGATCAGAAATAAATTTCACAAGTGGCTTCTCTAGACACAAAAGGCATCAAGGAGTATGGGGAGAGAGCGGGAATATGGTTTTGAGATAAAGGATCAGCCATGATCATATTGAATGGCGGAGCAGGTTCGAAGGACCGAATGGCCTACTCCTGCTCCTATTTTCTATGTTTCTATTTTTCTCATCCAGTACAAATTTTCTTTCAAAGGTGGGCCAGTTGTATGTGCATAGATATTTGTATCTGCAAGAAACCAATCTTCTATTGTCCAAATGACAGAGAGGTCTGCTGCAAGGCACAGAGCCCCCCGCTTTGTGAATTTGGATGTTGGCAAGTCACCAAGGCTTCTTCGGCAAGACCTCCCAAACCTGCGACCTCCACCACCTAGAAGGATAAGGGCAGGTGCATGGGAACAAGATCAGCTCCAAGTTCCCCTTCAAGTCACCAAACCACCCCGACTTGGACATATACTGCCATTCCTTCATTGTCGCTGAGTCAACATACGAGAACTCCCTACCTGACAGCATTGTGGAGTACCTTTACCACATGAATTGCAGCGATTCAAGAAGAAGGCCAAGCACCATCTTCTCAAGGGCAACTAGGGATGGGCAATAAATACCAGCCTTGCATCCCGAAGAATGGTAAAAAAAGTGCTGCTATAGGAGGTTAAGCTGCAAAGGAGGGCCCCCCAAACAGAACTACTCAGGGCCAATGAAAGGAGGTGGTCAGGGCAGTGACTGCCAAGAAAAATACCCCATGCATGGCTACTCAGTGCCGGAAAAAGTTTCATGACTATACCAGGTCTGGCAAGGCAAAAGGAACCGGTCAAACCTTTCGAGAATGCACTATGCTAAGCATGTCTGTCACTTACAATGACCTCCCCTCACACTGTATTAAATTGCTTGAACAGATTACCATCAATGCTCATCAGGTAGCACTCTCAACTTTACGCCCCTACCTTCACTTGGAAGTGTTCCTTGACTCACATCCTTATCTGAATTCCTCCCACAAAAGCCTCACATGGAATTAAACTGCTTGTTGCACACAACTGTCATCACACCCATTATAGGCTGCATGCTGATACTTTGGTTTACTGCATGTCATAGGGACAAAAGGTAATTCTGACTTTTTACTTTCTTTTTCAAGGAGAAGTCCGCCCATAATGGCCAGAAGAGTGTGACGACAGAAGGAGTACAGACTCCAGAACCTGAGGCCTCTCATCATCTATGAAGATTAAACCTTGCAGATCTTAGGGAAGCAGGCCTTATAGACAGTCGGAGATGGGGAAATAGGAAGGCATGTGTCAGCTGAGGGTTTGTCATGGCATTCTGCTTCTCTTCCTATTGTACCTTGTATTAATTGTTAATATATTGTAAAATCCACACGTTATTCCTTCAACTGAAAGTGATACATGAGCTTGCTCCTCTAGAAACCATTTTAATTTCTTTTCATAGAATCATAAAAAGGTTACAGCATGGAAGGAGGCTATTCGGCCCATCGAGTCCGCGCTGACTCTATGTGAGAGCAATCCAGCTAGTCCCACTCCCCCGCCCTTTCCCCATGGCCCTGCAAATCTTTTCCTTTCAAGCACTTATCCAGTTCTCTTTTGAAGGCCATGCTTGAATCTGCCTCCACCACCCCCTCGGGCAGTGCATTCCAGATCCTACATTTTCCTCTAGATGTGCCACAGCATGAGGAAGAAGCAGGCCCCTCAGCATCCGATGATACCAGCACTTCACAGCATGCATCCTCACTCACACTATCCCTCCCTAGTAGAAACATCCACCCCAGGAAAGTTAGCGAGTGGGATGTGGCCGGGGCTGTGCACTGGATGACACACAGAGCACAAGTGAACAGATGACTTTGTTGGTTGGAGGGTCAAGAGAGGCGTTACATCACTGCTGAAGAGACTGCTGATCATTTAAAAAAAAATTCTGCTGGAAGAACGTCAAGCATTAGTGTAGGCGTTTGGGGTCATATCCTATAGTGTGCTGCAGATGGCGGCTCACATGGACGAGTCCATTCGCAGCAAATGTAGGAAATTGGAGGATAGTTTAACAGCCCTTCCACCCACCATCTAGTGTGTGACAGCTCCAGGGTCATCTGCAGCAGAGGCCCCATGACAGAGGCCTCAGGATAATCAGTGCTTTCTCGCTGGATGCTCAAACTGCTGCCAGAGAGGTCTGGGGTTCAATGTTGGAGGAAGTTACCTCTTCTGGCTTCAACAGGCTTGATTTACCAGTTGCAGATGACCATGAGGCAGGGCGTCACTAGCACCATTTCATTAGCACCATTTAGTCTGCTTTCTCACAAATCAGTAGCCACGCACAGTACTAGTGAGCAGTACTAGAGGTATGAGCAATGCGCTCAGATTATGGTGCTATCTCTCAGAATAGCAGTACATATGTGACTCGCTGCCAAATTCCTCTGATTCTGCACATGTGGCATAAAGGAGGCATGGCCAAGTTGCCGATGCAGCAGCACAAGACATGCAGCCTGCAGCAGGTCCATCATGCTGAGACAACAGCCACCTCAGTCCCAAAAGACTCACATTAAGACACAGTACCAGCACTCCTGTGACTCAAGTGGCACCTAGGAAATGCAATAGATTAGGTTCAAAAGTTCTTAAGTTTTGCATCATACTGGTTGCCCAAATTCAATTTGGGCGTTTCACATCTTAGTTCCAATGCAAAGTTTGTGTTGCTGCAAAGGTAAAATCAATTGTCATCCATGCAATATGCGTGCTTTACCCAAACTGTTAAATTTATTGTTGCCATTTGAAAGCAGGTCTATATCTTTCTGTTGTATACACCTAGTGGGCAGTTGGAGAGAAGCACTGTCAGAGGTCTGGGAATAAATGAGTCACATCTGGTGGGCCCTCCTCATTTGAGGAAACCAAAAAAACAAGAAGAAAAATAACTTAGAAAATGGAGGGCATAAGAGAAACTAACAACGTTTACTTCTGAGTTCACAGTAGACAATATTTTGAATCAGGACAGAAAAGGAAGATAATTTCTTCAGAACATACTTCAGCTGAACAAACCTCAGTATGATTGTACTAAGAGTGCTTGCAGAAACAGATTCCTACTCCTTTTGGTCAAAGCAACACTCACAAAATAATCTCTGATGGTTTTTAAAAGTCATTTCTATTTTAGGTTTTCCTTTAAACTAACCTCGCCAGCTAATTTGTAGTGCAGTGCTAGCTGGTAATTATTACTTTTGAAGGCAGTGTGTGTATTTACAATATTTCAGCAGCCTGAATTTGTGAGATATGTTTTGATGCTAAATAAATAAACCTCAGTACAAATGCAACTGCAACTTTTATCAAACCTACTTTCCTGCTGGCATCAGCCTTCTCAGATGTACCACCTTAATCCTAAAAACACTGGGATTTCTATCCCTTTCGCTATTTTGGATTAGAGTTGAATGTTTGTTGCTAATGGCTTAAGTAATAGTTTTGTTTCTATTTGAATATTTTGTTTTGCCATTCAAATGTCCAAGAGTGACATTATCAGTAGCACTTTTGAGAAAATTGGTGGATGATTGTCCTCCTAAAATTGTGGTAGAAAATTTCTGCATGTGTCTTTGTAATTGATTCTCTACATGTCATCATTAACATCACTGAAGCCCCTGCCTGAACTACTGTGGTTAAAAATTTTATCCACATTATTCTCCTCTCCTCTCCTCGTGCTGCCTCATACTGAGATACAGTTCCACAGGTGTTATACACCCTCAAGTACCTTGCCAAAGTGCCTATTCTTCGCGTGTGAGCCTGGAGAATGAATGTCAACTGACTAAAGAAAAACTTTCATTTATATAGCGCCTTTCACAACCTCAGGACGTCGCAAAGCTCTTTATAGCCAATGAAGTACTTTTGAAATGTAGTCACTATTTGAACTTTACAGACAGATCCAATCCTGTCCTCCTCTGATGCCCACACATGCACATTTTCCAGCAGTGGATAGCAATCCAGGGAACTGGGGGTGATTTTCCATCCCCAATCCCAATAACACTGGGGCCAATAGTAGTGAAATCAGCTAACATCACAAGATGGGGGATTAAACCTGGAACCTAGATCTGAAAGGCTTAGTACCACAATGCATGGTGCATTTACCTACTAAGCTATCACAGGAGCATCCTTTATCTTTTTAATTATTTGTTTTATTGATCTAATCTCTCCTTAGCATTGCCAGGGGGCTCCACTTTGCAAGCAGCCATATTATTCTATTGCGCATTTGTCATAGCATAGCAGTAACCTTTTTAGTTTGAAAATGATCATGATTCATGAAATTGCTTTTAACAAAAATCTTGGTGTTGGAGAATGCCATGGGTAAGCAGTTTTCCCATATTGTAAAACATCACATATTACAGATAGAGCTTCCACTGTTCCAGTCTGCACTATGGAAATGAGGGCCCTCCATCGGCACGAGATCACGATGACACCAGAACAGGATTTCATGTGTTGTCAGTCACAGGAGAGCTGGTAGACCTGCATTTCAACAACACCTACAGTTAAAAGGCCCTTGGTTACGGCACATTTATAGCATTTAATTCCTTTAATAGAAAGAAAGTGAACTTTTACTGCAGTATAGTTCTCGAAGAAATGATAGCCCTCCATCACCACATCCAAGTGACCATTCTACATATGTGAGTCTAGACAGTGAGTGTTGGCAGATTATTTGAACGCGTGGGGTATCACATCCAACCTTCCCCATCTGGCAATCATTTATGCTCTCTTTCCAGCAAGGAATGGTTGTGATCTAAAGCAGGAATCCTCTTATTTGCCCCTCTCTAGCCAAGGGATGCTTAGGCCAATTGTTCTACCATCACGACTACCCCTAACTCAGATCAACTAACAGCACATGGTGCATTTAACCGTGAGCCGTTGGAGAATCTTGTGAACATTATTTTATTTTAAAAGTGAGGGACCGTTAGTGAAAGTGGAAATGGGAATAAGGATTGATATTTGGACCAATAAACAGTTTATGGAAGAGCAATGAAATCCTATTGAAAATACACTCGACTCAGCACCAGTCTGAGCGCACACAAAAGGTTAGGATGCTGTGAAACTTGAGAATGCTGTACTGCTGAGCAGATTGACTAATCTTGGAAATGTGTTGTTTCAGGAAGAAGGTGACCCTACTCTTCAGTTACCATATCCAGGCCTGTCATTTTGTACTTGCCGAAGAGCCAAGTGCCAAGAAACAGCTGCCACAGCTTTTAACCACCAGTTCATGGGGCAGATTCTGGTGAGTTTGAGCAGAAATTGAGTGTATTGAAAACTGGTCAGTACACAGTAACATTGTTACAGCACAAAACTGCAGGGAGGGTTTAGAAAAATCTAGCCTGCTAGAGAATTTAAAGTAGCATAAATCAATATAACATACTATATTACTTCTGTTCAATTGAGTAAAACCATTGCATTCATTAATAGAAAAACAAAACTGAATTATTCCAAAGTCAGAGGAAGTTTGTTTCTTGGAAAATGGGAAAGATCTGGAAGAATAAGGGAGTATGTAATGTTCGAGAGAGGAGTTAATTCCTTTTCTCCTTCCAAATATATACACATGAAATCTATCATTGATTGTATACTACAGGCATAAGAGCAGAGTTCAGGTCACAAACAGTAATGTAGATACTCCAGGTTAAGGAAATACTAAAATAACTAAAGTAGTTACAGCAGGAGTGACAAATAAGAAAAATGTTCAGCTAAATGGTGTGAGACAGACAGCATCAGGGCAGAAGGAAAGGTTAGGGTCTCTTGCCTAAATAAGAGTTTTATATACCAACGCACAGAGTATAAGAAATAAATTGAGTGAATGAGAGGCTCAAATATAGCTTAGAGGATATGACATGGTGGCCGTTGCTGAGACATGGCTGCAGGCTGGTTATGATTGGGTGTTAAATATTCCAGGTTATTAGGTCTTTAGAAATGATAGGGAAACTGGAAGAGGAGGAGGGGTAACCTTGTTGATTAAATATACTATTACAACATTAGTAAGAGAGGATATAGGTAAGGGAAAGCAATCAGCAGAGACTCAATGGTTAGAATTGAGGAATAAGAGAGGACATAAAACTGTAATGGGAGTTGTCTACAGGCCTCCCGACAGCAGTAATGAAGTGGCAGAATGTATTAATTCAGAGCTTAGAAAGGCAGTAGCAAAAGCAGAGTTGTTTTAATGGGAGACTTTAATTTTCAAATAGATTGGGAAGAGCAGAGTAGCTCAAGTCAGAAAGGTAGTGAATTTTTTGAATGCATTCAAGATAGTTTTCTGGAGCTATATGTTCTAAAACCAACAAGAGTTCAGGCCATTCTAAATTTAATAATGAGTAATGAGCCAGATTTAGTTAATAATCTAACACTAAGGGAATATTTATCTAACAGTGATCATACTATGCTTGAATTCAATGTTAGGTTTGAAAAGGAGAAACTTAACACAGTTACTAAGGTTCTAGATTTTGGTAAGGCTAACTTTAACAGGATGAGACAGAGACTGACTACTGTAAACTGGTCAAAACTGTTATCGGGTAAAACTACAGATGAACAATGTGGGGTGTTCAAAAAAGAATTTAGCTTAATGCAGTACCAGTATATACCTTTAAGGAGCAAGAGCACTACTTACCAAATAAAGCAGACATGGTCGACAAAAGAGGTGAGAGATAACATAAAACTAAAGGAAAGAGCATACAAAAATGCAAAGAATAGTGTAGATCCAGGAGTCTGGGAGAGATATAAAGAACAGCAAAGAAAGACAAAAAAGGTAGTAAGAGCTGCAAAAAGGGAATACAAAAAGAAACTTGTGAGGGATATTAAAAACAGATGTGGGTAATATTGCAAATGAAAATAATTACTTGGTGTTAGCCTTCACAGTAGAGGAAGAGGATAATATACCTGGCATTCCAGGGAAACTAATAATGAATCATGGACTAGTACCCACTAAGGTTAACGTAAGCAAGAAAACAGTATTAGAAAATAATGGCACTAAAGTCTGACAAATTCCCAGGACCTGATGGTTTCCACCCCAGAGTTTTAATGGAAGTAAGTGAGGAAATTGCAAGTGCTTTAGTTATAACCTTCCAAAGCTCTCTTGATTCAGGAATTGTCCCTTTTGATTGGAAAATTGCAAATGTAACTCCATAATTTAAGAAAGGAGAGAGAGAGAAACCAGGAAATTATAGACCTGTTAGTCTAACATCTGTTGTGGGGAACATGCCTTTGTTACCTCTAAACTTGACTATTCCAATGCTTTCCTGGCTGGTCTCCCATCTTCCACCCTCCACAAACTTGAGCTCATCCAAAACTCTGCTGCCCGTATCCTAACTCGAACTAAGTCCCATTTACCCATCACCTCAGTGCTCGCTGACCTACATTAGCTCCTGGTTCGGGAAGACCTCGATTTTAAAATTCTCATCCTTGTTTTCAAATCCCTCCATGGCCTTGCCCCCTCCCCCCCATCTCTGTAACTTTCTCCAGCCCTGCAACCCTCCGAGGAATAATGGGTATGTACTTGAATTGGAAGGAAGTGACTAGTGGTGTCCCACAAGGGTCTGTGCTGGGGCCTCAATTATTCACTATATTTATTAATGACTTAGATTATTAATGACAATAGAGAACCATATATCCAAGTTTGCCGATGACACAAAGATTGGTAGCATAGTAAATAGTGTAGATGGGAGCATAAAATTACAAAGAGACATTGATAGATTAAGTGAATGGGCAAAACCGTGGCAGATGGATTTCAATGCAGATAAGTTTGAGGTCATCCATTTTGAACCAAAAAAGCATGGATCAGTGTATTTTTTAAATGGTGAAAAGCTAGGAACAGTGGAAGTTCAAAGAGATTTAGGGATCCATGCACACAGATCGCTAAAATATAGTGGCCAGGTACAAAAAATAATCAAAAAAGCTAATGGAATGTTAGCCTTTATAACCAGAGGGTTAGAATATAAAGGGGAGGAAGTTTTGCTACAGCTATATAAAGTTTTGGTTAGACCACATCTGGAGAACTGCGTACAGTTCTGGGCACCGCACCTTAAAAGGATATATTGGCCTTAGAAGGAATATAGCGCAGATTCACCAGAATGTTACCAGGGCTCCAAGGGTTAGATTATGAGGAGAGATTACATAAACTAGGCTTGTAATCCCTGGAATATAGAAGGATAAGGGGTGATTTGATTGAGGTTTTTAAGATTTTAAAAGGAATTGTTAGGGGAGATAAAGGGGAACTTTTTCCGCAGGTGGGGGAGTCAAGGACAAGGGGACATAACCTTAAAATCAGAGCCAGTCCATTCAGGAGAGAAGTTAGGAAAGACTTCTTTATGCAAAGGGTGGTAGAAGTGTGGAACTTTCTCCCACAAAGAGCAGTCGATACTAGCTCAATTAATAATTTTAAATCTGAGATTGATAGATTTTTGCTAGCCAAAGGTATTAAGGGATATGGAGCCAAGGTGGGTGGATGGAGTTAGGATACAGATCAGCCATGATCTCATTGAATGGCGGAACAGGCTTGAGGGGCTGAATGGCCTACTCCTGTTCCTATGTTCCTATTATTGGAGAAGATAGCTTCAATTCAACTGTCATTCTAACAAACTCTGCAAACCCAGCAGTTTTTTCCGTTGTCATCTATAGATAGGGCTAAATGTTGGGATTCATCTCAAGGGTATTTATTTATAATGTAAATAGATAATTAAATCTCATATAGATCTTGGTGAGACCATAATTGGTATTCATTGTGTAGCTTTGGGCACCCTACCTTCAAAAGGATGTTGCTGCATTGGAGAGGGTTCAGAGAAAAGCAAAAAGGTTGCTCCTGGATCTCTTAGTGATGAAGCGAGACTCGCAGAGCTGAACTTGTTTTTATTAGAGAAACGAAGACTGAGAGGAGATATGATCCAGGTCTTTAAAATTCTAAGAAGTATAGATGATCCAAGCAGACTAGTAAACTTGGCGTATGAGCACGGGACTGGAAACTACAAGTACAAAATGCTCAAGTGAGACTAGAGATTATAAGAAAGTTTTTCTACTATAAAGTAGCGAATGTGAAACAGACTCTTAGAAAAAGCAATTTTTGTTAATGCTGTGTCCATTAATGAATGACTTGAAAATATAACTGAATAAATATGTGGTTGGGAATGAGGTTGAAGGCTATAAAGATAGGTATAAATACAAATGATTAAACATTCTACGAGGCACAGTGGTCCCTGTGTTGCTGGGATCATGCCAGTGTCATTTGTGGAAAGTAAACTTACCAGATTTGAATAATGGAGGTGCAAATAGGTATTTTAAAATAGATTATATAGAATAGATATTATGAAGTTTTGCTGAACTATCTTTGGGGGTCTGGGAGAAATTTTGCAGAACTTTCTCTTGAGATTAAATAGGGGGGGTAGAATCTATGACAGGGCATACATTGTTCACAACTGTTGAATGAGTGAGCTTGATGAGCCCAAGGGTCTTTTTCTGTTCTCCCCTTTGTTATACATTGTTATTTTGCAGTCCTTGCAAGAGTGTGTGTGTGTGTGTGTGTGTGTGTGTGTGTATACTGGAGGGAGGTAGTGAATCCTGTGCTAATATGTCCCAGAGTTACATCGGATTACATCAAAACTATAGCACAGAAACACGACATTCGGCCCAACTGGTCTATGCCAGCATTTATGCTTCACATAAATACTCCTTCCTCCATATTTATGCTCCACATTATGCTCCTTCCTCCCTCCCTATTTCATTCAACCCTATCAGCAGACCCTTCTATTCTTTTCTCCCTCATGTGCATATCTAGCTTCCCTTTAAATGTATCTATGCTATTTGCCTCAACTACCTGTGGTAGCACGTTCCACATTCTTACTACTCTTTGGGTAAAGAAGTTTCTCATGAATTCCCTATTGGATTTATTAGAACTATTTTATATTTATGACCTCTAGTTTTGGACTCCCCCACAAGTGGGAACATTTTATCTATGTCTACCCTATCAAACCCATTCATTATCTTAAAGACCTCAATCAAGTCCCCCTCAGCCTTCTCTTTTCTAGAGAAAAGAGCCCCAGCCTGTTCAGCCTTTCCTGATAAGTATATCTTCTTAGTTCTGGTATCATCCTACACTAAGCAGGCAGAAACAGTTTCAGGTTCTCATCTAAGCAAAAGCAGCAACATCACAGGCCCTGATCTGACTCCTGAGTGCTCTAAACAAAGGGATGTGAGAGCCCCCACTCCACCCCAATCCCACCTCCCTCCCAGGAGGTCATCTCACACTGCAGAATAATTCTAGCCTGATGTGAAACTGCATTTTAACAATGCCCTGGGAATCTCTTGGGCCTTGTGGGAAACTTATGTTTATTTTTCAACCTTGTTAATATTAGAGGAAAGCACGCACTCCCGAGCACGGTCTCATAACATTCAAACATATATGCATAGAACTCCTTTCCTGCTGACCTCAGTGTGCCCTACAACACTGCACAGTATAACTCCAGTTGAGCATCTCACTCCACAACTATTGGTTTGAGACCAAAAGATGTAACCTTAAATGTAACCAGTCTCATTGCTAATAATTACATGCATAGAAATTGTCATTGTATTGAGTCAATGATTAAATGGTAAATTATATCCTAAAGGACATTTAAAATAATAGTAAAACAAAAGTGACACCCACATTTAAAGAGAAATAAGAATCTTAATGGCAGTAATCAAGCACAAGGCATCCCAGGATATATCTGTATATTATTAAATCTAATTAAACGGAGGTGAAATTCAATTTCGGAGGGAGTGTAAAATGGGCGGTAATGGATTGACTGCCTGTTGTACACCTTACCCGACTTTTCTTTCCATTGAAGTCAATCCTACAGGGTGTAACTGAAAGTCAGCAAGGTAGGGGGAATCTAGTGGAGGCAGGGAATGAGGAACCGCAGAATTTGGCCCTGTCCAACAGGTCGATTGCTTTGGCAACAGAAAAGCTAATGGCTTATTAGAACAGAAATAAAACTTGAACAACACCAATAAAAAAGATTAGTTCTTCAGTTGCACAAACAAAGGCAGCATATTTCAATTCTCAAAATTAAATCTATTTATGTAAAATGTTTTATTTTTCATGCATTGTTTCAAAATGGCAAAAAACAAATGGCAAATGTACTGACTTAATTAAAGATTCAATGTAATTTAGTTAATTCAAAGTGTAAACTGGTACATTCCCCATCTTTAATTGGCAATTATATAAGAAATTAAACTGAAAATAAGTGTACAAGCTGGCAAGAATGCTTGCAGACCTTAACAAAGATTGGTGAAAGATACAGTGATTAATATCTTACTTTGAATAATTGTGATATGTAATATGTACCTGCCGACAATAAGCAAGGTGTTGAATTTTTTAAAAGATTATTGCTTCAAACTACTGTATTGTAGTGATCAAATAGCCTGGGCCAATTTTTAATAATGTATAAGATAAAAGATAAGCTGCATTGTTAAAACATTGTTAAAGGAGATTTAAAATAAAAGTACAACAAAAGTGGTGTCCAGATTTAAAGAGAAAATAACAATCTTAATGGCACAAGACGTCCTAGGATATATTAAACTAACTGAATGTCTTGAGAGTCACTGAGCGATGATGCGTTCAGGCTGTGAAATATGAGATAAACAATGATCAAGCCATGAATCGGGACTAGTTTCACTCCTTTGCCCAGGCAGGTTTTAAGTATTACTTTTCAAAGATAAAGGAGAGTAAAAAACGAATGAAAGCATCAAATATCATCATATTTATCAGATTTTCTCGGCAGCTGGGGACACCTTGGTTCTCTTTGAAGATGTCATTCATATTTTAATTTGTTATAAATCTTCCTTTAAAATTATTTTAAAATGTCTGAAATTTTTCTTCAATGACAAATCTTCAATTTTCTGTGGTTTAATTGCAACCTGAATAAATCCAAAAGTGTAATCTTTCCCAAATAATAGATTTAATCATCTGAAAGGGCTTAAAATGTTTGACCTCCTCAAACAAATCCAGCATTAGTTCCCACACACTTAGGTTTCATTTTCTCTGGCAGCTCACTGGTTAATGAGTTTCCATAAAATTCTTGTGTGCAATTTCAAAGCAATCATTAACCCATTACAGATTAATGGTTAAAATAGAACACAGGGGAATTTTATACAAACACTTTAATCAGTGCGCTTCCTCATCTTTATCCCTCTTCTCCTTCTTGTCTCTCTCTCTCTCTCTCCTTCCCTTCTCTTACCCTCCTCTCCTTTCTCCCTCCTCTCTCCACTCGTACCCCCTCCCTGTCTCCTTACCCAACCCCTCACCCTGTCCTTATCCTTCTTACTTGTACCCTGTCCCCTTCCACATCATCTTCCTGCTTTCCCCATCCCTTCTCGCCTTTCCCCTTCCTCTCTGCCCTCACTAGCTCCCATCCTCTCTCCTTCTCTGCTCTCCCCTTCTCCCTTTCAATCTCTCTCCCCTCATTCCATTCCCCTCCCCCTCTTCCCTCCCATCTACCTCCCTACTCCTCCCTACTCCAATTATTCCTCCCTTTCCATTCTCTAACCTTGCTTGATGTTAATATTGTACTAGTCTTGACTCCCCATGTGCAATTTCATGGGTGATTGACAAATATCTGAAATATATTAAAAGTCTCGCTTATAGCATGCACCTCCTGAATGTCACACTTACATCCTGTAACTTTCCCAGTCACACTTTATTGATATCCCAATTGTTAGAAAACAGTGTTTCCTCTGACTCACTACAAGCGATGCCACAGGAGGTCTGTTAGTAATTTATTAAAAATGATACAAGCAATTTTAAAATGCATGTGTTTCTCCTGTAGCCTGAAACTGACGAGCACATTCCAATCTGCAAAATTCCTTGACTTAACAATATTTAAACTCTGACTGACCCAAGCTTCTGTTTACTTAACAACAATTAGACTTTGTGGCCTTAAAGGGACATAGTTCCATCTTTGGCTGCAGTATAATACATTGGTCATTATAAAATAGTGCATCATGTTAAGGTGAGCAATTCCATAGGAAATCTGCAAGTACATATAAATAAAATAACAAATAACTGGAGTGAGTTCCAAGCTGTATTTCAACTACAAGGGCCATAACATGTTCATAAACGAATTGAACTATGTCCTGATCCATTGTGATGTCGTCTAAAGTCCCTCCATTGATTCATAACATGTTGGTAACCATTATTCATATTTAGTATAGTATTTTCATTGACAAAAATAAGAAGAAAAATAGTCATTGACAAAAACTGTTGTGGTTTTGTCAACAAAGAAAATAATTAGGTCTAAATTTCTTAAAAGGAATTATGGGAGGTAATTTGAAAGGCACCCACCACTCCTGGCATGAAATCCCACCAGATGGTAATGTGATTCACAAAACTGGCCCTTTGGTGTTACAGCCCTGTGTCTGATCCATGTTCATACCTTGCAAGGCTCCAATTTAAAAGAATAAAACTAAAATTGTTTCTTGGATGAAAACAACACTGGTATAGATGGTAACTTCATATATCAGACAACACTATTCCCAAAAGAACTCTCTGCTTTTCTCATATTATATGTGCATCATTCATTCCAAGCCATATTTATTTACTTCCAATTCTCTCCCCTCATCTCCTGAAGATGTTGACTCATGTTGGGATATCAGTTTCGTAATCTTGGATGTGAGTGTCAGTAGTTTGTTGACGGGGACATGAGTGGGTTTAGCTGCGATCGACCCAACATTAACACGTGCACTTTCCAGCAGGGGTCACTGGATGGCATCAGGAGCAGGAACCCGAATTGATTGGTCCTGTCTCTAGCCAGTTCCAGCATCACTACTGCCACCCTTACCCGAGATCAGCTCCAAGCCATATTTAATGCATTACCTTTACTTCTTTTATTTTGAAAGTCACAGGATCCAGTACCTTTAGTTAACTGAGATTAATGACACGCTGATCAGGATCTTATTGCTTATTTACTAAGCTGCCCCATCTGTCTGTCTATGTGTATCACTGTTTCTCTGGTAGTGTCAAATAACTTGCATATTAAATAAAGAATTGGCTTGCAAACTTACCTCAGCAAAGGTTATGCAAAATAAAAGTCTGGTGTTTATTTTGGCACTACTCTGTTTCCAACCTATTTAAAACAAAGAATAAAGTTTCAGTTCCATGTAAACTATCACCATAACAGTAGAGGGAGTAGTAGTCACTGCTCTCACGATAGTTGCAGCAATTACATGAGATTGTAAAAAAACATGAAGTGAGGAAAGTCCATTCTGCCCATCAAGCTCATCTATTCCTTAGACCATGTACAATCCAGGCTATATTGGATTCTACTCAACCCACTTAATATTTAGAGGAAACATTGTTCTGTTTCTTTCTGTCCCCAAAGATGAACCAAAAATGCCAGTCTAACCTCACATCATTGTGTATCTTGGTTCACTGGAAGTCTGTTTTATATTTTTTGGTTGTTTTTACTCGAGATACTTTTCTTGAGTTCAGTGTCTCAGACTAGTTTGATTTGTGAATCCTTGCTCCCTAGGCCCTACAGTGTGCCTTTACTTGCCCAATATCTAGGTAATTTGTAGCGAGTCCAAGGTTTGAGCAGAAAATCATCAATGCTGTGGTGGGGGGGGAGGGGGGATTTTAAGCCAATCCATCCTGGTTTCCACCAAAATGCCCTAGTTTACTTGCCTGTTGGAAAGCTGCCTGGTGTCTGCCATTTCCAATTTTAAGTAATGCTTCTCGACAGTTGACTAAGCTGTCCGTCCAAAGCCAGCGGGGTTCTAATTCATATATGCTAATCGGGGTCCAATGACGTCATTGGGCTATTTTAACCTGGGCCTGAGTGGTGAAGCCGCCTTGGCTTTCCTAGGAACATAGGAGCAGGAGTAGGCCATTCAGCCCCTCATTCCTGCTCTGCCATTTGATAAGATCATGGCTGATCTGTGATCTAGCTCCATATACCTGCCTTTGGCCCGTATCCCTTAATACCTTTGGTTGCCAAAAAGCTATCTATCTCACATTTAAATTTAGCAATTGAGCTAGTATCGATTGCCATTTGCGGAAGAGAGTTCCAAACTTCTACCACCCTTTGTGTGTAGAAATGTTTTCTAATCTCACTCCTGAAAGATCTGGCTCTAATTTTTAGACTGTGCTCCCTACTCCTAGAATCCCCAACCAGCGGAAATAGTTTCTCTCTATCCGCCCTCTCTGTACCCCTTAATATCTTATAAACTTCGATCAGATCACCCCTTAACCTTCGAAACTCTAGAGAATACAACCCCAATTTGTGTAATCTCTCCTCGTAACTTAACCCTTGAAGTCCGGGTATCATTCTAGTAAACCTACGCTGCACTCCCTCCAAGGCCAATATGTCCTTCCGAAGGTGCGGTGCCCAGAACTGCTAACAGTACTCCAGGTGTGGTCTAACCAGGGTTTTGTATAGCAGCAGCATAACCTCTGCCCCCTTGTACTCTAGTCCTCTAGATATAAAAGGCCAACATTCCATTAGCCTTATTGATTATTTTCTGCACCTCTTCATGACACTTCAATGATCTATGTACCTGAGCCCCTAAGTCCCTTTGGACATCCACTGTTTTTAACTTTTTAACATTTAGAAAGTACCCTGTTCTATCCTTTTTTGATCCAAAGTGGATGACCTCACATTTGCCTACATTGAATTCCATTTGCCACAGTTTTGCCCATTCACCTAATCTATCAATATCGCTTTGTAATTTTCTGTTTTCATCTACACTGCTTACAATGCCACCAATCTTTGTGTCATCGGCAAACTTAGATATGAGACTTTCTGTGCCTTCATCTAAGTCGTTAATAAATATTGTGAATAATTGAGGCCCCAAGACAGATCCCCGCGGGACTCCACTAGTCACATCCTGCCAATGTGAGTACTTACCCATTATCCCTACTCTCTGTCGCCTTTCGCTCAGCCAATTTCCGAACCAAGTCCGTACTTTTCCCTCGATTCCATGGGCTTCTATCTTAGCTAACAGTCTCTCTTATGTAGGACCTTATCAAATGCCTTCTGGAAGTCCATATAAATAACATCCATTGACATTCCCTTGTCCACTACTTTAGTCACCTCTTCAAAAAATTCAATCAGGTTTGTCAGGCACGACCTACTTTTCACAAATCCATGCTGGCTCTCTCTGATCAACTGAAAATTCTCGAGGTGTTCAGTCACCCTATCCTTAATTATAGACTCCAGCAATTTCCCCACAACAGATGTTAGGCTAACTGGTCTATAATTCCCCGGTTTCCCTCTCTCTCCTTTCTTAAAAAGCAGAGTGAAATGTGCAATTTTCCAATCTAGAGGGACAGTTCCTGAATCTAGAGAACTTTGAAAGATTATAGTTAGGGCATCTGCAATCTGCTCACCTACTTCCTTTAAAACCCTAGGATGGAAATCATCTGGTCCTGGGGATTTGTCACTCTTTAGTGCTATTATTTTCTTCATTACTGTTGCTTTACTTATGTTAATTTTATTGAGTCCCTGTCCCCGATTAGTTTTCTTGGGATTTCCGGCACGCTATCCTCTTTTTTTACTGTAAATACTGACGCAAAGTAATTGTTCAACATGTCTGGCATTTCCCCATTGTCAATGACAATATGCCCACTTTCAGTTTTTAAGGGGCCAACACTGCTCCTGACCACCCTCTTTTTCCTAATATAACTATAAAATTTCTTCGTATTGGTTTTGATATCCCTTGCAAGTTTCTTTTCATACTCTCTTTTTGTAGCTCTTACTATCTGTTTTGTGACCCTTCGTTGATCTTTGTATCTTTCCCATTCGCCAGGATCTGTGCCATTTTTTGCCTTTTTGTATGCCCTTTCCTTATGTCTTATACTGTCCCTTACCTTTTCAGTTGTCCATGGCTGTTTTTTTTTGGCAAGTAGACTTCTTGCCCCTCAGGGTATAAACCGGTTCTGTGTCTCGTTATATGTTTCTTTAAACATTTCCCACTGATCATCAGTCGTTTTACCCATTAACAGATTTGCCTAGTTTCCTATGGACAGTCTCTGTCTCATCCCATTGAAGTTGGCCGTACCCAAGTCTAGAATCTTAGCAGCTGATTCACTTTTTTCCCTTTCAAACACTACATTGAACTCGATCATGTTATGATCACTATTGGATAGATGTTTACGCACAGTTAAGCCGTTAACTAAATCTGGTTCATTACTCATTACTAAATCTAATATGGCTTGCCCCCTTGTTGCCTCTAGGACATACTATGCCTTTCCTACACACTTGTCTAATCTCTGCATTTATACAATCTAGCACTTCAGAGCTGCTGTCAGGGGTCCTATACACAACTCCCAATATAGTCTTAGATCCTTTCCTATTTCTCAATTCAACCCATAAGGTCTCTGTTGGCTGCTTACCTCTCGTTATATCCTCCTTTATCATTGAATTGATTTCATCTCTAATCACTAAGGCTACTCCTCCCCCTCTTCCATTTTCCCTATCTCTCCTGTAGACCTTATAACCCGGTATATTTTGTTCCCAATCCTGACCACCCTGCAGCCATGTCTCAGTAATAGCTATCATGTCATACCCTCCAATTTGAATTTGAACCTGTAGTTCATTTAATTTATTCCTTATACTCCGTGCATTTGTATATAGAACTCTTAGTTGGGCCACACACCCTAGCCTGACCTTCAGCTTTGATGCTGGGTTAATTGCCTTACGCCTTCTAGTTTTCACTTTATCTGTATTGCCTAAAGTACACTTTCTTTCTGCTGCTCTACGCTTTTCCCTTTCACTTGTTCTTGAACAACTGTTTGTACTATTTGTATTGTAAATTTCCCCTGGGTCTTCCCCTCTCTTGATGCTCTCAACTTTACTCCCTTCTGACTCCCCGCTCAGGTTCCCATCCCCCTGTCACTCTAGTTTAAACCTTCCCCAACAGCAGTGGCAAACACCCCCACGAGGACATCGGTCCCGGTCCTGCTCGGGTATAACCCGTTTCGCTTGTACAGGTCCCACCTTCCGCATAACCGGTCCCAATTTCCCAGGAATCTAAATCCCTCCCTCCTACACCATCCCTGCAGCCACACATTCATCCTGCCTATTCTCCTGTTCCTATACTCACTAGCAAGTGGCACTGGTAGTAATCCTGAGATCACTACCTTTGAGGTCCTGCTTTTTAATTTATCTCCTAACTCCTTGAATTCACCTTGCAGGACCTCATCCCTTTTTTTACCTATGTTGTTGGTACCGATATGGACCACGACTATTGGCTGTTCACCCTCCCCCTCCAGAATGCCCTGCAGCCGTTCCGTGACATCCTTGACCCTAGCACCAGGGAGGCAACATACCATCCTGGAGTCACGTTTACGGCCACAGAAACGCCTATCTGTTCCCTTTACAATTGAATCCCCTATCACTATAGCCCTGCCACTCTTATTCCTCCCCTCCTGTGCAGCAGAGCCACCCGTGGTGCCACGAACTTGGCTTTTGCTGCTTTCCCCTGATAAGCCATCTCCCCCAACAGTACCCAAAGCGGTATATCTGTTTGAGAGGGAGATGGCCCCAGGGGACTCCTGCTCTACCTGCCTAGTCCTTTTACTCTGCCTGGCGGTCACCCATTTCCTTTCAGCCTGCGTAATCTTTACCTGCGGTGTGACCACCTCACTGAACGTGCTATCCACGATAATCTCAGCATCGCGGATGCTCCACAGTGAATCCACCCGCAGCTCCAGCTCCGAAATGCGGTTAGCCAGTAGCTGCAGCTGGACACACTTCCTGCACACATGGTCACCAGGGACACTGGTAGTGTCCATGACTTCCCACATTGTGCAGGAGGAGCATATCACGGGTGCGAGCTCTGCTGCCATGACTTGCCTTAGAGTTACACTGCGTTCACCTCTCAGACTCTCCTCCCGCTCTCGGTCTCTCCTTTTATACTGTGCTCACCTCTCGGACTCTCCTGCCTCACCTGCGACGTCGCACAATAGTTTTGTCTTGTTGCAGGTCTGCTGCTGCTTTTATCCCCACTCTCAGTCTTCTGCTGCTCAGGTCCGCCGCTGCTCTGTGGAAAAAGTTAGGAAAAGCAAGGCAAAGCAGCACCTCCTTCCCCCACTTCACCGAACTCCCACACTCACCAAACTCCCAGCTGACCACTCTGTGCTCCGCTGCACTCAGTGCTCCTGCCAGGTGAAGTGGATTGGGAAGTTCCAGGTAAGTTTCTTTACTACCTTTATGGGGCTGGAGAAGCAGGTTTACTCCTCTGGGCCCCCACAAGGAAAGTTTAGGCCTCCCCTGCCCTGGACTTCCCTATTGGAAGACCCCCCGCACTCCCCCGGAACCCCCTTCTGCACACTTACCTGAGTGCCGACTGGAGGCCAGTAGCCGTTCCAGTCGGGAAGAGGACCAGCAGCAAGTTACTGAGACAAAAGCAAAATTTCTGCGGGTGCTGGAAATCTAAAATAAAAACAGAAAATGCCATGATCTCAGTCTCAGTCATGTAGCTGAGGTACTACAATTGACCTCAGCACCTTTGAGTTAGGGAGGGTTCCAACTTCAGACTGCTATCCACTGAATGATGTTGGAAACTGTGCATAATTGGACATTACATGAAATCAGGAATGGGTTCAACTGTCATGTTTGCATGCTCGAATAGCCCACCGACATTCATATACAAAGAATGGGCACTTGATTGAGGAGCTGAAAGGCTGATAGCGCCTGTGTAACCATGTCCCAGCATGGGTCATTGCTGCTTTGGAGAAGTGAGAAGGAGAAAATTGAAGATATCAGAGGTATTGGTTAAATTAGTCTTTTGGGGAACTGATAAAAGTTTCTAGAGATTAACCAAACAATAATGGCATGCCAGGGACTAGCTCATATACCTGTGGCTATTGGCTTACCTCAAGAGATTAACTAAATTAGGGAGAAGCAATGGCAATGCAGTTTGTACATGGCCTATCAGAGGAAGCAGTCTCAAAGGTCTGACTGGGCTCTTCATTCCACACTATCTTATGTGTTTCTAGCTCATTAGTTAGTAAAATGGTGGCCTTTTGCAATCACAACAAACAGAAGAAATGCAATTAATATTTATTCTGTATTCTCATAGGTCCTGGCTTGTTGGCAAACAGAGCTTGAAGCTGAAAAGACAAGAGTATTACAGCAAAGAGATGAACTGTTACACTGGTATATTACATATTTCTTGATGCTCCAGGATAACCACGGGCCAAATCATCAACAGCCATAAGCTACCACAGTTCTGATTTACAGATAGCATGCAGTCTCATCAATAACATTTGTAAAAAGAGCCAAAAAAGTAACAGCTGAAATAGGGAGTGAGCAACAAATCCTTTCCAGGTGCCAAATGTAAATATATATTTGTACAGTGAGAAACTCCAGACAGCATAGATGGCATTTTTAATGTTCTGAAAAGTACATCTCTGGACCTCCACAGATCTTTGTATAAAGCCACTGCTGAGAATAATTCATCATTAAAATGTTATGCTCTTGTGGCATAAAAAGGCTACAATTATGCTAATACTATATAAATATAAAAACAACTGTAACTTTTAGATGATGCAATAAAAGCAGCAAACTTCACGTGTTTTGTTATGTGTTTTTAATACTCTGTTTATGTTTTTTAATACCTATTTTAAAAGAAAATCATGCAGCTCGCTTTCAGCCTTTGCAAAAAGATGAAATTTAAAAGTGACATCTTTTGCCTCACAACTGCTCTTTCTAACTTCAGCAGTGAACATGTAATAAGTATCAAATTCAAATAGTTTTACTATAAATCTAAAGGAATGTTGCATTACTCTTGAAGCAATGTAATTTTTGGTTGCGTGCTGTCAAAATGTAATAGTTGTATTTTGTTTAAAAGATTTTGGAATACACTTTATGTTAGCATTATTTTAGAATATCGTTAACACATAGTCCTTTATTTATTCTGCCTGGCTGTGAATCTGACTCCCCTGTCAAAGGAGTACACTCAGGCTTACATGTATATATAGGCCTCCGCTTATAGGAGGAGTATCCACACTTTCTAAATATTTAAATAAGCTCTGCTTCAGTTTATAAACAGATCCCTGAGTAATTTTTAAGCTAGGTTGACTGGAGTTATACTACATGAGCTGTCAAAGCCAAAGTGGTGTGAAGTGGCATCTCCAGGATTTTTGCACTGCATCTCTCAGAAATCAGACTGGAGGGATAATTCGAATGCAGCCAAACTTCTGGTCAAGCTTATGCTTAATCAGAAAGCCTACGTGAGTGTCTCCAATACTAGATATGATCAAAGTACTTGTCAGCAAATAGTGGTGCTCCCAGCGGAGAAGCCATGCTTACATGGAGTTTGGGTCAGGGATAAGGTTGCAGTATTGTAGTCTCAATTTTACAGAACGCGATCCCTGTGAGCGCAGCTCCCCACAGGAAGTATGGGATTGACGAATTAAAGTAGCTGCCCAAAGGATCTTCATCATGCTGAGCCTTTGGAGAACTGACAATAAAATGTCCTAGTAACCATGACAAAACAATAACAAACTATAGAAACAGAAAAGGTCATTCAGCCCATCATAGCTATACCTTGCACAGACCACCCTATTATTGCTTCTACCCACTCACTAAATCTCCCTAGGAAGACTCTGCAAAGTCTCCCACTTCTCTTCAGAAGTAAATCCACAATCCCTGTCACACTTGCATCACACAGCCTCTATGGTGAGAATCAACTGTTCACAATATTGTTGGTTTGTATCTTTCAGTTGCTGTATTCATGGTAGATCTTACCATCTGCCCTGTATCTGTGTCCTCTGAGTCTCATTTCAATGGATTCCCTTTCATTTTTACAGTTCCGTACTACAATGATCAGAGTAGCGATCAAGTATGAATTAAAGGTTTACTAGGTCTCGGATTTGTTCTGATTATTCTACAGATAGATATGCAGTTGTTGATTATCTACAAAAACGGAGGTATCAATTAGAATCATAGAAAGGTTACAGCATGGAAGGTGGCCATTCGGCCCATCTAGTCCATGCCGGCTCTTAGCAAGAGCAATCCAGCTAGTCCCAATCCCCCGCCCTATCCCCGTAGCCCTGTGACTTTTTTCCTTTCATGTACTTATCCAGTTCCCTTTTGAAAGCCATGGTTGAATCTACCTCCACCACCCCCTCAGCCAGTGCATTCCAGATCCTAACCACTCACTGAGTAAAAAAGTTTTCCCTCATGTCACCTTTGGTTCTTTTGCCAATCACCTTAAATCTATGTCCTCTGGTTCTTGACCCTTCCGCCAATGGGAATGGTTTCTTTCTATCTATTCTGTCTGGACCCTTCATGATTTTAAGTACCTCTATCAAATCTCCTCTCAACCTCTGTTCCAAGGAGAACTACCCCAGCTTCTCCAGTCTATCCTCGTAACTAAAGTCCCTCATCCCTGGAATCATTCTAGTAAATCTTTTCTGCACCCTCTCTAAGGCCTTCACATCTTTCCTAAAGTGCAGTGCCCAGAACTGGACACAATACTCCAGTTGTGGTCGAACCAGTGTTTTATAAAGGTTCACCATGACTTCCTTGCTTTTGTACTCTATGCCTCTATTTATAAAGCCCAGGATTCCATATGTTTTCTTAACTGCTTTCTCAACCTGCCCAGCCATCTTCAACGATTTGTGCAATTAGAATTGGTCTTCTTATTTTTGTGTTTTATTTTTTCCTCAACTGCGGTCATTGGATGAAATTTGGTGTGAGCAAATATGTTCTTTTTGGATCAAAAATAAAACAAAGCTCATCCTCACATCTCCACTGGTTGTTGCCCTTCCAACACATTCCTCTCTTCCCCCTTATCAACAGTGCAGGAGCCATTGTGTCCTGTTGACTATGTGACCATATCAGACTTTCCTTATCACAATAAACATCAATTCCACTTCCAAACAGCTATTTATTCAGCTCCTCTTTAAAATGAGTTTTAAATTAAATTGCAACATTAATGATAATTTATGAGCCCAAAGGGTTAATTCTGCTCCTGCCTGCTGCTATAAAATGGCTATTTGAAGATTAGCCAGAGTTTGCCACTAGCTTCCTACCGAGAAAAGGACATGTGAAATCTCTCTGCTATAAACCAGCTTGACCTACATTATCGACCACATGGTGACAAAGGGAGCTTGGGTAAAAGGAGGCACCATTACAGCTTGCATTACCATGTGCAGTAAGGTGAATTGCTAAGCTGAAGCTGGTTTAGAGATTCAATCCAAGCACAGCCGAGAGCAGTGGTTATCAAACTTTTCTATGTTGGGAGGCCTCTGCAAGTATTGACATATTCTCCATCCTAACTTCTGAAAGACAGTGTCATCTACGCAAAGAAAAACAGTGCTATCATTAAGATACATCAACAGAAATTAAGGGGGGCATTTTAATCACCCCCCCCAGGACGGGCAGGAGAGGGGCAGGGGCAGGGATTAAAATTTCAAAAATCGGAAACTCAACCCCAACCCACCTGCAACTTGGGTGGTGGGGCAGGCAGGTCCATATTTTAATGAGGCTGCGTGCCTCAAATTTTAGCAGGCTTTTAGCTTTAACTCCTGTGGGCTGGGTCTCCCAGAACTCGGGAAATCCAACAGCTGAAGGGAGGACGGGCAGGACCGCTTTCCCTGGCCCGCCAAGCAAGCCTGCTTCCCCCCCGCCCCGTGATCGACATCTCGCCTCGCTATTGGCCTCTCTCCCCGCGATCCGATCTTCCCCTTCCCCTCACCGACCCACGATCGCTCCGCCGGCCTCCACGATCTCCCCCCCAACCCAGCCTCCACGATCTCACCCCCGGCCTCCGATCTCCCCCCAGATCTTTCCGGGGATCTAGTGATTACTGTATTAGTTCATAAGCAGCGATGATGTAAATAAAGTATTCTTCTGTAGAATACAACCTGACTTCTCCACAGTGATTTAAAAGGGAAAGTGGAGTTGAGGTTGAAGATCAGCCATGATCTTATTGAATGGCGGCGCAGGCTCGAGGAGCCATATGGCCTACTCCTGCTCCTATTTCTTCTGAGTTTACGTTCCGATCATCCCTCCTCCCTCCAGGATCTCTCCCTCCCTCCATCCCTCCTCTCCGCTCCCTGGCTGCGCCCTGCCAGCGGAGGCCTTCCTCTCAAGGCAGCTAGCCTCTCAATCTGGCTGGCTGCCGGCTGGAAACGGAAAAAAAATTTAAAGCAGGCCTCTGGATTATCTGCATTTCCGGGTTTCCCGGCCGCTACGACAGCTCCCAACCCCCCACCCCTGCTCCCTATCCGCCTTCCCATACATATCGGGGCCTAAGTGTTAGTAAGCCAACAGAAAAATGCAAGTGGGCAGGAATCTGAGGACCTTACAGACTTCTTGAGGTCAAGGGGCTTCAATTTGACAACCTATGACCTGGAGTACAAGTTTAGCAATTACCTGTACCCATCAACTACTGTGGGACCTGGGGATTAGTGTGTTAGTTCACAAGCAGCAATGATGTAAATAAAGCATTGTTCTATAGAATACAGCCTGACTTCTCCACAGTGATTGAAAGAACCAGTGATGAAAAGCATCATGCATTATGTAATGAAACTATATAAAAGGTCGTTTCATATATTTGATAGAGTTGCGATAAATGGTGGGATTTCCACACTGCTCCCAATCATATCATTTGGCTACTAGATTTTAAATAATAATGAAGGGATATGAGATATTTTTGCAGTAAAATCATTTTCACATTATTTTGAAATCAATGCAAACAAATGTATTTTTACAGTGAAAGGTCTTGAAGCTTACCACAGAATTGTTGGGCAATAAAGCAAAAACTTGTCCACGTGAAAAATTTGGTTTCAGCAGCATGTTTTTTTTTCTTGGATTAAAAGATCCAAAATATTGTTCGTAAGACAGATACTGGAATCATCAAATATGAAGAGCTCAATTTTCATCTGCATTTGGAAATAGTTCAGGTTACATTTTAAAAAGTGGGTCAACCATAGGCCTTGTGAATACCACAACAAACAATTGAATGTGTATAACTGCATTGTAGCAATTCAAAGGATTATATAAATGTTTAAAACTTGACAACAATACAAATATTGCAGAAAATTATTCCATACTTTAGATGGAAAAGGTATGATATTTATGTTTACTGTCACTGCATTCAGCAATGCGCTGAACTGCTATATAAATGCAAGTATTTCTTCACTTGATTCCTTCCCTAGCAGAAACCTATATTTAGGCCAAAACAAAATCACTTCTGGATGGCAAAAAAAAACAAGATTGCCGTAATAGGAAGTTTGTATGAACAAAATCATGAAGGGTTTAGATAAAGTAAATAAAGAGAAACTGCTCCCATTGGCAGAAGGGTTGAGAACCAGAGGACACAGATTTAAGGTGATTGGCAAAAGAACCAAAGGTGACATGAGGAAAAACTTTTTTTACGCAGCGAGTAGTTGTGATCTGGAATGTGCTGCCTGAAAGGGTGGTGGAAGCAGATTCAATCGTGGCTCTCAAAAAGGAATCAGAGAAATACTTGGTGGGAGTTAGGCAGCAGAGTTTTGGATGAGCTCAAGTTTATGGAGGGTGGAAGATGGGAGGCCAGCCAGGAAAGCATTGGAATAGTCAAGTCCAGAGGTTACATTGAAACATATAAAATTCTGACATGGCGAGACAGACTGGATGCAGGGAGGATGTTTCCCCTGGTATGGGGAGAGAGCAGGAATATGGTATTGAGATAGAGGATCAGCCATGATCATATTGAATGGCGGAGCAGGCTCGAAGGGCTGAATGGCCCACTCCTGCTCCTATTTTCTATGTTTCTATTCTTACAAAGGCATGAATGAGGGTTTCAGTAGTAGCTGAGCTGAGGCAGGGGTGGAGACAGGTGATGTTACGGAGGTGGAAGTAGGCAGTCTTGGTGATGGTGCGGATATGTGGTCAGAAATTTATCTCAGGTTCAAATATATACCAAGGTTGCGAACAGTCTGGTTCAGCTTAAGGCAGTGGCCAGATATGGATGGAGGGATGGAGTCGATGGCTAGTGAACGGAATTTATGGTGCGGACTGAAGACACAGTACTGCTGGGAACACTGCTCCTTGGGTGTTCCATTAGCCTGTGCAAAGATGAGCTAACTTTGCACAATCATGAGAGGTCATCTCATTTTAGTGGCATTCCTGGTGCCTAGCAGATGAGCACCATGGGCAGTGGGAACTGGGATTTTGGTAGCAGCACCCAGTGAAGAGCTGCTGGCTGCCCAAACATTGCACCACTTTTTCTTTGCTCTTGCAGCTCTTGGGTCGCTTTGCTGGGTATCCTTGAAGACCGGGAAAAAATTGGGTCAATAATGAAGGGTAGCCCTATCTCAGGAAGAGGGCCACCCAGCAACAAAATCCCTTCCCCTGGATCTCCCATGAAGTGCCCTAGGTGTAATGTTGGTTTGTGGCAGGTGGGAGCAGGCCCCGAATCACGAAGACCCCAGCAGCAATCATAAGGTTGAATTCGCACATCCATGGTATGCATGCTGGGGGATAGGAACATTGAATATCATTCCACGCTGCTAACATTCTGCTATGTGGGACTGCCATCTCATTCCTCAGATGAACATCACAGGAATTTCTGTTCTGATGAAAGGTCATCGACCTGAAACGTTAACTCTGTTGCTTTCTCTACAGATGCTGCCTGACCTGCTGAGTATTTCCAGCATTTTCTGTTTTTATTTCAGATTTCCAGCATCCGCAGTATTTTGCTTTTGATCACAGGAATTTTTTAAAAGGTGAGAGACTAAGAAATGTTGGTAGTCAGAGGGATTTGGGTGTCCTTGCACACGAATCACACAAAGTTAACATGCAGGTACAGCAAGCAATTAGGAAGGCATATGGTATGTTAGCCTTTATTGCAAGGGGGTTGGAGTATAAGAGTAAGGAGGTCTTGCTGCAATTATATAGGGCTCTGGTGAGACCACACTTGGTGTACTGCATACAGTTTTGGACTCCTCACCTAAGGAAGGATCTATTTGCCTTAGAGGGGGTGCAACAAAGGTTCACTAGATTGATTCCTGGGTTGAGAGGGTTATCCTATGAGGAGAGATTGAGTAGAATGGGCCTATATTCTCTGGAGTTTAGAAGAATGAGAGGTGATCTCATTGACAAGTGTAAAATTCTTAGAGGACTTGACAGGATAAATACTGAGAAGCTGTTTCCCCTGGCTGGAGAGTTTAGAATTTGGGTCATAGTCTCAAGATAGGAGGTTGGCCATTTAGGACCAAGGTGAGAAAAAACTTCTTCATTTAGAGGGTTGTGAATCTTTGGAATTCTCTACCCCAGAGGGCTGTGGATGCTCAGTCAATGAGTATATTCAAGATTGAGATCGATACATCTGTGGGGAGCAAATTGATTGATGCTGAGCCATTCCTTTAAGATCTTTTTTTTTCTGGGCCTCTGCAAGCTTCCTGTCCATTATTGCAGTCATTTCTTACATTGCTTAAATTTCCAATAGGGTTTTTTCCCCACTCAGTTACACTTATCCAGGGGGCACAGTGCCCTGATTTTTTCCAGAAGGGAATGCTTTTGCACTATTGATGGTTGAGTAAAGGGTTTAAATAACATTAAGTGTTTCCTCATTGCAATTAATTAGTCATGTTATGTTTTATTTATAGCACCACCTACAGGTTCCATATCTTTGAGACCAGTCACTGTTTTTAATAAACAATAGATATATAACCCCTGTTATAATATTTGATTGGCCTCTAGTATATAACAGGATTTATCTGAGGCTGATCCCACAACAACAGGTTTGACTTCTGCGACTTGTTAATTACTCATTTAAAAAACAAATTCCAATTTTCTCCCTGCCTCTCCTAAAAGTATTAACTCCTTACTGGAACACAGTTCCACATGTATTGGCTGCCCTCCTGCATTTCCTCTAAGTGACATGTTTCATATGTGAACATAGATAGTGAGTGTCAACAGATTATTCAATCATGGAGGACATCATGGCCAAGACTGATCCTGTACTTCTCAGAGATCACTGAGCTATCAGGAGCAGAAACACATTCTATTTTCCCTCCCCCCCAGCCAACATGTTCTGACGCCAACTGTAGCACTTCTGCCACTCCAACTGCAATCTTCTTGCCTGTATGGCTTAGTACTATATCAGGGGTGCTGTCTTTTTTTTAAAAAAATCACACAAAGATAAAAATAGTTGGACAGGTTCCTATAAATCTGCAAGATATGTAGCAGTACCTCCAATCTGAGCAAAGGTGCTACCTGGAGGGCAGTAACAAAGAGTGGACACTACTTTACACAGTGGGATGGAAAATTGGGTAACAAATCAACTTGCTCATTCACCTCTCAGTGGAGAATTATAGAGCAGACTCAGCAGGGGCCTTGGAGCAAGCTCCTGCTTGCCCTTTGTCAAATACTGGAGGCCTAAAGAGAAGTAACTTAAAAAGAAT
Source organism: Heptranchias perlo (assembly GCF_035084215.1). Classification (NCBI taxonomy): domain Eukaryota; kingdom Metazoa; phylum Chordata; class Chondrichthyes; order Hexanchiformes; family Hexanchidae; genus Heptranchias; species Heptranchias perlo. Next base: position 13,964,674 of record NC_090332.1, on the reverse strand, counting down.
AAATAGTAGAAAAATATTTCATATATATTGCGTTACTATATTTATGCCATCATAATGAAGCAGTGACATCACTATACAATTAAGTCTCCATTTTTTAGTGCACATAAACCTCAATAATTCATTAATATTGTAATATAAGAAACACACCTGTTATAAGGGGCTCGATTTTAAAAGTAAAAAAACGGGTGGGTTGGGGGCGTTGAAAATTGCCACCATTTCAGGCCCACCCCCAACCTGCCCATTTCCAGTTTTCACGGGGGCGGGACAAGGAGCGGGCAGCCAACCCGCTCCCAGGAGGCGGGTCAGGCCTTAAAACCTTTCAAGGAGGCTTCAGGCCTCCATTTTTAACTAATTCCCTATTTCAACCCCGGGTGGGGGGGGGGGGGCGGGATTCCCAGGCCTTCTGTTTTATGCCTCGTGAAAGGAGGCGAGAAGGCCTGAGACTGCAGGTAATTGCCTAGAAAGGCACAGCTTGTGGGCCTGGAAGAGCAGGAGTGACTCCAACCCTGATCGGCCGACCCCGGCCCCCGACCCCTATCCTCCGACCCCAACTCTGATTATCCGCCCCGATCCCCCGACCCCGATCCTCCGACCCCGATCCGGATCCTCCGACCCCGACCCTCCCCCTCAACGATCGCACATCCCTGCCATGACCCCCGATCCCACCCTTCTGTGACTGACCCCCGATCCCATCCCCATAACTCATGACCCCCATACCCACCTATGTCCACCCTTGCCCACCTATGCCCCTTGCCCACCCGTGCACCCTGCCCACCTATGCCCTTTGCCCACCCATGCCCCCCCCATTCACCCCCATCCGTGCAAACAAAGACTTATCTGCAGAATTACCTGCAAACATCCTTGCCCTGCTGGTCTCCCGTCTGACTGAGACCAGCCTGTCAATCAGCCGGTCAGTCGAATAGGAAACCGACAAAAAAAGAGACGTCCTTACGTCAAAATCGTAAGAACATCCGGGAAATCCGTACTAATGGGTTTCCCGACCTCAAATTGACCCCCTCGCCTGCTTCCCGGCTCCATTTGAAAATTGAGCCCAAGATATCTGTTGTGAGGTTATTTATCCACTCTCGAATCTGGTCATAATTTATTTATTTGATTTGTGGTCTCCTCACTTCTGAGAATACAAGTTAAACCACATAGAACTTTATCAATGTATGATAGTCAAGGACAGGCCAGTTCCAATTAGATTTGATGGATTTAGATCCAGATCTGGATCCAACAATCTGTCTTTACAACTGGAATTTCAATAAGGCCTTTGTACAGGGTTTCCAGGTGGATGGAGATGTATTTTCCATTCACCCATATCACATTTCTTCATTCAGCCCAGGCAACAGTTTCCAGATTTGTTTTCTTGCACAGCGTTCTGTCAGTACATGCTTCAGAAATGTTAGGTATTGAAGAGAAACTATTAAAAAATTTTGTTTGACTAATAAGTTAAATGTTTTATAAAAGTCCAGGGCCCTTGTTTTTATTTTGTGGACTACCTACTCTCAATTCGGATTGTACCAGAGACCAGGAGAAAAGAAATTCATGGCTGGCAATTTCCTCAGAGCTGCTCCTGCTCCTGCTCCATCACCATAACTTTACTAGAAATGCGACGGAAACCCTGTTTATGTCCCTAAATGGGGATTCCGGCGCACTTCTGGTGAAGTGATAGCGGTGGAGCAGCAGTAGCTCCGAGGAAATTGTCAGTCCATGATTTATATAACTTCCAAATAGCTGTACAATATTCGACCAGTGGACCAATATATCCTTTGCAAAGAAGTGAAGATGCCAACATTGATAAGTAGGATCAACCTTACTGAGAATTCCCATTCTTCTAGCAACTTTTTCAGCCATCTCCAGCCAACTTGTTTGTCCCAGCACAGATCAAATGTTGATGCCAAGCCAAAATGCTGAATATTTGTAAGTGAAGGGACCTTCCAACTCTTATAGAGGGTGGAGAGCATCGCGGTCAATTTTTCTTGAGAGTCCTTGGCTTAAGTCTTCTCGTTGCTGAAGATAGCACATTATTTGTTTACTGATTGGGCAATTCAGTCCATATCTGTCTTCAGCAATTCAGGCCATTGTCTTTCAGATGGGGAGTTAGCTATTCATTGAGGTGCCATTAGCAAAGAGAACAATGTCATTTTTGATGACGACACTAATGAAGACAAATGAGGCAAAGCCCACTTCCTTGAAAGACCCTTACATATCCTTGTAAGGCTTGTGCTCAGTTTGACAACTCATCAACTATGTGATAAGAGGCCTTAAGGGATAAGGAGGCAAAAAAACCTTCCAGGGTTCCCACTGCTTGGGAGAAGAATTACTCTGGCCACTATGCAAATGGAATGTTGTCATTTATTGCAAGGGGAATGGAATATAAAAGTAGAAATGTTTTGCTACAGTTGTACAGGGCATTGGTGAGACCACATCTAGAATGTTGTGTGCAGTTTTCTCTCCTTATTTAAGAAAGGACATAATTGCTTTAGAGGCGGTTCAGAGAAGGTTCACTCGACTGATTCCTGGGATGAGGGGGTTATCTTATGAGGAGAGGTTGGACAAGTTGGGCCTGTATACATTGGAATTTAGAAGAATGAGAGGTGATCTTATTGAAACCATCAGGGCCTGATTTTACCAGGGGTGCGGGTTCTCGGCGGGTGGGCCAGCGGGCGCGTTGGTAACGCGCCCGGTGAAATTAGTGGGTTTCCCGTGTGATCGTAGCAGGCAACCCACTAATTGGAATCACTTACCTGCTCCTCCGGGTTCCCCGCTGCCGCTCTGCGCGTTGGGCGGGCTGCGCATGCGCAGTAAGATCTGTCAGCTGGAGGCGCTCTATTTAAAGGGGCAGTCCTCCACTGACAGATGCTGCAACAAACAGAAAAAAATACAGCATGGAGCAGCCCAGGGGGAAGGCTGCTCCCAGTTTAATGATACCTCACCCCAGGTATCAATACATGGGGTGAGGAGGAGGGGGAGGACAGAGATCTTCCACCCGGCGGGCGGGAGGAAGCGGCCTGCCTCCGCCACCAGGAAGGCCTGGCTCGAGGTGGCAGAGAGGGTCACCTGCGCCACCAACACATCGCCCACCTGCATACAGTGCAGGAGGCGCTCCAATGACCTCACTAGGTCAGCCACAGTGAGTACACGTAGACTTTCCCCTACACTCCGTCTGCCACAGCACTGCCCCACCCCACATCTCCATCGGCACTGCCAACACTACTCTGCCACATCACCCCTCATACCCACTCAAACCTCACCTACTCACCTCGCCAGTACTCACCCCGCCACTACCACGCAACCCAATCCTCATACAATCCCATGGCTCTATCCCATACTCACCCTCTCGTGCATCTCTCTCACGGCCAGCCTCACTCACCCTGCCACAACCTGTGCTGCAGCCACATGGCATGCATCACATATGTGCAGTAGGCAGCATAAGGCAAACGTGTCGTGAGCATGAAGGGGATGCACAAGGGTGTTTGAGGGTTTGCCATGGGTGTTATTCATATTGAAGTTCAGAGCAACTCACATCACACATTATATCGGCACCACTACTGCCATCTCTCCCCGAATCCTGTCTGGTTGGTGCAATAATGCCCGCTCCTGGGTAGCACTATGAGGACCCACCACTGATGCCACCCATTGTGTCACTGCAGAGTGGGTGTAGGTGTATTTGCAGGGCTCTTCTGCGCAGATGACTGAGAGACATCGGCGATGTTCCCGGTTGCACCCTGGAAGGCTACGGAGGAGAGGTTGGGAAGGGCAGTGGTGACTTTGACAGCGACAGGTAAGAAGATGGTGCACGGGCCAGCCAGGAGCAGCTCGGCATGAAAGAGGCTGTAGATGTCCACGGCTACATGTCGAGTGACTCTGAGCCTCCGTGTGCACTGCTGCTCAGAGAGGTCCAGGAAGCTGAGCCTCGGTCTGTGGACCCTTTGGCGAGGGTAGTGCCCTCTGCCACGCATCTCTCTCTGCGGTAGCCCTCCCTCCTGCCTGGTCAAGAAGGTACGAGCCCATGGAATCCAGGGTGCCTTGGCACTTTGGATAGAAAACTGGCTTAGTGGCAGAAGGCAGAGGGTGATGGTCGAAGGTTGTTTTTGTGACTGGAGGCCTGTGGCCAGTGGGGTACCACAGGGATCGGTGCTGGGTCCCTTGCTGTTTGTGGTCTACATTAATGACTTGGATATGAATGTAAAAGGTATGATCAGTAAGTTCGCTGATGATACAAAAATTGGTAGGGTGGTAAATAGCGAGGAGGATAGCCTCAGTCTGCAGGACGATATAGATGGGTTGGTCAGATGGGCGGAACAGTGGCAAATGGAATTTAACCCGGAAAAGTGCGAGGTGATGCACTTTGGAGGGACTAACAAGGCAGGGGAATACACAATGAATGGGAGGACCCTAGGCAAGACAGAGGGTCAGAGGGATCTTGGTGTGCAAGTTCACAGATCCCTGAAGGCGGCGGAACAGGTAGATAAGGTGGTAAAGAAGGCATATGGGATACTTGCCTTTATTAGCCGAGGCATAGAATATAAGAGCAAGGAGGTTATGATGGAACTGTATAAAACACTGGTTAGGCCACAGCTGGAGTACTGTGTGCAGTTCTGGTCACCACACTACAGGAAGGATGTGATCGCTTTGGAGAGGGTGCAGAGGAGATTCACCAGGATGTTACCAGGGCTGGAGCGCTTCAGCTATGAAGAGAGACTGGGAAGATTGGGTTTGTTTTCCTTGGAGCAGAGGAGGCTGAGGGGGGACATGATTGAGGTGTACAAAATTATGAGGGGCACAGATAGGATGGATACTAAGGAGCTTTTTCCCTTCGTTGAGGGTTCTATAACAAGGGGACATAGATTCAAAGTAAAAGGCGGGAGGTTTAGAGGGGATTTGAGAAAGAACTTTTTCACCCAGAGGGTGGTTGGAGTCTGGAACTCACTGCCTGAAAGGGTTGTGGAGGCAGGAACCCTCACAACATTCAAGAAGCATTTGGATGAGCACTTGAAATGCCATAGCATACAAGGCTACGGACCAAATGCTGGAATATGGGATTAGAGTAGACAGGACTTGATGGCCGGCGCGGACACGATGGGCCGAAGGGCCTCTATCCGTGCTGTATAACTCTATGACTCTATGACTCTATGCTGTACAGGTGGATGTGTCACAGCACTCTGTTGTGGAGCTCCACGTGTCAGAGGTGGACGGCGTGGATGCCGAGGCTGGTGAGGCTGGTGATGCTGTTCGCCCTCCGAGGAGGTCATGACTGCAGTTACGGCGGCCCCCATCCGCAAGATGTACATCTGAGGGGGTCCGCAAGGTAGGTACATGTCTCCGGACCCCGGGGTACGTGTGCAGGTTGGTGACTTTGACTGTCAGGCGGAGGGTGGTGGAGGCCAAACTTTGTCCCAGGTGACGGAGTGGCCTCCTGCAATGGGTGAGGGTCTCCCCCCCCACCTGTCAGATGGACCTTTGCGGCTGCCACAGGCTGACGGCTGCAACACGTCCATTCCAGCTGGGAGTGTTTCCCCCAGTGTGGGAAACAGTCCCATTCTGGTCCAAAATCCCACATAGTCCATTAATCAGGTCAGTTAATGACCTGAAATACATACATAACAACTCTCAAGTGGCATCCCGCTGGCTTTAATTGCCTGCGGGATTCCCACCAGCGGGGGCAGCGCGCGCACGCCGGCACGTCAGTGGGGAACCCGGAAGTGGGCGGGATCGCGGCGGGATCCGGTCGGGCTCCTGGGATTTCAGATTTTCGAGGCCCCCCCCCCGCCGAGAACGCACCCGATAGCGGGTGCGAAAATCGGGCCCATAAGATCCTGAGGGGATCTGAAGGGTAGATGCTGAGAGGATGTTTCCTCTTGTGGGAGAGACTAGAACTAGGGGACACAGTTTAAAAATAAGGGGTCTCCCATTAAAGACGGAGATGAGGAGAAATGTTTTCTCTCAGAGGGTCGTGAGTCTGTGGAACTCCCTTTCCCAGAGAGCAGTGAAGGCAGGGTTATTGAATATTAGTAAGGCTGAATTAGATAGATTCCTGATTAACAAGAGAGTCAAAGGTTATAGTAGGTAGATGGGAAAGTAGGGTTGAGGTCGCAATCAGATCAGCCATGATCTTATCAAATGGCAGAGCAGGCACGAGGGGCCGAATGGCCTACTCCTGCTCTTAATTCATATGTTTGTATGTTCATATGTACTATGTGTAATAACATTGTACATGCATATAAAAAGAACTTCTTTATGATGTCACTATACATAGTGACCAGGCCCGTTGTCCCCCCGCACCCCACCCCCATCCCCGCACGTTAACCAGTGATTACTGCTGGAAAGCAACATGTATGCGACGGGGATAGGGAAGGGCAGTGGGACTAGTTGGATTGCCCATGCATAGAACCGGTGCGGTCTTGATGGGCCGAATGGCCTCCTTCCATGCTATAACCTTCTATGATTCTATGATTCTATGTGGATATCAGAGGGGCTCAATCGTGATGCTTACCATGCTTGAATAGCCAGCCAATACTCAATTCCTAGGCTTACATGTGAAGTGTAACCACTTGGGTGAGGCACAAGAGGTCTGCCAGTATTCCCTATGAGTCACCACTTTAGGAGAGAAAGAGAGGAAAAGGGGAAAAAGTTTTGGAAAAAAAGTGTTAGCTCTGATATGTAAAGAAATAGGGCATGATTTTCACCCGGAGCCGGGAAGGGGGCGGGGGGAGGAATTCCTGATGGGAAGCACAGAAGTACGGGTTTCCTGGATGCCCTTACGATTTGGATGTAACGACTTCATTATTTTTTTGCCAATTTCCTGCCCGACAGGCTGCCTCTCAGTCGGACAGGAGAAGAGGAAGGAAGAGGACGTGATCGGGTAAGTGTTAGATGGGGGGGTGGAGGGGGTAATGGGGGGGGGTGGTCAGTCATGGGGGGTCAGTCATTGGGGAGCTGTCGGTCATCGGGGGGTCAGTCATCAGGGGGCAGTCATCGGGGGGGGGGTCAGTCATTGGGAGGCTATCAGTCATCGGGGGGGTCATTCATCAGTGGGGTCAGTCAACAGGGGAATTTATAATTATTTATAATACGAGTGGATCTGTTGTGGAATTGCTCACAGAAAGTCTGGACAAAGCAAATTTTCCTTAGAGTGCATTAGTCAACTTAGTTCAGTGGTTGCTTTCTTGCCTCTGAGCCAGAAGGTCCTGGGTTCAAACCCACTCCAGAGACTTTAGCATATAACCTAGGCTGACACTCCAGTGCAGTGCTGAGGGATTGCTGCATTTTTGGAGGTGCTCATGCGGACGTGCAAAGGGGACAGAGGGGATTGGTGTGGGCAGGCAGGGGCAGCAAATTTTAGGGTCAGCCACAGGATGAGATCATGGGCTGCTGGCAATTGAGAGAGGACTGTGGGTTCAGGGAGTCAGCTACCAAGTCTCAAGTTATTGTACTTTATTACTATGGATGATTTTCTTGTGTTTTTCTTCTGCTGATTTCAACCTTTGCTTCTTCAGATGTCTCGCATGCCCATTTACATTCCTTCCTCCACAAACTGTTGTCTTTAAGTGATTCACTTTAGTAGTATTAGGAAATGTTTCTGCTTTTGTTATTTTTATAAAGACTTGTCCAGGAAAAAAGAGAGTTCTAAGTGGTTTTATTAATATTTCCTTTGATACCAGAAGTGGTAATTGCTTTGAGAGTCAATTAGCTGGGATTTTACAAGGATACCATAGAAACATAGAAAATAGGAGCAGGAGTAGGCCATTTGGCCCTTTGAGCCTGCTCTGCCATTCAATATGATCATGGCTGATCCTCTATCTCAATACCATATTCCCGCTCTCTCTCCATACCCCTTGATGCCTTTTATGTCTAGAAATCTATCTAGCTCCTTCTTAAATGTATTCAGTGGCTTGGCCTCCACAGCCTTCTGTAGTAGAGAATTCCACAGGTTCACCACCTTCTGAGTGAAGAAATTTCTCCTCATCTCAGTCCTAAATGTCCTACCCCGTATCCTGAGACTATGACCCCTCATTCTGGACCCCCAAGCCAGTGGAAACATCCTCCCTGCATCCACTCTGTCTAGCCCTGTCAGAATTTTATATGTTTCAATGAGATCCCCTCTCATTCTTCTAAACTCGAGTGAATACAGGCCGAGTCGACCCAATCTCTCCTCATATGACAGTCCTGCCATCTCAGGAATCAGTCTGGTGAACCTTCGCTGCACTCCCTCCATGGCAAGTATATCCTTTCTTAGGTAAGGAGACTAAAACTGCACACAATACTCCAGATGTGGTCTCACCAAGGCCCTGTATAACTGCAGTAAGACATCCTTGCTCCTATACTCAAATCCTCTTGCAATGAAGGCCAACATACCATTTGCCTTCCTAACTGCTTGCTGCACCTGCATGTTTGTTTTCAGTGACTGGTGTACAAGGACACCCAGGTCCCTTTGTACATCAACATTTCCCAATCTATCACCATTTAAATAATACTCTGCCTTTCTGTTTTTCCTTCCAAAGTGGATAACTTTACATTTATCCACATTATACTGCATCTGCCATGTATTTTGCCCACTCACTCAACTTGTCTAAATCACCTTGAAGCCTCTTTGCATCCTCCTCACAACTCATGATCCCACCTAGTTTTGTGTCGTAAGCAAACTTGGAAATATTACATTTGGTTCCCTCATCCAAATCATTGATATATATTGTGAATTGCTGTGGCCCAAGCACTGATCCCTGCGGTACCCCACCAGTCACTGCCTGCCACCCCGAAAAAGACCCATTTATTCCTATTCTCTGTTTCCTGTCTGTTAACTAATTTTCAATCCATGCCAGTATATTACCACCAATCCCATGTGCTTTAATTTTGCACTCTAACCTCTTATGTTGGACTTTATCAAAGGCCTTCTGAAAATCCAAATAAACCGCATCCACTGGTTCTCCCTTATCTATTCTACCAGTTACATCCTCAAAAAACTCCAGTAGGTTTGTCAAACATGATTTCCCTTTCATAAATCCATGATGACTTTGTCTAATCCCATTGATATTTTCTAAGTGACCTGTTATCACATCCTTTATAATAGACTCTAGCATTTTCCCTACTACTGATGTTAGGCTAACCAGTCTGTAGTTCCCTGTTTTCTCTCTTCCTCCTTTTTTAAATAGTGGGGTTACATTTGCCACCCTCTAATCTGCAGGAACTGTTCCATAATCTATAGAATTTTGGAAGATGACAACTAATGCATCCACTATTTCCTTGGCTACTTCTTCCAGTACTCTGGGATACAGATTATCAGGTCCTGGGGATTTATCGACTTTCAGTCCCATTAATCTCTCCAGCACTATTTTTTTACTAATACTAATTTCCTTTAATTCCTCCTTCTCACTAGTCCCTTGGTTCCCTAGCATTTCTGGGAAGTTATTTGTATCCTCTTCCATGAAGACAGAAACCAAAGTACTTGTTTAATTGCTCTGCCATTTCCCTGTTCCCCATTATAAATTCTCCCGTTTCTGACTGTAAGGGACCTACATTTGACTTCACTAATCTTTTTCTTTTCACATACTTGTAGAAGCTTTTACAGTCCACTTTTATGTTCCTTGCAAGTTTACTCTCAAACTCTATTCTTCCTCTCTTAATCAATCTCTTGGTCCTTTTTTGCTGAATTCTAAACTGCTCCCAATCCTCAGGCTTGCTACTTTTTCTGGGCCTGTCGCCTAATGTTAGCTGGCATACTCATTGTTTTCAAATTGTCATGTAATATTACATTGACAGTGCCACCTATTGGTGCAACACCTTCAGAATCCTGAGACCACTCACCATTCTGAATACATAATAGATAAATAATGAGCTTTGTTCTATTTCTCTGTCACAGAGTTTTGAGGTCTCGACATTGGAATTATGTGTTATGACTTCCCTCTGAACAGAGCCATCTCCCTATACTTCAAACTGTTGTGCAGATATAGCACACCAAATATTTGAAGTCTCCCAAATAGAGAGGAATGCGAAGGTCTGTTGCAAGCATCTCAATAATGTAAAGGCCCGCTTCAAGGCTGCCACTTTAGGCTGACTAACAAACTCTGCAGCCTGAGCATCTGCTGCCTCATAGGATTGCCTTACAGGATATATCCCTGAAGTACAGAGAAGGGTGATCAGGATCAGAGGAGTTAGATCAGAAAATCAACAAGAAAGCCATGCTAGTCACCTGACTGTTCCAGGCAAGTTCATATTCTTGTGCATTATGGGTCAATGTATTATCTAATCTGTAATGTCTCACCTCTGGGCTATTCTTGCCTCCTGTTATTTTATAATACCTAAGTTAATATGTAGCAACCCAGATTTCTGCAGAGATCTCTTTCCCTTAGCTGGGCAAAGGTTTTCATCCACATTAGTTAAACTAGTGGCTCCTCTTACAAATTATAGATGACAACTATCAACATATGAATGCTTGTTTACTGTTTATTAAGCCCATTTGTAGATGATTCTACATTATAAGAAATCTTAAAGTGTACAGTGCATGTTTTGCAATACATTTCCATTACAGATGTTTTACATTACAGCAATATTTAACTAAATATGAATGTAAAATTACAGATTTACCATATCTAAAGCTATTAGCGAGTTGTTCCTCTCTCCTATCCTCCTTCTCCCCACTTCCTGGAAAACATCATGATCCCTTTTGTGGTGCTCACTTTCTTGTGGAAAATCCTCCCCTGAGTGGTACTTTAGGTCACTGAGATGTGACACTCCTCCATAATCCTACTGCATTTGGGAGACTCCATTTATTTGGTGTGTTACTTAGGCCCGACAACAATTTACAAGTAAAGGGAGATATTTTAATGAGACCTCTCATCTTCTTAATATCTCTTTGATTCTTGATGTTCTCAAACCTTTGTTGCTAGTGGAAACAATGCCACACTCATTGAGAAAAGTCAGGTGTCTCCTTTCGAGGTTGTTGAGCACTTCATTAGCTCAGTATCAGCTCTGATTTAATTGGATGGCTGTGGATATTATTTTGACAACAAATGTAGACATTATTGCATTGGAGGTTTGGTGATAGTTTGCTGGAATCACCACCAATGTACCAATAAAATGCCTGTAATCCCTGCCAGGTATATAACTAGTTCAATTATGTTTTTAATGCTTTACTTAATATGCACAGCTCTGACTACAATGCCAGAGCTGTGAAGGTGACAGCAGGATCCCCACGGGCAACGGAAGTCAGAGGCTGCTAGCAGGGTGAATGGCTTGGCCAACTGGTTTTACCCATTTTACCCAGCCATTGGGGATGGGTAGGAACAGAGTCAGCAACCACAACTTTAAGATGAATGTGCCTCAGATTGGGTGCATGGAATTGTTCTTGTGTTGATCTGGTGCTGTGGAATGCATTGTAAATAGTGCCTAATACCATATTCTCAAACTTCCTTTTAAAAAATCAGAGAGGATAAGATTTCTGAAGACGTTTAGCCTATTTTTCTAAAACAAATCTATGTTTTAAAAATATTCAGATGAATGCCCCACCCAAATATAAATCTGTTGCAGATGACTATTCCTGTCTGCATTCAGCACAGTGCCAGAAGTAACTGTGAAATTATAACTAAGTATTAAAAATGGCAGGACCCATCTAAAAGATGAAACTACATTTAAGCTTAAAACAGCACGATTAACATCATGATAGTATCAAGGCTGATAGAGAATGTTGAGGCTCCAGGACTCTAGAATATTTTTTTAAACCACGTTTTCTAAAACAGAATTTCATAACTATTATTTTACCTCTCGCACTTTAGCCATATGGGCACAGTAGCGAAGGATTTAAATGGAGCAGCTGCACAGCAAAACTGAAGGATGGGAGTGGGGCATTATATAAGACAAGGCATTATATAAATTGCCTTTCTTCTGGGTACTTTTTAAAACACAGTTTTTTTTAGGAAAATAGGCTAAATGCCTTTCTATTTGTATGTGACACCTTCCTCCAGTGATGTTTTGCAACTGGGTCATGTTTTCACTTTGCAAACCCACTATATTGGGTTTAATGTATTTCCCTGAAGCTAGTTGCAACAAAACTGTCTCTACACATGACCTGACAGTTTACATTACAATTTCCAGGCAGCTACATTAGCAAAACTGGCCTGAAGCTATTGTGATTTATGTACTGTAAATACACCCGGTGATATCTGTTGACTCTTCTCACTGAGATGCTTTTTTGTGCACCAAATGTCACAAACATTGACATCAAACAGCCAATTTGTTAAATATTTGCGTCAGTCTGTTATGTTGGTGTTTGCGCATGTGCGTGCGTTTGTATATTTTGTATGTACATATTTCCTCAACTACTAAATGTGTGTGCAATACTGAGGATTATGGGTACACATTAATGTCGAATCCAGGGATGTCCAACCTTTTGAGGCTGGGGAGCGACACATCTGTCAAAACCAGCGAATGGGCTGCACCTGGTTACACAGTAATGCGAGCCCTCATACACAATGCAAGACATCCTTCACAAAAATGCAAGTCCCTCCACAAAAGAAATGTGAGACTCCCATGCACAAAAATGCAAGACTTTCATGCACACAAAAAGCAAGACATCATTTCCTCCATCATCCTCTTCCTTGAATCCTGAAAACCTGGAAGCCTCAACTATTTACATTTCCAAAGTTTGGGGTATTGGTACAGGCTGGTTCCTGAGTGGTGCAAAAAGGCTGTTTGTGGGACCTTGCTGTGCACAATTTGGCTGTTGCGTTTCCTACATTACAACAGTGACCACAGTTCAAAAGTACTTCATTGAACGTGGGACATCCAGAGGTCGTGAAAGGAGCTATATAAATGCAAGCATTTTTTTAGTGGAAATCTGGAACTCTGTCCCCAAAAAGCTGTCAATTGAAATTTTCAAGACTGAGCTGGAAATTTTTGTTAAATAAGGGTATAAAGGGATATGGATCAAAGGTGGGTAAATGGAGGTAAGATATAGATCAGCCATGATCTGATTGAATGGCAGAACAGGCTCGAGGGGCTGATTGGCCTACTCCTGTTCCCACTTTCCTATTTCTTGAAAACTTAATAATGCATTCTATCTATATCCAGTTTATAAATATCAATAAGAACTTACACATATAAAGTGGAGAAAAATAATCTATAAAATTGTTTTCCTGATTTTTCTCCTCATTTTCTTTTGAAGTGTCTCTAAGCCGCACACCTTTAGGCTAGAAACCAGGTCCCAAGCCTTAGTCACTGCCATTCCACAGGCTGCTACTCAGAGGTGATGTATTGCCAACATTCATGATACTGTTAAAGATCTACTGAATTTGGTCCACTTGCAGCATTGCACAAAACCTGGTTTATTGGTTGTGTGCCATTGTTTTAATGTGCACAATTCACAGGGAGAGAAAGGGAGGGGGAGAGAGTCAGCAGGCTGTACAAGGTCATCACAGTGAAACCCGATCCTGTCTTCATCCAATCCCCATGTTTGCCCACTTTCTAACAGCAGTACCCAGATACTGGCAACGCCTACACTGTGGTTGATTTTCCCTTCCCTATCCCAATTGCTGCTTGGGTGAGATTAACTACCACAACGCAGACCAGAGTTTGAACCTCGGATCTTGTTGTCTGTAAGGCTTAGTATTACTCCAGATAGTGCCATTAGGGGGAGCCCAATCCCGTACTCTTTTTAACCAATGCATTCGTTAAAGGACGTATCTGGCCATTAGCATTCCATCTAGTTCTTACATAGTGGACGGATTTCTTTAGATCCCTCTTGTTGCTGTCTACAATCCACTTTTCCATTGTCCCCTTACCCCTTGTAGTATACATTTTATTAGTTTTACACGGTTGACTTTTCCCATGCCTTGGTTAAACCACTCTTGGAGTACTGTGAACAGTTCTGGTCTCCATTTTATAAAAAGAATATAGAGGCACTCGAGAAGGTGCAAAAAAGATTTACTAGAATGATACCCCCAGAACTGAGAGATTATACCTATCAGGAAGGATTGAGCAGGCTGGGGCTCTTTTCTTTAGAAAAGAGAAGACTGAGGGGTGACTGGATAGAGGTCTTTAAGATTATGAAAGGGTTTGATAGGGTAGACGTAGAGAAGATATTTCCACTTGTGGGGGAGACCAGAACTAGGGGCCATAAATATAACATAGTCACTAATAAATCCAATAGGGAATTCAGGAGAAACTTCTTTATCCAGTGGTTGGAATGTGGAATTCACTACCTCAAGGAGTAATTGAGGCGACTAGCATAGATGCATTTAAGGGGAAGCTAGATAAGCTCATGAGGGAGAAAGGAACAGAAGGATATGCTGATAGGGTTAGATGAAGTAGGGAGGGAGGAGGCTCGTGTGGAGTATAAACACCAGCATGGACCTGTTGGGCTGAATTGTCTGTTTCTGTGCTGTATATTCTATGTTATTCTATGTAATGACTCCCAGGCCTCACTACCATTCTGCTTCCTTATATCTTTTAAAGTACCTTTTCTTCACCTTCGGAATATTTGTGTCATTCTTATCCAGCATTTCAGTCTTGTGTGTTGAAATTGCACTGTGTGTCAGTAACAAACATGTTAACACATTTCTATGAAATGTCCTTTGTCTACTATTTTAGGAAAAGCTAACTTATTAAAAAATGAAATTAAAAGATTAACACCTTGTTTAAAATAGCAGAGGAATTTCATACAAATGTGTTAACATGTTTGTTGCTGATACTGCAAGGCATGATTTCAGCCCAGTGGTGTTGCTAATTTTCCTCAAAAGGATATACTTCTTTTCCACATCCCTAAAAGCAGTCTTCTTAAAAAATAATCAGTTTTTCCTCTATTTTATGTTTTGTTTCCCCTTCCCACTTAAACCTCCCTTCAAATCTTCTCACAATCCCAGCAGTTGTTCTTCTAACATCTTGCACATCAATATTGTTACTTTGGCTTTAGCCTTTAATGCAGCATTGAGCCTAAATAAACTAGAAATCAAGTGTTCACCCATTTTCAGGTTACTAATGAGTTCTCGTGGACCATTGAGTACTAAATTTAAGTTACATCGAAACTACAACACAGAAACAGTTCATTTGGCCCAACTGGTCTATGCCGGCATTTATGCTCCACACGAACCTCCTCCCTCCCTACTTCATCTAATTCTATCAGGATACCCTTCTATTCCTTTCTCCCTCATGTGCTTATCTAGCTTCCCCTTAAATGCATCTATGCTATTTGCCTCAAATGCTCCTTGTGGTAGTGCCCTCATACACTGTTGTACTAAGCAGCTGCCACTTATTGGGGGTGATTTTAAACCCCAAGAATGGGTGAGTTGGGGGCGGGTGGGAGTTGAAAATAGTTGTGTTTTTGGGTTGGACTTTGCATTCCAGGGGGAAGCCTGTACTTTTACGCACCGATGTTAAACCAGGAAATAAAGCCGGTTTGCGGTCGCGACCCAAAAAACAAATATTTTCAACTCCCACCCACTTCCAACCCACCCGTTCTTGGGGTTTAAAATCACCCCCATTATCTCTTTTATTGCCCCTCCCTTTTAGTTGTTCCTGGCCTGTCTACTTTACCTCTAGAGTGTTGAAATTCCCCATGGTTATGGTTGCCTGCAGCCTCTCTTAACTACCTAAACATTCCTTGTCTGCCTGTTCACCTTGAATTGGGGGACACTAGCAGTTGCCAGTTAATAGTTTGTTGTCCTTCTCATTGCTAACTTCTACCCAGATTGCTTCTGGCACCTCTTCTTTTGCTACCATATGCACCCTTTTCAACAGCATTCGGTCCCTTTGCAATAATGTCTCTTTTCAAAATGTGTTCCTCTTCTGTTTGTGGCCACCTTCCTCTTGTAACCAACATGCAGTAGGCATGTACAGGTTAGATGTGTCACTTAACAAGGCAAAGCACACGTGTATTGACAGTTCAGAGTACCTTCTGTTAATTACACCTCCCGCAGGCTACTCCAAAAATTGCACTGCTAAAACAATTGAAAATAGTTGTCAATATAAATTAATGTCAAAGATCATATCATACAACTCCAAGCTCCTGTATGTGATGATTTCTGTTTAATGAATAGAAACAGAAATCCACAACAATTTCCTATCTACCCTTGTACCTGAATTTACCTCTGTTAATGAATATTTTTAACTGCTGTTCAATGAATGTTTTTGTTCTGCCCAGAATATACATTTGGTTATATTTATAGAAACATAGAAAATAGGAGCAAGAGTAGGCCATTCGGCCCTTCGGGCCTGCTGCGCCATTCAAAATGATTATGGCTGATCGTCTAACTCAGTACCCTGTTCCTGCTTTTTCCCCATATCCCTTGATCCCTTTAGCATTAAGAAATATATCTATCTCCTTCTTGAATAAATCTAATGACTTGGCCTCCACTGCCTTCTGTAGTAGAGAATTCCACAGGTTCACCACCCTCTGAGTGAAGAAATTTCTCCTCATCTCGATTCTAAATGGCATACCCCGTATCCTGAGTTTATAGACTGTTTCACACGACCCTTTTCTTTGAAGTGCCGTAGGATTCCTGTTTACAAAAATCTGCCAAAGTACAGCAGTTGATTGCTTTGCAACTGGTTGCTATAAGGAAATCAGCCTTTCCTACTTTGGTGGGCTCCAGCACTGCTGGCTTACAATACTGTATCCCTGTTTCATGCAAGTAGACAGTATGTTGGGGGTATCTGAGGCAGGACTGGTGACATCTTCCTACTAATCTCACCTCTACTTTTGTTGTCATCTCTCCTTGACCCAGAGGCACTGAGGACAGTTGTAGAAACCCTGTTGCTGATCTGGCTGAGATCAGATAACCAAGCACAGATTGGGAATTGAACCTTAGACCTGGCCTGTATAGCTCAGTTACCCACCACTTTAACAAGTTCCGTTTTTTGACCTCACTGGAGCTCACTGTGCCCAACAGCAAGGGTACAGTATGCTAGAAGAGGTGGAGCCCACCAAAGTGGAAAAGCTTGGTTTCCTTATAGCAGCTACAAAGTCATTGACTGCTGTAAGTGGCCATTTTTTCAACTGCCTGAGGAAACCTCTGGTGCAGGCCAATCAGGACTCAGCATGCTGCCTCAAACAGCAATGAGATATGTAACCAGATTTTCTGTTTTAGTGGTATTGGTTGAGGGATAAATGTTGGCCAGGCCACCTGGAGAAGTAATCTGCTCTTCTTCATATAGTACCATTGAATTGTTTATGTATACCTGAGAAGGCAGACAGGGCCTTGGTTTAACATCTCAACCAAAAGGCAGCACTTCCAACAATGCAGCATTCCCTCAGTACTGCACTTAAGTCTCTCGAGTGGGGCTTCTGCCTCAGAGGCAAGACTGCTACCACTGAGCCAAGGCTGACACCTGCTGTCAATCTCGCTGAGATCAGCTATCTGAGTACAGATTGAGGATCAAATTTGGGACTGTTCTGGTCTGTATAGCCTTAATCAGCTAAGATCCATTTCTTGATACAATCATGGTGGAGATCAACCAGATTATAATGGAGGACAGGTACACACAATGAACGAAATATCCAATAGATAACACGTAAGAATTGTATCTTACAAAACTGATAAGAATAGTTAATATATGCATTGAGTGAAAATGAAATTATAACTGAAAAGCTTGGAATTAACAGATAGTTCATGGCTTCCTGTTGTTGGGTAATTTTCTGTTCAAATTTGCTATTTATTTTTGTGAAACGTTAAGTACTTCTGTATATGATATACAAAGCAACACACTTAGGAGCACTTTCCAGGCAGGTAAAACATATCAGGATTAGACTAATAAACAGGTCTCAGTTCATTGTTGCATTTTATATTGCACTAATGTGCTATTGCCTGTAACACATTAGTTCATACATTATCCCACATATTGCAGGTGAGTGAAGACGTAATGTATTCAGTGGAGTAAACATTATATTTCCATGACAACAAGGACTACAGTACAGTGTGGCTTATTAAGCATTTTAAACCATATAGTACTGCCTTCCCTAAGGATAGTCTTACATCACTAAGAGACTGTTGCTCCATCCTCAAAATCAGTCTGACTGCCGCAACCTCCCCAAAGCTGTCAGCGCTTAATTATAATTGTAAAGCTGATCTTGCACCTGTTCTTTTTTTTAAAGCATATGTTAATTAAAAGGGAAGGGCATTCTATGGGGGAAGTATGTATGATCCAAAATATTTTACTCTTTTACACTGTAATAAAACATTTAAACAAAAATCTTCTAAGTAATTAGGATGTCACTTATCAACACCAAACCATGATACAGAGTTATCTAAGTACTGAATTAGTATCAAGAAACAAAAAAGGATGTCAATCCCTAAAGGATGTAAACACTCAACAAACAGACTCTAACACTGATGCCCAGTTCACCCTATCTCAGAGTCTCCAACCAACCTGAAATATCATGGCCCCATGAAAGTTCAACTCATGATATTCTCCTAAATATTTAGAGATTCTTATTTTGAAATATTATTGAATTATATAAAGGGGAAGTACCTTGAATGCTTCCCCTTTAATAATAACATGCCCATTAATAGTGCCTTGGCTCAGTTAGTAGCATTCTTTCCTTTGGGTCTGAGCCCCATTCTCTAGTATACTACTGAGGGATTGTTGCATTGTTAGAAGTGCCGTTATTTGAATGAGATATTGAACTGTGGTCCTCTCTGCTAGTTCAGGTGGTTTGTTTAAATCCCTTCATGGCCTCGCCCCTCCCTATTTCTGTAACCTCCTTCAGCCCTACAACTCCCCCAGAACACTCTGTTCCTCTGACCCTGGCCTTGTGCATCCTGCCTCCCTTCGCCCCACCATTGGCGGCTGTGCCTTCAGCCGTCTTGGCCATATGCTCTGAAATTCCTTCCCTAAACCTCTCTGCCTCTCCATCTCCCTCTCCTCCTTTAAGATCTGCCTCAAAATTCACCTTTTTGACCAAGCTTTTTGTCACCCCTCCTAATATGTGCACCCTTGGCTCAGCATCCAGTTTTGTACGATTATGCCTCTGTAGAGCATCTTAGGATGTTTTTCTATGTTAAAGGCCTTATACATAAAATTTGTTGTTGTAGTTAAGGATAACATGGCACTATTTGAAGAAGAGCAGGCAGCTCACCCAGTGCTTGGTTAGTGTTGGAGGATCAGAGGGTGTGCTTTGGGACATAAGGCTGGAGGAGATTGCAGAGATTGAAGACCCGACACAAGGCAGGTGTGGGATTGGTTTCCGGGGCGTTGGGAAGGGGAGGGAGTCCGTGGCAGAGGAGGCCTAAGCTTGCCTTGTGGGGCCCGGAAGAGCACTCCTGGCCTATAAGTAGATAAACTTAGCTTTTTGAGCCTCTTCTGACCCCAGCTCCTCTTCTTGCTGTGTTCACCTGGCACGAAAACCACAATGGCGTCTTGGGGGATTTCCAGCAGGTAAATAAGCCGCGCAATTTTAACTACCCACTCAACCGATGAGACCCTGGCAGCTATCCAGTGGATTAGTAGCCTGGGTGATTTTAACTACCCACCTGCCCGGTTTCTGGTTTTGTCATGCATTTATTTTGCCTCAATACCACTGACAGCAGCATCATTGTTGGGAACAACATGGCAAAGTAAATGAGATGCCTCAAGAGGGTCTAAGACTCTGGTATGGGTAAACATTGCACTGCTGGTCTGTATGGGCAGACTGAGTGCTCAGGTCTTCTATGCCCAGAAAAACAGTGGCCTGCAGCATTCAATGTCAAAGGTATTTAGCGCCGGTTATATTTGCTATCAGTGACACTCTAGCGGCGATTTTAACCCTGCCCGCTCGGCAGAATCCAGGCAGGCGGGCAGTTAAAATCACCCATGGGACTCACCCGCCGCGTCCCACACTGATCCCGTAGGTTCCAACTTTAACCTGCCCTTCCGAGCAGGTGAGAGGGTCACCCCCGGAAACCGGCAGTGTCCTTCTTTAAATATGCAGATCGGGCTTCGATTGTGAGGCCCTCCAGAATCCCCTCCCCGCAACTTACCTGAATGCTGGGGACCGTTACTTCAGTCCCTGATGGCAGCCTCCTGATGCCTGACGTTGCTCTTCCACCTGTCGGCCACTTGTTGCTGCCCCGCTGGTCTCGGCTGGGAAACTGACTGAGGCAATGCAGATGAAGCCCGGGGATTAAAGACTCCCAGGTCTCATGCAGCTAAGGACTGGACGGTTTGCTGACCACCTCGGCTCCCGCCCACCGTCTCCTGCCCTTGCGTTGAAGTCAGGGCTTATACCTCTGTTACCAATCAACATGGGGAAGAACCATCTCCTGAGATGGTATTCTCTGCTCTGTAGTCACTATTGCTGCCTCATTTATATTACAGCGCTGTCACTAGAGGGAGTTGCAATTTCAGTACCAGCACAACATTGTAATTTAAATTCAGCTTTAGATATCACAGCTAAATACATCCCTGTATTCTAGCAAATGACTTTCACTATCCACTACAGCCCATTTACAAATAGCTACAAATGAGCTTTTGAAATGGCCTACTGGGTAAAGGCATAGCCAAGTATAACACTAAAGCCATACAGACCGGAGGGACACAGATTTGATTCCCGGGGCGTGATTTTAACTTGGAGCCGGGAACCTAGCCCATCCCTAGATATTCGCTTGGGGAACCCGGAAGTCAAATGAATGCGTCACAATCTGCGATCGCAACTCAATTTGGAGGTAAGTATTAGAACACAAGAATATAAGAAATAGGAGCAGGAGTAGACCATATGGTCCCTCGTGCCTGCACCACCATTCAATAAGATCATGGCTGATCTTCGACCTCAACTCCACTTTCCCACCCGATTCCCATATCCCTTGATTCCCTTAGTATCCAAATATCCATCAATCTCAGACTTGAATATACTCAACGACTGAGCATCCACAGCCCACTGGGGTAGAGAATTCCAAAGATTCACAACTGTCTGAGTGAAGAAATTTTTCCTCATCTCGGTACTAAATGGCCCATTCCTTATCTTGAGATTATGACCCCTAGTTCTAGACTCTCCATGCCTCTCAGCATCCACCCTGTCAAGCCCTCTAAGAATTTTATGTTTGAATAAGATCACCTCTCATTCTTCTAAACACCAGAGAGTATAGGCCCATTCTATTCAATATCTCCTCATAGGACAATCGTCTCATCCCAGGAATCAATCAAGTGAACCTTTGTTGCACCCCCTCTAAGGCAAGTGTGTCCTTCCTTAGGTAAGGAGACCAAAACAGTACACAGTACTCCAGGTGTGGTCTCACCTATATATTTGCAACAAGACCTTCCTACTCTTATACTCCAACCCCCTTGCAATAAAGGCTAACATACCGTTTGCCTTCCTAATTGCTTGCTGTACCTACGTGTTAACTTTCTGTGATTCATGTACAGGACACCCAAATCCCTCTGACAACCAACACTTCTTAGTCTCTCATCTTTTAAAAAATATTCTGCTTTTCTATTCTTCCTACCAAAGTGGATAATTTCACATTTCCCCATATCATACTCCATCTGTCAACTTCTCGCCTACTCACTTAACCTGTCGATATCCCTTTGCAGTATTTGTGCTTTCAGGTTTCC
This sequence comes from Heptranchias perlo, assembly GCF_035084215.1. Taxonomy (NCBI): domain Eukaryota; kingdom Metazoa; phylum Chordata; class Chondrichthyes; order Hexanchiformes; family Hexanchidae; genus Heptranchias; species Heptranchias perlo. The sequence goes on along the minus strand of NC_090332.1, from coordinate 13,943,155 downwards.
CACTTGCCAGGCAGCCAGATTGACAGGCTGGCTGCCTGACGGAAGGGAAAGGAGCACCGAATCAGAGAGCGGGGGGCGGGAGGGAGGGAGAGAGAGATCGTGGGTCATTAAACAAAACAGAGGCACGGGGGGGGAGGTGGGGGGACGTGGATGATATCGGGGCATCCAACTGGGATCGAGTGGCGGGTCCAGCCAACAACAGGATCGGGGGAGGGGTTCAGCCAGCATCGGGTTTGGGGAGGGGGGCCCAGCCATCATCGGGATCGGGTCCAGCATTGTGAGGGGTGGGGGGCGGTCATGACGCGCCCAGGTGAGCTTGTTGGGCCTGGAAGCAGTGCAGTAAAGGCACTCGCATCCAAACACGCCTGGGTCGAACTCGGAAGTGGGCGAGTTGGAGCCAGGATGCAGTCCCGCTCCAAAAAGCTGTTATTTTAACTTCCCACCCACCCCCAAACCACCCACTCTTGGACCAGCCATATAAATACATGTCAGAGACTGGGTATTCTGCGGCCAGTGACTCACCTCCTGACTCCCCAAAGTCTTTCCACCATCTACAAGGCACAAGTCAGGAGTGTGATGGAATACTCTCCACTTGCCTGGATGAGTGCAGTTCCAACAACACTCAAGAAGCTCACCATCCAGGACAAAGCAGCCCGCTTGATTGGCACCCCATCCACCACACTAAACATTCACTCCCTTCACTACCGGCGCACCGTGGCTGCAGTGTGTACCATCCACAGGATGCACTGCAGCAACTCGCCAAGGTTCTTCGACAGCACCTCCCAAACCCGCGACCTGTACCACTTAGAAGGACAAGGGCAGCAGGCACATGGGAACAACACCACCTGCACGTTCCCTTCCAAGTCACACACCATCCCGACTTGGAAATATATCGACGTTCCTTCATCATCGCTGGGTCAAAATCCTGGAACTCCCTACCTAACAGCACTGTGGGAGAATCTTCACCACACGGACTGCAGCAGTTCAAGAAGGCAGGTCATCACCACCTTCTCAATGGCAATTAGGGATGGGCAATAAATGCCGGCCTTGCCAGCGATGCCCACATCCCATGAACAAATAAAAAAAAATAGAGAAAACTGGAAAAACAGTGGCTACATAAAACTTAACCTTGTAGTTGCACAATTAACCTTGAGTCAAGGCAAAGGGAAACAAACTCCATTTCAGTACAGATAGCACAAGACAAGTAGGAGCATCACTACCACCAGGGCAGCATGCAATACATAACACAAACATTTATGCATCGCTATGTCTGGCTTATTATTACATTACAAACAAGGACTGAAGTCTTTTGGTATTCTTTAATCATAACAAGCAACACATAACTTTTATGTCTATATATACACATTTACACATGGCCTAGAATTATAGTGGCTAAAAATAGTCAGTCCTGGTGACCAATCCACAGGCCTCAGAGAGCTAGTGCCCTTGACCAGACATGAATCAAAGAACAGGGAGAGCATTTGAAGTATTCATCACAATGCTGATAAACAAAGAAATGAGAGATTGTTAACCTAAGCTGTTTATTTTAGACATGTTGCTAACTATGCATGCTGATAACTGTCTACTGTGGTTTCCTTAATAAGTGTATATAAATTTTAGAAAGTATTAAAACAAGATAAAGCCATTCATCCCATTAATCTGATTCCATGCTCAGATCCTGTAAAACTACCATATTGTAGAATCTATCCCAATTTATTTCATATTTTCGGGGTAGGGCAGTAAAGCCAGATTAGAAACTTCAAAAAGATAAAACTCGTTGAGCTTTCTACCTGAACCTCTAAAATAATCTAGAAGTACTCCGGGTTATTGACTGAACCATAAAATCCACATGGTCCATTATAACCAGTTACAGTCCACAGATTACTTTAGGGTAAATTTTCATTTTCACCACCTGGGTGGTAATCTGGCAAGACGAATCATCCATCTATTATAGAGCCTTCTGATTTTCATGCCATTGAAATCAATTAAATGAAAATCAAGCGGGTTCTGTAACAGATGGGCAATTTGCCTGACTAGATTACCACCCAGGTGATAAAGATAAAAATCTACCCCATTGTGATCACCTAAGTATGTATTTACCCTTATGAACATAAGAAATAGGAGCAGGAGTAGGCCATACGGCCCCTCGAGCCTGCTCTGCCATTCAATAAGATCATGGCTGATCTTCAACCACAACTCCACTTTCCCACCCAATCCCCATATCATTAGTTCCCTTAGTGTCCAAAAATCTGTCGATCTCAGTCTTGAATATACTCAACGACTGAACATCCACAGCCCTCTGGGGTGGAAAATTCCAAAGATTCACAACCCTCTGAGTGAAGAAATTTTTCCTTATCTTGGTCCTAAACAGCCAATCCCTTATCTTGAGATAATGATCCCTAGTTCTAGACTCTCCAGCCAGGGGCAAAAGCCTCTCAGCATCTACACTGTCAAGCCCTTTAAGAATTTTATACATTGCAATGAAATCACCTCTCATTCTTCTAAACTCCATTCTTAACCTGATATATATCCACCTCTATTTTTAGAGATCTTCATCATAGAAAGAAAGGATTTATGTACTAACGAGAAAGGATAGAAAATGATCAGCTGGTCCATTCAGCCTGTCCCATCCTGGGATTTGCATCTTTCATGTCCTCAGGATGTCCCAATGTGCTTCACAGTCAATTAATTACTTTTGAAGTAGTGTTACTATTGTCATGTAGGAAAACACAGCAGCCAATTTGTTCCACAACTAATATGTTAATTGACTAGTTAATTAGAACAGAAAATACTGGAAATACTCAGCAAGTCAGGCAGCATCTGTGGAGAAAGGAACAGAGTTAACTTTTCAGGTCGATGACCTTTCATCAGAACTGGAAGAAGTAGAGGATTTAACAGTTTTTAAGCAAGTAGAAAGTCAGGCAAAGGGGGAAGGATGGGAAGGGGAGGAAAGAACAAGAGGGAAGATCTGTGATAGAGTGGAGGGCAGGAGTGATTAAATGACAAAAGGGGTTATGGTGCAAGGCATAGGGTGGTAATGGGACATGTAAAGAAACAAAAGATGGGTCTAGAGGAGCTGTATATGGCAACAGCAGAACCATTACCAGCACCTGATGTCCGAAAAAATAGGAGCAGTGGTTATGATCTGAAGTTATTGAAATCAATTTTGAGTCCAGAAGGTTGTAAAGTGCCTAATCGAAAGATGAGGTGCTGTTCCTCGAGCTTCCGTTGAGCTTCATTGGAACAGTGAAGGAGGCCGACGACAGAGAGGTCAGAATGGGAGTGGGGCGGAGAATTAAAATGGCAAGCGACTGAACGGAGGTGTTCAGCAAAGCGATCATCCAATCTGCGTTTAGTCTCCCCAGTGTAGAGGAGACCGCATCGCGAGCAGCAAATACAGTTACTAAATTGAAAGAAGTACAAGTAAGTCGCTGTTTCACCTGGAAGGAATGTTTGGGGCCTTGGACGGTGGGAAGGGAGGAGGGGAAAGGCAAGGTGTTGCATCTCCTGCGCTCGCACGGGAAGGTGCCATGGGAAGGACAGCGGGTGTTGGGGGTGATGGAAGAGTGGACTAGGGTGTTGCGGAGAGAATGGTCCTTTCGGAATGCTGAAAGGGAAGGAGAGAGCTTCATCATAGAAAGAAAGGATTTACGTACTTACACAAAAGGATAGGAAATGATCAGCTGGTCCATTCAGCCTGTCCCATCCTGGGATTTACATCTTTCATGTCCTCAGGATGTCCCAATGGTATCAGGCTGGAGATGGCGGAAATGGCAGAGGATGAAAAATTGAATGTGGAGGCTGATGGGGTGGAAGGTGAGGACATGGGGGACCCTATCAAGGTTCTGGGAGGGAGGGTAAGGGGTGTGGGCAGAAATGCGGGAAATGTGATGGACATAGCCGAGGGCCCTGTCAACTACAGTGGAGGGGAATTCTCGGTTGAGGAAAAAGGAAGACATATTGGAAGCACTGGTGTGGAAGGTGGCATCGACAGAACAGATGCGATGGAGACGGAGAAACTGGGAGAAGGGAATAGAGTCCTTACAAGAAGCAGGGTAGTCGGAAGTGTAATCAAGGTAGCTGTGGGAGTTGGTGGGCTTATAGTAGATATAAGTGAGTAGTTAACCTGTTTTGGTGGCATTTGTTGAGGGATAAATGTTGTCCAGGACATCAGGAGAACTACCCTGCTCTTCTTCAAATGGGGATTATTTTGTGTTCACCTGAACAGGGAGATGGGGCCTCAGTTTAACATCTTATATGAAAGACGGCACCTCTGACAGTGCAGCACTCCCTCAGTACTGCACTGAAGTGTCAGCTTTGATAATGTGCTCCTGTCCTGGAATACTGACTACTTTCTTCAACATAGTTTTAACAGTTCTATTTGTTCTTTCCACCAAGCCTGACACTTGCAGGTGAATTGGGATGTGGAATTTCTGTTCTATCCCTAACATGGTTCACATTTATTTCATGACCTGATCCACAAATCATGTTCCATTATCATTATCGATCACTTTGATCTCCCTACCTTGAAAGCACATTCGCAGTAGTGAATTTGGTGGTATCGCTTGAAGCTGATACTTAAAAAACTAATGCAGCATGTCTTTACATTCCGTAATTCAATGTGGCACCTAGAAGTAAGGGGTTAGTTACTCCTTCATTGTGAAAAACCCTTGGGGGTGAGGAAGGAGTCAGCCAGCACAATGCCAGTTTCAGATGTGCTGCTAAGTCAATTAAAAAAAGTGCTTTGAAAAAGTTCAAACTGTAACTTTGTAATTCTCCAAAGCTGCTTTTACCTTTTTCTAAAAAAAACTTTGTGCATTTCAACAGTGATATAATGTAAATTGCAGTCAAAATAAATCCATACCACACCTCTGTAATTTAAAATGTATAAAGCCAAACATGCAGCCTTTAAATCCCTCAGCAGCACACTATTTCCCATCTGCAAACAAGTGAGCTTCCAATGAGGGGCATTCTCCCTTCTGGGAGATTACCCAAATTCTTCAAATAAGGCTGACCCCAGAACTACAACAGTACTCCTGGTGATGGGCGGATAGAAGTCCTGCACTGCCAAGTTTCAGGCAGTACTTGAACTGCCGAGGCAAATTCAGGCTAACAGCTGTGCGATAGATTTCTGCGCGATAATAGTTGCATATTTCAATGCTGCCTACAAAGTTTGTCCTGCAGCAATGTGGACGTGTGAAAGAACTGAAGAACTGAAGAAATTGTGTAGACAAATATTGGGTACTTCTGCCATGGCAATTTACCGGAGGATGTCCAACTTCTTATGCATTTCTTTCTGGACAATGGTCGGTCTATCTGTCACCTTCGCCTATGCGGTGCAGACAATTGTTTTGCAAGGAGGTTGCCGCTCAACCCCAGTGAGGGCACACTTCCTGTTTTGCACCTGGTCTTGCAGCACCTCATGGAAAACATCTTCAAATCTACTGTCTTTCTCCTTTCTTCCATCATAAGTGCAGCAAAAAAATTCAGTGAACAAATTACATGCTGTTCTCCTTTAAAAAGCAGCAGCCCTTTAATAGCTGCCGCTTCTTCCCCACAATCAGTGATCTCTCAGGCTTAAGTCCATTGTGCTCACTGGTCAAACTTAAATCTGCTAACCTCGTAATATCACACAAAGTCAGCATGCAGAAAAGTTAATCTAATATGGTTTGTCTAATGCAATGTAGTGCAGTCCCCTAGTATGACATGACCTCACCCTGTAAACTACATCTGAGTGCATCCCTGATGGAAGGAGTTAGTGCGCTGGCTGGTTGTGAGCTTTTCAAGGGAGCATTTTAGGATTGGCTCACTCATGTGCCATTGATCCAGTCCTTCATCCTGCTGTATGAAATTCCAGTTGCTTGCACTTGAATATATTGGAGGGCATCCACTACCTCCACTATGTATGCCGGACTGTGATGGCCCAGATATAGTGTTGATTTGGCAGTCAACCATCTATTCCTAGGATTCCTGGGACACATGCCCACTGCTCAAAGCCAAGTCCTCAAGGCATACACCACTCAATGGAAGCACAGACTGGTGACCTTCCACCAGGTCTGATAATCCTTCCCTCATGGTTGCCTGTAATTGTTCCTTGAGAGACTTGAAGCTGTACACAACTGCCTTCTGGAGTTTGGATCCCATAGCCTCCACTGTAGCATTGAACACTCATGAAAGATACTCCCACTATGTTTCCTTGGGTCTTCACTCCAGGTGCTAATTGAGTTGTTCCATTGCACGTTGCAGTGCAGAAAACTATTCCTCCATGATTGCTGTCATCCAGGTGGTAGAATCCTCTGCTGCAGTCCTTAGACTTTACAATGAGTTTTCTATCAACATAATAGAATGGTGAAGACGCTAACGTAGCATTGTCCTTTTGTAAGTAGGCTGTTTGAGGTTTGAATATAGAAGTGGCACAGCACAGCTAGTATCAATGTGAGATCTTCGCCCCGCAATAGTTTGTCATTTCACTTGCAGCAGCATTTGCCCTTCCTCATCTGTGCTCCATATTTCACACTTTGTTCCTTCCTATGCTTCGAAACTATCACCTTTCAAAAGTGTGCCACTAAGCTGCTTCAAGCAATGGTAAGGCAGGGTGCTATGGGAACTTGTTGTGAAGGTTTAGGTTTGAATACAAGTAATGTGACATTTTGAGTACATAGGTTCAGCAATTCCCTTGCAGTTGCAAAGGGAGGACATGCTGTACCCTGTATAATGCTCTATTACTGTGTGCTCCGGTTAATGTTTCATTTATTGGTAATGTTGCACAAATTGAGTATTTTAATACATACCTTAACTTGGTATATCTTTTCCTGCTTCACCATGTCCCATACCCTCTAGGGTCTCTCGGCTTGTAATGTTCACTGTGGCCATTTCAAGGGGAATGAGCTCTCTAGAGACTGATTTAATTAACCCTCCACCCATGTCTTCGTATCTGCTCCCAGCAACTGAATGGCAGCTTCATCCGAAAGGAGAAGAACGGTGTGAGTTGATTAACATGGCGTACTGCACTGGCCTTATATGCGTGGTGCAGAGTTCCTTTGTCATTGTGTACCATAAAGTTAGTTTGGCATTATTATACTAGTTGCACTTTCAAGATGTTACAATATAAAATGGCACTACCAGGTCTTGCATACCAGATTTTATAATAATATTGCTTTGGTCAGTTGTGTGTCAGTGGACATTCCTTATATAGGATGCAATCCCACTTCTGTTTAATTTATACTTTTAAATTCCTTCCCATTCTAACAGGAACAACTGGCATTTCCTTGTTTTAAAGGCTTCCTTTAAAAGGCTGAATAGGTAAACCCACCTGGTGGATTGTCCAAACTTATGATATGCGATGTTTATGTGAGTCACATCAATAAATTTGTTTTTGTGGTCTTCTTCAGGTCAAACATATTTTTTCTGTCTTCCTCCCATGTCCACTGAGTGCCCTACACTGTGTAATCTCTTCCCATGCCTATGTTACTTGCTGTTTATTGGGGGTTGTCTGTCTATCCACATTCCATCACTCCATGACGCTCTGGACAACAGCTTCAAAAACTTTGTTGCCAAAATATATTTGCTGTCATTGCTGTCATAGCTATTTGCCATTAATTTCATCAATATTAATCTGTCATATCTCAAACTCTATCAAATATCTTCTGAAAACCCAAGTAAATTACATCCATTGATCATCCTTATCCACTAATATCACTAGCACTCGATAAATTTCCAGTAGGCATCACCTTTAGCTTCTGGATTGTTAAAAAAAACTATTAATGCTTTAGTAGTTAAGCTCCTCTTCACATAATCTAGGCTAACACTTCAGTGCAGTACTGAGGGAGTGCTGCACTGTCAGAGGTGCTATCTATCGGGTGAGGCGTTAAACCGAGGCCCCGTCTGCCCTCTCCGGTGGACGTAAAAGATTCCATGGCACAATTAGAAGAAAAGCAGGGTGTTCTCCCCGGTGTTACGGTAATTATTTATCCCTCAACTAACCACTAAAAAACAGATTGTCTGGTCATTATCTCATTGCTGTTTGTGCGCAAATTGGCTGTTGGGTTTCCTACATTACAACAGTGATTACACTTCAAAAAGTATTTCATTGGCTGCAAAGCAATTTGGGATGTTCTGAGGTCATGAAAGGAACTATATAAATGCAAGTTCTTTCCTTTTCCTTTCTTTGAATTGGCACACCTCTCAGCAGATTCTCTTTGTTCTTTTTAGATGTAGATTCTCTGGGCTGTAAATTGGGCTGTGTAGCACAAGTTGTGTAGGCGCTACGCGGACTCCTAAGGACCCAAAATAGCATCCAGAATGTGCGCGCATACTTCTAGTGTGATGTGCGCCAGACGCCATCTTGATATAGGCAGACACACTGCACCTCCCCTTTAAGAGGTGCAGGCTGCCTTTAAGTGAATAACGAATGCCAGCATTATATAAAGTAGGGAGAATATGCAGTAGATCAGTGTGCAACACTGATTTAAAGGGACAGATGCGATTTTGGAACTCAACGCTCCGGCCAACGCGCTATCTTAACCTCGCACAGCTGAACAGGTCCTAAACAGCATGTAAGACCTCCTACCACAGCTATTTAAAGGGATCGTGCAGGAATTACAGGTTAGTTGATGGATTATTGCTTCTGGCTGCTATTGCATTTGTACCTGTTTTTGGAGGTCTCCTATTCTTGAATACTAGGACTAAAAATTAGAGCCAGGACTTGCAGGAGTGAAGTTAGGAAATGCTTCTACACGCAAAGGGTGGGTAAAAGTTCCGCAAACGGCAGTTGTTGCTAGCTCAATTATTAATTTTAAATGTGAGATTGCTAGATTGTTGTTAACCAAAGGTATTAAAGGATATGGGGCTAAGGGGGGTATATGGAGTTAGGTCACAGATCAGCCATGATCTCATTGAATGGCGGAACAGGCTCGATGGGCTGAATGGCCTACTCCTGTTCCTATCTTCCTACGTTCCTATCATAAAGTTTCAACACTCTACAGGGAGTGGACAGGCAACAGCAAGGGCACTGGTGGAGTGGCAGGGGTGGGACAGGGATGCTGCATCCTGAGAGAGGACAACAAGTTCATGTCCATGGAGCCACTGCCACTTGCTGCCTCCTGTTATGGACCACCTTCTCTTGCAAGAAAGTGAGTGTCCTGCAAGATGTTTGGGCGATGTGGCTGTCATGGTTGAATAGCTGCAAGTGTGTATGTCCTGTGAGCTGTGGGTGTGCGGCTTGCAACAGTGGTAATGTGTGAGGGTGAGAGGAAGCATCTGATTGGAAAAGTTGAGTACTGACTGTAGGAGTTTGTTGGTAGGTGGGTGGTGGGTGGTGTAGCACGTGGAGCAGTGGATGCGGATAGTGATACAGTTGGTAGAAGATGCCACTTGACAGTTGACCTCACTCACCTTCACCGCTCATGTCAAAGCATTGTACTTCTTCCCGCACTGCATCCACGTTCGTGGTGCTATGCGCCTGGCATTGACTTCATACTCTACTGCCTCCCACTGCCTCGGGAGCATATGTCTGAAGGGCCTCTTGCCCCCCTGCGGATATAGGATACCCCTTCTTCTGTCCGCCTCTTGCACCAAGGCCTCTAGTGCATCATCAGAGAACCTCGGTGCACGCTCTCTCGCAGGCCCAGTACAAACTCAGATCGGCAGATTGGTGGGGTCTGCCGTGCAGATTGGAGAATGTGGGACTTAGTAGTGCACAACCTTTATTCAATGTTTTAACATAACTCAACAGTTTGAAAACATAGGGGCAGGACCTGCATCTGTGTTTTACGTGTGCGATGTCTGATCTCCGTTCAGCCTCCATGCAGACCCGTATCTTATATTTTGCAAATATCAGAGTCCCGCAAACGTTGAGCAGCCCAGTTGTTGCTCATTAAAAATTCCAGAGTTCCCATCATCGCCATGCTGCATTATATTGCAGCACAGATTCACTTCCCAATTGACTCCCACCACTTCCTGCAGACACACTGCCCTCCCCTTTAAGAGGTGCAGACTGCCTTTAAGTGGTGCTAGCTACTTGCGATATCTGGGCCCCCTGCTGGCGAGCAGGTAGCACCAGCTTGATGCAGCAATCAGGTAAATCACCAGGCAGCACGAATGTTAGGTGCTGCCTGCATCGCAACGACCGGGCGCGGGTTAATCGCGCACCGCGATCCCCGCGCCCTGTTTCAGGATTATCTAATATAATCCCTTCTTTGTCCTCTTTAGTCTTCTGAAATAATCTTTACCTAGCATATATAGAAAGGTACCTTTCCAAGAGCCATAGTATATCCACGAGAGAAGGGTATAGAAGTTACCTTATACAGCTATATTAGCCAGTTACAGGCAGCAATTATTGTGTCACTTAAATATAAGTTTGCTGAGATCGGGGAAGGTGAGATTTAAGACAACTAATTCAGATGCTGCTTCCAGTGCATTAAATGGATTTACCCAATGGGCTGAAATCCAGAAGGAACAGATAATACTTTTACAGCAACAGGCGCATCACCTCGACGTCCCAAAAGCCAACACCATGATCCCAGGGGAAGGTGAATAATCAGCTCAACCAAGCAGCTCATTAGGACAAGGTCATATAAATTGTGGAAACATTGTTAACCGTCAGCACATTGATTCTAATCTATCCAATAGAATGGCTATCTTAACTTGTCATCTATTTAAACAGTTAATCCTAATTTAATCTCACCAATTTACAGTAGTCTCAAAACAACATTGATCTCAACTACAATTTGATAATCAGTGATCCAGTTAATGCTGAATTGTGGTGATACAATGAACTGCCTTTACAGGTCTGTTATACATTTCATTAAGTAACTATTATTTGTTATTGAAATTGCTGAACAACCCTGTCCACAAATATTTATATCTACTAATTATTTATGTACTCAATGTTTAAATTAGAGTAGTGATAATTATGATTTTGAAGTCAATTGTTAGTGCATGACATGCTGTCTGACTTCTTTGATGATTTGGTAAGAAAGTGTTAATTCATTCACTCAGAAGCTTATGGGTATCCTAACTGAGCATTGGTAATGTGAACTCATATTCAGTCCAAACTGGGTGATGGAAGACAGTTCGGCGAGCTAAACTTAGTCATCATTCACCCTAGGTGTAGGCCGGAAGGTAAACCCCAGACGATTCCTTGATGAGGATTTAAGGCAAAGGGGTTAAGCATTCGTCTGGTTTCTTATACGTAATTGTTGGGATTCCAAGCCCAATGCTCTTACAACTCCCTCACCTCTGTCTTTGATGCTCTTGTCCCTAGTAAAGTCCTTACTTTCTCCCACCCCGGTCGTTGAACGACATCAGTCCTAGATCAGCCACAGTTTCCTCAGTTAAACAATGGGAAAACTGAAGCCATCATCTTTGACTCATGCCGCAATCTCCATACCCTCGCCTCATCCGACTGTTCGCAACCTTGCCGTCCTATTTGACCCCAAGCTGAGCTGTATACTCTCCATCACAATGACCTCCTACTTCCACCTCCGTAGCATTATCTCCAGACTCGACTATTCCAATGCTTTATCTGGCCAGCCTCCCATTCTCCACTCTACATAAACTTCAACTCATCCAAAGCTCTGCTGCTTATATCTAATCCACACCAAGTCCTGCTCATCTGTCAACCCTGTGCTTGCTGACCTACATTAGTTCCAGGTTGCTCAATGCCTCTGATTTAAAATTCTCATCCTCATGTTCAAATCCCTCATGGCCTGGCCCCTCCCAATCTCTGTAACCTCTTCCAGTTCTACAACCTTCTGAGTATTCTATGATCCTCCAACTCTGGCCTCTTGTGCATCCCCCATTCCCTTCACCCCACCATTGGCAGCCATGCCTACAGCTGTCTAGGCCCTAAGCTCTGCAATTTCTTCCATAAACCTCCCATAGGAACATTAGGAAAGGAGTAAGCCATTCAGCCCCTCGGGCCTGCTCCGCCATTCAAGTAGATAATGGCTGATCTGCACCTCACCTCCATTTTCCTGCCCTTGCTTTATATAATATGGAATTTGAAAGAATGCTACTGAGGTGCAACCACTTACAAAGAGTAGGATGGAATGTCGGGGATAATTCAGGATTTGGAGACGGGGAAGGGGCCATAATCCATGCCAAAAAAATGTGTGCCTCTCATTCTCTTTCCTTCCCTCCCACATGTTTTATAAATTTAACTTTGATGCAAAACAGCTTTGCATCAATGTAGAATTTGTGAAATAATTTGGTTGCAAAGTTGCCCAAATGAAATTTAGGCAAGTGGTGTGAGATTACATAGAATTACATAGAATGTACAGCACAGAAACAGGCCATTCGGCCCAATAGGTCCTTGCTGGTGTTTATGCTCCACATGAGTCTCCTCCCTCCCTGCTTCATCTAACCCTATCAGCATATCCTTCTATTCCTTTCTCTATTATCCCTGTCCAGAACTTCTGATGAAAAGTCATCGACTGAAACGTTAACTCTGTTTCTCTCTCAACATATGTTGCCTGACCTGCTAAGTGTTTCCACCATTTTCTGTTTTTGTTTCAGATTTCCAGCATCCACAGTATTTTGCTTTTGTTTTAGTGAAGTGGAGCTGATTGGCTCTAAGCAGGCAGTGGTCATGCCTACAACGTAATTTTATGTCACACTTTGACAAAGGATCCTTACCCCAAATGTCAACTCCTCTCTAAGAAAAGCTGGGGACTTGCTGAGTATTTCCAGCATTTTCTGTTTCTGTATAAATTTATGTCATTTTATGAATCTGAAAAGCAATCATAATTATATTATTTAGGGAGGGGAGAAGCTTGCAGGCTATACAACCTATGTGTTGCTGTAACTCATCAGCTCATGTCACTGATGGTATTGCACCGTGTGCAGACCGAACTATAATAATATGAATATATATAATATATAATACATTCATAGATCGCTGTTTATTTTACTTTCGTGTCAGTTGTCCCCTCCAACGATAAAGTTGTCTGTTCTGTTAGATGGATATCTGAGTTAGTTCAAATATAATTTGCAAACAGTAAATAACTCCATGACTCAGCGCTGCAAAGCCGTCCAGCACCGAGGAACTACTCATCGTCATTTGAGGTTTGGCTGTTAGAAACTAAGAAGCAACATGTTGCCTGTGAAGAGTTTGGTTCTTTTGAACCGCGGGGCCAGTGTGATGAGCAGAAGATTTAATCACAAGGTCGGGATCCTTGGAGCACCTTTGTCGAGGGGACAGGTACGCTACACGGATGCTATAGTTAGGAATCGAAAAGTTTTTGTTATTTTTAACGGCGTATTTATTTTTTGATTTACTGTATACACCTTTTGCATGCCTATAGGGAAAGGAGGGTGTAAAAGAGGGACCAGACGCTTTAAGGAAAGCCGGGCTGCTGACAGCGCTTCAGAATGGAGGTAATAATAGGGTCATTAGAAAGTGAAATATCGAGATCATCCCAAAAGGGGCAATGGCATAAATATCATAGGAAACTTTCCAATTCTCATTTTGTGAATATATATCCTGTGCTGGAAATAAAATGCATTATGTATAGCGTATTTATAAATTAAAGCCACGCTGTTTTTTTTAATCCATAAGAAATACCCCACTCTGCTAACAGTTCATGGGTCCATAGTTCATTTTATTTGCGATCGACTGCACCTACGAACAAGGTGAGAGAATCGGGTTCTTGCCCTCGAGAATTAAAAATAATAATTTGGGAGTCATAAATGTAAATACTCTGAAAACGCTTTTATTTACTTTTAGCTCACCGTGCATGCGTCTTTCTCAAACAATCAGTATAAACACTAAACTTTTCAACACGAGAAGCAACAGGAAATTACACTTTCAAATAGGCTGTGGCTAGATATGACAGACGATTCTGGAGAGTTCTGCCAAACCAACTGTGTTACCAAATATAGAACAACTGGAGGTGATCCTATTTATTTCTTAAAATGTTTTTATTTTTGTTTGATAACGCTTCTGTGAAGCGCTTGGGTCGTTTTACTACGTTAAAGGTGCTAGGTTAATGCAAGTTGTTGTTACATACTATTAGTGACTGATCTCTCATAGCATTATGCCATTGTAAAGCGCAATGTATTATTCTGCTCAGGGGGAGCTTTGACCCTTTAAAGAGCAACACATACCCCAACATCCCCTGCTCCCTCCACCCTCACTTCTAACATCAAGCGTGAAGTGCACATGGATTTATTTTCATTTTAATATTGAGACCCTCTACAGAGCTGACTCAGCCACCAGCTCAGCCTGCTCTATTTCTTTGCTCCTGATCTCCTCCGGCTCCATCACTGACTGAGGCCCCAACCTGTGTCACTCTGCAGTTTCTCCAATATCTCCCTCTCGCCAAACTCATCTCTTCCATGGGACACACCTCTCGCCTCCTTCATTCCAGACCTTGGGCCTACTAACTACTTTCTTGGTCCCCGAGCTCACTGACGTTAAAAACTCCCTTTGCTCAGTCACTGTCCTTTCCCTTTCAAAACTACTAACATCCCCCCCCCCCCCGCATCAAAAAGCCTGTCTTTCACCTGTCCATCCTCTGCAGCTATTACCCTACCTCTGATCTCCCTTTCGTCCCTAAGGTCCTTGAATGCATTGTCCCCTCCCAAGTCCATGCTCATTCTTCTACATTGATGAAGGTAGCCAAACAATACAAGACAAGTTTACGTCAGTTTTTTTTTGTGGAATATGCAATTTTTGATGTTTTTATTATGTTAGAAACTATTTTAAGTCTGTAGTTTGGAAAGTGAGGGGAAAATGACAGCGGGAAACAATGCCATCTTCTGGAGAAGGTAATTACAGCGGGTATTACCATTACATTGTTAGTTTCACCCACTATATTGAAAGGACTGGCGTCATAATTGCTACAAATTGGAAAAAAACTGAATGATTTAATAGACTATAGATTCTTAAACTTTGGGACCACCTGTTGCCCCCCCTTCCACTACCTGCCCACTCGTTTTGAAGCTACCTGATTTGGGGCCACGGGTTGGCACCTTTTCTACTTGGTTAATTTTCGGAAAGCCCACAATCTCTTCCCCAACCTGCTCCATTTGTGGCCACTCGCTTTGAAGTCTCAGGCCACAACCTGGCTGCCCTCTCCTGCCTTCGTCCCCGGTTTTCTCCCTGCATTAGTAGTGGTTGGACCTCGACCTTACCGCTTTGGGCCACCCACCATCCCTTGCCACCATCGCGATCCTTCTCCTGACATTATGATCCCTCGACATTGCGACTCAGATCCCGAACTTCTCCCTGACCTGCGACTTTTGAGTCCCAACCCCCTACAAATTATGAACATGATAGCAATGGGGGGGGGGGAGGGTGTGGGCACAGGAAGGACATAACACCTCTCACCGATGTTGAGGGAAACCAGAGACAAGACGTAATAAGTAAGCGTTAGAATACTGCATTAATTTTTTGAGTGCTGGAAGAAAAGGCTTTTAGTTTTTTAATACTAGAAGTTTGGGGATAGGAAAAAAGTGTGAATGTGTAAGGGAGGGAAATAAGGGTATGGGTAGGAGGGACGAAGAAAAGGGAGGGGTGACGGAGAGTGCACAGGCGGAAGGATGGTGAAGTGCAAAGAGTATGGGTGGCGGGGCAGTATGTTAGGGTTAGTGTGGGAGAACAAAGGGGAAGGAAAATTGTGCAGGGTGGGACAAGGAATCAGGGGAAGAGGAGAGGACATAAAGGTAAGGATGAGGGGAAGGGAAAGGGGGAAATAGGTGACGGAAGGGCGTGGGAATAACGATGGAGGAATGGGTACAAAGGGTAGCAGAAGTGGTGATGGGAAGGTCATAGAAGTGATGGTGGATATAACGGAATGTACGAAAATCTCCCGTCGCAACGAGGGGGCAAGATTCTGGTAGTGCCGCTGCGCTAGCTCAAGTGAGGAAGAACGGAACCCACGATCACCCAAATTAAAGAACCAAATTATGGGGTCACTGGCATGTTCGGGCAGGTGAAATACGCCAGTAAGGGCCCATCAGTTGTGCCCACCCCAATCCCCCAGCTCAAAGGCGGAGCGACACCCAGTCTCACCACAAGGTTGTCTGAAGAAAAAGTGGCACAAGTAGATCTTTGGTTTCAATGGGAGCCTTAACTCTGGCAGCATAAGGTAATCAATACCCGCTGGTCCCACTTTTAAAGTCCTCGGGGTTTAAAACTCCACTTCTGTGCTTGCAACCCGTATTTTTTCTTCCATTAAAATGAATGGGCAGGAAATTGTGGGCTTGCAGAAGTGGTATTTCTACCGCCTGGTTCTCACTCCAGTCTTACTTATAAAGGACCAATCCCGCTGTCCAGCTAAATGCTGATTTCGTTCTCCTGAAAATGCTGCTTCTGTAAAAAAAAGTCCTGCTGCAGTGGCCCAAACAGAGAGTTGCATTACTGCCAATCACATTCAATGGTTAAAGTGCCAAATTGGACCAACGGAAGAGCCATTAGGTGGGTACTCTGGATACAGGTTGTGTACTGCACTTGTGATGCTGTGACTGATTTTCTGAGTTCAACCACAGAATTGTGTGTACAGTTGGAAAGTACAGTACAGTATTCAGTCTGCACCCAGAATATGATTACAATCTCAAGTATTCACCACACAAACTAAATACTGCTTAATTATACTTGAATATCACTGATCGAACTGACATTAAGCGATGAGAGCACGGTCTTTATTTGTTCAAGTGGACCATTCAACACTTACGTCCTATTCTTTTAAATTTAATTAGTGAATTATTCCACCTGCTGTGAAACATTGAATATGAAAATATAAATTTAAAACAGTTTGAACTGAGGCTGTTAACTAGGATTGAATGTAAATTATTGGCTTATTCCGGTGATGAACCTAACCATACATGAGCTTTGAGTAGATCATTGATATTTCCAATTGAAAGCCATGGGAAGGTTCAGAGGAGGCCAAGTTAGTCTGCCCATATAGTATAAAGGATGCTGTAGTAAGGTGTCCTGCTGCAAGATGTTATTGGCATATTTAATAAATACTATATCATATCACATTCACAAAGCATGCAAAGTACACAATAAAATTTCCACTCTGCCACTCTTTATATGTGGGCCTGGATGATACATATCAGAAAGCTTTAATGAATAGGCTATCACAGCTGAGCCAATTTAATTCCTCACCCAATAGTCACACACAAGCCAGAGATCATTGTATAGTGATCAGGAATGGAAACCCTGGCTGCTTTTTTTTGTCCTGTAGCCCAAGAATACTGAAGCTAGTTGCAGCACCCTCAAACTCTGGATTAGATTAGCCCATTAGCACAGAAGGGCAATCAACCTGGGGCTTTCTTGGTTTGTGTCAACTCACTGCAACACAGAGGAGTACATTTACCAACTGAGCCAAAGAGGGTCCTTAAAGATTATATACTGATTCATTAATTTATATTTAATTGAGTTTGAATTTACTTCTCCCACCCACTTTTTCCCTCAATGTTTTCTTTTTGAGGTTGCAATCTGAAAGACTATGGCAATTTGAAATTTGAAGATGAGCAGAAAGACGAGTTATTCAGAACTGTCAAAATGCCGCGGACTGTGGGGAAAGCAAATGAAAAACTATCTCAAGCTGTAACCAAAGTGAAAGCAGATGGCAGGGTCTGTGTCATTCTTGGGGGAGATCACAGGTATTTATTTTACCTTTGTTCAAATTATAGACTTTAGAGTCATCACCACTTCATGCAACTGCTAAAAATGTAGGAAATTTATTAAAATATAAATTGTATTTCCTATTCATGGATGACTTGTAGAAATGTGGAGAAACTACTGTTCAAACATGTACGCAACTATCATCAGAGACTATAGTCAGTGGTCCATGTGCTAACTTGATTGAAGGGGAAAAGGGTCAAATTGAAATATCGAAGGTGGCAATGGACGTGAGATGGATGTTACTTATGTAAAGGAATGTTTTGGGGATGCTGCTGGAGCAGTTGCTGAACTCTCAAGAGCACATGATCACATGGAGATAGCGTGCTGACAAAACTTTAAGGAGTTGTTCAGTAGACTCTGCACCCTGCCTGTGCCATTAGTTATTCACAAAGATATAGAGCATGAGGTCCAGGACATTGCGCTAATATGATGCACAAAGGGACTGCATTCCAACACATCACTGTATGACTATTCTCTGGGCACACAGGGGGTGAAATTCGACTACTGCATGGGCACAAAATGGGCGGTAGCGAATTGGCCACCCATTGTACACTAGGGCCATATAATTGATTATATTGGGAAGATTTTCCTGGGTCTGCATCCAGGCACACTGGATCGTCTGGACGCAGTGAATATTGGAAGATTGGCAAAGTCAGATAGCATGCATGTAAAGGAACCTACCTGATTTCCCTCGATTATTTTAAAATAGTGGGAAAACTTCCATGACTTCCTTTAAAGGCGCGTGCTGTGACCTGCCTGATTTTCCAATATTCACTGTTCCTGAGCGGTCTAGTGCGCTCACTTAAAGATTGAATATATCTCTTAAAGTGAGGTGTCATTCAACTCTGTGTAAATCTGTGCTGCTGCAGAGAGATTTTTGAGAGCAATATGTTGCAGGCAAGATCATCTCATTTCTCTGATATAGCGGTGGAGGTAGGTAAGAACACACAGGCTGGTCATGTTCTCCTTGATGGCAGAAGGGTGGAGTTGCCAACGCTCCCGGATTGTCTGGGAGCCACGGTATGATACATGAATCTCCCCGGTACTGCTGCTAGCAAGCCAGGAGAAAAGTACAGCTAAGTAGGTGACCTTTGGGTGCAGATTTGAAAGTACTTGCCTGAATCGTGGCTAGTTGAGTTGTGGATAGGGGCCCCGCTATGTCTTGGGGTAGGGGATCTGGAGCTAGGTTGAGCCCCACTTGTACTGGGTGCTCTGCTGGTGGATTGAATGACCTTCAGGCAGTCACCTTAGAGCGGAGTCAAGAAGCATATGTGAGGCTCAGGTTCCACTTTACACTGCAGCCTTGGCTGATAACTAGCTTAGTAAATCATTACAGATCACAGCCAACACCAAGGGGGAGGGACCTGAACTGCACTGATTTATTTATTCCCTGCCCCCTCCCGGCC
This sequence comes from Heptranchias perlo, assembly GCF_035084215.1. NCBI lineage: Eukaryota > Metazoa > Chordata > Chondrichthyes > Hexanchiformes > Hexanchidae > Heptranchias > Heptranchias perlo. Next base: position 13,924,114 of record NC_090332.1, on the reverse strand, counting down.
CCACCCCGGGCAGCAACGTTATTCATTTGGATGATTTACGTTTGTTTTTTGGAGCGTAATTTCTGGTGAATTTCGGATGCTCTGGGTTTAATTGTGTGGTTGTTAGACTTGAATTCTTGGTGGTTTCTATTTAAATATCAGCTGATGTTTTATAACAAACCATTCCAGTCACTCCCTGACAACAATATGAAAGTACCTTATTGAAGTCCCGTGTAACTAACCATAAACTGCTCTTTCTGTACCAGCCTTCACTTTTTTTATTGTGTTTTGTGTGCTTAAGGCAGGGACCACAGTACTTCTATCGATCTTTTCCCACCTGCTGCCATTCAGCTGAGGTATAATGCAGGAAAAGTTCACCACCCTCAAAGATTAGCCCTACAATTTTCTTTAAATGAGACCACTTAATAGCAAGGGTTGGCAGTTTTTGTAGAATGAATGAAGGAATACTGCAAGATTGTTTAAATTTTGGTCGGGACCCTTGGAGAGGGGACACTCGTATCTTCCAACTAGCTGACGACGGAAGATGAATCTTCCGAGCGCTGCTGTTAGCAACCCGGGAGCAAAATAGAGCTTCGCGGATGTGGTTTGCACCTGTGTACTTCCTTCTCCGCTAAGCATGTACAATATAGATGGAGAAAAGAATAAGAACTTGCATTTATATAGCGCCTTTCACGACCTCAGGAAGTCCCAAAATGCTTTACAGCCAGTGAAATGCAGTCACTGTTGTAATGTAGAGAAACGCGGCAGCTGATTTGCGCACAGTAAGGTCCCAAAAACACCAATGAAATAATGAGCAGATATTCTGTTTTAGTGATGTAAGTTGAGGGGTAAATATTAGTCAGGACACTGGGGAGAACGCCCCTGCTATTCTTTGAATAGTTCTATGGGATCTTTTACATCTACCTGAGAGGGCAGACAGGACCTCGGTTTAACATCTCATCTGAAAGAAAGCACCTCTAACAGTGCAGCGCCCCCTCAGTAGTGCATTGAAGTGTCAGCCCAGATTATGTGCTCAAGGGGCTTGAACCCATAACCATCTTACTCAGAGGCACGAGTACTACCACTGAGCCAAGGCTGACACAAGTAGATGATCTTGCTAGAAGACCTATCTCCCCCCCTCGTTTACACAGTTATGGCAGTGGCTGCGTGACCAGTCGGCCATGTATATCTGTTTATTACTACAGTGACACATAATTCTGTGCTAAAACTGTGATTTTACTTGGAAAAAAAATCCTGAACATTTCGCTCGGTTTAAAAATGGAGTCCAGGATCGCCAACCCTCCCGGATTGACTGGGAGTCTCCAGGAATGGAAGGTTAATCTCCCGGGCACTGCTGCAAGCAACTCGGAAGAAATACAGAGTTCGCACTTCGTATTCATTGGTCATATCTGTAGTTTGCGCCTGTATATATTCTTCATCTGCTTGCGGGTGACCTCCTGGTCCTCGGAATTTCTTGCACAACAAAACTGCGAGCAAAGATATTCAACTACAGGGGACCTAACCGTTATACGGTAAATGCAATAACATTTGCAAATTGCGGGAAAGTTTTTTAAAATTCGTTCACGGGATGTGGGCGTCGCTGGCGAGGCCAGCATTTATTGCCCATCCCTTGCATTTATATAGCGTCGCTGGCGAGGCCAGCATTTATTGCCCATCCCTTGCATTTATATAGCGCCTTTCACGACCTCAGGAAGTCCCAAAATGCTTTACAGCCAGTGAAATGCTTTTGAAGTGTAGTCACTGTTGCAATGTAGAGAAACGCGGCAGCTGATTTGCGCAGTTAGGTCCCAAAAACACCAATGAAATAATGAGCAGATATACAAGATCAGATATCATGTGATCAAATGTCACATAATCAAATGTCATGTGATCAAATGTCACATAATCAAATGTCATATGATCAGTCCTCCGGGAATAACTGTAACCAGAGTTGGCAACCCTATAGGAGGGTGCCCAAGCTGACACTGCAGCAGGCCTGGAGGGAGGTGGCAGAGAATATCATGAATGCTTGCAGCATCACCCCCAGTACATGAGTTCAGTGCTGCAAGCGCTTCAACGACCTGACCCAGACAGCAAGAGTGACAATGATGTCTTCCTATCTCTATCTCTCTGCAATAGTCCTGGCCACAACAATTCCTCATCTTCCCCTGCATTCCAAACACTTCCTTCCCTCCCCCACTCCACATGCTTTCTATCAATCACTAAAGGATACTGCACCAATTCTCCTTATCATTCCAATCCCATACTCACCTGTTACTGCTACCCTCACAACAGGTACAAACAGCATTCTGTTTTACCTGGTAGCAACTGCAAAGCATTTCATTCTTCTGCTAACTGCTTTCAACTTTCTTGCACATGGCCACCTCCCCATTCTGCTTACAACTTGTTGCATCTCCCTCCTAGTGTGTACCCTATGTGAAGCTGCTTCACGCATCTTCACAACCCTTTACAACAACCACACGATAACTCACTGCCATTTTTTCTGCAGGGGAATCTGGCTCACAACAAGTAGGAGAGGACCAGAACTGGGGCAGCGCCAGCCTTCGCTCGGATGGAGGAGGACGACATGGACATAGTTAGAGCAAGCAAATCAGCGATGGCGAGTGTGGAGGCCATGCTCAGCAGGGAGTCTGCCTATTACTTGTACCCTTTCTCTTTCTTCAAGCAATCACACATGCCGGTAGCATGGCAACCTGATGCTGCATATTGCTGCCAGTCATCTGCTCCTGCCTAGCCTTTCCATGCCATGCTGGCCCTTGGATCTCGTCCCCCTTTTCAAGATCCATCTTAAGACTTGGAGAGGGACAATCCTCCCGAGGAAGCACCAGCACAGAGAACGGCACCTGGGTGGGATAGATAGCGAGTTAGAGAGGTCTGCACATGGTGAATCACAGAACACAAGTGCGTAGGTGCAGGGGCCAGTGGAAAGGACAGAGATGGCTCGCCAGACGGCAACCTCAGTTTCTGTCTCTGCTGAAGCGGACAGAGATGCTGACTTTAGAGACACAGCCATTCTGCGCACCTGAAATTATACAAGGAATTGGAAAGCCAGCCTTGGAGCTGCTGCACCATGTCTGAGAACGTGGAAAAGTTCGCTTCCAGTTGTGGCGTTCCAGCGTGAGGCATCAGTACTCTGCAGTCCACCATGGAGCACGTCCTTTATGGACGCTGCTGCCAGGTCCTCACAACAACAATCTGCGTCACCATCTTTGATCAAACCGGTACCATTCAGGGTCTGAGCTCCACCATCTCCACTGCCTTCAAAAGGTTTGGAGAATGCATTGATAGAGGCATAGAACCCCATCACAGGTCTCCTAGTCTGCTCTCCTGCAAATAATGGGAGTGATGAGCCACAGCATCATAGGAGTGGCAGTGGCACAATGGGAGTGGCACGTTATCCTCTCTCAGGAAGGGTAGAATTGGCAAGAAATCACTTAAGAAAAGCACTATGGGTTAACACATGGATGAAAATATTATATTACGACTCTTCTATCAGCCATTAAGAAAATCACTGCTTTTCGCTTTGCGATTTTGTCTGCAGTGTGCTTCAATAGTTACTGAGTCTACAATGTCAAGTGTTATGTATGTCAATGTTGGTCAGAGGTTGGAAGTTTTTATTACAGGACTGGTAGAGATGGCGTTGAGGACTGTTAATGCGGGGATGGGGAGAAGGAGTAGATCAGCTGAAAGGTTGGTAAATCAACTGCTGGTGAAGAGCTCTGGCTGCAGGCTAGTGCTGTTACCCTCCTTCGTCTACTCCATCCGTGCTGCCATTAGGGTGTTCCTCATTAGATTGTGGAAGGTCTTCTTGCTGTGCAGGCGCCATGTGCTGTCCCCGTTGCACAGCAAAGTTGTGCAGAATGCAACAGACAACCACAATCCGGAACACTGTCTGTGGGTTGTACTGCAGAAAGCCTCCAGACCTGTCCAGGCAGCAAAAGCATTGTTTCAGCAGTCTATTGGTGTGGTCAATGATGGGTCCAGTGGTCCCATGGTTCTGGTTGTACCTCCGTTCAGTGGGTGAGTGTGGGTTTTGTATCTGCATGATACATTGGGGGTGATCACTCACAAGCGGAAACCTTTTCTGTTCACGAAGGTCGCTGGCGCATTGGGAGGTGTCCTGATGGCTTAATGGGTGCAGTCAATCACAGCGTGAAATTGAATCCCTGCTGATTTCTAGAAGTGCACATTGGACTTGCCAAAGCTGCTTCTGGTGCAACAGTAATCAGTAACTAAGCATTAGAAGCAGGTCCATGGAGGTTGAATGTGATTTTTGGTTCACTGGTAGATTCCTGGTGTTTGTCCGCAGTGAGGGGGGGAAGGACATGCACCTGACAGTCATGGTTGGCTGAGATTCTATGTCTGGCATCAATAATGTATGTCGTTCTAAGACATCTATGTAAACATTGAAATTGGTGTTCTGTGATTGCTTCCTCTACGTCTATCTCTGTATCCATCTGTCTCTCTCACATTTAAAAGAAAATATAAACATTCTAAATACTGTCAACAAAACACAGGTAATAATTAGAGCTTTCAAAATTCAACTGGTTTAATTTTTATTTGAAAAAACAAATTAAATACATGGGAGGTTAAATTTGATAGGGCGGAAACCAGGTGCGGGTATCGCGATCTGTGATTAACCTGCGCCCAGTGCTTCCTGCATAGGCAGGACGAGACATTCGTCTGGCTTGAGGACTTACCTTCGAGCAACGTTAAAAACTAGGCCTAACACAAAGATTTAAGGAAATGCACACTTTCCACCAGCAGGGGGAGCCCCAATCTCTTAAAGGGAGGATGTGTCTTAAAATCTCTTAAAGATAGCCGGTACCTGTTATTTGCTGAAAATAACAGTCTGCTGTCTGCACGGAGATCAGACATCACACACGTAACGCAGATGCAGGTCCCATCCCTATGTTTACAAACTGATGAGTTATGTTAAACATTGAATAAAGGTTGCATACTACTAAATCCCACATCCTCCAATCTGCATGCCAGACCTCACCAATCTGCCAATCTGAGTTTGTATCAGGCCTGTGAGAGTATGTGCACCAAAGTTCTCTGCTGATGCACTACAGTCCTTGGTGCAAGAGGTGGACAGAAGGAGAGACATCCTATATCCAGGGGAGAGAGGCGGGGTGGGCAAAAGGCCCTCCAGACTAATGCCCAAAAGGCAGTGGGAGGCAATGGGAGACGAAGTCAATGCCAGGCGCATAGCACCACAAACATGGATGCAGTGCAGGAAGAAGTTCAATGCTTTGACACAAGTGGTCAAGGTGAGTAAGGTCAACTGTCAAGTGGTGTCTCCGACCAACTGCATCACTAGCCACATCCAGCACTTCACGCATTACACCCCCCATCACCCACATACCAACAAACTTTTTCCATCAGTACTCAACTCTACCAATCAGATGCTTCCTCTCACCCTTACACATTACCACTGTTGCAAGCTGCACACCCACTACTCACAGGCCACACACACTGGCAGCTATTCACCCATGAAAGGCACATCACCCAGACACGGGTCCCGCTTTCTTGTAGGTGAAAGTGGCACATAACAGGAGGCAGCAAGTGGCAGTGTCATTTAGCCCCTCGAGCCTATTCTGCCATTCAATGAGATCATGGTTGATCTGTGACCTAACTCCATAGGTCTTACAAACGCCTTAGCCCCATATCCCTTAATACCCTTGGTTCACAGCAATCTATCAATGTCAGATTTAGAATTCACAATTGAGCTAGCATCAACTGCCATTTGCAGAAGAGTGTTCCAACCTTCTCCCACCCTTTGCGTGTAGAAGCGTTTCCTAACTTCACTCCTGCATGTCCTGGCTCTAAACGTTAGGCTATGTCCCCGCATCCTAGTATTCAAGTATAGGAGACCTCCAAAAACAGTTACAAATGCATCAGTGGCCAGAAGCAAAAATCCAGCAACTAACCTGTAAATCCTGCATGGTCCCTTTTAATAGCACTGGTGGGGGGTCCTTCAGGCACCTTTAGACATGTTCAGATGGTCGTGGTTAAGACTGTGCGTTGAGCGTTACATTCCAAAATGGTGTCTACCCCTTTAAATCAGCGTTGCACACTGATTGTATCCATTTTCTCCTTACTTTATACGCTTCCAGCATTCGGTATTTGTGCATGAACTACTACCTTTACCAAGATGGCGTCCGGCGCACGTCACGCTAGAAACATGCATGCGCAGCCAAGACGCCATCTTGGCACTTCAAGAGACCGCGTAGCACCGAAACAACGGGTGCTACATGGCCCAATTTCTAGCCCATGATGTTTGTCTCCAATAGCTATTAGCAATTAGAATGTTCACATTTTCTAATGGTCAACATAACAGGTGATAATCAGGTGAATTGTAGGATGTTTGCTTCAAAATCTAACTAATTTTTTCCAAAGATGATCTCAATTACACTAAGGAAAATAATCTGGCCTGAAATGTCCTCAAGGGTTTTGCCAGACACCTGCCATAATTACAGGAGTTCCCCCAGTTTTATAAGGGGTGGAACCTCCCCTGCCCCTTACAACGCCAATGATGCTGAGGAGGCAGAGCCAGAGATGGAGACTCTCTGTGCCAGAAGTTCCTGCTTCCCCAGCTCAGAAGGGACCGGTAAATCAGGTGCTCGCCCGCTAATCCTACAAACTCCAGTGGGGTCAGAGCTGCAGAGCACCAATGGGCACAATCCCAGAGTAACTGCTGGAGTAAAATATATTTTGCCTAATTATTCAATGAAATTAGTTTCATTTCAATTTCCATTTAATTTCTCCCTAACATTTATTTTATATTCATTTATTTATTTATATTACACTCATTCCCACCTAAAATTTTCCATTACAATATCCTCTTCGCTTCAAATATGTACACAATCATGGAATTCGAGCCTGAAAATACTGCTAGCATTCCCACAATCCTCTGTAATAAAAATGTAATTTCACTTATTTGATCACCATAAACCAATGGCCCATATAGAATATTTTGTATGTTACACAGGAGAATACAGCATATCGTCTAACTCATTTTGAGAAATACCACAGGATATAAAAAGATAATAGTGGGTGGCAGTGACTACATTGAGAACAATCTTCATCTCATGGTTCAGGTGCCTGTGCTTTTCTCTTGCTGTTTATGATGTCATTTAACTCTTTGTTTCCTTATAATGACTCCCATTTATCTGTTATTCCAGTATGAAACAACCTCTATAGTGACATATGCCAACAGAATTTATTTAAAAGATTGGTGGTGGAAATGTCCTCTGTAGCGTTTTGTCAAAGTAAGACAAATAGTGACTGTGTGTATGAGTGATAGAAGGCCAAGAAATACAAGACAACCATTAATTTTTAATGGATTTATATTATAAATACTATGCTTGACAGTTTCTTCATGGATTAGAGTTGTGCCACTTGTCAGTTGCATTGTACAAACAGATTCGTTCAACTTACCATCTTACAGACTGTTCTATAGCAAATTCTTTCATGCCACCAATCTCATGGAGACAAGTAACTAGAAACGCATAACAAAAACATACAATAGATAAGCAACATGTAGACCTCGTGGAGAACCACGTTACAAAGGAAACAATTTGAAATGTACTTAAGCTGAGATAAAATCCTATGATATATTAATGCATTTTCTCATTACAGTTTGGCAATCGGATCAATTTCTGGGCATGCAGCATTTCACTCAAACCTGTGTGTGGTATGGGTAGATGCCCATGCTGACATTAACACTCCTTTTACAACACCATCTGGCAATCTGCATGGACAACCAGTGTCATTTCTCATCAAGGAACTCAAGACTGAGGTAAATGTGAAATTAGGTGCAAAAATTAAATCCATCATTGTGTGAAGACAAATTGGGGTAGATTTTCAACTTCACCGCCTGGGTGGCAATCTGGCGGAGCAGATCGCCCACCCTTTATAAAGCAATGTTGACCAATAGAAATCGCTGACTAGCCACAGGTGTGGCTACGATGACACCATTTTAGCCACATGCACTAATTTTAGAGAACAATGCAGGTAAATGTAGTACACATGTATATTTACTTTACAAACATTTACTACTATTCAGGCAAAATGTTGCAGTTTTTCTCTTTCATCAAATTTTGGAAGTCTGGGATGAATTTATCAGATACAGGATATCTTAGTGCAGCTTCTAGGGGTTTTTTGTCTGGCTTTTGCAAGCAGTACTTTGATTTCATCGGAGTGATTTCTGAGAGTGTTGACTCTGACAAAAAACGTGCCAGACCCACCCCTACTCTCCATCCAGAATGCAGTTGGATGCTGCTTGCCCTTTGCCATGACGTGCCCTGTTGGAGCTGTTCGTTATTGGTTGAGCTTGTTTTACTTCTGCTGTCCTGAAGCGCTTATTCCAATTGGTCGAGCTGACCACAATGACAGTTCTCCTCCACATAAAAAGTTGCTGGTGTTTCCATGGTGCTAAAGTACAGCACTTTCACTTGTGTTACACACTATTTTAGTAAATAACCAATAACAGTAATCAAGGAAATAAAGTGTACACAATGATCAAAAAACTCTCTCACACTTTGCTTTTCAACTTACCATTTTACCATCAAACGTATAAAAAGATTAAAGTACACGTGCATACATCATGCGAATATCAATATTGAGATCACGAGCCCAACGACGTTGTCTACTAGTCATTTTTTATTTACTATTCAAAAATGCAATTCGCCACATCTGGATTTCTAATTAGCCACATGCGGCTAGTGGCCGACGTATTGGTCAACACTGTTATAGAATGTGCCTAATTTTCATTCCATTCATTTTAATGCACTGAAAATTGGGTGAGTTCTATAACGGGCGGGTGATCCGTCCCACCAGATTAACGCTCAGGCAGTGAAGATAAAAATCCACCCCATTGAGTATAGAGAGGCAGCTGTAGTGTAGTTGCAGCTGTTGTTATCATAATGCAGTCAACCTTCTGGTTTTATATGTGTTTTTCCCAAATAAGAAAGTAAAACCAAAGAAGGTTGATCAGCTGAATTGGTTAATTCTCTTATATGACCATATACAGGATCCACTTAAATTCTGGTCCTGTTTTGGAATGTCTTGTCCGCTTCCTTGTGTGACTGGAGGAAGGTATACAGTGGTGTTCCCCAGGGGTCGGTACTAGGACCACAGTTTTTCTCGATATATATTAATGACTTGGACTTGGGTGTACAGGGCACAATTTCAAAATATGCAGATGACACAAAACTTGGAAGTGTAGTGAACAGTGAGGAGGATAGTGAGAGACTTCAAGAGGACATAGACAGGCTGGTGGAATGGGCGGACACATGGCAGATGAAATTTAACGCAGAGAAGTGCGAAGTGATACATTTTGGTAGGAAGAATGAGGAGAGGCAATATAAACTAAAGGGTACAATTCCAAAGGGGGTGCAGGAACAATGAGACCTGAGGGTATATGTGCACAAATCATTGAAGGTGGCAGGGCAGGTTGAGAAAGCAGATGAAAAAGCATACGGGATCCTGGGCTTTATAAATAGAGGCATAGAGTTCAAAAGCAAGGAAGTTATGATGAACCTTTATAAAACACTGGTTTGGCCACAACTGGAATATTGTGTCCAATTCTGGGCACTGCACTTTAGGAAGGATGTGAAGGCCTTAGAGAGGGTGCAGAAAAGATTTATTAGAATGGTTCCAGGGATGAGGGACTTCAGTTATGTGGACAGACTGGAGAACCTGGGGTTGTTCTCCTTAGAACAGAGAAGGTTGAGAGGAGATTTGATAGAGGTGTTCAAAATCATGAGGGTCTGGACAAAGTAGATAGAGAGAAATTGTTCCCATTGGCGGAAGGATCGAGAACCAGAGGACCCAGATTTAAGGTGACTGGCAAAAGAACCAAAGGCAACATGAGGAAAACTTTTTTTACGCAGCGCGTGGTTATGATCTGGAATGCACTGCCTGAAAGGGTGGTGGAGGTAGATTCAATCGTGGCTTTCAAAAGGGAATTGGATAAGTACTCGAAGGGAAAAAATTTGCAGGGCTATGGGGCAAGGGCAGGGAGTGAGACTAGCTGGATTACTGTTGCAGAGAGCCGGCACGGCCCAATGGGCCGAATGGCCTCCTTCAGTGCTGTAACCATTCTGTGATACTCAAAGGGAATTCTTCCACCCATCTATCCTGCAGTTAGTACCAATGTGCTATGTCATGGAGGAATAGGGGTGTAGATCTTTTGGAAGAATGGGGTGGGCAAAGATGGAAAAGGACATGGGGAAGGACTTTGCTGCAACCATACCCATTTCCCTGCATTAAAAATGTCTGTCCATACCTAGGTAGGCAAATTGAAATAATATGTAAATGCACCTGTGTGGCGAGAAGAAACCTGCCATGCTAAAGATGTGACATAATTCTGTGAAATTCCGAGCTGCTGTAAAGCTACATTAAGCTTTTAAAAAATATTACATTTTCCCGCCTCAGCTTTCACAGGCTTCCTGGCATTTAATCCATTAATTCCTTGCCACCATCACAGCAAAGCTGGATGCCAGGACCAATGGGTACACCTAGCATCCATTATTGCAATGTCACTGACTCGTAACATACTCCTACTACCCTGTCTTTTTCTACAAATATTATTGCTGGAAATGACCCAAAACCAATGATCGCTTATTGCAACTACTGCAATCTAAAATAGAATTAATTTTCATCACTGGCTACTAAAATTCAGAGTAACTAATCAGTTATCTAAGGAAAAGTTTCTTATTACATTTATATGTAATCCTCATTTGGAAATTAATCAATCGTTTATATATAAAAACTTTGCAGTTGTAGTGAATAAAGGCCCCAGGACTGTTTCTGTTTAAAACTGCGTAGGTATATTTTGCATGCTGTACAATACATTGTCTTTCTCAGCCTGGTGCTCCAAACCTAGCTGGTACCATCTCACAACACTTCCTGGCTATTCTTTAGCTGACTGCATTTATCAGAAAGCACTGAATGGAATGCATTCCAAGTCAGTTGCCAAAACAAACATGACACACCATCAACAAATAGTTATTATACTGTATAATTTATTCTTGACAGAATAGACTAGCAATAGCAAAAGTATTGCTACAGGAAAAAATACATGCTAATAACCAGAGTAACCATTGACTCTGTAGCTAGGTGAGTGATGATTAATCTCTATTCGCACACTCCATTTACTGTTTATTTAAAATTAACTATTAATTACGTTTCCTTTACAAATATATAATTGATACTAGTCGATCTTGTTGGCCTTGCACATGGGGATTCAAGACCAAATGGAGCCTTCAGGTGAAGCGGGGTTAGAGGGGAGGGGATAAGTGGAACAAGGTAGATCTAATTCATTCCCCTTTTAAAGTAATACATTCTGTCCTTATTTTTACATAACACTTTGATTTGATACTATTATTTATGGTTACATAGCAAAAAATACAGCAATTGGGGAAGCAGAGAAGTAAGTAGAGTTGATTTGAGGATAGGGGTTTCTCTGCAGTACAGGCTGAGGAGCTGGGAAATGAAAAATTGATGTGTTACAGTGCCGCTGCTGGCGGGAGGGTATAATTACAGCATGACAACTTTACACAGGGAATTTCCATTATCAGGAGAAATGGTGCAAGAAGGAGGGCTTCAGATTCCTGGGGCATTGGGACCAGTTCTAGGGCAGGCGGGATCTGTTCAAGATGGACGGGTTGCACCTCAACAGAGCTGGGACCAATGTCCTCGCGGGGAAGTTAACTTGTGCTGAGGGGGAGGGTTTAAATTAATTTGGTGGGCGGGCAGCAGGATGAAACATTAGAGTGGAGAAACAAAGTGCACAGAGGACTGGGAGGGACGAGTAGCACTACAGTAAAGGAATAGTTCAGAATAGGAGGGATCAGACTGGGGGCAAATGGGAGGCCGACTTAGATGAGTTTGGCGTGCAAATGCACGTAGCATGGTAATTTAGGTTGATGAGCTGTAGGCTCAAGTCAGCAAATGGGACTATGATATAGTGGCAATTATAGAGACCTGGTTCAAAGAAGGGAGGATTGGGTACTTAATATTCCTGGCTACAAGGTATTCAGGAAAGATAGGGAAGGAAAGAAAGGAGTGGGGGGGAAGCGGGTGGCAATATTGATCAAAGAAACTATTATAGCACTGGAAAGGGATGATGTAGTTGAGGGGCCAAAGACAGAATCTATTTGGAATTAAGGAACAATAAAGGAGCTATTACACTACCGGGCGTATACTATAGGCCACCAAATAGTGGGAAGGAGATAGAGGAGCAAATTTGCAGGCAAATTACAGAAAGATGCAAAAACTATACAGTAGTGATAATGGGGGACTTCAATTATCCCAATATAGACTGGGACAGTAACAGTATAAAGAGCAAAGAAGGGGAGGAATTCCTGAAATGTGTATAAGAGAACTTTCTGGGACTGTGTGTTTCCAGTCCAACAAGGAAGAAAGAAGTGCTGGATCTAGCTCTGGGGAATGAAGTGGTGCAGGTGGAGCATGTTTCAGTGGGGCAGCATTTGGGGAACAGTGATCACAATATCATTAGGCTTAGAATAGTTATGGAATACGACAAGGAACAATCAAATGTGAAAATACTTAACTGGAGGAGGGCAAATTTCAGAGAATTAAAAAGGGATGTTACCTAGGTGGATTGGAATCAAAAATTGGTAGGCAAAACAGTAATTGAACAATCAGAGGCCTTCAAGGAGTTGGTTCGGGTACAGAGTAGGCACATTCCTACGAGGGCGAAAGGAAGGTCATCCAAAGCTAGAGCTCCCTGGATGACTAAAGATATAGAGATTAAAATGAAACAGAAAAAGGAGGCTTATGATGAATGTAAGGTTCAAAATATAGTAGAGAACCAGGCTGAATACAGAAAGTAGAGAGGAGATCTAAAAAAGGGAATAAGAGGGGCAAAGAGAGAATCTGAGAATAGATTAACAGCTAACATAACAGGGAACCCGAAAGTCTTTTATAAACATATGAATAGTTAAAGTGTAGTCAAAGGGAGGGTGGGACCGATTAGGGACAAAAAATATCTTCTTGTGGCGGCAGAGGGCATGGCTGAGGTACTAAATGAATTCTTTGCATCTGTCTTTGCTAGAGAAAAGGATGCTGCCATTGTAGCAATAAAGGAGGAGGTAGAAGTGATATTAGATAGGATAAAAATAGATAAACAAGAGATACTTAAAAGATTGGCAGTACTCAAAGTAAAAAAGTCACCCCTTCCAGATGGGATGCATCCTAGGTTACTGAGGAAAGTAAGGGTGGAAATTGCAGAGGTGCTGGCCACAATCTTCCAATCCTTCTTAGATATGGGGATGGTGCTAGAGGACTGGAGGATTGCAAATGTTACATTCCTGTTCAAAAAAGGGGACGGGGTTAAACCCAGCAATTACATGCCAGTCAGCCTAACATCAGTGGTGGGGAAACTTTTAGAGATAATAATCAGGGACAAAATTAATTGGCACATTGAAAAATATGGTTTAATAAATAAGTCAGCACAGATTTGTTAAAAGAAAATTGTGTTTGACTAACTTGATTGAGTTTTTTGATGAAGGAGCGGAGAGAGTTGATGAAGTTTGTGCGGTTGATGTTGTGTGTATGGACTTCCAAATGGCATTTGATAAATACCACATAACAGACTTGTTAGCAAAATTAAAGCCCATGGGATTAAAACGACAGTGGCAGCGTGGATACAAAATTGGCTAGGGGACAGAAAGCAGAGAGTAGTGGTGAATGGTTGTTTTTCAGACTGGAGGGAGGTATACAGTGATGTTCCCCAGGGGTCAGTATTAGGACCACTGCTCTTTTTGATATATATTAACCTGGACTTGGGTATAGAGGGTATAATGTCAAAGTTTGCAGATGACACAAAATTAGGAAATGTAGTAAACAATATGGAGGATAGTAACAGACTTCAGCAGACATAGACAGACTGGTGAAATAGGCAGACACATGGCAGATGAAATTTCACACAGAGAAATATTAGGTGATACATTTTGGTAGGAAGAATGAGAAGAGGCAATATAAATTAAATGGTACAATTTTAAAAGGGGTGCAGGAACAGAGAGACCTGGGGGTGCACATACACAAATGTTTGAAGGTGGCAAGACAAGTTGAGAAGGCTGTTAAAATAGCATATGGGATCCTGGGCTTTATTAATAGAGGCATAGGTTACAAAAGCAAGGAAGTTATGCTAAACCTTTATAAAACACTGGTTAGGCCTCAACTGGAGTATTGTGTTCAATTCTGGGCACCACACTTTAGGAAGGATGTCAAGCTCTTAGAGAGGGTGCAGAAGAGATTTACTAGAATGGTACCAGGGTGAGGGACTTCAATTATGTACAGAGATTGGAAAGGCTGGGATTGTTCTCCTTAGAACAGAGAAGGTTAAGGGGAGATTTGATAGAGGTGTTCAAAATCATGAACGGTTTTGATAGAGTAAATTAGGAGAACTGTTCCAGTCGATAACCAGAGGACACAGATTTAAGGTGATTGGCAAAAGAGCCAGAGGCAACATAAGGAAACAATTTTTTATGCAGCGAGTTGTAACGATCTGGAATGCACTGCCTGAAAGGGTGGTGGAAGCAGATTCAATAATTTTCAAAAGAGAATTGGAACATTATATGAAGGGAAAAAATTTACAGGGCAATGGGGAAAGAGCAGGGGAATGGGACTAATTGAGTAGCTCTTTCAAAGAGCTGGCACAGGCACGATGGGCCGAATGGCTTCCTCCTGTGCTGTATCTTCTATGATAATGATACTATGATAAATGTGGACATAGAAATTTATATTGGAAAGTTGACATAAAAATTTGACAAAAACATGACAATAGAAAGTAATTTTATCGTCAAAAAGCATACACATAAGATTTTTAGCATTCACCTCTTTTTTACTGTTGAAAATTTGGTTAAAAATGTCCCTATGCACCTTTCCTGCCAGGCAGGTAGGGTTAAAATCAGGGCCTAAGTGCAGTAAAATGCATGAAGAAATAGGCCCATAGAATATTTAGGTGGAACATTAACATTAAAGCAAATCATATCACAATATACTGCGCTTAAATGAAAATGATCCAGTGAGTGCATGCTGATTTACTGTATTTTACCAGGGGCCCCATATTTGACTGTGGCCTCTGAACATGGGGTCCATAGGCCCTTACATTAATCTGCCCCTGGGTGTCAGCTAGGAACACATAGCTGAACAAGATGCACTAATGAACAGCATGTACAATATATATGAATTGTTTCAAACATAAATGTGTTCTGTGACCTTTGTTCACCACATTCCAGGAATTATGGGAAAGTTGAAATTAAGTGGTCAATCTTTACCATTAAAATGATTCTAATGCACTCATCTTACACTTTCAGGTTACCTCAAGCAAAAACAATTTGCTGTCTGTAAATGCAAGTGGGTCCAAGTCTCTTTGAATTCTATCTGAGTCATTCTTTATGTTTTCCATCTTAGATTCCTGCTGTCCCAGGATTCAGTTGGCTGGAAGCATGTTTATCTGCGAAAGATATTGTTTATATTGGTCTGAGAGACGTGGATCCTGGTGAGAAGTAAGTTTCTTAATTGAAGATCTACTGAGAATCTATAATTTGTCTAATTCATATTTAACATGCATTTAGAATTAGTGTCAAACATTGGAAGCATTTGTCATTTCTTTAGTAAATCTTATCTTCAAGTTGGTATCATAATATCTGTTGGAATATCATTTTCCAGTAATATATGGTAGATGAATTTCTGGTAATTGTGCAGTAATTGCCACAAATTTATTATGGAAGCTCCTGTGACGTTGCCAATGCGATACCCAGGCAATTTTAACTTCCGGGCCTCATTTCAAGAAATTGACAGGCTGCCCACCCGATCTCTTCGGGAAGCCGGCATCCTGCCCACTTTATGGGCACAATTTCCGGTGGGCCTCCCGCGGCCTATTTAAAGCAGGAATGCACCTCTTAAAGCGAGGTTCCATTCCCTGAAGAGAGATTGCAGTCCAAGACTGCACACAATTGTGCTGGGACTAATGAGTTGGAGGGCTGCCCCCAGGTTTTCTGATGCCTCCCTGGAAGTCCTCGTAGAGGAGATCAGGGCAAAGAGGGAAGTGTTGTTCCCCAGCACCTGCAGGAGCATCCCCAGGGCCACTATTCAGCAGACCAGGACAGAGGTGGTGGATAGGGTCAGTGCCAGAAACATCAACCCCAGGATCTGGCTTCACTGTAGGAAGAAGTTCAATGACCTCACAAGAACAGCAAGGGTGTGCACAGCTCTTCTCTCCATCACTCTCAATAACGCCTGACAACACTCCTTTCACTCCCTCCCTCACCACCCTCAACAATTCCCTCCCCTCCATCCCATCCTTCAGTATACAATCACAAGAGAATACCGCAACACCTCTCTTTCTCATTCAAAACACATTCACCTCTTCTTTTGCTCTCTTCACACCACACACCAATACCATTTTCTTCTCACATTCTAGCACTTGAACAATCATCAACTCCTCCCAGCACTCCTTCCTCACTTCCCATTGCACACATTTGCCTTTACATTTATCACCTCCCCATCCTAATTCCATCTTGCATCTTTTCCATCTCTCAATACATGCACTATATGCACAGGCACTCACATCTCTACTTACTTTTTCATCAGCCACTCACTACCTCTCGCACTCTCTTTCTGCAGGACAAAACAGCACATAATGCAAGGGAGAGACTCAGGGAGGAGTCCCCAACATCATAACGCTCACCCAAGCGGAGCATGAAGCCCTGGAGATTCGCGGCCTGGGCAGTCATGAGCATCGGGGAAGGCGAGACTGGCGGCTTATCTGAGGGAGGTGCCAGTAAGTCAGCTGGGCCAAACTGCCTTGACAGCAGCCAAGGTACAGCAGTCTGCAGCTGTGCCCTCACAGGCTCGAGCACCCAGAGTTCATTGGCCACGAACATCTCAAGGGTCCCCACATGAGCAACAGCAACCTTCCACCAACTTTGCTGAGGCCATTGTACCTCGTAGAAGTAGTAGAATTAGTAAACATTCTTATAAGAAAGGCACCATGGGTTGACACTTGAGTGAGAAATGAACAGTAAGCAATTGGTATTGGAAATTAAATTCATCACCTTTATTACATTTAGCGCTTTGGTCTACAGTGTGATTTCATAGCAGCTTCTGAGTCCGCATTGTCTTTATGTCATCGAAATGGAAATTGGCTAACTGGTTTCAGTGTTCTTTAATGCAGATTAAGGGAGTGGTGAAGGATGTAACAAGGACTGATAATGCAGTGGGGCTTTCTATTAGTTTTCAGAGCAGAGGAATGAGCAGGTCACCAGAATTGCTAAGCAATTAACTCATCCCTCGCATCTCTTGCTGCAAGGTGTTGAGTCAGCCCTCCTTCTTCTGCTGCTTCTTAGCCTTCCCCTGAGTCTTCCTCATCTGATAAGGACTGTTGCTGCTGCTGTGCCTCCTCCAAATGCAGGCCTATCTGTATGACTAGACAGTGCAGTATGCAGCAAACCACTTTTATGTGGGAGAATCTTTCTGAGGAATATTGTAGAGAGGCCCCAGACCTGTCTAGACACCTGAGCCTCTGCTTCAGCAGCCCTATGGTGTGCTCAATGATTGTCCTGGTGGCCCCCGGCTTTGATTATACTAGAGTTGCTCAGGTGTGTTGGGCCTGCGGAGAGGTGTCATGAGCCACAACTGTAGGTGATATGCCTTGTCTGCCAGCAGCTATCCTGTCATGTTCCTGGAAGAGTCGAATATTGGGGAGATGGTAGACAGTCGCAGGATAAATGCATTGTGACAGCTGCCTGGGTACCTTGCACAAACTTACATGATCCTGCTTCTGTGATTGGACTCTATCTGGACATTAATGGACTGGTATCCTTTTCTATTCACGAATGCTGCTGGCTGGTTTTCTGGTGCCCTGATGGAAACCTGTGTGCAGTCAATGAGGCCCTGGGCGCGAGGGAAGTCAGCCATGGTTGCAAATCCCTAAGCTCTCTCCTGTTGACTGTTGAGGTCAATGGGGAATGTACTGGTTAGCCCTGGTGACCAGAGGAACGGTGACCTGCCTAATGCAACTGTGTACTGCAGACTGGGAGATGCGGTTACAGATGTCCCCTGTAACAGACTGGATGGAGCCAGAAGTGAAGACATTAAGAGCTATGGTGACTTTAACAAATCATGGCTATCTTTTCCAACAAGCAGCAGTGGCTGCAGAGGTCTGCAGCAGCCTGCTTGTAGAAGCACATCCTCCTGATGCACTGCTCCTCGGCTAGATCCAAGAAAGTGACTGTTGGCCTGTACTCACCCTGTATGCTGGGTATGGCCTCCTATGAGCCGCCCCTCCCCTCCCCCCTCCTCACCTACTGATTTTTGCGAGACCTTGTTGCTTTTGGTACTGCTTCGCTTGCTCCAGCTGTTCATCCAAATAAAACTGGCAATAAAAGCACCCACAAAAAGTAGATGATGGTTACTGAGGGTAAGGCGAAACATATCAGAAAGATACCTGGAAACATCAGAAACATATCTGGAAGTTGCAAAAATTCTCCTGGGAATTCAAATAGCACAAAGATCCTCTGATTCACCTACCTGCAGCTGAGTGCCCATTTAAATGCTGCTACAGTGGCTCCGAGACCAATCCCGCTAGGATTTACTGGAGGGTTGGGCAATGGGTGGGACTTCTGCTATTTTGCGCATTATTGGCTTCAGGGTCCTAATTGCATCAATGAACCCCGATTTACATGTACTCATGAGGTCCCCGCCTGCCTCTAGCGGCACCTTGGCCGAGTCAGAAAGCTGCAAGGATAAGATGGAAGCAGTCGGAAGCCTGTTGGGAACACAGTGATAAGTACTCTACCGCTAATTTAATTGCCTGCCTGCCCCTTGGAATTTGTTTTGTATTGCTCTGGCAAAGAGCCGGCACAGATATTGATGAGCCAAATACTCTCCTTCTTTCTGCAAACTTCTATGGTTCTAATTATTCATAGTCATACTTGTGAGATAGTTTTACAAATGAGGGGCAAGATTTATATCTCCCACTTTAAGATAAAAATGAAGAATGACTAATCAAACAAAAGATCCAACATCTTCATAAAATAAGTAAAGGAAATATGGACTTAGAAGACTAGACTTTCCTTAATAATTCTGCCTAAAATCGGACAGGATAGCGGAGAAAACGGCAGGAAAATAGGGTGATGAGGACTACTGCTGTCTAATCACACCAAACTTGATTTCCCTCCCCCTGACCCCACCGAGACCCTTCTCTGGTGGGGGCATGGGGTCTGGCCCTCCGTCCCACTTCCATCTCATCTGTCCTAGTTACTGCCGCTCCCCAGGACCCCAGGTGGAAGGTAATGGTAGGCCTAGAGTAGCAGCAGGAAGGTCCCAAAATTCTTTAAGTGGAGGAAGAAGGGCTAGTAACGACCTCCAATCACTCCATTTCTACCCAAAGCCTCACTTGTTTTGGACTTGACCCCTCACCTGTTTTGGGTCACTTGGGTCCCTCGCCGCCTCTTGTGGTGCTGAAGCAGTATCCCCGCTGCAGAATTGCTGGGATTTTCCTCCTTTTCACTGTGGACTCCATCTTGGCAGCAGGAATCCTGCCCGGAGCCCACTATGACCCAAACCCTGGGAAATGGGTTTGGGAACTCCACCTCAAAGAGGAGAATCCAACCCTGTATGCAATGAGCATTTACAAAATATGCGTGTGAACAAGGCAAAAATTATATTTTGCAATTGCAAACTATACATTCTACAGCCAGCCAGGTGTCTGTCATGCACAAAAAGCCATCGCCATGCTTAAGAGTGTCCAAATCAAGCTACTGAGAAATCCACACAGGTAGAGTTTCTGTTTGACCAGTATGAAGTGCATATTCTCTCCCGACACTAACCCACCTCACTTATCTAAATCCAGAGAGTTTATGTGCAGGTCAACAAGAGCCAAGACTTAGGAAACCCCAAGGATACTACCGGAGTTACACAGCCAAAACTGCACAGATTACAAACACAGAGCACTGATAAGTATCCCACTACCTGAAGCGTGTTCAGGAGAACATCCTTGATCAGTACGTTTCCGGCCCAACGAGGAAGGAGGCATTGCTGGATTTGGTTCTGGGGAATGAGGTGGGTCAAGTGGAGCAAGTGTCAGTAAGGGAACATTTAGGGAACAGTGATCATAGTATCATAAGGTTTAGATTAGCTATGGAAAATGACAAGAAGCAAACTAGAGCAAAAATACTTAATTGGAGGAGAGTTAATTTCAGTGGGAGAGCAGATCTGGCCTGAATAAATTGGAATCAAAGATTGGCAGGCAAAACTGTAATCGAACAATGGACGGCCTTTAAAGGGGGGTTGGCTCGGGTACAATCTAGGTACATTCCCATAAGGGGGAAAGGTAGGGCATACAAAGCCAGAACTCCCTAGGTAACGAAAGAGATTGAGAGTAAGATGAAGCAGAAAAAGAGGGCGTATGACAGATATCAAGTTGATAATACAAGTGAGAACCAGGCTGAATGTAGAAAGTTCAGAGGGGAAGTAAAAAAGGAAATAAGAGGGCCAAAGAGAGAGTATGAGACTAGACTGGCAACTAACATAAAAGGGAATCCAAAAGTCTTCTATAGGCATATAAATAGTAAATGGGTAGTAAGAGGAGGGGTGGAGCCGATTCGGGACCAAAAAGGAGACCTATGCATGGAGGCGGAGGGCATGGCTGAGGTACTAAATGTGTACTTTGCATCTGTCTTTACCAAGGAAGAAGATGCTGCCAAAGTCACAGTAAAAGAGGAGGTAGTTGAGATACTGGATGGGCTAAACATTGATAAGGAGATGGTACTAGAAAGGCTGGCTGTACTTAAAGTATATAAGTCACCAGGTCCAGATGGGATGCATCCGAGGTTGCTGAGGGAAGTAAGGGAGGTACTGGCCGTAATCTTCCAATCATCCTTAGATATGGGGGTGGTGCCAGAGCACTGGGGAATTGCAATGTTACACCCTTGTTCAAAAAAGGGTGTGCGGATAAACCAAGTAACTACAGGCCAGTCAGTTTAACCTTGGTGGTGGGGAAGCTTTTAGAAATGATAATCCGGGACAAAATTAACAGTCACTTGGACAAGTGTGGATTAACTAAGGAAAGCCAGCACGGATTTGTTGAAGGCAAATTGTGTTTAACTAATTTGATTGAGTTTTTTGATGAGGTAACAGAAAGAGTTGATGAGGGCAATGCGGTTGATGTGGTGTATGTGGACATCCAAAAGGCATTTGATAAAGTGCCACATAATAGGTTTGTCAGCAAAGTTGAAGCCCATGGAATAAAAGGGGCAGTGGCAGCATGGATACAAAATTGACCAAGAGACAGGAAACAGTGGTGAATGGTTGTTTTTCGGACTGGAGGAAGGTATACAGATGTGTCCCCCAGGGGTTGGTACCAGGACCACTGCTTTTCTTGATATATATTAATGACTTGGACTTGGGTGTACAAGGCACAATTTCAAAATTTGCAGATAACACAAAACTTGGAAATGTAGTGGACAGTGAGAAGGATAGTGATAGACTTCAAGAGGACATATTCAGGCTGGAATGGGTGGACACGTGGCAGATGAAATTTAACGCAGAGAAGTGCGAAGTGATACATTTTGGTAGGAAGAACAAGGACAGGCAATATAAACTAAAGGATACAATTCTAAAGGGGGTGCAGGAATAGAGAGACCTGGGGGTATATGTACACAGGTTGTTGAAGGTGGCAGAGCAAGTTGAAAAAGCAGTTAAGAAAGCATACGGGATCCTGGACTTTATAAATAGAGGCATAGAGTACAAAAGCAAGGAGGTTATGATGAACCTTTATAAAACACTGGTTCAGCCATAACTGGAATATTGTGTCCAATTCTGGGCTCTGCACTTTCCTAAAGATGTGAAGAGCTTAGAGAGGGTGCAAAAAAGATTTACTAGAATGGTTCCAGGGATGAGAGACTTCAGTTACGTAGATAGACGGAAGAAGCTGGGGCTGTTCTCCTTAGAGCAGAGAAGGTTGAGAGGAGATTTGGTAGAGGTGTACAAAATCATGAGGGGTCTAGACAGAGTAAATAGAGAGAAACTCTTCCCATTGGCAGAAGGGTCGAGAACCAGAGGACACAGATTTAAGATGATTGGCAAAAGAATCAAAGGCAACATGAGGAAAAACTTTTTTACGCAGCAAGTGGTTATGATCTGGAATGCACTGTCTGAAATGATGGTGGAGGCAGATTCAATCGTGGCTTTCAAAAGGGAATTGGATAAGTACTTGAAGAGAAAAAATTTGCAGGGCCATAGGAAAAGGGCGGGGGTGTGGGACTAACTGGATTGCTCTAGCATAGTGCCGGCAAGGGCTCGATGGGCCAAATGGCCTCCTTCTGTGCTGTAACTATTCTATGATTCTACTTGTACACATATGACCACTCTACCCATTAGATTTGATTTGCAAGACTGTCTGGAGTCAATTGGGAAAAATTTCCAGTTCCAAATGACAGGTCTATCCCTCCAAACTATAAATGCCTAGATTTGAGACCCTGGAAACAGCCTTGGGTATCCCTAGGAGTGTCCACAACAGTTAACCTGCTATTAATTAGCACCAATTATGCTAAAATAATGTGTCCACTTTTGACACGCGTCAAGGCCATGGAGAGATACAGAAGAGATTCAATAAGATTATATCAGGGATGAGAAGCTTTAGTTATGAGGAGGGACTAGAGATACTGGGGCTCTTTTCATTAGAACAAAGCAGTTTAAGAGTAGATCCGCCAAGTGGCCTCCTTCTGTACTATAACATTCTTTGATTCTGTATTGTTTTAACCATACTTTAAGCAATGCTACTATTTGATTTTTTTCAGGGATATTATTGAAAAATTAGGAATTAAATTCTTCTCAATGACAGATGTGAATCAGATGGGAATACAGAAAGTCATGGAGGTGACCAGCGATTACTTGTTTTCAAGGTGTGGATTTTACCAACCTGGAGTTCATTTGATGTCTAGAAAATTATCCTCAACAATAACAACTTGCATTTATCTAGACCCTTCAATGTAAAAAAAGTCTTAAGGTGCTTCACAGAGGCGCAATCAGAAATAAATGGACGCCGATCCAAAAAGGGAGACATTAGGAGGGGTGACCAAAAGCTTGGTCAAAGAGGAGAAGAGGAAGAAGAGAAAGGGGGGCTTAGGGAGGAAATTCCAAAGTGTGGGCCTATGTAGCTGAAGGCACGACCACCAATGGTGGGGCTAAGGGATGGGGGAATGGAGAGTTCAGGATGTGTTGTAGGGCTGGAGGAGGTTGCAGAGATAGGGTGGGGAGGGGTGAGGCTATGAAGAGATTTGAACACAAAGATGATCATTTTAAAATTGAGGCACTGGCAGACTGAGAACCAATGTAGGTCAGCGAGGACAGGGATGATATGTGAAAAGGACCTGGTGTGTGATAGGATACTGACAGCAGAGTTTTGGATGAGCTGAATTTTACAGTGTACAGGATGGGAGGCCGGCCAGGAGAGCATTGGATTTGTTGAGTTGGAGGTGAAAAATGCATAAATGAGGGTTGAAGCATCAGATGATCTGAGGTAAGGGTGGAGACAGATGATGTGAAGGAGGTAGGCGTAGACAGTCTTTGTGATGGAGGGAATATTTGGTTAGAAACTCATTTCAGAGTTGAATATGAAATTTGGTTGCAGTCTGGTTCAGCCTGAGACAGTGGCCCAGGAGGGGGATGAAATCGATGGCGTCATGGACTGTATAGCGTGAGCTGAAGTCAATGGTTCTTTCCTAGGTTTTCTTTCATTCCCTTCTTGAACAAACCACAACTACCCCAGTTTTAGTGTACTGGTACCCAACAAACTGGTTTAGGACCTCTAAATGGAGGTGAGCAGAAGAAGTTATATTTAATATCCAAAAGCCATTGGTCTTCTAATTTTTCAAGGCTAGAAATTACTGTTGGTGATATTAGTAGACAAATGCTTAACAGTTTCTATGACATTCTTTCGTCCACTATTTTTACTGGGGTGTCAAATAACCTATTTATAATAAACTCTAACCCTGATGTAATATCTAACTTTCTCATAGAGTAAAGAAACCAATCCATCTTAGTTTTGACATTGATGGATTTGATCCCTCTCTGGCACCTGCTACAGGAACCCCTGTAGATGGAGGTCTCACATATGAGCAAGGTATCTTCGTGGCAAATGAAATCCATAAAACAGGTATGGCAAAGAAGAACAAAATAGAAGGTGTTTATATTGTGAATGTGATTGGCCCCATTCAAAATGAGAAACCCAGGAAGACATATAATCAGTCTGGTGCAGAGTTGTTTCCGTAGATAATGATATTCATTATCTGTCTGCACAAGCTTCCACGGTTGCTTGGTGCAGAGGAAGCTGGTATTAAAATAATCACCTCAGTTTAAATTTTCTAGGGATAGAGTATCTCTGTCAGAACTGATTGGCATTGTAAATGCAAGTTACCGATAAATGTAAGTTCTTTTTTTCTTTCTTTCCACTGGGAGCACAGAATCAGTGAATTTGTGCCATAGAGAACCAAGACAAGAGAACTATAGCACATGAATAGAAACCAATGAAGGCACAAGCTAAACTTAACTTGAACAGTTTCTTCAAGTCTAGAGCCATTGGGCCAGATGCTTTTCTACAATCCTGACCAAAATTGGGTGGGATCGTGGCAGACCATGAGAGAAAATTTGGGCAGTGAGGCTTACTGCTTCCCCCCACCGAGATTGCTGCTGGCCACTCCTTCCCTTTCACTGCATGTAAATGGCAGAAAGGCTTGGCTCCCTGGTGGATTTCCCTTCCTCCACCTGTGTTATCCCCGTTTCCAATGACTGCCATGGGGAAGCTGATGGTAGGCAACAGGAAATGGCCATAATGGTCCTTAAATACCCTCATGGAAGGAGAGGGCCTTGTATTGGACTCCTCTCCCTTCATTCCGCCCCCAGCACTTACCTGTCAAAGGTCTTGCATAAAGCCTTCAATGGGACAACGAGTCCAATCTTTGGGGCGTTTCTGCTCGTTTAATAGTACCCCCGACTCCTCTGGTGCTGCAGCGGCAATCTGGCTGCAGTACTCCCGAGATTTCATGGCCAATCAATAGCGGTCTCCCTCTTGGCAGCGGGAATCCCGACAGGAGCCTATCATGTATATCTGATGAAGTCTGACTTAGGGAAATGGGTTGGGATCCCGGTGGTGTTGGAGGGCTGGGTGGAAGTCTCGCCCTGCCAGAACACCACCTCCAAAAGGAGTATCCCAGTCATTGACTTGTGTTACAGACTGTTGATGCATGTAGTAAATGCTGACTCAGCTGGATCATTCAAAAATAAGTTGGAAAAAATCCTGATTCAGCTAAGTCGGGGTTATAAAAAAATAAAAAATGCCCAGATCAGGAACTGAAATCAGACTTGGATAATGGAACAAATTGGATGAATGGCTTTATCTTGATCCTAAATTGTTGTGCTCTCAGTTACTTGTATTGCATCGTCTTTAGATATTCCCCTTTGTCCATGTCATTTGGTACAATCTCTCCCTGGGGTTGATCAAAGGAGTTTAGAGGAGATTCAGTCTTAAATTGAGAGCATCATTCCAATTTTCTGCCAGCAGCTTAGTACTCTCCTACAATCTTAATACTCTCCACTAATTAGCTTTCAACGTTCATGCCTCTTGTGCTGACCAATATTATATTAAATGTCAAATTTTGTTTCTAAGCCTATAATTGTACAGTATATGACTATATTATATTTTTTTCCACAGGTCTGCTGTCAGCAATTGATCTAGTGGAAGTTAACCCATCTTTAGGAAAAATAAAAGAAGAAGTTGCATCTACTGTGAATACCGGTCGAGATGTTATCTTGACATCACTTGGCTATGTGCAAAAATGATTCCACCAATCATTCTTTGCAGGAATTTTAACAGCTTTAAACATTTGTATTTCATTGTTGCATAACCATGAATTATTTGTGACTCCAGAAAGCAAATTTGAGATTATGTAGTACTTTTTAAACTTTATCTAAAATAGTAATACAATTTGGTAAAAGATTTACAACTTTTTAATGTTATAGTTTGATTGTCTGACATCAAGTCCTGGATGAATTAACGTCAATAAATGAAACCATCCTTTTCAGCTCTCAACAGCAGCAACATGCTCTGGCTCCAACCCCATCATCCTCCCGAGTTGCTCCCTCAGGTTGAATCTGGTGGTATATCCTCAGTATCTTGCTCAATCCGGAGATGTGCTTTTTACCCCATATTCAGTCTGTCAACAAGACTACATTCTTCCACCTCCAGAAGATGCACCCTTACACAGGATTAGAGCTCATGGGATTTTACACAAGATTAGGGCTCATGGGATTGGGGGGTAATATATTAGCATGGATTGAGGATTGGTTAACGGACAGAAAACAGAGAGTAGGAATAAATGGGTCATTTTTGGGTTGGCAGGTTTCCCAGGGATCGGTGCTTGAACCTCAGCTATTTATAATCTATATTAATGATTTAGATGAAGGGACCGAGTGTAATGTATTCAAGTTTGCTGACGATAAAAAAGCGAGGTGGGAAAGCAGGCTGTGAGGGGGATGCAAAGAGTCTGCAAAAGGATATCGAGTGGGCAAGAAGGTGGCAGACGGAGTATAATATGGGGAAATGTGAGGTTATTCATTTTGGTAGGAAAAATAAAAAAATCAGAATATTTTTTAAATGGTGAGAAACTATTAAATGTTGGTATTCAGAGGGATTTGGGTGTCCTTGTACAAGAAACACAGAAAATTAACATGCAGCAAGCAATGAGGAAGGCAAATGGTATGTTGGCCTTTATTGCAAGGGGGTTGGAGTACAAAAGTAAGGAAGTCTTGCTGCAATTGTATAGGGCTTTGGTGAGACCACACCTGAAGTACTGTGTGCAATTTTGGTCTCCTTACCCAAGGAAGGATATACTTGCCTTAGAGGTGGTAAAACAAGGTTCGCTAGATTGATTCCTGGGATGAGAGGGTTGTCCTAAGAGGAGGGATTGAGTAGAATGGGCCTATACTCTCTGGAGTTTAGAAGAATGAGACGTGATCTCATTGAAGCGTAAAATTCTTAGAGGGCTTGACAGGGTAGATGCGGAGAGGCTGTTTCCCTGGCTGCTGGGTCTAGAACTAGGGGACATAGTCTCAGGATAAGGGGTTGGATGTTTAGGACTGAGATGAGGAAGAATTTCTTCACTCAGAGAGTCATGAATATTTGGAATTCTCTACCCCAGAGGGCTGTGGTTGCTCAGTCATTGAGTATATTCGAGACTGAGACTGATAGATTTTTGGACTTTAAGGAAATCAAGGGATGTGGGGATCGGGCAGGAAAGTGGAGTTGAGGTAGAAGATCAGCCATGATCTTATTGAATGGCGGAGCAGGCTCGAGGGGCCATTTGGCCTACTCCTGCTCCTATTTCTTATATTCTTATGTTCTAGAACATTGTTTGCCTATGCCCCATCTTTCAACACTGCCAAAACCCTAATCCATGCCTTCATCACCTCAAGGATCGATTTCTCAAACACTATCCTCACCGGCCTCCTGTCTCTGCCCTTCATAAACTTCAACTAATCTAGAACTCTCCAGCTCATATCCTCTCCCAAATACACATCATCCCTATCCTTGCCAAGCTCCGGTGAATCCTTTCTCCATCAAATTGAATCCAAGATCCTAGACTTTAAATACTTCCATGATCTTGCTCCACCCTATTGGCGTGATCTTTCCAGCTATTTGTCCTTGCCCACACCCTCTGCCCTTGTGATTCCAGATTACTGCTAGTTCTCTGCTCCATCTGCTGTAGCATCAGGAATTCTTTCCCAAAACCATCGGGCTAGATTTTGCTGTAAAATGAATGGTGAGGCTAACAGCGCTCACCGTTATTTTATCCGCAAATCGGACAGTAACTTCCAGCGACCGCAAATGTGCAGTTAAATGCGGAAATCCGGAAGTTGCTGTCCGAGATACTCTGCTCCTCAAAACACTGCGCGGAAACGGCATCTCGCCATCTGGCTCACCATTCAAATGTTTTGAACAGCATGAAGTTTGTGCACTTTACTTGATAGATGAAGACTAAACTTGCTAAAAAAAAGTTAGGGCTTGTCTATTCCAGTGTAAGTACCCTTTTAACGGCGTGGTAAGTCTTAATTACTGCCAAACAACCTCTCTGGCACTGAAAATTAACTTTTACAAGTGTGGAGTCTCATTCCTTCAGCTTTTAATCATTGTTGGACATTTAAAAAGAAATTTATGTAACTTTTTTTTCTTTGTCTCTTTTATCTCTCTTAATCCAATCTTTCTTTCCCTTTCTTTATTTTGCTTACTGTACCTGATTTGACACTGAATTCACCAATCTTACTTACACTTCCTGGTTTAGACACTTCGCTGCATATCAACAATTCTTCAATCTGAATGGTTATGGAGATACACAGTTGCTTGCCCTGTGCACACAGGTTCCAGATGCCCTGTAGACTTTCAGTAATTTGCAGTGCAAAATATCATAGAAAGTCTAAGGGCAAGCGCATGTCTAATGGACGGCTGGCGCTGTTTGTTCACTGCTCATTGCAAAATTTGGCCCACTGTGTCTCGCTACCTTCCTCCCCGCCTTCAAATGCCTCCTAAAAACTATTCAACTTTGTCTTCCGTTTCCCCTCCCTCCATTCCTCACTTTCTTGCTTGTGTCCATCTCTCCATCTTCTAAAATTCCCTGAGATGTTATTTTATATGAGGGGTATATATGCAATTTATTATTAATTTACAGTTTTAGGATTTTCAACATCATAAATCCACTTGAGGTTAATTCATATGCATTAAGTAAAATTTCACTTTTTTTTATTCGTTCATGGGATGTGGGCATCGCTGGCGAGGCCAGCATTTATTGCCCATCCCTAATTGCCCTTCAGAAGGTGGTGATGAGTCGCCTTCTTGAACCACTGCAGTCCGTGCGGTGAAGGTTCTCCCACAGTGCTGTTAGGAAGGGAGTTCCAGGATTTTGGCCCAGCGACGATGAAGGAACGGCGATATATTTCCAAGTCGGGATGGTGTATGACTTGGAGAGGAATGTGCAGGTGCTGTTGTTCCCATGTGCCTGCTGCCCTTGTCCTTCTAGGTGGTAGAGGACGCGGGTTTGGGAGATGCTGTCGAAGAAGCCTTGGCGAGTTGCTGCAGTGCATCCTGTGGATGGTACATACTGCAGCCACAGTGCGCCGGTGGTGAAGGGAGTGAATGCTTAGGGTGGTGGATGCGGTGCCAACAAGCGGGCTGCTTTGTCCTGGGTGGTGTTGAGATTCTTGAGTGTTGTTGGAGCTGCACTCATCCAGGCAAGTGGAAAGTATTCCATCACACTCCTGACTTGTGCCTTGTAGATGGTCGAAAGGCTTTGGGGAGTCAGGAAATGAGTCACTCGCCGCAGAATACCCAGCCTCTGACCTGCTCTTGTAGCCACAGTATTTATATGGCTGGTCCAGTTAAGTTTCTGGTCAATGGTGGGGGATTCAGCAATGGTAATGCTGTTGAATGTCAAGGGGAGGTGGTTAGACTCTCTCTCTTGTTGGAGACGGTCATTGCCTGGCACTTGTCTGGAGCAAATGTTACTTGGTGAACAGTTGTTTTACAGACTGGAGGGAAGTATATAGTGGTGTTCCCCAGGGGTCAGTATTAGGACCACTGCTCTTTTTGATATATATTAATGATCTGGACTTGGGTATATAGGGTATAATTTCAAAGTTTGCTGATGACATGAAACTGGGAAATGTAGTAAACAATGTGGAGGATAGTAACAGACTTCAGGAGGACATAGACAGACTGGTGAAATGGGCAGACACATGGCAGATGAAATTTAACGCAGGAAGAATGAGGAGAGACAATATGAACTAAATGATACAATTTTAAAGGGGATGCAAGAGCAGAGAGACCCAAGAGTGCACATTCACAAATCTTTGAAGGTGGCAGGACGAGTTGAGAAGGCTGTTAAAAAAGCATATGGGATCTTGGGCTTCATTAATAGAAATGATGTGGAGATGCCGGTGATGGACTGGGGTTGACAATTGTAAACAATTTTACAACACCAAGTTATAGTCCAACAAATTTATTTTAAATTTCACAAGCTTTCGGAGGCTTCCTCCTTCCTCACCATTCACCTGAGGAAGGAGGAAGCCTCCGAAAGCTTGTGAAATTTAAAATAAATTTGTTGGACTATAACTTGGTGTTGTAAAATTGTTTACAATTCATTAGTAGAGGCAGAGTACAAAAGCAAGGAGTTTATGCTAAACCTTTGTAAAACACTGGTTAAGCCTCAACTGGAGTATTGTGTTCAGTTCTGGGCACCACACTTTAGGAAGGATGTCAAGGCCTTAGAGAGGGTGCAGAAGAGATTTACTCGAATGGTACCAGGATGAGGGACTTCAGTTACGTGGAGAGACAGTAGAAGCTTGGGTTGTTCTTCTTAGAACAGTGAAGGTTAAGGGGAGATTTGATAGAGGTATTCAAAATCATGAACGGCTTTGACAGAGCAAATAAGAAGAAACTGTTTCCAGTGGCAGAAGGGTCGGTAACCAGAAGACACAGATTTAAAGGTGATTGGCAAATGAACCAGAGGCAACATGAGGAAACATTTTTTTTACGCGAGTTGTAATGATCTGGAATGCATTGCCTGAAAGGGTGGTGGAAGAAGATTCAATAGTAACTTTCAAAAGGGAATTAGATATATACTTGAAGGGAAAAAATTTGCAGGATTCTGGGGAAAGAGCAGGGGATAGCTCTTTCAAAGTGCCAGCACAGGCACGATGGGCTGAATGGCCTCTTCCTGTGCTGTACCTATCATAATATACATATCATAGTTAAAGAGAGGGACAGAATTGAGTGAGATAAACAGAATGGAAGATGAAATACAGAAAGGAAGGCACAGTGAAAGACAAACAGAAGGAACAGACTATAGAGAGATGCACAGAGGTTAGAGAGCTCTGGAAGAAAAGCAGAGAAAGAGACAAAAGGTTTAGAGAGAAAGAAGCATGCAGCAAGGAACGAGATGGGAGACAGAAGGAGCAAAGAGATACACTGATAGAAGGGAAGTGAGAGGGAAAGAGGAGATAAACACAAGAGGAGAGAAATACAAAAGGGAAGGAGAAAGACTATTTTTCAGTCTTATCAGTTCTGACCAAAGGTCATCGACCTGAAACATTAACTCTGCTTCTTTCTCCACAGATGCTGCGTGACTTGCTGAGTGTTTCCAGCATTTTCTGTTTTTATTATCAGTAGCTATCCTTAGTTGCAGGAGTGTGAGAGGCGAAAGGGTTACCACAGAACCAAGGCTGACATTAGTGGGAGGTCCCTAAGGGCGATACAAAAATATAATGTCTGTCTTCTTTCTAATACAGTACTCATTTCACGACAGTATTAACCAACCTCTCTCCTCCCAGCTGCAATCCTCCCGCAGCCTTTGAGCGGTGCTCTCGCGCGCGCGCTGCTGCTGTATAACCGACACGGTTGCTCGAGCGCAGTGACATCACCATTTAAACCATTAACAAGATGGCGGCAGCGCGGCGAGTTTGGTGATGAAGAGCCAAGACGGGATTTCACTCTGTCAATCTCGCGAGGCTTTGGCGCCCGTGCGTCTTTCGACTGTCGCGGACATTTTCGCCCCTGCCCGCCCCCGGTGCCATATTCGGTGAGAAGCGGCGCTCGGTGTGATGGGCGAACATTAGCGATTGGCGTGTGATGTACGGGCCGGTCAGGATGATGATCGCTCGGGTCACGCGCATTTCTCTCGCAACGTGTGGCAGGGATTTCGGTAAAAGGGTAAGGAGGCGAAGACGGCCCCCAGTGCCTGATCCGAGCGTGTGTGAAGCATCTTAAAGGGGCACAAGCCGCAGCGCGACCAACTCATTGCCGGAATTTCTGTACAAAAAAAAATATTTATTTAGTTACCTTACTGAGTTTACTGGTGGTTTTTTTTTGCACCAAGTAGAATAAATAAACAACTTAAAGCTTCCATGGCAGACTTCAAAAAAAGTAAAAGCCCATGGTATCCAAGGGAAAGTGGCTAGTTGGATCCAAAATTGTCTCAGTGGCAGGAAGCAAATGGTAATGGTTAACAGGAGTGTTTGCCACTGGAAGGCTGTTTCCAGTGGGGTCCCACAGGGCTCAGTACTAGGTCTCTTGCTTTTTGCGTTATAAATGACTTGATCAAGAAGTTTGCAGATGATACAAAAATTGGCCATGTGGTTGATAGTGAGGAGGAAAGGTGAAGACTGCAAGAAGATATCAATGGACTGGTCAGGTGGGCAGAAAAGTGGCAAATGGAATTCAATTCAGAGAAGTGTGAGGTAATGCATTTGGGGAGGGCAAACAAGGCAAGGACAGGTAGATAAGGTGGTTAAAAAGGCATATGGGATACTTTATTAGCCTAGGCATAGAATATAAGAGCAGGGAGGTTATGCTA
Source organism: Heptranchias perlo (assembly GCF_035084215.1). Classification (NCBI taxonomy): domain Eukaryota; kingdom Metazoa; phylum Chordata; class Chondrichthyes; order Hexanchiformes; family Hexanchidae; genus Heptranchias; species Heptranchias perlo. Next base: position 13,891,673 of record NC_090332.1, on the reverse strand, counting down.
GAACTCTATAAGGCACTGGTTAGGCCACAGCTTGAGTACTGCGTACAGTTCTGGTCACCACATTACAGGAAAGATGTGATTGCAGTGGAGAGGGTACAGAGGAGATTTACGAGGATGTTGCCAGGGCTGGAGAATTTTAGCCATGAGAAAAGCTTGGATAGGGTTGTTTTCTTTGGAACAAAGGAGGCTGAGGGGAGATTTTTTTGTTATTCGTTCACGGGATGTGGGCGTCGCTGGCGAGGCCAGCATTTATTGCCCATCCCTAATTGCCCTCGAGAAGGTGGTGGTGAGCCGCCTTCTTGAACTGCTGCAGTCGGTGTGGTGAAGGTTCTCCCACAGTGCTGTTAGGAAGGAAGTTCCAGGATTTTGACCCAGCGACAATGAAGGAACGGCGATATATTTCCAAGTCGGGATGGTGTGTGACTTGGAAGGGAACGTGCAGGTGGTGTTGTTCCCATGTGCCTGCTGCTCTTGTCCTTCTAGGTGGTAGAGGTCGCGGGTTTGGGAGGTGCTGTCGAAGAAGCCTTGGCGAGTTGCTGCAGTGCATCCTGTGGATGGTACACACTGCAGCCACAGTGCGCCGGTGGTGAAGGGAGTGAATGTTTAGTGTGGTGGATGGGGTGCCAATCAAGCGGGCTGCTTTATCTTGGATGGTGTCGAGCTTCTTGAGTGTTGTTGGAGCTGCACTCATCCAAGCAAGTGGAGAGTATTCCATCACACTCCTGACTTGTGCCTTGTAGATGGTGGAAAGGCTTTGGGGAGTCAGGAGGTGAGTCCCTCGCCGCAGAATACCCAGCCTCTGACCTGCTCTCGTAGCCACAGTATTTATATGGCTGGTCCAGTTAAGTTTCTGGTCAATGGTGACCCCCAGGATGTTGATGGTGGGGGATTTGGTGATGGTAATGCCGTTGAATATCAAGGGGAGGTGGTTAGACTCTCTCTTGTTGGAGATGGTCATTGCCTGGCACTTATCTGGCGCGAATGTTACTTGCCACTTATGAGCCCAAGCCTGGATGTTGTCCAGGTCTTGCTGCATGCGGGCTCGGACTGCTTCATTATTTGAGGGGTTGCGAATGGAACTGAACACTGCAGTCATCAGCGAACATCCCCATTTCTGACCTTATGATGGAGGGAAGGTCATTGATGAAGCAGCTGAAGATGGTTGGGCCTAGGACACTGCCCTGAGGAACTCCTGCAGCAATGTCCTGGGGATGAGATGATTGGCCTCCAACAACCACTACCATCTTCCTTTGTGCTAGGTATGACTCCAGCCACTGGACAGTTTTCCCCCTGATTCCCATTGACTTCAATTTTACTAGGGCTCCTTGGTGCCACACTCGGTCAAATGCTGCCTTGATGTCAAAGGCAGTCACTCTCACATCACCTCTGGAATTCAGCTCTTTTGTCCATGTTTGGACCAAGGCTGTAATGAGGTCTGGAGCCGAGTGGTCCTGGCGGAACCCAAACTGAGCATCGGTGAGCAGGTTATTGGTGAGTAAGTGCCGCTTGATAGCACTGTCAATGACACCTTCCATCACTTTGCTGATGATTGAGAGTAGACTGATGGGGCGGTAATTGGCCGGATTGGATTTGTCCAGCTTTTTGTGGACAGGACATACCTGGGCAATTTTCCACATTGTCGGGTAGATGCCAGTGTTGTAGCTGTACTGAAACAGCTTGGCTCGAGGCGCAGCTAGTTCTGGAGCATAAGTCTTCAGCACTACAGCTGGGATGTTGTCGGGGCCCATAGCCTTTGCTGTATCCAGTGCACTCAGCCGTTTCTTGATATCACGTGGAGTGAATCGAATTGGCCGAAGACTGGCTTCCGTGATGGTGGGGATATTGGGAGGAGGCCGAGATGGATCATCCACTCGGCACATCTGGCTGAAGATGGTTGCAAACACTTCAGCCTTGTCTTTTGCACTCACGTGCTGGACTCCGCCATCATTGAGGATGGGGATGTTTGCAGAGCCTCCTCCTCCCGTTAGTTGTTTAATTGAGGTATATAATTATGACAGGACTAGATAGAGTGGATAGGGAGGACCTATTTCCCTTAGCAGAGGGGTCAGTGACCAGGGGGCATAGATTTAAAGTAATTGGTAGAAGGGAGCTGAGTCGAATTTTTTTCACCCAGAGGGTGGTGGGGGTCTAGCACTCACTGCCTGAAAGGGTGGTAGAGGCAGAAACCCTCAACTCGTTTAAAAATTACAGGGTTACGGACCAAGTGCTGGAAAGTGGGATTAAGCTGGATAGCTCTTTTTCGGCTGGCACGGACACGAAAATTGTTTCAAACTGTCAATAGGTAAGATGTGTAATTATAGTTCCTACACTGTGCTGTGCATTGAAAATGCTAACCTCAGTGGTCCTGGTTGCTGTGTTTTTTAAGTAACATAAAATTTTGCCCTATTTTTCGTGTTTCATTTGTGTTACTAATTTTATCAAGTGTCAAATTATCTCCATTCTACCCCTCTACTGTGCTTACTGAAGGCACTGAAGTTGATTGTATTGTGTCAGCATGCTACTTCCCATCCTCTGGTTCCTCATCTCTCAATCTTCTTAGCTATTTGTTCAGTTGGTTCACAACCTTGGCATCCAGTTTGACTGTTATAAGCTGATTGTTATACCCCAAATCCAATCTAAGAATGCATTTTTCTACTTCAGGGCATAGCCCATTTAAGCCCCTACCTCTTTTCCTCTGTCATTGTAAACCTAATCAATGCCCTTGTCACATCAAGAACCACTATGGACAGAATAATTATTTTAAAAGAAACTATGAACATTTTTTGGGGAATGCAAGTAGAAAAGTCATCAGGCTTAGATGGTATACCAGTGCAGAATACGGGGAAAGGAGGTATCAGGCATTAACCACAATTTCCCTTTGGAAATGGCTTTAGTCCACTAAACTATTCCTTCCACTACAACAATTGTACTGATTTGAAAAGTTTTTGTGAGCCAGATCAAGGGCATCAGTATTTCAACATTATTTCTCATTGTTCCTAATTGAAAACTAGTTGATCTCCAATTTTGATATTCATGGACAGATTTTTAAAATAAATTTGTCTCCCACTCTACTTGTCTCCCACTCTACTTGTCTCCCACTCTTTTTTCTGTTTGTATTCCACCCTGTCTTCCCTCTATTCTCATGGAAACTATCTCTTTGTCTCTGTATCTTTTTTACATTTTCTCATTATTTTTCTCCCTCCTGTAATTAAAACAGGCAATGCTCTTTTTGAAATAAATCTGTAGGACTTTACTGTGATCCAGTTACAATTTCTATGCAACGGTTGTGAGTATTGAATAAAAATTTTTTTGGCAACTAGAAACACTTGTGTTTATATAGCGCCTTTCACGATCTCAGGAAATCCCAAAGCGCTTTACAGCCAATGAAGTACTTTTGAAATATAGTCACTGTTGTAATGCAGGAAACATGGCAGTCAATTTGCACACAACAAGATCCCACAAACAACCACGTGATAATGATCAGATAATTTGTTTTAGTGATGTTGGTTGAGAGATAAATATTGGTCAGGACACTGGGGAGAACACCCATGCTCTTCTTTGAAATAGTGTCATGGGATCTTTTACATCCACCCGTGAGGGCAGACAGGGCCTCTGTTTATTGTCTCGTCTGAAAGACGTCACATCCGACAGTGCCGCACTCCCTCAGTACTGCACCCGTGTCAGCCTAGATTTTGCGTTCAAGTCTCTGGAGTGGGACTTGAATCCACAACCTTCTGTGGCGAGAGTGCTACCTCTAAGCCATGGCTGACAAATATCCTCACACGTGCACTAATATTACTTTACCAGATTCCATTCCTGGATATTTAACCTGTCCGTCATGTTGGGGAAGAAGTGTCCTGAGGCGTAGGATAAGATCTGTGCTTGCCCAAGCAAAATTGACTGTCTAGACCACTGAAATCTTACCTATCACTTGTCATCTGTCGGACATACTGACTCCATAGAATAACAACTTATATTTAATGTTTTTTCTGAATTGTGCATTCCATTTGACATTTAAATTATTTCAAATTACCACAACCATTAATCACAGCCTCTCTTCTGCTAACTAAATGCCCGTATCAGGTTGTTACTGTATCCAAGATGCCCCATGCCTGATATAATGTACTGCTGTTATGTCATAATGGGATAGAGAGACATTGGACAGTGAGAAGAATAATTCCTGACCAGTTAGGCTGGTTAGGCCTCAGCTGGAGTATTGTGTCCAATTCTGGGCACCACACTTGAGGAAGGCCTTGGAGAGGGTGTAGAGGAGATTTACTAGAATGGTACCAGGGATGATGGACTTATGTTATGTGGAGAGATTAGAGAAGCTGGGATTATTATCTTTCAAGCAGAGAAGGTTAAGGGGAGATTTAATAGAGGTGTTCAAAATTTTAGGGCATTTTGATAGTATACATAGTGTTTCCACTGGCAGGAGGGTTGGTAACCAGAGGACACAGATTTAAGATAATTGGCAAAAGAACCAGAGGGAAGATGAGATTTTTTTACGCAGCAAGTCGTTACGATCTGAATGCACTGCCTGAAAGGGTGACCGAAACAGATTCAATAGCAACTTTTTAATTGGATACATACTTGAAAAGGAAAAATTTACAGGGCTATGGGGAAAGGGCAGGGGAGTGGGACTAATTGGATAGCTCTTTCAAAGAGCTGACACAGGCAAGATGGGCCGAATGGCCTCCTGTGCCATATGATTCTATGATTTTATATCTAATAATAAGCTTTTAGAGATCTGAAAACTGATTGGAGATGGGATTCTTTCCAGACTTTCTGAAAAATACGATACTCTAGTGGTTTTATTCATTTTATACATATCTTTACAAAGTAGCAATTGTTGAAAACTTGCTTCAAAAAAATGAATGAAACCAATCCTGATTCAGGTCTTGATCATTGTTCATCTCATGTCATATGAGCCAATCAACTCACTCAAAAGCAACACAACAATTTTTTTATTCAAATAAAAATATAGAGCTTAGTGTGTGCCAGAGCTCAGTGGGGCAATATATTAGTGTGCTACCCTTGCTTTAATTAAAGATGTTTTTTTGTTCCTCTTGAAATAGTTTGTGTCAACTCTATCTGGAGGAAGTGGGTTGCCACCCAATCTAAATCTCCAAGAAAACTTAATTGAGGTAAAAAGAAAAGGTATGCTATTCAGTGTTGTTTTGGTTAATGAAGCACCTAAGCACAAACCAGGATGACTGTCCTCCCTTAGTTTGTAGAAATAGTCTGATTTCAGTTCTGTGCCTTTTTTCAAGGAGATGACTGGAAACATGTAATGGATTGGAGGTGCATCAATGTTTCCTACCAGTTTGGTAAAATGTATTAAGGCATTATCACGCTGCCTCCTTTGTAGTAATCCTCTGCTAAAGAGACTGGATTCTATTCTGCCACAATAAATTATCAACAGCCTGTCGTTTTGAACAGATTATTCTCAGGTGATAACATTACTTACTGGTAATAATGGCCTCCGCATCTCAAAATTACCTTTTGCTGTCTACAATTTAATTTGTAGCAGTTTTTAGACTAAGCAATAAGGCTGTGAATACAGTTGTCACCTATAGCTTACTGTTCATGTAGAAATAATTGGGCTGATTGAAAGCAAAAGGTGACTGGAAATCAAGCACAAGTTATTCTAGATACTAGTAATAAAATTGGCTACCAATTTGGAAAACCAACCAAGACTAGAAGCCTGCCTATAGATCTTGGGGATATTTCAGTAACTCAGTGGTCGATCATTTGCTACGGCCAGGATTGTAAGTGCTATATTAGGCTATATTTACTTGGGTGCATTGCATTCAGCCTGAGGTAGTGTGTATTTTTAGATTTAATCTTTTTTATGGACTCTTAGCAATAGAATCATCTCACAACTTGGTTTCTATTCTCATTAACTACCAACATTGATCTCACTTGTCCTTGAATACAATGTTTTTTTTAAATTAAGGCAGTATTCATACTCTGGTTTGATATTATTTCAGGACCTTCCCCATTTGAATCTGGGCTGCCTGTTTTCAGGAAGTGTGAGATCGCCGTTCCTTCACATCTGAAGCCCAGACAGGCCTGGCTTGAGTCTCTGCAGGGGTATACTGATGAGAGGCTGGGCATCGTTGATTTGCATCCTGATGTCTTTGCAGTACCTCCAAGGTAATGTGTTCACTACATTTCAAGATTACAAGGAAACATAAACATTACCTAATTAATTTACTTAACATTCTCTTCATGTTGTTCCACTATCTTTCCTGACCGCCTTAAAGGAAAACACTAATCGTCATTGTATTAGTTTGGGACTATAAATGTAAGGTGTTCCTGAAGTTCAGAAGCTGCATTTTATAACCGGTTTGTTCCTTTATGGTATTAAGCTCTGTGCATAGTTATACAAATAAATGTAAAAACAAATGTAGGCTAAGTTTAGTGAATAAAGTAATCCTAAACTATTAGAACATTGGAAATTTATTTTTTCTAATGTAACGCTGCTGAGTTCATAAATGAGTCCCTGTCCAAGATATAATTTAATATACTAACGGGGTCTCCTGTAGCATTGCTCACGGTGAGTCAGAGGATATTTTTGCTATGTAAGATACAAGATACAATATATTATCAGGACTAATGATTTATGGCAATTGAACAATTGAAATTGTATTATTAATACAAGTATTAAGCACTTTTACTATGATAGCAAAAGTGAAGAAAGTATTTAGAGCACTTAGCCTGTACTCCAAGGCCTTCACTTTTGCACTGTGGGGCCAGGAGGAAGGGGTCGAGCAATTAGGTTGAGTCATAGGGGGATTGGCAGCAGGCTGGTATACAGCCACCTTGGGAAGGGGAAAAGTGCTCAGGGTAATGGGAGAAGCAGCGATGGACCATTGGGCAACAGGTTTGATTTTAATAGACCTGAGGTCCACAGTGCCACATCCTGAAGAGGAAGGTAGAAGGAACATTAGTAGGTAAGTATAATGCATAGGTAAGTTTTAAGTGAGATGGGTAGATAGGATAGAAATCTGTTGCAGGAAGTGTAACACTTACAGGAAGTGCATGCTATACATAAGACATTTAATATTTCAGCAGCTGAACTCTCAAGACATTGCTCATGGTGAGTTGGAGGATATGCTGTTTCTTCATCCCTTGGTAATTTCAAAGGAAAGGCAAATTAAAAGGCTGCTTAAAATTACTGATAAGAAAAACAGGCGCTTAGTTTGCTAAGACGCTTCAAGTTAATATCTTCTATTTGTATATTATAATCACAAAGCATACAGTCCCCCATGATGGAACTCATTACACCACTCGCAGCAATGTGAAATGTAAGTTTTTAAAAAACTAATAGCCTCTTTAAAATCATAAAGATTAAATAACATGTTCTAACTATATGTTTGTATAGAAAGTGTTCATTAAGGATTCACCTCGTTAAAAACTTTGTTGCTGGTCACGGAGGGAAACTCTGGCAGGAAAGAAGGTTTTTTTGTTTCATTCATTCTTGGGATGTGGACGTTGCTGGCAAAGCTGGTATTTATTGGCCATCCCTAGTTGCCATTGAGAAGGTGGTGGGCCTTCTTCCATGTGATGAAGGTGCTCCTACAATGCTGTTAGGTAGGGAGTTACAGGATTTTGACCCAACAACTGTGACAAGTCAGGATGATGTGTGACTTGGGGAACTCGCAGATAATGCTGTTCCCATGCACCTGCAGCCCTTGTCCTTCTTGGTGGTGGAGGTTGCGGATTTAGCAGGTGCTACCAAAGAAGCCTGCATGAATTGCTGATGTGCACCCTGTAAATAGAACACACTGTAGGCACGGTATGCTTGTGGTGGAGGGGGTGGGTGTTTAGGCTAATGGATGAGGTGCTGATCAAGTGAACTGTTTTGCCCTTGATGGCCAAAAATGGACTGTTTTGTTGTAAGTGTCAGCTGCATGAAAAATAGTGCATTCGAATGCAATTCTTGGAGGAATTGTTGCACTTCTTATCCACATTACTACCGTACTTTATTATTTGAACTAATGTTGACCAGTGTGATGTGTTTAAGGTTGCTATTTAAGAAAACAAATGCCAAGGAATCATTTTATTTGTTTTTAAACAGAATTGATATTCTACACGAAGTTGCAATTTGGCAGAAAAACTTTAAAAGAATAGTAAGTACTTTTTCTTTTACTTGTGTTTAGAATACAGGCTGTTCAATTCATAACTAGGTTCACGCTCAAGTCCTTACTTATCTAAGAACAAGAGTAAGCCATTCAACCCCTGAGCCTGTTCAACCATTTAATTAGATCGTGGCTGACCTGTACCTTTGCTCCATATCCCTTGATAGCCTTACCACAAAAATCTATCGATCTTGTTGGTGGATTTTTCCGTTACTGTTGCAAGAAAAGGGTTGTTAATCCTTCAACAATAACTTCCACGTGATTTGGCCATGAGTGGTTATTAAACAACCAGCTTTAATACATTGACTCAACAGTAATACAACTGTCTTCAGATTACATTAAATGACATGCAAGTAATACAACCTGGTTACTGCGGACCCAAGACGATCAGACCTGGCCTCCGTAGGCTGCCTGTGGCCATGGACTTCTGACTGTCCTCTCGAGAGTTCTCACTTTTGGAAGGGAGCATGCCCTATTTTTATACTATTCGGCTGCTATGTTCTGTACGTAAGCATCTCTGGCCTTATCTTCTAGACATAAGTCATCCCACTGTGCTGACGCCACGTTAGCAACTCGAGATAAACTTTTTTACGTGACATAAATAATGACCTCGACCTTCATCTCTGTTTACAAGCTGTTTGTTCCTCTGAGGAGTGCATAGGTCCTTGGTTACCACACCTCTTGTTTTGGTGTAAACCACCTTCTGACGTTAGCATGTCTCCATAGTTCTTACTTGTGTAAGCAATTTTTCAGTGTTATCTATTCTATGGAATGTTGGCCTCATCCTCCCTGCTGTTGTGTAAGCTGTCCCTGTTTTCACAGAGATTCTGAATTACCCTCCCCACCCCCCCATATCACCCTCTTGCTAAATGTCTGGGGCACTATGTGAGATGGGATACTTGACTATTCCTAGTTTTAAACCATATTATTACAGATCTCAGTTTTGAAAATTTCAATTGACATAGCATCCACAGCCTTTTGGGGAGAGTTTTCCAGATTTCCACTACCCTTTGTGTGGAAAAAGTGCTTTTTGATTTCAATCCTAAATGGCTTGGCTCTAATTTTAAGATTGTGCCCCCTTGATCTGGATTCCCCCACCAAAGGAAATACTTTATCTACCCTATCGAATCCCTTTATCATTTTAAATACTTTGATTCTAAACTCAAGGGAATACAAGCTAAGTTTATGCAAACTGTCCTCATAATTTAATGCTTTAATGTAGATCAGGACTGCAAAAATACTGAGGGAAAAAAAATCAGGTTTAATTCAATTTTTTGTTAAATTCGTAGAGCCATGCTAAGGTAAAGACTCGAGCTGAAGTACGGGGTGGAGGTAGGAAACCATGGCGACAGAAAGGAAGTGGCAGGGCACGCCATGGCAGCATCCGGTCACCAATATGGAGAGGAGGTAATCATCTATTGTGTAAAGCATCCATAATCATTTCAGTAATTCTGTTAATTGAACTTTTTATTCATGTCACTTTGGAGGAAGATTCCTGATGTTTTTCTAATTATAACAAAATTGTAAACCTGTATAAAGTAAGCACTTATGATTACACTCTAAATAGCAAACAATTGGAATCTTTTCCTCCCCTCTTCCAGTAGTTCTTCCACACTATAATTGTGCTTCAGTTTTCTATGTTGGACGACTAATGGACAGAATATTGTTGTACAAAGCACAAATTTTAATTTGCAAGTGTTTTCTTTGAGCATTGTTTGTTTTCATAAATCTCCATTTTTTTTTGTATTCCAGAAGCCAGGAATATTGCAGTGGTTGACCACATTCCTAATATTCTTTTGTAATAGCTGCATTCCTTTTAGTCTTTTCCAATAATATAATTCCCTTAATTGAATAACGTGCTTCAAGTATCAAATAAATTGTCAAAGGAACTTTTTTTTTTTGAGTAGAGAAAGCCTAGCTGTGAAATATCCAATAACGTTCTACAATAAAATGGCTAGGTTAAAGCAGAATCTTCGAACCATAGACGTTTATAGCTCAGGCAGAGGAATTTGGCTTTTTGCAGAGCAGTCCAGAACAAATCCCACTGCTATGCGCTCTCCCCATTCGCATGGAATGCCCTCTGCTTTAAATGTTTATTCACTCTTTTAAAAATGGTCTTTTTTGAAATCTTTCGAAATATAAGCAATTCTCACAGAAAATATACATATTAAAATGAGTGCTTCTTACAACATGATACAATAAAGCCAACAGCAAATGTAAACAATTATTGTAGTATGGAAGAACAATGGGAAAAGGTTTCCACTGTTTGCTTTTTTATAGTGAAATAATTGATGCAAGCTGGTTTTAAAGAGTTTGGGAAGAAAGAACCCAGCAAGATATGAGTTGGGCAAAAATCTGACAAAAAAAAGCAGTTACCAACCATCATAGAAATTGTTTTGTTTTATAGGTGGTGTTGCCCATGGACCTCGAGGGCCAACTAGTTATTATTACATGTTGCCCATGAAAGTTCGTGTAATGGGTCTGAAAGTGGCTCTCACTATGAAGTTTGCTCAGGTAAGGACTAGTCTTCTCTTTCTAACCCTGATTTATAAAATTTATATCTGTTTTATTTCACTTTTTGGTGTCTCCAAACCTAAGCTTTTTTTTAGTTGTGACCACTAGATGGCATATCTGGCCAAGGCAATTTCATTCATAATTATTTGCTGTAGAGCACCTGAGAAACCTCTTCTCCAACTGCTAAGGTTTCTGGGTTAATCAAGAAGGCAGCATAATTCAAAGGTAGCTGAACCTAAATTATGACTGAGCATCTTTTTTAGTAAAGATGTTGAAGTGTGAGAGAACAGAAAATTCATTTTGGAAGTACTTCTATAGTAGTGTGGCCTTGAGGCATCTATTCTGTAGTTTTTAATCAGTGACTTTCTGCAACTATGCTTAAGGGAAAATGAAGACTATTCCTAATTTGTCAGCCTAGTTGATACAAAGCAAAACTTGGTCAGAATATTTAATCATTCTTCTATTCATCTACTGATTTTTTTTTATATCTCACCCTAATTTTAGTCCATTATTGCACTTTTGGCAATAACTTTTGATGGCTGTATTTTTAGGATTACCTTCACATTATTGATTCCCTGGAGATGCCTAGCCCAGATCCACAATACCTTCTTGATTTGGCACGGTATAGACACTGGGGAGATTCTGTCCTTATTGTAGATGTGTAAGTATTTGTTCTTTGTACTAGTTTGTATTATTTGTGAACCTCCTATAGCGTAAGGTTAACTGAATATAACTGCTTTGAGAGAGAATTAGTATAAACTTTTTAATCCATCACCAAACAAAGATATTGTAGATGCAGTATTGCCTTTACTGCATATGCCAATTAATTATAAATGCACTAAAGATCTAAAGTTGATTCTTTCATTGTACAGTTGTCACTGGCATTTAATCAAGTTTTACACTCATTCTGGGGAATGAGTTCAACTGCCAATCAATAGTGGCCAGTAAGCCATCACACAAGAAAACTTAAATTTTAATTCTATTCTGCAAGAAAAATTAGATGTCTACCAAATAAGTAATTTCAAGAGAAGTCAGTTGAAATGCATTTTATTTGAATCACACTAGTCAGAGTATATAGAGTATTACAGTGTAAAAGTTATGGAGTGCAGTAGGTATTGGACTGGCTATCCAAAGATCATCAGTTCACATCCCACCATGGCAAGTTGTGAAATTGAATTCAATAAATCTGCTTATTGGTGGTCAAAAATGTCCATGAAAACTGATAGATTGTCACAAAAACCCAACCGGTTCACTATCTTTCGGGAAGGAGAACCAGCCACCTGTACACAACTCTCTGAAGAAATCTAGCAAGCCACTCAGTTGTAAAAAAAAATTGCTGCAGAAGGCCCATCATCATTTAGGGCAGCTAGGGATGGGCAATAAATGTGGTCTTGCAGGTAGCACCCACATCCTGAGAAATAATAAAAACAAATGTGTTTTCTGTTAAGGTCAGTTTTACTTTAAGGCAAGGCCATATGACAATTCATATAAAATCTTTATTGTGACCATCTGTACAAAATTCCTTAAATGGGAATGTTAAACCTGGCAGGAGCTACACAAAATTTACCTGTTTAAAAAAACTGCTGCTACATAAGACACCTACTAAAAAGGAAGCCAGCCAAATGGTAAACCAAAAAGTAGAAAAGGAACTCGAGTAAATGTTTCTAGGGGTTCTGCAAATGTGGACTTCAGAATTGGAATGAGGTAGTCAAGTCTCATAAGCAGTGTTTTTCTATTATTCTTCAGTTGGGAAGAGTAATTTTTGCTTTCAGTTCAACTTAACTTTAGGGCATTGCAGGAAAATTTTAACATCTTTTAATGCAGTACAATTAAAACATGCAACCAGCAAAATTTGCAATATGCTGCAGGTAACTTTTTTCTGGGATGGCATGGCTCGGCTCTGCTCTGGATCAGCTTAGACTGATTTAGAGTTGCAACTGCAGTAAAAATGAATGGTGCTGCTCTATGTTGGCAGCTTCTCCTCTCTGACATCAACAAAGTAATCTGAAAGGAAGATGGTTGGTATTTTAAAACAATGAATATTTTAATTGTTTTTAACATGGGCATTGGACCAGTACTTTCAAAAAAAATGTTACCTATAGACTTTCTTTCCCTTTTGAGTTCTGCAGTTAGGTAATTTGGGTAACATGCAAAGAAGAATGCTGTTTCTTTGGTGCAATTAATGACCTAACAAAATCTCTGAAATCATACATTTTAGTTATATATTCCTGCAGTTTCATTAACAGGCTGATTACAGAGAAAAACAGGCTATTTTTTCAAGAGGAAATGTCAACTGAAACTTCTCTTACTGTGGCAAGATACTTTAGATGGAACAATGACTTTATTAAATGTTTCTGTATGTATTGTGAAATTGATTCACTTACTATTCATTCCTTTAGTAATGAAGACATGCCAGAAAATATTTTAGAGGCAACAAAATATTCTAAAACTGTAACGGTGATGCCTGTTATAGGTAAGATTTTGTTTCCTTTGCATTACTTATTGCTTGGTCCAACATAAATTTAAAGAAAATTTCAGAATATCTAACAATTCATATTATCAAAGCCTTACATCCATTCATCACCGTGGTGTAACCTTTAATGTGTAACATACTTTGAGCCAGTGGCTCAGTAGGTAAATTCATGCCTTAGTGTGGTACTAAGCTTTACAGAACAGGAAAGTCCCAGGTTTAATGTCTCTGCTAGGGAACCACAATTGGCTTCTGTGTCTCTGGGCTAGGGATGGGGAAAAGGAAAAAAAAAATCAGTTAGAGGTTCATTGGCCATTGACCTCTCATGGAAAGTGTGTGTAGATTTTGGGTGAAGACAGGATAGAGTTGGACTGTGATGTCTTTCTCCAAGTTCACTAATGAAGAATGGTCATTTGAGTTATCAGAGGGCTGCCAATGCTAGTGGATGTCTACATCAACATGAATTGCTGCTTTTAGAAAAAGGAAGAGGGTGGGGAGGGCAAAATAACACATCAGCAACTGTATTCTTCACTCAATCAGTACAATATCGAAACTTCCATTATCTTTATTAACTAGATTACAACTTGCCCTACAGTGTTTTCAGAGCAGCACTTATCAATGGTTTGTTAGAATAGGGAATTTATTCTCATGTTTCCGTAAAAGTACCAATACAAAAATGGTGTGACTGACTCTGGGATTTTTCCATCCACGAATTTCTTCCTATTTACTTTCCTATGTCCTTTCATTTTGTACTAGTTTTCAATGAAATCCTGACAGCATGAGTTATGTTAAATGAGCTAGTGTAATGTGGGAAACAGTTAAAAGCCTGAGCAGATAGATCAGGATACATGAAGATCTTTAAGTATGTACATCATGCAGGTATTGATGATCATAAAACTGTTTCAAGCAAGAAACTACGTAAGTTACAAAATGTGCCCTAAACATTCCATCTACTTGTAAGCAGTCCTTGAAAGGGACTTGTATTCCTGCAACAGGTTTACAGCTCTCAAAACCAGACATCTGACACCACTACCCATTTCCATTCACTCTGAAAAACTGCCTTTAACTCTTTCTCCTAACCAATTTTTTAAGGAAAAGTGACTAGTTACCTATTTAGGTGAAAAGTGACTAGTTACCTATTTAGGTTAATTTTTAAAGTAGACCAGCTATATGTTTAGTTTCACACTTGCATTTCTAGAATGTACAGAAAGTTATAAAATGGTACAGTTTGAAGAAAAGCACTTTTTAACATTTGTTACTGTTGGATGAATGAAAACTCTAAGTCCATGCTCCTACAGTGGGCTTGAGTCCTCTATCACATGCCTACTCAATTCAACATTAATTAGCTGTCACAAGCATAATTGGAGCCACATAGAGGATTTATCCTACATCTAACTTGCACTTCATGCTGACCTGGAAACTCGTGCTACCATGAGATGTAAAAAGTACTCTCATTTAATCATAAAAGGAAAGCTGCTTCCAAATGAGTCTTGGTTTTCTGAAATGCTGTTCTATTCTCTTTCAGGGCTGAATGTCCACAGTATGCTGAAACACGAGACCTTGGTCCTAACATTGGATGCGGTCAGTTTTCTAGAGAAGAAGCTGCTGTGGCACGATACCAGATTCTCCCCCCTCTATCCGTTCAACCTACCTTACAGAGATTTTCCTTAAGAATTGAATGGAAAACAGGTTTAGAAATGTTTTGTTTTATTTTGTATGGTTTCAATAAAATTGTTGACTTCATGCTTTGTCAGTCAATTACAAAAGAACATTATTTATATAAAAATGTACTGAGTTAGTCCAGCTATAAAGGATAGAAAAACTTCTGTGGAATGGTTCCATTTGCTAGTTCATGTCTAATTTGCCATCGCAATGCAGACCTTTTCTTCTCTGTTGGTACAACATAGTCATTTGGAACATAAATGCGTTGAGGTTTCTATGGGAGGTAGGGGGGAAAAGAATTCACAAAGCAAAGAGTTATTCTATTGATAAACCACAAGCTACTTCTAAACTTACTAAGAAGCAATTTACAACCAGATTAGCAACATTTACAACAAAAAATAAAGTGAAGACTAACTTTCAAGCATTTGTGGAACTCTTCAGTTACATTACTCAGAATTACATGTCAACCTATTCCCATAAAGTGGAGATGCAACAATCGCCAAACAGGAGGGTTCTCTCCCTGTCGGGGAACACTTCAGCAGTCATGGACATTCAGCCACCGACCTTCGGGTAAGCGTACTCCAAGGCGGCCTTCGAGACACACGACAACGCAAAATCGTCGAGCAGAAATTAATAGCCAAGTTCCGCACCCATGAGGACAGCCTCAACCGGGATCTTGGGTTCATGTCACACTACACGTAACCCCACCAGCGAACAAATGTTATCTGTTTTTAATATAACGGGTCATTGACTGTCTTCCTTATCTTTCTCTCTTTTTTTGGGGGGTTGTATATTCAGTGGCCTTTTAGATGACACCTTTCTGTCTGCTCACTGTGATTGCCTTGGCAACGGGCAGTAATCACCAGGCTTTGTTCTGTGATCTTAAAATGCAAAGGATTCGAAATTGTCTTTTCCACACCGCCTGAGGAAGGGGAAAGCCCCCGAAAGCTTGTGGGATTAAAAATAAAATCGTTGGACTATAACTTGGTGTTGTAAAATTGTTTACAATTGTTATTCCCATAAACAGTACAAATAATTTAGATTATAAACTGCAGCAGGTACTCATTTAGCATACTGCAAGTGCAAAGTATTATAAAAATACTAAAAGCAGCAGCAAAGCATGTAATCTTTTAATTTGGATTTACACTGGCTATTTTAAAGTCAATATGACCACCATGATTCAAGAAAGCTTGGCTTAAGTTGGTGGTTGTGGAAAAACGATAGTGGGAGTCAGTAGAAAATGTGAGAAGAAAACAGTACTACTCACCAGAGGTAGTTGGCTCTTATAAAGCATTTGTTCCTGGGGAAGAAAAAGTTATACTTATGTTTATTTAAGTATGCTAACATCACAAATTTAAAATCGCAGCTTTCCTGGTAAAGGGGTAGAGATACATACCCTTATGCCCCATCGCAGTTCTTTCCTATCTTTTTCTCCGGGAGTTCTGAAGGTTTCCCAGTTTCGTTTATATTCAAAATACCTGAAAAAGACGATTGCATATATGCAGTAAAATCTCTGCTGAAACAGCCACCTAACATATGTAGCTTATCGGTTGGCTTAACAGGCTAGATAAGAAACACATACTTTTACATAAATAAGAATTGGGGCACAAGTTTAGTAATTTCAAATAAAGACTCAACTACAGCAATAATAGGGAAAATGCTAGAATCTGTTATTATTAAGGACAAAGTAATAGGGCACTTAGAAAATCATATGATTAGGCAGAGTCAGTACTGTAACTAGCAGAGTAGATGAGGAGGAACCAGTGGATGTAGATGTGGATTTTCAAAAGGCATTCGATAAGGTGCCACACAAGGTTGTTACACAAAATTAGGGCTCATGGAATTGGGAGTAATATTAGCATAGATTAAAGATTGGTTAATGGACAGAAAACAGAGTAGGAATAAACGGGTCATTTTCGGGTTGGCAGGTTGTAACTAGTGGGGTGGGGTGCCGCAAGGATAAGTCCTTGGACCTCAGCTGTTTACAATATACATCAATGACTTAGATGAGGGGATTGAGTGTAATATATCCAAGTTTGCTGACAATACAAAGCTAGGTGGGAAAGACAAAGAGAGGCTGCAAAGGGATTTGGACAGGTTAAGTAGGCGAGAGGTGGCAGATGGAGTATAATATGGGGAAATGTGAAATTATCCACTTTGGTAGGAAGAATAGAAAAGCAGACTATTTTTTAAAAGGTGAGAGATTAAGAAATGTTGGTATTCAGTGGGATTTGGGTGTCCTTGTACATGAATCAAAGTTAACATGCAGGTACAGCAAGCAATTAGGAAGACAAATGGTATGTTGGCCTTTATTGCAAGAGGGTTGGAGTATAAGAGTAAGGAGGTCTTGCAATTATATAGGGCTCTGGTGAGACCACACTTGGAGTACTATCTACAGTTTTGGTCTCCTTATCTAAGGAAGGATATACTTGCCTTCGAGGCAGTGCAACAAAGGTTCACTAGATTGATTTATGGGATGAGAGGGTTGTCCTATGAGGAGAGATCGAGTAGAATGGGCCTATATTCTTGAGTTTAGAAGAATGAGAGGTGATCTTAATGAAACGAATAAAATTCTTGGAAGGCTTGGCAGGGTAAATGCTGAGAAGCTGTTTCCCCTGGCTGGAGAGTCTAGAACTAAGGGTCTCAAGATAAGGGGACAGCCATTTAGGACCAAGATGGGAAAAGTTTCTTCATTCAGAGGGTTGTGAATCTGAGGGCTGTGGATGCTCAGTTGTTGAATATATTCAAAACTGAGATCAATAGATTTTTGGACACTAAAGGAATCAAGGGATATAGGGAAAGGGCAGGAAAGTGGAGTTGAGGTTGAAGATCAGTCATGATCTTGTTGAATGGCACAGCAGGCTCGAGGGGTCGTATGGCCTACTCCTGCTCCTATTTATGTTCTTATGGTGCGACCCAGGAATATTTAGGTTGAAGATGCTGTCGAATACATTCAAGGGTTGGTGAACATAAGATGGTCCTGTAAGCAAGGGAACTCCAATAAAGGTAAAAACTCGAGTGATGTAATAAAAGTCTCATCTCTCTTCACAAAGGATTCTAAAGTGACAAGTTCTGTAGTAATCACCATAGTGGATGGATGGATTTCAATGTAGGCAAGTGTGAGGTCATCCACTTTGGACCTAAAAAGGATAGATCAGAGTACTTTCTAAATGGTAAAAAGCTCAAATCAGAGGTCCAAAGACACTTAGGAGTCCAAGTACATAGATCATTAAAATGATATGGACAGGTACAGAAAATAATCAAAAAGGCTAACGGAATGCTGGCCTTTATATCTAGACTAGAATACAAGGGGGTAGAAGTTATGCTATAGCTATACAAAGCCCTGGTTAGACCACACCTGGAGTACTGTGTTCGGTTCTAGGCGCTGCAGCTTAGGAAGGATATATTGGCCTTGGAGGGAGTGCAGCATAGATTTACAAGAATGATACCTGGACTCCAAGGGTTAAATTATGAGGAGAGATTACACAAACTAGGGTTGTATTCCCTGAAATTTAGAAGATTAAGACGTGATTTGATTGAAGTTTTCAAGATATTAAGGGGAACTAATAGGGTAGATAGAGAAACTATTTCCGCTGGTTTGGGAGTGTCGGACTAGGGAACATAGCCCAAAAATTAGAGCCAGGACTTTCAGGAGTTAGAAAACACTTCTACATGCAAAGGGTGGTAGAAGTTTGGAACTCTCTTCTGCAAACGGCAGTTGATGCGAGCACAATTGTTAATTTTAAATCTGAGATTGATAGATTTTTGTTAACCAAAAGGTATTAAGCGATATGGGACTAAAACAGGTATATGGAGTTAGGTTACAGATCAGCCATGATCTCACTGATTGCCGGAACAGGCTCGAGGGGCTAAATGGCCTACTCCTGTTCCTATATAGTGAGTGGCTTCACAAGCACAAATTGGACCATAATGCTGCAGTTTGGCATAATCACTATCATGGAGATGGCTGGAGAACTAGAAAAACACTAGTGCAGTAGTGGATACTCTTTGAAGGTAAGTTTAAGGTACATTGTGGCAAAGAGTAAAGGGGAGCCTTTTGGGAGCACTTGATTAAAAACTGGAACTATTCAACTAACCACCTTACTTTGAGCATAAAATTGAGAGGGGAGAATAAAGATTAATCCTCAGTTTTGAGAAACTTTGTTTGGATCATAACCCCTATTTAAATCCAACTGGATGTTCAGAAGAAGCAAGAAAAAAACTGCGCTACTGAAAATATGTGGCAGGTATGTCAGCATCTAAAAAGAGGAAGTATAGATTAATAACGCTGGGTGGGAGAAGAGAACAATAGTGTATTGTCAAAAGGTGAAGAGTCAGCAAACAGGTGTTTTAAAAAAGGTGAAAACTGGTGCACAATATACAAAGATCTGCAGTGAAGCAATGAAAAGACATTAGAAGTGCATGAGAGTATGGGGTGGGGGGGAAAGAGAGACACAAAAAATCCTTCAAAGTGAAGGCAAATGAACAGGTGGGGGAAATTTTTTTAAAAACAATGTTAGAAACACAGCAGAGCAGTCAACACTAAAAAGAAAAGATTGGCCAGTGCCTCTGCTGTATCCAGCATTTCTGCTCCCTCTCCCAAGCTATACTCTGAAGGGTCTAGTCCTAAACAGCCACCTGTCTCTCCTCCCTGCCTTATATCCTCAGTAACCAGCTTCAAGAAAATGACAGCAGTTAAGGTCAGAAGTTGCTAATAACAATTTTCAGGTCAGAAGGCTGCAGAGTGCCCATCAAAAAGATAAATTACTGTTCTTGAACCTCGAGTTGAGCTTTGAACAATATAGGAGACTAAAGACAGAAAGATCAAAGTGAAAATTGTTTGGGAGAAATGAAAGTGAGTCAGAGGTCAGGATCACCTCACACGTGGACAAAACAGATATTTGGCAAAGTAACTATTTGGTTTCATGAGCATTGAATACAAAATTATAGAAAATACATTATAGAAAATGGATTATAGAAAATACATGTAAACTGCTCTCTCATATGAAACAATGTCTGGGGGCTCCGGGCAATGGTCTGAGAAAATGCGAATGAACAGGTGAATCCGTGCATGGGAAAGTGCCAGGGAAGAGCAGCTAGAAGTTAGCATGATGGAACAATGAACAAAAATATCCTAGAGGGAATGGTCCCTCTAGAAAGCGGTGGTGGTGGGGGGGAAGGATACCTTGTATGCCTGGAAGATGATCCGAAAAATGCAGAGGCTAATAGAATGGAAGGTGAAAACATAAGTGACACTAGCGTTGTCAAAGTTTAGTACTTTAGATCTTTTGTCGGCCAAGCAAACAATTCCAGTAGTGTTGCAGATTTTAAAAATGGAAATGACTAACAACTTACTTTGCTACAGGATCAGTTCTCTTTAGGTTTCTTGTGTGAGGATGATCCATTACTGGCCTAATAACTACAACAACATTGATTTAAAAAAGTTAAATATATATTCTGCGCCATTCCAGTTAGGAAGAATAAACTTACATTTATACAGTATCTTATCACATACAGAGAACATCACAAAGCACTTTATAGCCAATTACTTTTGAAGTTCAGTCGCTGTTATGTAGGCAAGCAATTTGCACACAGCAAGGTCTCAAACAACAAGCGAGATGAATGACCAGTTAAGCTGTTTTTGGTGGACGGAGGAATTTTGGCCAGGAACTTATGAGAAAACTCTGCTCCTCCTTGAATAGTGTCATAGGATCTTTTACACCCACCCAGACAGGCATATTTTCCCCTAGTTTAATGTCTCACATGAAAGACAGCACCTCTAACAATACTGAACTCAGTACAGCCTAGACTATGTGTTCAGTCCTGGAGCGGAGCTTGAACCTACAAGCTTCTGATTTGGGTGAGTACTACCAACTCCTATTACTACCAACATACTACTGTTTTCATGGGTCTATGAATTTGCTGTGGGGATGAGAGAGACAGATTTAGAGTGCAAGCAAAGACACCAGTCTGGAATCCGAACTAAGAAAGGACCAGTATAAAGCTGGATTTAATAAGGTCTCTGATAGCCTCTTGATTTTAGTAATGCTTCAGCTTAGAATACAGATTAGAATAGTTTCACTGGACATTAGTTTCTTTGTACAAAAGATTTACATGGGTTCTTAAATTGTGAGAAGCTAACATACTTAATTGTACTGGAGATAAAAATGTAATACTCACATGATTTTGGTCCATTCGCAACACAACCGTAGCCTTCACTTCCTGCAGGCCTATGGCTCCACTGCAGAGGAAGAGAACAAATTTCTAAATCAGCACAATGCTTCATTTGTACAATCCCAACAAACCTTAAGGGAAGAGAAGCTGCTGCTGCTACCTGGTCTGGCCTACACATGATTCCTGTACCACAATATGTAATTTGATTCTTAATGCCCTCAGGGCAACCAGGGTTGTTCAATGCCCTTGTCAGTGTCACCCACATCCCAAGAACAAATATGTATATTTTTATTTCCATGCAATTAAAAAAATACAATTTTTTTAAAAAAGTATCTTCACTGGAAGATTAATTGCTCACATTTAATTTGAATATATTTTATCATTCTGCAGTGTTCATCCTACATGTCAATCACAATTAAATGTACGGGAGAAGGAAATGTCCCTGACCCAAATTGGTACAAAAACAAGCAAAAGCATGACACTGTTCAGATTAGTTACCAGATCTCTTGTGAAGAATGGTTGGGCAGAATTTGGTTGTCTTCCAGCTATGCTTCCAGTATCAGTCGTGCTGCTCAATTCTTCACTATCTGTGTCAGACTCTGCTTCATTGCCGAGAGTCTGAAATCTGCTGATCCTCTGTCCCAATTCACTGACTGCATCTTTAAAAAGTTTAACAAAAGATTACAGAACCATTATACAAGAGAAAGAAGCTGTTGTAGTATTACATTAAATAGCAATGCAAAAGTTCTCCACTATTTTTCAAGATTATGATCAACTACTGTGAGCAGTGAAGTATTCGATAAATTTCTCAAAGGATGAGCAAAAGCAGCAGAGAGGCTTCCCATTCTCCCCTTTCCTCCTACAGAGCCTCATGGGTCCTTTGTTGCATCAAAAAATAATCAGAAAAAGTTGGAATATGCCTTCTTTACACTGTCAAACCTCAAGTGTTTGCCACCACTTATTACGATATACAAAGAAACACATTGGCAGTCCTGAACTGCCTCTCCAAGCATATCCACCTCTCACTTCTGAATAGGGCGAGTACAAAAAATGTACACATCTGCCCCCGGAGAAGTCTGTACTTGAAAATAGATTAGATTGACTGTTGTGTACTGTAAAAGAGGGTTCTCCAGTTTTCAGCTTCACCAAAGCTAGTGCTACTGTTTAAATCTTCTGTGACCCAGAATATAGAATAAACCATTGTTCGAAGAAAGTTAAAAACATAAACCTTATCACACCTTCAGGTCCTAGATAACATTTGCTTTATTGCCCTTTTGTCTATACCACAAGCACAGTGCAACTATACTTAGTACTCAGACAAGAATGGTAGAAAACAAGATATTATACATTCAGAGTAAATAGCTGATTCCTAATATCGCCCACCTCCGATCCTGCCTCAGTTCATCTGCTGCTGAAACCCTCATCCACGCCTTTGTTACCTCCAGATTCGACTATTCCAATGCTCTCCTGGCCGGCCTCCCACCTTTCACCCTCCATAAACTTGAGTTCATCCAAAACTCTGCTGCCTGTATCCTAACTTGCACCAAATCCCGTTCATCCATCACCCGTGCTTGATGACCTACATTGTCTACCAGTCTGGCAACGCCTCGTTTTTAAAATTCTCATCCTCAAGTTCAAATCCCTCTATGGCCTCGCCCCTCCCTATCTTTGTAACCTCCTCCAGCGCTACAACCCTCCAAGATCTCTGTGCTCCTCCAATTCTGGCCTCAAGCGCATCCACGATTTTCATCGCTCCATCATTGGCAGATGTACCTTCAGCTGCCTAGGCCCTAAGCACTGGAATTCCCTCCCTGAATCTCTCCACCTTTGTCTCCTCCTTTAAGTCACTCCTTAAAACCTCTCTCTTTGACCAAGCTTTTGGTCTATGTGGCTTGGTGTCAAATTTTGTCTGATAACACACTGTGCAGTGCGTTGGGACGTTTTTACAACCTAAAGGCACTATATAAATGCAAGTTTTTGTTGTTGACAGCAAGTTTACACCTCCAATAATTTTAAACATCAGCAGAACCACTCAACTGAATTATAGCCTTGTAATATACAGCCATCTATAAGTCTGCACAACTTCTAGATGAAGTCTTAGTCATTACAACTATTAAAACAGAACGGCTTACTGCTGTAGAATCTCTGCTATAAGGCAAAAGTTTTACCTCAGAAATTTTAACCTTTAGACGTTTGACAGTTCCAGGAAAACTACTAACACCCTGTGCAACTTTTGTAAGATTTCAGCTCACTCACTGACACAAACAATACTACAATAATAAAGTATTCTAATATCAAAGTAGTATTACAAGAATATGAATTATCTAAAATAAACACTCAATATATAACATTTCAAACACTAATTCACTCTCTTCTTTCCTCTAGACTAGATAATGTAGACCATGACAAGCTATTTCACCTTGTCCAGAACAGTAAAACCAGAGGACATGGCCTGCAATTGAAGAGGGATAAATTCAAAACTAATCTGCGTAAACATTATTTCAGCGAGTGGTAAGTCTATAGAACAGGTTCTCTCGGGAGACGGTGGAAGCAGATAGTATTGATTCATTCAAATACAAATTAGATAAATTTATTTCAGAAAATAATATTTTGGGATACAGTATACGAGTAATTTGAGACGACATGTTGTAAATGGAGCATGCTTGGGAAGAACAGATGACTTTGGATCTATGGTTCAAAAAGCTTTCCACTACTGGGGATTTTCCTCACCTCATGTCTGTTTCTGTTTGACTAATTGATAGAGATTGATTGCCGTGATTAGTCAACAACTCCATTATTGTTGAGTTATTCCACTATCAGAATGATAGAAAGCAAACTAGATGGACTGTTGTCTTTTTCGGGCTTGCAATTCCTACGTTCCTATGGAACTTGGATTTACTTCGTACTGGAGGCTTGGATTTATTGCATATGCGGGGGGGGGGGGACTGCATTTTGGTGCAATCACATGCAGCCCACCCATTAGCTGTGTCACATGAATCCTGTATCCCATGCCAAAATTGGGAGAGCTGTCCCACAGACTAGTCAAGCAACAGCCTGACATAGCCATACTTACAGAATCATATCTTTCAGCCAACGTCCAATGGGAATCAGGGGGAAAACTCTCCAGTGGCTGGAGTCATACCTAGCACAAAGGAAGATGGTAGTGGTTGTTGGAGGCCAATCATCTCAGCCCCAGGGCATTGCTGCAGGAGTTCCTCAGGGCAGTGTCCTAGGCCCAACCATCTTCAGCTGCTTCATCAATGACCTTCCCTCCATCATAAGGTCAGAAATGGGGATGTTCGCTGATGATTGCACAGTGTTCAGTTCCATTCGCAACCCCTCAGATAATGAAGCAGTCCGAGCCCGCATGCAGCAAGACCTGGACAACATCCAGGCTTGGGCTCATAAGTGGCAAGTAACATTCGCGCCAGATAAGTGCCAGGCAATGACCATCTCCAACAAGAGAGAGTCCAACCACCTCCCCTTGACATTCGACGGCATTACCATCGCCGAATCCCCCACCATCAACATCCTGGGGGTCACCATTGACCAGAAACTGAACTGGACCAGCCATATAAATACTGTGGCTACGAGAGCAGGTCAGAGGCTGGGTATTCTGCGGCGAGTGACTCACCTCCTGACTCCCCAAAGCCTTTCCACAAGGCACAAGTCAGGAGTGTGATGGAATACTCTCCACTTGCCTGGATGAGTGCAGCTCCAACAACACTCAAGAAGCTCGACACCATCCAAGATAAAGCAGCCCGCTTGATTGGCACCCCATCCACCACCCTAAACATTCACTCCCTTCACCACCGGCGCACTGTGGCTGCAGTGTGCACCATCCACAGGATGCACTGCAGCAACTCGCCAAGGCTTCTTCAACAGCACCTCCCAAACCCGTGACCTCTACCAGCTAGAAGGACAAGAGCAGCAGGCGCATGGGAACAACACCACCTGCACGTTCCCCTCCAAGTCACACACCATCCCGACTTGGAAATATATCGCCGTTCCTTCATTGTCGCTGGGTCAAAATCCTGGAACTCCCTTCCTAACAGCACTGTGGGAGAACCGTCACCACACGGACTGCAGCAGTTCAAGAAGGCGGCTCACCACCACCTTCTCGAGGGCAATTAGGGATGGGCAATAAATGCTGGCCTCGCCAGCGACGCCCACATCCCATGAACGAATATAAAAAAAATTTTTTTAAATGCTCCAAAAGGTTGCATATTTCTGCAGTAGGGAATGCTTTTCTGGAGGTTGGAGCTGAAACATGTTAATGGCATGAAGGGTGCTTTACTCCACATCTAAACATTTTGTATATGACCTGGGAGTGCTTGATACTCATACTGAGTAGCCAAAACAGGAAGTGTTCCATTCCCTAGCACGAAACGTCCCTCAACTTGATGAGCACAAAATTGACAACAACAAAAAACAAAATGTAATCTAGCCAAAAAGGATAGGAAGGTTCCAGGTTTGATTCCCCAAATTACATGATCTCAGCCAAGGCAGCAGCAGGAATGCAGTAGGGGTTCAAACCTGTGACTATGTGATTGTAAAGCATAGGCCTTCAATGTTGAGGTACTGTCCTGTCTCACTTTCTTACCACAAGGTCTATTAAAAAAAACACAAAGCACATATCATCCTAAAGATGATCGAAGAGCTCTGAACATATTTCCTGTACACTCAAACAAAATTTAAGAATACACAGGCAAGAAGCAAGCAAAGCTTCAAGCCCCACTCTTAACACTAGCTCTTACCAAAAACTTCCTCTTGTGGTTTGTTGGGCGCATCTGTTGTTGAAATGCAGTTAGAAGATTTACTTCTACCGGGATTGCTATGCTGGCTGACTGTATCTGTATTATTAGACGACACATCACTTCTTATGCTATGCAGTGCACACAGAGGCATATGATTGGAAGAATTGGGTGAATCACTGTTGGTCTGATCCTGTGAACTGTCCTTGCTTTGACTCAAAATATCACTCCCAGTCAGGCTGTCTGAGAAGCTCTTTCCTTCAACGTCTCCCAAGGCCTGAGACTTTTTATTATTTACTGCGTATTGTTCAGAGTCCTCTTGACTCGACTGGTCAGACCAAAACAAGGAAGATGATTTTTCTTTATTATCATCATTGCCGCTGTCCAGTGATTGATCAGACATTGATTTATACATGATTACTCAAATCGACTACTGGACAGTCCAGTTTTCTACAGTCCTCTTTAACAACTAACAATTCACCAGTGATACATTTCACCAGATGGAGAGGTTTAATAACTCTTTCATGAAGAGAATAATAAGGTAAGAAGCTTAGAGCACAATGACTTGAAGCAGCATTTAATTACTGCAGAGCCAATACCTGAACAGACAACCAAATCTAATTTTGGCCAATCTGCCTAATGGAATAAGCTGTACTTCAATAAATTAGAATTGGCTTATACGTATGAAGTACAACCCAAGGAGTGACAAATAACCAGCCCATTATATTTACCAGAGTCAGTCTCGCTGATTGTCGATTCATCATAAATGTGCAATTGTCCATTCTTCTTCCTGCAAAATATACATCAATAAACTTTCTAAAAAAATTTCAAAGCATAGTGGTCTTTGTGTCTAACCCATGCAACACGCAAACTGACAGTACTGGATATACTGGGTGCAAAAAGTGAGAAATTGATCAGCTTCCAAGCATCATTACTGCTTCTTTTATGAGCACAAAATTCACTCAATTAAAAGATTTGGTTGCTATTTAAACTTTCCAGATTTAAAAATGTCCTTTACAGTTAACCAAATGTAGTTGTGACTGGGACAAAAGAAGTCAATTCCCTGTTATACATTGTATTAATGCATGCTTCACAAATCCAATGTGGATCCTATAAATGGTTTCGGGGAGAAAAACTGAACAGTAGTCATTTAAACCCTTTACAGCTCTTCTGCATGTGGTATTTAGAACTTTTGTTTCTATTTACAAAGATCAAAAAATAATTTTGAAGTAGTCATCAAGAGTGTTTGCTGTTGAGTTTTGCCTGAATGCGTATGTAAACAGTCTAAACCCCAAAACGCCACAGCCACAGACTGCAGAATACATGGGAGATTCAGTTACTCTCTGATGTGTATTCTATTTACACAGTGCATAATTAACAATCTCTAAAAGTGGCTGAAAATGGTTTAAAATGTATTTACTTTCAGATCCGATTCTGAAGCTGGAGTTTGGAGGGTGGGGCTACATTGCACAGCATGATGTGGAGAATATTTGGATTTGACTGGTGTGGGATCCCAGGTTTAATCCCTATTCTGTGCCTAATTAGCCAATTTCAGCCAGAGTAGCAGTAGAGGCTCTTCAATTGACCTCTGCACTTCGTGCTAAGGAGCAGCAAAGAAAACTCCTGGCTCCTGATCACTATCAAGTGACTGTTGCTGAAAAGTATATGTTGGGGGAGGACAAGGTTAGGCTTAACCATAATATACACCCCGTTACCATCCAAGAATATCTTGCTGACACTATCTGGAGTCACAGATAAAGAATTGCCAGCAGAGAGGCCGAACCAAAGTACAAACAGTGCCTGTGGAATTGTATCGTAGCTCAAGTTAACACTTTCAAGAGAGGCAGAGATAAAATCGGGGCAATGGTGAGAAGACAAGAAACATACTTTAGATGCTACCTAACTGGATAGGTTGAGACAAAAATAAATGGTTGCTACAGTTGGAGTGGACCAGTACATTGGATGCTCCAATCTGCTGCAGCAGCAATTGACAGGATTTCACAAAATGTTTCTGCTATCAGCTGCACAATCATGGTGGTGGGAAGAAAAACAGGCAGTCACTCCACTACTTGTGAACACTATAAGTAATTGGAGAACAGGGCATCTTCCTATCCCACAGGTGATTGAAGATGCATGGCTCAGAAATAATTTGTGGGGGAGGTCAAAGACGAGAAAAGCCCTGACTAATAAATAAAATTAGTGCTGCAGCAAAAAACTATGTCAAGAAAAATTGTTCGGCCATTTCATCTGCCACTTATAAAAACAAAATCCTGACAAATTCCACATCTTTGTATCACAGCCATTTAATCTGAGAATTCCAAGAATATTTCAGCTATGAAAATAAAACATAAGTTTCTGATTTTGTCCGTAGAGTATTGTGAACAGAGAAATGTACTGTGGTTCCATATATTCCATAGTTCTACTTTACAGTGTTCAGCATTCAAAGTTTATAGATGATATTGGTCTACTTAAAATATTTTGAAAGTTACCATGGAAATTCAGGATTCAAAAGATTATTTCAACACTTCAACATAGCTGAAAAAGTTGCTATTTGAATTACAGTCTACTCCTGATAATGCAAAGTAATTTTTGCTCAAAAATCAAGATGATCAATAATTCAAATTAAGCAATTTGAATAATACCGCAAATTGTGAATTTAGTGCTACAAAAAAATATAATCACCAGTTAATTTAAATTCAACAAACTGAATATATAGATCTGTAGTACATTTAGTTTTCACAAATCTTCCCACCTCACCCAAGAGCTCATTTTCAGTTTACGTACCGTAATACTTTTCTCCGGATGATCGGTTTTCTGTTGCTTTCAGATGGTGTTTCAGGGCTGCTTGTGCTGCTGTTCTCAAACTGCACTTGACTGCTATTACTCTCCTGATCTGGGCTGTTCTGAAGAATTAGCCTAGATGGTTCTGATGTACATCTAAATAGATTAGGGGCTACTGAGTATCTGCTATATGTGTCACACTGGTGAAATTCCGTAGGATCACCATGGGAAGTCTCAATCCCCCTCCTATATAAAGACTACAAATGGGAGAGAAGAATGCACCAATTAAAAAGGTAGTTTTTAACACAACAATTTCAATATCAAGTCACTGAACTCAACAAGCTGACTCAGGTGGACAGTTAGTATGGCTAGGTTCATACCTATGCTATCAAACAACTTACCCCATATATCTAGAGCAATAATTACTGATGAGCAAAATAAGTTTAAGATTTGGCACTTCTCTTTAGAGTCAGTTACTCACTGTCTTAAGCATGAGTACCAGGCAATTCCACAGTTGAGAACAGAAGTAAGGGATAATAATAGGCTATTCTGTTCATTGAAGTTCATAGCTCCAGTCCCTAAATCTCCCATTGCAGCCCCAATGTTCTTGCCTTTCCTACTCTGCCTGGCAAGTTATTCCAAGTATTTATCAATCTTTGAGTAGCTAAGTGCTGCCCGAAATCTGTTTTAAAATTTACTTTTCACTAATTCTCGTTTGTCTTCTAGTCATTTTGTAAACTAACTTTGAAGCACTAATCGGAGTTTACCTTATCTGTACCATGTAATATTTTAAATACATCACTGAGATCTCCTCCCTTAACTGCCTTCTTTCTAGATACAAAGCTTAAGCTTCTCTGCTCTTTCCTCATAGGTCATCCCCATTACAGTTGGAATCAGCTGCGTGTTCTTACCTGTACCCATTCCAGTGTGTACATATTTTTTGTGGCAAATTATTTTAAGCATGGTTTGACAAGTGCAGCGTAAAGCCTTAATATAACTTTTGGAGACTTCCATTCATTGTTAACTTTTTCATTTTATTACTCCACCACATTGTTGGGAAAATGAAAGTGATATGTTTGCTATTACTCAAGAGGTCTCCCTGGACTAAAAGTTTATTCCATTCATTGTATATTTGTAATCTGTATTGTTTGACCTATACTCATAAATGCAATATTCAATTTGTCTGACCAATGGCAGAGTCAACCTAAATCCTTTTGCAAACCTTTAGCTGCATCCTCTGTCTCTACTGTTCTCTCTATTGTGTTATTAGCAAACAAAATTCAACTAACCTGATTCTCTTTTTCTGAGTTGGATGCTCGTTGAGTTGTAGTTTGGGTTCCCGCAAGGGGATGATGTATGGAACCATTTCTCATCTGTGAAACTTAATAGGAAACCAGGGTCTAAAAAACCTTCTAGAAATAGCACCCTGCTCTCTACAAGTATTTACTATTTATTGCATTTGAATAGAATATAATTCTTATACATTCTTATCAAAAGTATTGTAAATTAATTCATCAGTCGCAAGAGGTAAACTTTTCACATAGAGGCATATAAACAGAATTCTGAATTATTTGTGTAATGCAAAGAATTTCTGCAAGTGACCAGCCATTTAACATATGAGCAAAGTCATAAAAGTTTTCCATATAGGAAACATCAAGTTTTTCATTTAAACAATTTAGATAATACTTTTGAATCTGTCTTCCATTTTGCTTTACGGTTACTTTCTCAGGAACCTTTCTCCTTTGCCCAGTATCTCTCTCTGAAAACATGCATGCAACAAGTTCCAGTTGACTAAAAGAATGGCCTTTATGTCATTTTCTGAATGAAGTTTAGTGCAACTTCCAGCAGTTTGGGGCAGCTGTCACTTTAATTATCAAAGTAAAGTTTCAAAGCAGCCCTTTCACATTTGCTTCATGGATATAGAAATAGCTCTCATTTCATCAGCAGCATGCATTTGCTTGACAGCCAAGTGACAGCAGCACTCAGTCCTGACACTGGCATCGTCAAACAACCAAATATGCCAAGAACGGACAGAGAGAAACATGAAGCAAGAGTTCGGCCATTTGCCAGTTTGGCCTATGCACGTATGGACCATTGAGATTGAAGGAGTATAGGTAAAGAAAAGGCTGACAATCAATGGAAAGTAAAATTGGGCAGGATGTAAAATCAGCAATCAATCACATCCAGTCAGCTTCCCGTTGGGAGGGTTAGGTTAAAATTAACACGCAGAATTTGGTTACCCTGGGTCTGAAAATTAAAATGGTGGCTGCTCCAAACTACTGAAAATTGCATTTACATTGTGCATTCAAAAAGTGCACGACATGCAAAATCATTCTGTTTGTCATCTCAAGTACTTAACTGTACCCCCTTCTGCAAAATGACTGGATTAATGTTGTACAGTGCTATGACCTTCAAAAATCTAATCTCCTATTTCCATCAAATGTTCCAATACCAAGTTTAATATTTGTAATAATCTTCCCATAAACTCCATACACTCATAGCCAGAAGCTTTGATGACTCGAAGAAGTCCTCCCAACTTTTGACAGTCCCACACAAAATTTCAGTCCAGGTTTAATAAATCAACATTGTAAGGGACAATATTTTTCTTCCTCTTTTATCCTTCATTGATTACATTTCCCTTGCTTCACTGCCCATCCACAAGCTGAGCTGTTTTATCACATATATCCACACAAAGCATAATTAGTCATACCATAGTTTGATGACTTCATACTGCCACGTGACTCCGGAGTATCACTGGCTTTACTGGAGGTTTGACTCTTTGAACGCTCATGCTTGATCAGCTCCTCAAGATCTAAAAGAACATAAAATGTCATTGCATTTAGCCCAAGCACATGTTGTTTTGGGAGTACAGTAATGCAGATCAGACTGCACCAACATAGTGTTAGCTATACAGTCCTGACTTACTAAGCCAGATGATGCAAGCTTTAGTTTAGAGTAAGCCAGACCACTAAATGTGTGTCTCAGCAACAGATGATGTTCCTGGGTTTGGTTGGGGGAAGGAACAATCAATCATGGTTTGTGCTTCAACTAATGCAGCTTTCCATTAAATCAGAATTCCTGATAGCTGTTACAGCTTCACAATTCCATTCTCACAAAATCCACTGCACTGTGTTTGATCTTAGTGAGATGAGTATCTTCCTTCCCTCCACCTGCCCCACCTTCTCCACCCTGGCTTGAACAGCTACTGTCAGAGTCAAAATAATCCATCTACACTTGGAAGGGTGGCCACTTGAGAAGGTACCGCGATTGTAAGAGTTACAGTATCCCGTCATATATCTCCATCTTCAGGAAAGGATTAAAATTAAAAACCCATCTTTCAGTGGTGAATTTCTGAGTAGGGTGTAAAGAGTCGCCTTATGGGGATAAATAGCTATTTTCTACAACCACTGCTTGGTATGGTACAGCTTTTTACCTTTTCTGAACTCTCGAAGTTGATGTTGTGGGACATTCTGATAGCCCAACAAATTCAGTTGCTCTTCAACATCTTCATCTGTAAAGTCCAGTCCTGCCATTGCTGAAGAAAAAAAAATCTTTTAGCATTACAGTATTTTATTGAGGTTCTTTCAGAATTACCGTGCTATGCTCAAATCATATACAAATAGAAAGTAAAATTATAATTTAAATTCTTGCTCTCTGTTAGCGGACCTCCTTCCAGTAACCAGGGCTGCACTAGACGCTGCATCAGATCTCACCGCTGCACCCTGGGGTGGGAAGGCTCATTCACCCACTCGCTCTCCCTTTTAAATAATTAAACCACCCATTTAAATGCCTTGACTGCTGCACAGACCCCCTAGCACAAACCAACAGATCTCATGGAGCACTTTAAACCCACTGACCCCGCGGTGCTGCCCTTCTCCTCTCCTCTCCTCCCTTCCCCTCTCCTCTCCTTACCTCTGCCTCTCGCGAGCTCCCCTTTTTCTGCGGCTTCTTTTTTTTAAACGGTTCCCTCGCGCGGCCCAACTCGCGGGAACGTTCCAACTGTTCAAACACCGACCGTTAAAACAAAAAGTCCAACAGACGCACCAACATAACCCAGCGGCGGGATGGTAGCTCAGCAAGCAAAGGGCACCGAGCGGCTCCACAGACAGCGCTATCTGCAGGGAAGTGTCACTGAAAGCATAATTGTCGATGTGTACAACTTTTTTCCTCGTCGAATTTTTATTTTTATATACTACAGTTGAAAAGAAATGAAATACTGATTTGGTGACGCCAAGCTTGGGTTTTAAGGCCCAGTACGTCTGGCTGCTTTGTTGATCTTGTTTTAGCCTCCAACTCGTTTACTTTATTATCCAAAGTTTATAGAGACACTCACTACTTGGAAGTGCGTGTTTGGAAATGATTGCCACGCCAATCCCACCGAATTGAAATGTGACCCATGACAAAGATTTCATTGCATCACATGTAAATTATATTATTAAACTGGGGCATTTTTGTTATTCTCTTTTCCCAGGGACCAAGTCAATGCCTCTTTGAGGAATTCTCAGCCAGTCTGCTTGATGGAGCAAAAATAGAAAATGCTGGTCTCAACCAGAAACATTAATTTGTCTATTCTCTTCTTAGATGGTGACAGAGCCTTCTGTTTATTTCCAGCAGTTTTATTTTTATTTCAATATTACAGGATTTGAAGCTTTTCTTTTTCTCCCTGCTGTTTGATGGAGCACTTTGTATGGCAGGTAGAGATGGAAGAAACAATACTATCAGCGTCGCTCTGGCCTTGTCCTTGCAGAGGAGGCTTAAAAAACCTTGGCAAACTTATAACAACATAAAAGATCCACAAACAATAACACTTATAACCAACTGATTCAAGCAAAACATGTCTCATTTGAAAAGTCTTATTTTGAGTAGAGATATAAAAGAATGAACTTGCATTAATAGAGCACCTTTCAGATCCTCAGGCCACCCCACACTGCTTCATAGGCAAACACGGCAGCCAATTTACACACAGCAAGGTCCTACAAACAGAAAATTAGTTGTTTTAGTGTTGTTGGTTGAGGGATAAATGTTGGCCAGATTTTCAGGAGGACTTCCCTGCTCTTTTTCAAATAGTGCAATGCAAACTTTTACTTCCATCTTAACAGGAAGGTGGGGGCCTAAGTTTAAATATCTCATTCAAAAGATGGCATTTTCAACAATGCAACACTCCCTCGGTACTGCACTGAAATGTCATTCTAAGTCCTGGAGGGGGCTTGAACCCACAACCATCTAACTCAGATGTGAAAATGCTACCACTGGGCCAAGCTGATTCTTATAAGAAAGTAACTAAATATCTGAACTGCAAAGAATCTGACGTAAATAGGTACACCACATTTTTTAAACAGAAGTTTCTTATTTTAGACTGGATATTAATCAAAAATAATGAAGTTACAGAAAATTATTTACTCCTAGAAGATTACACGTTGCTTATATTTTGATTTTCCTTAAAAAAGAGAACGATTACTCTGTAAAATGTGGAAATTATCACCTTATCCTTTGTTGCTTATGTGATATTAGCCAATTTACTGGCAACTTTGGTGGAAAGGCACTAAAAATCTCAATTACAGATGAGCAGGTGAGACTTATTAAAGATAAAAGCATTTTGGACAAAATAATCCACCTGTTTCATAATGACATGGGCTTTCCATAATTTAAGATGC
Organism: Heptranchias perlo; assembly: GCF_035084215.1. NCBI lineage: Eukaryota > Metazoa > Chordata > Chondrichthyes > Hexanchiformes > Hexanchidae > Heptranchias > Heptranchias perlo. Next base: position 13,857,517 of record NC_090332.1, on the reverse strand, counting down.
CCAAGGTTCCATCACTTTTATCGTGGAAGATTGGTACAAAAATTGTGGGAATTTCCTCTAATTTCTTGTGGAGATATTGTAGGCTATTGTGGAAATGTATTGGTACCCTTAGTTGCTAAATCTGATTATTAAATTGTTTTAAAATTATTTTATATGGTTGTCATAGTGGTGTAGAGGTGCTCTTCTTCCCCCTACTCCTCTCCGCACCAGTTTGTTTGCTAGATCTCCACCAGAAACAGTAATGAGATACATAACCAGATAACCTGCTTTGGTGATGTTGGTTAAGGGATAAATATTGGCCACGACACTAGGAAAACTCCCCTGCTTTTCTTTGAATAGTGCCATGGGATCTTTTACGTTCACCTGAAAGAGCAAACAGGGCTTCGGTTTAACATCTCATCCAAAAGACAGCACCTCTGGCAATGCAGCATCTCCTCAGTACTGCACTGAAGTGTCAGCCTGGATTATGTGCTCAAGTCTCTGCAGTGGGGCTTGAACCCACTACCCTCTAACTCAGAGGCAAGAGTGCTACCATTGAGCCAAGCATGACACATGATATTTTTCCGTTGCATTCACAGGGCAATTCATTACAAAAAGAACATACCATTTTGTCCTTGAAGCAGATCTTGGTTAGGCCTCATTTAGAATATTCTGGTCCCCTCACAAAGGGCAAAATTATGATGGAATGAGGCGGTTATTCTTCTTCCAGAGAATAGTAGACCTGTGGAACAGGATGTGGATCGAGCGGTGAACACTGATTCACTGTATACCGTCAAGAGAGAGCTGGACCTGTTTCTGGCTGGGGCAGAGATCATGTCATACAAGAGATAGGTACCCTATAATATAAATCAGGGTTAATGTGATTGCCTGGACTAGATTTGATTGCCTAAACTGGTACTAGAGAAATTTTCGATACTCCCCCCCCCTAATTGGCCTGGATTTTTATCCGGTTTCTCGCCTCTTCCAGAAGATTACGTGACCCTGTGCAAGTACCTATATCATGATGCGTAAGGCAATCACGACAGCACGGGAAAGGCTAAATGACTAGTAGGTCTTTTCCTGCCTGACATTTTTGTATGTTCATATGTTGTTAAAGAAAGCCCTTAATTATTCAATATGATCACTTATCACTTATAGCTACAGCAACAATAATAACTTGCATTTATAAAGCACCTTTAACAGAGGAAAACGTACCAAGTTTCTTCACTGAAGCATAATCTGATATAAATTGAAAAAAGACACAAATGACGATAAAAATTGAGTCAAGGCAGCAGAAAGAGGAAGAAGCAAGCAATCTTTGCCCTAGTTGTTAGGACAAGTAGCAGAGAAAGAGGCTATCCTTTTTACGTTAAGATAAGATTCCCCAAAGTGGTCTAGAGGAACAAGCACCCTTTTTTTTGTAACAGGACACAAACATATAGGTAGGTAGAGATATCAAAATACAAAACAAATAAGGGTAAGTCAGATGACCTCTTGTTAAATAGATACTGCCTCAGAGCAGGAACCATTTTCATTCATCTAGAACCAGTCGGAATGATATGCTTCAGGATCACAATCACTTTCAAGTTGGAATTGAATGTGGGGGTGAATCTGGGCTGACTACTTTAATGAATCAGTAAAGTCCTGATTGTTAAGATAAATCTTCTAGTATAGTATGTAGCAAGATAGTATCTCTCAAAATGAACACGAGGCCAAGAATAAACTCTATTTTTTCATTATGCTCATGGATGGTTTGGAATAATTAACATAATGTTTTTAGATTTTATGTGGAAGAGCAAACCACCCAGGATCAGTGTTATTAAATTGAAATGTCGCAAATGGAGAAAGAATTGGCCTACCTGATCCTTTTCTTTACAATATGTCATGCAAAATGACATACCATCGGTTGATTGAGCTATTTGATAAGACACCTACATGACTTGATTCAAGAAGTAGAGATATGGTAATATGAAACCATATAATTAGATCAATGGGAATTGCGACTGAGAATTTGCAAGCAGACATGGCTAAATCTAGGAAGGCACCACTATGTCGGATCCCTTTACTTAATTTAGGAGCAATCATCTTACCTTGCGTGGGACAAAAATATGTAGCATTAAAAGTTATAGTAAGAGAAGATAAAGTAGAAGTATGCAAAGATCTTAAGGAAGAATGTGGATTAGAGAAAGACTTAAACAAAAACCTTCAGATTCAACACTGAATGGAAAACATTAGAGTAAAACATTCTATTCAATCAGAGTAAGCTAGAGGTTTTTCTATTGGAAAATACACATAAACTATGTGTCCCCAGTCTATGAGCTCTCCTAAAGAGCTCAACAGATAATACAGCTACAGCAAACCAAAAAACTTCGGACCACAACTTGAGGGGAAAAAAGAAAGCAGACAATGAAAGAATATTTACCTAGTTTTGCAGTGCACTAGATTGACACATTCAGCTCAAGTCAGTATAAAGAGTATATCTTATAGATCATAGACTGTGTCCACTAGTGTGAGGGTTGGTAACCAGAGGCCACAGATTTAAGATCATTGGCAAAAAAAAGGGGAGATGAGGAGAAATTTTTTTAGAAAGCGAGTTGTTATGATCTGGAATGAACTGCCTGAAAGGATGGTGGAAGCAGATTCAATAGTAACTTTCAGAAAGGAATTGGATATATACTTGAAAAGGAAAAATTTGCAGGGCTATGGGGAAAGAGCAGGGAGTGGGACTAATTGGATAGCTCTTTCATAGAACCGTCACAGGCACAATGAGCCGAATGGCCTCCTTCAGTGCTGTAAGGTTCTATGATTCTATAAACACCAGTTTGTGTCATCTCTTTAAGTCTCTGCTGAGTGTCAAAGAAACAGTTCAGAATGAGACTTTATGTGTGTTTATGGAGTAGAAGGAGATAACTTGATTGACCAAATGCAGTGCAGCAATGCAAAGCTATCTGTTTTATTAAAGGTTTGTGTCTGCAATATTGTATAATTGTAAGATCTTGACAGGATTGCTGATTTGCACAAAATCCAGTCTGCCGATGCTCAGTTCACTCCTCAGCCCATCTCTGCTCCTAAGCTCTATGCTCCAAAACTGCCAATGGAACACCTATGTGATGGCCATAGGTGTAAGACTTTCTTCACTCCCAGCCTGGCTGATAAAACTTCCTCTCTATTTTGAGCAGGCTTCTTGTGGCACAGTAACAACTTGACTACTATCCCCATAATACTGTGAGCAATGCCACAAGAAATACGTTAGTTTTTTAAAAGCACAAGTATTCCCAGATGACTTCCCTCCTAGACCTCCATTGATGATAGAATATCCTAATTTTATATGGAGGTTAAATAAATTATTTTATTAACAAATGGAGAATCATAGTGATAGCAGAACTGCATCTTTTGCTTAATTTTAATCCTCAATGATGGGGATGTTGAAGTTGGGAAAGTGACTACTTTTTCATTTCAGACAACCTGGGGGTAATTTCAACCTAACTCGTCAGGCGGGATATCCATGGGATCAGGTGGAACGCCGGTTTTACACTTCTCCTGATATTACAGTACTTTCCATTGACTTCACTGGAGAAATAAATCTGGCAGGGTGTAAAACCAGCGTTGCACCCAATCCCATCAGTTTCCCAATGGGTGGGTTAGTTTAAAATTACTCCCCGACATCAGCATCAAGCACTCTCGTGTCAAGTACAGCACAGGTCCATTGCAGAGTAAAACTCAGTGTACTCTGTCTCAACAATGAGCCTCAGCTCCAATCTCAGAAGAGCATTCCTTACTCCACCAGTGTGAAATATTTATTGCCTGCATCAGCCAGTGCCATAGTGAGATTGTCAACTTAGTGGTAAATCATCTCACATAGGGCCATTCAGCTTGAAAAATAGGTTACATAGAATGTGCAGCATGGAAAAAGAGGGTTGTTCAAGACAAAGGACAATGTCCTAACTCACTGTTCCAGCCAGGTTCAAGGCAGGAGAAATCAATTCAGAAAGTGATCAGTTCAGACCTACTGCATGTTATGCAGCTGTAATGGCAGCAGAGTGCCAACAGCTGTAGTGCAACAATTGACGGAGATTAAAACACAGGAAAATGATTCATGGAGCGATTTCATTGAAAGGTGATATGCTTATATCACTGGAGGGGAGAAGGCGGAAGGCTGAATGCTCAAATATGCTAACTCAAGATAGGACTGTGAAGACTACCAGTTCTTCTTTTGGAGGCAATTGTCTGTTTCGGTATGATCTGATAGTTGGTATCTGGATGTGCAGGACAGTTCAGTACAATTAGTTTACTACAAGATGAGACAATTAGCTGTCAGATGTAACAGAGAATGGATGAAGGAAGCCATGCCATGACTTCATTTCACGCGTCACTCTGTGACACTCTCGGAGCACGTGCCAGAAGCCGGAGGTATAAGGCTCACCCGAAATCGGGCCTCAGGCCTCATCAGCATTCTAGGACCATTCTAGAAAGGATATTAGAGATATGGAAAGGAATTAGTGAAGATTCAATGGAATGACACCAGAAATGAGGAGTTATAGTTATGAAGAAAAGTTCAAAAATTTGGGGCTATTTTTACTGCAACATAGATTAAGGGGCAGATCTATTCTTCCGAATGGTTGGCAAATCTGTAATAAGCAAGCATAGATTCAGTTTCCAGAAATTGGAACATGTTTCACCTATTTTTTGGGCATAAAACGGGGCAAAAATGACAAATTTCATCAGGTTATGTCCCGCACCTGAAGGATGCCTGAAATACGTCTGATGTCAAAAGGAGTTGGTAAAATGGGGATGATAAAATTTAACTGTCTCCTGTAAATCCAGGGAAAGTAACAAGTACAAAGGGAATAAAATCTAAGAAAACATAGTGGCCTAGAAATTGGACACGTAATTGAATTAGCAAATCTCAGCTGGGATGGTGGTAGGGACATTACAATTCACATTAATGCTCCTGAGCTGGGAAAGGGAAAACCAGCCAGATTTCTGACAGCTGATTTCCATTCCTTGAGTCAGTTGTGGACTTTGGGCAGTGACAGGATTGGGTTTGGCTTTAATGCCTCATGGTCAAAGAGCCTGCAGATATTCACTGTCGGGTGAAGAGGAGGGAAGAGCAAAGAAGAAAATTGGTGGGGGAAAAAAACCCAAAAACTACCAATATTGCATTTAATGGCCACTACCATGTAAGGATTTACCTTGCCAACTGTTGCTAGCATCTTTTTTCTGGACCATGTCCTCCCAGCATGTCCAAAAGAATAATCTCGCATTTACATAGCACATTTCACGTCCTCAGGAAGTTCCAAAGTGCTTTACAGCCAATCAATTATTTATTAAAATACAGCCACTGTTGATATATAGCCAAACACAACAGCCAATTTGCACTCAGCAAGGCCCCACAAACAACAATTAAATAAATGATCAGTTAATCTGTTTTGATGGTTTTGGTAGAGGGATAAATGTTGGCCAGGACATTGGGAAAACTCTCCTGCACTTCTTCGAAGTGGCAGACTGGTTTAATGCATCATCCAAAAGAAAACACGTCCAAAAATGGAGCACGCCCCCAGTACTGCACTGAAGTATCAGCCTTGACTATATGCTCAAGTTCTGGAAGGAGGCTTGAAACCATAACCTTCTAACTCAGGCAAAAGTGCTACCATTGAGCCAAAGTTAACACTATGAAGTTGATAACAATGCTCTGAGGTAAATACCTGTATACTGTAGATATCATTTCCAGAAAAGCAAAAAATGGATTCAGAGTCCTGAGTGGATGCATATCAACATTTTCACACGTGTTCCACCCTCAACACTTGTAATACAATTCAGACTTGCAAAAGGTGTATTATATTACTCGGCAATTAATGCCCATCACTAACTCTAGGAAATAACTGTTACTTACATTGGGGATGTAGTACATTATTTATCATTGATCGTCTCAGATTTTTAATTTGAATAATAGGAACATAGGAATTGCTAGATGCAAAAAGACCAATGTCCATCTAGTTTGCCTTTTACCATCCTGGTTGTCGCATAGGTCCAAAGTCACCTGTTCCTCTCAAGGTTACTACAGTTACCATATGTCATGTCTCAAATTACTCATATAATGTATCCCAAAATATTATTTTCTGAAAGAAATCTATCTAATTTGCATTTCAATTAATCAATACTATCTGCTTCCAGCATCTCCCTAGGGAGCTTGTTCCATATATTGACCATGATGTGGAGATGCCGGTGATGGACTGGGGTTGACAATTGTAAACAATTTTACAACACCAAGTTATAGTCCAACGATTTTATTTGAAATCTACAAGCTTTCGGAGGCTTCCTCCTTCCTCACATTTACCTGAGGAAGGAGGAAGCCTCCGAAAGCTTGTAGATTTCAAATAAAATCGTTGGACTATAACTTGGTGTTGTAAAATTGTTTACATATATTGACCATTCGCCACTGTTTCTGCAAATTTACCCCCCTTCAAGTACAGGCTGTGTTCTCTGTTTCTGGACAAGGTGAAATAACTTGTCATGGCCTACATTATCTAGTCATAGTATCATAGTAACTTCAGCAAAGAAGATGGCCATTCAGCCCATGTGCCCCTATGCCAGCTTTTTGAAAGAGCTATCCAATTAGTTCCAGTCCTGTTAGAATCCTAAACACAGCAATCATATCACTTCTCAACCATCTCTTTTCCAGTGAGAACATGCCCAATTTACATAATTGCTCATAATCCAATCCCTTCATCCCCTCAATCATTCTGTTTGCTCTTTTCTGTATCCCTTCTGTGGAGATGCCGGTGATGGACTGGGGTTGACAATTGTAAACAATTTTACAACACCAAGTTATAGTCCAACAAATTTAATTTAAAATAAATTTGTTGGACTATAACTTGGTGTTGTAAAATTGTTTACAACTGTATCCTTTCAATAGCGACAATATCCTCTTCGTACTTTGGCAACCAGAACTGTATACAGTATTCTAAATGCAGTCACCCCAATGATTTATAAAATGGCAGGATTACCTCATTATTTCGGTTCAATATTGACCTCTTAATACATCACAACATCTGATTTGCTTTACTCACTGCCATCGAGCATTGTTGCGTTAACTTCAGTTTATTGTCAATCAGGATGCCCGGATCTCTTTCATTTAAGTAATAATCCCTTACTGAATTTTTTGTCCACAAGTGAAGCATTTTGCATTTTTCTACATTGATTTTCATCTGCCATCTGTCTGCCCAATTTCCAAGTATATTCAAATCCTCATGTAGCTTATCCTGTTCAGCTTTGGAATCTACCATCTTCATTAGTTTTGTATCATCTGCAAATTTAGCCATTGTGCTTGCAAACTCTTGGCTCCAGATCATTTATGAAGACATTAAACAAAAGAGGTCCAAAACAGACCCCTGAATAATATTGCATTTACATTACTGGGAGTTTCAGATTTATTTATTTTTTCCAAAATCTTCTGTCCTCCTTGAGAGACAAAGAAAGCCCCATTCACTTACAGAATTTTATATTTTATGCGCCATTATTACTCAAGGTCGCCTCTCTCCAGTTTTAAGCTCTAGATATATGAATTTACATCACATGACAAAGTTGTAACAAGCTTCCTATGCTTCACAGTACACTAGTCACCCACAGGTATCTTTACAATGGGCCATTTTCATCTGGGAGTCCACAAAGTGAGTGTCATGAGGCTATTTGACCATGGAGGGCATTACAAACAATTCTGTTCTTATTCAATGCCCACAAGCACATACTTTCCAGCAGGGGGTCATTGGATAATGATCAGAAGTAAAAACCCTGGCTGTTTTTCCTTGGGGTCAATTGTAATGTCCCAACTGCTTTCCCACCCGAGATCAGCTAACTCAGCATAGACCAGAGCTCAATCATTACCATTTTTTCACTGCTTCAGTTCTACAGGTTGCAAGGCTGTTTCAGTCCTAAGCTTCACATCTGAATGTCCTTTATGTCCATTAACAAATGTTCCATTGGTAAGATGTAGCAATGTCGTGGGAGAGACATTTCAGAGGAAAATCCATTTATTTAGAAAGATATCCAGTACAATTTGAAGGGTGAATCTTGGTATCATTACCACTTAAAAAAAGTTAAAAGCTCTCAGTGGGTTATTGCACCACCTGGTGTGGTACTTAACCATGCAGACCTGGGACTCGATTTTTGGACGTGCGAGCACGTGGGTTCGTGGCGGGGGAGCTCCGAAAATCGTGGATTCCCAGGGCGGGTCCGGAGCCCGGCTCCAACCCGCCCACTTCCGAGTTCCCCAGTGGTGCGCTTAGATGCGAGCGCAGCACCTGCATGTGGGACTCCCACCGGCAATTAAAGCCGGCAGGATCCCACTTAAGGCAATTAATGTGATAGTTCAGGTCGTTAGCAGACCTGATTTGTAGGATATTTTAGAAGGGGTGGGATTTTCAACTAAACTGAGAGTGTTTCCCGTACTGGGAGAAACACTCCCAGTTGAAATGGACATGTTGCAGCCACCAGCCTGTGGCAGCTGCAAAGGTCCATTTGACAGGTGGGGGGGAGACCCTCACTCATTGCAGGAGGCCACTCTGTCACTTTGGACAAAGTTTGGCCTCCACCACCCTCCTAACAATAAAATTCATAAACTTGCACACTTACCCCGGTGTCCAGACACATTTACCTACCTTGCGGACCCCCTCAATCGTACATCTTCTGGATGGGAGCCGCCATAGCTGCAGTCATGACCTCCTCGGAGGACGAACAGCATCACCAGCCTCGCCGGCCACGCCGTCCACCTCAGACACGTGGAGCTCCACAACACAGTGCTGTGACGCATCCACCTGCACAGCAGGAGGGAGGTCAACCGCAGAGAGAGATGCGTCGCAGAAGGCACTACCCTCGCCACTGGGTCTACAGACCGAGGCTCAGCTTCCTGGACCTCTCTAAGCAGCAGTGCACACGGAAGCTCAGAATCACTCGACATGTAGCCGTACACATCTGCAGCCTCCTTCATGCTGAGCTGCTCCCGGCTGGCCTGAACACCATCTTCTTGTCAAAGTCACCACTGCCCTCAAGAACTTCTCCTCCGCATCCTTCCAGTGTGCCACCGGAGACATCGCCGGCATCTCTCAGTTGTCTGCACAAAAGAGCCCTGCAAATACACCTACACCCACTCTGCATTGACACAATGGGTGGCATCAGTTGTGGGTCTTCATGGTGATCCTCAGGAAAGGGCATTATTGCACAAACCAGACAAGATTTGCAAAGACGTGGCAGTAGTGGTGACAATATAATATGTAATGTGAGTTGATCAGAAATCAAATATAAGTAAAAACCATAACGAACCCTCAAATACCCTTGTGCATCCCCTCCATGCTCACGACACGTTTGCCTTACGCTTCCTACTACACATATGTGATGCATGCCCTGTGGCTGCAGCACAGGTGGTGGTAAGTTGGGTGAGGCTGACCGTGAAAGAGATGCATCAGAGGGTGAGTATGAGATAGAGCCATGAGATTGTATGAGGATTGGGTTGAGTGATAGTGGTGGGATGAGTACTAGCGAGGTGAGTAAGTGCAGGTAAGATGAGGATGAGCTTTGAGTGGGTGTGAGGAGTGATGTGAAGGAGTAGTGTTGGCAGTGCAGAAGGAGATGTGGGGTGGGGGCAGTGATGTGGCAGACGGAGTGTAGGGGAATGAGTAAGTGTACTCACTTCGGCTGACCTACTTAGGTCATTGAAGCGCCTCCTGCACTGTACGCAGGTGCGTAGTATGTTGGTGGTGCTGGTGACCTCCTCTGCCACCTCAAGCCAGGCCTTCGGGTGGAAGATCTCCCTCCTCCTCCTCCTCCTCCTCACCCCATCCAGTAAGACCTGGAGTGAGGCCTCATTAAACCTGGGAGCAGCCTTCCCCCTGGGATGCTCCATGCTGTAATTTTGCCTATTTTCTGCAGCACAGCCAGTGGAGGACTGCCCCTTTAAATTGGGCTCCTCCCGCTGACAGCCTATGATGCGGGTGCATAGTCCGCCGCCGCTGCGCAGCTTTCCAGCTCGAAACCTGGAAGCCAAGGTAAGTGCCTTCAATTAGGCTGCGATTGCGTGTGGAGCACCCCGAATTCACTGGGCGCGTTACCCTCACGCCCAGTTGACCCCCTGCTGCCAACCCGCCTCCCCCCTAATATTGAGCCCCTGGAAATTCAGGTCCAGTCTCTGCTCTGCACTTATCAGCTGATTCCAGTAAGCACAACTGAGAGGGCAATATAATTGGTCTCAAGTGTTCTTCTGCTGAGGAAAGGAAAACTGCCAGATATCCGAGTCCTGATTTGCACTCAGTGCTGTGCATCTGGGTCATGTGTCATCAGGAACAGGCTTGGCTGTGATGCTCTCCACGGTTGCATTCTAGTTATCCAGAGATTTTTTACGGCACATCTATAATTATTATTCAGGCCTGACAGGACATCTTATAGTGATGCAGTCTGTTCTTCAATTTGACAATTAAAATATAAGTGCAAGATATCGCATGCACATTTAGTCTTATTGAAAAGTAAGATTTTTAATTCAAATCCAACTTCTAGAAACTAAAAAGTGCTCTT